>NC_086062.1:1238637-2477274 GCF_947568885.1 Cydia strobilella | reverse complement strand
GACAACGTGTCGTCATTGGCACTCAACTTTTTTTTTTCAGAAAATGGCGTCCATATGCTAATCTGGGTCGGCTCGCAAGCCCCGCTCGACTTAGTACGGGACGTGTTCGACGCGGCATCCCCTCAACAAATTGACACACGCGTATGCACGTTACCTGAGCTGGACAACCCACTCAGCGTCGCTGTGAGAGGCGTATTAGAAGATGCGACTAGATCTAGAAGAAAGGCCATGAGGGTAAGTTACATAGTTGATACTTATCTCAACGCAATAAGGCTTAAATAGTTAACTATGAAGAAAGTCAGTCTTCGTAAGACGTTTGCGTCGCCTCAGCAGGCACAGTATGAACGTTACCTGAGCTGAGGATAATCCGCTCAGCGTCGCTGTGAGGTGTATTAGAAGATGCGACTACATCTAGAAGAAAGGCCATGAGAGTAAGTTACATAGTTGATACTTATCTCAACGCAATAAGGCTTAAATTGTTAGTTAAGTATGAAGAAAGTCAGTCTTCGTACGAGACGTTCTCGTCGCCTGAACAGACACAGTATGAACGTTACCTGAGCTGAGGATAATCCGCTCAGCATCGCTGTGAGGTGTATTAAAAGATGCGACTAGATCTAGAAGAAAGGCCATGAGGGTAAGTTACATGGTTGGTACTTATCTCAACGCAATAAGGCTTAAATTGTTAGTTAAGTATGAAGAAAGATAGTCTTCGTACGCGACGTTCGCGTCGCCTCAACAGACACAGTATGAACGTTACCTGAGCTTAAGATAATCCGCTCAGCATCGCTGTGAGGTGTATTAAAAGATGCGACTAGATCTAGAAGAAAGGCCATGAGGGTAAGTTACATAGTTGATACTTATCTCAACGCATTAAGGCTTAAATTGTTAGTTAAGTATGAAGAAAGACAGTCTTCGTACGCGACGTTCGCGTCGCGTCAACAGACACAGTATGAACGTTACCTGAGCTTAAGATAATCCGCTCAGCATCGCTGTGAGGTGTATTAGAAGATGCGACTACATCTAGAAGAAAGGCCATGAGAGTAAGTTACATAGTTGATACTTATCTCAACGCAATAAGGCTTAAATTGTTAGTTAAGTATGAAGAAAGTCAGTCTTCGTACGAGACGTTCGCGTCGCCTCAAGAGACACAGTATGAACGTTACCTGAGCTGAGGATAATCCGCTCAGCGTCGCTGTGAGAGGCGTATTAGAAGATGCGACTAGATCAAGAAGAAAGGCCATGAGGGTAAGTTACATAGTTGACACTTATCTCAACGCAATAAGGCTTAAATTGTTAGTTAAGTATGAAGAAAGATAGTCTTCGTACGCGACGTTCGCGTCGCCTCAACAGACACAGTATGAACGTTACCTGAGCTTAAGATAATCCGCTCAGCATCGCTGTGAGGTGTATTAGAAGATGCGACTAGGACGATGCGGGTAAGATAAGATTTGGGTGAAAGAAACGGTGGACGACATTCGGAATATCACGGGGTAGTTCTGGTAGGTCTGGTGGAGCTAGTCACTCAGGACCGAGATAAGGCGTATACGAAAAGAGGCAGTTTACGCGTACCTATTAAGAACCACCTACTTACCGACACCACCTATTATGACCACGACTGCTCTGACAAGATTATCCGACTAAGAAGAAGAAGATTAAGAACTTAGATTTTACAGCTGCATTCCAGTATGTTAAAAGGTATTTTAAAATAATATTGTTTATAATTTGAGCATTTACTTAAGTGCTACATTTACTAGTCATTTACTAGTCATTTACGTAAGTGCCGCAGTGTTAGGAACGCTGTTTGAACCATCATTTAATTGATGTTGAAGGCCCATGATGATGATTGATTATTTAAACATACTTTAAACTATAAAGGTTCAAACCGGGTTCAAATGATAGGCCTAGTTGTAACGGGCGCTTGTTTTTTTGTTCCATAAAACTAAAATATTTTAGAAATAAAATCCATAATTAAACAACAAGAAATTCAATGAAACTATTGACAAGCAACCGTTGGTTAAGATAAATGCACGGCTTATCCACTTAGCACCTTAGCATGTCGCATGTCTGCACGCCTAAAGTTTCCCGCGGCGCGCCATATCTTTTGTTCCCTTCTTATTTCTTGACTTTATACCCCCTCTCACTCTTTAACGGATCAGATTTAAAAAATATACACGATTCAAACCTTATCATACACTACACCTAAATTCCTAAAAATTCTTCATAAGAATAAAATACAAAAATATTTTATAGGGTGGTATTTTTTGCCGTATAACATAACATCTAAGCGTGCCCTATAAAGGGTTAAGCAGTAGCATGCAAGGCTCGGAACCGGTTTTTTCTTCATACAAAAAATACCGGTATTATTACGTTCTTTTTCGTTCTCTGGTTTAATATTTCATTTTTAATGGGACGATTTCATAATACGAAGTTGTTACTTAAATACATTATTCAGTCCTACGTATAGAGCATAAAATAGTTAAAAATATTGGGCTATTTCGGATTTTTCAAAAAAACCGGTTCCGAGCCCTGCTGGCATGCATGCCTAACTCGTTTCCCCGCATCAGCTGGAGATCGTCCATCAATACGACAAGCGGGAAGCGCTGTTCCGTCGTCAGCTGGCCGAGGATCGAGGAATAGACGGCTCTGCTTCATACCTGGAGCTGCTTATGGAGACTCATCGGCGTGTGAAAGACCTGATGTAGACAGTATGTCGCTATTTGGGAGGCTTGTGAAAGTATTAAAACAGGTTTTAAAATATTTCTTTGCTGATTCAGCGCCAATAACGACACGTTGTCGTTTCGCTTCAACGAAGCATTTTCGCTATCGCAAACTTGCTCAACATTGTCTACCGTGATCGACATTGCGTAGCTTAAAAAAATCGGCCAAGTGCTCGCACACAAAGGGTTCCGTACCATTACGCAGAAAACTGTAAAAAAATCGCAAATGCAAAAATTTTTACCCTTTGGGTACGAAATCCTAAAAACGGTGATTCTTCACAAAACAGCTGTCTATTTATCTAATAACTAAAGTAATGTCGGGTGAGAAACATAGTTTATAGCCATTTATATGAGGATTTCCTACGCGTGCCTTACTAATAATTAGAGAATCGCAACCAATATTAAGAATTAGACAAAGACTAGTGTTTTGTAAAGAATCACCGTTTCTTTTAATGTTGGCAATATTGGATACGGTAGGCAATGTCGAGGATGTTGACGGTTTACATAAGGAAATGTTATTTGATAACAAACTGTGATAATACTTCTACAAGCTATTGTTTTTGGGCTTTTAAAAGCAGCGGTTTCAACGGCGTGCGAGTTTAAAGGGATTGGAATAGACTGGTGGAGGGAGTGGGATAGCATTTAGCCATGGGACAAGTTCACAAAAACAATAAATGTGGTTGAGTATCCTGGTGGAAGCGGCAGAAGTTGAGGCCTTGTCGTCTGGACGCCAACAATGCATATCGTCGTGACTAGTCATGCCCACAGCGCCAAGAACGCATATCGTCGTGACTAGTCATGCCCACAGCGCCAAGAACGCCTATCGTCGTGAGTAGTTACTTGTATTAAGGTGACATTAAGCATTATATTCCAAGATTTTTCTGCTTCTAAGCTTTTCTGATTTTTTAAGTATTCCTGTTGTTTTAGCTTTTTAACAGGTTTTCGGAAATCGAGTGTTTTTTCTTATGAGAGTTTTATATTTTCGCCATTTGTGTGTTCCAGTGGAATTTTTCTGTATTTTGTATCATCCTAACCTGTGTTAATTACAAACATAACTGACTTTGTTTTGTATTTTCTGCTATTTGATTTGTCTTATTAACACATTTTAACACCAACATGTGCATTACTTCAAATTATCATTAATTTTACTTTGTTTTGTTATATGAGAGAAATGTCTGCACATATGGCAATATATCGTATAAAACATATCGTATTCATAAACAAAATTTAGGTTTTTTTTAGCTTAGAATCACAAGCACTATCGATTCTACTAGGAGAAAGAAATATTACAATATATACGTAATATTTTAGATTTAGGTACATTACGTTCCTTCGGAACGTTCTTTCGTATGGAAAAGTAACGTCAATGGATTGGAAAAAAATAGGGAATTTATTTTCTTCAAGTATAATCAATAGTGTTCATGGTTCAAAGTAGGAAAAACCTAAATTTCTGGAAACCCTAAAAACACAAGATCTTATATGTGTGAAAACCCCGTTAGCTTCACTAGGTCCTACCAGTACATCAATGAAATTTAAACCGTTTTCAATTGTAACAAAGTGCATTTGTTTCGTTCTATTTCGATACAAACGAAATTAAATATTTCCTTGACATTCAAATTTCCAATTCTTGCCAATTTTTTGTGTTGTCGGCCTTTAAAGTTTAGGGTATATGACTCAGCACGTTCCCATTTTGTCGTCCAATAAGCTAATAACCCCATTTTGTTGCAGCTAACCGTGATGCGCCAACACGACAAGCTGGAGACGGTCCTCCGGCACTTCCTGGTGGAGGACCGCGGCGTGGACGGCTCCTCCTCCTACGTGGACTTCCTCTGCCACATCCACAAGGAGATCCGCGCATTACTATAGCATTTGTACTATTAAGCGCACTCGTCCCGCGGTAAGCGTTTATAGTGCGCTTTCGATTTCAACTTACAATTCTCACATTCACTGGACTGGATAGGGAACTTTGTAGAGGTTGACAAAGACTTGACGACAACGTGTCGTGATTAGCGTAGCGTATGTATCAAAAACTATCCACGGCTCTTCGACCTACGTGGACTTCCTCTGCCACATCCACAAGGAGATCCGCGCGTTGCTATAGCATTTGTACTATTAACGCGCTTAATGGCGCGTATTACGCACGCGGTGGGTAAAGGCCCTTATAGTGCGCTTTCGATTTCAATCTACAATAAAATTGTTACCTTAACTGATTAGGTGCATGTTAAAATACAGAAAACTTCCATGCCTATGACTTGACGACAACGTGTCGTGATTGGCGCTGAATGAATTAATCATTATAACTATTATTAAATACACTATATTTACCATGTATAATACTTTTTCCGTGTTACTCTGTAAAAATATATTTTTAACATATTGGAAACAAAAAAAAATGCATGGTATAAATCTAGGTCTTAATAGTAGTTATGAAAATGACCGTGTTAGCTTGAAATCGTATATTTAGCATTGTCAGGTCTCAACAAGACTAGCCAGATCGCATTTTAAAAAGGCCTGTAACTAGTAGTTTTTTTGCCTGTTGTGTTAGAATTAAACCATATTAGTCAATAAGAGACAGGCAAGCTGGACGGTTCCTCGTCTTACGTGGACTTCCTCTGCCACATCCACAAGGAGATCCGCACGTTGCTACAGAATTTGTATTTTTATTAACGCGGTTAATGGCGCGTATTACGCACGCGGTGGATAAAGGCCCTTATAGTGCGCTTTCGATTTCAATCTACAATAAAATTGTTACCTTAACTGATTAGGTGCATGTTAAAATACAGAAAACTTCCATGCCTATGACTTGACGACAACGTGTCGTGATTGGCGCTGAATGAATTAATCATTATAACTATTATTAAATACACTATATTTACCATGTATAATACTTTTTCCGTGTTACTCTGTAAAAATATATTTTTAACATATTGGAAACAAAAAAAAATGCATGGTATAAATCTAGGTCTTAATAGTAGTTATGAAAATGACCGTGTTAGCTTGAAATCGTATATTTAGCATTGTCAGGTCTCAACAAGACTAGCCAGATCGCATTTTAAAAAGGCCTGTAACTACTAGATTTTTGCCTGTTGTGTTAGAATTAAACCATATTAGTCAATAAGAGACAGGCAAGCTGGACGGTTCCTCGTCTTACGTGGACTTCCTCTGCCACATCCACAAGGAGATCCACGCGTTGCTACAGAATTTGTATTTTTATTAACGCGGTTAATGGCGCGTATTACGCACGCAGCTGGTAAAGGCCCTTTTAGCGCGATTCTATCCGTAGGTATCAAAAACTAAAACGACTTAACGACAACGTGTTGTGATTGGCGTATACCTCTGCCACATCCATAAAGAGGTACAAGCGGTGCTATAGCATTTGTACTATTAAGCGCACAGCGGGCAGAGGGCGGTATATGACATTTTATAATGAACAGCTTGGATTTCAACTATTATTGTCAGATTCGCTAAGATATCAAAAACTCCATCGTAACGACTTGACGACAACGTGTCGTGATCGGCGTAGACGTTTAGGCTTAGGTAAGCTTTTAGCGTGTTTCAATCCATATGGGTCATACACATATATGGGAGCATTTAGTGCCAATAACGATATTACCGTGAAATGGGTAAAATGGGTTTTTCGCTACAATAACAGGCTGCGGGCGGGCCTAAGCAAAGCAGTTATGTTCGTACTTTTGTCACTAATCTATATCAGTAGACATGAATGATAATAATTTTAAGTCAAATATTACAATAATTATTGAAGTTTTAAAGGAAACATGCTAATTGTAATTTTAAAACTGAGTCAGTGGTGGGACACCTCCTTTCGGGCAAACTCGGCTTCACTCGGCTCAGCATTGCTCCGAGCAATTATTAGGGTTGACACAACTTGACGTCCCTTTGTGTGCACGACCACAGATGACTTGAATTTTGACAACCTTAAATAGCCGAAAGGGATAGTGCCATACATTAGAAAGGGATAGCATGATTCGACCCTGAATTGCTATCAAACTTCGGGTTTGTAGGAAATGCCCTTTCTGTACGGTAGTAATATTACTTATTCTGTGACTGAGTTAGCATAATCTGCGCACCATTTTAAAGCATCACGACAACGTGTCGTGAGTGGTAATGAGGGCTATCGTTTTTTGCTCACCAGTTGGCGCCTCTGTTGATGGTGGTCCAAAAGACTAAAGAACAGCTGTCAGTCATTGAAGTGACAAGTGACATTTGATATTTCGAACTATGGAAAAGACCACCATCTACACTAGCACCCCTAGCGGCGAATTCATACGCGTTAGCCCTCATTGTATGGTGACGTAATTACATTAGGTGCTGTCAAACACAAAAGACCCAGCGAATATAAGTAACTGCTAAAACAACAATTACTATTGTGTAGTTGAAATCTAAAGCCAAAGTAAAATTAACCATAGCCTCGTAAGGCCCACTAAGTTTCCCTATTTTTAATTTGAACCTATTGTATAGTAGATATTAGGGTGACTTTTGTTTGTTTTAGAAAACAGTGAAACGAAATGCTACTTTATTCAGTTTTTGAAAGTTTCGAATTGGATTGAAACAAAGTGTACATTTTTAGCCTTAGGTTAATACCGCCCGCGGCAATCGAAATATTGGCAAGTTATCGCGCGATTGACATTGTAAATGCGAATAAGACTTTGTCATTTGTTATATTTTGAAATATTTGTACATTGAATGAATGAATGAGAAGTTATCTGATGTTAAAACATTCTTTCATACACGGTAAACTCATAATTAATGATTTAACAACTGAAAAGTTATTCTCAATCTACTATTCTGTGTCTAAAATCCACAGAAAGGAGATTTTTTTATATGATCTTCAGTATGTCTGAGTGTCACACATAGAATGAAAGAGTATTTAGAATTAAGCTTCAATTGAGTATTACTTGAAAATACTGATGTTAACTAGATATTTCATTTTATTCGTTATTAACGAAAGTATGATTGTTTACTCAATTGAAGTTTAATTTTAAAGTAGACCAAGCTGACTCTGCAGCGTAATAATTTGACAACCACTTAAAAAAAAAAATATGGCAATATTTCTTAGCTGTCACAAAGACATGTTGATGATAGGTAAGTGGAATGAGACATCTTAATAGTTGCACCATATTCGGAAAATATAATATTAGTTTAAACCAAGGTTATAAGGTTTAATTTCACAGAATATTGACCACACCAAATAGAATAATTCACAAATATGAAGACTATTTAATACTTTTTCTGTGTTGTCACATACTGATTGTCAAGAACTACCTACTTTTTATCGAACGCTGCAGTTAGCTTGCTAAAGCTCTATATGTTTAATCATAATCAGTTAAATCGTTAATTAGAGTTTCATTAAATCTTAAAATACCGCTAATGTGAATCAAGTATTTGATAACTAAAATAATGTCCGGCGAATATGAATAACTAGTTATTTGTCAAACAAAATGTATTCATGTTCCCCACCCGTTATTCCATCATAGCTAGGATTTTGTATTATATTCCATGTCTATTTTACGTTATTAAAATAATTTTGTTAAAATTATAGATATTATAATCGATTACGAACACACCTGTGTAAATAAATTATTGGCATTAATTGTTATTGTTTTGATTTATTATATCGGAGCGGCCAAGGTGCTGAATAATATCTGAACACACTGTCTTGATTATAGAGGCTTAGTTCGGTTCAGATATTTGGGAATACCTTCGCCGCTCTTTGGCGACTGTATGTCTATAGGGAAGGCAAACACATGGTCATATAAAAAAATATTTAATACTATGATATTGTAATTACGTATTAAAATCCATTTACAGCCTTCCCTGTGCTTAATGCCAATGACTACACATATCGTCGCAATACTTACTCACCCTCATATCTGCAACAATCATTTGATGGAAATGTCGCTTTTCTTTCATTCGGAATACGGGTGTTTTTGTCATCAAATGTGTTGCAGATACGAGGTTGAGTAAGTATAGCGGCGATATTCGTCAATGCGGTGTTAAGGCTATTTTGAGTTAACAGGTAAATGACAGATTAGATAAGATTTTTAGTGACATGGCAATTCTTCCACTTGTAATATAATGCTAGATCGTAAATCTGTTTAGTCAGCGAAAATAGAAAAGTAAGTTGTTTATAGAATGACGATTCAAACATAGAATATAAAAACAAGTTACTTCACTAATTTTGTTCCTTTAGGAACATAATGTTGAATTCTCATAATGTTGGATTCTCAAAATGTTGAATCTCAAAATGTTGAATTCTCCAAATGTTGAAAATTAAAGCTTAATGTTGAATACTCGAAATTTTGGATTCTCAAAATGTTGAATTCTCAAAATGTTGAATTCTCAACTTAGCTAGACGGAGCTCCGCTTCGCGAGGCTCCTATTTTTGGGCGGTTTGCCCTTCGGGCATCTGAAGCTACCTAACAAGCCTAACCTAACCTACGCTTTATTCCCCAGTGTAATGTTTTCACGGATATCACACTAAATCAATAGCATAGAGTAACTGATACTAGAGCGTTACTATCATAGTAAATTTTGTAACCCCAGTAAATTCACTGCCATCTGTCGACACACTTTAAAACTAAAAATGAAGATTTATAAAAATACGATAGAATGTATTTAAATATAGATAAATGATTTTTTTATTTGCATTAATTATTTTTATGATTTTGACCCATGTTCTTTCACTGATATGCGTTAAAATTGTTAAATAACAAACGAAACCGTCAACGCCATCTATACGACTGTAGGCCAAAACTAGTAGCGCCCTCTGAACGAGAATCAAATTTTCTTGATTTTCGAGGCACGTTTTTTCCTTAGACTGTATCCATCTATTACGGAGTTATATCTATCTTTGTCAATAGGTAGGTAGGTTAGGTTCGTTAGGTAGCTTCAAATGCCCGAAGGGCAAACCGCTCAAAAATAGGAGCCCCGCCCGTCTAGTTAAGTTGAGTATTCAACATTTTTATAATTCAACATTCTGAGATTCAACATTTTGGGAATCCAACATTTCGAGAATTCATCATTTTGAGAATTCAACATTTCGAGATTCAACATTTTGAGAATCCAACATTTCGAGAATCCAACATTATGAGAATTCAACATTATGTTCCTAAAGGATTTTGTTATAGTTTAGTGTGAAATTAAATTTGTTTATTATTTACTATGTATTATTGAAATTATATTCAATTACTTAAGAGATAGGTATTCAATAAACAATTTTTATATTATATGGTTTTTATTTTCAAAAGATGCATAATAAGTATAATAACAAACATTCTTTTTACTTTCAATTTAATGGAAGTATTATATATTTATTTTTGTTTCTTACAAAAAGAGTTTTTAAAATATTTTTAATACAGAACTAACTATAGTCGGCGCAATGTATGAAAATACTATTATTCGGTAGATCTAAGCTCCATATACTTAAATAAGGGTTAATTCATAACTGTCAAATACAAATTCTTACATCGCGCCGACCATATAACTGTAGGAAGACAGTAACAACAACAAGCTAAATTTTTGATTAAAAAATCATAATAACATGACGACAGGTGTGCGTCCGTAGTTTTATTCATATGGGTTCAAGATAAAACAGTGTTATAATGGTCCCACGCGATTGGTGCCATCGCGTGCCTGAAACAAGTGAGGAAGGTAAATAAATTCAAACTAAAAAATTCGGACTCGCACACCGAGGGTTCCGTACTTTTTAGTATTTGTTGTTATAGCGGCAATAGAAATACATCATCTGTGAAAATTTCAATTGTCTAGCTATCACGGATCATGAGATACAGCCTGGTGACAGACAGACAGACGGACATCGGAGTCTTAGTAATAGGGTCCCGTTTTTACCCTTTGGGTACGGAACCCTAAAAACGGATTTTATTATATTTAGGTAGGTAAGGTACCTACGTTCCCAAAATAATGTTCGCTCAAATCCAAGTAAGGTAAACGCCCTGGTGCTTGACAAGCTATAAGTCTAAAGGGGCCCACCCATTACCAGTCCGCCGGACGATATCAGCCTGTCAGGTAGAACAAAAATTTGACAGTTCCGAACAATTGACAGGCCCATATCATCCGGCGGACTGGTAATGGGTAGGCCCCTAAAGGTGCCTACTGATTATCAGACCGCCGGACGATATCAGTCTGTCAGTTAGAACAAAAATTTACAGTTCCGAACAACTGACAAACCGATATCGTCTGTGGTAATCAGTGGGCCCCTTTAAGAGTTGACAGCTCTGCTTGTGTGCCTCAACCTATTGCAAGGAATTAGGGCTGATGGTGGCAATTATAACCAGGGATGGTCAAAGGGTTCCTGTGATTTACACAATATAACTATAGGTACCTAAGGAACACTCACGGAATAACGTAAAGGTCGCGTGCGAAGCATCTCGAAAGGCAAACGGAATCGGACTGCCAATATGGCGCACGCGAGGTGATTGAGTGATTGATTTAGAGTGAATGTGATGAATGGTGAGTGTATGGAGATTAGGGGGTTCACAGAATCACAGACGTGTGTATGAGGGTGTGTCTACACGTCTGTGTGGAAACTAAGGGCTGTGCTACAGTATGTATTTACCTGATTCTTTATAACTTTCACCTTTGCCATCGGGTGTTGGTACGGAAATTCCGTGCTGCACGAAGAGGTCGGTCTCTCTGGGTCTGAAAATATGGACTGCAAAACGAGCACCGTTAGTACGTGTACAAACAGCAACACTCTTCACTGTCCATCGGTGGACCTTATGCCTTTTGTAATAAGGTCCACGAACTGTCAGTTAACAGTTAACAGTGTGGGCGATGGTACGAATGTGGATATTTTCCTGACAGGGTTTTTCACACTACATTTCAGTAGGTACTTATTTATAGCTACGTGGAATATCAGTGTAGAAATGAAGTTCTCTAAGTATAAAATAAATATAAAAACCGGCCAAGTGCGAGTCGGACTCGCGCACGAAGGGTTCCGTACCATTACGGAAAAAAACAACAAAAAAATCACGTTTGTTGTATGGGAGCCCTACTTAAATATTTATATTATTCTGTTTTTATTCAACAAAAATACATCACCTGTAAAAATTTCAACTGTCTAGCTATCACGGTTCATGAGATATAGCCTGGTAACAGGCAGACGGACAGCGGAGTCTTAGTAATAGGGTCCCGTTTTTACCCTTTGGGTACGGAACCCTAAAAACGCCTAAAGTAAAGACCGTGAGAAAATTGAAAAGCGTATTGTGTATGAACTCCAGTAACAGAATGTGTAACGTGTAACGCTAAGGTGTGTGAGAAAGACTAATGCAGGTCCTGCCGGCCTAGCCAAGGTGACAATCGCTTGCGCTACGACCACGAAAAGCTTTGTGTCTCTCTTCCAATATTAGTGCAACAGTGACAGTTGCGTTTCGTTCGCTACAAAGCGTAAGCGATTGGCATGTTGGCTAGCCTGATCTGAGTTCAGTTCAGAGGCTGTTCTGGTTTTGAGCTATACGGACGCTATGATGGACAGTACCCAGAGTTCAGATTGTCATTTCTACACATTTAGTATTCTGGTGACAGTTACCTACCTAGTTAGTATCTCACTAAACTTTTGCATTCTCGCTTGAGTTCTGTTAGACGGGTTCGACCTGTGATGGGCGCGTCGCGACTGAGACATGCTATCAACATCGGAGCGACAGCCGAGCGCGTGTCCTACCGAACGTGCTACGATGTTCAGCATTAACTAAACTCTTGCGTTCTTACCTGAGTTCTGCTAGAGTGATGCGACCTGTGGAGGACGCGTCGCGACTGAGACATGCTATCAACGTTGGAGCGACAGCCGAGCGCGTGTCCGACCGAACGTGCTACGATGTTCCGCATTAACTAAACTATTACGTTCTTACCTGAGTTCTGCTAGAGTGATGCGACCTGTGGTGGACGCGTCGCGACTGAGACGTGCTATAAACTTTGGAGCGACAGCCGAGCGCGTGTCCGACCGAACATGCCATAATGTTCAGAATGATGAAGAACAGTTGGTAGAGGAGTTTCATCTTTATCGAGCCTGTAGAAATAAAAGTTCGATGCTGTAGAAACATTCCAAGAATAAATTAAATTACTTACTATAAAAATATTTTAATTTGTGTGATTTAAACTGTAAACCGAATTAAGTGCCACTACGTTTCGATAAGGTAACCGTGCTGGCGAAAGAAAAGTTTGTGATTCAGCGAAAAGTACGGGAGGCTATCGAAATTAGTCGTCATCCGAATTTTAACCGTGATTGTGGTTGGTCAGTGCCTCCGAGCTGGAAAACTGTTTTGAGTACTACGTCGGTGGACAGTGTGGACGAACCATTAGCGAATGACGTAGTGAGTGTTGTGTGCAACCCATAATTTGACAATAATGCCGTAAACGAGGGTAGTTTCTCGCCGCCACCGGCGCCCGCGCCGAGTCATCGGGCGCAGAGGGCTGCGGCCCGCAGTCTGCGCCGGTCCGTCACTGTCGACGCAAGCTCCTGATGATGCTCCTCAGTACGGAGTGAAACATGTCGAGCGTTTTCGACTTAAAATACGTGAGTGACCCGTTATTAATATGTTTAATACGAAATAAAAGTATAATTTTTTCCTTCGTATATGACATTTGTTTCGGTTTACTGTGACATATCAAGCGATATAAGAATTATAGAGTCAGAGCAAGCTAACTCTGCATGACATTTGCAATGACATGTGGCAAAGTCATCTTAATGTAAAATGTCCATGTAAATATGACGTTTCAACTATACATATAACTCCCGTGAGACTTGAACATATTAAAATTGTTTTAAACGGGTCACTCACGCATTATTAAGTCGAATAGCTCGACATGTTTCGATCCAATTTACGAGGATCCTCTTCACGGAGCAACGCCACGTCTTCACTGGTCGAGGGTGGTGAGTGATCCGTTTAAAATAATTTTAAATTCTAAATTAACTAAAGAAAACTCAAAATATTTTATATTATAATATAAAGTGAATAATGTATGTACAGTCAGGAGCAGAAGTTGCTAAGCGGGCGAGGTGTTCACAATTACCTTGACACGCTCTTATTCTCTAAAGAATAAAGTCGCGTCAAGATCATTTTGAACACCTCGCCCGTTTAGCAACTTCTGCTGCCGACTGTACCTAGTTCAGCGTTTTTTCGACGCCGGGTTTTCAATAGGTACGTCAATGCGTGAACATTGTCTGGTCGGACGGCCGCGTAGAGTTGCGTAATCAGGCTGGAAACAATCGCTTTAAGTTAACATATTCGCTGCGGCAATTAGTAGGTATGACTCGTAATTAAGCATACTTTCCATGGGAACTTTCTGGCCCCTTCCCGCATTAGCAAGAGATGACCATCAATATATATTAATCTAACTAGTTACACGAACAGTTTCAGTAAATAATGAATAATGGTAATTTTGTAGCCATTTTACAACTATCAAAGTAACCCCAAATTTTCCTAAAGCCACCCCCTTTTAACGTGTGGCATGCAAAGTACACGGCGAAGATTATGTACACAATGATGAATAGAAGTTGGTGGAGAAGTTATATGGGGCATTTTCTACGAAAAGGGACCTTATTGTCGATGGCGCTTACGCCGCACAGCGTCGCGCGGCATTGTATTTATTTCGGAGCATCGTTTATAATGGCGTAAGCACCATCGACAATAAGGTCCCTTTTTATAGAAAACACCACATATTGTGGATCTGAAGTCCTTGACATACCGGGTGCAAGAGAGTCGCGACCCTTTTATCATTATTTCCTGCAGATTTATTCTTCTTATCGACATTAGAGAACGAGACATGTGGTCTTCCAGTTTGACTGCGGCGACTGGTCACACCGCGTCTCCGGCAGCCGAGGGCGCGCCCCGTACAACAGGCGAGGATGTTCAGAATGAGGAACAGGAGTTGGTAGAGAAAATTCATTTTGGATCTGAAAGATTAAGTACGTTAGCAGAAGCTATTATTTTTTCTGAGAATGATATTATGAACCCGTGTTTGAGATTGATACTATTATTTTTAATGAAGTGATACTACCTATAACGAATAATTAATCTAGATACGAGTTTATCCACCGTTCTGGCGTCAACGCCAAGTAGCTCCACGTGGCCCTTGTATAGTCCTGCTATCGCACAAGAGCTCATAATATAACTACCGAACAACGTTGCGCTCTATAAGCATTCATATTACCAAATAAAAATACGTAGTCATTGGCAAAATCCTCTCCGAACCTACAAGAGGGGAAAGCCACATTTAAATTAAAAAAAAAAACGTTAAAAACTGTAATAGATGTCATATATTAAAGAAAAAGTGACGAAGCCCTCCAGTGTTCATAGATGGCAGCACCAGTCTCTCTCGCTACAACGTAAATCCGTAAGGAGTTCGTTTAGGAGGTGCAAACGCGCACTGCTTGCCCTTAGAGCTGGTCAAAGACGCCTAGTCTTACTAAGATAGCATATAGTCGAGAAATTCGGACGGACACCGCGGTGGCGGGGTGGCCTAGGGGTTCATGGCGTTAGCCGCGATAGCTAAAGACGCCGGTTCGAATCCGGCCTTCACCACTGGAGGGCTTCGTCACTTTTTCTTTAATATATGTCATCTATTACAGTTTTTAACTTATATATAGTAGTGTGACTACTTTAAAAAACACACAAATCAAAATATTGAATAAAATAATTTGATTTGTTCCCAAACTTGTTAAAAAAAAAACGTTCTTGGAATTGACAGACTATGTTCTTCACAGGGTAAAGCAATGTTGTCAAAAATTGCATTTTCATCGTCCATGAAATGTTTTAGAAAGCGATAGATAGGATAACAGATAATAAAGCGCTTTTATTTTTGGTGCACTTCGTGACGGCCAAAGTGACTAAAGTGGTGTGTTACTAATGTTACTATACACACTTATTACCTATATATTGCAAAAGTGGTAAAATATGCCCATTGCCAAAGATGCAAAATAAGACTATTTAATTCTAGAAAAAAATATTTGTATAATATTTAAAAAATTACCTGCTATATTAGCCTATTTCTTATTTCCCTTGCTTTTAACGCTGCCCTTACTAGTGCTACTGCCAACTGCGCCGGCTGCGCTTTGATCGAGCCCTTCCAGCAAGGCCCTTGTACAAGTGCATAGCTTTTCCTCTTTCTTCATGCAGCCGAAGCGGCGTAGAAGCCTTACGCAGCAGTTGTCAGTGTCACTCATAATTATTTCCAATATGTTGGGAGTAAAATTAATAAACTAAAAAAACCTGTATGTTAGATAACGATTGCACGTTGGCTACGAAGCCAGAGGGCCTACCGCGAACCACGTTCGACGTGTTGCCTCCCTGTCACACTTACATACGAATTTACAAGTGCGACAAAGAGGCAACACGTCGAACGTGATTCGCGGTAGGCCCTCAGACATGTCAAGCGAAGTCCGGCAACGTAGCGCCACTTCACCCGACGTCGCTGGTAGGGTTGCCACCTTTTTTCTATACACAAAGTATTTTTGTCAAAATATTGAAAAAATATAGTATTTACTGGGAAATTTGAAAAAAAATAAGACGCCGATTTGAGACGAATTAAAAATCCAAGTCGCATACGATGCGATATCGGTGACATTTGTATACCCCATTCTTGAGTGATGAAAATATAGTATTTTTCGTATTATACTGTTTTTGTATAAAATATAGTACAATGAGTACAAGTGACTAAAATATAGTACGATACTATATATTATAGTATGGGTGGCAACCCTAGTCGCTGGCGACATGTCGTGAAACATTTGCCCCCTGGCTTTCCTTTTTTTGGCTTTGGCTTTATCTTTGTCTTGTTACGAGATCTTAAACTAAAAACCTGCATGTTAGAGAGATGATGATGAGGCAACAAGACAAAGATAAAGCCAAAGCCAAAAAAAGGAAAGCCAGGGACTAGGCGGCAAATGTTTCACGACATGTGTCGTAACGACGTCGGGTGAAGTGGCGCTACTTTGCCGGACTTCGCTCGACATGTCTGGTGACATGACAACATAAAAACGCGCCATGTTGCCTAGTCTATTCCTGGCATACACCGACTGAGGTGCCGCTGGAATATTCTTCAAGACAAAGTTTATGTTTTTTTTTTACTTTTGGTATGAAGATTGAAACTCTCTGTTTCCAAAACAGAAGTTTCTATAAAATTTTCCAGATTCTGTGAATTTCCCAAAAGTTTTCGGGGATTTGCACATCTATAGCATATACAGAGTTTCTCGGCAAGTATTTTCTCGTTGCTTTTACTGCTTTAATATACAGGACAGAAGAAAATTGATCTACCTAACTTCAATAGGCCTTATTTCGTAGCAATAATATTTACAAATATTTAGCTAACATTGTCTATGTATATATCTTTTTGACTCACCTCTACCTTCTATAAGCTTTCTCTTCCGCCTCAAACAAAGGTTTTGAGCAACAGCACGCTGCGCCCTTCTTCGCCTTCTTTGGCTTTTTTGCCTTTTTAGCTTCTGCCTCGAACAATGGCACGGCACAAGAGCACGGAGTTGCCTTCGCGTTCTTGGTGAGTTTACCCTTTTCAGGATTACCCCCTTCAGGAAGTTTGCCTTCCTTCATCAATTGTTTCTCGTAAGTCTTTATGCATTGACAGTGTTTTTTCCTGCAAAGTCGAAGTAGTTTCTTGCAGCAATTCATTCGGGAATCGCTTGGATATGTGGTTCCTAAAACGTTGTATCATAAATCATAAACAAACCCGGTTATTGCCTGCAGTTTATTGGAAATAAGGGTTGGCAAAAATACATACCAAATATTGAAGGTACCTTTTTTCATAATTTTGCTTATATCTCGAATATCTGTACGAATAGCATAATAATTACTTCGGACAAAAGTTTTAACATAAAATTTCCAACAAAGGACCGTGCGTCAAAATGGCCCCAAAACCAACAAACATGAGAGTTGGGCTATTAAATAACTAGCAGCTGTAGCTCCTAAAGTATTGATCGTAGAGTAAACATAAACATAACCAAATTTGTAGGAAATTTTGTTAAAACTGTTGTTCAAAGTAATTTTTCATAATGCTATTCGTACATGTAGATAATCGAGATAATTATAAGCAAAAATATGAAAAACAATACACTCCTTTTTTTGGGCAGTCGTGTAAAAAAGGTACCTTCAACCCCTCCCCCCACACCCTCAGCACCCCCCCATCCTCGAGGCCTTTTAGTATGTTTATCTGGACACCACAAGGTATAACTATACCAATTTTCAAAACTACACGAATGATTTCTGCAGATTTTTTTAATTTTCTTGAGCTAAAGGTTAGGCATTTTTGGAACCATGGGCTCGACTACTGACGAAGTGACGACATCTTTACTTCGAACGGTTAAAATTAACATTTTTAATACTATCAGAACTGAAAATAACTAACCTTCTGAAAATAAAGAACTTCAATGGACGGCCGTCTACGTGAGAAAATAGTTCTCGCACTTCGCAGGACGTCCAGAAACGGATGAAAAATGAGTGTGAACAGAAAAAGAAAAATATTTTTCAGGCTCATGTGTGATTGCTTCGGTTTTCAAAAAATGTAGCTGGGCTGCAAATAATAGATTTTGATAACTTATGTTCTTATATTTATCCTCGTCCTGTCCCATGTGTTTTTTAAAGGACAATTTTTAGCAAGTTATAAATAAAAAGTCTGGATAGGTTGAGGTTACACTGCAAATTCCATTTTTTTAATTAAACGTGAACCAAAGGGAAATCAACTCTATTTTCCAAATAATTTGGTTTAAATTTCAATGGCTTAAACTGAGTATGGTGGGCAGGAAGAGGTTAGGTACCGTAAAACCACCTAACAAACTATTGTCCGAATGCGTCCAAATAAGGTCAAACATTTACTCGAATATCTTTGTACAGGTTTGACTATTATTTGAGTGTAGTTGTATGGCAAAATATGTTTATAAATATGGACTATACCTCTAAGAACAAATTGAATTACTTTCTTACGAAAATATTTTAATGTTTTTTTTTGGACTATAGGTACAGTCGCCATCAGATATATCGGAGCGGCTCAGGCGCTCACAATATCTGAACACGCCTCTATTGTCAGGGCGTTAGAGTGCGTGTTCAGATATTGTGAACACCTCGGCCGCTCCGATATATCTGATGGCGACTGTACCTTAGTGGGATGGATGGTTGGTGGGATATTATATTACAGGCCGATTAGGTTCATTCTCTGAGAACATCAAACCTTCAAGAAAAGAGCGTATTCCCATCTTAAAGGCCGGCAACGCACTTACAACCCCTCTGGTGTTGCGGGTGTCCATGGGCGGCGGTAATCGCTTTCCATCAGGTGATCCGTCTGCTCGTTTGCCTCCTATTTCAAAAAAAAAAAATGTGCGCTTGCGTCAAACACGACTCTTTTCATACTCGTACATTAATTGTAAAAGTACACGTAAAAGTGCATTATCTAAAAATAACTGTCACGTAATGTCAATTAAAGTATTTAATCATTTACCATTACATATTAAGGAAATTTCTGACATAAAAAGATTTAAACGGACATTGTACAACTGGCTGCTAAGTAGACAATATACTGCATATGGCAACAAATGTGCGTGATGAAGTGGACACAAACCCCATCATCGAACCCCCGCGAAGGTACGAAACCCGTAGTGCGCGCGCGGGACTGCTGCGACTCGAGCCGCATAGACTAGCTAAGTCCAAAAAACTCACCCACGTCATGGGCCGTAAGGTGTACAATCATCTACCGCGGGAAATTATAACAGCACAAAGTGCTTAACTTTTTAAATCAAAATTAAAAAAATGGCTTCTTGAGCAGGCGTTCTACGACCACAAGGAGCTTTTTAATTGATTAATTATTAAGTTTAACCTTATGGTTTAGAATTTTATGATATTTGTAAAGTTACACGCTGTAATGTACTTGTTGACATGTAATGTTATATTATGAATAAATTATTATGATTATGATGATTATGATTATTTTTTACAATATTAAAGATTTTTAGACTTCCACACTAGCTAACGACATTTCCTTTATTATTATTGTTATTTTTATCATTTTAATTGTTATCACTGTTGTTGACTGAATAACAAAATTGCATGAAATGTAAATAGATTTTTTAAAATGTAAGATTAAGATGTACATATCTTGCATGCTATAAATACGGCTAAATGTGTGATACTTGATATAGGGAGTAGATATTGTATATATGTAGGTATATTATTATTTTCTTTATGGATATTTGTGTAAATATAGTATCATAGTAGTCTGACTTGGATCTTTTTCATATTTACTCTTTACAATCCTGCACCAAACTAACTGTCTCTGTTTAGCCCAATGGTTGACTGGTAGAGAATGCCTCAAGGCGTTAAGTCCGCCATTTGTACTCTTTTTGTGTAAATTTGTGCAATAAAGTTTAAATAAATAAATAAATAAATACTTATAATTATAATAAGACCTATTGTTAAACCACATTTAATGCAAATAAAAAATAGTTATTTGTGCAACAAGAGAGGAAAGTTGGTTTTTCTTGCAAGTGTTTATTTTGAGTCCCGAAAAAGCGAAAGATTCTATAATTGAATCACGAGCGAAGCGAGTGATTCTAAGGTAGAATCTTGAGCGTAGCGAGGGACTCAAAAACACGAGATGTAAAATAACTTTGCTCTCGTGTTGCACACGTGTTTTTCACCTCAGTAGTGAGAACATATTAAAGGTTAAAATGTATTTCGAATTACACAGAATAAACAGAAAAAAAAAGTATTATAATATGTACGATACGATAAGATACGACGAGACGAGACCGGACCGGACCCTACCGGACCGTACCGTACCGTACCGTACCGTACCGTACCATTAAAAAAATGTAATAAAAGTATGAAGTTCATGGCCTTCACTAAATTAAAAAGCTACATTGTTTCACTTTCCTCACTCCAGGGAGTGACGAAAGTAGGCTTGTTCGAGCTGCTGAAATGAAAAAATACATTTTGTGCAGGTCGCGGCATTTCGACCGCAGACATATTTTTTGAGAAATTGACATATTACAGGATTCATCTCTTTTGAGAATGATTTTTGCATTAATTACCTCTATTCTTATGGGTACGTTATTAACTCGACGTTGTCGACGCTGCTCGTTCAGACAATGGCCCCTTCGTTTACCGTGTGTCAAGCTAAAGAGAGACACCACGATGTGCAGGAAGAGGAGGGAGAACTCGTTGATAAAAGGCATTTACCTGGATCAACAAATTACCGATATTAAACACTACGTAAATAGTTATTAAACACGAAACGTGTGTGATAAAGGTTTTGTTTCTTTACAATGTAGAGAGATGAGCTTTGTCTTATATTTGAAGTATTACAATTTAGTACAAAAATATTTGGGGGGGGAAGCCAGGGTATGGTCTTGGTGGGAATCGCTGTATGTGAGAACAGCATTGCCTACAAAATGCCAAGAAACTGTTTGCTGTGTTAGTGGCGGAACACCGAATTTGAGCAAAACCCTGGCCAGTCCGAGTCACCCACGTCCCCGCCGTCCCTCCTGGGAAATGCTGCAACCGCGCAGCCGCGCGGCCGCCACCTCGAAGTGCAGCTGAGCTGAGGGTGCAGGGCGAAAGGCGAATCTTCTGCGCCTCAAAACAGAACCAAACTCACTAGGGAGGAAACCCGAAACAAAACCGAGCACGCCCACAGGCTCTAAGGTGGCAGCCCCGCCAGTAGGCTAAGGTATAGTGGGCTAATCACTCGCTTACCTGAAACCCAAACTGATTACTGAAACTGAAATAGTGCAAAACCGGACCGATCATACTACGACGACCTTTGGCATGAAAATACGGACACGAATTGCTTGTTGGAACGTGCGAACACTAAGCGAGGATAGTCGACTAGCCCAAGCAGAAGCAGAAATGCTAAGATACCAACTGCAGATACTCGGCCTTAGTGAAGTGCGCAGAAATGGATTCGGGGAACTGAGAACGTCCAGGGGCCTTACATTCCTCTACTCCGGAAAGGAAGATGAAGAGGGCGTGCGTGAAAACGGCGTGGGATTCCTCCTTTCTGACGCTGCGAAGAAGAGCCTGCTGGACTGGAAACCCATCTCAGAGCGAATCATCACAGCCCGGTTTAACAGCAAAGCCCGCAAGATAACGATCGTGCAGTGCTACGCACCCACAAATCTGGCATCAGAAGAAAACAAAGACGATTTCTATAGTGCACTTAACCTGACTTTAAAGAATATTCGCAAACAGGACATATTCATCGTCATGGGGGACCTAAATGCCAAAGTTGGCACTGATAACGGCGGCTGTCAAAGACACATGGGCACACACGGGCTGGGAGTCCGGAACGAAAACGGAGAGAGATTTTTGGAGTTCTGCCAGGACAACGACCTCACCATCGGAGGCACTTTATTCATTCATGGAGACCACCATAAGTACACATGGAATTCACCCGATGGAGTCACCAAGAACCAAATCGACCACCTTGCCATCAGCTCCAAATGGCGCTCATCACTGCTCGATGTCCGCAACCGTCGTGGTGCAGATATTGACAGCGATCACCACCTAGTAGTAGCCGAAGCGCGGCTCAAAGTAGCCGTAGCACGAGCTGCCAGCGCGACCACCAGGGTAGGCAAACGATTTGAGGTCAACAAGCTGCGGGACCCAGATGTAGGCAACGCCTTTAGGCTGGAGCTGCGTAATCGCTTCTCCGTTCTCGAAACGGACTCTTTTACTTCTGTCGACGCGGAGTGGAACCACATCAAAATGGCCTATACAGAGACCAGCTCCGTCGTTCTTGGACACAAAACATATACACGTGAGGACTGGATGTCACAGAAAACCTGGAACCTCATTGAAGAAAGGCGCCAACTCCATCTTCAACTCCTGGTAACCAGCGACGTGGTAGTGCGTGAAGACCTGAGGCGGCAATACAGACACATACGCAGAAAAATTTACCGCAGTACCCGTCATGACCGACGAGTATGGGCTGATACTGTTGCGGATTCCGCCCAACGCGCTGCCAACTCCGGCAATCTCAGGGAGATGTACAAGGCAACGAAGACCTTGGCCGGGAACCGGAACCAGAGGAAGAAGAAGCCCTTGAAGGACAAGAGAGGCTAGTTGATTGTGACATCAGAGGGGCAGCTTCAACGCTGGCGGGAGCACTTTGAGGAGATCTTCCGAGTCCCGAACGACCCCGTTATTACAGACACACCTGCCGCCAGCTCGCCCGCACAAAGGCTGGACATTGATGTGTCTCCCCCTACAGGAGAGGAAGTAGTGAAGGCCATCCGATCACTGAAGAACGGGAAAGCCCCAGGAGTCGACTTCATCACAGCGGAAATGCTGAAAGCTGACGTCTCTACCGCTGCGAACGCGCTGACGCCCCTACTACGGAACATCTGGTCAGCCGAGGAGTTACCCGACGACTGGAACAAAGGGCTTCTTATCACCGTGCCCAAAAAGGGAGACCTCAGTGAATGTGGCAATTGGAGAGGCATCACTTTGCTCTCGATTCCTTCTAAGGTGCTCTGCAAGATCATCCTGGACAGGTTGTCGAGGGCCGTCGAACCTCTTCTTCGCAAAGAGCAGGCTGGATTCCGACCCAACCGATCGTGTACGGACCAGATCAACACCTTGCGCATAATACTCGAACAAGCATCAGAATGGCAGAGGGAAATGTACTTGACCTTTGTGGATTTCGAAAAAGCCTTCGACACGCTGCGATGGAGCTGTATCTGGGACCGGCTGCGTGAAATTGGAGTCCCCGAGAAGATCACGAACATGATTAAGGCCATCTACAGGAAGTATTCTTGTAGGGTGACTCACGACGGCCTCGTCTCGGAGGACATACCGGTCCATGCGGGTGTTCGTCAGGGGTGTCTCCTTTCACGTCTCCTTTTCCTTGTCGTCCTCGATGGCATCATGAATAACACCACCAACAGCAAGCGCCGCGGCATAGAGTGGGGACTGTCCAACGTCTTGGAAAATTTGGACTATGCCGATGACCTATGCCTATTGAGCCACACGCGCGCCGACATGCAAGCCAAACTGGACGACCTACGGCGAGACGCTTTGGAGGTGGGACTAAAGATTAACATCCGGAAGACCCAGGAAATGAGGTGCGGAGCGACGAGCTCGTTGCCGTTGCTCATCGGCACAGAGGGAGTGGAGAAGGTCCACAAGTTTACGTACCTCGGTAGTGTAGTGTCGGAAACAGGAGGGACCGAAGAGGACATCGCTTCGAGAATCGCCAAGGGGAAAGCAACCTTCGCACAGCTCCGTCCGGTATGGCAATCGCGGAAACTGACTAGGAGAGTTAAGCTCAAGATATTCCGGTCCAACGTGAGAACCGTATTGCTGTACGGATGTGAGACGTGGAAGGTCACTAACAACATCTCGCGTCAGCTCCAAGTCTTCATCAACCGCTGTCTTCGCCGTATCCTCGGTGTATACTGGCCCGAGAGAATATCCAACGTAGATCTGTGGGAACGTTGCGGTGAGACTCCGATCGACCAGCAGATCAAACGCCGCAAGTGGAACTGGATCGGCCACACGCTCCGAAGGGACCCGGATCACATCCCGAGGCAAGCCCTAGACTGGAATCCCCAAGGAAAGCGGAAACGTGGTCGCCCTAAGCAATCCTGGCGGCGGACGATCATCGCAGAGGCGGCGACCATTGGCAAGACGTGGAGCGAAATGAAGCGCGAAGCTCAAGACCGAACGGGATGGCGGAGCACTGTGGATGCCCTCTGCCCCATCTAGGGGATATAGGACCATAAGTCAAGACAAAAATATAAAGTCAAAAGCTTTTATTTCAAACAAATTACATAATATTAGGTACATAATATGGACCCTGCAAGAGCGCAGCTTATATACTTACATAAAGTACTTCATTCCAGATAACATCATATTCTGTATTGGCCACTTTATATTAAATCTTCGTATGAAATGAGACTTAGGTAGAAGAATAAAATATGAAGCAAAAATAAGATTCTTCTCATGAAATAAAACTATGAAAACGGATTATATCGCGTATATTGAATTTATAATACATCCCGACGTTTCGAACTCTTTACAGCGTTCGTGGTCAACGGGTCATCCGCGCGATATAATCCGTTTTCATAGTTTTATTTCATGAGTAACTATCGCGGTAACCGAAGACAATATTAAGATTCTTCTCATCAGGTACCGATTAACCCTACGGTTTGAAATTGAATCTACTAGAAAGGAATGTCAAATCAAAGAAATCTACCAATATGGATGACTGTAATACAGAAGGAGGCGACGTAATTATATAAAAAAAGAAAATCTAATGAGGCGAGTTAATATGATACCAAATCAAAGTACACAATAGGCACCTAAGTAGACTGTTCTAATGTGTTCTCCTCTCAATAGCGGGAGCCGTCACCGACTCCAAATACGACAAGACCAGAGGCACGAAGTAGTTGGTCAGCTCTTGCCAGCTTTGGTAACAGTACTCGAAGATGGATATGATCAGGGCAACGACGGATATGATAAACTGTTCTAGCTCCAACTCCACCGTTTTAAATGAAGGCTGGAATAATAAGCAACAGGCCTTTTGAACGCTATATGTCAAACAAAAACGTCACTGACACGCCTAGGTCCCGGGCGTAAGCGAGCTAATGTAATTACTGTCCGCGCGCCAATTCCGTGCATTCGGAGGTCGAGGAAGTGGGAGGGTGTGCGCCGCGCCCGTACGTACAAAATGACACCACTCAGTCATGACGCCCAACATTCCTAACATTCCTCAGCCGTGCACGGAATTCGCGCGCGGACAGTACTTGAAAGTGTGAAGGTCACTTTGACAGCGTCGGCCATAATACCTAAGGTTGTCTCTGGCGCTGTGGGCACGACTAGTGTCGACGACTTTAGGTGTTCTTGGCGTTTAATTAAAGTAATTTTATCTGTTTTCGGGGGCCCTTGAGGATACACGTCGACCCATAGGGATTGTAGCGTCTGTCGTCGTCCGCTATCTGTCGAGAACTAGTCGTCAACTGGTCTTGTTGGCTGTCATGTCTAATTTTGAATTTAGATGTCGGTCGTTCCAATATTCCAAATAATATGTATGTTAGTCAGCCAGTCAGTCAGTCGGTCTATGTCAGGTCGCCACGGAGGTTAGAAGCCCCGACATCCCCACCTCCAGTATTGGACGTCTGCCAATACTCAAGGGCAGAGGGGCCTCCCACCACCGTGACTTAGTCGAGTCGGGCTGTGTCAAGTTAGGCCGTGTCAGGCCGTGTCAAGTCAAGCCGTGTCAGACCATGTCAGGTCGTGTCAGGCCGTGTCAGGCCGGGTCTGACCTTGTCGAGTCAAGTCAGGCCATGTCAGGCCGTGTCAAGTCGTCAGGCCGGGTCAGACCACGTCAGGCCATGTCAGGCCGGGTCTGACCTTGTCGAGTCAAATAAAGTCAGGTTAAGTCGTCGCTTAAGTCAGTCAGGGCAGTCAGTTCAATCCTGCGTCGGTCTCACGTCAAGTCTACATAGTTTAGTCACCGGTCGCTGGTACAGTCCATGACCGGTTTGGACGTCTGCCACTCGGACCTGTCCGTCACGTCCTGGGTAAGTCTTCACTACTCTTCCTCGCGGCCACAGGTTGCGAGGTGACTGGCTGTCGGCTATGACGACTATGTCACCTTCAGCGAGGGGGGTTGAGGACTGGTACCACTTTTCGCGCCTTGTCAAGTTGGGTAAATACTCCTTCACCCAGCGCTTCCACAGTAAGTCAGCCAGCCTCTGAGACTCTCGCCACGACCGCCGCAGGAGGTCCCCGTCGTTGAAGGTTCCGGAAGTTGCAGTCATTCCTGTCCGGTCTGTCATCGGCATTAGGAAGTCATTAGGCGTAAGTGGTAAGTCGTCATTGTGATCTAGGGGGACGTAGGTAAGCGGCCTGCCGTTCACGATTGCTTCCGCCTCAGCCAGCAGAGTGGTGAGGGTGTCCTCCCTGGGGATCCTGGTATTGAGGGTGGCTTTCAGCGCAGTCTTCACGGCTCTGACCATTCGCTCCCAGCAGCCTCCCATGTGCGGAGCTACAGGAGCAATAAATCTCCATTCTATCTGCCGAGGGCTACTGAAGCGGGTAAGCTCGTCTCGGTCGATGGCTCGTACGGCTTGCGTGAGTTCGCGGTCAGCTCCCCTGAAGGTGGTCGCATTGTCGCTCCATATTGTTTTCGGGCATCCACGTCTGGCGATAAAACGTCGCAGAGCCATTAGGGCGCTCGTCGTTGTCAGGTCGCTCGCGAGCTCTATGTGAATGGCTCTGACTGTCATGCAAGTGAACAGGGCACCGTAGCGTTTCTCTTGGCGGCGTCCAATCTTCACAGTCATCGGCCCGAAGTAATCGAGTTCAGTATGAGTGAAGGCACGGCCTGTCGGCGTGACTCTCATGTCCGGCAGCTGCCCCATTAGTGGGGGAGACGGCTTGGCACGAGCATTCTTGCAGACCTGGCAGTCGTTCCAGGCGGTTTTCACAGCATTCCTCCCGCTGACTATCCACCACTTGCGTCTTAGGTTGAGGTGAGCTTCTTCTCGGTTCACGTGCGCTTGGTCAAGATGTTGCTGGCGGACCAGCAGTCGCGTAAACTCATCTTTCGGGTGCAAGATGATTGGGCGTTTGGCTTCTGCAGTCAGGCTTACCGCGGATTCGGTCCTACCACGGGCACGTAGGAGACCATCAGAGTCTAAATACAGGTCAGCTTTTGTTGCTCACCGTGTTAGACCGTCGTAGCGTGGAGATTTCTTCGGCAAAGGTTCTCTCTTGGGAGTCAGCGGCACACAGTCGTTCGGCATTGTCGAGCTCCTGCGCAGTCAGTTCGCCGGCTTGTATAGAGCCTAGTTGCTGTTGTCTGGCGTTCCTCACGTACCTGAGAAGCCAGGCTACAGACCTCACGAATCTCCAATATTTCGAGAACCGTCTGATGTCTGGGAGAGCACGTCCGCAATGTCTGTTTATTAAGCACACGGCCTTGACCTCAACGTCGTCGGGGTCCAAAGATGCTTCAGTGTCTGGTTTGGGCCAGGTCTCTTCGGGCTGTTTCAGGAAGTCGGGTCCGTTCAGCCATCTCGAGCGATCGATGGCGTCTGCATCGCGCGTTGCGTCGTCGGCAGGGTTGAGGTCCGTCGGCACCCACCTCCAGTCACGGAAGTCTGTCAGCTCGGTGACTTCGGCAACGCGATGCGCGACGAAAGGCTTGAAACGCCCCGTGTCAGACTTCAGCCAGGCGACAACAGTCTTCGAGTCGGTCCAGAACGTCGTAGGTCCGTCAAATTTAATGTACTCCCTCAAAACGCGGGAGAGACGAGCACCCATGACAGCAGCTTGAAGTTCGAGTCGAGGGATGCTGAGGGTCTTGAGTGGAGCTATGCGTCCTCGGGACATCACAAAGGCTAGGTGCCATTTACCTTTAAGCAATGGCAGTCGTAGGTAAGCGACGGTCGAGAATGCTCGGGAGCTGGCGTCACAAAAGATATGAAGCTGTACCTGCTCTCCCATGGCGGAATCTTCAGTCATCAGCCATCTTGGGATCCTCGTACTCTTCGCTTGTTCGAGCTTGTTTAGCCAGGTCTTCCATCGGTCATAATGGCTAGACCCGATCTCGTCGTCCCAGCCAATGGCATCTCTCCAGACGTCCTGAAGGATCAGTCTTCCCTTGATGGTGGTCGGTAGGAGAAACCCTAAAGGGTCAAAGACGCTCATAATGAGGCGGAGCACTTCTCGCTTGCTTGGGCGCTTCGTTCCAGACTGAAGATCTTGGCTGACGCTGTGGAACTTCATGCTGAAAGCAAAGGTGTCTGCTTCAGGGTCCCAGTTAACGCCTAGGACTCGTTCGAGTTGCTCTTCTTTATTGTCCGCCAAGAATTTCACTCCTCCAGGTGCAAGCTTATCTTCTGGCAGGTGTCGCAGTAGCTCCTTCGAATTTGACATAAGGTTTCGCATGTTGAAGCCTCCGGATGCATGTATCCGTAGTACGTCATCCACTGTGTTGATCGCCTCGTCTATGGTTTCAATGGAGTGGATATAGTCATCGACGTAGTGGTGATTGATTATCGCGTCTACGGCTTTTGGATGAGAGTCTTCAAAGCGACGAGCATTTTGGTTTTTTACGTATTGAGCCGATGCCGGTGAACATATGGCGCCAAACGTCATGACGTTCATGACGTACTCACCATCGACCCATAGAAGTCGCTGTGCTTGTCTGTCCTCTTCCCTGATTAGCACCCTGTGGAACATCTCTTGAATGTCACCCACTACTGCGACCTTGTGGCAGCGGAAGGCGAGCAGTACCCCAGGGAGGGAAGTCAAAAAGTCAGGCCCGCTTAGAAGGTGGTCATTGAGCGATTTCCCCGACACCCTAGCGGCGCAATCGAGAACTATTCGCAGCTTGTCAGGTTTGTTAGGATTAAAAACCGCGAAGTGCGGTAAAAACCATGTCTTTCCTGTCCTGACAGCTACGTCTCTGTCATTCAATTTTGAAATATAACCTTTTTCAAGGTTTTCTTTAACCTTATCCGAATAACGTCTTGCGAACTCTGGCAGTCTAGACATTTTTTTCTTAATGCCGTCAAGACGTTTGAGCGCCAAATTGTAGCTGTCAGGCAGATCAGGTATGTCATCCTTCCAAAGAAGGCCTGTCTCCCACCTGTCACCTACTAATTTTGACGTATTTTCTAAAATGGTTAAGGCTTTTAAGTCGTTTTTCGATCGAGGAACGTCGGTATACGGTTTGACACCAAATCCCTCGGTCGAAAATGACTGTTTTATTGCATAATTGAGCTCCTCACAGGCGCATAAATGCAGGACTGCAACGTCATTAGTCAAAATGTTAGGACTTTTGCCATGCACTACGTGTCCCAGGCGAGTGAGGCACACGTAGAGTGAGTCACTGCAGTTTCGCCCTGAGAAGAGCTCCCTAGTGACAATAAGGTCTACATTGTCAGTACCTAAAAGAAGTAACGGTCGTTCGTCAATGTCGTCAGTCGTCCCTAAGTCGTCGTAAAATCTTTTTATTAAATCATGGTTACGCCCTAGCCTACCTAAATCATGTTTATACATAGGCAAGGCTAAATGTTTAACAGTATCGACAAAAATATCGTAGGAGTCTTCAACCTTCACGCCGCGGACGTTGATGCTGACGCGTTGCGAGCCCTTGGCTGCAGCCTGCATCCTGCATGCTCCCGTGAGGCGTAGGTCCGTCGCAGGGCCGGAGACTCCGAGGCGGCATGCGAGATCATCGTCCATAAGACTGACACCGGCTCCTCCGTCAAGCATCGCTAATATGTTCTCCGATCCCAGCGGCCCACTGACCACCACTCTGGCGACTTTGAGTATAACGTGACTAGTCGGCTGCACGTTAGTGTGAGTGACGACAGCGGCGGCTGATGAGGGCTTCGGATCGGGCATCAAAGAGTTCGGTTCGGCGGGCTTCGGCTCGGCGTGTAGCGTCGTGTGGTGTGATCTTTTGCAATGTTCACATTTTTTTTTGTTGTAGCACTCCAAGATCTGGTGCCGAGGTGACATGCACGAAAAGCACAGTGCCCTAGATGTCACGTACTGCCAGCGGGCGTCCATAGAGAGGGCCAGGAATTTAGGGCACTTCTCTATATCGTGGTTGTCTTCGCACATGACGCACTTCTTAGTTGACTTACTGTTATTTTTGTTTACTGTGAACACGGCGGGTCGGCTGGTCATAGGTTGCTTTGTCGTTAGCGCGAGCTTACTGCGTGGTGAAGCGTAGCGTGCTGATGGCTCAAACGTACGGCTAGGCTTTTCTACGGACTTAGAAAGAATAGGAGCTATATGTGTGGCCGCGTTCGCTATCTTCATAAGCCAGTCGGCCAAAGTTTGCATGGTTACACGGTCGTAGTATCTGTCATAAACGTAAAAACTCCATTGGTATTGCAGGATAGACGGTAATTTCGATATGATTTCCCGAATTAAAGTGATATTTGTTAGATGGCCCGTTTCATCTGTCAGTGTCATTGCTGCCACGATGTTTTGTACAGAGGTTGCGTAGTCGATGAGGCCGTTGACGTCGTCGTGCCTTACATTATTGATGGCACGAATTTTTGAAAGCATTACCTCAATAAGGTGGTCTTGTCGGCCGAATCTGAGCTTAAGCGTCGAAATAATTTTATCGAGGCCAGTTGCACTAACTAATAAAGCAGACACGGCATCGCGAGCTTTACCTTTTAGGCTTTTCATGAGCCGCGCGATGTTTTCCTCTTCACTGTATTTGCACAACTGGGTCGTTGTTTTAAATTGGCTATAGAAGATCGGCCATTCTAGGACGTCACCGGAAAAAGGCGGCAGCTCTTTGACCGATTGTCTTGCTAGTAGTTTAGTGAGCGTTCGCTCGATCGTGGTCGTCGGCGCGGAGTCTTGTCTCATCTTTTCTTTTAGTAACCTCGCTTTCAGCTCCAGGTACTCTGCTTCGCGTCGGAGTTCTTGTACGCGGTCGGCGGCGTCGTCCCTCGCAGTCTGTCGTCGTCGGTGACTTGCGGTGGACCAGGCTGTAGAACTATGCGACGGAGCCGGTGATGGCGCGCGAAGCGCCGGCCGTGGTGATGGAGTTCGGCTTATTGCCGAAAACATTCGGGACGGGGCGCGGCTGGTTCGCCCGAGGAGCGGCGAGTGCGCGCGGCTGATTCGCCCGAGGAGCGGCGAGTGCGCGCGGCTGATTCGCCCGAGGAGCGGCGAGTGCGCGCGGCTGATTCGCCCGAGGAGCGGCGAGTGCGCGCGGCTACCACGTGCGGGGAGCGGCGATGGCGCGCGGCTTTTCCGCCCGAGGAGCGGCGAGTGCATGCGGCTACCACGACGTGCGGGGAGCGGCGATGGCGCGCGGCTGTTTCGCGCGGAACGCGGCGACGGTACGCGGCTGTTATGCGTAGCGCGCGGCGAGGGCACGCGGCTACCACGTGCGGAACGCGGCGAAGGCGCGCGGGTGCTGGTGCCGGCACGCGGTGACGGCTCCCGGGCGGGCGGGTCGAGGACTTTCTTTTTACTTCTAGTTTCCATATCTTGATTTTTTTTACAAAGGTTGAAGGACCATGTAGCGTCTGTCGTCGTCCGCTATCTGTCGAGAACTAGTCGTCAACTGGTCTTGTTGGCTGTCATGTCTAATTTTGAATTTAGATGTCGGTCGTTCCAATATTCCAAATAATATGTATGTTAGTCAGCCAGTCAGTCAGTCGGTCTATGTCAGGTCGCCACGGAGGTTAGAAGCCCCGACAGGGATCTTTTGTGCAATTACCCCCTTAGGAAAGATCCGTCAACTACTCAAGAGCTTTTTCGACCATCTTCATGTGCCGAATGATGGAGCTCATTAATTGGGATCTTTGTTTTTTGTGTCATTTTAGGCGATATCTCGAGGACGGCCGGACCATTTTTACAAATTATTTTATTTTACAGTTCCTCCCAATATCATTATGCCATGATCTGATGAAAAAATCTTGGGAAATCTAAGGAATTATTAAAAAATTATAAACGCACCTTAACCTTTCGTATGCTCCTGTCAAAAAAATGCTATTGAAATAGCAATTTAGACAACTTCTCAACTCAACTTTAAGTTGAATATATATGGAGCAGATCTAAGCATACCAAAGGTTAGGTGATCTGGGTATTTGTTTGTAGCATAGCATAGTTTAGTGAAGTGGAACTGTTAATGAAACTTACATCAGACTGCAAAATTTCTGGGAAGATAACAGCGGTTAGCCACGAAATCTTGATTTTTCTGATTTATCTCGAGAGTATATCCTAAAACAAGTGTCTTCAGCAGCGGGAACCATAACAGGACTCCAAGTAGGATAGCACCAGGGTTACGACCAAGATTATCAGCTCTTGCACCACCACGGTTTCCATGACATGAGGGCTGAAATACATTTTTTTTTAAATAACGTAGCAACGATTCCCATTTGGGCCGATTTTTATTTTGTTGTAATTTTTTTATTTCATCAGATTTTGATAAAATTTGTTGGATAGATATAAAGTGCCCTATTCTGTGCATAATAAACGCAATTTCATGTCCTAAAAGGGTCATTCTCAAATTATATGACTACGGTCAGACCATGGTCAGACTCAACTCCATCAAACTTTTCATACATTTAGTATGGTTTGACGGAGTTTAGACGCAGGAACAAATACACAATTTTCCCACTTTAATATATTTTGAAATATTGATCCTAGCGATAAAGTGTACTAAACCTTTTTTGTAGGAAATTTTATGTAGATTACTTATGTAATAGAACATTTTTTGTTACGGGCCATCGTTTAAGAATTATTTACGAAAAACTATAAAAAGGAACCTTTAAACCCCCCCGATCCGTTTGCTTCAACCCCACCCTCGGGTACTTTTAGTATCTTGTTTAATACTCACACCATTCCCTACAACTATGCCAAAATTTATTTATACACGACTTATTTCGCCTGTATTTCCTTCGTTTGGTCCTAATTGTATGGTACAGTATTTAGGTATTACCTATTGATTAGAAGCAGCACTAGCAGTAGAGGCAGAGGCAGGAGTCTCGCAGGGTGATGGTTTCATACAAGGTATGATGCCTTTTCTATTGCACGCATCCGCTACTAAAAGGTTGGCCAATATACCAACCAGCAGCAACAACATTAAACCCCATTTCATTCTCTGAAACATTGGCATAGCAATTAGTAGCTGGGCATTTTCTAAAATGTGGTATTTTCTATAAAAGGGAAAATTTGTATGAAAATTGTACATTCCACTACGTCACGCACATACAAGTGAAAAATTTTTTCATCCTAAAACGAACCGAACTTTAGAAATTCGTGTTTCGCGGTAGGCCTTGTGATTCTGCTAGTTACGCCCTCTACGCAGAGTTTTGTGTAATATTCCCTATTGGCTTGTTTCTTTCTGATTTGTTAGGAGTGGCGAATTACTATGTAGTGGCTAGTGGCCAAAAACTATAGCAGTCACCCTATTGATAAAAGGGCAAAATTACATATGTGCACTAAAAGAGAAAAAGGCTCTTACCCTCGATCGCGGGTAATAATACCCCAAAAATATTCATCAACATAATTTATTATTTTTGCGGCTCTGATGGTTAGCTCTTACTGCTAGGTGCTTTTGAGTTGCGGCTAGTTACGAATATTAAAACAATTTAACCTCTTGTCTGTGTAGGTATGATTTAAGGATCCTGACCGAATTTTTCGTCATCTCTGCATTTTTCTCGTGAACGATTTTTTCTACTCTAATACAGCACAACAGAGCTTTGAACCCACAATTTTGACCACCACACACAAGGACCAGACGAGGAGGTTAACCTTTTGGACGCCAATGACCGATATTATACGCACCGTAGGTTAAACGCCAACGACCGACTAATCGGTCATAGACCACAGAGCAACATAGACCTACATGCATATGCATAAAGTTAAATTTCAGTTTTGACACTTCGGTGACGTGGCGTCTGAATGACAGCTTTTGTGTTTGACACGGCACCGAAAATGTTAAAAGAGCATTTTATGCGAGTAATGGTTCAATTAGAAAATGAGGTTTTCTAACCATTGGCTTTGAATATGTGCACAGGAGACGTGAATTACTAATTGCTGTTTATGACCCGATATCCAAATAAAAAACATCCGAGTCTGCTAAAATTGATAAAGCAGTAACGCTTTCCAGATAGATTTTCGTACATAGACCCGCCTGTTACCTACGCCTATGCCTTTAGTACCGTTTGGTAAATAATAATTGGTAACCAGCTTCGAAACGGGAAAGAAATACCAATTCGTAACTGGCTTCAAATTGGGACTTTTCCATTACCGATTTACCGAAACGGGTTGTAACTGGCTAGAAAATGGGACTTTTGAATTACCGATTCGTAGCCACGGTTGTTGGAGTTAGCTGGAGTTCGTCGGACTGTTTCTTTTCAAAACACATTTCCTACACAACTTAACTAGACGGAGCTCGGAGCCCCGCGAACGCGGGGCTTCTATTTCTGGTCGGTTTGCCCTTCGGCCATTTGAAGCTACCTAACGAACCTAACATATTGATTTAATGTAATTTTGGATTCCGATTTTGTAGCCAGTTACAAAATTTATTTACCAAACGGTACCACGCTGGCCCATGCAATACGTAACCGGCTTCAAACTGGGAATCTTGATCCCCATTCTGTAGCTGGTTACGAAATTTTGGTTACCAAACGCTATTAAAGGCGCCTGTGTACGAAAATCTATCTGGAAAGTGTCTCTTCTTTAGTTGAGTCATACTTACTAGAACTAATTTCGTGCTTGCCCTGGTTATGTAGTTAAAAGTCTTAAACTCATTCTCCACGCTAGATCTGCAACAAAAAGAATTGATTTGAGTCTTTCCACCGACATTATCATCTATACTAAATCTAAATACATACAAAAACAATGATAAAAACGAAAAAAACAGGTGGAATTTGACCCGAACCAATACTTTCCGTGCAAAAAGCGTTTTAGCCTAAACTAAGAACAAAAATATATTAAGAAAACTGAACTTTGATGTGCACCAAAACCCTAAATTATTATATGTGTTCACTGAATGATGGCAACGTTCCTAGAAAACTATTAAAAAGCGGGTTTAAATGTTGTCAGTAATAATGTAATATTTCGAAAATTACAAGACAGCAGATTTTTTCAAGAATTTGAAGCTTTTTGCATATTTAACGGTGAAATATTCTTGAATAGTTTAAAATTAAAACTGTAGGGTCCGGTTAAAAGGCCACCTTCTTTTGGCATCTGATAGTTGAAGAATTCTCACGGTAGTTTCCATATTTTATGATTGAAATCTTTAAGGTTGTCGTCTATAGCGAATCTTCCTTAAGTAGGTGACTTTCTACAGTTGAGGTCTTGAATTGTTGATGTTTATTGATGTTTCGAAGATTTTAGGGATAAAATCTGTAGAAGCTTTTTCTATATGAGCTTTTCTGTAGCAATGTCAAACATTCGGTGTAGGAGTTGTTGAACATTGATTCTTATTTCCATGGTTTTAAGTCTAAAATCTGTATGGTCCTCGTCTACACGGGACCTTTCCTGAGCAAGTGACTTTCCTTCGACAGCATTTGCAGCCGTAAGCTGAGGAAATTATAGTGAATAGGAGAAGTAGGAACATTAAGTATCGACTGACGGCGACTTGTGCCATTTTAGAGCTGGAACAACAGAAACTCAGTATGAAGATGTGGCTGTGCAGATTGATATACTCGTATTTCATCAACTTATTTCTAGTTAAGTGATATGAAAATAGCCTAGGTCCCTAGGATTTGTATGTATACTATGCCAAATCTTTAACGTATAATTAAAGACAACTTGGAACAGGTGTTTTGTTAGGCCGCAAATGCCGCAATTAAATTATCATAGGAATATGATCATAGATTTTTTATCTAATGTATCTATTTTAAAAATTCCACTACCAGCCATTGCCTCGCAATACTTCATCAATTCTCTTCTACTCAAAGGTTAACTGGAAGAAATCCCTTAAAGGGATAAGTTCGCCTTTGTACTGCCTATTTTTGTGCTGTGTTTTGTACAATAAAAAGTTTATACATACATACTTCATAGAGATGCGAAATACATTTGCCCATCGACTTGCGAATAAATCACTTTCGTGCCCATGACAGAAGCGCGTTCAGAAGTTAATCTCGAATGAGAGCAGCACGCGTTTTTGGAACTGATAAAAGGTTATGACCTCTAGGCCTATGCATAGGAAAGGTATAGAGAGCCTTACTATCTGTGCCACTAGGTCAGGATAGTCAGAATCTCCGTCATAAGTTCTTCATATTTAAATTACTAGTATCATATCATATTATATTTCTATGATAGTCTAATTGCGGACTCGACTCGGGACTTATTTGATTCTTAAGTCTATTAATGACTAGTAAAAACAAACAGTTATTCGAATTTAAACTTATCATATAAGACAACATGCACTGAAGATTTAAATGACTAAATTAAATAATCTGTCCAACTCACCGTACTGAATAAATCACTTGTGTAGGCAGGATATGCTGTTTTCATCGGTCGATGTTAACACTAGTCAAATCTGGACTCAGGGTTGTAAGCCATAATGTCTTTCTTAAGCCATATTTTAAGTCCCTGTAAAATCCTACCTAGCTTCCCTGGTTCAGGTCAAATTCCACGGGCTAACATGAAATATACTTACTTAGTTTGTTTGGATGGTTAAAAACGCTATTTTGTGAGTTTGATGTGTTTTGTGACTGACGGAAGAATTTTGCTTGTGTCTAATGGAACTGAATGTTTGAAATAGGGAAAGGTATAATGGCCAGTGTGTGCTGAAAAAAGTTTGTAAGCATTCTGACGGGTGTCTGGTTTTTACGATTTTACAAGGATTTTATTTACATGCTTTTATTTTTTGTTTCACTCGTCCAGTTGTATGTCTGTTTGTAATCAAATCTTGCAAGTTAAATTTGAAAGGTTTGAGTTAGTTGATGGTTTGGACACGTGGAAAGAATGAGTGAAAGAAGGCTAACAAAGAGAGTGTATAAGGGAGAGGTAGAAACGGGAGTTGGAAGGGGCAGACCTCGGCGGACTTTCTCTGATCAGATCGGGGAAATCCTGAAGAAAGGCCAGGTCAAGAGCACCCTAAACCGGCGAGCGTGTATGAGGAATGTTATGAAAGTGAAGGAAGCGAAAGAGGTATGTCAGGATCGTAGCAAGTGGAAATCCGTGGTCTCTGCCTACCCCTCCGGGAAATAGGCGTGATTATATGTATATGTATGTGTATGTGTAAATTTGAAAAGTACGTGATCCTTTCCATATATTATTGAAGTTTCCATCTTGGCGCGAAACTGCGCAGGGGGCGCCACTACCACAATCTGAGGGTCTATCGCAAAACAAGAAAATCGAAATTTCGTGATCTAACATCTCATCTCTTGCATATTCGAGCGATAAAGAAGCAGATAGCGAAATTTCGGATTCGCGTTTCCCGGTAGGTCCTCTGTAATGCCGGCACCACACATCGCCTTATTTGGCAAATATTCGTGTTGCAACTGGCATAAGCAAACCGCCTTGATGCATCAATGTCATATTTTATTATCTCTGAAAACTGGTCAAAAACCTGATAAAGGTACAGTATGTATAAGTTACTCTATGGTTTACTAAAAAGGCTAGTGGTGCACTCTGGTGGCAGAAAATTGCAGTAATATCCCCTATTTACAAAGAGAATATAATCAGTACGTTTTAGTATGGATGTTTGCATCATGTGTTGCCTGTTGAAGATCAGTAGCACCCTCAATAAATTTCTACATATTCTTGTCGGCTGTAATTCAGATTCACAGCATTTGTAATAATTTTATAACAAGTGTTGTTTTCGCGGATGTTGCTCAACGTCTTCCTGTGTAGAACAAAGTCGGAAAGCGGTATAGTTTACATTGTGAGGCGTTAAAAACATTTAACATTGGGTGCTTTAATAGCGTGAAACGTATGAAGTAGCGTTCCACAATTTGTGTACCTTTTCCGTTAAAACAATAAAAATTCCGACAAATTTCAGGTAGCTATACCAAATTTTTTTGTCACAAAGATAAAAAAAATGCTCTGAAAAATAATGACAGATATCTATATGAAAAAATATTCAAAATATTATCAGGACAGACAATACGTAGTCAAGAAGTTAGAAGTAGCCTCTGATGTTGAAGGTGTATATAGACAGGTGTCTATAGGTTACAAGTGCGTTGCCGGCCTTTGAAATGCGCTCTTTTTTAAAGGTTGTACGGTCCGGAACATGTCCAGAAATACCGCGACCTTTGTAGCCAGCCTCAAATCAATCAATTGATACATATTATAAAACAAAGTCTCCTGCTGCGTCTGTCTGTGTGTCTGTCTGTCAGTATGTTCACGATAAACTCAAAAACTACTGACCGGATTCTCATGTGGTTTTCACCTACAAATAGAGTGATTCTTGAAGAAGGTTTAGGCGTATATTTTGTAAAGGTTTAGTGTAAATTGGTTGAACTACGCGTTTGAAGCCTGGGCGGGTCGCTAGTAGTTTATAAAAGTTAGGTTTTTTATTAATATATATAACCTACCTGCCTGCAACTGTTTTAGTCATTTTCTAATACTGAGTCTGATGACAACGACTGTCAAATTATAACGCCAAAACTTGGTGTTTACCTTTTCACCTTAAATTTACAAAACCACTAAATTTATAGTTATATTGAATATGAAATCTGAACTGAGCGACCCGAATGTCGGGAAGAAACTCTTCAAAACCCGATGTGCTTGTTGCCACACCTTGGAATTGGGAGCTAAGCATAAAGTGGGACCCAATCTTTTCGGTTTTTATGGAAAAAGATCTTGCACCGCTGAAGGTACCTATTTATATTACTACGGTGGCAAACAAATGTACTGCCAGTTCACTCTATGGTGACTCTATGGTGGTATGGTGAGCCACACTACCATCGTCACCATATGTTCGCTCTGGCAGGTTTTTCGTATAAAAATACAAGCAGTTTTCGTCCTTATGGTAATCGACAATGTACCTTTTGATTAAAAACGTCACATATATGAGCCTTAGGATGGAGATTATGGGAGGGGGATATGGTGAAAATATTCGCTGTATTGGCACAGGGCGGACACGCTATACATCAAAAATCACTTGCGTTTCTATGTGTGAACGGCACGTCTGTACATGCGGCATGCGTCATTGTGTGAGTAAGTTGCTTAAAAACAGTACTGAGACTACTGAGCGGCCGGCAAACGGCCGTCAATCTGCTGTCGCGGGGCGAGGTAATTCGAGTCGGGGCGGGGCGGTGCGTGGCCGTTCTGTATGATAATACTATTACTTATTCTGTGGTATTGGGTAAGATCGCTAGGATCCGGTGGCCATGGGTCAAGTCGCACCCACGAAAATAAATTTTTTCACTTTTAATTTGTTTATAAGCTTAATAACATCGTTCGCAGACGATTCTGCTTAATACAAAATTAATGTTGCTATAGTTAGTTAAGTCGATATTTGGCATTTTGCTACTATTTGAACATTTAAATTTTGTCTCAGGTTACGCATACTCTGACGCCATTATAAAAAAGGGATACTATTGGGACGACGAGACACTAAACGCATTTTTAGAAGACCCCAGGAGAAACGTCCCCGGTACCAAGATGCTTTTCGCTGGCCTGAAGAAACAGCAGGAACGGGAAGACTTGATGGCTTACTTAAAGAAAATATCGGAGTAAAAGCTTTTAATTGTAAATTTTTCTTGAGGTTTTGTTACCTTCCCTGTTTCACCATGGTGACAATTGTCGCCTGCAAGTCACAATTTGCCGTAAGTAAGGAAAAGACGCTTGGCACAAGGACTTTTGTACATCGACCTGTCTGTTTCTAGTTATCTCTATCGCACGCGCATAAACATTCCTGTGCGGAACAGTGTCGTTGACATCCGGCATCATCGGCGAGACAGCAATATAATTACGCGCGTGCGATAGAGATAGGAACAGGTGGGTCATGTACAAAATTTCTCGTGCTAAGCGTCCTTTTTTTAACTAGTAACAACAAGTAAATATTGACGCTAGGTACCGTCGTTACTTATCGACCATTTTAATATTTCTAAGCACATTTGGAGAACTACCTATTTTTTATTCATAGTTTGGTAATTATTTTACAATAAACAAAGTTATAAATACACGAAATCATTCCCGCAAAAAAAAACCCCGGTGTATTAGAGTAAAAGAGAAGGGCCCTCTGGACCCTGGCCCCTAACATTTCTAGTCCAAACGGGCAACATGGGCTAGATAAGATACCGGTAAATTGGGGTTACTTTGAATCGCTGGGAAACATTTGATCACCGATTCCTAAACTATAAGGGATTAATATTGTCTTCGGTTACCGCGATAGTTACTCATGAAATAAAACTATGAAAACGGATTATCCGCGATATAATCCGTTTTCATAGTTTTATTTCTATAAGGGATTGTTTTCTGAACGCTTTCATCATGTATTTCTGTTAAGGTTTTTGCTAACCACATGATAAAATTCCTTGCGTCCAAAAATCAACTCCCGATTTCTCCAAAATCGATGATCAATGTTTCCCCGCGATTCAAAGTATTAAATTAAAATACGTTTTAAGTCTGCAGTCCCGTTGTTATCGACTTAAAATGTAGAAGAAAATATCATTGTCAAGTAATAATTGTCAGGTAATAATTGTCAAGTTGGTGAAATAGGTGCCAGGGATGGTAGAATTTTATGAATGAAATTTGAACACTATTTTGGAATTTTAGTGCAAACGTTGTTTGTTCTAATTTATTCGTATTGACTGAAAATCAACGCTTTGATATGTTATGTCATTTTGTTAATATAGTCTAGCCAAGTAGCCATTCGTTTTCGTTACTAAAACAAGTGAGAAAACTGCGAAATTCAATATTAAAATTTTCAATTTCGCGGCCGTTTTTATTAGTGATAGAATTAGCTGGTCATTATTTTGAACCTAAAATATTTCTTGAACGCGAAATTGATTTTTTTTTGTGTAATTTATTGAATAAACGATTTATTTATTTATCACTCGCTTTGTCTCTCTCAGACGTAATAAACCCTTTTTAATACTTTTTTTTTAAGGTCACAAGTATGTATAATCTGTGCGGAAAGTAAAGTCATAGAATGTTATGTATTTCCAGATTCTACTAAGTTTATACCACTACTACTATCCCTGAAAGGGCCCATTGATTACCACTCCGCCGGACGATATCGGCCTGTCAGTTGTTCGGAACTATCAAATTTTTGTTCTAACTGACAGGCTGATATCGTCCGGCGGACTGATAATCAGTGGGCCCCTTAAGTCTCTTGAGGGATGGGATATGAAAAAAAAATCTTAGTGTCTATGTATTGAATTACCAAATGCCCATCATGCAAAGTATATCAGTATCTATAGATAAGTTACTCTATAGAAATAATTTTTTGGCAAAAATTTCATTTTTGTTACAAGCTTTTATCGCTGACTGTACTTTTCTTACCACAGGCAACTAATACTCATCGAGACAATTCTAACAACACCAAACACAATTAGGTTGCGTGATGAAAATCACAGTTCCTATGGCCACCTCCTGTCTCCATTATTAGATTAGCTCGACGGTACCATAATATTGCATTGTCACCCGACTTACATAATGTATGCAGACTTTCAGTTCAATCGGAAATCAGGAACTAACTAATATATATTCATACTAACAGGCCAAGTAACCTTTTGGACGCCAATGACGGATATAGGTATCGGCACCATAGGTCCAACGCCAACGACGGATTAATCGGTCAAAGACCACAGAGCAACATAGACCTACGTGCATGTGCACAAAGTTCAATTTCAGTTTTGACACTTCGGTGACGTGGCGTCCGAGTGACGGCTTTTGTGTTTGACACGGCGTCGAAAAGGTTAAATAAAAGCTTGTAAAAAGTTTATGCGTGAAATTGTTTATGTATTTTAGAATGGTGTTTGTCTAGTCTGTGCGGAAAGATAAGGCGTGGAATTTAATGCTGGCACCACGCTTCGTTATGTGTTATTCGTTATGCACGTTATTCGTTCGAATACGACGAAGTGTGGAGGACTTATTCGTCTGTATTTGCCTTATTCGCACGCACGGCACGCATAACGGATGAGCGCAAATAGCAAATACGCGTATCCGTTCACTGTTCGGTTTTTTGACACACTTCAAAGGACACGATAAAGACGCAGCGCAATTATTCGCCAAATACGGTGAAGTGTGGTATTCATTGTTCGCTTCACATAAACATATATTTAGGCAAATACAGCGAAGCCGCATAACGAATAACACATAACGAAGTGTGGTGCGAGCATAAGGGAACCGAAGGAAATCCAATACATTTTATAAGATTTAAAAAAAATCTCTTTCCGCACACATCACAATCTCACAAACAGCTCACAAACAAATGATGACAGTTCAAGATCTCACAAACAAATGATGTCATTTAAATCCCAAAAATAAAGGCCTGAAATTTGATGCAAAATGTTTTCCGAATAGATATTTGGGGAAAATAAATTTAAATTTACCTAAACTTTTAAGCACAGAAAACGGCATGGTTTCAAAACGTTAGTCTGTGACAAAAAAATGCGAAATGAAAGGTGAGCAAGGTAACGTAACGAAACTAAAAAGAGTTCCCATTTGGTTCCCATGTCTAAAAACAAACAAAAAGTAGTCATTGTCATGCAATGTCAAAAACATCAAAAAAAATCAAGCCCGGTTTTCATCGCCTCAATATCCCACGATAAAAAACCCATAGCCAGTTTTTTTATCAACGCAGAAACCTAAATGTAAAACATGAGCGCCGACAATGGAAAAAAACTATTTGTGAAAAGTTGCGCGCAATGCCATTCCATAGAGGCAGGGGGGAAGCATAAAGTCGGGCCTAATCTCCACGGGCTTATCGGCCGTAAGTCAGGTACCGCTGCAGGATTCAGCTACTCGGACCCTATGAAGAATAAAGGGGTGACGTGGAACGAGGCGGCATTGAGTGAATACCTGGCGAACCCAAAGAAGTTTGTTCCTGGCACAAAAATGGTGTTCGCAGGGCTTAAAAAGCCGGCGGATGTGGCAGATCTCGTCGCGTACCTTAAATCTGCTACGAAATAACCAAGTAACTGAAGAAATTTGGAATAAGAATTGTAATCTATTTTATTATTTAGTGTATTAAGGTGCCGTAAAGATTCTCAACGTTGCTTGCCTTCCCCAACAGCTGTTTAAGTATATTTAATTCCTAATTGTCGGCCTTCTCCAATTTATGCTGCATTAAGGTAATTTCGAAAGTGGAGTAATGCTGTAATAGCTAATAGGTCCGCTAAACCAGCAGCATTTCAGAGCCCATTAAAGTGCTCACTAGCGCCACTGCTAAATAATTGTGATTATTTAAATTTAACGATAGATATTTAAAAAAGTGGGCCGGTATTTTGTATTTAAGTACCTTTTGAATACATCAAACTAGTTTTTATGTTGCTGGATTCGTCGATCTATGAACTCAAAACAAAAACGGCCGTTTAAACTTTGGACGCATATATTGACGAATTCAGCAACGTAAAAACTATTGTAATATAATAAACTATTATACTATAATGTATTCAAAAAGTAGTAAAATACATAATACAGTTCGTAGCGGCCCCCTTTTTTAAATATTTATCGTTTAATTTAAATAATCACAATTATTTAGCAGTGGCGCTAGTGAGCACGTTGGGCTCTTCATACTTTGGCAAGACTTACGTTACTACAGCGCTTACTAAAGCATCTTGTTAACTGTAAGTGCTCCTGGTTTAGTAGCTACTTGCAATTTTCAAAATTACCCCGTATACAAAGCCCCAATGCACCTTACAAGGAATTAAATATAGACAGCCGTTTTTTTTTCAAACCAGGCAATGTTTTTGGTTGTAGGCAATATTGCGAAAAGTTACGGTAATTGATATGATTGCTATAGTGTTTTTATAAATCGCAGCCCTCATGGTGATAATGTTTTGACTACAGTTGCGCACGAGTTCCAAGAATTTTGGCGCTAAGGAAGGCTTCCTTTGGCGTTCCTCGGACTTCGTGCGCGAACTGTAAGACTTGCTGCAAAGATAAAACATACCATCCTAGATTTTAATTTTTAAGTTTTATATTTACTTTGAATACAATCCATTTCGTTCGGCTTTTAGTCACTTTATTCTGTACCCCTAGCCTTAAAACATTTCTAGAATCATCATCGATTAAAGGATAGTGAACTAGATTTATATTGACCGGGATATAGACCGTGATTACCTTTTGTACTGTTGTGATTATCTTCAGTTTACCCGTGAACAAGATGCATGTAACTGCGTCGAAATAAAGGGAGCTCAAAAACAATACAAAGGGTACTCACGTTCTATCTCCCGGTCAATATAAGTCTAGTGAAACCTGTGAAACTAGCCGTGAATCATTCAAAACGGATAGTGAACTACTTTCATTACAAGTCCGCGAGTCTGCAATCGGTCAACTTTTCACGAAGACACCAGTCCATCTTTCGTATTCCGGTACTTCGATTCGATATATACCAGGTAAAAGTAGTGCCTACTTCATTTGAAAATAAAATTGTCTTCGGTTACCGCGATAGTTACTCATGAAATAAAACCATGATGACGGATTATATCGCGTATATTGAATTTATAATACATCCCGACGTTTCGAACCCCAGCGTTCGTGGTCAACGGGTGACTAACGGGTGACGGGGCCACCCGTTGACTACGAACACTGTAAAGGGTTCGAAACGTCGGGATGTATTATAAATTCAATATACGCGATATAATCTGTTTTCAGTTTTACTTTATTTGAAATTATGTTGCCAAGCGGAACTTAGGAGCCAGATTTAGATTTAACAAATCGTTACGGTTTTGATCTCATTTTGATACGACCTTGAAGATCGCTCACGCTGATTGGTGCATGCCATAGACATAGTATATACAAGTAGTTATAGACGCGCCACCGAGCGACCGGGGGTAAGAGAAAGTATATTCATATAAAATTTGGGCAGCATAGGATTTTTTCTCTTTCACTCTTATAAATTTCGGTATTTCGCCATCGCCTCCTACCTATGATTCCACCCGGTCGGTGATAAGGACAAAGCATGGCACTATTTTCTCTTTCCTCTTATAGGAATCGCAATAAGACTTTCTTTTTCTATCAAAGAGTGTCAGGCCCTTGGTGCATGCGAACTGAAGTGAAAGTCGTGCTAGAGAGGCGCGCCAATCACCAAGAAGATCGTCAAAGTATCATATCAAAACCAATAGACATGGAGACTGTATAAAGGAGCCAAATCTCTATGTATGAAAAGTGTCCATCAAAAAACAGTAATTAGGCGGCGCCACCATACACCGAAATACTACCAAAAACAACCTACGTAATTTGGTCGGGTTATTTGTTGCCTTATATGGTTCATGTTATACTCATGTCCCAGAGCCTAACTAGCGCCACCGGAGAGATTAGGAACTATTATTTAAAGCTTAACGCGGTCACTTTTACAACAATTCTGCCATAAGAGATTGCGATCCTTTCTATACCATCCATACCAATAGAGAATATTACGCAAAACTGCGTAGGGGGCGCCACTACCATAATCTGAGGGTCTATCGCGAAACAAGAAAATCGAAAATTCGATATCTAACATTTCTGTCACTCTTGCATATTCGAGCGATAAAGAGGGAAATAGCAAAATTTCGGATTCGCGTTTCCCGGTAGGTCCTCTGTAAACAAACCTCCTTGATGCATCAAGGTAGGTTAGGTACAGTATGTATGTATGTATAAGTTACTCTATAGTTTACTGAAGGGGCTAGTGCTGCACTCTGGCGGCAGAACATTGCAGTAATGCCCCTATTGCGAATATTCTACATGGAATAATTTTGAAAACTTCTAATTATTTTGTACGGGGAGCAAAATTTTCCATTTCCCAAAGTATTTTTTTTCTTGATTTTTTATACCTCCTTAGTAGTAAACAAGCATACGGCCCGCCTGATGGTAAGTGGTCACCATAGCCAATGGACGCTTGCAACTCCAGTCTGTAGACGCAATACGCCATACCGCTGACGCTCACAAATGGCCCCTAGAAACTATTGTAGTTAGTACTAATGACAGTTATGACTCAACCTTACATTTTGAATCACAAGCGAACCGGAAGTTTACAGGAAACGGAAATACCTTCTAAATATAACCATACAATAATAATACCCAGGGATTCCGAGAACGACAGCGAACGACATCTCGTTTTAATGAATATATTTACCGTTTCGGAGATAGTTGGCGTTTTGATATATTGCGCTGGCGCCGATGGCAACGGCTAAGGAGGGGACACTGACGATAATATCGAGTAAGTTTTCAATGGTTGTATAGTACAGTCAAGTGTTAAAATATGGGTGTAGACAACTTACTCAAAAATATATCCCATAGTTCTTAATTCGCTGACATAAAAACTATGGGACATATTATTGAGATCGAATTTAAACTATCGTGAGACATATTAACTTAACTAACTTAGCGGTTTCACTCACCAAATATGGCTAGGCTCTCCGAAATATGTCGCGCGATTGACTAAAAATACGTGAGCGAAACCGCTAAGTTAGTTATATTTTTGAGATGATTTGTGCACCCATATATTACACTTGAGTATACATTGTGCAACTTTCCGGAGCGATTTATAGACTCGAGTTTGCAATATTATTACGCCCCGAGTTACACACAATGTTTTTCATCACACTTGCGATACAAAAATTAAGTATAAAGACAAAAAACTGTTAATTATAATACTAGAAACTTTATAACTCCCTAGGGAAAACGCTTTTTCTTTAGTTCCCGCTAAGCCTGCGTGCAATTCCACATTTACTGATCGAGTGTGATGAAAAGATTTTTATTGAAGTCAGACCAAGCTATTAACTCTGATGGTTATTAGCAATGACAAAGTGTGGCTGTTTAGTATTCAACCTAATAGCTATGCTAACTCACCTGAAGTAGCGCAGCTACTGGCCGGTGACACAAAGAAGGTCTAGAAAAACAACAACTGACATACCATCAGTGTCATTCGAATCGCGGGAGGAATTATATCACAATTCCCAATAATATTCCGTAAAAGCCAAACTAATAAATTGTTCCCTAATTGTCTTCGGTTACCGCGATAGTTACTCATAAAATAAAACTATGAAAAAGGATTATATCGCGTATATTGAATTTTTAATACATCCCGACGTATCGAACCCTTTACAGCGTTCGTGGTCAACGGGTGACTGAGGAAAAACTACAAAGTGCAAAAATACCCACATACAAAAAATAATGAACCATCTTTAAGAAAAGAACGAACTTTAAGAAACAATTATTAATGTGAAGAAACTAGGAAGCAGCCACCAGCAGCAGAGACCTCTGCCAACACGAAGACCCGCAGCCATCGGTAAGCCAAGCTAGGTTCCTTTGGGTTAGTATAGCACACAACCAATACAGTCCACTTGGCTTTATGTCACAGTGGCAATGCTATCATTAATGTACAAATGATGACACCGCCTCACTTTGTTCTATTCAAGTCGGTACAGTTAGCTTTGATTAACACACGCGTGTTTCAGAAATTACGGGATTAAGTTATCTCCCTATGTTTTAAGTTAAATTAGGTATTCGGGTTTTTGAGAACGTAACAAGTTGGGGATTGTGGGGCTTCCTAGGAGTTCCTGTTCGCAATGTAGTCCATGTTTAATTTGTATATAAAATTACATTTAAATGTGTTTTGCCGGTTTTGTGTGATTTATTGAGACTGACACTTCACTTATTTCTGATTTCCTTGTGAGAACAGGGTGTCCAGTGGCAGATTTCCGATTTTTTTTTTTATAAATATACAAAACTTTTTTTTAAAGAAATGAAGATGAATGCAGATTACATAATCTAAATATCGACTTTCACTGTGTACGCACTCCTCCAACCTTTACCGCATATTCCGAAATTAATACAAAACTTACGCCTCCTTACGCTCTATAGCATTTGTCGATTATTGCAACATCGACATAGTCACATCACTAGCGCTGCGCGCGCGCCACGCGCCGTTTATTTTTACCGAAAACTTCCGATCGACCGAACGAATCGCGTTAACATTATAAATAACTTTTCGAACTAAAAAAACACCTGTTAAAGCATAAGGCGCTAAAAAATATAAAGCGTGTCCGTATAATAAACAAAATTTTGTGGATGATGTGGATCAATCAGCTTGATTTCAAAATGCATTCGAAAGTGAACTATAAGTGGTAGGTAATAAAGTATATATTTGCTTGGAGAGTGGAATAACTTATGTTAAAGCTTACCAAAATGACTAAACAGTGAGTGAGTGCATTTTTCTCAGTTTGCTCATGAAAGTGTGAAATTGTGAATCATTCATTTGGGATGTCGCTACAGTTGTGATTGTTAGCTAAATGTGAACGGACTCGAAATACGGAACAGGTGAGTCTTTTACTAATTTTTCTGTTTTTTAAAACATTGGACATCACTTAAAAAATGTTATCTAGAACAATTACGATAAAGTCAAGTTACAAAAACTTTAAGACATGTTCAGATTCTGTTTTAAATAAATAAAAAGGAATCTTCCTAAAATAAACATTTTATTCATAATATTTACCTACATCATTTATGTATACCACAATGCAGGATCGTGTCAATTTCCGCTTACCTACAGTCGAAGGCAAAAATATCGATCCAGACAAATGGCTCAAAAATATGCGAACACGACTTTATTGTCTAAGGTGTAAGAGCGTACACATATTTTTGAAACTGGGAATGTATATATGCTATTTATGCCCTTGACTGTACATACTTTGTCTAATGGAAATAAGTTCATTTTGAATACATACCTTGGTGCTTATGTATTGGTTCAGATTATAAACAGATCTCTAATAGTCAAAAGAGCATTAGTAGGTAATAATTGTAACTGTTCAGAAACGTTCAAAAATGGATTCATTTTTGATCCTTTTTCTTTAGCGTAATTTTAATGTTTGCATTTAAAAACGCGCTTCATAAATATTCTAAATAATTTTAATTTCATGCAACAAATAGTCTTAATACTAATTATAAACAAATTGCATATTTTTTAAATAAAATATTCATTGATATGTATAAATTCGATTATCATTCAAATCTATATGTTCAATATTTAACTATGGCAATTTTGTATTCAAAACTTTGACAGTTAGAGCTTTCAAAAACGTGGAGACTATATAAAGGAGCCAAATCTCTATGTATGAAAAGTGTCCATCAAAAAACAGTAATTAGGCGGCGCCACCATACACCGAAATACTACCAAAAACAACCTACGTAATTTGGTCGGGTTATTTGTTGCCTTATATGGTTCATGTTATACTCATGTCCCAGAGCCTAACTAGCGCCACCGGAGAGATTAGGAACTATTATTTAAAGCTAAAAGCGGTCACTTTTGCAACAATTCTGCCATAAGAGATTGGCATCCTTTCTTTACCATCCATATTCAAAAACTTACCATTCATCTTGATTCCTAACGACAATTCACATTGCCACTTTTTGTATTTTTTCGTAATTTAGAAAGTAAACCAGCATTTAATACTACAGTCCACTCTTATTTCATCACTTAAACAACACCTGAGACCAGCGAAGATTTTACAGTAACAATATTTACATCTTTCTATTTTTATTCTACAGCTTTCTTTTATCAAATAAGCGTACTTATTTAGTTTTTTCCCGCCGAGCTATGAGGTGTTGACATGTTAATGACTCATTATCTTGGTGCTAGAAAATAGACGAGTTGACAGGCGGTTGACTCGGTGAAAACAGTGTGAAAATTCTATACAAAATTACCGATTTTCCATTACTCTTAAAAAAATAAACTGTTTATTGCGTAAAAAAGCATACTTTTTTACAAACTTAAGCACTAATCTTAAATTGGCAGATATTCTGAATCAGATTAACTAACCACTTTATTAAATTATACATGTCAAATTCCAAAATTCATTCAAACATCAAACATTTATTCAGCAAATAGGCCACAGAGGCACTTTCACATGTTAATTTTTACAAACAATAAAATTAACCCAAAATTACAAAAAACAATTACATAAATATAAATGTCAAATTACACAAAAAAAAACTAATAAAAAATATACAAACAACAGAAGTACTAAAATTGTTTAGAGATGTAAAAGTCTCTCGGTGTCAGAGATAAAATGTATATAATAATAACAAAGATCATCAAATTATCCAGACATGTAAAGGATCTCCAAGACTTGAATTGTTATATAATTAATAAAAAGACAAGATATTAAATTAGACAAACAGACAAGAACCGAATGTAGTGCCTCACGTTAATGCCACTCAAAAGTAAATTTACACAGGTAAAATGAAGCCCGTGTAAACTTAAACAGACCGGTCTCCATAAACAGCACCCGTTCACGAGTGTAACGCGTATCTCAGCCATCGTCTCCCTCATTAAAATAATAATCAAAATAAAACATTACAAAAATCTTAACCTAAACTAGAAACTAACAAACACAAAAACTATTCACAAAATTCGCCCCGAGCCCCTCCAGAGGCAAAGGAGCCCATCACGCTCGCCGCGTTGCCACGTTGAACAGCGATGGACAACCTTTGCAAAAGGAACGACCCGGAGCGAGGGTCATGACCACTCTCCCGCAACCGTCTGCCCACTTTCCCAAATCTTAAATTGAAAAGATTGTTTGAGTTAAGGAGTCTTAACTTAGGAGGAGATAGGGTCTTGAGTATTTGATAAGAACTTCTGTACGCAACTTCGTTTGCGTGGAATGATGATGATGATTATTGAGAAAAACATCCTTTCCCAATTTCCTGGGCCTTATTTTACCTCCCTAACAAATTTCATCTTAATAATTTCAGCGGTTTAACCGTAAAGAGGTAACAGACAGTTACTAAGATTAGAATTTTTCTAACCTCAAAAGTAGAGGTAATTAACTTTATCTTGCGATATATTGCTGTCCAATAATATGTAAACAAAACAGATTTTATTTTGGAGGAAGAAAGTTACCATTACTTTTGAGGTTATAAAATTTCTAATCTGGAAAAAAGGGGACTATAGAAAGAATTTAATGTCATTATCAAAATATGTAGGTGAAATACCGCTATCAGTCCGCCGGACGATATAGGCCTGTCAGTTAGAACAAAAATTTGATAGTTCCGAACAACTAACAGGCCGATATCGTCCCGCAGACTGATAGTCAGTGGGCCCTTTTAACGCGAACGAACTATACCTACTAAAATTTTTCGTAAAGGCGAACATTCTAGACGAGCTACGGACCCTATTGTAGTCTTAGTCGTAGACCCTCTACGGGCTACGAACAAGCTACGAGCGTGCTACGACTCCGTGGGGAGCGCGCGTTACTTAATATTTGCGCGATAGTCCATGACCTTGACCCTGGGTGGATTCGGATTTAAAAAGTTATCTTGATTCGTCGCCGCAAGCTCCTGATGACGCTACTCGGTACGGAGTGAAACATGTCGAGCTCTTTCGACTTAAAATACGTGAGTGACCCGTTATTAATATGTTTAATATATCTTGATTTGATATTGATATGACATTATATATATATGTAGGGAGACCCTTAAGCTATTGCACGATTTCGTGGGCTTGTAATGATAGCTTATATTACTTATATATGTACTAGTGGCTCTGTGAGCTGTAGACCTCGCGAGCATAACTTAAAACTGAATGAATTCATGGCTCCGCTATTTTGAAAAATTTCAAAAGACTGAATTGTTTACGTTTCAACTGTGGTTACTCTTAAGCGAGTTTTAGACTAGCAAGAACTTGCAATTAAAAAAAAAGTTATCTTGATTCGTCGCCGCAAGCTCCTGATGACGCTACTCGGTACGGAGTGAAACATGTCGAGCTCTTTCGACTTAAAATACGTGAGTGACCCGTTATTAATATGTTTAATATATCTTGATTTGATATTGATATGACATTATATATATGTAGGGAGACCCTTAAGCTATTGCACGATTTCGTGGGCTTGTAATGATAGCTTATATTACTTATATATGTACTAGTGGCTCTGTGAGCTGTAGACCTCGAGAGCATAACTTAAAACTGAATGAATTCATGGCTCCGCTATTTTGAAAAATTTCAAAAGACTGAATTGTTTACGTTTCAACTGTGGTTACTCTTAAGCGAGTTTTAGACTAGCAAGAACTTGCAGGCAATTTACTTTACATTGCCGACTACTGAGGTAAACTGCATTGAAAAGTTTGATCAGATACCGCAATGTAATGAAAATTGCGTGCAAGTTCTTGCTAGTCTAAACCTCGCTATAGAGTATGTCTAAATGTCTGCCAAGTTAAGCCAGTTTGACACTTGACAGCACTGGCTTCCCTCGAATGCGGCTGACCGAACCATTGAAGCTGCTCACAAAATTTCACGAGAATCGGTTAAAAATTAAGACCTACAGAGGAGAACATCCGGACATTATACGAAAACATTTTTGCCCAAGCTGAAACGGAGACCTTCGCTAACGCTCGGTCAATAAGGGCTGTATAGATAGATCGCTGGAAGTTGCCAGCAACATGCTCAGATGGGCCATTTCGTGACACTTTATTTTCACTGTTCTTTTCATATTCATATTCATATTCATTTTATTTGGTAATATTTAATTACATGTCAACCTTAATATAAAATATATTACAAATAGCATTATTATCATTAGAGCGTCTTATACTATGTATTAGAGAATAACTCCCTATGGTCGTGAAACGCCTGCTCGAGAAGCCATTTTTTGAGCTTAGTCTTAAATATAGGCGCACTTGGTGCAGTATAATGTCAGCCGGTAGGTGGTTGAGCACCTTACGACCCGTTCGTAAGTTTTCTCGATTTTGCGAGTTTATGTGAGACAAGGGGCAACTTTCCAGAGCGAGCGCTGCGGGTCGCGTACCTGCGCGTAGCCACATTATTGATCACGGGTGTCGTTTTCTTTATATGTATGTCTATTGTCTGTGTTTACGAATAAAAACTATTCTATTCTATATCGTCTGATAACTTTTAAGAGTACTTTTTTTCCACAGGCAACTAATACTCATCGAGACAATTCTAAAAACCCCAAACCCAATTAGGTTGCGTTGTTTTATCACAGAGTTCCTATGACCACCTCCTGTCATCATCATCAGATCATCGGAAACCGGGAAGATGGTTAAATTAGTTACCTTAGATTCCATTACATAGTTAGTCGTCGTCAATAGAACTTGTAAACAATGTAAACAAATATGACAGATTTTGTTAGCGTTTGAAACATAACCTAACATTTGTACGAAGGTTATTTTCGCTGAAATATTCATAATTAACATTTAATTTAACTAAAAAATTGTATAAATAAAATATTTAAGTATATAGACTGTGGATAAGGTCATGGTTGTCCTTTTAAAGAGCGAGATTACGAAGTAATGAAGGTAAAAAGGTTTGTTTACGTTGTTTGCAAGTTCTATTGACGACGACTTTAGTTACATACAGGTCGACCTAATAAAAGCGTGTTAAAAAGGCATGAGAGATAAGGCCTGATACGGTATACCAACACTTAGTGTGTTGTTAGTACAGTGGCGCTCGCAACTCCGGCGATTGACAGGCGAGATAGCGGCGGAAACGGTTGTGAGCGCGATTGTGATGTGCTGATAGGGTGTGAAGGCAGTGTTATGTTATTTGCATTTCGTGGGCTTGTAATGATAGCATATATGTGCCATTTTCAACCAAAAGGGTACTTAATATTGTCTTCGGTTACCGCGATAGTTACTCATGAAATAAAACTATGAAAACGGATTATATCGCGTATATTGAATTTATAATACATCCCGACGTTTCGAACCCTTTACAGCGTTACCCGTTGACCACGAACGCTGTAAAGGGTTCGAAACGTCGGGATGTATTATAAATTCAATATACGCGATATAATCCGTTTTCATAGTTTTATTTCAAAAGGGTACTTATTGTCGCTTGTCAGTAAGGCGCTATTTCCATATATCTTATCGACAAGCGACAATGTGGTACCTTTTGGTTGAAAACGTCACATATAAGGGCAGTAAGGATATCGTTAAAAATAAGACTAATAAAAAGTAGGGATGTAAAGATACATGATTTTGCCGATACGATACCGATAACGATTTTTGAAGTAAATAATCGGCGATACGGATACAGATACCGATATCAATGACATAGTAATAGTTAGTTAATAAATCAAATAAAAAAGGAATTATATGCTTAATATAAATAAAACATACTTATGTATGATAGTATATTTATACTTTATTATTATTACTATTGACTATTGACATTTAAACTATCAATCTGCATTTTGTTGACTCTATTATTCTATTAATTATAAGGCATGAAAATATTCAATTTAATTAAATGTATTAAACTTAATTAATAATTAATTGATGCCTACTAAGGAATTTATCAAAAATTTGCATGACAGAATAGGGAGATATAGAAATGTACTGTAACTTTTTACGAAGCACCTTTGACTATAAATTTAATTCTATGAGTGTACTTTTTCTTATATCTGCGAGAAATAAAAGGCTTTTTTATTTATTTTTATTTATTTTATTATGTATGATAGACACTCGCTTTTGTGAAGAGTGAAAAACATATCAAATCATAAATTTATTTAGCCTCTCATCTGTGGGAGACCCGAATCAAAACGCGGCAATTTTAAATTCAAAATTTGAACTTCAAGGTCACTATTTAAATAGCACATCTCTGACAACTCTGACAAGCCACAGATGAAATGTTAGGTAACCATCAAGCATTCAAAGCAAAAGTAAATCCAAATCAGTAATTATAGTTCAATTTAAATTATTAGCAGCGTCGTTCAATTCGCGCAGTTTTCAAACTGTGATATCGGCTGAATTTAAATCGGCGATGCCGATATATCGGCCTGCCGATTATATCGGTATCGGTATAGTTACATCCCTAATAAAAAGGTATGAGATATAAGGCCTGATGATGTGATAATATATGACTGAAATACGTTATAAAACCTATATTTCGCTATAAAGCAGAATATTTAGTTTTGGTTTCTCTTCATTCCCAAAATTTCATGACAACCTCCTCATCAAGACGATATTGGACCACCGCTTCTTCATATAATCAACCCCCATTTTCCTCCCTGGATATAATATTATAGATAAAAAATTACACAAGTTATTGTATATTAACCATAGTTATACCTTTTCGCTTTTATAATACAATTTTTAAAAACTAACTCGTAATTATAAAAAAAATAGCTGTAGGTATACCATAATTCGATACGAGAGGTATCGATATAAATCAAATTACTTGAAACGAACATTATTTTCTGCATCGATAACCGTATGTGACAGCAGATTGAATCTAACAGTTAATTTTCACCTCAGCAGCTCGAACAAGCCTACTTTCGTCACTCCCTGGAGTGAGGAAAGTTCGACTTTCCTCACTCCAGGGAGTGAAACAATGAAGCTTTTTAATTTAGTGAAGGCCATGAACTTCATACTTTTATTACATTTTTTTTATGGTATGGTACGGTACGGTACGGTCCGGTCTCGTATCGTATCGTATCGTACATATTATAATACTTTTTTTTCTGTTTATTCTGTGTAATTCGAAATACATTTTAACCTTTAATATGTTCTCACTACTGAGGTGAAAAATTATGTGTGCAACACGAGAGCAAAGTTATTTTACATCTCGTGTTTTTGAGTCCCTCGCTACGCTCAAGATTCTACCTTAGAATCACTCGCTTCGCTCGTGATTCAATTATAGAATCTTTCGCCTTCTCGGGACTCAAAATAAACACTCGCAAGAAAAACCAACTTTCCTCTCTTGTTGCACAAATAACTATTTCAATTTTGTCGTGACTCAGCAAGTTTATAATTTATAATTAAACATCAAAACAAATGAAACGAGGAAGCTGTAGAAATTTAGGGAATTTTGTTTTACTTACTCAATAAAAATATGGTTAATACATATATATCAGATTAAAAACGCATGAAAGTTAAGAAGGTAAAAATTTTAAATTAAAAATGGCGCTGACAGTTTAATGTCAATACACGAAATGTGCGTGGCTTATATTACATGCAACCTATAAGCAAAACACGCCCTCTTTACTGTTAAAAAGCAAATATTAGTGCGACCCAGTTTTGTACCGTAAACATTATACGCAACACATAGACAACTAACCTCAGACTCCGCTTTATAAAGCGTTTACTCAGACCGCGAGGTCGGTGTACCTTATATGCTGTGTATGGTGGGTGAGTGGTCTGTGACGTAACATGCCCGCATGATTACAACAGGCACGTAGCTATTCGATGTAACAAATGGTATCTAAAGCTTACTTAGCGTCTTACTCATTCCTCTCATCGCTTCGCTTCGCGTTCACGTGTTATTCGCCTACGTAGTACGCTGCGTTAAGAATAAAACGAACCCGCCGCGCCGCCATATTTGATTATATATATATTTGATTAAATCCCTAATAGTAATAATATTATAAATGTGAAAGTCTCTATATGTCTATATATTACCTATTACCTCTTTATGATTAAACCACTGAACCGATTGAGATGAAATTTTCTATGGAGATAGCTTGAGACCCGATTTAGGACATACTGTAGGCCGAGCATATGATTGGCGCGAGAGTATCTCGCCGCGAGATAGACTATCCGTCTTTTATTAGCTGTATGAATTAAAGGGGGACGGGTAGTCTATGTCGCGGCGAGATACTCTCGCGCCAATCATGTGCTAGCCCGGCTGGACATATAATTAAGTTTTTATCAATCATCATCATCATTTCACGCAGATAAAGTTGCGGGCAGAAAGCAGTGTGAATTTTTTTTATTTTTATGTTTTTTTATTTTTATTTATTTATATTTTGGAGATCCAACAGCTACCAATACAAAGTAGCAACAATTCATAAGAGATGGAAAGCCAATTACAGGATCACATTTGTAGAAACATATTATTACATTCAAGTTTTATTAAGTGTGCATCACGAAATGGACCCAACTCAGCATAATGTGTAGCTTTCATTAAAAGTTTATATGAACTTTTTTATTATTACTTAACCTTTTTAAAAACAATTTTATAGTCATTTTGTTCTTAGATATATTTGAATATTGTTTTCAACGTGTGGAAATATAATAGTAGTTTATGTGACTGCTACATAATGAAAGCCATTAAAATACGAGTGTGGGTTTATGAAACTAATTAAATGAGTTTCATAAAAGGATCACACGAGTATTTTAACGTAAAGTTAAAATTACGGAGCACCCACAGATACAGGTTTGTTAATATAGGCCGTTAGTTTATCGTTTCTAAATATATTATAGGGAGGTTATGATATTGATATAAATTATAATAGGTAACCATTCCTTCACGCCCACATCAGACCCAGTTTGTTTTATTAGGTCAACCTTTAGTTGTTACGGTAATTAATTTATCCTGTATATCAGTTGTTCCCAGCCATTTTAGGGCAAGTCCCCTTTGGTGATAAAAAAACATTAGCCTCTATGTATTTATTTGGTACTTAGTAAAAAATAAATTTTCTTGATTTATCTGTAAAGCCTTTGGCGTGTATCGTGTATCTCGCCTCCTCACTGGTGGGAACTCCTGCTGATTTAGAAATAGGTACTTTACTGAAAGGTGGTAAACGAAGAGGTTGGAACTGAACAAAAAATGCGAGCAAATAACCATTAAAAATACATTCCTTAAAAAAATACGTTGTAGAGATTTAATTACATATAATATAAGGATGCGTGCACTCTTGAAAATAATTCATCATCCAAAATGAGGTCAGGAAACGCCGTGAAGTCCGCCATTTTTGTGAATTGCGCGCGCACCCGTACGATGTGAAGTTGGCTCAGAGGTTGCGCGCGCCAGTCCGCCCAGCCGTCTTCGACCATCTCGCGTAGAAAAATAAAATAAATAAATTAAAAAGCGGAATAAAGGCGTGTTCGAAATTCAAACAGTTCAATTTTCAAACAGTTTTTTTTAATATCAAATATGGCTGTGGTTGTGATACGTGAACTGCCGACATAGTGCACAATATGTTTCCCTGTGGAGACGGGACTTAGGTTTTAGATTTAATTCTTGTGTTTGTGTGTAAATAGTAAAGTGGTGTGAATTAACTGTTTTTACTGTACGTGACCCTTTGTAAGTATTTTAACTGACTTCCAAAAAGGAGAAAGGAGGTTTTTTTTTTGTATGTATGTTACCTCAGAACTTCGTTATTTCTGAACCGATTTGGAAAATTGTTTTTTGTTTGAATGTCCCAAGTTGATCCCGTTTTTGATGTGAGGTCAGGTGTTAACACCCAGTTCTGATAATGGGATCCATGAGAAATTTAGGGAACTTGAAATTTTATAGGGATACATATAGTGATTTTAGTATTTTCATCAATAAACCGAGCATTTTCATCCAAAACAGCACCATTTGATGAAGTGAAACTGCTGATAATGACCAGAAAGGAACTCTTTAAAAACACATATTTCAATTCGTTATGTTTGTAAAGCAAGTAGAAATATTTGTGTTAAGGTCTGGTTTTGATGATGGGTTCCATGAGGTCCAACTCTTCAATTGTTGATGTCTTCAGATCCAGACTTTGAAACTTGAAACGTACTTGAAGCGCAAAAATGCTGTGACATGACAGTTTGGCCAGACAGGAACGAGTCTTGCGGAATGATGCATCACTTATAAAATGCAAAAATAAAATTAATCTTTAAAAAAAAGTAAAACCGACTTCAAAGGCATAAAACAAAATACTATCCCGTTTTATATGCGCTAGCAACTAATACGTTTGAAGTCGGTGTCGATGTAATAAATTAAAGATAAAATGCTAATATTGATAAACGATAGTCAGATATTAATTACAATATTTTTATAAATAAATAATTTTTCACCACACCAGCTAGTAAAGGCTCTCTTGATTGTTCAAAAACTGATACCACCTACGGGAGAGCGGTGTCTCTTGACACAAGTGTCATTGTACGCTTAAAAAGAGGCACCTGCCCAGTTATAACTACGTTTGTTTGTGCGAACTCAATAAACATTTTTATTTTTTTATTTTTTTTTATTATGATAAGAAAGATGCATTTTATTCACATGTGAGGCAAAGTAATCAAATGCAAATTTTCAGTTGTTTCTTATGTTTGCTGATAGAATTGACTTTTAAATGATGATTTTGAATGATAAATAATTAATAACATTCATTTTAAATCGATTTGCTTTGTTTTTGTTTGATATTTTACAGGTAGTATTTTCCTTGTGTTGGCGTGGTGAAAAGTTTTGTGTTTCACTTGGTGGCAAAATTTGTTTAACCCTCGTCCCTTGAAACCCTCGCAACGCTCAAGTTTCCATTTTTCGAACCACTCGCTACGTTCGTGGTTCATTTTTGGAATCTTTCACTTGCTCGTGTATCAATATTAGCACGAGAGGTTAAACAACAACTTTGCCCCCTTTTAAAACGAATAACTATTGTGTGTGTTTCATTTTGCCAAATTTCTATTTGGCCGAAACATTTATTTTAGGGGGTGCAGTGTTTAAAAGAAACATCCGTCTGATTTTTTAATCTACTAATCGGCTTTTAATAAGTCAAAGGTAATGGCATCGTAAGTAATTTGTTCACTTTGCTGTAATTATGCTCAATTAAGTGATTAAATATAAACAACTAAAAACACGCAAAGTCATCATTGTCATCAATGATATTAAACCTTGAGCAAGACGGATGTCAGGTCCAAACCCCGTTATTAAGAGGATACATTATTAGTGGTCATTTTTCCATACAAAAGTTCTCAACATTTCCCTCTCTTAGGCCACCAAACGAAGGAAACTCGGGGGAAATAATTCGTGTGTAAGCGTATTTTGACATAGTTGTAGATAAAGGTGCCTGAAACAACATACTAAAAGTACTGATGGATGGGGGTGACGCTAACGGTAGAGGGGGGTGTAAAGGTCCCTTTTTAGGGTTCCGTACCTCAAAAGGAAAAAACGGAATCCTTATAGGATTACTCGTGCGTCTGTCTGTCCGTCTGTCACAGCCTATTTTCTCCGAAACTACTGGACCAATTGAGTTGAAATTTGGTACATATATGTAAGTTTGTGACCCAAAGACGGACATGTAACGTAAACAAATTAATTTTAAACATGGGGGCCACTTTTGGGGGGTAAATGAGAAAATTAAAAAATTAAAAATTTTAAACTATATCGTGTTATATATCAAATGAAAGAGCGCATTGTCGGAATCTCAAATATATATTTTTTTATAATTTTAAGATAAACAATTTAAAAGTTATTCAAGAACATAGACAAAGAATGACCATTCCCCCCTTTATCTCCGAAACTACTGGGACAAAAATTTTGAAAAAAAATACACAAAATAGATCTTTACCTATAGATTACAAGGAAAACCTATTAGAAATTGCAGCTAAGCGTGAATCGGACTTAATTACTTAGTTTTTGATCCGATCCCTACGGGTTTTTTAAAGACATTTCACGCCCGTTTCACATAAAAAATACATTGTTTAAATTGTGTAATGTACGGAACCCTTGAAACGCGAGTCCGACTCGCACTTGGCCGGTTTTTCAGTTTTTCCTAAGTAACTTGTAAACGGTGGCCCATAGCAAAAATGTCCTATTACATAAATAATCTACATAAAATTGCCTACAAGAAAGATGCCATAAACTTTTTTGCTAGGATCAATATTTAAAAAGATATTAATAGAGAAAGTTAATTTTATGTAGATTATTTATGTAAAAGGAAATTGTTTGCTATGGGCCACCGTCTACGAGTTATTTACGTAAAACTAAAAAAAGGTACCTTTACACCCCCCTCTACCCGTTAGCGTCACCCCCATTCATCAGTTCTTTTAGTATGTTGTTTCAGGCACCTTTATCTACAACTATGCCAAAATACGCTTACACACGAATTATTTCCCCTGAATGGCAATTTTTGGGCTTCGTTTGGTGGCCTATCTGGATTTTGGTCCTAGATGAGTATTTTTTTATATGAGTATAATATTACTTACCAGTAAATCTGTGTCTGTACGTTTGGCTTTTTTTGATATTCTTGTTTTTATAAGAACCAGGTTACTTCAAATAGCGTTAAAAACAGCCAATTAAATAAATGCGCCGAAAATGTTGCAGTTCGTTGCAAAAAAGGGTTGGCATAAATACGTACGTTTAAAAGTGCTTGTTGCTAGGCCTATTTAAATAAAGAATATTTTGACTTTGACTTTGACTTACCCTTATAATTCACTTTCATTACACAACTTCGCCTTAACTATCATTAATTATCATAATTTACGGATTCATGGGCGTATTATTTAACCTTGTGCCTACATTTGTCCTACCCAAAGGACATAGAACACCCCTATGTATGTGGTACCAAAGATAGATATAACTCCGTAATAGATGGATACAGTCTAAGGAAAAAACGTGCCTCGAAAATCACGACAATTTTATTCTCGATCAGATGGCGCCACTACCTTTAGCCTACTCTCGTATAGAGGGCGTTGACGGTTTTGTTTGTTATTTAACAATTTTAACGCATATCATTGAAAGAACATGGGTCAAAATCATATAAAAATAATTCATGCAAATAAAATAACATTTATCTATATTTAAATACATTTTATCGTATTTTTATAAATCTTCATTTTTAGTTTCAAAGTGTGTCAATAGTTGGCAGTGAGTTTACTGTGGTTACAAAATTTACTATGACAGTACCGCTCTATCCTATTATATCCTCTTTGGTGGTACCTACATATACAGGGTGATTCCGAAGACGTAAGCAGGATCAACACTGCGCATTTCGTAAATTACAAGCCGCTGTTTCGTATAAGTGAGATTAATGTTAATTTTAAAGTCGCGTTGAAAAAAAAAGTTATTAATTTATTTATGACATGCATGGTCGCCCTACAATTAGAATAAGTACTAAACTACCGATATTCTGTGTCAAATTGAGTGTCATCACTATGGATGGTATAGAAAAGGATGCCAATCTCTTATGGCAGAATTGTTGCAAGTGACCGATTTCAGCTTTAAATAATAATTCCTAATCTCTCCGGTGGCGCTAGTTAGGGTCTGGGACATGAGTATAACATGAACCAACAAATAACCCGACCAAATTACGTAGGTTGTTTTTGGTAGTATTTCGGTGTATGGTGGCGCCGCCTAATTAATGTTTTCTGATGGACACTTTTCATACATAGAGATTTGGCTCCTTTATATAGTCTCCATGGTCATCACTTCATCACTGTCATGGAGACTGTATAAAGGAGCCAAATCTCTATGTATGAAAAGTGTCCATCAAAAAACAGTAATTAGGCGGCGCCACCATACACCGAAATACTACCAAAAACAACCTACGTAATTTGGTCGGGTTATTTGTTGCCTTATATGGTTCATGTTATACTCATGTCCCAGAGCCTAACTAGCGCCACCGGAGAGATTAGGAACTATTATTTAAAGCTGAAAGCGGTCACTTTTGCAACAATTCTGCCATAAGAGATTGCGATCCTTTCTATACCATCCATAATCACTGTCATCCTTGTCATCAGTCTGGTGACTTTTGAAAACTCGTATCTCACTCAAACTTGACAGTTTAATTTCTTCATAATCAAAATGCTGGCATTTACGGTTAAAGAGGTTTCATGTTTATTAATTAGGTGTTGTAGGGTGACCATGATTATAGACAATTAAATTTGTCCTCGTCAAAAATTAAAAAAATAGGAAAAAGTGCGGTTGTTTCCGCTAAATACGACGGTGATCGATCAATTAACAGTTACTGAGTGGCAGGATTAATCCTGCTGCAGCTCACGTCTCATGAATCATTCTGTATAGTTCAACTTAAATATACGAGTAGGTAGGAGGTTAAACATTTAGAATAAGTTAATTCCTTAGTATAATTCCTTGAGTGCACGTGCCAGTTGGCTCCTCATTTATTAAAAAAATAGTGATTTGTAATGTTTTTTTTTTAAGTTTTTCAAAGGTGAGTCGCATATTTATAGCCTATTAAATTATTAAAAAATATTATTATCATTATTCTCTGACATTTTATCTCACTTTATTTGACTTTTTTTTTGTAATGATTTGTTTAATTGTTTTTATTTTTTACTTAATTATTTTACTGAATTATTTACAATTTGACTCTTTTTGTGAGTTCATTATTTAGAAACATTGTGACATTGTTAAATACCATGTAATTTCCAATAAGAAATAAATTAATCTAATCTAATCTAATCTAATCTAATCTAATCTAATCTAATCTATATTTGTATTTTGACGACCGGTCTGGCCTAGTGGGTAGTGACCCTGCCTGTGAAGCCGATGGTCCTGGGTTCGAATCCCGGTAAGGGCATTTATTTGTGTGATGAGCACAGATATTTGTTCCTGAGTCTTGGGTGTTTTCTATGTATTTATGTATTTGTATATTATATATATCGTTGTCTAAGTACCCACAACACAAGCCTTCTTGAGCTTACTGTGGGACTTAGTCAATCTGTGTAAGAATGTCCTATAATATTTATTATTTATTTATTATTATTTATTACTTGATTTAATGTAGTTTATGTTTGAATAGTATTTTGGCGATAGTTTAAACAGTTCTAAAATTGAGATGTCGGCTACTTTTGACTATTTGGTAGTTGAAATTACCCATCCATATTGTATATGAAACACATACACACTTTTTAGAGTACCGTACATGACCGTACTTTTCACCATCATATTTACCCAACTGTAACGTGATCTGGGTTCCGGCAGAATATCAGTGCTTTGCTCAAAAGATTAAAGCGTATTGTTGTCGGAACCCTTTTGTTGCTGCAATACACACAGCGTACAGCGAGTAAACTCATTTTTTGTTAAGTAATTAAATAGTCTCCATATTTAGCTTCTTGCACTACCTGTTGACTTTTGTATGAGTTCTACATTTCCTGCTACCCAAAGGTTGTCTAAGAGATCGCTTTTTAGCGATAAGACCGCCTGTTGTTACGCCTATTTTTTCTTTAAAATTTTCTTTGTAGTTTTACATGTATGTAAAATGTATAATTTTGGTGTATCTATCTCAAGTACGAATCAAATGCATTCCTAATCACTGATGCCCCTGCTTTTCAACCTCAAAATAAACCATTCACAACTTCACATACACTTATTCGCCTTATGAACGAATCAAATGGGACATTTTCTATGAAAGTCCGCCTTTTGTACGATTGTGTTTTCTTTTGTGCAATAAAGATTAAATAAATAAATAAAAGGGACCTTATTGTCGATGGCGCTTACGCCGCACAGCGTCGCGCGGCATTGTATTTATATCGGAGCGTCGTTTATGCGTTAAGCGCCATCGACAATAAGGTCCCTTTTTATAGAAAATACCACAAATGTGTCTCTAATCGCTGAAACTCCTACATTCAATCTCAAAATAAAACCATTTATGAACTTACATAGGACTTACATTCGCCTTAAGAACTAGTCAAATGTATTGTATCTAACGACTGAAACTCCTACATTCAATCTTAAAATAAAACTTTTAACAAACTAACATACGAACTTATTCGTCTTAAGAACAAACCAATACGACGTATCAGTATCGACCCCATGAAAGGGAATAATCGTGTTTCGCCCACGCGGTGACATACGCACTACCCTCGGGCTTTATCTGCGCGTGAAAGGGGTGTTTCAGGTGACTGATAACGCCAACGACCTTGAACATATATTGAAATTTTTTTTACGGACATAAGGTTTGAATTATGCTATCGTCACAGAATAAGTAATAGTATTGTCATACAGAACGGCCACGCACCGCCCCGCCCCGACTCGAATTACCTCGCCCGCGATAGAAATCTGGCGGACTTCTGGCGTACTCTCAGTACTATTTTTAAGCAACTTACACTATGACGCATGACGCGTGTACAGACGTGCCGCTCACACATAGAAACGCAAGTGATTTTTGATGTATAGCGTGTCCGCCCTGTGCTATCGTATTTTAATTATTTTTAGGCTCGAATGACTAACTTTATAACTAGCATATACAGGTTGGCTAAAAAATAAGTGCATTCCCGTTGCCAGGGATTTGGGATTATACTGAGCAACATTTACTATGGGACCAAGCATGACATCGCAATAAAAAATCGATAGAGCGCGAGATACGAGTAGAAGTAGAAAAGTTATTGGCGTGAAATCGGCGATCGACGGTCCCCGGTGCACTCCTAACGCGCAGTTAAGGATACAAACTTCCTTCGATTACTTACGAGAACAACCGTTAAGGATACTTCCTTAGAGAATGGCGATTATCCCTCATCTAAACTTAGTTATAACTGTTATGGAGCACTTACGGGTGAGCGGGAATGAGATTGTAATTAGGGTTCCGTAGGTACCCAAAGGGCTAAAACGGGACCCTATTACTAAGACTCCGCTGTCCGTCTGTCTGTCTGTCACCAGGCTGTATCTCATGAACCGTGATAGCCAGACAGTTTATATTTTCACAGATTATGTATTTCTGTTGCGCTATAACAACAAATACTAAAAAGTACGGAACCCTCGGTGCGCGAGTCCGACTCGCACTTGGCCGTTTTTTTTTCTGCGGTTTAATTGCCGCAAACAAAATGTATGAATGCAGTCGTGGCAATAAGACGCAACCGCGGACATATTCTCAGAGAATGACCCTCCTGTGAAATGATTCAGAGATTTCCTAGAATTTTTCCACTTTTTGCGAAATATTACACAAACTGAATATTAGTAAGTAAGCAAAATACTTAATTTCTGTTTTGTCTTTCCAGTTGATTCCTGGTGTCAGAAACGAAATGCAGAACATAAAATTTAACTTAACCAAATGAACCATATGTACAGTCGCCATTAGATATATCAGAGCGGCTTAGGTGCTCAAAAATATCTCAACACACCCTAACGATTTTGCAATAGAGGCGTGTTCAGATATTTGCAAGCACCTTGGCCGTTCCGATATATCTGACGGTGACTGTACTGTACCTACCTATTATGTCACGTGTTTTCTATGCTCTTTACTATTATGAACGATACGTTATAGTATACTTTATATTTCATTCGCCATTTAATAACTTACTTGAAATGCTTTTTCTTGCTCAAGTAATATCAGACAAAGCAAAGATCATAAAACCCACTGACCTTTTCCGAGCTGCGAGCGAGTGAGTTCAAAAGTAGACCTTGCCCTGCAGTGCTTACTTTGTAATTGTGGCATTAATATCTTCAGGGTTTAAAAGTGAGTAAGACTAAGAGAAAGGGGTTGCGATCCTCGCTCCGGATCGTATCTGGTCCAACAGATCTCCTTGGCAATTCAACGGGGCAACGCTACCAGTGTGGGGACTATTGGACCGGCTACGGTCCGAAGTGGGGACTTGGCCTAGTTTAATTTAGTGTTTAAGATTGAGAGAGAGAGAGAGAGAGAGAGAGAGAGAGAGAGAAAATTTATTTAACATCACAAAACATGAAACATAAAATATGTAGGTTAATAGTTTACTAATGTACCTAACTAGATACATTACTTCTTAACTAAATTAATTGACATTGGCATTAAAGACAGCGTGATGTTAAAAAGGAGTCTCGACTCAGCATAATGTTGCAGTAAATTTACTGCAACGCTGGTTTTCAGTCGGATCCTATAAACAAAAAGAAACACTAAGTACCTATTACATAATAAAAGGAATAAAGACAAAAAAAGTTTTAAGTGATAAAAGAAAAAAAAAAAGAAACCTTAAGTATTAAGAACATTAAATGAGAAAAAGAAAGATAAAGAATAGGTATATGGAAGGTGTATGAAATGAAAGTGTGCATTGTGTTGTTGAGTGTGTAGTATTATTATAAGTACTTATAAAATTATAAAGGATTTTTTGTGTTTTTGTTGGTTAAGATATATATTTATACGTAGGTAAGACTGATACTGAAGTGTAAAGTGTGAATGTGCGTATTTGTAAATAATATTATATTAAATGTCATTATTGTATGTATTATATGGCTGGGCTATAATCAAAGATAAGAGGGTATTGCTCTACCGCCAAGAGGTAGTTCATTTTGAATCTGAAGAAGGTGTCGCTTAAGCTGTGTTTTAAAACTTTTAAGAGAATTTAATATCTTTAATGGCGGAGGTATATTATTCCAGCACTTAGTTGCTGTGTATTTAAAACTACCTCGAAATGCGGATGTGCAGTAATGAAAAGTTACTAATTTGTTGTTGACCGATCTAAGACCATATTTCATAGAAGTGTTTGAACGCCAGGTGAACTTTTGGAAGAGGTACTCGGGTTTTGAAAACTTTAATACTCCAAACAACAAGGAAGATAGATGAAGTTCTCTTCTGTAAGTCATTTTAAGAATGCCTGATGAATTTAAGTAAGGTGTCACGTGCGTTCGTGGAGGGATTCTAAAACAGTAACGTGCACATGCATTCTGGACTCTTTGTATAATGCGTTCAGTTCTAGCTAACAACCGTGGTCCATAAACCACGTCCGCGTAATCAAACTTTGAGAGTATTAGCGTATCACAAAGGTTGACTCGAAGGTCTACGCTAAGAAAATCACGGATTCTATAGAGGACCTTAAGTCTATAAAATGAGTTTCGGGCAATATCTGCTATGTGACTTTCAAAACGAAGACATTCATCCATTATAACACCTAGATTACGCGATTCAGAAACACGATCTATTTCTTCGCCTGAAATGGAAATGATAGGTTTATGGTTATCTATTTGTATTATTTGATGCTTGGAGCCAAAAATCATAACTTTTGATTTATTAGGATTAAGTACTAAAGAGTTCGATGATGACCAAGTTGTTATGTTATCTAAGTCTTCATTTATTTTGGCAACTGCTACAGCCACATTAGCAGGATCACATGGGATGTAGATTTGGATATCGTCTGCGTATATGTGGAAGTTACTATGTTTTATTACATCACGGACATCAGCTGTATATAGGATAAATAAAAGCGGGCCTAAGATCGACCCCTGTGGCACTCCTCTAGATAAAATAGATGGTTTGGATTTCAAAAACATACCGTTATTATCTGTAAGTTTGATAACTTGCGTTCGACGATTAAGATAACTCGAAAACCATTTAATTGAGTCTGGTTCAACGCCATAGTATTTCATTTTGGATAACAATAATTTTGTATTAATAGCATCAAAGGCACGTGAGAAATCAAGAAGTGTCATTATAGTTCCCCTGCCCATATCCTGTGCAGATAGTATATTGTCTACTACATCAAGAAGTGCAGTTGCCGTACTACGCGATTTACGAAACCCAGATTGTTGAATAGGAAGAATTTGATTTCTTTCAAGAAAAGCATATAACTGTGTGTATACAATGCGTTCCAATATTTTAGATATACAAGGAAGAATGCTTATTGGTCGCAAATCTTTAAAACTAGTGATATTATTTTTTTTAGGAAGAGGCGTTACCAAAGCCACTTTCCAGGCATCGGGGAAGACTGATGATGTTATGGATTTATTTATTATTACAGTTATTGTACTAAGTGAACGAGGAAGAGTTAGAAGTAGCATATCTAAGTTAATACCGTCATCACCCAGAGCAGAGGATTTAAGTGATCTGATTATTTTAAGCACAGAGATCTCATCTACTGGCTCTAACCTAAATGATGAAGTATGATAGTGGTTGGATTCAAAGTAAGCCTGATATGGTTGTGGAGCTACAGGACTGCCTGGAACTTGGAGGAAATGTGAATTAATAAGATCTGGGTCACGTAAATGAGTAGGAATTTCATGGTTCTGAGAGTTATGAGTTATTTTCACGGTACGTTTAAGATTGTTCCATAGAGACCGAGAGTTACTAGCATTATGGTTAATATTTTGGTTGAAATAAGCCCGTGTTTCATTAAATAGAGCTTTGTTGACGCAGCTTTTTAAATCAGTGTAGTATTTTTTATGTTCATCTAATCCAGATGCCCTAAACCTATTATGAGCCTGATCACGCAGGCGCATCATTTCCCTAATCGTATATGTTATCCAAGGATAGCTTCTTTCTCTGATAATAACCAGTTTTTGAGGTGCATATAAGTCGAACAGAGATAAAACTATGCTATTAAAAGAATTGACCATATCATTTACGGTTGATAGTGAAATGATATTGTCCCATTGAATATATTCAAGAGATTTGTTAAATATTAGTAAATCAATATCTTTTAGTGGTCTTAGAATAACTTGCTGAGGCAAAGGTTTAATTTTCTTTATATTTAGTTCACAAGTTAGGAATGCATGGTGACTAAGAGTAGGTATATAGTCTACTTGAGTGTTTAAAACGGCAATGTTGCTACAAATCAAATCTATCAATGTACTGCTATGACTTGTAAAGTGAGTTGGCTCATTAACATATTGTGTAAAATTTAAATAGTTTAAAAATTGAGTGAGTTTAGTACAATTTCGGTCTTTATTTAACAAATTAATATTAAAATCTCCCATTAACGTAATATAGTCATAACTAGAGAATGAGGAAATAGTTTCAGTTAGTGAATCTATAAAAGTATCAATGTCTAACCATGGTGGCCGGTAAGCTGTTCCTAGAAGTAAAACTACACCTTTAATAGATAACTTAAGCCACATTTGTTCAACTACGGAGTCAGAGGGATGAGCACAGCGCCGCGCAGTAATGCCTTTCCTGATGTAAAAGCCGACGCCGCCACCGCGTTCGCGCACCGAGCGAGGCCGTGGGACGTGGCGCAGGCTATAGTTCGGCAAGACAGGTGCCCGCCCCTCTTCCCCTTCCCGAAGCCAGGATTCATTTATAGCCATTATGTCTATATTACGCTCTTGAACTGCAACTATAAATTCGTTATGATTAGTCCCTAGAGAGCCTGCATTGAGAAGTCCTAATTTTAAATTTATTTTTTTGGTCATTTATAAATAGAACTAGGTTCGTATAGGACTAGGTTAAAAACATTTAGCGTGATAAGTATAAAAAATGCGTGTGTTATGTATGACATCGAGTAAAAAATAGCAACAAACATACAACTAGTTAAAAAGTAAAGGCTTAGTGTAACAAAAAGTTTCCACAGAAACAGACTACTATGATAAAGTATTGCACGAGACAGATATTTTTGAGATCCATAAGAAAGAAACCTAGTATTTATATAAAAATCTAAATTATAATTAATAATATGTAAAAAAGTGGCGCACATTAGGGTTAAACATATTATCAAACCGCAATCAATTAGGCAGCCCTTGAAACGGCGCGTGTTGACTATTAGATGCAGGTCCCTTGTATAGTTTTTCCAACACTGCTTCCGATGAAATTCGTACTATTGAGCTAATTTCGGAGCGACGCATATAAATGGTACCGTTTGAGGTCCAAGTGAATTTAAAGTTTAGTTGAGCTCCTGCGGCTCGGGCTTTACTGAAAAGAACCCTGTTAGCCTTTGTGAGGTGTTCGTTTATGTACACGCGACGAGAGCTTCCCGGAACTTCCAGCATATCAGTGGTGAGCCCGCGGCGTACTCTGGCGGCGCGCAGGATCTGGTCACGCGGGGCGCGCCGCGTCAGCGTCAGCACGACGGGTCGTGGCCGCTCGACGCTGCCCACGCCACCGCCGCGAAGGCCCACGCGCCGCACGTCATCCACGTCACGAGGGTCCAGTTCGACACCCAACTTGGCGCACATTGTGTGAATTACTTGTTGTAAGTTTTCGCTATTGTGTTCTGTTAGACCTAAAATTTCGACATCCTTCAGTAGATGGCGCTGTTCCTTGTATTCTATTTCTTGGCGCAGCTCGACCACTTCAGTGCGAAGATTTTTTACTTCAGATTTACAAAAATCTAGCTCTTTCAGCTGGCTTTTCATTTCTGAGATTTCATTTCGAAAAGATGCCACGTCCTCAGAGGTGTTGTTGAGCGATGTAGTGAACGCGGTCATCTCTCGTGTCATTGTGTCGAAGACGCGTTGCAGTTGCTGGAGGGCTGTTGTAAATGAAGAGAGAACCTCGTTGGGAACAGTCATTGATGCTAGGTTTTGAGCAGAGTTTAAGAACTCCCTAGTAGCACTTTCATCATCTGATTTTGAGCCAGACGTCGGCGCCGGCCGTTTTTGGGGTGGTAAAACTGACTTACAACTAGAAACTGGTTGGTTTTGTGTTATTGTAAAGTCTGGAGGAGAACATAAAGTGTCGCCAAGTACAGTGCAAATACTGTCTGTAGATGAGTGGGTTAAAGACAAGTCATCTGGGCGTCGCTTTTGTAATTTTTTGCAGGCTGTGTTATTTGACGATGGAAAGACTGAGCACGGGAGTTTTGATATATCAGGCTTGGGCAATGGAGTACTTGCTGATGTTGGTAAGTCTTTTTCATGGCACCTTCGGCATTTCCAGGTTTTTTTATTGTCCACAGACATTAGGGTATAACGTTTGCTACCAACACCGATGCGTTCTAGGCAATCTAAGCAGTATCCCACGTTACAAGAGGAACAATCCAGTGAATGCCTGCTGTTGATTCTTTTATCGCAATTTCCACACTTGGCTGGAGGACTCATTGTGTTAGTACTTAAGGCTTTGTATTATTTATTCTTTAGACAATAGTACACTCTATTTTCTATTTGCCAATGGTAAAATGCAAATCGACCGGCTACTACTAAACGTCATCGACCATTAACCATTTGTATACGAACCGATCGAAGGTATTTTTATTTTATGTTGTATAATCACTCGTAACACAATTTACTATAAAAATTCAGCGCAGTTTCTATTAATTATTATGTTTTTATAAATTATTTATTTTATATTATACGCTTTGGCAGTTGTCGTGTTGACATGGTTGTGACATCAAAACCTGGAAATGCCGAAGGTGCCATGAAAAAGACTTACCAACATCAGCAAGTACTCCACAAATGACAAAGCCTGTTGCGGATTATATCATTTGTAAGCACTTGACGAAGCCTGCATTGCTGATCATGAACTATGTGTTGTATATAATAAATGGATCATAAGTGAGTAATATAGGTATCATCATCGTTCTTCCGATGCGTTTGATATAAGACATTAGTCACAAATGGCGATTGACACGAAAAACGAACGTGACGAACTCAGAATGTGACCAAAAACAAAAGAGACTAATTTACGAATGTGACCAGAACTGAACTTGTCAAATATATTTCGGCCAAAAAGTAAATGTGATAAAAAGCGAAACAGAGATATGACGAATGAGGTTTAGGGAGACCATGACCAATAACGAATAAGACATATTAAGAAAGAAACATGTTTCAGAACAATTTGTCCAAAGACGATAATGACAATAAAAACGGACATATCCCAACCTACTTATTTAAGTATACTTAAAACTTTATACTTAGGTGCATATTTTTTTTTTCTTTATTGGGGAAAAAACAGATACAGGCCAATAAGATTTACAGGCAAATAAATTTATAAAAGTACATATAGGCTACATCCCAAGACAATTCCCACAAGGAGGTAAGACAGTAGTTTTAGGATAGCATTGTGATCGGAACTAAATACACAGACATACAGTATACTTACACTTACCTGTAACCTACTTTCTTGTAGCCTACTTTATACAAAACGTACCTATTTATGAAATAAAACTATGAAAACGGATTATATCGCGTATATTGAATTTATAATTCATCCCGACGTTTCGAACGTCGGGATGAATTATAAATTCAATATACGCGATATAATCCGTTTTCATAGTTTTATTTCATGAGTAACTATCGCGGTAACCGAAGACAATATTATGTACCTATTTATATTAAAGGAAAAAATGGAAAAAGTTACACTTCCGGCAGGATTTGAACCCGCAACCTCCGCAATCCGTGCGTTGCTCTTAACCAATTGAGCTACGGAAGCCTACCAGAACCTTGCAAATCTTTCCATTCCTTCCCTTATATATACACGCCTTTGGGGTGGCGTAAAGCGACATCTACCGTAAGACGATTACATCGGCACCGGCACCGATGTAACTTTTTCCATTTTTTCCTTTAATATAAAATTTGGAGTATCGCTCGCAGACGTATCTGCATGTTAAAAAATTGTACCTATTTATATTTTTACAACAGATGGACATTGAACAGATCTTAATGCGTCTTCTTATCATAATATTTGGCAAACTTCAATGCAATAAATCATAATTTTATTGCATCCGCTAATAAATCAAATTTCATTGGAATTGATTTTTTTATTTGCCTGAGACTTTTGGAATTGATAACAGATAACCATAAAATTCGACAGATTTACATTCAGAGAGACTAGAGTTGCCAACATCGATAAGCAAGAACTCTTTTAGTGTTATCGATATCGAAAAAAAAAATTTCAATCGTAATAAAAAATGTAGCTTATCCTTGAAGTAAATGTCACTAATTAGGAGCGGTCGCTCTTTCATTGCCGTCCATTCCATTTATTACTCTTCGATTTATTGCTGATACGTCTTTATTTTAACGACATCGGCTTGTAAATTAAGTTTTATTGTCCTCGCACTTTTTACACGTCAAACCAAAATATGTCTGTCAAAGGTCATTCTCCGAGAAAATGTCTACGGTTGCGTCTAATTGCCACGACTCTTTTCATACATCTTGTATGAAAAGAGTCTTAGTAACCCTGCTTAAAAATAAAGATTTTCTCTAAATCACATTTGACACTACATACATGCTAACCACACTGACACTTCTATGTCACAACTATGTGCAAGCATTATATGTCTCTATAGTTTAAACTGTGTCACTAGTTATTTACTAATAATTAATTAGGTAAGTACTAACTTTCGAATATTTCATTATTTTCCACTGTTTTTTGTTGACGTGATCAGGTCCTGGCAGAAAATCAGTGCTTTTCCTAATGGGTGAAGCGTAATACTGAGCCAGAACCTTTTTGTTTTGCTGCGACGCACACAGGATTTTTATTTGTTTAAAACAGTATTTATTCGTATTTTTCCCTTTTTCTCTATTATGTAAAAATCTGTGACTCTTGTTTGTTGTTGTAATTTCTATTTTTTTTTTCTGGATTGTTCTGTGTACCTATGTCATTTTTGTATTTGAATATTTTGTGTGTATTGTGGCACACAAATAAACAGTTTATCTATCCATCTATCTATCTTGTATGGGTCGCGGCGATTAGACGCAGACATATTTTTTGAAAATGCCCCTATTAAAACAGTGGAATGCTAATACCGGGTGGGCATTGTAACACGAACAAATAATTAAAACATATATTGTAGTCCTCAAACGATAAAACTTTTGTTTGATAACTTTTAAAAATTATGAGACTTCCTATTTTTCATACAAATTGTTATTTTCAACGTACGCTATCATAATTGTAATTGAAGTTGCTTGTAACGATTACGTAACGTAGCAAAATTCGTAACCCACTGCGTCTTAGAATAAACTTTTCACACCACATGTTCGACATTGCCCAATGAGGGCTAACGCGTATGAATTCGCCGCTAGGGGCGCTAGTGTAGATGGTGGTCTTTTCCATAGTTCGAAATGTCAAATGTCACTTGTCACTTCAATGACTGACAACTGTTCTTTAGTCTTTTGGACCACCATCAACAGAGGCGCCAACTGGTGAGCAAAAAAACGATAGCCCTCATTATATATCATGCAAACCTCACCTAAAGTAAGTCATTATTGTTTTAGGTCTCTATCGAACAATTTTTCAAACGAATTCAGATCTCATTATTAACCAGCGGGTTATAATGAGATTCAGTACTATATTATGACCCGGCGAATTATAATGAGATTTAGTACAACCCGGCGAAATTAGAAATTATTTAAAAATCGAAACTGGCCACTACAAGCCCTATACGCAAAACAAATAAAATAAAACAAATGCTTCGAGTGTTGCAAAACGCTGTAGTATTAGGAGGTTGAAGTTGAAAGATTATAATTTGTACTTTTTTTTTTATAAGGTACTTTAAGTTTTAATAAAACGTTGGTTCTAGTAAGTAGCCTTGCTTTTTATTGTCTCGCAAAAGGTAAGAAAAGTAGAATGTTCTCCTTTGGGATAAAGTTGTTTTCGTCTTGGGCGAGCTTAAATCCCTCGCTGCACTCAGGACTCTGTTTTAATTCCCTCGTTTCGCTCAGTAGTTAAGTCTGCAATACCTCATTAACTCAGGATTCAATATCGCGCCCGTGACATAAAACAGTACTTTATCCCCTCGGTGTATAATCTACTATTAAAGCGTACTTAAAATCATAACACAAGGTATTTTCCTGCCTACAGTTTAATTCATTGCTCCTGTTACATGGCCCATCCAGTATAGGGTTATTGCGCTAGTTTCCGTCCATGCTCTTATCTTATCTTATAGTTTCGGGGGCCCTTACGGATACACTTCGACCCATAGGGATCTTTTGTGCAGTTACCCCCTAGGAAAGATCCGTCCGCTACTCAAGAGCTTTCCCCACCATCTCCATATGCCGGATGATGGACCTTATGGGTAGCTTTTTGAATTCCTTTGGTACCAGGTAGCCTGTTCCAAAATCCTTCATTCTTTGTCTGGCGAGGGCGTGACATTCACACATAAGGTGTTCTATTGTCTCTTCCTCTTCGCCACACATACGACAATCGGTGTTGTCAGCGTGCCATGTTCCATCCATCCGTCCATGCTCTAGTTTTCGTCTACTTCTGACGGATTAGCAAATAATACATTTAATTTTTAGGGTTCCGTACCCAAAGGTAAAAACGGGACCCTATTACTAAGACTCCGCTGTCCGTCTGTCACCAGGCTGTATCTCATGAACCGTGATAGCTAGACAGTTGAAATTTTCTCAGAATATGATGTATTTCAGTTGCCGCTATAACAACAAATACTAAAAACAGAATAATATAAATATTTAAATGGGGCTCCCATACAACAAACGTGATTTTTTTGCCGTTTTTTCCGTAATGGTACGGCACCCTTCGTGCGCGAGTCCGACTCGCACTTGGCCGGTTTTTAATAATTTATTGTTTATACATTAAGGATTGCAATAAGTCCAAATTTGTGCAGCAATGTAGGCTTATATTCAAATTTCGTCAAGTGGACGAAAACTAGAGCTGGACGAAAACTAGCGCGATGACCCTATTTCGCTAAAGTTCAAAGGTAGACTGGGTAGACATGTAAGTATTGGGTTTGAACTAGCGGTCGTGCTCAACGACCCGATGACACTGATAGCTAGCCTAGCTCTAACTGGTTCAGCGGGCTTAGCACGGTTATTGTCATATTGCGCGTGAAATGGTTATTATCATATTGCGCGTGATAGGACTGCTGTCTTCTAACGTTATCGTAAAAAACTGTCATTTTGCGAGCATGGTACCGGGCTACGATAACAATATCCCGTCGATAATGCAAGTAATCGACAATCATTTTTTTTTTCCTTTTCTTGATGGACTTGAGGGCGGTGTTGCCCGTAGCCAATGTCACGTAAAAGGGTAGGAACAAAATAAATGCTCTTAGAGCACGACGCTGTTCGGTGGTTGTTGTAGTTGTCTCGTAAAACCGATAGCTGGATTTTACGAGAAGCACGTGGACTACCGGCCGTTGACTCTAACACGCTTTGAGATTAATTCTCCATTCACTGCACACTACCACATTAGATTATTGTATATTAAAGCTATCGATATTACACTTTAAACAATATTAATGAGCAAAAAACAAAGGAATTAATCACGAGGCTACTATCAAGATGGCGTTAGAACCGGAAATCTCTAATCGACAATCATTCGTTAGTGACCACGATTGTCTATGCCTAGAGTTTTTGAAAGATCCATTCAATAGGTGGCCTTATTCAATTGTCGGACATGTGTCAGATGAAGTTTGAACGCGAATAGCTAGATTTATTATTACACTTCGAAATTATAGGCCATAACACACCATCGTACCGCACCGTGACCTTGGAGCAATTCTAGAGGGTCCTTTACGCTCATGCGCGAATCACGGCGCGAATCCGCGAACGCGAGTGTGGAGTCTAGTTCGCTATTCAGCGAAATCGACTCCACATTCGCGTTCGCGGCACAGAATAACTAATAGTACTACCGTACAGAAAATTCACTCCTTCACAAAAGCCAGATTTAGGTATAAAATTATACCTACACTCGTCGCCTGCAAGCAAAATTGAAACTAATAACCGCGCACGAACCGTGAATCTTCTTTGCGCGCCGCAGTTTTATGACCGAGCTGCGACTGTCGGCACGGGGTTGTCACTTGACAAGTTTTTGTACCTATACCTACTGATTTATTATTTTTAAGATAAATATGTAGGAATTACAAACGTTGATTCTGTAAACATAAAATTTTTAGCCGGAGATAGTATGTCTGATTCTCACGGAAGTAGGTATGCCACAGAAGTACTTATTCCTTTGAAAATATGTCGGTCAATATAGTCCGGAATTTAAAAAAAACTGTTTTTTCTGCTTCCTTGATCTTCCGTTTATTCAGACATCCGTAAACAGAACATTATCTTTTATACAGATTAGATCACGATTTAGGTTTCGAAGCCATTGCGTATTTTCAATTTTGCGCGAGCGCCACGTGACACGATTCGTGCGAGCCGAGCGGCAGCCCACTGCCATACACCTGCCCGGGCGGTGCGCCGGCCAAATATACCTAAACTACACAGTGACACCCCCCTGTTCGCGGCTTCGCGCCGCGATTCGCGCACGAGTGTGGAGGGCCCTTAGGAATAGGGACACAAACAGTGTCCCATATTTCCATGTTTTTCTTTTTTTTTCATGGAAATATGGGACACTTGGCAACACTGGCGCACGTGTGCGGCAGTCTGTAAGGTAGGATCGCACCGTTTTGACGGTTCGGTGCGATAGTATGGAAGCCCACGCCAGTACTACCTATTCCTAGAACTGCACCAAGGTCATTGTGCGACGCCCCCATAAGTAAGAGCGAGAAAGAGATATCGCTTTCTCGCTCTTACTTATGGATGCGTCGCACAATGACCTTGGTGCGGTGCGACGGTGTGTTACGACCTGTAAAGGCAAATACGTCAAAACGGTGCGAACCTTACAGACTGCCGCACACGTGCGCCAGTGTTGCCAAGTGTCCCATATTTCCATGAAAAACATTCATTCATTCATACATGACTACGATAACAATATCACGTCGGTAATGAAAAAAGTTATCGACAATCATTCGAAAGTGACCACGATTATCTATGCCTAGAGTGTATGTCAATGGCTGGCCTTATTTAAATTTCGGACGTGTGTCGGACAAAGATTGAACACGAATAGTTAGTTTTATTACTACACTTCCAGATTGAAAAGAGTTTAAATGAGTGACAGTTGAGTGACAGCTTTATACAAATTGACTTGCATTATATAGTTTGTCAAAAGGGCCCTCCACACCCATGCGCGAATCGCGGCGCGAAGCCGCGAACGCGAGTTTGGAGTCTAGTTCGCTAATCAGCGAAATCGAATCCACACTTGCGTTCGCGGCTTCGCGCCGCGTAGTCTGGAGCGGGCTAAACATGAATCTAGTATAACATGGATCGGTCATGAGGGGTGGGGCGAAATGACCGAACGGGATAGTCTTATGTATCTTTAAGTAGTAGTGACAGAGAGCAATATATTACTTTTTGTCTTTGTCATAGTTTCACTTTTCCACCGCTGCCACAACCGAAATTGTGGCAAACAAATAAGTACGTGACATGTCATGCTTCGTTGCTTGTTTAATTATTGTTGTTTTCTATGAAATTGTGCTTTCTCTTATAAAACATAGTGATGGTTTTTTTTTTTTTTTATTATTATTAATGGCATCGCGCTCCTGGCGCATTCAGCCAAACGAGTAAAACGGGGAAACGGAATTAAAGGATTACATTATAACGGATGAGACGGAATTTTGGATGGATCAGGGAAAGGTAAAGTATAAATTAAAGTTTTATATTATGACGTGATAGGAATGAATATAATACTTTAAATATATCTGGAGAGGAATCATTAATATGCAGGAGTGATGTAATGGATGTGGGAAACGAAACTTTTAGATCTGACAGCTGTCTTAATAATAAAGAACAATCATTTAAGCTACATGCAAAAAATATATGGTTAAGATCAGCGGGATCAGCTCCACAAATACATGCGGAGCTGGCCACACGATTTTGCAGTTTCAGGTGTTGAGGAGTACATACGTGACCCAACCTCATTCGGATTAACATACTGGTAGCCGGTTTTGACAAAGAGATTTTAGCAAACCATGGTTTGATAGGAATTGATGATTGAATGCTCCGATAGTGTAACGCAGAAGCAGTACCTGTACCAGATGTCCACTGTTTCGTCCACTCCTTTCGTAGGAATAATTTGGGTAGAGCTAATAGGTCTTCAGCAACATTTTTAAATGGAAACATGTCTCCACAGATAATGGCATCTCGAGCTAATTCATCAACTCTTTCATTGCCTTTAATCCCTCTATGACCAGGAATCCAAGCAATGGAGACGGAATACCCTTTAAGATGACATTTTAACAATAGGCTACGAATTTGATATATAATTGGGTTGTTGGATTTAGATTTAAAAGGAATTTTAGATATTGCTTGAAGAGAACTTAAAGAATCCGAAAATATAATTGTTTTTTTAAGATGCATAATGATGATAAACTCTAATGCTTTCAGGATTCCAAAGCACTCACCACTGTACACAGAGGATTCGGGAGGCAACTTTATCTTTTGGTAAATATTGGATTGAATATGAAGTACTCCAATACCAACACAACCACTGACGGACATCTTAGAAGCATCGGTATACATATGGTTAGCATCCTGACAATCAGTGCCAATAAAACCCAGAAATTGTTGGTTTTGTTCTATATCATTCTTTGAAATACCTATATTCAGGAGAACTGGAGGAACTAGTGTAAGAGACTCATATTCATGCTGAAAAATGGGAAGTGTAGAAGAGCTAACAGTGGGAGCTGAAATAGATTTAAATTTTTGAAAACTTTTGATTAAACAAGGAGGACTCTTGTGTGTCCAATAGTTGGAAGTAGTTATTTGAAGAAGGAGGTTAGACAAGATTCTCCAGAGTTGATGATTAGAGAATTGGGAGCAACGGAAAAGAAATCTATCACAAAGATATTGGCGTCGTAAATGTAACGGAGGCTCTGCACACTCAACTTGCATAGCATTGATAGGACTAGAATTCATGGCACCACAAATGATTCTAAGGGCTTTAGACTGAATACGATCTAGTTTTTGGAAGCCAGCGACATAACCTGGCTCTAGCAAAAATGTCCCATAATCTAAAATACTTCTTATTAAAGCATTGTACATTAGTTTCATGCAAAAGGGATGTGAACCCCACCAAACACCAGAAACACACCTAAGAATATTAATATTTTTTTCACATTTAGAAACTATGTACTCACAATGTGGGAGACCTGTTAATTTACTGTCTAAAATGACACCAAGGAATTTAGTTTTAACTTTTACTGAAATGGAGTAGTTATCAAATTGCACTTTGATTGGAGGAGGAAACAGTTTTCTAGTAAATAAAACCACAACACTTTTAGGAACAGAAAGTTCTAAACCATTAGAATCTAACCATGACTTCAGGAAACCTAAGGAACTAGTGACTGATCTACTGGCCTGTTCAGGAGAAAGATTTGATGAATAAAGTAATAAATCATCAGCATACTGTAAGACACTAACTGTACCATTTAGCGATGCCTCTAAATCAGATGTATAGATATTGTATAACAATGGACTTAATACAGATCCTTGTGGTAATCCTCTCCACACTAAACGAGAAATTTTATTGTTGTCATCGATAAGAAGACTAATGGACCGTTCAGATAAAAGGTTTATTACAAAGTTACTCAACATTTCTGGAATGCCTAACTTGAGAAGCTTATCTTGTAACACTGAAACCAAAACATTATCATAAGCAGCACTTATATCAAGAAAAGCAGCTACTATTGACTCATTTTTAGAAAATGCCAATCGTATGTCTGCAATTAATATTGACAAACTATCATAGGTAGATCTACCTTTTCGGAACCCAAACTGACTATGAGATAGTAATTGATTCTTTTCAACAAAAAATTCTAACCTGTTTTTAATTAAGTGTTCGGCTACTTTTGCAAATACTGAGGAGAGGGCAATAGGGCGATAGGAAGAAACATCTGATGCTGGTTTATTGGGTTTTAAAATAGGAATAACTACTTGGGATCTCCATGAATCTGGTACTATACCGGACTGAATAACCAAATTTACTATGCTTAAATAATAAGAAAGTATGCCATCGCTGGCATTTACTAAAAATGAGTAAGGCACTCCATCTTCACCAGGAGCACTATCTTTTAAATTGCTTAATACACCCTTTAATTCTTCCATTTTAAAAGGGCCATTAAAGGTGGAATCTAAGCAAGGATCATATAAAAAGGTTGCAGGTTGGAACACATACTCTTCAGGAACAGATGAAGGAGCTAGTCTGTCTATAAATTGTTGTGCAAGATTAGGGGGCAATGTGCGGCTTGAGGGTTCGTTGAATGCATGTCTGAACCTTTTGATGTTGTTCCATACTATGGAAGGTTTTACATTAGGATTGAGAGACGCACAAAATCGTCTCCAACCTTCATATTTCTTCCTACGCAACAATTTCTTAGTATCACGCGCAACCTGCATGTACGATTCAAAGTTTTCAGTTGTCATAGAATGACGGTAAAGTCTTTCAGCCTCTTTTCGTTTTTTAATGGCTTGGGAACAATCCTGATCCCACCAAGGAGGAGATGGAATTTTATTAATAACACTATTTTTTACAGGAAAAACATCATCAGCTGTTTCTGTGATCACCCGGGCCAAAGCAACCGAGCAGCCAACTACGTCAGTATCATCTAAACTTGGCAAAAACAACAATTTCTTCTCTACACAGCTTTTGAAATTTTTCCAGTCAGCATTACATAAATTGTACTTAAGCCTAGGGCTAGGTTTCGAAGGTGGTCGTTTTGTTGAAGGAAATGAGACTATAATTGGAAAATGATCACTACCAAATGTAGAATCTAGAGTTTGCCAGATGAAAGAGGAAGCCAGTTCAGCGGAGCAAATGGATAGATCAACAGCACTGGGAGATTCTGTAGGCGCTGTACGGCGAGTCGGAGAGCCAGTATTTAGGACACATAGATTGTAATCATCTAGAATTTTTAAAACACGATGTCCATTATAGTTGGATGCTGAACTGCCCCAAAACTGATGGTGTGAATTGAAATCTCCTAGAATCAACAAGGGCCTAGGTAAAGAAGTGATGATTTGTTCTAATTCGTTAAAAATAGAAGATGATTGATGAGGAATATATACAGAGAGAATGCAGATGTTATTTACAATGGCAGCAACAATTGAAAAATCATCACTATGAGATGGGAGATGAAGAGATGAGAATGATTCAGAATTCCTGATGAGTAAAGCTACTCCACCCCACCCATCAGGACGGTCCTCTCTGAGGCATGAATAGCCAGTAGCTCTTAGAAGAGCTCCAGGCTTGAGCCATGTCTCAGACAGGGCAAAAACACATGGATTAAATTTATTTAATAAATGAATGAAATCATGTTTTTTATTGATTATGCTTCTGCAATTCCATTGGATTATATTGTCCATTATTTTTAATTGCAAATGTAAGAGAGTCAATCATAGGGGCAACGTGGGACGGTAAAGTAAGGTTTGGTGTGGACAAAAGAGTTCTTAGGGCCTCGATAGACTCGGCGATTACTAGTCGATCTTCCTTTTCTGTTTCCTGGCGTAAAGCACAACCGTTTGGAGAAGAAGGGATAGAGTATTCATTTATAATGGCCCGATGTGCAGCCACATCATAGCCATGGGTAGTCTTTTTAACAGTAGGACGAGGTTTCAAAAAAACAGTTTTTCTGCTGCCATGGCTAAGAGGGCGCACATTCGAACTAGTACCTGGAACTGAACTTTGCACACTGATACGAGGTAAATCTGATTGAGTATGTGGTTGTGACACTTGTGACTTAACCATGTCTGCAAACGATTTTGATATGGCTGGGTGCAGTTTAACGGCTTCTCCATAAGAGATGCAGTTATTTGCCATACTAACTTTGATTTCTTTTTGCCTTACATGTTCTGGGCATGACCTGTTTGTGGCGAAGTGAAAGCCATTGCATAAACAGCAAATGGCATCCTCCTCCTCCACTACACAGGTATTTCCAGGATGCATTTCCCCGCACTTAAAACATTTGGGCTTCGAACGACAGTTATTTTTAGTATGTCCAAATTTACAGCATAAAAAACATTGAATGGTCGGAAAAATGTACAATTCGACGGCAAGAGAGTTGTAGCATGAAAAGACTCGTTTGGGTAATACTTGACCGTCAAATGTCAAAACGACTGTCTCTGAAGGTTGCCAGGTAACAGAACCATTAACCACAACTCTGTGGTTCAAACGTCGTACTTTTAAAACTTTTCCACACCCCATAGGTACGGAAATATTGGAAACAATTTCCTCCTCCGACCACTGTGCAGGAATACCGCGAACCAAGCCCATACGGGTCACGGAAAACGACGGAATGTATGCAGTAAAATTTTCTAAATCAAGACACGTATCAGTAACAAATAAGTTCGCATCGACGTAATTTGAAAACGACATTGCTATACGTGTCCTACCAATGCGCTTAACACTTCCATTAATAATGTTTTTGAAGCCTTTTTTGACTAAAAATTTCCCAAAGGACACCGGGTGCAGAGATGATTTTGCATCAGTTTGTTTAAGTTGAACGTGTACCGTAAAGGGAGCAACATCTAAAGATGAAAATAAATTCCTGCCAACCTTGGTGCTAGTAGTGTCCTTATTTGTATTTACTTTATCCGAAGAGTTTATGGTAGACTGAATGTTAGACTTTGAAGGAGCTTGGGTGTCTTGTATGTTCTCCTGACAATCGCACGAATAATCCCCACCATCATTTTTCCTTCTTTTTTTATTACATGTTTTGCATCGTTTGTGACTCTGACTCTTATTTCTTTTACGTTCACTCCTGCTACCTACAGAAGTGTCCGTGTCCATGGCCGAATCTATTGTGACATTACTTCCGACCTGGAGGTTTTCACCTCCAGGGTCGGGGGGGTCGTCGTCCCCCATTACATATATACAAGAAAACTTACCAACTACGACGAAATCACACTAATTATATATACAAATACAATAATATATACAAACTATGCGAAAAATTATATACAAATTACCGATTCCCTGATCTACACTATTAAAATTGAAATTAAATTTACAAGAAACCTAAAACTTGACCGCCACGTTTCACGTTTCCCGCGCTTTTTCATAGTGATGGTTAGCGTTTTGAATTGATAAAATAATGGTGAATTGTTCTGTAATTGGCTGTCATAGCCGCTCTAAGCAAAAATATGAGAACATAACCTTTCACACGTAAGTACGGTATTTTACACCTTCCTCTTAACGCAATATGTGAGAATAACATCGTAAAATTACGTTACACTCAAGCAATGTAGAATCAAACGATTTCAATAAAAATATCACAATTATTTACGCAAATTAACAAAACATTATTTGTAAAATTATCCGCCCAAATTACGTAGGTTGTTTGTGGTAATCTGTCAGCTACTCAGACGAGTCTGAAGTCAGCCGTTTTTAATCTTCTTCTTAATTTAGCTGCATAACAATCATGTTAGGGATACCAGATGAAGATATCATCATTTTATGGGTAATTTTGACTTAAGTTTTTCGTATTTCTAATTCTAAAAAATAAAATAAACCAATGTTGTGAAGATTAAATGTGGTGTACATTAATTGGTGTGAATAATGTGATTGTGATTTGTGATTTCATAAAATTTTAACTCATAATACATTTTATTTTACGTTTTATTTACTAAACATGTTTAGTTTTGTACCACCTGCGCGAATTATAGGAGGTATTTCATTGTTCATACGCCTAAATAGAACGGCCCATTGACATTTATTCAACAATTTTAATACCGTCAAACTTTGCCTCCAGGGTAATCGCCCCAACGTAATTTTTACCAATATGGTACCCCCACGTTTATGACGTCATCTATGTCTATCCCTTACGGGCGCACGCGGTAGCCCGCATCTATGTAATGCTACTCGTAGAGTCGTAGGTCTATGGGGCTAAAGGACCGTCTCATTTCAAACATAGACATTTCAAACAAGAGAGAGAATCATACTATCTTTGTCTTACACTAGTACTAGCACCCAAAAGAAAAGGATGAGTATAGTTTTTTTTGTTCTTATTTACTGATAAGATTTGCTTGACCAACTATAAGGCCCCATACGCACGAGAGCTTAAAAAGCGTTGCGTGTGGGACGCACCCATAAGTAAGAGCGAGAAAGCGATATCTCTTTCTATAAGCTCTCGTGCGAATGGGTGGGGCCTAACATGCACGGATAATTGTGTTCTCTCAACTTAAAGCACACTCGAGCGCGAATCGCGGCGCGAAGCCGCGAACGCAAGTTAATCTAAAGCGAAATCGACTCACGCTCGCGTTCGCGGCTTCGCACCGCGTAGTCTGTAGCGGGCTTAACGTTTTGACAATTGACAATATTGACATTGACAAGTGTTTGTTTGCATGTTTCTCTAAAGAACAATAATTTATTTATAGAAAAAGTTATAGTTCGTGTAGATTGTTTGACCAATAATCAATAACTGACTTTATCATGAATTTGTTTTTCAGTCGATGACGATGCTTAGGCGCAGAAGAAAATGCTAGCGAAATATATATATATACTCCCTGTTTAGACACGTGGAAAGAATGAGTGGAAAAAGGCTAACAAAGAGAGTGTATAAGGGAGAGGTAGAAACGGGAGTTGGGAAGGGGCAGACCTCGGCGGACTTTTTCTGATCAGATCGGGGAAATCCTGAAGAAAGACCAGGTAGAGCACCCTAAACCGGCGAGCGTGTATGAGGAACGTTATGAAAGTGAAGGTAGCGAAAGAGGTATGTCAGGATCGTAACAAGTGGAAATCCGTGGTCTCTGCCTACCCCTCCGGGAAATAGGCGTGATTATATGTATGTATGTAAGTTTGTTAAACTATCACTAACTGAACGTGAACTTCCAATATTACTTGGAACTCCGGTGGCCGTTTAAGAAGTGTAAAGGATGACTCACGTTAGACCGGGGCGTGACCGGACCGGGGCGGGCCGGAGCGATCCGACACAGGGGCTATCAGGAGCGCCACCGTCGCCGGGGCGTTCCGGGGCCGGGGCGTCAGGGCCACCCGACACTAGTTGTATATCCGAGCAACGGACTGTTTATGACAAATGTCACAAATAATTGTTTGCTGATAGTGATAACTAGGAGAAAAAATGGAAAGGCCGAATAAAATTAAAATTTTGTCCCTTGCTGCCGTAATGGCAGATGAAGAGGCTGCTGCGGGCTCCTTAAGCAGCTTTGGACCTACGAAGACAAATTTTTTGATTATTTTCATATGACCCAAGGCTCTTTCGAAGCCATTCACGACAGGATTAAACACCGTTTGGTCAAACAAATAACTGGATTTCAGGAACCAATAACCAGCAAACATCGTCTGGCTCTCTGTTTAAGGTAAGATATACAATGCGTGTATTGTGTATAACAAATAAGTATAATAATGTGCCGAAGCATATATAAAGGTATTGAGAAGGAAGGAGATGACCGGTTCGCCATACAAATATAGTCCCCATATAGTTCGCACCTGGCCGGTTTTTTTAATATAGGAGGCATACGAGCAGAGCCCATGAACAGAGGTAGATACATTAAATATTATTATGTACAAAGAAACAGCGCTATGTTAAGTAGAAGTTATTTTTTAGGGTTCCGTTCCCTCAAAAGGAAAAAACGGAACCCTTATAGGATCACTCGTGCGACTGTCTGTCTGGCTATCCGTCTGTGACAGCCTATTTTCTCCGAAACTACTGAACCGATTAAGCAGGATATATTTGAGCCCCAAATTAAAATTTTCGTTCGTCACTATGGACCAAGATATACCTATAGAAAAACTGTTTTTTTTCTTATTATTACAAGTATTCTCACGGAGCCCCAACAGAGGCTTTGCGGAGCCCTAGGGGTCCGCGAAGCACACGTTGAGAATGGCTGATATAGACAATCAGATAGCCAAAATAATGTTACAGGTGCCCTCTAGTAGTATTAGGTATTGTGATAGGTACAATGAATGGTATAATAAACATTTTTTTTTTCATATATGTACCATGGACATTCCTCGATGGCATCAAGTTGCAACCGAAAAGCGATGATCACATGGCAAATAAAATCCTGAAGACCGTAGCAGCCACGTCTAAGCAGGATATATTCAATAAATGTTTATTCTTTGTTGTTTGATATATAACTAGTAGTTCGCCCCGGACCGGACTAAGAACTCGCGGTTTGAACAACAAGAAAACCTTTAACAATTATATATGTTTGCCGTAATGTAAACGCTGCAGCTTTACGGCTTGAGGGTTCTGGCCCCAAATTCACCAGGATCCCTAGAGGATCAGGCTAGGGGATTCGTGTCATGCTACTCATGCTCCACAGCAGAACCACCTTAGCTTTAATGAATATATGGGAAATATCTATATAATGTCTAGTCTGTTCGGAAAGAGAAGAGTTGTGGAATGTATTGGGACCTATACATTCCACGACTCTTCTCTTTCCGCACAGACTCTTTACAATTCTAGACTAGTTTAAAAAATATCTATATTTATCACTAGTTTCGTTGTACGCTTTCTTATGTTTCAGCTGTAGAGCATACTCCCTGGCAGAATTGTAGTTAAATATTGTTACACACGCAGTATGCCTGGTTTCATACTTCACAGTCAGGGCTATAACCGCGAACCACTTCATTTGTTCATCTATTTGCCTCTCTATCGATCTTATATATATTTGTGCGGAGGAGAGGCACATAGATGAAATTTTTATTTTGGATGTCTGGCGGCTCCCCTAAGGAAATTACGCGTTCCACGTCTTAGTCATTAATATTAAATAAGAACAATAAAATGTACGAAGAGTACTATTGTATTATTTCAGTAGTTAGTGCCTTTGGGTAATTTTAGACAGAAAATAGGCAAAACTCTGCATAGGTAGAGGGCGTCACTAGCACAATCACAGGGCCTACCGCGTAACCGGCGTAACACGACAATCGAAATTTCGGTCTGCCTGTATATCATTCTTGCATATTCGATCGACAGAGAGGCAGATAACAAAATTTCGATTATTGCGTTTCGCGGTAGGCCATCTGTTAACAAATTACCTTGTCAAAAACTGTTTAAGGCATAGTATGTATACGTTACTTACACGCTATGGTGTACAATACACGCAGTTAGCAATAAATATCCCTTTATGAGTAATACAATGAAATAATATGATGTTTGTACTCTTTGCAGGCAGGCATTTTAATAGGAAGTATTACTGCAATGTTCTGCCGCCAGAGTGCAGCACTGGTGCACAATACTAACTCTTAAAGTAACTTATACATACTAGGCCTTAAACAGTTTTTTGACAAGTTTTCACTGACATTATACATCAAGTCCTATTGCGATTCCTATAAGAGGAAAGAGAAAATAGTGCCATGCTTTGTCCCTATCACCGACTGGGTAGCATCATATATAGGAGGCGATGGCGAAATACCGAATTTATAAGAGTGAAAGAGAAAAAAATCCTATGCTGTCAAATTTTATATGAATATTCTTTCTTTTACCCCCGGTCGCTCGGTAGCGCGTTTATAACTACTTGTATATTATACTATGTCTATGATCAAGGCGGTTTGTTTCTCAGGTCTGTTTACAAGTGGTCTACCGCGAACCGCGAAAATCTAAATTTCTTTATCTGCCTCTCTATCGATTGAATAGGCAAGAGTGATAGAGAGGCAGAAACCGATTTTTTTATTGTGCTAGTGACGCTCGCTACGCATAGTTTTGTGTAATATTCCCTATTAACCTACATGCTCATTATTGAATTATTTTTACAAGCAGTAACATCAATAGGCATCTCATTTAATATAATCCGACTAAATTACATTTCAGCAACACCTCCATATTTCACAAAATAAATCAAGACATTATCTAACCTATATAATTTTGACGTATACGTCCGAGTCGCCCGTGTTGCGACTTAGCTTTCATGTAGCAACACCTAACATGGAAAAGTAAATAATATAGACTGCATGAATCTTAACGGATGACAGCGTTGTTTGGAAAATATTTATAGGTAATATATTATTTATGAATTAGTTTTCGTTGTAAATGTAAGGTATTTTAAATAGGAATTTTCCCTTATTTTAAATATTTATTACGTAAGAGTCAAATTAATACTTAGCTAAATCGCTTGTAATAAATCTTACGTAACGACATGTATACTTATTATATAATTTATTTCATTGTCTGTAATATGATATTCCAACTATGTATATGTTTGAAACGGCAGTCTTTACTTCTTAAAACTCTGCTTCATGGGAACATTTTTTATTTCAATGCAATTAAGTCAAATGATGAACGGAACTATTAAAATTGGCAAAAAAATTCTTAGGCAACTGGCTGTCTGGCGCTATCAACTATCTGAAGTAAAATGTAGAGCCAGTGTGACTAAAATAGATGTACTAATCTTTAATTGCTTTTCATAAAACCGGCAATATATATAGCATTGTGTAATAGCTTTATTTATGGTAATGTGCTTTTTTAAAGAGATTGACAGTCATTGTTGATTAACTTCTCTTTGCGCCAAGTAACATAAACCGACCAAGTAACGAATTAGCTAAACCATCATATTTAAGAAACAAATTTATGACGTTTTGCAACCTTCTTATTTTGGCAAATATATTCCGACACACCCGGGCATGCATATTGCGAAGGGTGGTATTCCATCTGTCCAATCTTGGTCCAACGTGTATTTGCGTTTCACATTTTGCTTAATGAGAGAGTGAGACGCAATGCACATTGGACACTGATCTTGGACAGTGGAATACCACCCCAAGAGAAGAATTGAGTCTCTGGCTTGTCAGGAGGCCCCGGGATGTCATGAACATAAACCGACCAAGTAACGAATTAGCTAATCCATCATATTTAAGAAACAAATTTATGACGTTTTGCAACCTTTTTATTTTGGCAAATATATTCCGACACACCCGGGCATGCATATTGTGAAGGGTGGTATTCCATCTGTCCAATCTTGGTCCAACGTGTATTTGCGTTTCACATTTTGCTTAATGAGAGAGTGAGACGCAATGCACATTGGACACAGATCTTCAACAAGTGGAATACCACCCCAAGAGCAATGGCTTGTCAGGAGGCCCCGGGATGTCAGGCCTTTGCACATAGCATGACCGGCCCGGGCCCGTACCGTGCCCGCGCCGTCGCACTCCCGAGCCCCGGTCATGACGTAATGCTTTCCATAGAAAACAACGCGCCGGAAGCTCCGGCCCGGTCACGCCCCGGTCTAACGTGAGTCATCCTTAACACTCTTACGGTAGATATCGCTAGGGTCCCCTAGACCCATATAGTGGGAAGATTTGCTGACTATGGATGAGGTCTTGGTGGCTCAATTGGCAGAGCGCTGGAGTATAGATCCAGAGGCCGTGAGTTCAAGTCTCACCCAAGGCAGTAATTTTTCCACTTTTAAATTTATTCTAAGCTTAATAGCATCGATCGCAGACGTTTCTGCTTGTTAAAAACTACGTAATTATTCATACATTTACTCACACTATAGAAAAAGTGCATAAGGATTCTAACAAATATTAAAAACTTTGAAACCCGTCGACCTCACTCAAAACTTCAAAAACATTTTTTTCTTACCCTGTCTGTACCTATATTCTAGAACCTGGTTTTGTATGCAAGAATCCAAGTTTATTGACAAAAAAGACCACCACACTTTGTGCCATAAATTATGTAGGGCTCCGTGGCTCAGTTGGCAGAAGCGATTGGACCGATGTTCCAATGGTCGCAGGTTCGTTTAAAAATCTGGAGTAACGCTCGCATATGTTTCTGCTTAAAAAAAAAGTTAAGTATGGGTATTAGCACATTGTGTGTGTGTGTGTGTGTGTGTGTGTGTGTGTGTGTGTGTGTGTGTGTGTGTTAAGATCATTTCCAGGTAGATGTTGCTGAATACTGAGAAACAAAAAAAATCCCCCTGACTTAAAAACGAGAGCTTTCTAAAAGTGACATTATTTTCTCATAATTTGCCAATGAACCGCCATACTAGCCTGCACCACTATACCTATACAACTCATGACCTCATCTAATCTATTTTGTTTCTGTTTCAGTCATAACATATTAGAGGACACTCAAATTATCGAGGACATGGAAGACTTATTTAGAAAAGGGATAGTCATAAAATTTAGCTATCGAACGAAAGAAGAAAAGTTCTTACATTCCGCCTGGAACAAACCTCTCAGCAAGTGGCATGTCCATGCATTTCGAATAGTCAATAGTCAGTGTTTATTTGTAAAACATATGTAGGTGAATCTATTACAGTGTAAAGGATTTTTTTTTACAAACTTAAGTTGCAACGTTGCAATGTATGTATCAAGTCCTGCAAGATAAATTAGACCACACTTCCCTGTATTCGATTGAGCTAAAACTTCACATACACTCTTTATGTTGGGTGATAACATAATACATTATATGAGTTGGGTGATAACGCAATATTATGGTACAGTCAGCTGCAGAGAAAAGGCACCCCCTGCATACAAATTTAAATTTGCATGAACGTGGGGTACCTTTTCCCTGCAGTACCATCGAATATCTGATGATGGACGCAGGAAGTGGTCATATAGGAGGTCATAGAAGGAGATAAAATAACGCAACCGAATTTGTGTCTGGATTTGTTAGAATTGTCTTGATAAGTATTAGCATAGAGTTACTTATACTAGAGCGGTACTGTCATATTAAATTTTGTAACCCCAGTAAATTCACTGCCATCTGTCGACATACTTTAAAACTAAAAATGAAGATTTATAAAAATACTATAAAATGTATTTAGATATATAGATAAATGATTTTTTTTATTTGCATTAATTATTTTTATGATTTTGACCCATGTTCTTTCACTGATATGCGTTAAAATTGTTAAATAATAAACGAAACCGTCAACGCCATCTATACGACTGTAGGCCAAAACTAGTAGCGCCCTCTGAACGAGAATCAAATTGTCTTGATTTTCGAGGCACGTTTTTTCCTTAGACTGTATCCATCTATTGGTATTAGTGAGGGCTAACGCGTATGAATTCGCCGCTAGGGGCGCTAGTGTAGATGGTGGTCTTTTCCATAGTTCGAAATGTCAAATGTCACTTGTCACTTTAAAATTCAAATTCAAAGCAAAATTTCCATTGATTCTCGAAATCAAAGCTTTGCTACGTAGGTGTGAATCAAGAGGCCTACATATTGTTCTCGGGTGGGTTCCAAGCCACTGTGGTATTAACGGCAATGAGATGGCTGATATGTGGGCAAAACGAGCGATTGACATCGGATCAATAAAGCAGGAAATTTACGGTACTGACCTATTGAGTTGTGCGCTATCCAATATGTTTAATACATGGCAGAAGCAATGGGATACCTCTAGAATACAGACAGGTAAACATTATGGCTGTGTACAACCTCGAATTACTCGAAAACCGTGGTTCTATCGTTTTCGTACTTCTCCGAAATGGGTAATATCGACCATTTGTCGTTTACGCTTAGGTAAAGTATGTACTCCGTTATTTCTGGCTATGATTGGTGTCCGTGCGAACTCATTGTGTGAATGCGGGTTGGATGAGGGTAACTTGGACCACATCTTCTTTGCTTGTTCAGGGTGTAGCTATTCACTGTACGATGTATTACCCGAAAATGTTCCACGACCTATATGCTTTAGCTCACTGCTTTGTCACATGGATACTAGGCTTACTTCTATACTCATTAAATATTTACAAACGAACAACATTAAACTCTAAATAGCGTCTTATCTTTTATAATCTAATGCGTCTAATTATTTATGTTTTATTCTATACTTCATATTTATTTTATATATCGTTTTCTTCTCTTCCACTTCCTTCATGTTGGCACTATTAACGTTCTGTCACCCACTTCCCGCTTTTCTACTAATTTTTGTATTCGTCATGTGTTTGTCTGTGATGTTCATAACAATTATTCGTTTTTAGGTTTTCCCAACCACACCTCCCAGACTACCGAACATTCTCCTCACGTGTGAAAGTCAAAAACCGACATTGGCAAATTCACCCCGTGCAAAATTGCGGGGAGTAAAAGCCAGATAGGATAAAAAAAAAAAAAAAAAAAAAAACAGAGGCGCCAACTGGTGAGCAAAAAAACGATAGTCCTCTTTGCCTGTTAAAAGAATCGGCAATAAAAACTTGTATCAAAAATATCAGTTTTAACAAAATCCTTATTTCATTTCATTTATTTAACATTAAAAGTCATGTGCATTACAGAAGATGTTAGTAAAATGTAGTCAGTACATTGACACCCGGGTAGGGCACATAATGTTAGTACTTGTGAGGTACCTACAGAGGGCTACAGTTTTTGTGCTCACCAGTTGGCGCCACTGTAGATGTAAATTCTTCTATGCTTATTTTTATAAAATCAATACGACCACACTTCCCTGTATTCGATTGAGCTAAAACTTCACATACATTCTTTAAGTTGGGTGATAACATAATACATTATATAAGTTGGGTGATAACGGAATATTATGGTACAGTCAGCTGCAGAGAAAAGGCACCCCCCTGCATACAAATTTAAATTTGTATGAACGTAGGGTACCTTTTCCATGCAGTACGATCGAATATCTGATGATGGACGCAGGAAGTGGTCATATAGGAGGTCATAGAAGGAGATAAAATAACGCAACCTAATTTGTGTCTGGATTTGTTAGAATTGTCTTGATAAGTATTAGTGAGGGCTAACGCGTATGAATTCGCCGCTAGGGGCGCTAGTGTAGATGGTGGTCTTTTCCATAGTTCGAAATGTCAAATGTCACTTCAATGACTGACAGCTGTTCTTTAGTGTTTTGGACCACCATCAACAGAGGCGCCGGACTTCCGGTTCGAGCGCCATCTTGATAGTTAGCATCGTGATTAATTACTTTGTTTTTTGCTCATTAATATTGTTTAAAGTGTAATATCGATAGCTTATTATACAGTAAACTAATGTGGTAGTGTGCAGTAAATGGTTTAACCACCATCTTGGAGTCAACGGCCGGTAGTCCACGTGCTTCTTGTAAAGTCTAGCTATCGATTTACAAGAGCTAACAAATCACCGTACACTGTCTTGTACAACCGTACAATTTTTGTCGTTTTTAAACCTCTTAATACCTTGATACTGGCGAAATAGTCCCACTGGGCTGAAGCCATAATTTTAAAAGAAGAAGAAGAACAGAGGCGCCAACTGGTGAGCAAAAAAACGATAGTCCTCCTTGCCTGTTAAAAGAATCGGCAATAAAAACTTGTATCAAAAATATCAGTTTGAACAAAATCCTTATTTCATTTCATTTATTTAACATTAAAAGTCATGTGCATTAAAGAAGATGTTAGTAAAATGTAGTCAGTACATTGACACCCGGGTAGGGCACATAATGTTAGTACTTATGAGGTACCTACAGAGGGCTAAAGTTTTTGTGCTCACCAGTTGGCGCCACTGTAGATGTAAATTCTTCTATGCTTATTTTTATAAAATCAATACGTTCTAATATACACAAAGGTATTTTAACGTCTAAATGTGCCATTTTTTCAACTTGTTTAATTTTGCATATATTTTAGTTGGCAGTTTTTATAAACCACTAACATTTATTGAGCTATATCATGTTTACCATGATTAATCAAAGACGAACAAACATTTACCACAATTATGAATAAGGAAGGAGTTAAGTAAATTCCCGATAAAAAAGCTTGAAGCCCCTAAAACTTCTTTGCATTGGACATTTTGAAAGACCTACATCTACACTCGCGCCCCTAGCGGCGGAATTAAACGCGGTAGCCTTCATTACCTACACTAGAGCGGTACTGTCATAGTAAATTTTGTAACCACAGTAAATTCACTGCCATCTATCGACACACTTTAAAACTAAAAATGAAGATTTATAAAAATACGATAAAATGTATTTAAATATGGATAAATGAGTTTTTTTATTTGCATTAATTATTATTATGATTTTGACCCATGTTCTTTCACTGATATGCGTTAAAATTGTTTTAATGACAAACGAAACCGTCAACGCCATCTATACGACAGTAGGCCAAAGCTAGTAGCGCACTCTGAACGAGAATCAAATTTTCTTGATTTTCGAAGCACTTTTTTTCCTTAGACTGTATTCATCTATTACGGAGTTATATCTATCTTTGTTACCTACTTATACTTATATTATAATCTATTGCTTGTACCAATTATAATGCCTGCATATCTAATTTAATTTAACATTTTTATAATATGTCAAGAAGCTAATAATTATAACAATAATTTGGAACCCTTTTCAAACTCAAACATATTTATTGCTCATAGTATTACAAATTACAAGAATACAGACCCTGTAAGGGCACAGCAATTTTGTTTTGCTGCAACGCACACAGCAATCCTACGGGTTTTTTTGTTTTGTTTTTATATTTTTCTTTTGTTTCTTTTATATGTGTGTATTGTGGCAAAAGAATAAATGATTTGTCTATCTATCTACATTTACTTAATAGGTTTGTGTAAATAAACTTCGTTTATTTTCTTGGCAATGGTTGTATTATTTACTCATTTATAATATTCTCTCCAGCAGCACAGAGCCGACAATCCGACATTGTTACATATCTGTATCAGAGTTTACATTAGTAAACATAGAAGACTGACAACGCCGCGAGAATTGTCATTGTTGTAAATGGAATTTAAGTTACTTATAGCAAAGACATAATTATGTAACTCCGTATAAGCAAGATAAATAGTATAAGGAAAAAATGTGCCTCGGAAAGCAAGAAAAAGTTATACTCGAATAGATGGCGCCACACCTTTAGCCTATACTCATCTCATCAAGGGGGGGCAATATTTCTCACTTATAAGAAACTAGTTATAAGAAACATGTACCGTTTGTGCCCAAATAAACATTAAAACATTATGTCCTGTCTTTGTTTGTAACATGTATTTTTCTTTGTAGTGCACAATAAAGAATTTTATTATTATTATTCCACCTACCCAGGGTCTCAGCCAGGTATAAGTAAATTTCTGTCTCATTTACAGAGGGTTCCATTTATAGAGATGAGACTTGAGGTTATTTCAGTTATAGAGGCTTGTTTTGTCTCAGCACTAACAGAGATAATTCAGTGCTAAAGTATCGGGACCGCGCTATGAGTCAGCTATAATAGAGGTACTAAGTACCTAACAGTGACAGATTTATTACGTATAAAAGCTAAAATAAAAAATAGGAATAAGCGAAACCTATTCACCTATGTCGAGTCCATTAAAGTTGCGGGGAATGCTGTTTTGTATAAAGATTGTCCGTCTTGAATGTTTACTAGTCTCTACTTGTATAGAAACATAGGTAAATAGTTTAGGTAGGTATTCGTGTGATAGTAAAACATAGGCGACATAAGTATGTATTTATTAAGCTCGCTAGCAACTCGCAAGCGCACACTCTTAGTAACAGCCGGTTTTGTGCATGATGCTTAGGAAGTCCTTGAGGAGCGCCTTCCTTAATTTCTCCCTTGATCCAAGAGAAGTTTTCTGGAAGAAATAGAAGGAAATAAGTAAAAGTAGGTTCATGTGGCAGCAACGGAGGAAATATTTTCACATGAGAACAGTATATTTGCACCCAAGATATACTAACTAATCGCCGGGAACAATCATTTGTCTTTATGTCTGTAAACAAGGCGCAGATTAGATTAGAACTGGGTGCCTTATTTAAACCTAATATTGCATTCCCAGATTATGTATCTCAGAGGTACCTAACTATCAAATAATAGGTACCTATCTCATTGCACAATACAGCCACACTCATACTTATTCAAAAGAGTAAAAGTTACCTACTAAGACAGACCTAGTGGAGCGTTACAGTTTTTTTTATGTCTAGTACTTAATTCGGTACTCAAAAGAACCTACCTTCTATTTACAGCTATTACAAATTGCTTCAATAGCTACTGGCTCACAGTAGTCTGACCAATGGACTAGTTGCCATCAGCTAGCAGGTGTTATTACACCTGTTAGAACCTAAAACAAAAAAGTATCTACCTAGATGTAAGTTTTTCAAGTAGATTTTCCCCCTTAGGTTAGGATTTGAATGTTGAGGTAAAAAGTAGCTTAGTAATGTAACCTAACCTAGGTTAATAGCATAAGTAAGAGATTGTGCAACAGATATCTTATCATACTAACTTTTACATTTATAATGTGAGGTAGTATTTAAGAGTTTAGGAGCATTGTTATCGAGAGGTTTGTTTGACAGACATGTAAACTTTACGAGAAACACTGCAATTTTATAGCTTTACCTTTAGGTGTTTTAGTAATCCATCACCGTTTTGACTTTTGAGGCTCGGCGTTAAGTTCGGCACATAACTGTAAATATGCGAAATGCCCGAAATTCTTCGTCTGGCATATCAGACGGGTTGTAAGAGTGTCTTGATAAAGCTATGCACGAGATTTTTAGACGCTCTTTTTCTTTAACAGCATCCGCGAGTAGGAATAATAAAATTTGACTTTCCTGCAAAGAAAAAATTGACAATATATATATACAGCGGAACATTGTAACTAATAACTCAATATCATAGAAAAACTGATATTTACCCGTAATTTATACCTTAAAATTGGTTTATTCAATAATTTTGCTTTCACGACAAGGCTTATCGTCACCTAAGAAGCACGTAGATAGAATTAACGAAGTTGAACTGTCAAAATGGGACAATGTGTCAAATTATCAACGACGGCAACGACTATGTTATGCAAATTGTCGTCTGTCAAGCTCCTGTCATCTACCGCTGTCATTCTATCATCTACCGCTGTCATTCTGTCATCTACCGCTGTCATTCTGTCGTCTACCGCTGTCATTCTGTCGTCTACCGCTGTCATTCTGTCATCTACCGCTGTCATTCTGTCATCTACCGCTGTCAGATGTGGATAACTATCACGATTTCGCCCTATCACGGCCTTGTCACGCTACCATGCTAAGCCCGCTGGGACACTTTTATACTTGAGTGTTGCATTTTTATATCGCCGCTATACTTACTCAACCTCATATCTGCAACACTCATTTGATGACAAAAACACCCGTATTCCGAATGAAAGAAAACCGACATTTCCATCAAATGATTGTTGCAGATATGAGGTTGAGTAAGTATAGCGACGATAAGTACAGTCACGGACTTTAATTGTTGAGCCATTTAGGGTTCACTTTACATTGGACATTTCATACCGTTGGAATTGTCAACCAAATTAATTCAATTCAATTCAATACATTTATTTCATGTAACCAAGACACACACACACAGACATACACACACAGACACACACACACATTTTATTAGTAACACTTACAAAACTAAGGGGTTAGTAGGTGGGTACAGCTTAGCTTATTAGCTTGAACTTAAATGGATCAACAATTAACCGACTGAGCTACCGAAGTTTATCAGAAATTACTTGATACAAATTAGTTTTAAAAATATCATTTTGACAATTTATCGATAAAGTGACATTTTCCCGTGAAAGTTATGTATATTAAACCAGGACATCGACTTTGACATTTCTAGCAGCAATGCAGTCGGTAGCACTTTGGCGCTGCAATGCTGTCGCGATTGGAATGTAGCCTTTATAACCTCTTGGGGCTCAATGTCCTAATACTAGTACAAATAACTTCCAATGTAATTTAAATTTCCAATGAAATGGAACAGTTGCCTTTATTTTTTTTCGTTCTATTATAAAACTAAACAAATTCAACTCTATTTTCTAATACCGTTGATTCAAATTCGATTGTCAATTTTCCTTGCACGGTGGGCTGCTAGAGGATAAAGGCGGTGACCACATCCCGTGTTTAATTGTCCACTATATACGTGTCCATGAATATGCTAATACTTCAACGTTGGTGGCCTAGAAAGTATACTAAAATAACGGCCAAGTGCGAGTCGGACTACCATTACACATAATCCGGCAAAAAATCACGTTTGTTGTATGGGAGCCCCACTTAAATATTTATTTTATTCAGTTTTTAGTATTTGTTGCTATAGCGGCAACAGAAATACATCATCCGTGCAAATTTCAACTGTGTAGCTATCACGGTTCATGAGATACAGCCTGGTGAAAGACGGACAGACAGCGAAGTCTTAGTAATGGGGTACGCGAGTGTAGAATCTAGTTCGCTAATCAGCGAAATCGACTCCACACTCGCATTCGCGGCTTCGCGCCGCGTAGTCTGGAGCGGGCTTGTGAATTAACATGAATTTTAAAAAAATAAGACCGCCTGTTGTTTGCAATGTCATTTGTGCTGCTGTTTTTTTAGGGTTCCGTACCCAAAGGGTAAAAACGGGACCCTATTACTAAGACTCCGCTGTCCGTCTGTCTGTCTGTCTGTCACCAGGCTGTATCTCATGAGATACACGGTTCATGAACCGTGATAGCTAGACAGTTGAAATTTTCACAGATGATGTATTTCTGTTGCCGCTATAACAACAAATACTAAAAACAGAATAATATAAATATTTAAATGGGGCTCCCATACAACAAACGTGATTTTTTTGCTGTTTTTTCCGTAATGGTACGGAACCCTTCATGCGCGAGTCCGACTCGCACTTGGCCGGTTATTCTGCATTATGTTCTTCTGTTGAATTGAGATTTGCAATATAGAATGAATATTTGTATTAACAGTTTTGAATGATTCACGGTTAATTTCACTCGTAGTGTGCTTGGACAGAGCAACGAGTGTGAACTTACATGCATCTTGTTCACGAGTAACTGAAGATAGCGGGTGGATGTCAAAGTTGTGTAGACCGCGCTCGGTCTACCCTCATTCTTGCGCGTCGGCTGCGTTCGCTTTCAACGTTACCATCGGTCGCGTTCACAGTGTGAACGGTCTACACAACTTTGACATCCACCCGCTATCTTCAGTTACCCGTGAACAAGATGCATGTAATGTAACTGCGTCGAAATATCGGGAGCTCGAAAACAATACAAAAGGTAATCAAATCACGGTCCATATCCCGGTCAATATAAGTCTAGTATTTGTATTGTATAGTAATTAATAGAATCGGGCGTTATTTTAGGGATTAGGAAAGTAATGTTTTTGTTTTAATTAACATTAATTCTTTAACTGGGAAAACATTTTTACTTTTGTTAGCGCTAGTTACCAGCCGTGAGTTTTTTGCATTCATCATCTTTTCATAAAAATAATTAGGCTCGATTTATCTGTTTTGATTTTTTTAATCATATTTTGAAATCGGAAATCTGTCGCTGAAGGAATTTCGCAAAGGATCGTGTCGTTGCGAAGTTAGATAAGTATAAGAGCACAGAATAAGTAATAGTATTATCATACAGGACGGCCACGCACCGCCCCGCCCCGATTTGAATTACCTCGCCCCGCGACAGCAGGTTGACGACCTTTTGCTGACCGCTCAGTACTTTTTAAGGGGCCCACTGACTATCAGTCCGCCGGACGATATCGGCCTGTCAGTTGTTCGGAACTGTCAAATTTTTGTTCTAACTGACAGGCCGATATCGTCCGGCGGACTGATAGTCAGTGGGCCCCTTTATAAGCAACTTACTCACACAATGACGCATGCCGCGTGTACAGACGTGCCGTTCACACATAGAAACGCATGTGATTTTTGATGTATAGCGTGTCCGCCCTGTGGTAGAGATAAGAGAATAAGTGATAATTAATAAAAATGATAAGCAACCGAGTGTTTAGAAATTTGAAACGCTCACTGGCGCGACGGTGACCGCATCCAGTTTAATTGTCGACCATAAATGTGTCGATGGACATGCTAATAAATGCGTTTTATTGCGGATGCTAAGTGGAACAAGACGGGATGCGTTAATTAGGTGTATGTGATGAGTGAGGAGGAAAGACTTGTCGCGGGATAAAGAAATGAATTTTGTGACGATCTTACATGTTAATAATGAAGAACACAAGTTTTCCACTGCAAATAATATCTGGCTGCGATTCTATGCGTTGCGTTGCGGGTGTCGTCGCGTCAGCTTACCATGCACAGCCCAGTGTAAATTATGCAAAGGTGGCTGTACAAATCAAAAGTAAGTTATTGTAATTTTCAATCCAGGGTTATTTTGCATGCTGAACACTGATTATAGGTCTGGGACAAAATTATAGGTTTAATGGTTATTCACTAGGCACAAAAATAATTCAACAGTAATCTACAGTCACAAAAATAATTCAATAGTAATCTACAGTCACAAAAATAAGTCAACAGTAATCTACAGTCACAAAAATAATTCAACAGTAATCTACAGTCACAAAAATAATTCAACAGTAATCTACAGTCACAAAAATAATTCAACAGTAATCTACAGTCACAAAAATAAGTCAAGAGTAATTCTACAGTCACAAAAATAAGTCAACAGTAATCTACAGCAACCAGTTCATGTATTTAGAAACAAACTGTTTCTTCATTTAACATCATCATCTTCCGCGCGTTTTCTAGTTTTTTTTACGTAAACAAGTGCCATCTGACTTTCCAACTAGGAAAGCCTTATTGAGATTAGTTCGGTTTCCTCGCGATGTTTTCCTTCACCGAAAAGTGACTGGTAAATATCATATATGGTACATATAAGTTCCGAAAAACTTTTATTGATACGAGCCGGGGTTTAAAACCGCAACCTCTGGATTAAAAGTCGTACACTCTTACCATTAGGCTACCACCGCTCTTCAGTCTTCATTGAACATTCATGTCTAAAAAATCATGTGAAGGACATTTTGAGAAAACTGGACCTATAAGGCGAGTAGATTCAAGGTTAGCGAGCCAAATGATGCTGGTTACGTCTTAAGATTTCCCATTATCAAATTGGACAAAATAATCTTGTTCAATTTAGCTACTTAGGTACGTGCAATGATTGATATTTTTTACCCGTGAACTACCCGTGCGAAGCCGGGGCGGGTCGTTAGTATAAGACGAATATTACTTACCAAATTTCATAGTTCTATGTCAACGGGAAGTACCCTATGAATTTTGATTCTCTCGAGTCGACCGGTATAACGTTTTTTGCGGGATTAAACGGCCGTATCTTATTTTTACGTTAACTTAGAAGTTTGTTTTCACAGCTTTAAGGTACTATAAGGCTTTAAGATAGGTAGGTAAGGTAGGTAGGGTCTTGAGTATATGGTTTTAATTTCAACTCTATAACTCCACGCGTTCCTTGACTGACAGACAGACGGACAGAGGACCAAGCGATCCTATAAATAAGGGTTCCATTTTTTCCCTTTGAGGTACGGAACCCTAAAAATACTTACTTAAATGTAAAAAAATAGTAACAGATCAGCTTTGTATTAACATAATCCATCGTTAAATATATAATTAACGGGTCACTCACGTATTTTAAGTCGAAAAACGCTAATAAAAACGTATATCTAATATGTCTGTGTCTCACGGAAGTTTTGTTATTAAAATAATCCATCGTTTTCTAAATAACGAAAGTAAACACTACCGCCTTTATTAAGGTTTCATTCGGATTCAGACTGCATCAGCGTTACTGCTCTACATTGCAGCAAAGTATTTAAGGCAGTACCTAACGGAAACAAGATTTTAATAAATAATATAAATTATTTATAAGTAGGATACAGACAAAGAGTGAAACTAAGTAAAAGCGTGTTAAAATGTTAAAATGAAATCCCGAAAGCTATAAATTCACTACCCCTTTTTTATACATACAAATCCTTTTTCCGGGCCATAAAAGTTAATTAGCGACCTAATGTGGATCTCGGGCTAATCGCTTTAATTATTAATGTGTGGCTCACAAGATAACGTGACTAGGTACATTTAAAAATACTTCTACACATCTGGGTTGGTTTGATTTCGTACCATTACGCAAAAAACGGCAAAAAAAAACACGTTTGGCAGCTCCGATATATCTGATGGCGACTGTACAAAACTTTACAATGCATGTGCTCGAAAAGTGCGTTTCCTACGGAGTCATATCATGCGGAAAGTACTACTTTTCCGCACTAGTGCTTTTTGTTTTCAATTTTTTTTTTACAGTACATATGGAAAAGAGCACTTTTCCGCACTAGTGCTTTTTGTTTTCAATTTTTTAATAATTAAACTTATTTGCCATTATATGTTTTTTTTATTTACTCGCACAATGCATAGTAAAACATTGTATGATACACGTGCGTAAAGATGATTTTCGCACTTGTTCCATAAATAACTATTTACTCACTCTTTCTTTGCACAAACCACAAACATTTTTAGCAACGAAAAGTACTGTCGCCGCGGCCTCGTTATATCGGTTCGGTTATATCCCGCGCGGCCGAGGTTTTAAAAAAAATCTGAACACACGATCTAAGGCCTCGTCAATGGAGGCGTGTTCAGATATTTGCATTTTGGAGAATTGAATTGGTTTAGTTTTAAAATCAAACGAAACAAATCAAAAATTATTCATTTAATAATTTCACTGAAGGTAATTTGTACTAGTATTAGGGCCGTGGGATGCTAAAGGTTATGGACTCTGAAATGAATATGCCTGACTCGTATTTTATAGTCCCATAACTTCACACTTATTGAATTTATTCCATGTCAGTGAATATTACTGCAGCTATAACTACGCTCGCACGCCACCCACGCACATTTTACTGTTCTCAGAGGACAATTATGAGCTTTTCTAACGCACTGTGATGTGCGAGTTACGAAAATTTTCCAAAAAGTTGGAAAAGTTCTTAAAAATTTCAGAAAAAAAAAACAAGAAACAGTCATTTCGGAAATTGAAAATTTTGACTCCCGTGCAAAAATATGAGAATTATCCGTAATATTGTCTTCGGTTACCGCGATAGCTACTCGTACTCATGAAATAAAACTATGAAAGTGAATTGGAGGATTTGTATTGACTGGCTTGGATTGAATCGAACCCGTGTCTTCGGCTTACGCATGAAGTCGTCTGAGTCGTCTCATGCATTAAGTTTATATTTGAACCAAATATTTTTTTATGTGAAGGTTTATAAAAGTATATTAATTTTTTCCGCTGTTCAAACGATATAAATAATGATTACAAAATCTTGCATGGAGCTAATTAAATTATTTGTACAAGATTTCATTGTTTACATAGAAAATAAATCAGCAAGTAGAAGTTTTGTATGTAAAATTATTACTCCCTTTAATTTCTTTATATTACAATTTCTAGCAACAAAAACTACCGTCACATGGGCGTAAGGTGAAAATATTACTTTTCTCGTAGAGTAACTTATACTAGAGCGGTACTGTCATAGTAAATTTTGTAACCCCAGTAAATTCACTGCCATCTGTCGACACACTTTAAAACTAAAAATGAAGATTTATAAAAATACGATAGAATGTATTTAAATATAGATAAATGATTTTTTTTTATTTGCATTAATTATTTTTACGATTTTGACCCATGTTCTTTCACTGATATGCGTTAAAATTGTTAAATAACAAACGAAACCTTCAACGCCATCTATACGACTGTAGGCCAAAACTAGTAGCGCCCTCTGAACGAGAATCAAATTTTCTTGATTTTCGAGGCACGTTTTTTCCTTAGACTGTATCTATCTATTACGGAGTTATATCTATCTTTGCTTTTCTGCAACAGTTCTTATGGGCATTATGGTGATTATGGTGATTCTGAGTCTAAATAACCCAAAAGTTGATGGTTTTTCAAAAATAAGTAAATTAAACCCCCTTATAGTAACGAAACGGCCAAGCCACTTATTTTGACTAAGGTGTAGAGTTTGTGAAGTTAGGGCTTGTAGAGTTGGACGTTAGAAGCTTGGCTCTACATGAGATCTGAAAACTTTTTGACAGTGCGACCTATATGGTCTCGTCTTGGCAACATTTTACATGAAAATGTTTTTAGTGGGATATTTGTTACTTGAATGCTCGTGTAAAAAATCATGTTGTTTTAGAATGTTTGAAAATGAGAGCGTCACTTCGATTCTATTACTAAATTATTTTTATTTTTTCCTAAATTATTTTAAATGACGGCGGCTATGTTCTTGCCGTTAGCGTAACTTTTAACAAAGAAAAATTATCCTATTTTCTTTTAAGGTACCTATTTTTGGGCCAGCCTGTATGACGCAATACTTAAAATAATAAGGCTTATAAATCCAAGGGGATTAGCTTAAACATTAGAATCCTAATCCAAATAAACCCAAGATTTTAAGGTACGAAAAAAAATACTAACGGCACTAATTAATATGGCTCCCGGGCCGCGATTCTACGCGCGCTTAAAAAGCTTAATATTACGCTTTGCGATCATCCCAATTATCTCAAAGAAGGCTGTGAAATTGCCTCGTCAAAAAAACCGGAGATCAAAGCGTTCGAAGATAATGAATACCGTATTTACCTACATATAAGTATCGTGGGATGAGATCGTGTATTGTACAGTCGCCATCAGATATATCGGAGCGGCCGAGGTGCTCAAAAATATCTGAACACGCACCTAGCGCCTTGACAATAGAGACGTGTTCAGATATTTGTGAGCACCTTGGCCGCTCCGATATATCTGATGGCGACTGTATAAACATTGGCAACACCATTTTTCACATTTTTACTAGTGTGTACTGACGTAAAGACAGCCATGCGTGCCTACTATGCATATGCACCTATATGATTACAATGCGGCATAGTACTCTGGGGGAACAGCTCTGATACAACTAAACTGTTTGTACTGCAAAAAAGATGCCTCAGAATTATTGCTAATTTAGATAATATGACAAGTTGTAAGGAATACTTTATTCAACATAACATCTCGCCTTTAAAATACATTTTAGAAGCACTAAAACAATATTTCCCTATTCCCGAAATACTCTCGTCCATCAAACTTAAGACCCAATAAGACTAGCCCGGCCTAAATCAAACATGAAAATGATACACTGGTCCATTTGCCATGTCAGCCAGGCAAGAAAAAGTGACCATCAAGCCCTCCAGTAGGCCGGAATCGAGCCAGCCTCTTTACATGGGTAACGCCCTGACTACCTACTAGGTCACTGCGGTACCCGTCCTAAATTCTGGAGTATATGCAAACTTTGAAAGACTAAAAGGCGTCTTTGATCATGTCTAGTCTAAAGGGCCTAGCAGTACGTTCTTGCACCACCTATACGAATTCCTTACGGGATTACGGTATAGCGATAACCGATATCGATCTTGCGGTCTTTATAATCTCTCAGATCTGTATTCAATTATAAGTCAATTACAGAACCTGGGTTTCACAAAACCGATTAACCAATACCTCCAAAATTTAGTGCACACCCGTTCGGTCCGTTGGACAATCCGCTTGTAAGGCAAAAGCGCGTAAACGGCAGAGGAATTGTATGACTATACATCGTTTTACGCCCCAAATGAGGTGTGTCGACGATCAAAGGATTGTAGGTTGTTAATACGTGTATGTACACGGTTCGGAATTTACTATTTTCAATATGACGCCAACACACAAAGGCGTGTTTTCATGAATAAATGCAGCTAGGTATTTTTTTTTCAAGGTATTTAGATTAAGTATATGTTAATCTATTCGTTATTTTTTTTGGAAATAAATCTTGAATCACTATCCATTAAAAAAAACGCATCAAAATCCGTTGCGTAGTTTTAAAGATCTAAGCATACATAGGGACAGACAGACAGCAGGAAGCGACTTTGTTTTATACTATGTAGTGATAAAACAATTCTAAATAATGTTCAAATACCTAGCAGCCGGCGATAATTTTCAGTCAACTTTCTGAAGAATGAATTCCGGATCTCAAGTTCCATTTCCTTCATCCACAGATCGCATACCACTAGATGGGATATGTACTCTTATGTAAGACGCCTCTAGATCGCCACACATTGGCGCTCTCATACTAAATTAATTTGAGCAAATTTGATTCGGTTGCGCTCTTTTCAGTTAATACATCCACAGCAATTTCCCGTCACTAGTCACCACAGTGTGGTGACCTCGTGGTTTTATAAACGCTTCATAAAGCGACATCTATCGAGTGTAGTCTAATCCTTAACCCGTCAAATTAGGCGAAGCAAGGGAAATTTACTTAAATATTAAGAAACCCTTATTCAAATGTTTCGCAACTCTCGGGAGTTTAAAACAGTTGCGAAGTTTGGTCTAAACAGACTGGAATCCAACCAAGATTGTCTGTTACCTTACCTACTGTTCAGTATAACGTTGAAAAAGCAACCTAAGGAGAAAGAATATATAGTTGATTTTTATTTTTATTTAATTTGACATTTATGATGTTTTTAAAAATTACTTACCTACAGTTTTGTATTCACTGAAAAAGCAACCTATTGTGGAAGAATACAGAGTTTATTTTTATTGTTATCTAATTCGATATTTATGACGTTTTTGAAACTTGAAATATTTGACGCCTAAAACAACTTTGTCAGTAGAAAAAGGCGCGAAATTCAATTTTTTTTTTATTGAACGATAACCCTTTTTTTACCCATCGCGCCTACAATTAAAATTTGCCGCTTTTTTTCTACTGATGAAAATGGCTTGACAGACTATAGCTTGAAACACGGGGCCTACTATAGTTGGTCAAACCAATTTGTCAGTCAGTAACAACCAGTAAAATTATATACATCCCTTACTTGTGGGTGCTAATACTAGTGTAAGACAAAGATAGTATGATTCTCTCTGTCTATGTTAGAAATGAGGCAGACCTTTGACAAACTATAATTAATATTGTCTTCGGTTACCGCGATAGTTACTCATGAAATAAAACTATGAAAACGGATTATATCGCGTATATTGAATTTATAATACATCCCGATGTTTCGAACTCTTTACAGCGTTCGTGGTCAACGGGTGACCGGGTGACGGGTGACGGGTCACATCGGGATGTATTATAAATTCAATATACGCGATATAATCCGTTTTCATAGTTTTATTTCAAACTATAATTAATTAATTTCCCCAAAACTTCCGTTTACATCCAAAGACATAAGAGAATACAAACTCGGATATTTTTTTATTGCTCCATTGACGTTTGACAAAGTGACCGTCGGCGCGGCGCGGCCGTGGGCGGAAAGCGCGTACATTTTTAATGGGGACGCTGCGTTAACTTACGTTCTGAAGGAACGGAATGAATGAGAATGATTCAAAGACCTGCCGCGAACCGCGTACTGGAATATGGAAGAGTGATAGAGAAGCAGATAACAAAATGTCAATTATCGATTTTCACGGAAATCCACCTGATTGTAAATATGAGTATATGATGGCAAACAAAACAAGTCAGTGGAGAATGGCGAAAAATTCAAATTTTCTATGGGAGGACAGTCCTTCGCACCTACCGTTTTTAGGGTTCCGTACCCAAAGGGTAAAAAATGGGACCCTATTACTAAAACTCCGCTGTCCGTCTGTCCGTCTGTCTGTCTGTCACCAGGCTGTGTATCTCATGAACCGTGATAGCTAGACAGTTGAAATTTTCACAGATTATGTATTTCTGTTGCCGCTATAACAACAAATACTAAAACCGGCCAAGTGCGAGTCGGACTCGCTGTCCAAGGGTTCCGTACATTACACAATTTAAACAATGTATTTTTTATGTGAAATGTCTTTAAAAAACCCGTAGGGGTCGGATCAAAAACTAAGTAATTAAGTCCTACTCACGCTTGACTGCACATTTCTAATAGGTTTTCCGGTAATCTATAGGTAAAGATCTATTTTGTGTATTTTTTTCAAAATTTTTGACCTAGTAGTTTCGGAGATAAAGGGGGGAATGGTAATTTTTTGCCTATTTTCTTGAATAACTTCTAAACTATTTATCTTAAAATTATAAAAAATATATTCTTGAGATTCTCACAATGAGCTCTTTCATTTGATATGTAACACGATATAGTTAGACTAACTTTATTTTTTAATTTTCTCATTTACCCCCCAAAAGTGGCCCCCGTGTTTAAAATTAATTTGTTTACGTTACATGTCCATCTTTGGGTCACAAACTTACATATGTGTACCAAATTTCAACTTAATTGGTCCAGTAGTTTCGGAGAAAATAGGCTGTGACAGACGGACAGACAGACAGACAGACGCACGAGTGATCCTATAAGGGTTCCGTTTTTTCCTTTTGAGGTACGGAACCCTAAAAAGTACGGAACCCTCGGGGCGCGAGTCCGACTCGCACTTGGCCGGTTTTCATAAATTTCCCGCCTTTTTCTACTGCCGGAAATGGCCTGTCAAGGTAGGTATGCAAAAAAAAAACTGCACGAGTTGAAAGGTTGAAACGGAGCTGCGGAGAAGCTTTGCTCGCGGTCTAAGGGAAGGTAATGAAATTGAATTTGGTAATTAATTGTATTTCGGTAGCTTCGTTAATATTACTCCCACGCGCCGCGTCATAATTATGACGGCATTTACATTATATTTTGTTTGGGAGTCATTTCATTATGACACTATACTCAATTATTAAGTTTATATTTAATTTGTATGTAAGTAGGTACCTGATGAGTGTTTAGAAACAGACCAAAAAATATTCTACTATCAACAAACTAGAATAACTAAAGAAGCCTGACTAGAGCTCAAAAACCGGCTAAGTGCGAGTCGGACTCGCGCACGAAGGTTTCCGTACCATTACGCAAAAACGGCAAAAAATCACGTTTGTTGGGAGCCCCACTTAAATATTTATTTTATTCTTAGTATTTTTTAGTATTTGTTGTTATAGCGGCAACAGAAATATATCATGTGTGAAAATTTCAACGGTCTCGCTATCACGGCTATTCACAGTTGATCCCAAAGTCATCGTTACCTCTTATAATTGTGACAATCCATATCGAAAGGGACCTGTGGCGGTCGGCGCTTACGCCTTTATTAGCGGCGCGTCAATACTAATGCTAATGGTTGTACGTGACGTAAGCGCCGACCGCTAAAATTTATTTATTTATTTTATAAATACGTTTACACGACTTTACAGTAAACCAATACGTCATGAAACTAACACATAACAACATAGAATCATTACACTAAGTATTACATTACATTTCACACACGGATAACAAACATTACGTTACACTCGAGGGCCTAGCATCCATCACCTCACAGAACCTCAAGCATTCGTTTCTCACAGCCACCCATCGCCATGCAACAGATCGCATTCCGGTGCTGACGCCAAGAGCGCATTAAGTAAAGAGAGAGCGCGCGGCAGTCCCTTTCGATATGGATTGTCACAATTGTATCGGTATTTGACTTCACCGAATATGACGTGATTTTATTCAGAATAAATTATCTTAAATTAACTGCTCGGTGCCAGACTCGGTTTGTAAATTAACATTATAAATAATTAAGGTTATTTAACATTATTAATAATTGCGAATAACTGGCGCAGTCGCAAAGCGATTTATAAAATTTTAATACTATTATGTAAGTGATAATTTTGTTACTTTACGCAGTATTCATAATTTTTGGGTGGTTGTCATTTCTTGAACTAAAAACACCCTCGCAACGCTCAAGATTCCACTTTTTGAACCACTCGTTACGCGCGTAATTCAATTTTAGAATCTTTCGCTTGCTCTGGTATCAATATTAGCACGTGCTGTTAAACAACAACTTTGCTCCCTTGTAAAATAAACAACTAAATATTAACCCTCTGGCGACAGTAAGTGTATGTATATATACCGAATTGGATCGCTGATGGATTGAGCGCCTGAGCGACCTTTACCCGACCACCTGGGGTTACCAGATTTCTCAAATTTTTCGGACGTATTTATTAGAAATTTCGATTATTTGACAGCACACGCAGTGCAGGTGTTATTTTAAACGTCAAACGTGTTTTCTCTACTTTAAATTGAGGTGATTTTTCAAAAAAATCCTGCTACAATTTAATATATATTTGACCAACCATATATTACTTAAAAATATAACTTTATTATTATTATTATAGGACATTCTTGCACAGATTGACTAAGTTCCACGGTAAGTCCAAGGAGGCTTGTGTTATGGGTACTCAGACGATATATATAATATATGAATGTGGAATGAGTTACCTCCTGAGGTATTTCCTTTGCGCTACGACATGGGATTCTTCAAGAAGCTGGTATTTAGGGTTCTCAAGGGTCGGCAATGCTTAAGTGGCTCCTGTGATGTTGCTTATGTCCATGAGCGACGATGACTGCTTCCCATCAGGCGGCTCGTCTCCTCGTTTGCTATCACAAAAAATATATAAATACTTAAATACATAGAAAACACCCATGACTCAGGATTGTTCCTGATCATCACACAAATAAATACCAGGACCATCGGCTTCACAGGCAGGGTCACTACACACTAGGCCAGAGCGGTCGTCAACATACTTACAGCATATCTACCTGTCTACTCCTGTTCTAGATTTTTTAACAACCTTTTTTCACTGCACTGATTCTACCCAGACTTTTCATATGCCTGGTTACCCTACACTCACAGCACCTATTGTGATATATGTTGGTAACTAACAATGTATGGCACAATGGCCGGCAAAATTGAGGTCGCAGATTATTTGGGATAATAATCTTCCTTGATTACATCACGTAGGTAGGTAAACAAAGTGGGATAGGACGGAGGGATTTCCCGCAAATATAATACCTAATACAAATATTACTTGTTGTTGGAAAATAGGAAACGACAGCAATATAACGAAAAAGCTATACACAACACTATTCATTCCTATTAATTCCTGCTGTTATTTCTGTACAACTTTTCTTTCTCTTTGTGCAATAAAGAATCTTTTATCTTATCTTAATAGACAACAAATAATCTTATCAGTATGAAGCCATATTATTTTTCGGACCACCGTTGTATATGTTTTTTATTACTTTTCATACGTATCATAAACCCTCTATGATGCCATCAAAATCCGTAAATAATGGCCAACATTAAGATAAACTGTTTTGTTACAGCAAATTTCTTATCAAGCAAAAGCTTGCTGTCTTATTTCGTAGCAAGTCGAAATCCGTGGTCTCTGCCTACCCCTCCGGGAAATAGGCGTGATTATATGTATGTATGTATGTAAATTTCTTATCTGTGAAAATGTAATAGCTTTATTGTTTTGGTACCTCATGACATTCAAATTTCGAACATCTCTAAAAAAAGGAATTTGATTTGACCCCTATTCCAATATCAGTCGAAATGACGCTTTTTTCGAAAATAAATTTCAATTGCATACATATTTGACAAATCTTTTATGTTATAGTTTGTCAAAGGACTGTCTCATTTCAAACATATACAGAGATAATCATAGTATCATTGTCTTATGTCTAGTACTAGACTAGCACCCAAAAGAAAAGGATGAGTATAGTTTTTTTGTTCTTATTTTCTGACAATTTGGTTTGACCAACTATAATAGTTGGTATCGAATCGAACGATATGGCAATCAACCCCGACTCTAGTTTGTCGCTGAATTAAAAAAAACTACGGATGCGTGACATGCCTGGAAGTTTTCATTTGCCGCCATTTGACGCACAGTTTATCTTTTAATTATTTTGTAAGTAAAAAAATAATTTGTTTTGTTGTTTTTAAACTAACTATAGCAAAAGTTTCGTATAAAATGAACAATAAAGATATTTCGGAGGCGCCACCTCATATCCGCGAGTTTCGCCAGAGAGCAACGACGACCCCCAATGTCGGCTGTAACATGAGGTGGGTGAATATATCATAGAAAGTTTATAATATGTGTGTACATAATTAGGCATTAAAACACTCGTGTGGTCCTTTTAAGAAACTCACTTCGTTCGTTTCTTAAACCCGCACTTTAATGCCTTTCATTATGTAGTAGTCACATAAACTACTATTTTCTACTCCACTACTATTATTTGTCGATTAAATGACTGCCAGTGAAATCGAAATCAACGTCATAAAAAGCGCGGCGCGCGGGGCCCCGGCGCCCCTATCTATAGGATCATAACAGCAGTGTTCTTAGGGATATTCATACAATATTATGCGACAGTTTTATTTATTCTGACTTCTAGGCAAAGATCTACAAACCAATATTTACTTTGATTTAATTTATAATTTAAGGTGTTTGCTGCTGTCTTAGAAAAAATATTGTGTGCAACGATACATAATTAGGTCTTAAAATTAATTAGTAATTTTAAAAATTCTACTTCGTTTCGTTTTGTAAATTTGGCCCGAATTTTAAAAACCCTTATTATGTAACCTGTTGCACAAAATGCTATTATCATATCCGCACTCTTTAAGTTGTATGTATGGATATTTATGTAATAATCGGCCATCTCCGGCCTCAAATGTAGGTATTTAATTTAATGTAACCAATGATAGTGACCTAGTACTCTGTCATAATCATAATAAATTTAAAACTTCACACGTCACCAAGCGATTAGCAAAGTTTTCCTTTTAAACGACTAGGGGAGACCGAGGCATGTTGTACAAGTTTTGAGTTGTCGCTCTTTTTTTTCTTGACAGGCTTGTCTTGAGAAAAATGATATCTAATTTTGCCGATAAAATGCGTAAAAAGGTCTATGGTAAATCATCGATTAATCACGTACGTACTAAATAACTATATTAATCAATTTGCGCTTATTTGTGACGTTTTCAAGCAAAAGGTACCACATTGTCGCTTACCATAAGAACGAAAATTGCTTGTATCTTTATACGAAAAACCTGTCAGAGCGTTTGTTTGAAAATGCGTGTTTTGCTTGAAAATGACACATTTAAAGACATTACAGAGGCTTCCTCTCATGATTAAATATACTACGCTGAACTCTCTTACGCTGGAGAACCGAGCTTGCCGGGGACCCTATATCATCACTATATTACAATACATTGTTTAGGACATTTTCTATATTCTTAAATTATATGAGACAAGCTTTTCCATTCCTCCATCTAATTAAAATACGAAGTACAAGCGCAGACAGCGTTAATTCAGTGCGCAGACAGACTAAACACCCATTATCGGTTCACCGCTTCTTGCCAGTGCCACTGAAGCAAAACGTGGCTACAGTCCTATCCAGATAGACGGCCCGATTCGAACAATGCTTATAAGATGTCACAGTGAAACGATACTGATCTATCAGTGTCAATAGTTATTAGTTACGTTTTTGGTTGAAAAACTCAGGCCAATTCGAACGTACACTGACATTAGAATGATATTTGAATGATGATATGTACAAATATATACAACAGAGTTACACACAAACCCCCCAGTTGAACCCTTGTAGCTGTACCCGCATTGACATAAATTAAACGTCGGACCCTAAATTACAAAATTTACATAACCGCCCACTTGCCGTGACAGGTTATTGACAGCCCCATGTAATCGAAGAAACTTGCACGTATTCGTAACTGTACAGTCGCCTTCAGATATATCGGAGCGGCCGAGGTGCTCAAAAATATCTGAACACGCACTTAACGCCTTGACAATAGAGGCGTGTTAAGATGTTTGTGAGCACCTTAACCGCTCCGATATATCTGATGGCGACTGTACAACGTTGGAAGCCCTTACAAAATGACAATCATTTATAGAAAACGCCAATCAAAACTTAAGCAATGTATGGAAATGATAAGTTTCCACCTGAGATGTGAGGATGCGTAGCGAGGGATGTGTTTGTTAAGAACAAATAGAATCACTTCATTTACCTGTCCTCGCGCAGCGCAGCTCTAGTGGACGATAATAGGGAGCGTGCATACACTGTAGGGGGCAGCACAGGAGACGTCAGATTTTTGGCGCGATGCGTAAATGTGTAGTTTATGCTTCCAAAGTAGCCCACAAGATGGCACCACTTGCTTTGGTGTGAAGTGTCAATGTTCATGTAATCAAAGAGGATATAATAAGAGAGCTTGTAGATAAGGCTTACTACTCGATCGACGAATTCATGCTGTCTATGCGAAATGATCATTGATCCCATATCGTAACTTCTCCCAAATTATCAACTTATTATTGTGAATATTAATTTTATTTTTATTTTATTCTTAAGAATTTGAATGACTTGTAAAATGTATTTTATTTTACCAATAAAGATCTGTATATCTGTAGAGCGGTTCTGTCATAGTAGATTTTGTAACCACAGTAAATTCACTGCCATCTATCGACACACCTTAAAACTAAAAATGAAGATTTATAAAAATACGATAAAATGTATTTAAATATGGATAAATGATTTTTTTTATTTGCATTAATTATTTTTATGATTTTAACCCATGTTCTTTCACTGATATGCGTTTAAATTGTTAAATAACAAATGAACCCGTCAACGCCATCTATACGACAGTAGGCCAAAGCTAGTAGCGCCCTCTGATCGAGAATCAAATTTTCTTGATTTTCGAGGCACGTTTTTTCCTTAGACTGTATCCACCTATTACGGAGTTATATCTATCTTTGATGTGATGTACATGTTTATGGTTCCGATTCAGGCCACAAGATGGCAGACCCTTCAACGCGCACGGTCCCTATTGTACTGTAACGCGACATCTTCGCCACGGGCACACTACGCCTGCCTGTCTTGCGGTCGTGGCGCTCCCGTATTGGCTTCTACAGCCATGAGAAGCGTTGTCGCCCTGCCTGATACTATTTGTATGGTCGGTAATAGACTCTAAGGCCTATGATTCTAAAATTTAATATAAACAATGTAGTTTAGGGGGCCTGTAGTGTATTGACGCTTCGAGCGCTTACGTCATGGCGACGTCACTGACAGTTACGGTCAGTCGATATTATACCACGAGCAGAGCCGGTCGTACCGCGTGATGTTGGTGTTGGCGAATCGTTGGAAATACATTACATCGTATGATATACTGAGGTAAATACAGTATATTACAGGGCCTAACTAAGTGAAAATTGTTTATAGAAAGTGCCAACCATAATTTTAAGTGAATCTAGGAACTTCTTCGTAGAACGACACGATATTAGTGCCTACATAAAATTTTACACGAACGAAGACATGGGCAATAGCTAGTATTGTTATAAAACGAAGTCAAACAAAGAACCGTATTCAGACAGATTACGATTGTATCAAAGGATTTGCATGATATAGAAGGTAGATACAAAAGGATGGCACGATAATGCAAATAAGACAAGCGACATTATATTAGTACGCAGAGAACCACAGATGGGGCAATAACATAAGGACAACAAGTTATTTCTACAACAAGACAGCAAAGTTTGATATTTACTCGAGTGCTTATTTTGATTCCCGTGCAAGCAAAGCAAAATTTGCCTTGTTTTATTTGGTTTCCTCGCATTCGATATGAAAAGTAGTGTTTAACTCGGGTGAAAGGCCCATCATCCCTTGGTTAACAATCTAGTAAACTAAACTCCCGTTTTGCCTATTGTGATGGAAGGGTAACTACAGAACCCTACACTGAGCATGGCCCGACATGCTCTTGGCCGGCTTTTATTGTGTTTATTTCGAATATGCAAAGGCAACTGCCACGTTAGCTTCCTCTTAATAATGTGTTTCTTCTCTCTCTCTTTCTTTCATCAGTATCACGAAACTGTGCGTAGGCATTACGGTACGAGTGGCAAGCAAACCACCATATTGTCTAATAAAATACGGCAAAAGAATCAAATGTACCTACACGGCAAAAATCTTGCCGAGGCCCAAATCAAACACGCCATCAATAATTCAACGAAACAAGAGAATTAGCGGCTCAAACAGCATCCGAAGACCCCTAAGCGCAATAAACAGTTGTATTCTGATCACTACTGCACATATCAACCTAAGAAAATCAGTATTATGTGACCTCGAGTCCCTGGACTATTGGTTTGGATATTGGCAACATCTTTTTATTTTCAGTACTTATCTTGAATAAATTTAAAAGTCAAAAACACAGCTGCTGTCAAATGTTTTGTTGACACCACAGAGTTGAAAAATAGGCACAAGTTTGCCATTGCCGGCGCTCCGTAATGGAGCGCGCAGAGCGCCCAGTACATCGGGCTACGCCCGGCTCTTTTGGCCTGAGGGCGCCAAAGGCTCCCGGCATTGGGGCGCACGCAACGCGCCCCGTACTACGCCTACGCCTTACTCTTCCAACATAAGGGCGCTGACATGCTGTTAGTTACACTCGCAAAACTTCTACTCGCTTTTTTTAATTTCTAAGCTTTTGACCCCTAGTACCTTTAAAAGTCTTCTAGAGAAACTAACTCCACAGATACCATACTTAAACTGGTTCCTGCCGAGACAATATGCCCGAAAACAGGAATAACAGTGGAATCCTCTTTTACGAGCTCAATCCGCTTCGACAGAACATTATTATTTTCAGATCCATTTATTCATTGGGCTGCGGGAAATGTGTTTTGTGCTCAAGGCCGTAATTCACTAAGTTATCTTGTGTTGTTTGCGGTATGTTTCTGACCTTTAAAAATAAAAATGTTGCCAGGCAGAGTGATGGACCAAAATGTTGACGGATTGGTTGCTGTTTTCGGATGAAAGAAGCGCCTGGCGCCCGTTTTCTCGTTGGGTGGATGACATTCGAAAAATCGCGAGACATTTCTAGATGAGACTAGCCCCGGGCCGGGATAAGTGGCGTACACGAAGAGAGGCCTATGCTCAGCAGTGGGCGACTGAAGGCTAAAATGATGATGTCAAAGAAAACCTTGTGATAACTTTGTTTGATTAAGAATGTACCCATATAAACTTATTAACCGGTACACCGGTACGGATTAATCCCTGCTGCTTATTTCCATCATCGCTCTTCAACAACATTTCCATCCTCACCACTCAGATAGTTGGCAGTTCTCAACTGTGCATTTCTACAGAAACTTCCTGACTGGCACAGCAAAAATATGGAATAAACTATATAGGGTAGCGCAAAATTTATATAAAACCGGCCAATTGCAAGTCAGACTCGCGCACGAAGGGTTCTGTACCATTACGCAAGAAACGGCAAAAAAATCACGTTTGTTGTATGGGCCACACTTAAATATTTATTTTATTCTGTTTTTAGTATTTGTTGTTATAGCGGTAACAGAAATCTATCACGGTTTATGAGATACAGCTTGGTAACAGACAGACAGACGGACAGTGGAGTCTTAGTAATAGCAAAGATAGATATAACTCCGTAATAGATGGATACAGTCTAAGGAAAAAACGTGCCTCGAAAATCAAGAAAATTTGATTCTCGTTCAGAGGGCGCTACTAGCTTTGGCCTACTGTCGTATAGATGGTGTTGACGGTTTCGTTTGTTATTTAACAATTTTAACGCATATCAGTGAAAGAGCATGGGTCAAAATCATAAAAATAATTAATGCAAATAAAAAAAATCATTTATCCATATTTAAATACATTTTATCGTATTTTTATAAATCTTCATTTTTAGTTTTAAAGTGTGTCGACAGATGGCAGTGAATTTACTGGGGTTACAAAATTTACTATGACAGTACCGCTCTAGTATAAGTTACTCTATGGTAATAGGGTCCCGTTTTTACCCTTTGGGTACGGAACCCTAAAAAGATCATAATCCTCTTTTTTGGCCCACTGAGTTCCCTGCCGACGGATAGGGAACCCTATAATCTTCTTAAGGATTTCATTTCAGTCGCAAGTAAAACCACGTAATCCAGTACAAATGAAATGTATTAAAGGAATAAATCATTTCAATGTTTGATATTTGTCTTCTCTTATCACCAATTGTGTCCGTTGGCGACTCGTATGCTCGTTTGCCTCCTACATCATAAAATAGTAGATTGTGTCACAAGGGAACAAAATCACATATTTACGGCGAGGGCGTACAATTGAATTCTAAACGAAGCGAAGGATTCTATAATAGAATGCCGAGAGTAGAGAGGGATTTTAAAGTAGAATCCTGAGTGTAGTGAGGGATTCAAGTGTATTACGCCCAAGATGGAAATAATTTTGCCACCATGTGACACATATTGCTTTTCACATCACTTATGAGGTAATTATAATGTTCAAAAATATTATTTAAGCTAAAAAAATAATGCGCAAAAAATGTTAAAATAGTGTCCTAGAACAGAAAAGTGATACTTTGATCCCTCCTAGCAGGGAAGAAAAGTGCCGCTTCGATCCCTTCTAGCAGGGAATAAAAAGCCCTTTTTAGAATTGGTGGAATTGGATGTTAAAATAAATATTGTTATTTAAAAGACAGAGTCCTCGGCAAGCTCGGCCGAATTTCACCTTCCCATACAAACGAAGTTCCGTTCTCATTTTAAAACTACGTGTTGGATTGTATTGAAACTTTGCACATAGTATACATTGACATGTGGTATATCTAGGTCTGAAATTCGTTTATAAAACAAACGAAATATAGCAAAAACAGGTTTTGTATGGAAAACTTAAATTCGCTGTATTTTTTGAACTATGGTATCTGAAGCTACATAAACTAATTACAGACATAATTATACCTTATCCTATTGTAAGTACCTACAAAGTTTCAGAGCAATCTGGCTAGTCGTTTTAAAATGAGAGCGGAACTACGTTTGTATGTAGAACCGAGCTTGACGGGGGCTCTTAACATCTCGTTTCACTGAAAATCGAAACCCAGTATCATCGTGGGAAAACACAAGTGTTGGATCCATTTCCTAACGCTCTTGTTATGTAAGTACTTGTGTCATATTTCACGTCTAATATCGGCGGTGTGATGTTTACTTATCTTATTACGTTTCTCCCGTTAGAAAGTAACAGGTAATAATGAAATATGACAAATTTTTATTTTGACCAGATCAAAAACAAACCTGATCGATTGATACCATAAAGGATTTGCCACACTGGATGCGTTCTGCGGTCAAACCCGCATTATGTATGAACAACATTGACAGCAACCTTTGAAGTTGAAGTTTGACCTGACCACTGACCGCAGAACGCATCCAGTGTGGCAAATCCTTTATGGTATAAATCGATCAGGTTTGTTTTTGGGATCAAATGTCTATATGGGACCCATTGCATTAAAGCAATACAAAAGTCAGAAATGATAGTCAAAGTCCGACAGTCGTACTTCACTCGCGAAACGCTCCTTACAAAACCATAAGTAATGGGCCCTACGGAAGAGCAGCGCTGGCTTTATAGCTAGCATTATGCTGAGTTGGGTCCATTTCGTGATGCACACTTGATGATCTCTTCTTTTCTTGCTGTTGTTGTCTGTACATGTTCGTACTTGTGTTGTGATCGTCACGAATAAATCTCTTTTATCTTTATTTTTATAAGTGAACGTGAAGGTGACTAAGAGCCCATCTTGAATGTATGGAAAATAAGTAAAATCGCGATTTTTTCGGTGAAATATTGCGTTTATGCATATAGTTGCTCTACCTTTTCTTGGATAAAATGCAAAGGAATTGAATATCTTTACTTTTAATATCTTTATTCCTTTTTGGAAGTTTAAATTTTGTTGTAAAAACTTTAAATTTTGAAACTTTTAGATCCTGTATTTTTTTATCATTTTTATAAGTATATTATTTTAATAGAATAGAATAGAAATCATTTATTCAGACAACACATCAATACAACACATATATAGCAAATACAGTTAACAAAACAGTAGAAATAGAGATGTGAAGCCGAAATGGTCTACACTCAGCAATGCAGCTGGCACGACTAGCGCTAGCGTGGTTGGTTTGGTTTATTCAATAATTTTGCTTTCACGACAAGGCTTATCGTCACCTAAGAAGCACGTAGATAGAATTAACGAAGTTGAACTGTCAAAATGGGACAATGTGTCAAATTATCCACCGACGGCAACGACTATGTTATGCAAATTGTCGTCTGTCAAGCTCCTGTCATCTACCGCTGTCATTCTGTCATCTACCGCTGTCATTCTGTCATCTACCGCTGTCATTCTGTCGTCTACCGCTGTCATTCTGTCATCTACCGCTGTCATTCTGTCATCTACCGCTGTCATTCTGTCATCTACCGCTGTCAGATGTGGATAACTATCACGATTTCGCCCTATCACGGCCTTGTCACGCTACCATGCTAAGCCAGCGGAGTGTGCGGGACAGCATAGTGCGGGACGGTACACGTTGTGGACGTAATATCCACATTGTGATGAATTGCTCATCTGCTATCTATTTTACTAGATTTTGTTATAAAATTCAACATGTGTCATCATGCCTATTGCCAAGGAGAAATTATGATTAGGAGGAATTTATGTTGTATTAAATAATTCTTTTTTTTTGTTTCAGGGGACCAACCTACCAGAAACAGCGACCTATACAATAACCTATAATTTTAGTCCGAGCCCTATACACCTGACACTATTCCTTTACTCTTCACTCCGGTCCTTGGATAATGGTCGTGGAAGGCATGACTGCACCTGACATTTAATAGGTGAGTAGTCAAATATTTGGGGCATTATCTATGAAAAGGGACCTTATTGTCGATGGCGCTGACGCCGCACAGCGTCGCGCGGCATTGTATTTATATCGCATCGTTAATAATGGCGTAAGCGCCATCGACAATAAGGTCCCTTTTTATAGAAAATACCACATCTATTCATTTAAATTTGGTTAAAACGAAACTCCCAGTTTGCGCGGGTTACGATTTAGAAAAGTTGTCTGTGGCATCTAATATGCGCAAAAGACGATACAATAAGGACTGCATGCCGAACTTTTATGGAAAATAGTTTGATTTGGTTTCATTGCACCTTAATTTCGTTATACTCATTTACATAAATAATTATCAAAGCATTTATTTACGTAATCAACAACACAGATTGAAAATTTTAGGGTAAGTAGAAAAGGGGTTTCAATCCACATGTGGACGAGCGGCACCGTCGTCAAACCCAAGCCACCGCCACCTGGCAGCGGACTTAAAACGGTGGCGTGTGCCTCGGATGCCACATGCTGGTGGCGCGTATAACGGCGATACTGATCCTACATCTCAGCCAGCCCAGTATATGGTGCTTAGTGAGCGATTCCACGGATTTTTAGGGTTCCGTGCCCAAAGGGTAAAAACGGGACCCTATTATTAAGACTCCGCTGTCCGTCTGTCCGTCTGGCCGTCTGTCCGTCTGTCCGTCCGTCCGTCTGTCTGTCTGTCACCAGGCTGTATCTCATCAACCGTGATAGCTAGACAGTTGAAATTTTCACAGATGATGTATTTCTGTTGCCGCTATAACAACAAATACTAAAAAGTACGGAACCCTCGGTGCGCGAGTCCGACTCGCACTTGGCCGGTTTTTTTATCTAGACATAGACATAGAACAGTTTTATTCAACATCACATGAAATGGCAGAGTTAACAGATAGCAAAGAGGGTATTTGTATTTATTAAATATTTTTATATGATTTTGATCCATGTTCTTTCACTGATATGTGTTAAAATTGTTAAATAACAAACGAAACCGTCAACGCCATCTAAACGAGAATAGGCCAAAGGTTAGTATTTGGTGGTAGCACCATCTGTGCGAGAATCAAATTTTCTTGATTTCCGAGGCACGTTTTTTCCTTAGACTAATCATTTTATATAGGTTTGGTTAGAACAAAAAATGTACAGTTCCGAACAACTGACAGGCTGATATCGTCCGGCGGACTGGTAATCAGTGGGCCCCTTTAATGAGTCGTAAAAAGCATATTAAGTAGTAAAATAAACGGCCGAATACATTTTATTAGACGTCTTGTTAAAGTATGAAAATAAATGAGGTAAAGTAATGAACGAACATCTGCCCAATAAAACAGGATTCAATGTAACATTTACTCGTTCTTGTTGGAATGTTTATATCACGTTTTATGCGTACAGTGTTTCTTTAGAACTAAACAGACTGTTATGCTCGCTGTACACACTCGTCGAGAGACCCCGAGAGACCAAGAACGAGTGTGTACATACTGGGGGCCGATTTTTGAATTTAGACCGCTCGACTTCCTATATTTCATTCAATACTATATCCACTACTAAGCATTTAAACTCTAGTAATAGAATTGAAAACGAGCCGTCAATACCACTAGATTTTCAATTTCTATCGCTCGTATTAAAAAAAATAGCATTTCGCCATTTTCCACAGATTTTCGAGTGACGAAATCGATCGCTCGAAATTCAAAAATCGACCCCCTGCTTCCTTCTCGTCTCGCTCTTACTCATCTAGTCTCGCTCTTTTTCGAATTTCTGCCGAGAGTCTCGGCGTGAGGTTTTCGATCCGACTAGTGTGTACAACACTGTACACCCACCATTACAGTCAGCTGTAATTACTTAAATATTGACCAAAAACAATCGAAGAATTGAACAGTCACCTGCAATAATATGTTACACAACAAATGTCGCAAAAATCTGACACGTAAGATAAGAGCGCGTCACATATTTTTGCGGCAAAAGTCTAACAATACTATTGCAGATTGCAGGTGACTGAACAACGTGCTAATAGTTATTTACGATACAAATTCGAAACGAGTGGCGATAAATTAAAACACGAGTTGCGAATTACCTTTTCGCCCTTTAAACTTTCGACATATGCACTAAAAGTGCTCTTTTACGCACTAGTGCGAGAAAGTAGCACCATATGTACTGTAAAATTATCTGCCACACTTATAACCACCTTATTCATAAAACTTTGCAAGCACCAATAAGCTAATTTATGGTTCATTCTTTTGTAACAAATTTATAAGTCTAAATGACAGATAAAAACAAGCGATTAATATCTAAATAATTGAGGATTCAAGCGTTTATAAATAACGTTTTATTTTTAGTCATTTGTTTTTATTTACTTCCAATATAGTTTTACTTTACCCACATTTAATATGCCTTCACCATTAATAATTATCAATGACACACACAAAGAATCATAAATCAACTGAAAACAACCCCTGACTAATAAATCAAACTATACTTTATCATTGGACGAACACAAAAATAGCTATTTCAACACAAATTAACAGTGAAAATTGGGTTCTATATTTAGATAGCCAAAGTTGAAATTAAGTACCCCTTTCAAAGGTTCTTTAAAGTGTTTCAGCTTTCAAAAGATTGTATCTAAATTGTAAACGCACAGATTTGCTTTGATGTGAACCCAGGTCAGTGCACAGAAGATTAAACAGACACACCTAGTTATAAATTGGATGTAGTCTAGTCTAGTCTAGGTACGAGTATACTAGCCAATACAGTGGAACCTCGATAGCACGAATCTCAAGGGAAACGCCAAAAGCTTCGTTCTAACGAGTTTTGTTGAGGGTATCGACGTGGAGAGGTTTTTATAGGCTTTGGTTCGTCGTAAAATCGTTTCGAGTTAAAATATAAAACGATGAAAAATTCCTATAAGAGAAGAGAGGTAATCATCCATACAAAAATGAAGACTACAATCACATGATCTTCTTCGGGTTATAGATTTGTTAATAGATAACTTCGAGACATACCTCCTACCCGTAGAGATGATAAAACAATACGTATTTTTTGTAGGTAAATAGGTTAAATTAAATTTTTCGTGTTATAGTAAATATTGTACGGAATAACTGTGAAAGGATGTTTACTTTGATGAAGTTTTGGGAGTTGAAGGGAAACAAATTATAGCGTTTAATTTCATGTTAAAATCAGTAAACTCGTGCCTATTAATCATGTCAATGTCGTACTCGCTGTCAAATTAACAAAAAAACATGTTAACAATATTACTTAAGACTAAATTAATTTTAGTTTGACCTGTCAATTGACAATTTAATATTATATTTCATTGATTACTACGAATACCGCCCACGCACTTGTAACCCCTGGTGTTTCAGGTGTTCATGGGCGACGGTGATTGCTATCTGGTAATCTGTCTGCTCGTTTGCCTCCTACATCATAAATATTTGATTTACCCTGAAAAAATATATTTTTATAGTTTTTATTTTACCGTTCTGTAGCCATCCATGATTTACGAGTATGTATATACATGCTAAATTACAGCTTTCTAGCACTGACGATCACGGACGGACATGGCGAAACTATACGGGTTCCTAGTTGACTACGGAACCCTAAAATCGGTAGAACGGTAGAAGAATATTGGATTTCAAATCAAAATAGCGTGCAAACATAAGTCTATAGGTAAGCAAAACCAATAAACTGCATAGGATATTGGGGACATGTTTGAAACTTTTGCCGATGCTATTCTAAATGCAGTCATGCATGCACCGTGTGTAAAATCAATTCGCTGCATATTGCATAATAGCGTCCATAACGATATATGAAGGTTGCTGCAAAGCTATGTCCGGAGCGGAGTAAATAATTTCCTCTAACAAAAGGCTGACTTCGCAAAGCAGTTTAAAATGCCATTATAATATTATGGTCTTCATCAGCAATTCCAGTCTTCCAGTTTACTAAATATCGCTTCACTTTTTTTTTTTTTTTTTTTTTTTTTTTTATGTGATGTTCAGCAAACGAGCAGACGAGCCGCCTGATGGGAAGCAGTCATCGTCGCCCATGGACGTAAGCAACATCACAGGAGCCACTTAAGCATTGCCGACCCTTGAGAACCCTAAATACCCGCTTCTTGAAGAATCCCATGTCGTAGCACAAAGGAAATACCTCAGGAGGCAACTCATTCCACATTCTGCACGTTCTGGGAAGAAACGAGCGGGATGCCCGCTTATTCATGGTGTGCCATGTGTCTAAGAAGTGAGGATGAGCTTTGCTCCTTTGGCGGGAGGTGCGGTGATAGAAACGAGACGATGGCACCAGATCAAAAAGTTCTTCGATCAAAAACTTATCCAGTTTACTAAATATCGGATCCTATGTCCTTCCCCGGGACTCAAAATTTCAACAAAATCGGTTCAGCGGTTTGAGCGTGAAGAGGTAACAGACAGACAGACAGACATACTTTCGCATTTATAATATTAGTATGGATTGCACAATTGCCTTTTATAATTAATATAATTATGCTATATTCTGTTCTGCCTTGTCGTAAAGCAAGCCACACTCTTAATACAAAATCCGCTTTATATCTACAAGAATTTAAATTTAAAATCTAGCATCTTGCATATTGCATTCCTTGCTTAAACTCCAGAATATGCATTCCACGGATTTGCATGTAATGCACCGTGAATGCTTTTAACCTAGAAACGAGTGATATACTCGTACAGTCGCCATCAGATATATCGGAGCGGCCGAGGTGCTCAAAAATATCTCAACACGCACTCTAACGCCTTGACAATAGAGGCGTGTTCAGATATTTGTGAGCACTTCGGCCGCTCCGATATATCTGATGGCGACTGTACCATCGCCGATTTGACTATTATTTGTTAACCTTATTAACCCAAATATATTATTTAAACCTTGTTCTTCTAATTGTAAATATTTTTTGAATTTGACGATGTACAATTACTACAAATAAAATATATTCTATTCTATTCTATTATGAAAATTACCTGCGTAAAGTGACCTACTTCGAAAATGTGCCCTATTTCAAAGGTGACTTCCCAAGAATGTAACCCAATTTGCCAAAAGGGATAAAGGGTTAAATTTGAAGATGCCACCAATATTAGCCAACTATTCGGTATTCGGCCTATTCGGCCACTTGCCTAATATTCGGTATTTGGCCCAATGTTGCTTACTATTCGGCCGAATAGCGAATATGTGTTGCACACCTACCTAAAAAGAAAAATTACGCAATAAAAATAACCAAAAACTAGGTATATTTAATATTTATAATGTACCTATTCTTGGAAAGTTGTTAAATACGAAGACCCTTTTTTGAGCATTTGTTGATTACAAAATATTTTATTTCTATCAAAGGTCTGATTTGATTGACTAACTAAGTTCATTAATTCTGTTCAACCAAAAAATCTATCTTAGCAAACGTTGCTTTGTTGGCGAACAGTTTTCATAATATTTGTGACTCAAAATGTTCGCATGTCATGCCGAATATTCAGCGTTTCGGCCGAGAGAGGGGCCGAATATTCGGTATTCAGTATTCCGCCAAAACCACTATTCGGGGCATCTCTAGTAAAATTTACACTCATAGGTACTATCAAACATCTTGCATCCTGACCTACTGTGAAACATTTTCACAAATTCACATTCACATTAACACGTAAAAATATTATGATTATTTTATGGCACACTGTATAAACGTTTTAAGTATGGTGGGTCACAAATTAATGTGTTTGATTTTACACACTAAAGGATGACACGACCGGGCCATGTCCGGGCCGGAGCTTCCGGCGCTTACTTTTCTATGACATGACAGGTGATCACGTGGTGCTTTCCATAGAAAACGAAGCGTTGGAAGCTCAGGCCCGGACATGGCCCGGTCTAACGTGAGTCATCCTTAATAGGTAATAGGAATGTAAAGTCATCAAGGAATTTCCCGCGAACGAAGTCGAAAGCAAAACTAACTAGGTATCATATTATTTCGCAATCGGGATGAATCCAATTGTAACTACATATATGTTTGCGCAACCCAGTATGTCTTTATATAGAGCAATGATATCACAATATTGTTTGAGCTATTCCCGTCCGTTGAATGGCTATGGGATAATGTAAACGGGTATTTATAGGTTTAACCGATAATGCTGTTTTAACTCTGTTGTGGTTTTCACTTTAAGTAGGTCGCGGTCGCGAGTCTGTAAAAGGTTTTTATGACCTAGTTCTTCCCGACGATAATTGTAAAAAGCTAAAAAGGGGAATATCTTGAAGCGTGAACGTCAGCTTCCGCTCAGTTGGTGGTCATTTTATCATCAATAATAAGTATTTTTTGAGGGAAAAAAATAATAAGCTATGAGTTACATTAGCTATTTAACAGTTAACAGAAGTCAAACAGTAAGATCATTAGATCACCTCGATGATAAGATTAAGTAGATTATTTGAGGAGTGGTTTTTCAAAAGGGCTTATTTTTCTATGAAATCCATACAAAAATAAACCCTTTAAGTAGGGTTAAAGGGTTTATTTTTGTATGGATTTTATAGAGAAATAAGCCCTTTTGAAAAGACACTCCTCATTTTATTTAATGATGGCAAAGGGGCTTGCTCTTGTGTTGGAGGCCAACACTCATTTTGAGTCATCGCGCCAGACAAGTAAGTAAGGGTAAGTAAGTATTTCATGATATAAATTACAGTACAAATTTGCCTAATAAGCCAAAATTATAACAATGCACATGACGATCGTCATAAATTAAAAACTAGCAACATCATCATAGTATTGCTTCTCGCCAGCTTTTCATAACCCTTCAAGTGGCGCCAGCGAAAACGCGGTATACCAAATTTAAGCCTGAGCCCAATCGAACATCAGGAACTGGTTCTATTTTAACTTCCAAAATTTGACTCACAGCCTCACACATACTTACTGTTCAACACAACAAGTTGAATGAACGCCTGTAAAAACCAGAGATACAGAGATTATTCACCGCGAATATGTATATTTATATATTCACTCGATACTCGTATCTCACCGCAACTCACAGCTCGGTGGAAACGCCGATAGCTTTTATTGAATCGTAAAAACTCAATCAGAGTTAATCACCATTACCGGTAAAGCTGGATACCTACAGACCGGCGGCAAATGCAAATTTAGTTTATTATGAATTGATCCCGCCCATGTCCAGCAGTGGATGTGTTTCGGCTGACATGATGATGATGACATTTCAGATGGTGCCTTTTGCGTGTTTAAAATAACGCTGCATTTTTTATGATCTCGGGTCATCATACGCTATAAATAAGCACATTTGATTTTGCCCCTTAACTACACGTCTTTTACAAAATGACATTAAAATTAAAACTACAATACTTGAACTAAAACAAAACGTATAACCTCAAAAAGAGTATCTTTTTGTTCTGATACACAACCACAGACGTTCAACAATATACCGCACTAAAAAAAATGTCAACGTGTTTTTGAGCCACCCTGTTACACCAGTGTAACCACAGCACTACGGAAACCCCGAAGTTTTGTAGCCTAGCGTTTTTACATATGTATTTTTTCATAGCGATGGCGTGACCTGTGACCGACTCCTCAGGGGCTTACAGGTGAAGGCGAAGGCGTAGTAATTATTCCAAATACGAACTCTATATGCCCTGGAGTCCCCGGGACAGGTACAATTTGCGTCATTTCATCCTGTACGATAACTCGTAAAAATAAAGAAGATGTATCGTGGAGCAGCCATTAACACATGCAGCATGCAGTCATTAACACATAAAAATAACATTTTACACATTTCCTCCCAATTAAACATTAATAAAAATATTTTATTGATTTAATCATTACTGGGCATAAAATATACAGTTACAAAACGTTTTAAGGCATCATAAGGCATCAAGTTCTACTGTTTTGAGTAGATAAAAATCAGTTACGCTTACGCCAGTGTAACCACAGCATTACGGGAACCACGAACTACGCAGAAACAGCCAAAGGTTTATTGCACAATGTAGTTCACAGCAGCGTGACCTGATGCCCGATGATTCAGTGGTTTAAAGGTGAGGGTCGTGTGGATATGACGTCCGACTTTCAATCCGGAGGTCGCGGGTACAAATCCTGGCTCGTACCAATGATTTTTTCGGAACTTATGTACTAAATAGCATTCGATATTTACCACTTGCATTTAGGTGAAGGAAAACATCGTGAGGAAACCTGCATACATCTGCGAAGAAATTCAAAGGTGTATGTGAAGTCCCCAATCCGCATTGGGCTAGCGTGGGGACTATAGCCCAAGCCCTCTCGCGCATGAGAGGAGGCCTGTGCCCAGCCGTGGGACGTATATAGGCTGAATTATTTTTATTATTATTTATTGGGTGTCATTCAATCGATCTGCGAAATATTACTATTTTGATGAACAAAAATATATATTTGGTCAGCCAAAATGAATACTTGGTCAGCAACTTAAGGTTAGCAAATATTTTTAAACCAGTTCGCAATTAATGTCATACTGAGCTGCACGACCACACATAAGATAATGACCTGAATTTTGACAAACCTAAATAGCCGAAAGGGATAGTGCCATATATTAGAAGGGGACATCATGGTTCGACCCCCTGAACCGCTGTCAAACTTCGCGTTTGTAGGAAGTGTCCTTCTGTACGGTAGTATTATTATTTATTCTGTGCTAATGTTCCCGGTACCGGGTCGGAAGCTTTTAAGCGGTCCGTTTCACGGAAAATATATTTTTAGAGAGCATTTGAGTTTTGCTGACTCAGACAATCAGAATATCGAGAAATTGAGGATAATGAAGCTCATTTTAAGTTCGATAAGTTGTTATTATAGTTGAACGTCGATAATGCACATACGTATTTAGGCTAAAAAAATAAAAATTCATAAAAAAATAAATCATTTATTTCGGACGATATTATATATGTATAACTCGTGACATCCTTAGTGCTCTCATAATTATCCTAACCAAATTGTCCATATTATATGCATAATATTTGACGAACGGTCTGGCCTAGTGGGTAGTGACTCTGCCTATGAAGCCGAAGGTACCTGTTTCAAATCCTGGTAAGGCCATTTATTGGTGTTATGAGCACACATATTTGTTCCTAAGTCATGGGTGTTTTCGATATATTTAGGTATTTATTAATATTTATATATTACATTAATCGTTGTTTAAGTACCCACAACACAAGCCTTATTGAGCTTACTGTGGGACTTCATTAATTTGGGCTATAATTTATACATCGTCCCCACCAGAATGTTTCGTTTCATAATTTGTGTTATGTTTTATGGCGGTAGGCTTATAATTGTCATCTTTATTTTATTTTTTTCCTCTATGTGTTATTTAATTTAATTTTTGTCTGTATATATTCCTAAACTTTAAGTTAATTATAAGTTAGGTCCCCACTGTAAATCAGCGCTGCGGCTTGCCGTAGCATTACGCTGAGTGGGGTCCTTTTTAACGTTCATCACATCTATGTCTTTTATGTAATTAACTGGTTTGGTTTGACGTAAATAAATATATGGCGGTTAGCAAAATATTATCGGCGCGTGTCGATAACTTAGTATAGGTTAGAGCACGCGCTGATTCGATTAAGATAATGTCTGTACCGCCGTAGATTAGAGATGTATAAAACACTTGATTATGGTTTAATAAATCAGTCTAAGTCTACCCGTCAACGGTACTTTTTCTCACCCAACTACGTTCCTCTAAAAAATATATTTCCTTTCTTTCTTTCTTTCTCTCTATAGGTAATATTTATTTATTTTATATCCTTGGGGTCCCGGTTCCTCCTTCTATTTCAAATATAACTCTGATCCCAAAAACATTACGAAATTACTACAAAGTTATGTTTTGAGCATCGCGCTATCATACCTAAAATGGCCAAGGCAATACGAGCCATAAAAATACGTTAGTAGAGTTGAATTTACATAATCATTCCGGCCGTTTTGGAGTTCAATGGTTCATATTTTATGTCTAATGGAAAATTTGCCTTTCAGTCGCAGCGTAGCTTTTAGAACAGTAATTCAATTGTGACCTTGGCATAAAAAATATGAACTGAAACATAAGGTAGTGATTATTATTGTTAGAGCAAACTTCAACTTTTATTCAGCAATAGGATACAGGGGCACTTTGACACGTCAACATTGAATTTACATACAAACAAAAAAATGTAATACCTACATCAACAATTATTATCAAAATTAAGTGTCCAAGCGAATGGATTTAGGATAAATCTAGATTACTAGATTATCATTTTGTATGGGTTGCCAAGATGATACATTAATAAAATTGACCTCATAATAATACATACTGTTAGGTTACCACCGGGTTGATGATGAAGACTAATACTTGTACCAATATTTTAACTTTATTCGTTCGCTACCAACAACCAATTTACAATAAATATTCCAACACGTCTACACTGTAACTCGTCTGTCCACGAACTGCCCCTTGTCACAGTGTACCCGCCTTTTAATAACAATTCAAGATGGCGGGAACCAGTGACAAAGTAAGGGTCAACTGATACTCTTTTTTTTTAGCTAATCGTAAAAGTAAAAATGATCAAAATATAAGCTATTAATAAATAATGATCCTCACAAACAATGTTGCTAACAATACAGATTTAACCTAATATGATTCGAGATATATAGGCTCTGAGTATTCATTTTAATCTGGTTCAATCGAGTATGAATTTACTATTCTCACGCTTAACTCGGCTCTAATAATCTTTTCGCTTTTTTTAATGCTTTCTAAATAAATTCGATCTGTTTCCGATATGATACTGATCTGTCAGTATCAAAAGTGACGTTTATGGTTGAAGAAATGTCACTTTTGACACTGACAGTTCAGTATCATATCGGAAACAGATCAAATAACTAAAACTCGAATTGGCTTGTGGGTGGGTTCAACAAGTTCCTAAATAAAGGTAGTACTACAATATTAATAAACGCGCTAAAAGCCTGAATTTGCTATTATTCGTTTGTCTTAATCTGTCATTGTTATTGTATTTGTATGAAAGGGATAAATTATAAAAAATACTAATTGAGGTTTGAAAAGTTATATGAATAAGGGGCCCACTAACTACCAGTCCGCCGGACGATATCGGCCTGTCAGTTAGAACAAAAATTTGACAGTTCCGAACAACTGACAGACTGATATCGTCCGGCGAACTGATAGTCAGTGGGCCCCTTAAGGGGGCTACTGTTTTAAGTCTGTTTGGTATGAATAGGCAATACGTATAATATTCTGATCGCCATTCCTCCATCTGCTCTCAGTTTTTTCGAATAAACTATTTTGATTTACGCCAGTCGCCAACTGAGCAAGATCATAGGAATATTATATTAGATTTACTGGCTTACGAGTATTTGTGTGCATCTGCGTGCTAAAGATGGTCGCGCTATACCTACAGGCTGGCTCAGAGAATACGTTGACAAAATTGTTTCGGAAATATTTTTTTACAAAATAAAAAATTATTACAGGACATTTTTTACACAAATTGATTATGCCCCACGATAAGCTCAAGAAGGCTTGTGTTGTGGGTACTCAGACAACGATTTATATAATATATAAATATTTATAAATACCTAAATACATCGAAAACACCCATGACTCAGGAACAAATATCTGTGCTCATCACACAAATAAATGCCCTTACCCAGGACCATCGGCTTCACAGGCAGAGACCCACTAGGCCAGACCGGTCGTCAAAAAAAACATAAACGTAGATACAAATGTTATTAAAAATTAAAACTACAATCATTTAACAAAAACAAAACCTATTTCTTCAGAATATTCACCTTTAGTTTTGAAAACTTAAAACTATAAAAAAAATAGCTCCGAACGAAGCTCCTCGTAATGAAGAATTACAGACACTAGAATACATACACACACACACTACACTACACACACTACGACACTAGAATTACATATCCAGATCCAGACTTTCTGACACGAGTCGCAGTCGATCATCTCACCGCTCGCGTTATATAAACTTCCCGACGTGTCCCTGTGATGTTATTTATTTACTTTAGTTTATAATATATCAGATATTGGCACAGATGTTATCATTCTGAGATAGATGCAATGTCACATTCGTTATTTTAAAGGCGGTTTTAGACTAGCGTATTTTTTTGCGCGTATACGGTCGTTTCGGCGTTACGAGCTTGACACGCGCGTTACATTTCCCTACATTTGGTTTTTATGCGCTTACAAGCGCATTACATTTGCCTATATTTGGTTTTTACACGCTTACACGCGCGTTACTTTTCCCTACATTTTATCTATTACACGCGCATACGCGTACGCTTGTATAAAAAGATAGTATCGTCTGTATCGGCCCTAAAGCCAAATAACATTATTATATCTACTGAATCGCTGAACCTGTGCTAATACAAGATGAAAATTATAATTACCTACTTAATTACAGTGACATTATCTCGATGCCGAAATTAACTTCTTAAATATAATAGTAAAGTAATTTAAGTTAAAACGCCTGTTGTTTTTTTTGTGGCATTAAACCATTTTATTTTCTTTTTTATTGGCAAGAAAAGCATATTCGGAATATAGAGTGAAAGTGTAAATAAAACATTGCCATTTCTTAGTTTGTTAACAAAATAATTACCTTACGTGTCGTTGTGAATGGCTACTTACAATAAAACAATAAAAAAAACATTTATTCATGGAAACAGCATACATATACACATATTACAAACACACACAACATACACACAAATTACACACACACACACATACATACACATATACATATATTTTCAAATAGGCACAACCTCCGCCAAACTGTATAACAGTTTGTTGGCAGAAATAGGCTCCCTTTCTTTACATACACTTTATTCATTAACACTGTAGCGATAATTCCACACGCCATTTATGTACTTTGTTCATAATTATTGACTTTAACAACAAGTATTTCGCGTGTATTTTGATATTGATCAATTATATGTAAGATTAGTGCTATAGGTAAATTTCAGGTCCTCAATGTTATAGTTTCAAGAATTTTATATAAAACGTATTGAATTATTTTATCTAATTTTTTTATTAGACCCGACATATTTCCCCATAGCAGAGTTCCATAGTCATGAACAGAACGCACATAACCGTAATACTCGTATCTTATTGAAGCATCTTTCAGGCAAGTAAGCACCGTTTTTATAATTTTCACAGGAATACATATATTTTGTAATGGACATTCAGCTAATGGCTCTCTCATAAACTTCAATTTTAAATGTCTTTGACGTCATAATGTATTCATAAAGGGGGTCAGGTCATATTTATTATTAACTCACACGCACGATTGGAAATAACTATAGTACGTATAAATTTAGAAAGTTCACCTATAATTTTAGACCGCTTGTGCCTACATTTAGGTTCGCGTGAAAGGATCGAGAGGACCAGAAATTTGGGCAACATTGGGACAACTTCGGATATATATACAATATATAAACATAATAATTATTTTCGATACCGATTGCAAACAATAATGAGATTTAAAAATTTAAGGTTACAAATGTTTATATGTATAAGTGCCGTACACGAAGAGAGGCATATGCTCAGCATAGGGCGACAGGATGCCAAAATGATGAAAATGATTTTAGTCTAGTTTATATATTGAAAAATTTCGAAACTATCCCCTTTTCAAAGAAACTCTATTTAATACACATTACTACATATAAATTAAGACAGTTCATTACTACTCATAATTAAATACAATTACCAACATAACACTCTCACAAATATATCTCTAACGTTGCTGTAATTTCATTTTTTTGGTTCACTCACAAAAACACATTCTCATACTCGTGTTACCTTTAATCGTGTGTTAAATAAATCGTTAGTCACTTGCCGATTTTATACCAATATTTTCTTAATTATCTTAATAATCTTCCTTTCCAGGCAACCATGAGCGCCCCAGAACCGGAGCAGATCCCGGCGGCCCCTGCCGGGACCCCGGCGGATCCTCCCGAGCCGGACGGGCCTCTGATCCCGGTCCCCGCGCCCCGCAAGACCGCCCGCCGGGGGCCTAAAGTCCTGCAGGAGAGGCCGAAACGTGCGCTCTTCTGTCTCACACTCAAAAACCCGATTAGGAAGGTCTGCATCGACATTGTTGAGTGGAAGTATCCTTTTCAATTTTTTTAATTAATAGTTAACCATGCAACCGCCAACGCGCGGCTTCAGCCCAATATCAACCCTCATGCATTCCGATAAGGTTCAAGATGAGGCGCCGCGCACGATAGGCGTGGCATTCAAAGGGTTGAAAATATTTGTACTCAGATAATTAATCTTTGAGCCCTGTTTTTATTGTCGGTTTCCATCTAATTAGGGTCAATCACTGGGCTGTTGGTTATATTGTTACGAACTAGACAGTTTTTGGATTATTATGCAACACGATAAAGAATCTAGGCCAAAACGATGACCGTCAGAAAAAATAATTCTTATTCTTTTCTCTTTCACTTTTTACAAAGGTAGAGTTAGCACTGAAAATGGACTATGCGTAATTTAACGTCATGTAATCATGTTCAGTTTCTCCACAGCATGACGCCATACACAAGCAAAGAATACACATAACCTTAATTCAGTGCGCACAATATTAAATTTATCGGTCATTACCACAGCTAAAATTGTGTCAACTGAGTAACTAAATTACTAGTTGATACAAATGACTAATTACTATTGCAAAACGGAAAAGCAATTAGCACTTTTAGCGCAATATGCGTTCGAATCCACAATATTTAAGCCGTTTATCCGCGGAGCTGAAACGACCACCCGCGCTAAGTAAACAATTATATTTTCAGCCTCTAATGGTTTTAAATGCCTAGTCATTTTATTAATGAATCTAGATGTAATCTATTACAGAGAAAATTTACTCTTATTCTTTTTTCGTTACACTTTTTAAATTGGTATATAGTTAGTAGTTGTAAAACATAAATATGGACTGCCTCAACAGACTGTATCCCCACAGCATAACGCCATACACTGGTAAAGAAAGCACATATCCATAATACAATGAACACATGATTTTTAATTGAACAGTCCATATAATACAAAAAGAGCTAAAATTGTGTCAACTAAGTAGCTAAATTATTCGTTGATACGGAAACGGAAAAACAATTAGCACTTTTAGCCCAATATGCGTTCGAAACCACAATATTTAAGCCGTTTATCCGTGCCGGTGCTCAACCGGCCACCAGCGCTAAGTAAACAATCATATTTGCGGCCGCAATCCGCAACAATCGGGCACATGGGCTTTAAATAGCATATTATGTCATAAGGGACGAAAATGATATCGGATAAATCGGAGTTGGTTTGGTGTTTTATGAAGATCCGTCTGCTTATAAAGCCTTTAGGGTCGCGGGAGCCGAGAGAGAGAGGGGTTATTATGATAATTGAATCAGGCTATCTTGAAACACATTTAACTTATTGTATGGTTGGTGCAGTAGGTATTCAAATTGTACAATTCTTAACGCATACCGCGCAATATCAAACAATAAACATATTGTAAATTCATAATACCTTTTAATTGAATTTGAATTAGTTTTAAATAAGAGAGAGAGTAATGCTGCGTTATGGGCACTTTACTATTACTTGGAGGTGCAGATGTCCATAGGCTCATCACGCGGGCCGTATGATTGTTTGGCACCTATTTTGAATATAAAAACTTCCAGTATGTGGATATACACCTTGACCCCAAGGAACCCATATATTTAATCCCACGTTTTGGCGCATGTTGCCCCACAATGCCCCAGAGGTGCAGGTTTTATTAGCTCACGTAATGCCTTTCTGTTGTCGCCGGTAAATTTTTGGGCGTGTGTTTTGTACGTTCATATAATAATGTTTTATTATAGGTCGTCAAGAGAGTTTCCTTTTTTCATTTGCAGAACACGTAACGTATACACGCTGTTTTTTTAAAGGCGGTTCCCTGAGCCAGAAGGGGAAAAATCTCCTTATATGATCATGTTTTACTAAGAGGCGTTGATATTCGTAGATGTGGAAAAAATATACGTAGTTCTTGACTATATTATCTTTAATATGCTATGATAGCTTCCGATACACGAATTATGACACTTCGCTCGATACAATTAATTCCCAAAGTTACCTCTAACTCGTACTTTTAATCCAACATTACTCGGTTATTTATTATATAATACTATAAACAAAAAAAGCAGAAAAAACAATCTTAACATAAATAGTAATTTCATAGCTTTCGAATTTAGATATCTTAAGGTAACGTTTTTAAAATAAATAAAAATCGACAAAATTCGATCAAAATTGACACTTGTCGCGCATGATCTTTCTCGTTCTTTCTTGCGAAATGTGACAGTGACAGCGGCAAACCGATGGAACGGCCTTAATTTTAAGGGTGCATTCCTGAGCTGAAAATAAAGTAACTTTCTCAAAGAAACCGATATTCTAATTAACTCCATTTTGTAGATAATCAATGATTTATTTATATCTGATAAGGCCCCTACGAGCGTGTACACTTGCCTTAGTCCCTGTTTACATATTTATTAGTGTTTAGTATGAGTTTTTGGATTTGCTACTAAACGCAAGTATGTACTATCTCGAACGATCGATATTCGAAATGTCATATATATCATAGTTTTTAATTTTTTGGTGGATTTAAATATCCTTACGTCATTTTTGAGTTGAAGGAATTTCGATTTTATTTTAATCAATCAAATTCCAAATTTAAATGACGTTAATTGTTCCTGCCACTTCAAGCGATATTATGTCCGTTACAACAACGCTATTAATTACTTTTTATAAAAAAAATTAACTAGTTATGCCATTCAGTTTCCTTACTTGTAGGTACTCGGCCATACCCCAAGGTTAACGGAGTTTAAAAAAACACCGTATATAGGTACTAACCTAACGAAAAATCGATAGTTGAAATTCAATTAGACGATGAATTATATTTAAAATTAGTTTTCCTGCATGCATATTTACAAACGGAATGGTCATATCTACAGTTTTTTTATTTATTTATATAAAGTGTTTAAAATGAAATCGAGGTAATAAAGCGCGCAGTTGTATTATACGAAAAACGTGATGCGTTTGTCGCACACCATTTTACATCAGAGGGCCACCGCGAACCACGTTCGACGTGTTGCCTCCTTGTACACTTACGTACGAATTTACATGTGCGACAGAGAGGCAACACGTCGAACGTGGTTCGCGGTAGGCCCGTATATAATCTAATGACCATATATAACATTGTTTTACGCGGTACACGCGCATTGTCATTTTTCCTACATTCCGTTGTTCGCATGCGTTCAACGCTGCGTGTATCGCATAAAACAACCGCGCGCTCAAATCAATTTGACTAGAGGTTACATGCCGACGTTGTATAAAATAAAGCATACATATCAGTTCTCCCTTTTTTTATATTAAAAGGTAACCATTTGACCGCAATCTCACCTGACGGTTCCGATGCAGTCTAGAATGGAACATGCTTACCTAAAAGATGTCTATTCACTCTCGATTTAAAAAGATCCAAGTTATAATGTACTGCCTGGACTGGGAATAGATTTGCAGGAAGTGAATTCCACTCCTATACGCATAATAAAGATTTAGATTTAGATTCATTTATTTCATAATACAGATTACATTATAAATTGCAGGCATGTCAATTTACAAGAATTCATATTATGATCGTCAAAACAAGGATGTCATAAGAATATAATCAATAAAATAATAATTTAAAAATTAAATAATTACAGAATAATAAGATTTCAAAATAATGTCAAGATAGTATCTCCTGTGGTGGATCGTCAAAATACATCATTCACTAACAGAATACAACGGTTTATCCAACAAAAAATCTCTTAATCGGCGTTTGAATGTTTGGTCACACAGTTCACTTCTTATAACAGCCGGAAGTCGTTCATAATAGGTTGGTCCTATGACACGAGGGTTTTTCTGGGCTAGGGCCATACGGCGAGGAACCGTTCTTAGCCGTCCCGTGGTACGGACGTTTATACCCTCAACATGAACCCGTTTAAATTGAGATATATTGTTTCTCACGTACATTATGATTTCAAAAAGATATAAGGAAAAGTGCGTCATAATGCGATATTCTACGAACAGGGGCCCTATTCGAGATGCACAACTGTCAGTTTCGGCTTCAACATCAGTTCAACAGTGGAATGAATCATTTGTTCATCAACCGTGGAAAGTATCATTTGGTACAACCAAAACTCATTCATTGAAAAAATTATTTAACAAAAATCAACTTTGTTTTCTTACTACTATACGGTTTAAAATGGCTCTGAACTCGTCGTGGTTCGGTTTGGTTTCGTTGTCACCTAACTGTGGATTGCTAATGTCAAATTTACCTATCTGACAACACACGATTTCTTCCATTCAACTGAAGTTCAACACGTAACGTCACTTAACGCATGTCGAATACCGCTCCAGATCTCTACACGAGTGTCTGGCATTCACTCCGACCAAAATGCGTAGCGCGCGTTTTTGAATAATTAAAACTCGTTTTGCATAAAGCTGGATGCATAGCGTTTAGTACGAATCAGTGGCAGAGTAACGACGTAAGGGTGAAACGCAAGTCCTCGTCTAGTCCCACGGTGACAGAACGGAGATGGGGGGATTAGATTATGTAATCCCATCGCACACCCCGAAATACAAAAATAATCCGTAAACTAAAACATAAAAATAATCGCGCGTCCGTCAGTTAAAGACGAACAGCCATCAATCTGATTTATTGAGCGAACGATATAATCTCACTATACTTTTATCGCGGTTATAAATTTAAAATCCGCCAATGTTATAAAGATTGAACGAAAATAAATAGGTCACTAGGAGGAAAAAAAACGAGATCACTTTGAGAATTTAGAAACCAGAGAAAGTAAACTGACAGCATTTTGAAATAATATACTTTGATTCAGGCGTAAGGTATAGATTATTTTTATTTTTTATTATTCTTAGCGAACATGGACGCAAAATTGGAACCTATTCACACTACTTAGTATGAAATTTTAAAAGTAGGCAAGCTCAAGAAACGGGCCGGTGTTTTTTTAGCCAAATTGTATTATACTAATTCATGGTACATAACATACCTAAAATTTTGTATGGCCTATAAATTCACCTCACAAAATATACTAAGGGTTAAAACACTCTGCATGTTAAAATAAAATATGATTGATACAAAGAATTAAATATTATTTGTTTCTCAATAAATAAATAAAATATATTATATATATTTTATGGAACAGGCAGCACATCACTTGCTATATTGATTTTGGTAGCTCGTGGCTACAGAGTTCACAGATGGAGGTTTGGAGGCTATTCTGATTTAACAATTTGTTACGGTTTTGATCTTGTTTTGATACGACCTTGATGATAGCTCATGCTGATTGGTGCGAAATGCACTGGAAGCAATTAGACATCTTGCTCGTTCTTATTGGTGCGCGTGCGACAATAATAACATTAAAACCACAACAAATCGGTAAATCTGAATCAGCCTAAAGGTGGCCGCAGACAGAGACAGCGGAGTCTTAGTAATAGGGTCCCGTTTTTACCCTTTGGGTACGGAACCCTAAAAACAACCCAACCCAAGATTCCAATCGGACATCCAGCAAGTCTGGAAGCTGTTGAAACAATGTGAAACATACGCAAACATTTCAAATTCCGCCTTTCCCGTTTCAACAAACTGACATCAAGTTTTTGAAGTCCCGTTCGTAATTCATGTGCCATCCCACGCGCCTCGCGTTTCCGGTTCCTGACACTTGCCACAGTTTAAACATAATAATTATATACGAAACGAAGTAAATAGGGCACAGGGAAATATAATCTCGCTCGAATCTGGAGCAGCCCAACTGGGGTATGGGGTAACTCCACCTTACAGAAAGACCACAGCCATAATAGCACTGCTATTGTCAGCATGTAGTGTTGGGCTATTCCATCTGATTTCAACATTTTCAAATGAGGTGTGCCGTGTGACTTTTAATTTGAGTAAAAAAAAATGAAAACTATCCTTATGGTGTCAGGAAAGATATACCACCACAATTTTTTTTTGGTGGGTGTGTTGAATCCGGAAAAATGCAGTGGTGCTAGATGTAACTAAAGATGAAGTTTTTGACTGGAGCACGAAAAAATTAGGTATCGTTCGGCAAAATGATAAAATATGTCATCCTATGTTAATTTAAATGTCGATGTTAAAATGGAAAATGGGAACAAGACATTAATTTACAAGAAGAAAATTAAATTATAAGTTTTATTATGACGCATCCACACTGTGTTATGTCAAAGACGATGAAGAGTTAGCTTAGATGGCCTCCAGTACTCCACATTTAATAACTGAGACACATTTATATAATATGACAGCTCACAGACAGATAAACTGCTTACGGATATCAAATATTACAATGTTGCCTTTTGTGAGTTCCTTAATTAGCCTGCAGACCGTTCGAATGGATGATCCTGACCACCATCTTCGCCAACTGCATCGCGCTGGCGGTGTTCACTCCCTACCCCAACAGTGATTCCAACTACACCAACTCTGTGCTGGTAAGTCTACAAACCCTGAATCCTTACTCCAGACCTAGTGAATTCTGACCACATTGTAGCCCACTGCATAAAGACCAACTACACCATCAACTCCGTGCCGCTAGTATCTTCAGACCCTGTGTTCTCACTTCAAACCAGGTAAATCCTGACCACCATCTTAACCCACTGCTCGTTGTCTCACGCCTTACCCTAACAAAGACGAACTACACCAACTCTACGGTGAGTCTTCAGACACTGGATCCTCCAGACTAATCGAATGGATGATCCTGACCATCATCTTCGCCAACTGCATCGCGCTGACGGTGTTCACGCCCTATCCCAACAGTGATTCCAATTACACCAACTAAGTGCTAGTAAGTACCGTTTATATATGAGTTAAGAGCTCATAATCCACGCAAATCCAGAAATCCAGATGGGAGGATGACATTAAAAGATTTAATGCCCACTCAGGAGGAGAGGAGCAGCAAATCGGGCTGCTTGGAGAAGAAATGGAGAGGAGTATGCCCAACAGTGGGCGCATACTCGCTGAAATAGAAGAAGATAAGATAATCCACGTAAAATATTTCTTTGCAAAATCAAGTAACATTCGCCGAGTGTCCCAAGACGTTCCTTGGAAAGTTTATCAATAATCAGCTCATTATTCCGAGCCGACCACTTGTCAGTAGGAAGTTTTTTGACCAGTGTTCAAGGACATTTTGTTCTAAAGGACTTACTGAAAGATAATAGTTGACCTTTTTTGCATTACGAAATTTTTAAACCAAGACCCCATATCGCCAAAAATGTTTTTATCTTCTTCTAAAGCTGCTTCTTTATAATTTGCAGGAGAAAATCGAATACGTGTTCCTGGTCATCTTCACGGGGGAGTGCTTGATGAAGATCTTTGCGTACGGGTTTGTGATGCACGCGGGCTCTTATCTGAGGAATGGATGGAACTTGCTGGATTTCACCATCGTTGTAATTGGGTGAGTGGAACCTTCAGTAGTGCCTTTTTCTGTAGTAGTTATACCCTTGACATACATAGGTACTATTCCCAACACGAAACAAAGACGGTAATGCGATCTCGAACTTACTGGGTTTTAGGTCAATGAAACTTAATCAATTTTTCACTCTCTCACTCCAATGGGCCAGCTAAGGAGAGATGCCAGGTTAGAGTGGCTATACCTATACGGTCGCCATAACTACTCCTAAAACAGATTCCCACTGATGTCGTTAAACTGATATGATTAAGATGAATTTCATCACCGAAAGTAAAAGCAGTAGAGAATTATATGTCTGTCTCATTGCAGAATGGTGAGCACGGTGCTGTCGAGCATATTCAAAGATGCGTTCGATGTGAAGGCGCTGCGGGCATTCAGGGTGCTCCGACCTCTGAGGCTGGTTTCTGGAGTGCCAAGTGAGTATTTTTTTGGAAGCTATTGGTTATGTGCAAAGTGCGTGATGAGTAAAGTATTTAGAAGCCATTATCACTATGTGGCAAAAGAGTGAATTCTCGTGAGAGCAAATTAACATGCTTTTTGACATCTCTCAACTGTCAAACAACTAAGGTGTTACTAGTGTCACCTAGCCAATAATTAGAGTCAAAAGGTCTTGGTCTTCCGTTAACGGCATAGGCTTCATTCTTTAAGAATTGTATTGTTGCTGTAAACTCATATGCTAAATTATTAGTACGGCATGTATGGGGGATAACCGGATTAGATTTCTTCCTTTTCCGTAAATCTGTAAAAGTTAATATATTTTTACCTCACTCGCTCGGAAAACCTCAGTTTATAGCGCGAAATCTGCGTGCAAATGTCTATTTTATCCGCTAGCGTGCAAAAGTCATTTGAATTTCGACCACGATGAATATGTGTGCTTTTCTCTTGTTTATTTTGTTTGGATTTCAGTGTGTTATGTCTTAATTTGATATGTATTAAATATGATTATTTATATATATATATATTCATTACATCACATTTTCCTTGTAGTGAGGTGAAAAATTGTGTATTCCGCACGGCCCAAAATTATTTGGCGTCTCGTGTCCTGAAAGCCTCGCTACGCTCAGGAATCTGTCTTTGAACCATTCGCTTCGCTCATGGTTTAATCTTAGATTCCTTCGTTTGCTCAGCTTTCAATTTCAACACTCACGCCAAATAACCACTTTGCAGCCTTGCATAACAAATAACTATTAATTTATTTGGTGTCAGAGGGCAAGTTTTTTCTGTTTAATCTTCTTGTATGTGTACGATGATTTGAGTGGCAATAAATCATTAATTGTATTCTATTCTATTTCCAGGTCTCCAGATCGTATTAAACTCCATCCTGAAAGCGATGATCCCGCTGCTCCACATCGCGCTGCTGGTCATTTTCGTCATCATCATCTACGCCATCATCGGCCTTGAACTCTTCTCCGGGAAAATGCACAAGACCTGCTTCAACAAACACACCAGTAATTACTAAGTTTAAACCATAGATAAGTACTATTTAAAACGCGGCATGCGCAATGTCTGATCTCCTGAATTTTAATGATAGATAGATAGATAAACCATTTATTCGTTTGCCACAATACACACATAAAAAAGAAACAGAAGAGATACAAAAAGCGACATTAAGATAAAAAAACAAAACTTAAAAAATAAACCGTAGGATTGCTGTGTGCGTTGCAGCAAAACAAAAGGGTTTTGGCTCAGTTATACGCTCCACTCTTTCGAGCGAAGCACTGGTAATTCTGCTAGCGGATATTTTTAAATTCTTATTGTCTCATATATCTAGAGCCCGTCTAAACTAACTTTGGACCGACTTAAATATAACACAGTGAAGAGTGTCATTTTATATACTTACGTCATATTTTCATAGAAATTTGACATTTAGAGAGACACACACTTTGTCATTGCAATCGCCATGCACAGTTAGCTTGGTCCGACTCTAGACCTAGACAGACAATAAGCACTGACGTATGCATAAGTTACGTTAAGTTCTGCTGTCTTGCTGCTAAGAGGGACAGGAAAAACAATACTTATTATAGCTTTCTGTCCTGAAAAAAAATTGACCTACTCTGTCTAATTATACATTTCTTTAGACACGATGTTTATTTTTTTCAGACGAGATGATGGACTCTCCCCACCCCTGCGATGTGGATAACGGGTTCAACTGCTCTAGCCTGGGCTCCGAGATGGTGTGCGGCGAAGGCTGGATCGGCCCTAACTTTGGCATCACCAACTTCGATAACTTCGGGTTGTCCATGTTAACGGTCTTTCAGTGCATTACGTTGGAGGGCTGGACCGAAGTTATGTATAATGTGAGTACCTACTTTGACTTGAAAAAGATTAAACAGACTTTGCTAAAGTCTTAATGTCCCATGTAAATCTTGTACAATTTTAATATTGTCTTCGGTTACCGCGATAGTTACTCATGAAATAAAACTATGAAAACGGATTATATCGCGTATATTGAATTTATAATACATCCCGACGTTTCGAACTCTTTACAGCGTTCGTGGTCAACGGGTGACTGAGGAAAAATTACAAAATGCAAAAATACCCACATACTAAAATAATGAACAATCATAGACTACAAACTTTAAGGCTGGTTGTACATGCAAAATCGGTTCATAAGGCTAGTTATACACTATAATTATTTTTCAAGTAAAGATATATACATATATATACGCGATAAAAAACTATGCCGGCTCCAACCCTACACCACGGACCCGAGAAGATTTAATTCCCTCCTAAATTGTAGGAGGGTATCCCAATATGGGACCGGCAACAAACTCGGCGGGACACATCTTTTCAAAACATCAGAATGTCCAGCATCATCCAACACTACGGTCTCACAGTCTATGTCTCGCTTGCTCCTTTATCAGGTGGACTACAGGATCCCAAGCTGGTGGTAGAGAAAAGCCATCTTCCCTATTAAAGTTTGGATATTTCTTAATCTCAATGGCCTCGCGCAGCATTCTGGGTATGTAACGCTTCTCCTTGGCAAGAACCAGAGGCTTATCAAACTTGATTGAGTGATTGGCTTTATCCATGACATGCTCACAGACAGCAGACCTAGGTCCACGGTGCTTGACATCAGCTATGTGTTCCTTCACCCGAGTGGAAATGCTCCGTTTCGTCTGCCCGACATATGATAGGCCACACTCACAGTCCAGCCTGTACACTCCTGCAGTCTGTAGAGGGGTATTGCATTTTACAGGCCTCAGGAATTGTGACATCTTCTTCATTGGCTTGAAATATGTTTTTATAGAAGCACGCTTCAAGATGTGGCTGATCCTGTCCGTGACCCCCCTGACAAAAGGCAGAATGGCAGGCCTGCGCTCAACTGTGGGGATCTTAATGTGGGACCTCTGGTTAACCCGCGGTATCCTGAGCTCGTTTGCCTGGAGCGCGCGCCTGGCATGCTGGAGCTCCGCGGCCAGATGCTGGTCATCACATATCCTCTGGGCTCTCTGAAACAAAGATTTGCCTACTGTAACAAGTTGACTGGGATGGTGATGCGATTTGCCATTTAAGTACCTATCAGTATGAGTAGGTTTCCTATACACAGTGCGACCTAGGGTGTTATCAGGATTTCTTTTTACCAATACATCTAAGAAGGGGAGAGAACAGTCTTTTTCCAACTCCATAGTAAATTTTATTTTGCTATGGATGGAATTTAGGTGATCCAAGAAAGTTGAAACACTACTTTTTGGAAGTATAGTAAAAGTGTCATCTACGTATCTTTTAAATGCATGCCAGGCGCGCGCTCCAGGCAAACGAGCTCAGGATACCGCGGGTCAACCAGAGGTCCCACATTAAGATCCCCACAGTTGAGCGCAGGCCTGCCATTCTGCCTTTTGTCAGGGGGGTCACGGACAGGATCAGCCACATCTTGAAGCGTGCTTCTATAAAAACATATTTCAAGCCAATGAAGAAGATGTCACAATTCCTGAGGCCTGTAAAATGCAATACCCCTCTACAGACTGCAGGAGTGTACAGGCTGGACTGTGAGTGTGGCCTATCATATGTCGGGCAGACGAAACGGAGCATTTCCACTCGGGTGAAGGAACACATAGCTGATGTCAAGCACCGTCGACCTAGGTCTGCTGTCTGTGAGCATGTCATGGATAAAGCCAATCACTCAATCAAGTTTGATAAGCCTCTGGTTCTTGCCAAGGAGAAGCGTTACATACCCAGAATGCTGCGCGAGGCCATTGAGATTAAGAAATATCCAAACTTTAATAGGGAAGATGGCTTTTCTCTACCACCAGCTTGGGATCCTGTAGTCCACCTGATAAAGGAGCAAGCGAGACATAGACTGTGAGACCGTAGTGTTGGATGATGCTGGACATTCTGATGTTTTGAAAAGATGTGTCCCGCCGAGTTTGTTGCCGGTCCCATATTGGGATACCCTCCTACAATTTAGGAGGGAATTAAATCTTCTCGGGTCCGTGGTGTAGGGTTGGAGCCGGCATAGTTTTTTATCGCGTATATATATATATCTTTACTTGAAAAATAATTATAGTGTATAACTAGCCTTATGAACCGATTTTGCATGTACAACCAGCCTTAAAGTTTGTAGTCTATGATTGTTCATTATTTTAGTATGTGGGTATTTTTGCATTTTGTAATTTTTCCTCAGTCACCCGTTGACCACGAACGCTGTAAAGAGTTCGAAACGTCGGGATGTATTATAAATTCAATATACGCGATATAATCCGTTTTCATAGTTTTATTTCTTGTACAATTTTATTTGTTTTACCCATGACCACACAATCGTTTAGCAACATAAACTGACATGTGACCGTTTAAAAGGATAGGTTAAGATTTAATAAAATCACAAAATAGATAGATAGATAATTTCTTTATTCATACCCACAACATACATGGCATTGAAAAGTACAAGATAAAAACATGCATGCAAAATGAAGCTTGTTTTAATAAAGTAACAAATAATTCAGGTGTACCCCAATGAAGCATTTTGGGACCAGACCTTTTGATCGCCTTTGGAATGGAGAATGATCCTAACTTGACATTATTGTGGTTTTCAGATTCAAGATGCGATGGGCAACAGCTGGGAGTGGATTTATTTCGTGTCGATGGTCATATTGGGAGCTTTTTTCGTCATGAACCTAATTCTCGGTGTGTTGTCTGGGTACGTACGAATCATTAACATTGAACCAAATTATACTAAATTATTAAGACCTATAAAGGGACTTAATTACACATAAACTTCCAATTTATCTTAGACGTTTTGAGGAGGACCCCGTGGAAAGCTAAAGAAAATATCAACGTCTTCTAGCTGAATCACAACGTGAGGTTTTCCAACTGGGTCTTTTTTATCAACCGTAACACTAGGATTGTGACTGGTATCTTTCAAGGGTGTCTTAATGTTATTAATAACATTTCAGAGAATTCTCCAAAGAGAGAGAAAAAGCGAAAAACCGGGGAGACTTCCAGAAACTTCGCGAGAAGCAGCAACTAGAAGAGGACCTGAAGGGCTACCTCGACTGGATCACGCAGGCCGAGTACTTGGAGCCTCTGGCAGATCAGAACGACACTGCTGACCAGCTGAGGGAGTATAGTTTAGGTAAAATAAAACAATTTCAAAATTATTTGCGTTCTCTGCATTTGCGGCAGATGCCTCAACCGCTGAGCCACCGCAATCAAAATTTTCTCGGGTATAAGCCTTTTAAGGCTCTTTGGCTAACTTTAAGGTCAAACAGTATGGTTCGTACCTCAGGTGATTCCTGTTTGACATATATTTCAATGTTTAAGGAAATTTTGTAACTTATACTTAAATTGTGTTTAAGTCACCTGTAACTGTCACTTTTCTGACCAAATGTATGGAGTATGACATTGACTGTCAGTTTTATTACGATTACTAACTGGCTTTAAATGGTACACAGTTAAATTAAAACCAAAGAATATGTTAAAACGCGTATAAATAAACAGAAGAAATAGATGATATAGGCTTCTACCAATAATTTCTACAAGGTGACAGTACACAATTATGAATTTATATATTTTTTGCTTGTCAATTTACAGGAGCAGGAGCGGCAGAAAACCACGACTCATCAGACCATTTAGGAGTAGAGTTGAGTGAACCACAGAAAAGCTGCCTTTGCAAACTCTGGAAGCAAGACTTCGATAAAGTAAATCCTCCTTTTTTAACGCAAATATAATTATCCGCGCTAAACTTGGTAAAGGATGTTATGTAAAGAAATTAAGTGACCTATAAATGTACTAAAATTGTAATAGATAAGAATTCAAATAATCGAACTTAAACTATCGTGAGACATATTTCAAAATATTTAGATCAGTACGGTTTTTACTCACTAATATTTTTAGTCGCTTTTGGCGACATGTTTTGGATTCTTTGGGAATCCTTCCTCAGGCACGAGTGTCCGCGGCGGTTGTACGTCGTGCCAAAAGCGACTAAAAATAATAGTGAGTAAAAACCGTACTGATCTAAATATTAAGAATTCAAATGGTAAAGAATTGTATCAACATAAGGGTCAAAGAACTAATCTTCTTTAATTCTCTACGCCAGATACTGAACTCAAGCAATAATAAATGCTAATAGACATTAAAAGGTATCTGTTGTCCTACAGATCAATCGAAGAATGAAGCGTAGCTGTCGGAAAGCAGTGAAATCGCAGACGTTTTACTGGCTGATCATTCTACTTGTGTTCCTGAACACTGTGGTGCTGGCCAGTGAGCATTATCAGTAAGTATGTTTTAAAGGCAGGAAAATAAAAAGAGTTTCACGTAGATAAAGGAAAATGAAAATACAGAGAAAATATGAAAACGGTATGATTTCAAAACACAATGATGATCCTAAGAAAAGAAAACACTGGAAGTGTAAAGAGACTTTTACTAGGTAAAGAGCAATCCTCTAAAAAGTATAGGAATTAAAGTATAGTAAGTAACCGAGGACAACTTTAATCAATTGGGAAAAAGAGTGCTTACAATATGTCTGTAAGCTTTTGGATATTTTATATAAACTATATTTTTATTTCAGGCAACCAAGCTGGCTGGATTTGTTCCAAGAGTACGGGAACGCCTTTTTCGTAGCACTTTTTACTTTAGAAATGTTCGTCAAGATGTACAGTCTAGGATTACAAGTAAGTTATAGGCCTAAATTATGTTTTTATATCTCTCTTCTTCCTGCCCTTATCCCACGTTATGTGGGGTCGGCACAACATGTTTTTCTCTTCCATTCTCCTCTATCTTTCGTCACCTCAGCACTCACTCCTTTCTTTCTCATATCCTCTTTCAAACAATCCATCCATCGCTTTTTGGGTCTACCATACGCTCTCCTTCCATCAACATTCATCCCTAACATTCTTTTATGTTTTTATATATTAATATTTTATTTTTAAAATCGTTTTGCCATGTGATGACCGGGTGAACATAAATGGCGAGATCTTCATCGACATATATTTAATAAAATATTGTCTGTGTCTCTATTTCCACAATTTTGAACTTAGTTCCCTTCTTTTTCTTCCACTTCTGATCTCTTAATATCTTGTACGTCTACTCTCAATCATTAATTGTGCCATTTTCAATCAAAAGGGTACTTATTGTCGGCTGTCAATAAGGCGCTATTTCTATACATCTTCAATTTGAAATCAACCTTATTGACAAGCGACAATGTGGTACCTTATTTTATCCTTACTTTATCTAAAAATGGATTTTCCATTTGTTTATTACTACATTAATACAAATAATATCATACGTTTTAATATATTTGCATTGTCTTAATTCTCATTATTATAATCATTGATTACTTTGACTCCTTTTTAAATTAAAATAATTACTTTGACCCCTACAATACCGCCTACTCATGTCGGTTGTCAATAAGCCGCTATTTCCATATAGCTTTAATTTGAAAAAACCTTATCGACAAGCGACAATGTGGTGCCTTTTGGTTGAAAACGTCACATATTTTTACAATCCTACTTACTGTCCAGGGTTACTTCGTGTCGCTGTTCAACCGCTTCGACTGCTTTGTGGTGGTCGGGTCCATCAGCGAGATGGTGCTCACAAAGACGGAGGTGATGCCCCCACTGGGAATCTCCGTGCTGCGGTGTGTGCGGCTGCTGAGGGTGTTTAAAGTCACAAAGTAAGATTAAAGTTGTATTTTAGCGGATTCTTAGATTCATCCCAAAAACTGCCGGTTTTTTTTTTCATTTTATGTTATCTACAACAAAATTTCTCCTTACCCGTAAAAACGAATATGAAAAATTTATTTCAGCTGAAATTATTATTTAAAGTTAATAACATTGTCTTCGGTTACCGCGATAGTTACTCATGAAATAAAACTATGAAAACGGATTATATCGCGTATATTGAATTTATAATACATCCCGACGTTTCGAACTCTTTACAGCGTTCGTGGTCAACGGGTAACTCAGAACCCGTGAGGGTGAGTATATTGAATTTATAATACATCCCGACGTTTCGAACTCTTTACAGCGTTCGTGGTCAACGGGTAACTCAGAACCCGTGAGGGTGAGTTACCCGTTGACCACGAACGCTGTAAAGAGTTCGAAACGTCGGGATGTATTATAAATTCAATATACGCGATATAATCCGTTTTCATCGTTTTATTTCATTAATAACATTGATTAATAACTAACCATTTTCCTAGATATTGCTTTTGCCTAATCCTTTAACTTAATTACGCTCCCGTGAAAATGAAACCGATTACCGATTACTAACGATAGAAATTCAAAATGTGTGCCTATTATATGGCGCGAAACTTCTAACCAATAGTTATATTTGCTTAAAAAGTACCTCTACTTTATTTGTAAAGTATCTGGACTATTTTTACTAGTTTTTTGTCAATTATTCTTCAGATACTGGCGCTCCCTCTCCAACCTAGTAGCGTCTCTCCTCAACTCCATCCAGTCCATCGCCTCGCTGCTGCTGCTTCTGTTCCTCTTCATCATGATCTTCGCGCTTCTCGGCATGCAGGTCTTCGGAGGAAAGTTCAACTACGATCCCGTGGAGGAAAAGGATCGACACAATTTCGATTGCTTTTGGCAGGCGTTGTTGACGGTGTTTCAAGTAAGTTAGTTACGTTAGTTATATTTATAAAGACATCATCTTGATCATCAGTAACAAGAAACTTCATCATTATTATCCCCAGTCAGCGCACATTAATGAAAATGTTAACTTTTAATTTTATTTAAGCGATAAAAGATAATATATTGTAATACAATATTGTCAATTATTTATTCAGATCCTGACGGGCGAAGACTGGAACGCGGTGATGTACGAAGGCATCAAGGCGTACGGTGGCGTGGGCTCCGTCGGCATCGTCGCCTGCATCTACTTCATCATTCTCTTCATTTGTGGCAACTGTATCCTTTGCTGTAGCTGTTTTATATTATTTTACTTTACTTCTTTATATCTATAACTTAATGCTTTTCAGCAATTAGGCTGCCCATTGTTTACCTCTACTTGTGTTGCTGTTTTCTTTCTGTATTATTTTTTTCTATTGAGATGTTCAATGAAGAGTATTATTATATTTATTTAATTTATCTCAAACGTACTTAAATTGAAACAGAAATACGCTCGAACATTATTGGCTTGTGCACAAATTTGGGGTAGCCAAGAAACTCACTATATATCACCATCAAGCCCTAAGGTTAGAATTGAATCAACGTCAAAAAGAAGCGGCTTCAGCGATAAAAAAAAAGTCATGACAAGCCCGGCTCATGGTTTCCTCTTTAAAAAAAATAAAAATATAATTAAATTACCCACTAATATTTTTTCCGCTATTTTAATCATTAAATACAAAGTTTATCATTAGAATCCCTATTTTAAAAGTTGTAACTTTAACCCTTATCATAAAAGCCTTTTAATGCCCTTAACTTATAAATACAGACATCTTACTAAACGTCTTCTTGGCCATCGCCGTAGACAATCTTGCAGACGCAGAATCGTTGACTAACATTGAAAAGCAGGAAGCTGTGCGTAACGCCTAGTTCATATCAATCAAACCTGAATGATTGACATTTTTTGCTTTAGCAACTTTAATTTAAATTTGTTTATCATGTTTTTAGAATCCCGATGAGAAGGAAGCCGGTAGTGTAATAATCGATGGTGCACATGCAGATACTGATGATGAATACATTCACGACGACGATGCGTATACTACGGACAAGTAAGTTTTTTTAATGGTATCAGTCGATCCAGTTTGCTTTTTGGATCAGATGCCTAAATAGGACATGGGACGACTCATTGCATTAAAGTTAAAGCAATGTCTGACACTTTACAACATTTTAGGCAGAATAAATTATTTACTTACTTACTTACTTCATCGTGTCGTCAAACTCGAGTTAAAGCCTTCTTGAAGTACGGAAAATAAGAAAGCTGCTATTTTGACGATGAAATATTGCGTTTGTGTATATAAATAAAATCTAGCAATCGAATGGTACCATTTTTTTAACTTAATACCTATATTTTGTCACTAGTTCGGAGCGCGAATATGAAGAGACAGGTTCAGAGGAAGAAGAAGAAGAAAGAGTCGAGATAGAGGGTGGAGAGGAAACAGACAGGATAGAAGAAGAACAAGAACAGGAAGAAGAGATTATTCAGAGGAATCATATAGGTATATCGATTGATAGATTATTCTGTTGTTGTTGGATAAAAACTAGTCTCAATGAGGTTCTTTTTCAAATGTAAAAAATTGTTGATTTGGATTAGGTAAAAAATTGCGGATACCTGGGACCCGTTTCTCAAAAGCTTGTAACTTGTAATGCAAGCGGATGTCACTTTTTTACAGCTTTTGTTAGAAAGGGACATCCACTTATATTACACGCTACAAGCTTTTGAGAAACGGGCCCCTGATCATAATAAATATATATTTAAAATAGGAAATGTGCAATGTGCTTTACAAAGGTCATACGGTTTTTGTAAACAAAATCCAAATAACAACCTAGCACCCGAAAGAATAGGGTTTTTTGCATCGAGTAATGTACAAATAATACTTACCTATTTACTAGCAGGTGTGGTGATAGATAATAGTTATTTGTTATACAAGGGTGCAAAGTTGTACTTTACCCGCGAGTGTGGAATCGAAACACGAGCAAGCGAAAGGATTCTATAGTTGAACCACGAGCGAAGCGAGTGGTTCTAAAATAGAATCCTGAGCGTAGCGAGTGTTTCAACACACGAGAAGTAAAATACATTTGCACCCGTGTGTAACACAAAACTTTTCCCCTCACTATAGCGAGGAAAGAGCAACATCCACAGGCGTTAGATCATCTTCATCACTGGAACCACAAATTTTTTACGATATTATAACAGAAAACACTGATTTTTACGTGAGTCGGTGAGAAGAACAGTAAAAATTTTGTTGACAATGTTGACATTTCTGTTCTGACGTATGAAATGTCAACGATGCGTTTTGAAATTGCATCGACTCAACTTGTGCGTTCAGAATTATATTTAACATCATTATAAAAAATCTAACGTTTCTTATGGAATTTTAAGGTTTATGACTTAAAATTATTAAATAAAGCTAAATTTGGTATTTTTTATTAGATTCTCAAACCATTTATTTAATGATAATTAATATCGAACGAACCATTATTATGAGCGTTTTACGTTTTGTTATCTGTCAAGCTACTTAAACACGCTCCATCCAAGGTCAAATTACTTTCCCCACTAGTGGATAAAATGCGTTTTTCCCCGCTTGTATTGAAGGATAAACGACAACTTTCCGAGCTAGTGAGGGGAAAAAAATATTTACAGTTAAAAAATAATGCAAAATTGACATACCTAGTTATAATCGTTATGTAAGTTGATGAAACGATTTTCGTTTGCTGATATCTACTGTGAATTGATTATGTTTTTACATGATTTTCATATTATAAATAAACTTAAGAACATTTTGTAAATGTCAGCAAACTTCAAATTTACAAAATTATTAATCACTAACATTTGTTAACATCTATGTACTAGTTTAAGTAATATGCAGGTATTAGATTAATCCGTGGAGATGGTAAAAATACTAACAATGCATTAGGTTCTAACAAAGAAGGACCCACTGTAACCGTCATGGAGCTAACACACAAAGAAACAGAACCTAACTATGCAACAACAGTGAACACAGAGGGCGAGGAGCCAAGATTGAAGCGAAAGCCGACAACATCATCGGCGAGACCAAGGAGGTTGTCCGAAGTCGACATACACGACTCTAAGAAACCCATCCCTGATGCTACCTCCTTCTTCATATTTACCAAAACCAACAGGTTAGGGTGTGGGACAGCAGCATCTACAGCTTCTATTAATTACTTTAGATGTTATTTTTGGAAGTATTTTTTGATTTGATGTTTCTTGATTTGTCATTGATAGTTTTATCGTCACAATTTATTCTACTTCAATTTTATTTCTTACGATTGATTTTACATCATTGATGTCACTGTAACTATCAAAGACGAATTTCTTGTTATTTTTCACGCCTTTTTTTCTACTTTAATGGTTTTAGCTGTTTTATTATGTATATTTTAATATTACTATTATTAACACGTTTATGAGCTACACTCACTTTAATTATTTTAGCATTTTCTTATTCTAAAATATTTTTAGCTGAGGATACAAACTGTAATGAAATTAGGTATCTAAAATATTTTACAGGGATTTGGGCATGTCTATAGAAGAGTTTCTTTAGTTTAGGGTATGCTCTAGGTTTAAAGTGCATTTTAGATTTAAACAAAAGTCTACTGTCGTCTCTTTCTATCTCACAAAGATGCCGGGCAGTCTGAAGAAGAAGGGACGCTAGTTACCGCCAGGCCACGGCGAGTTTCAGAAATGAATATGACCAATCAAGTGCCGCCTATACCGAACGCTAGTAGTTTCTTCATATTGTCACCAAAGAACAGGTGATTGGTGGGGGACGTACCTGATCTCATTGTCTAAATTGGCATCATATTGTCACAATAGGCGAATACATATGTAGCAGCAATTGTACAAACGATGAAATCGAGCACATGCAAACATAAAACATAGTATATTACATCCGTTTACCTACATTCTATAACAGTCATAGCCCCGAGTAGAATTAAACGTTAATAGAATCCTAAATATTAAAGATACTCGTAAAGATATCAATGAATTTAATAGCTATTAAACAATCAAAATAAGAATTTTGTTCAATTTTGGTGTATATACACGTTGACGTACAATATAACACTTGCGATGTGTGTGGATTTCAACGATTTGTAAAAGCTTCTATTTGTCGACGCATATTGTAGTGATGTCTTTCAAAAAATTGGCCTTGTCATCATCATTCATATCAATTGTCCCGTCTTAATCATCGCACGAGTGTCGTTCCTCAATGTCAATCCCAAAGAGTTGAAAAACAATGAGATTTCAAGGTATTTCAGATTCTTGTTAGTCGTTAGGATTGATTGTTAGCAGTATCGATAGATCAAAGCATGAATTCAGCTCCCTAGATAGATTTAGGCGTTAGAAAATATGAATAGTTATAGAATCGTCTGCATGAAATGTTGTCAGTTTCATTTAGTACGTCTGCATTTATTTTGTATGCACTACGCATGAGCTTCTTTTTGTTATAACTATTATATTATAAATATCTATCTATATATGTGTTATAAAGGCATCTAAATGTTTTTATCATTACTAATTACTACTGAACAATGTTTAAATGTTTGTTCTATATCCTGACCTTCAGAGTTTATCTCAAGATTTTACTCCAAGTTTTTACTGAATATATACGACATTTACTTACTGAAAGAAATATTTAATTGAACATTTTACTAATAAAATGTGTTCCTACATCAAATAGCACCTATCCTTTCTATTGGTATCATTGTTCAATTGTCACTAAATCCCCATTCGACTGTATCACTTTGGTGTGTAGCACTGGTGTCCCTTTAGAACACTACCTTCAGCCCTATCCTTATTTCCAATATAATTACCTGCATCGTCATTTACATGGTTATTATATGTAGGTTCCGCGTGTTTTGCTACAAGCTGTCAGCATCTTCGACCTTCGGGAACATCATCCTGATCTGCATCATGTTCTCGTCGGCCATGTTGGCTGCTGAAGATCCTTTGGATGCTCAGCAAAAAGGATTTAGGAATTGGGTGAGTAAAAGTTATTAGTTTTTTCTATGATAAGTGTAATTGTATGTTAAAACAATCAAGCGACCATTATTTACTGTTAAATTAATCCCTCATGCTATTACTCTTCAACTTAGCCTATATTTCAACAGATATCCAATCCGGCGTAGCTTTATTTGACGTTCATAAGCGCATTGTAATATGCCTACTTGAATAATAAACTATCTTTATCTTTATCAATACCAATTCTTTTTTTCACCTATAGTTGACACTGTTGACACACTTTAATCATAAAGTCCCACATTATCAAAGGTTTAATTATATGTGCCATCACTAAGTTTTCTGTCAATATAATGAGTTTCATCTTTGTCTTCCAGCTCCTAAGTCAATTCGACGTGTTTTTCACGGGCATCTTCACGCTGGAGCTGTTCCTCAAGCTGGTGACGTACGGGCTGATCCTGCATGAGGGCGCATTCCTCCGCTCTGCCTTCAACGTGCTCGACATGCTCGTCGTCTGCGTGTCGCTCATCTCCATGTGCTTTAAGTATGTTATCGTCATTTACTTCGTAACAGTAGATTGTTAATGGTTAACCAAGGGTTGAAAGGCACTCATTTCTGTCGAGGTAGTTCGAGACGGAAATGGTGCCTTTCACCCGGGTCAAACACTACTTTCATATCGAATGCGAGGAAAAGGATGAGGTTTAGTGGTGAATTTTTGTTGTATGCTATAATATATACGGTTTTCAAGATTTGTTAATCCGTAATTCCGTATATATCTCACCTGCCATTTAATTTTCTTTGTTATCCTCATTACCAGAATACCAATTAATTTACTTTCAACGAAATCATTTTAGTTTCCCGATGCCTATTCCTAATAAGTTATATGAAAATCGTTTACGTTTTGTTTGTTAAATATTTCAGGTCAGGAAGTATATCGGTGGTGAAGATATTAAGAGTGTTCAGGGTGCTGAGGCCACTCAGGGCCATCAATAGGGCCAAGGGCCTTAAGGTCAGTCATCTCCTACCTTGTTTTATAATTACTTCATATTTTACCTAATTCTTGTATGTGTGAAGATTTTTAAGTAATTTGTAACTATTCTGCCATTTAAATTTTAGGTAAAATCTTTCCATAATTCCGAAATTATTCTTGGCAACGGCAAAAAAAGTTTCTTTCTTTTTTTATAATAATATGTATGCTAGTTTTAAGGTATTTATCTATGGGCCATTGCCTGAAAATAAAGAATTTAATTTCATTGTAGAAAATTAGTATAATAAAAAGTTATATCCGGACAGTAACCTATTCGTTATAACAATGTTTTTTGTTGATCAACGATCTTTCAGCTGTTGTGAATGTAAACTAATACATTAATTGAACTCTGATACATTTTTTCCATGATTATAGCACGTTGTTCAATGCGTGATCGTTGCTATCAAAACAATCGGGAACATATTGTTGGTAACGTCGTTACTGCAATTCATGTTCGCCGTCATGGGAGTACAAATGTTCAAGGTAGGGGGCTTCTGAATTCTCCACATTTAGCACCTTCCTAGGGAACACGTGTGGTCCACGGTTTCTCCATTTCTCATCGATTCCTTGTCTAGAATCTTCGATTACACCTTTGGGTAACTAAATGATATTTTCTGTAACTATCTTTATTTTTCCTGATGCAGTAGCATATAATGTATTAACTACAACATCCTATTCTCGATGCTCTATGGAAATGAGATGTTGTTTTACTCCCGAAACATTATTTGCTATAACATCTCACTCATTTCTCATGATTTCATCGTCTATTAAAGTCAGTTCTGTAATTTTTGTTCTGCTTCTAACTCTTACGCTATTTATTTTGCTGCTAAAGCTTCCATGTGATCAATATTGGAAAGCTTGATGGTTAACGATATATCTATGTCGTCTTCTGCTTCATTCCTGTTGTCTTTAATATCTCTCTGATTATTTTCCAAGGGAATCCATCACATTTCACACACTCTATCCTATTAACGAAACAACCAAAATAACTGATAGGTACATAAAACTAAGAAGCAAAAGTAATTGTATTGTAATAAAAGTAATTCATCGTCGGCATGATCTCGTTAGCAGTAGCAAAATTTAGAAAACTGTATGTCGTCAATATAGTCAAGCATGGAAATAACGAACGAACCCAAAGGTGTAGACGTTAGTTGACTAATAAAGCCCATGAATGTTAGAGGTAACAACCCCTACCTTGGCGTTTACAAGTCCCCCAAGGATAACAAGTGCCCCGTTAACAAAGTCGCCCGAAGTCCCTTGTTATTAAAATTGGTTTGCTTCTCCCCTATGTCCCGCTGCTGGATGGTCGGTCGTCCCCGTTGGTAACGTATGCCCCGCTAACCTGAGTAGTATGTGGTGAAATGTGTGATAGTAGCTATTAAGACTATAGGCAATATAATGCTAGTTACGTATTTGTTACAATTTATGTTTGCTGTCGTTGGCGTACAGTTATTTAAGGTGAGATTTTGGTGTTGTGCTTGAGATTTTCTAGAAAGACTTGAATAGCATTTATATACATGTGTTAACTTTAAGCTGCTCCCATACTGTACTTATCCAAAATGATATAAAATCAAATTTCATGTTTTGACATGAATGACATGATAGTGTTACAAAATACAAAATATTATCTTAATGCAAAATTGTAGTTATTATTTGTTTGGTATTATATGAAGAATCTGCTGTAAAAGTAATTTGTACATCAATATGTTCAACTCTTTTTAGAATATCTCAGTCTTAAACTAATTCTAGCCGCATGCAAACTAGGTGTTATAGCATGATCGTATTGATCATAATTTCAGGTTCTGGTTGGTGTATATTTCGTTTTAGTTCGATGATGAAAATTAAATTCACGGGTCTATTAAAATGTTAAATTTTATTTTATTAGTAACACTTGTGCTAGAATTAAATCAGACGTTTGCAGTCTAACTTCACTTCTTTACCTGGTCCAGGACTATCATAAACTTGCATTATATAATGCTTCTAAATATTTCAAAGGTTTTGAGTTTTTGTGGCATTGGCATCTAACTGCGTGGTTAGGACCTGAGTCTTGCGTTTGATATAAAATGTATTTGAGTGACAAACTATTTGTCTAATATAACATGCACACATATATGACCAAGCCAATTGCATGAGTTGCTGAGGTATTATCTAACTTTAATTTTATAAAAAAATACTCACGAGATGCTTTATTTTACCGTCAGTTATTGAGATAAAGTTTTGCAAGCCGTCAGCTTGTTAAACCGAGCATAATAGGAAAATCATTCAAAAGAAACTTATATTCTGTAGCCAATATCAATGCTTTTGTATAGTGTTTTTTCATCATGAGAAATGAGTTGTGTAGATACATCATCAAATCCTTTAACAGGCTAAACGTCATCTTATGATTTAAATTGACTCATGTTTATGTAGTTGCAAAGCATGGTACTAATTTCTTGGTTTTAAATTTAATCGTTATTGATCATTGAGTTTTGGTTTCAGGGAAAGTTTTTTAGATGTACTGATATTTCGAAGATGACGAAAGCAGAGTGTCAGTAAGTAACAATTTATTCATTTGGTGTAACTTTTGCGCAACGTAATTAAATGCGTAACTCATAGTACTTATTATATGATAATAAATTCAATTATTTAACCAAATCTAATAAGAGCTGACATTAATAAAGAAAGCCTAGTAGCCTAAACACGTGTATTTAGTCGGATATGGATTAGGTAGGTATCTATAGTTAAGCTTGAATTGCCAGTGCTTCGCTCGAAAGAGCGGAGTGTATAACTGAGCCAGAACCCTTTTGTTTTGCTGCAACGCACACAGCAATCCTACGGTTTATTTTTTTCACCTTAGCAGCTCGAACAAGCCTACTTTCGTCACTTCCTGCAGTGAGGAAAACAAAGTAGCTTTTTAATTTAGTGAAGGCCATGAACTGCCACTTCATACTTTTATTACATTTGTTTGTTTTTTTGTCTGTATTATTCTGTGTAAGTCGAAATGCATTTTAACCTTTAATATGTTCTCACTACTGAGGTGAAAAATTATGTGTGCAACACGAGAGCAAAGTTATTTTACATCTCGTGTTTTTAAGTCCCTCGCTACGCTCAAGATTCTAACTTAGAATCTTTCGCTTTCTCGGGACTCAAAATAAACACTCGCAAGAAAAACCAACTTTCCTCTCTTGTTGCACAAATAACTATTTTAAGTTTTGTTTTTATCTTAATGTTGCTTTTTTGTATCTCTTCTGTTTCTTTTGTTTTTAATATGTGTGTATTAACGAATAAATTGTTTATCTATACCTATATCCATGGTTTATCTTGACATTTAAAATTGCTCCCTGTATCTACATATATCTAATGTATAACAATGTTTAATTCAACCTTTTTTTAACAATTTTTTTTTTAGAATCTATTTTGAATAAAACCATTTAAAACATTTTGATTTTGTTGTGATTTTGACATTAAGTTAATAACTTATATATATTTTTTTAAATATGCATATTTAAGAAATAACTTTATCTTTTATTTTTCAGAGGAACATACCTTGTGTTTGAAAATCGAAATTACGTAGTTAGGGATAGAGAGTGGAAGAGAAATGACTTCCATTTTGACAACGTTATGAAAGGGATGCTGACGCTGTTCACCGTCTCTACGTTCGAGGGATGGCCTGCGTAAGTTTTTACTTTTACTGTATTCTTTTCCAAAGATCCAATAACACTAATGAAAGAAAGAAAGAAAGTAAGAAAGAAAGAAAGAAAGAAATAAATAAATAAAGAAAATTATTAGCACAACATATTCCATAAAACTAAAACTAATTACACGAAATGAAATGCAGTTGCGCTAAATGGTCCTTACTCAGCTTGGTGTCACTGCATGAGCCACATGGCACTCTTCGCGACGCTGATTTTCAGTGAGGCCCAGTAGATGGACTGTGGCACTGGTGGTGATAATGCTGTATTATCAAAATCTACACACGCGGCAGCGTATCAAGCCAAGTTCAACAAAAAAAAAGAGAACTGGCGACGCAGCGGCCGTGTGTTATAACACGAACCATTTGGAGCCACTTTTGACCCCTACGTAACTAATTAGTAGTAAAAGCTTAGACGGATAACTAACTTTGCACCGACCTGATACTCGAACTCAGATATTTTCACAGAAATGTGACATTTATGATGATATTGCCAAACTTTGTCATTGCAAATGCCATGCAGAGTATTGCAGAGTTAACTTGGTCCGACTCTAAAACAAATATTTCTGTTGCAGGTTGTTGTATGTGTCAATCGACTCAAACCAAGAGGACCGTGGTCCCATTACTAACTTCCGTCCAATCGTCGCAGCCTACTATATTATTTATATTATTATAATTGCCTTCTTTATGGTGCGTCTTACTATGATTACTATTATATGACTTATAATCTTAAACAATACCCAATGTAAAACCATTTAATTGAATAGGGGAACTTATAAATTTAAAAGTGGAAAAATTACTGCCTTGGGTGAGCTTGAACTCACGGCGACGGCGGCTAGTGAATTTTTCCACTTTTAAATTTATTCTGGGCTTGATGGCATCGTTCGCAGATGTTTCTGCTTGTTAAAACATTAATTTAGGTGAACTTATTATCTAACTTTAAAGGTACAAGCTGGAACCGATATCCGCGAAGGATTTATACTTAAACATTGTATTAATAATTGGAAACTTGTCATTTTTTATACAAGATCTTGCGACGAAAGTTTAATTTTTTGCCACAAACTGAAGTATGAGTAATTTTACGGGATCAAAATTTAAGAAAATTTAAGATTAATTAGATACCTACTGTACTTTTACTGTGGGTGCACAGTAAAATGAATCCATAAATTTTAATGTAACTATATTTCAGGTAAATATATTCGTCGGTTTCGTCATAGTTACATTCCAAAACGAGGGAGAGCAAGAGTATAAAAACTGTGAACTGGACAAGAATCAGAGGAACTGCATAGAGTTCGCCCTGAAAGCTAAACCTATAAGAAGGTACATGGACACTATTTAAAATTTACTTACTTAATGGCGATAGCGCAGTGACCCAAAATGAGTCTTGGCCTCCGATACGAGTACAGGCCAGTTGTCTCGATCCTGCCCAATCACCCGCCAGGGCCGCCGGTTATCGGCTTGGTGAACGCGCTAATCCGCTTCAAATCGCGCATATCCGCTTCAACAGCATCGTCACAGCGAGCTATTTTAAATTTAGTCAACATAACACTAAGCGCCAATTGCACCATCCCACTAACCCGGAGTTAAGCGGTTAAACCGTTAACCCAGTGTCACGTTACCATGGTTACCAGCACAACTTGACATTGGGTTAACGGTTTAACCGGTTAACCCCTGGTTAGTGGGATGGTGCAAGTGGCGCTTAATGTGAAACAGTATTAAAGTATTATATATTAATTAAAATTAATAAAACTTCCTACAGTATTCATTGGAAAATCAGATGTTTTCAGAATCACCTGAAACCAAGCCTTTTCTTAGCATTTCCCAGTTAATTTCTTAAAATTTCATAATATTTCTTAATCATCTTTTACTCTTATTTATATTTCAGGTATATCCCAAAGCATCGCATTCAATACAAAGTGTGGTGGTTCGTCACGTCCCAGCCGTTTGAATACGCCATCTTCGTCCTCATCATGATCAACACCATCACACTAGCCATGAAGTACCACAATCAGCCCCTCGAATACAGCAAAGCTTTGGACATGCTCAATATGATTTTCACCGCTGTCTTTGCTCTTGAGTTCATTTTCAAACTCGCTGCCTTTAGGTTTAAGGTTTGTATCACCAGCAATTTTATCATCATCAGCATCATTTCTCATGACAGTTATTTCATCGATGCTTTCGTTTCATTTAGCCGCTAAGAGGTTCTCAGGTATATTGACGAAAATAGATTCGGTGTCACTAATAATTCTGAATTAATTTCATTTTTATCTCTGTAGCATGTCAATGTCAATGGTTACTTATCACAAATTTGACTCATATTTTCCCTTATGTATCATTTAATTTTTATATACTCTTAAATTCCTAAACCAAATTTTAAGGATTTTAAGATATTTAGGATGATATGGCAATCGATGTATTTTTAGAGGTTTTTTGAACATATTAAAAAAAATTACAAGTCACATTTAGGTAAAATAAATTCAGAGTTATTATAAGATGTAAATTGTTTTATTTTATTACCGAAGAATACAGTTATTTTCCACACAGATAGACATAATTGGCTAATTTTAATTTTTTCAGAATCTATTGAAGTCGGTTGTTATTAGTTTCCATTGTAGTATTTAATAGTTATGTTGCTATTCTTGTCGATAACGCTACACAGATGTAGTGAATAAATCACAACAAAATTGATAATAATATATAAATATAAATATATAATTTGATAATAAAGTATATATCAGATGTTATCAATAAAACGATTTAGTTTAATAGTATATAGTCTTCTGTTATTCACTATATCGGTAGAAATAAACTTTTCTTTTGACCACTGTTTGATGTAATATGTAGTATTAATCTTAATAAAAAAAACATTAATAAGCGTCAGTTGTCAACTCAAAATAATGGCACTTTAATTGTATAAAACGCATTGTAGGATTATTGATGTATTTTGTTCTTTCTTTATATATGTACAATTATAACAGTATCCAAAATAAATAGAGAATGTAGACTTATATTGACCGGGAAATATCGGGAGCTCACAAATAATACAAAAGGTAATCACGGTCTATATCCCGGTCAATATAAGTCTAGTGAAACTAACCGTGAATCATTCAAAACTCAAATAGAGAATGATTAATTTAAATAGGCAATGCGAAGAAAACTCAGAAACTACTTATAACAGACAGTTTATAATATTTTTTACTTTAAGAAGCCACTAGGATGGTTTTGATTATAATATAAATTTAAGCTAATTAGTAATCCTTCAAAAGTTTTTTTTGGATGATAATGTTTATGCTGCTGATTCATATGGTTCCATACTATCATCTCTTTTTACAGTCTCTAGGCTATCTATTTACCGCAGAGAAAAGGCTTCCAGTTTGTTATACATTTGTCCGGGATCAATTTACTGTTAGATGTAATAAGTAGTTTTTGTTCATTTTAAAATACCGTTTTTTTGTTCAAAATCTGCTTCGACATACTCAAGAGCAAATTTAGCTATCTTTTGTAGTTACTAATATACTCTCACTGCTCTATTTACTTAGATAAATACCCTGTATACACGATGATTACTTCTACTATCGGATTTACAGTTGGTTAGTCTGAGCGAGAATACAAGACTCGTGAAATGTATGGGATCCAATACATTCTATACGACTTCTCTTTTCGCACAGACTCTATAATGATTTTATCTTTTTTAATGCATTCATTTTATTATAAAACACGTTTTAAAAGTAGAAGATTACAGTCAGTGTTGGCCGAACGTTAATTGCAATTAACCATTAACCAGTACAAATTGAACCGTAAACTGTAACTGCCGTTACCATTTACGGTTCAATTTGTACTGGTTAATGGTTAATTGCAATTAACGTTCGGCCAACTCTGATTACAGTAATAATCATCTGTCAGGCCCAAGCTATAATTAGGTACTACTTTATGTTCCGTTAATTTCCATATAGTGATATTACCACATATTTTAATTTTCAGAATTATTTTGGAGACGCGTGGAATACATTCGACTTTATCATCGTGCTAGGAAGTATTATAGATATTGTGGTATCACAAGTCAACGAGCTCAAAAACCAGGTAACACCGCGGCGCACCACTAGTATTATAGCAGTCACCGATCACAATAAATGTACTATTTTACATTGAAAAAGTTATTTGCTATAAAACCAAGAAAGACATAATCAGTTCATAGAAATAATCGTATTGAAATATTAGGTAATGATAATGATGATTAGGTAAACATTTAAAATACACCACACAAATAAAAAAATATTAAAAGTGACTTTTTCGATAAAAATTGTACAGTTACTGTCCCGCGCATGGATGATTTTTTTGATACAAAAGTAAATGTTGTAGCTTACTCTATAACTAGCAATCTTCAAGCCCTTAGATTATTGATGCATAAAACAATCAACAGTACAGTATCCATTGTCCCATAAATACTTTCAAACTGTGAAGAATAGATTGAGTAAGTGTGTATAATTGTAGACTCTTCTAGACTTCTAACATACCTGAGTAATTTAAAAATATTTATATCCCCATTTTGCAAACAATTTTTATTAATCATTTCATGACTCATGTAAGCCGCATGATGTAGTAATATTTTCCCATGTTATTACAAATGTAGATAACATGTTGATTTCAGGGAAGCGGTTTAACAAAAGCCCACATAAAGGTAAGTTGCACTCTGCGACACTAATAGCTGCCCAAACACGAAACAAATAAATACCTAAAAATAAAATGAAACTTAATTTTAATGCTGTAAATAAAGATAACGATATAGCTTTAGATGTACATATAGATATAGACGATGGGACAGTAACAAGCAAACCTGCAACTTCCAATATCGCAAATGCATCTCGCACTGAGCACTCAGTCAATATCATGCAATGTAAAAATGTAACACTGTCACAATATCCTGAAATAAGAGCAAAACGTTAAGTTGATGACGTATTAGCTGTAACATTTTTCAATTCTTATATTATATAACATTGACATTAACATTATCAAAATAAAAAACACCATACTTCTAGCCAAAATATTTAGGCATTTTTCTTTTAGTCAAGGAAGTTACCAATTGAATTACAACAGTATCCCTGTTAATAAAAATACTCTCAAATTGTGTCACAAAGCTAAATATTAATATGGTTAATATTTATAGTTTCAAATCTGCAATTTGACGTTTTCAACCAAAAGGTACCACATTGTCGATTGTTGATAAGGTTGATTTCTAATTGAAGCTATATGGAAATAGCGCCTTACTGGCAAGCGACAATAAGTACCCTTTTGGTTGAAAATGGCACAAATGTTGGTCTGTTCACGTTGCAGACTATTTAATCAAAAATATTTGTCTTTAAATTTTTTACTACTTATAAACATTTCAGGAAACTTCTATACCATCGATCAACTTCTTCCGATTATTCCGAGTGATGAGACTTGTGAAGCTGCTGTCCAGAGGGGAGGGGATCAGGACTCTCCTCTGGACGTTTATAAAGTCATTTCAAGCGTTGCCGTATGTTGCCTTGCTGATTTTGATGCTGTTCTTCATTTATGCTGTAGTGGGGATGCAGGTAAGACCATCCGCTTACTACTATACTAGACTTAGGTATATTGACCGGGATACGGGCCGTGATTAGCTTTTGTATTGTTTTTGAACTCCCGATATTTCAGTCACCCGTGAACAAGATGCATGTGACTGCGTCGAAATATCGGGAGCTCAAAAACAATACAAAAGGTAATCACGGTCCATATCCCGGTCAATATAAGTCTAGTGAAACTAACCGTGAATCATTCAAAACTCTCATCAGCTTTATAAACCGCTTTTAATTAAAATTGTAGGTTTGTCACAAATAATAACGAAAGGAATATTTCGTGCAGTTGATATTCGAAAATAATCTCGCAAAGCAAGTTTCCTAAGAACAACCGCACTTGAATGGTAACCAAACGAAGATTAAAAGTTATCGCAACCAAACATGTACCAGCTCCGAACGTTAATGTTATTTTCGGACCATTGAAATATTTCTTGTAATAGTTATTGTCTCCGATTTTATAGTTATTGTCTTTGATTTTGCTTTCAGGTGTTTGGGAAAATAGCCATAGACGATGAAACTCCGATCACTAGGAACAACCACTTCCAGACATTCCCTCAAGCCATTCTAGTCCTATTTCGTTCAGCTACAGGTAAGAATGTCGATAAACAGAAATCTTTACAATGCTTCAGCTTTATAATATATCCAGGATTTTTCGATGCAACAGATTCTTAAAAAAGGCATGAACTGTGAAAATTGTTGTAAATTTCATTTGTAAATTTTCTCTACCTACGCATTTCTTAGGTCTTTATGAAAATTTTATGTGTTTATTATATTCCCTCTTCTTTAATATTTATACTTTTCCGGTTTTAGCAGTCTCCAGTCTAGGATTATTAGCGTCTCTACTATATTTTAGAATTTAGATCCTAATGTCATTTCATGTGCCATTTTAAAGATATCCAAGAGTCATGAATGGAATTAGATTTACTTTAGGACGAATTAATTAGTGCCAAAAGTAATTCAACTCTAGATCTGAAAGATTATTTTTACCCATACTAACAGTCAGTTTTGAAGTGTAGGTAAATTTAGATCAGAAAAGAATCATTATCTGTAGTATTATCTTATCATTATTTTTGTCGGTTCCAGGGGAGGCGTGGCAGGACATCATGATGGGGGTATCCCCGGAGCCGGAAGTGCAGTGCGACGACAACTACGAAGAGGAACCCGGCGAGAACGTCAATTCCTGCGGCTCCGTGCTCGCCTTCCCCTACTTCATCTCTTTCTACGTGCTGTGTTCTTTTTTGGTAAGACTAATGTAAAATACTAACTGTAGACAACTTCATTCGCGTGCCCTTTTTTTGGTTGTTCCTCCATACATCTATGTCGTTCATCATCTCATCATTCACCTGCTTTCATATCACTTCCCATTGTCCATCCACCTTTTCCTTGGTTTTTCTTTATTCATCCTTCCTCATATCTATAGACAACTACCCGGTGAAAATGCTGCTTATTATGTCTTCCCTATTTAAATCTAAAGCAAATAAAAATGTTTTTTTTACTTCTGATTTATTGCTTACCGAAATAAATTGTACAATTTCAGATACAATAAAGGGAAATTCCGCATTGTCTTGAAATTCTAGATAAACAATATCTCTATCCATTTCTAATATAACTTTATACCTTCAGCATAAATTTTGTACGTACTGCCAGAAAACTCAACCAGCGAGTATTTTATACTGACGGTTTTGGTATTTTCATCGTAGTCGACTTTTGGGGGGTTGATCGCTTTCACTGTAACTTTGACGTAGCTCACTTCAGTGTCTGGTGGACTCTGAAATTATCAACCGTTTTACTATTTGATTGGTACTACAGAAAAGCCAGTTGAGGAAAATATACCATTTGTAATTCGATAAGCTTGTAAATACAAGCCTCCGATAAAAATCTTTCTCAAAGACAGACTTCGTGCTCCAACATCTTGGGGTCAATTGCTAACCATGATTGAAAAACAGTATTTTTTTTTAGATTTTTCATAATACTTACAGGTATATTGACTTGTGTATTAAATCGAAGCCACCCAATCCAACTATCATTACTGTATATTTTTAGTCCACGGCCTTTTATACCTGCAAATAATTTAATATAAGCGTTTTTAAACAGTCCTAGAATTTTGGCTGATATATCTTATGTCAATGATGAAAATGAATAAATAATTTTCTAAAGATAAAGATACTTAAATGAATGACTTGCTTTTTTTCTAGTCAACGACGTACTTCTTCCCTATTTTGTGTAGGTACTTGTTCACACATTAAGTAGAAAAGAATCTCAGTTCAAAAGTAACTTACCAAATTCGTAAACATATTCCGGAATAACATTTGGAACACAGACCACATTTATGGCAAGGTTCAATACTAGAACCAATAGTATCAATTGTTTTGGACCCATATTGCTTATCGTTACGAAGGTAATATTTATCCAAGTTAAAAATTATGGCTTTTTATTAACAATTGAATGTGTCGCAGTAATTGGAAATGTAGTAACATGGCTTGTATTTAAACGGTGTGAAATCGATAGGTATATTAATATCAATTGGATATTTAGTTCCGATTGCACAGTCGCTATCAGATATATAGGAGCGGCCCAGGTGCTCAAAAATATCTGAACACGCACTCGCGCCTTGACAATAGAGGCGTGTTCAGATATTTGTGAGCACATGGCCGCTCCGATATAACTGATGGTGACTGTAAAATACCTACTAACTTTCTTACGCGGTAACACTGGTAACAAGTCAAGATCAATAAATCAATCCATACAAATCAATCGAAAATTGGCGATTTTTTTGTCAAAATATTGGAAACGTGAACCACCAAAACCTAAGAACCGTGGTCTAGAAATGCTTAGGACATCAAATTTTCTTAGACCATCCTGATTCCTGTCACTATCACGCACAATCTAAGTAATTTTATGACAGTTTGATTTTCCCGTGTGGACGGGTTTTTAACGCGCCTCGTTAAAGTTTAAATGTGATCTATTGATTTCTAGGAACAACCTTCAACTGTTTCATACAATTTAAGTCATTCAGTTCATAGTGCTCGTGATGAGATGAGACTGATGCTTGATAATAAGTTTGTGTTTATTTGTTTCAGATTATCAATTTATTTGTAGCCGTCATTATGGACAACTTCGACTATTTGACCAGAGACTGGTCAATACTGGGACCACACCACTTAGATGAATTTATAAGGTAAGGCTTCCCAACCACGAATAACTGTAATGTGCGCTAAGCCACGCACACTCTTACGTAGCCTATTATTATATATGTATACGCAGTATACGCTAGCACTTAATAGGAACATTATCCAGAATAAAGACATACTTATAAGTTATAACCAATTGGTTGTCTTAATTAACGTCCCACACTACAATTGACGCCACACCTCACATGGCGATCCTGCCAGGATGAAAGTATGATTTAATTCTGAAATATGATCCTTAACCTACGGAATATATAGACAGATTATGTGAAGGTGTGTGTAACGTACAGTGCACACCACCAGCCACTAACACTAATTGGAAAACACGTTCAATTGTTTACTTTATTTTCGCGCAGCAAGGTCCAAATTCAAAATTCAAAGTGACTGCTGTTGTGTGTTGTGCTCCAGAAGGAATGAGTAAATTTAAAGAGTTACTCGCAGGTATAGGTACATGAATTTATAAATATATTGATTTACCTGAATTTAAACTGTCATAGGAAGTCGTAAAATTAGTAGGTAGTTTAACTCACGTATTTTCAGACACGCGTGACATGTCTCAAAGAGCTTAGGTTTCCATTTTTAAACACTAACATGGCTGAGTACTTAGCGCTGCTCAGCGCTAATAATATGTGAGTTAAATGATAAAATTAGTTTAATATTGATTTACTCTTTCATCGTTTTTATTAATTACAAACTTTACAAATTGTCTTCATTATTATTTATGTATTAAATTAATTTATTTTCAGGTTATGGAGTGAATACGACCCGGACGCGAAGGGTCGGATAAAACATTTAGATGTAGTTACTTTGTTAAGAAAAATTAGTCCTCCTTTAGGTAAGTCCATTACCTCCACATATTTACATAACAAAATGTATTCTTTACTTACTTATATTATAGTCTTTTTTAACAAGCATATACGGCTGCGAGCGATACTACTAATTTTATACTAAAGAAAAAAAATACGCCACCCCAAAGGCATGTATTAATAAGGGAAGGAATGAAATATTGGCACGGTAGGCTTCCGTAGCTCAATTGGTTAAGAGCAATGCACGGATTGCAGAAGTTGCGGGTTCAAGTCCTGCCGGAAGCGTATTTTTTTCCATTTTTTCCTTTAATATAAAATATATTATAGCGTTTGCTTTGGTGAGACACTTCTGCGCCTCTCAGACTGATGTGCCCATAAGACCAATCCTGTTTTGGTGGTTGTGAAAATTTCCAATAATTTTACAAAAATATCTAAGCACCATCCACTTGCAGGATTCGGCAAGCTGTGTCCACACCGCGTGGCCTGCAAGAGACTGGTCTCCATGAACATGCCGCTCAACTCCGACGGCACTGTACTCTTCAACGCTACCCTTTTCGCCGTCGTCAGGACTTCGCTGAAGATCAAAACTGAGGGTATCAATACTTAGCTTCATCTTGCTGTAATAACAAGCTGCCGTCCGTCTGGGACGCCTTTAGAACCCATTTTTACTATATAGTTTTAATCCCGTCTGGGGAACTTTGCGTAGAATCAATATTATTGTGGTTAACCTGAAATGCGATTATTGTTAAGATTAATTTGGAGAAGACCGTCTATCAGGTAAAACCGTTTACCTCTTGCCGGTCTTCCTAACCGAAATTTTTTAATGGATTTTTTCCGTAATCAGTAACATAGGTGATGGCAGTTCTAAGCTAAGGCAGGGGTCGGTAAACCGCTCTTTGGTGGTACAATTTTGGCTCTTCAAGTGACACAAAAATTAATACTTGAGACTTCTTAGACCCTTGAAATCAACATTTGCGGCTCGTTGAGCTTCCTAAAACTGGTGATTTCTAACTGCTGTTGGCCCCTTTTGCTCAAAAGTTTGCCGACCTCTGAGCTAGAGGATTAGGTACGTATAACACAACCCACTTAAACAATGACAGGAGGCCTGCTAGGATGTACGCATATAGGCTTGATTATAACTATGAAGACAATAGTATACACTACACCTTTATTACAAATCACAGACAACACTCACAAATTCCCAATTTTTTTAAATTATTATTAGCCAAGCCTCCCCTGTCTTCCGCCACGCGCCACTCGTCACGGCTTTGTGCATGCTCCCGCCAGTCGCAACAAAAAGAGTATAGGTCGTCTCGCCATCTCCTTTTTGGCCTGCCTCTGCCTCGGGTGATCTGTGGTGCCCATTCGGCCGCTATTTGGCCCATCTATCCGGGCGCATGCGACAGATGTGTCTCGCCCAATCCCACTTGAGTTTAGCGGCCTTCACACCCACATCTGCGATACCAAAAAAAAAAAGTTGTTATATATACTTATGCACAAAAGATACTTTTACCAACGCAAAGCCTGAGACTAAACATGATTCCTAATTTCAATTATGAAATTAACTATAGTTTTAACGATTCTAAAAACAGTAAATAAGTAAGACAGGAGCATTTTTTATTTGTATATATATTTTAGGTTTAATAGTTTTAAGTTGTATATAATTGCTTATTTGAGTTATTGTTTGTTTTGTTTTATTTTTTTAAACTTTGTTGTACCTAATAAGCGGTTATTATAAAAATATACATTTACACAAATCCTTACGGTGTTAACCTCTTGACCACAGGAAGACGCAATCAAAATGTTGCACCGTCAACTCCCAGTAAGTCATCATTTGGGTCAAAAGTCTTATCGTTGTCTTGGTTTTTGTCCCGAAAACATGTTATTTAGTGGTGCTTGTTGTATGAGATGTAATTTAATTTTTAATTTTTGTCTTGTGAAGTATATCGCATCTATCGCTAGAAAAACACAGTTCTTTTGTTTATTTGATAGAAGAGACAAATAAAAGCGTGACAGAGTCAGACAAGATAACTATAATAATTTTGACCCATTTGCTAACTGTCAGTTTCGTACAATTTCGGTTCTTCTGTATAATAACATTAACAAAAATGTAAACGTCTATCCTCTACTGTTTAAATGTTAGAATACACTAGACAACATAGGGAATGCAACTAGTAAATATTTAGTATGAGAAATAAAAACAAAATACAAAATGTTTTTTTCATAAATACAATACTAACAGTGTTACATTAGTGCTGATCCCCAAGCCAGGCATGCTGGCATCTCTGGCGTAAAGAATACGGTTTACGTTAAAATTTACCGGTTTTCATTCCCTAAGGCTTCACATGTAGGTATAAATTTAGACACACCAAGTTACTAGAATATGGAATAACACTCATTTATACCTAACATAAACACTTACATAATATATAACTTAAAGTAGACGCACCTAATATAGGGGCACTCAATGTAAATAACAATAACTTACCTATCTATCTTGTATATATTTATTTGTTGATTTCTCGATTTGTCACAGATATTTTTCAATTACCTACTTGGTGACTCAAACCTCTAGTTTTCTAGACTTACACCAAGAAAAGTCTGCAACGATTTTGATAGAATACGCAGTGCAAGTGTTGTTTAAACGTCATAGTTTCATAGAAGTTTGGCGTTTAATATAACACTCGTTCCAGACTTATCTTAGTCTAACTATATCTTGTATTGAAACAATGTAAAATAATTCCTTGTATTCATTATTAACTGTTCTGCTGGAGAGACCTTAGGACGATCTTTGACTTTGAATGTATGTTACAATAGAAACCCTTTTCTAATAAATTAAACTGTAAAATTGAACTGCGTAAGAAAGCCAATGGTACCATTTTGAACTGTTTTGCGAACCTCTTTTTTACCCCTCAGGCAACATTGACGATTGAACTGCTGAAGAAAGCAATAAAATGGTACCATTTTGAACTGTTTTGCGAAGCTCTTTTTTACCCCTCAGGCAACATTGACGATTGAACTGCTGAAGAAAGCAATAAAATGGTACCATTTTGAACTGTTTTGCGAAGCTCTTTTTTACCCCTCAGGCAACATTGACGATTGAACTGCTGAAGAAAGCAATAAAATGGTACCATTTTGAACAGTTTTGCGAACCTCTCTTTTACCCCTCAGGCAACATTGACGACTGCAACACAGAACTAAGAGCTGTCATCAAGAAGATTTGGAAGAGAACGTCTCCGAAACTCCTGGACCAGGTGGTTCCGCCACCTGGGGACCCAAATGAGATCACCGTCGGCAAGTTCTATGCCACCTTCCTGATACAGGACTACTTTAGAAGGTAATATTGGTAAAGGGTTCTTGTCTTGTTAATTATATAGTTATTCACCTACTGATGTAACTTAATTTCAATTGGGTCTTATGAAATAATTGTTTTAATTAGACTTTTTTCCTAACTTTTAAGGATCGGTTGCACCAAACTGTTTGTCATCGTTAAAGAGTTCGCAACATTTTATTCTATGGAAAGTTTCATAGTAAACCGCCGCGGCGCGCCCGGTGACGTTGATCAGTCTGTTAAGTGCGGATGGTGCAACTGGCACTTAGTGTGGGGTGGACACTAGCGTCTTTTGAGCGTCAACGTCTAGACAGCGCTATGGAAAATGGCGTCGCTGCGCGGTTGCGCCAACGTTGCGTCGAGCAGCAGCCATAGAGTTGACTAGACGCCGCGCCGACGCTTGGAAGAGTTGGAAGACGCTAGTGTGGGATGGCTCTTAGAAGGCGTTTTCAACCAACCCACCTCGGCGTATTTGTTTTAAACCAATGAGCCGACCAAATATAATTTTTGAAATATATAAAAAATCTATTTAACAATTTACTCGAATTCGCTGTTATGAATTTTAGATATAGGTATGTTTATTTTCTATTTCGGTGTCCGTGTTTCGTGGTTCTCTTTCATGATTTAAATAAAAAGGCATTACAAAGCAGCAATGTAGTAGATATACAATTACGTTAAAACTTTTGTTCTCAATACTTATTATCTTTCTGTAACTGAATATAACGAAAAAAGTAGGATATTGGCACATAACTTCTTTGGCTTAATCAGTCCATTTTGGATTTTATTTCCATTCAGTTAAAGTTTGATTTGTTTCGAACACTGACACTGTTATTTTTGTTTCATAGGAATCACGCGTAAGTAACGCATCGGACGTATGTCTAGGTCTCGAATGTTCCCAATTAGTGTTTACGCAACACCTAATGCTGGCTCCACATAGGCGGTTATGTCGACTTTTCGTAATTCCTTTTTTGTTTTTTTAACTATGACGTTTAATGCTGTGTTACTATACCTATCGACAAATATTTATGTCACATATGTTATTCCCTTCGGAAATGTTTTAAGGAAACTATTCGTGCGTTAATACTGTTAAAATCATACAATAACAAGACCTGAAATATATTTGATTTTTTTGAAACTGAAATCAATGCTGTTGAATAATATTCCGACTTGGGTGCCATTTTGCTATATCCACAGCACTATATCCTTAGGCTTTTTATTTCTTATGTTATTCTCTGATGTAAGGAACAGAACAAAAATCACGATTGATTATACATTACCGTCAGTGTGGCTCCAGTGTAAAAATGGTAAATAAATTAGAATATAAAATTTACGTAACTACCCGCAAATAGTTTGGGTTCCATGCATGTACCTAAGATGATGACGTAAATAAACATATAAATAATGCTCCCACAAAAAGCTTCAAGGCATGTCTTTGGGTTGTTCCCGATTCCAAATAATAATGGTACATTAAATTTTCCTTTTGGTATTATATATTATATGGTTAAATGTTGTGTTTTTGTGATATTCCGTTAAAAACTTAAATTATCGTTAAACTAGGTGGTCTTTGTCCGATTTACTTTTAGGAAAATTATAGCACTTATAATCATAATATTTTACTTAGGCTGCTGATTTTTCTACAACATAAATAAATAATAATGTTTTAATATCTCCATTGCACTTTTACTATTGTTTATTTTTTATTGGTAAGTATATTACGCAATTTCTCAAAGATACAAATAGCCATTTTACTCCAATTTTATAGATTATATGTATACGATGGCTCCTAGATCATGCTAGCCTAGCTTTCACTAGATTTTTCCATCTCATAGCTTAGATGCACAAGTACCGTCAATGTACCATACGATTCTCAGTCTTACCTTCTTTACCACAAGGTTCAAAAAGCGGAAGGAGCAAGAGTTAAGGCAGAACGACGAAGCCTGTCACCAGATGACTCTCCAAGCGGGTCTGAGGACTCTTCATGAAGCAGGACCTGAGCTGAAAAGGGCTATATCAGGGAATCTCGACGACATTACAGCAGAATGTGATGTGCCTATGCATAGGGTAAGCAACACAGAAATTGAAAAGGAAGCATTCGTTTAAAACTAAAAGTAATAATTAAATCAACAAACTATCCCATGTTTGTATTAAAAGTGGATTTTCGGCGCAATCAATTTCCTTGTTTTCTTTGGATCAGATTTTTTAAGCAAGGACATGTTTTAAGACCCAATGGCATACTGGCAAACTGGTAATGCACAGCGAATTGAAATGCAGAATTTAATAATTAATAAGACTGAATATGTCTAAACAGAGAAACCACTCATTATTCGGAGGGGTGTGGTCGAGCATTCGAAGACACGGATCCAACAGGCACATCAGACACAGGAAACCGGGGGAACCTCCGATGGGTAAATTTAGAATTTTTAATTAAAATTCACTTAAAGTACTAGAAAACCAAATAGCATCGTTTAAAATTCATAACGCGTTGCGAATTAAACTGTTATTAAATAATATGACTGAATGAAAGTGAATTATTGTAATTATTTTGAGAAATAAAGATCTTTAAACCGAATAATAAGGATTAATATGTCTAAACAAACGAAAAACACTACACATTTATATTTTTGTAAATTATAACAATTGTTTTGTAATCATTAGGAGAAGGAGTGGGTAATCATCTGAGTTCTATGATGCAACGAGAATACGGAGTAGGGACTTTACCTCTAGCGCCGACAGTGTAAGTTAACTACTCAAACAATTTCAAAGAAAATAATACTTTCATGACTCACCATCATCAATATTACAACGGACTCCTAGCCTTGTCAGTAGTGACCCTACCTACGGAGCACGAGGTCCTGGGTTCGAATCCCGGTCAGGGAGTTAATTTGTGTGTTTATCACAAATATTTGTTACAGAGTTGTGGTTATTATCTATGTATCTAAGTATGAATTTATCTATATAAGTATGTATATCGTCGCCTAGTACCCATAGTACAAGCTTTGCTTAGTTTGGGGTTAGGTCGATATGTGTAAGATTGTCCCCAAATGATTTTTTTATTTGTATTGTTTTTAACAATATCATCTATAATATCTTAATGCTACAGAGCACTCACTTGCTGCAGTGTTATGATTTAAATCACCCTTTGAGATGGACTGACATATGTAATTAATTTCGTAACATATAACTGTGTTGTCATTTAAATCACTTGGACTTTCAGACCAAATGGACAACCAAAGGAGCAAATACCACTTAGACCTTTAATATTCAATGGAGAATCAGAGAAGATATATCAAGTTCTAGAGTGAGTACCAAAATTTTAACAACCAATGTAATATCATTGCTTCATTGTTATTGTCGTTATAATTTTATTAATATATGTAGTTTAGGCTATAACGTTGGCAAGATATTTGCACATTAAGATTTCTGTTCACAAGGCCAACTATTTCGTAATTTGGAATATAATCCGTATATTTCTCCAATTCTAAATGCAAATTAATTGTTACGTTGCAGAAAAACCACAAATGATCTTAAGAACGCTTACAAAGGTAGTCTTGTGTGGTTTTGAGTTTGTTTTCCCAAAAGTAGATCATCCTTTTGGCCCACAGCACCAAATAACCCTAGCTTTAGTACTAACACCTTTCCTAACACGATCTTCTATTTCACTGCATCCTTCTGTGGAATCCGGTAACGTATCAGCAATCAAAAGTCTAATTACCCAGAGATGTTAGGACAAATAGGTCTCGCGTTCGGTTGCGTTAACTATCTAACGACGCCGAGCGAGGTGGCTCCGATAAAAACGTCCCCAGCGGTGTCTAGACAAAAGATCCATCCAGAAGACTCGACGTCTTCCAGGGAGAAGCTACCGATACCGAGGAAGGCGTCTCCGGAGGATAAAACGCCGTCGCCGAGCGCGTTCGAAGCGATACAGCCGAAGATCTCCCCGCATCTGGCGAGCGAATGCGCGCCAACAACCGAGTCGAAAACGATGACGTTATACGGCTACAACGCAGCAGCGAAGCTTCCTTTCGCGTTCTCCCACGCGAAGGCGGTGTGTCGCGGAGGGGAGAGAAGGAGTCTGCGAGCCATCAAGCCGGTGGTGACAGGTCGGATGGTGCGCAGTGCCTCGTCAGGGGCGGCGAGCTCGCATGCGCCGCCCGCCCAGCTTTTAGCTCGACCGCACTCGCCAGGTCCGCACCCTTGGGAGCCTCCTTCTCCTTCTTTAAGTCCTTAATGGACGCGTGTTGTAAAACAATTCTAAACGTTTTATCGTTGATTTTTAACAAACTCCTTAATTATTTAGTCCTTATCTTTACAACTTTATTAGTTTCTATTATTTTCTGTATAAAGCACTTCCTTATTACGTGGTATGTATTATTTAGATACCTAATAATACAATGGTATTTTTCCTTTAATGTTTGAAGTTTTGGATTATTTTACAGCACCAGATTCACATTGGCAGTTGATAACAATTTATCAGGAAAACATTTAGATGTAGCAAATTATCTTGACTATTCTTTAGAAGGAAGCTTCCGAATTGTAGAAAAATAAACATGAATGCATTAAAATTCCAAAGCTTTACAGAACCACAAAGGAGGAAAGAGATGGTATACATGAACACTATCACAATGAGCTTCCGCCAATCAAATCACTTTTTACGACTAACATTAGAGTCAGGCCAGCCAGATATGGCAGTAAACAGGGAGCTGAGAAATTAACCTTCCTTTCTGTTTCTTTCATGTGGCATCGACGTTACACAGAAAGAGATAAGAGATTGGGAATTTTCTCCAGCTACGGCGAGATATGTGAAGCTTCTGCCATATTTGGCTAGCCGGACTATTACACCAACACCATGTTGCACATTATTGTACACATTAACCAACCGCTGAATTTGCTGTAACATTAAAATCATATCCATAAAACTAACAGCTAGAATTTAATACGTATTTAAATATTTACAAAAATAACCATTCTGTATATGGCAGCATGAAAAAAAATCGTCGCATCTTAGTAAATAGAAGAGGTTTAGCAGCTTATAGAGAAAGTAAAACTTGATTTTTAGATTTTAAACGGGTGCTGAAACGGATGTTTTGATCAATATCATTATTATCCATAAAACATTTAACAATACAGAGAGTGACAATTAACAAAAGTCCCGAAACATAAACACATTTAAAAACTTATAAAAACTTGTAAAAATAATAGAACAAAACTATAGTTTGGTAATGTTATCAATTTTATGTATAGAAAATACCTACAAGAAATATTTGTTCACAATAGTCAAAAAATTAAAATCAAAACCTCATAATGAAAATGTGATATTATTCATTGATCGGTAAATTTTAGTCAATCGTAAAAACCTGACAGTCAATTGTCTTTATCAGATGTTGGTGTTATTTTTAGTCAATCGTATAAACCTGACAGTTAATTGTCTTTATCAGATGTTGGTGTTATTTTTAGTCAATCGTATAAACCTGACAGTCAATTGTCTTTATCAGATGTTGGTGTTGTTTTTTCTATTTCATAAATATTTTATGAATTATAATGATACTTCAGGCATCCTTTAGTCACCTCCTTTATTTGAGCACGACAGCTTCTAATAAAACAAATCGTAAAGTTTCACGAGGACTTCAGATTTAGTTGCAGTTTGTTAAATAAATAGATCACAGCTCGTCGCTGCGCGTAAAAAAAGTCGCTATGTGATTTTTAACGATTTTTCGGTTTTAATGCCATTTTGAACCTTATTTCTATACGCATATGCTCCAAAAACAGCGTGGCGCTTATTTCAATATTTAAGGATTTATCAAATGTAGGTATGTGACGCCCATACAATGAATGCTCTTCCTATAATCGCTAACTGGAATAAATCACATAACTACATTAGCTTATTTGAACAGCAATTACAGACGTGTGCTCGCCATGTGATGCTTGACACATAGCGATATTTTCTACAAGTTTATTTAAAAATGATTAGATGCGCTTGCTCCCGATATGTAGTTTCTCGCACATAGCGATATTTTTATACTAGTTGCAGTCGATGTTATGTTTCTAGACTGTGCGTTTTACTATACATAGCGGGATTTTCTTATAACAATCGAGTCTACCGTATATTAAACTATTATCTACCCTCAAGTTGTATACAGGTCCCTACTAAACATGATTATTTCATGTGAAGCGCTAGTGGCCTAGCTGTAAGAGCGTGCGACTTTCAATCCGGAGGTCGCGGGTTCAAACCCACGCTCGTACCAATGAGTTTTTCGGAACTTATGTACGAAATATCATTTGATATTTACCAGTCGCTTTTCGGTGAAGGAAAACATAGTGAGGAAACCGGACTAATCCCAATAAGGCCTAGTTTCCCCTCTGGGTTGGAAGGTCAGATGGCAGTCGCTTTCGTAAAAACTAGGGATTAGTTCTGTTGTCAAGCAGACCCCAGGGTCCCATGAACCGTGGCAAAATGCCTGGATAACGAGAGGAAGAAGAGTTGACCTTAATATTTTTTGCCTATATTTTCAAAAGCCCGACTTTTAATTGATTGCAGGTTTATTTCGGAAATTATTTAAAACTCAACTTTTTGAAATTCCTTAATAATCTTTTTTTTTTGTTGACAAAGGCCCTCCGGCTTGGGAAGGCATTTGGATATGTGGGACTCCCTCCTGCAACCATCCTCTCCTAGTAAGAGGAGAAAAAGAGATATACCCACTAAAAGCCACTCCGGCGCTCACCCTTCTGGCCGTTTTCAAGGAGGTGCGGGATGCCTGAGATTCTACTCCTTCCAGCGGCCCTGGCTTATCTTACTCCGGAGTACCCACACCGCTGGAAAGGAGAGTCATTGACGCATGACCCACTGCCAATCGTGTAGCGCCGTGTAGTGCGGACCCCCACAGCCCGCTGGCCCTGCTAGGGGTTTAGGCGGACAGCAAATTGTACCCATCTTCTTCACCGCCGTCTGCGCCGGTTCGGGTGCGCGTCTTCAGCTCCTACTCTCACGCCCCGTTTCCGCGGCCTCCTTCCTTGAAATGACGGTGTAGAAGAAGAAGGCAACTGCGTTCCATTTCCTTTCGCTGCCCAACATAGTCATTAATACGTTGCGCAGCGAAACGTTCCCTAATCCAAGAGCCGCCGTCATGGTGCGACACTCTACGGCCCAACGATTGCATTCTTGACTGCAGTGTGCCTCTATGGTATGAGATCCATAGCGAAAGTCCTCCAGGTCGTCCTTCTAGCTTTGCTGCATCCGTTCGTGCCCTTGTTGACGCGTCCTCGGCAGTTCATCGGGTGCAAGGAAATCATTTAGGGCCCTGCACCTGACCCTCTCCCTGTGCGCATCGGCGAGTACCAGAGCCTCTAATTATCACCCATTTTTTGACAACTTGAATCATGAAAACAACCTAACTTCACTGTGATTACTTACTTAATAAAGCAATGCAGGAGAAAACCAATGACAGTCCATGACAAGACTGTCATCTGATATTTGACTGTTGAATAAGTATATAAGGGGAAGTTTGAAAGTAGCACCGGTAACGGAGAAGATGATGAGTAGTATATAGGTTCGCGCCGTGGTATGGGCGTGTAATAAGGAAAGATGAATGTCACATAGGCAAAACAATGTTAGGGATGAATGCTGATGGACGGAGAGCGGATGGTAGACCCAAAAAACGATGGATGGATTGTGTGAAAGAGGATATGAGAAAGAAAGGAGTGAGTGCTGAGGTGACCAAATATAGAGGAGAATGGAAGAGAAAAACTTGTTGTGCCGACCCCACATAACGTGGGATAAGGGCAGGAAGAAGAAAGTCCTAAAACTGAGACTGATGAGACTTTTTACATTTCAAGATTTTTAAGGCAACATTTTGATTACAAAACTAGAAAAAATAGTTTTTTATCGTTTTTCTCCTTGCTTCGTATATATGTATATTATTTGATTACTTATTGGGCTGGCAAATAATTATCAAACCAATTTAAATGAGTTACCTAGGTAAACATATTTAGTTCAAAGATATTGACTAAAACAAATTGATCATAAAGTAATAGTTATAATAAAAAAGTACGTAGATTATTAATTCACGATTAAAATTCAATTACATATATTGACTTACATAGCATTTTTTCTGTTTTATTGAACGCTCACATCATATTATTAAATAGCCATGTGACGATAAAGAACAAAAAATGTATAGGGTCCTTAACAATTAAATCTAACCATGTAATGGTAAGACACTTAGAGGTTATTTATGACCCAAACAAAACTCGCTATGTGACATATTTATGAAAAAGTTTTTTTTTTCATATTATTAAAACTGAAATATTTTTTCATGTAATTCCTTAATGTATGTTAAAGTGCAAATACTTTTGTCACAAAAATATTGATTCATTTATGTCCAATAATTATCGAAATAAACAGTTTTTTGTGTCTCCTGTAAAGTAGGTTAAAAACACATGGCGACTTTTGTACGCGCAGCGACGAGCTTTAGAATGACAATAAATAGAGAAGCTAGCATTCGCTTCGACAATAGGTAAATATATTAGTAGAAAACATAACTAAATAATTACTTTAGATATAATCATTTTGAAAATATTAAAGTTAAAGTAATATCGATTGCCATGCACGCGGTATCATTCAATAAACAATTGAATGACATGAAATTGAGCACAAATGATATGACAAATTAAGTGACATACCTACTTAGTTCAAAAAATATTATTTGTTTATTGACAAATCGAAAATTTTAATAGTATAACATTTAGTTCAAGAAACTTTACTTCAGTAAGTAAAGTATACATGCCGTAGACAAGCACATTAACGCCACAAAATCTTCACCATTACATTATCGCAGGAGGCGATAGCTCGGACCGCGGCGTGGTCTCTCTGCCTGGCAGTCCACGTGGTATCAATTCTTCAGTCCCGGTGGTTGGGTCAGCTGAGAGTCTTGTTACTAGGGTACGTACTATACACAGATGCTATAGCTTTAAATAACCACATGACAACTATTGCTCGGTATTAGGTCCAGTGGAATCGCAAAGCACTTTTGCTCTAGCATAAGTATGTGGTTATTGTGGTTAATGTCGTAAATCACTCGTCGGGATCGGAAACTAGCCTAACCTTAACACGGGACGCGGAAATATACATGAAAGTATTCATATTTTTAAACTATCTAAACGTTGATAAAAAGTTTTGTAACAAAACAACGTGTCGTAAGCAAATGGAGTACGAGCTTAAACTGCTTTCAGCGCACGCAACGTCTTTTAAAAAATTTGTGCTACCCTTTGGTTTTAACCCTGCACCAAGTAACTATAACAATGAGGAGCTGCCCATATCTGATTTTAAGGCCATGATAACCATGAAATGGTTCTAGGCCAAAGCTTGCTTCGGTGACGGATTCTTTAGTTTTCTTAAAATACTGGTAGGTACTCGTCGAACCTATAAAATTTTATTTATTTCTTGAGGTTTTAAGTTATATTAGAACAAGAGAACTTGTGCTCAAAATAAACGCTTATTTCTTAATCCTCTGTCCAGGTTTTAGCTGAACAAGGTCTGGCGGCATACTGCGACGAAGAATTCGTGAGGAACACCTCACGGGAGATGCAGGAGGCGCTTGAGATGACGCAGGAGCAGATGGATAGGTAAACTAGAACCTTTTTTTTATACGCAAAAACAGGTCCATGAAATCCATATTTTAAAATTCAATCGTCATCTATCGCTGTTGAATATCTCTTAGGAAAGCGAGATAGAGTTAGATTTTTATATTTGGTGAAGTGGATTTCCATAGAACGGATCGGATTGCTACTTGTATACATGTCTACGAAAGTTAATGGAGACTGGAAATTTGTGGTAGCTGCATTTTAGCCCTCAATTCCCTGAATTACTTTTAGTAACATATACTTAACCAAGTTAACCATAACTTTTTCTACAGAAGTCTTTGATTAGGTACTTTCCCGTTATAGATATATTTCAATTAATGGTGAGTTCAGAGTAGTGACTCGGTATAAGTAGAATTTCCCTTTCTTCTGTACACTTCTGTCTTCTCTGATCATCTGTCCCAGTTTCATTCTTACTTTTAATTGCCTTACTATTCTACAATAATATTTCTGCTATAAAATAGGAACGGAATAGGTACTAAAATCTGACTTCTTTTTATAGGGCGGCACATCAACTCATGATTCAAGAGAGAAATATAAAGCAAGCCCAAAACCAGCCTCAAGTTGTAAGTATCTACTTCAGCACTGTGGGGTCGATAACACCATAAAAACCACGTCCAAGCATCTCCAAACACACTAACCGAATGTCTTGCTTACCACGAATTGTGCTTGTATTTAACCAAATGCTAGTTCCAGTTCCACTATTTGTTAATGTCCTATGGCCCCTTGATCAGTCAGAAGATGTCCACACAGCCCTCTGCCGTCAAAACTTCGTTGAGCTTAGCGTTTCAGGTCGGTCTAGTTTTTTCCTGTAAACGACAATTCCAGTATGGCTTGTGTGTATAGTTGCCTACCCTAACAGGTGTGAAACCCTTTTACTAATTTTTTGGCAAAGGGGCTTTGTTCGCTGTCACATTTTTTAGAATATATATATAAAAGAAATTAAATAGTAGCTTAGTGTACTCGTATTTACACAAATTTTTTACTGGTAGTAGAGGTACCTACCGAAACCGGTAGTTTGGATCTTAGGTTTGTTATGAACTTTATAAAATTCATAAATTAATTAGGCATTACAGTAGAACGGGATCTATGTCTTATGCTGTCTAATTTATTTTATGTTTAAATTATTAGTAATAACTAATAATCTTATTATATCCTCTTTGCTAATAATCAAAATTTATTAGTAAGAAATTAAGAATTAGGAAACAATTAATAATAAAAGCAAATTAATACAGGTAGGTACCTACCTAACTGTATATAGGCACTCCTCAAAAAGTAAGATGAGGCCGATGAGGGGGTTGCTATAGTTTCAATTCAATTTATTAGGTTTGATCTGATATAGGATTTTCTCAGAAACATTATGAGATAAACAGCAATTTAATGGTGAAATCGGCCCCTCTTTACAAACCTACCTGTAGTTCCCAAGCACTCAGAATTTAATGAATGTATAGGCTAACATTTGGGCTGTTCCAGGGCGATATGCTAGCTCGCCACCCTTACCAGCCACCGACCATGCCCCCACCCTTCAAGCCGTTATAGCAGAGAGTGGCCGCGCCTCGCAAGATGGCGGACACGATCAAAATGGCAGCCAAGATGGCGCCGCGCCGCGAAATGGCGGCAATGGCGCGAAACACCACAAGCAGCACAAGAGGAAGAGAAAAAGGAAACCAGTATTGGTATAGTGTATTGAAATATGTTTGAGATGTGCTCAAATTTTCATTTGTTGCTTAGGATTAGGGGCAGATGATTTTTACCGCCGATTTATCATCGCAATATAGTTAGAATGAGGCAGCAATATAGTTCTGCTTTTAATAAATATCTGTGTCTTTATCGATTGTACCGACAAATTAACTTTGTAAATCCTTAATGAATTATATCTCCATGTCAAATGTCAATGCGAAACATTGTTACTTGTCAATTGCTCTCTGATTGTACGAGTAAGTCCTTAAAAAGGAAGGACTTAAAAAGTAATTAAAACTTCTAATTAAAGACTAATTTTACATGGGCGAAAGTGCTTGGAAATACAGGACTACGCTCTAAGGCTACGTTCTATGACAGTAAGTTGTGTTCGAGTCAAGGAGCAGATACGAGTAAGTACCACACAAACTCATGTTCCTTGTCGTTGGCATAGATGGCACCACAGCGTAAATTTTGTATGGCTATAGACCTGTTAACGTCATATCGTGATCTAGTGTGTTCTCTGAGATATAACGCAGATGGGGTTTTAATAAAAGCTGAGGTCAAAGTGCCTTACAAAATATGTAACTGAGATCTTGCTAATGTAACGCCATCTATAACAAAAATTAAGAACCTCTTTAACATTTATTTGTCGCTGATTAAGATGTCGATTAGCATAGCTTAAATGCCTACCTTTGTTGGCTATATGCACATATTGGTCTTCTATGCGTTAAGCATACTAGACTTCCTTTTTTATTAACATCTGTGTACGGCAGATGAAAAAGTGAGATTAGTAGATCTAACGTATTTGGTAAAATTTAGACGTTGTAATGTTTAGAAAGGGCCAAATAATAATTTCAACTTCAGGAGTGGTGGTTCGTAATTTGAAATATAAATTTGGAATAATCATAAAGTAAACTCTTAGGTGTCAAACCAGGAAAAGTCTGCAGAGATTTTGACAACACGCAGTGCAGGTGTTATTTTAAACTTCTATGAAATTAAATATATTTAATGACTGGTCACTTACGTATTTTAAGTCGAAAAACTTAAAAAAACGTGAAACAGGAAACAGGAGTGACCCGTTATTAATATATTTAATATGTCTGTGTCTTACTAAAGTTTTGTTATTAAAATTCTATGAAATTATGACGTATAAATAACAATGGCACTGCGTGTGCTGTCAAAATCTCTGCAGACTTTTCTTGGTCTAACTCTATATCTATCTGCCTATTTAAAAAACACATTAAGCATGTAAAAAATAAACTCATCTTTATCAGCCTGTAAAGCTAGCACAAAAGTCAACCTTGTAGCGAGGCGATTACCAGGTATTGGCAAGATGCGAAGTCGGTGGAGGGAGAACTGGCCCTGATTGTCACAAGCACGCGTTATCTTATGGAATGTCAAATATTAATGCTAATTTTACTCCATAAAATTTTACGTAGAAAAGCCGAAAACATGAGGGCAGCACCAGCCGTGAACCTAGGGAATTTTATCCTCGTAAGTCCCCGCGCGCATGCTGCGTGCGTGTGTGTGCGTGTGGCGGGAGCATGCACCAAGCAGTGATGAGTGGCGGAAGAAAGGGGAGGCCTGGCCAGCAGTGGGAAACGGGAGGCAATTTAAAAAAAAAAAGGCCCTGCGTACTTGTACAAGTACAAATTAAATTTGTTTTGTACTCTTATAAAAAAAACAAAAGCACTTAAATTTTTTCTGGGCCTCGCGTGGTTAAAATTACATGTCATTAAAATACCCATAATATCTTCCTTCTTACTACAGAATGAGCGAAATAGATGAAGCAGGGGTAACGAGCAGTTGTGCTGCTCCTATTGGCCCTTTGTTTAGATTTAAAACTTAATACAGAGAGAGAAAATTGTCTCTAAAACAATATTTAGAGATACTTTCGTACCTTATGTATTCAAAAATATAATTTGTAATTTTTCTAGATGTGTAGTTTTACAGTTATATGAAAAATGATTAGATATCATAAAACATTTTAAATTATTGATATACCTACCTATATGGCATATAGGTGTGTGATTTTGTCGGTACACATATGTATATTATCAGAAAGATCCTTCAGTATCGTGGTACTGGTAAGTATTTATGGCATTATTTCGAGCTTTGAGTTTGGGTGCTCGGAAAAAAAAACGGCAAGACGCACAATTCGTCGTTATTTATTGAGCATGTATCATTTGATCCGTTGTTATATCAGAGTACATTAATGTAAAGTAGGTAGTAAATATTTAAGAAAATATAAATGAGCAGGGGGGCTAGCCAAGATTACAATCGTTGATATGAAATGCGTATCGAAACTTATAGGTATATGGAACTAATCACATTACTCTTCGTAGCGTCTGTCAACCCGATACATGTTTTGCTTTTTGTTTGGCGTTTGTTGATGTAAGATTGTCATTTTGGCTACGCCCCCATACCGCGCACGCGCGCACAAGTGACGTGTCTGAAGTATCTATGATTACTAAGGGGCAGGGTGAGTCTGTAACTTTTAAAGAGTTGGACCGATTTTGATCAATAGGTAGTGTTTGAGTAAGTCAGGATAGAATGAGCTAGGTCGTAGGGTTCCTGGAAATAAAATAAGAAGGGTTGAAAGTCACAGCATATCTGGCAAAATGGAGTTGGAAAATGTTTCTATCCATTTCCCATTTTATCAAATCGCTGTCTGCTTTCTGGTTTGATGGTTTCCTATTTGTTTCTACCAAGGCAAAGAGCCCAATCGCAATGGATGGGATTTTTACTTATAAACAATGTCAATGTAACAATATAGTATTTATAGCATTTTATAAACAAATAACTAGGTATAAAACTTTATTATGTCTACAGATTTTTTATAAACAAAAGCTGTAATAGCCATCTAATAATTTTATTATCGGTGGTAAACATCTTTTCTTTCAAGTTTTTTTAATGAATTACGATTAGAGTAGGTATGTAATCCGAAAAATCAAACCATCTTCCAAAGGTATATAAAAATATGTGAACTCGAATTCCTAATCCGTATTTCCATAGTTTTACCCGTATGACAATACCTAATCAGGAAATCGTTGAACTGACAAAATGTCTAAAACTGTAAACACAATTTTTCGTAGAGATTTTAGAGTTAGGAGTGGGTTTAGCGATGACTGAGATTTTATAGAGAACATTTATTCCAGAACTTGGCTTAATCCTTTGCAAACTTAAAAAAAAGTTCATACGCAGAAAGTATTTGTATTTTGAAGCCCTAACCTAGCCTAGCCTTAACGTTAGTCTAGCCCAGGGGTCGGCAACAGGCGCCCGCGAGCCTCCTGGGCTATTTTGTACATAATTTTGACAAACGACAATACCTGATAAAGTCATAAATATTAACAAAGTGCGGCCCGCGTCAATTTCGTTAACTACTATGTGGCCCTTGGCTGCTAAAAGGTTGCCGACCCCTGGTCTAGCCGATCATTTTAATGGACCAACCAACATTCATAAAACTCACGAATAACCTTTACATTTAACTACCATAAAGTCAGGTAACTATAGTCCTTGAGTATAACTATGGTCCAGTTTTAACGTTAATTATTAACGAGCATATGATTTGTACTCGTTACATTTATTTTGGAGCTTAGATACACTAAAGCTCTTTCTATGTTATACACTCAACATAATTTGAAAAATACTTATACATATTTTACTGGAACTTGAATTTGGACCATAGTTGTAAGTTGTGGACTAAAGTTACCTGATTTTACGGTACTACATTTCAATTTTCAATACAAATGAAGTTTCATAATTCTCACCAAAAGATGGCGCTGCAGTCGCTGCACACAAATCACTCCATCGATAAACGGGAAATCAAAATGCATTAGGGCGATTACTATTAGCGTATTATTTATCAACAGTCAGTCGAGCTTACAAATGAAGTTGCAAATAAAATTTAGATCACGTTTTACCTTACCTAACATACACTACAATTTTTAAATCAAAATTGTATAACTTCGAAAAATTTTGGTACCGAAAACCCCAATGCCTCCTTTACTACGTGACCTCATAATCTACTAAATGATGTTTAGTGTGTACAGACAGTGTGTGTAGACATATAGGTATTATAACGTGTGATTTTGTGTAAAATATTTGACCAACAAAACAAAAACAAGTAGGTATTATTATTTTCACCACACCAGCTGGTTAAGGCTTTCTTGATTGTTCAAAAACTGATAAGAAAGTTGCATTTTATTCACATGTGAGGCAAAGTAATCAAATGCAAATTTTGAGTTGTTTTCTTATGTTTGCTGGTAGAATTGACTTTTAAATGATGATTTTGAATAATAAATATTTAATAACATTCATTTTGAATCGATTTGCTTTGATTTTGTTTGACATTTTACAGTTAACATTTTGCTTGTGTTGGTATGGTGAAAAATTTTGTGTTTCACTCGGTGGCAAAATTTGTTTAACCCTCATCTTCAAAGTTCAAATTCTCGCAACGCTCAAGATTCCATTTGTCGAACCACTCGCTACGCTCGTTGCTCGGGTATCAATATTAGCACGAGAGGTTAAACAACTACTTTGCCCCCTTGTAAAACGAATAACTATTACTTGACTATGGAAATAAATACAGTTGTGGGATAAAATTAAATCAACTTATTCAGACTGCAAAATTACATGCTTATATAATTAAATTAAGACATACGCTGAGCTTTTTTTTGAAGCCACGAGGAAACCTAGCCGCTACATAATTCAGATTCCAACGTAAGTCAAAACTACAACATTGGTGTTATGAATCACGTAATCGTTTCATTTTATGTACTGTGTCAAATTTTACAATTTAGCTTTGTAAGGATCCCTAGGAAGTGCCCTTTTAAGTAATCGAATAAATGACGTAGTATAGCTGTCATCTCTTCAAATGAACAACATTCCGTAGACATAAGAAAATAACATTAAGTATAATTAATAAATAAACCGACGTTTTAGTTATGCCCAAAGAGAAAAGATAGACAAAACAAGAAACAACTTCAGATCATTTTTAAATAGTTGTACTCAAACAGTCCACAGATGGCGCAAGTAATAGAGATACATTAACGCCATCTAGTACAAGATTATTGGAACTATTTTATTCTTTTCTCACCTACTATCCAATGAAACCGCACAATTCTATGCTTCCCTAATCTTTATAAGTGCCAACTGCCATTTCCTGGTTCTGAGAAATTTATTATACTGTTCCATTTGAAACACCTGAGGACAAATTTTCTATTTTGTTATTAGTTACTTATTTCCTTTTTGTTAATGTGAAGTTGTAGTTGGTCAAGCAAATCTTGTCAGTTGTAAAAGGCGGCAAATTTATCGTCCCATAGAAAATTTGAATTTCGCGCCTTTTTCTACTGACAAGATTTGCTTTACCAGTAAGTACTTGCATGGACTTGTAGATGCATATTTGTTTTTTTTTTTTTCAAATATTATACGTCTTCTTTAAAAATGGTGCCCATTTAATACCCTTGATATTTAACTATTCTTTGTGATTTACTTGTATGTATACCTATCCTAAATGTTTTGTTAGTCCTTGTTGTGTATATTCGTCTGTTTATTCTATGCTATTAAAGTTTATTAGAGATATAAAAATATTAAATATTTTTATTAGTTAAGAATAGTTTCAATTTGAATACATTGTTGTGACATGCTGATGCTCCAAGTGAAATAATACCAAAAAAAATGTATGACACAACTTTCTTTATTCTTTCATTTAAATGTATCAGATAAAAGTAAACACAACTGTATACTCCGCACTTTCTTTTAGTGGATAAAAAGGGCCTGTAACATAATCTTGGAAGCTTGGGCTTGGAATGGGTTAGATTTAATCTGATATCATATTATGATGAAGAGTCTTTACTATTAATGTGGCTCTGGCTTTTCACAAGTTTTTTGTTAATCTGGATTGGATAAATAGATTTTTTATGAGTTGGTCATACATTTTTTTGTCAACTACAGCATTTTTGATCAGAAGAGTCAGAAAAATATCTTTATTTATTCTTTCCAACAGAAACTTAAGCCACATTTTGCGAAAAGTATACAAAAATATGTAAATAATGTACAAAATTGAATTCTCAGAATTTGAACAAATTTGTCTTCTTTTTTAAGTACATTTTTATATCCTAGTACAGATTGGCTACTACATCTGATTGTACATAATTGTTGTAAATACAAAATGTAAGTGAAAGATATATTTATTCCATCAGTCATATTAATACTTAAACATTATTATATTTATTGTTTAAAATGAACATTGTAAAATTGTTTTCATTTAATAAAAAAATGGATGCTATTATTTTGTTTTAATTTATTTACAGGCTGATTCTTATCGTAAAAAACCAGCAGATTAAATGAAACGGATCAGATTGCAGAATTTTACAGTAAAATTGCATAATAACTTGAAATATTTGTCTTCTGTTATGGATTTTAAGTTTACATTTCCACTGTGACAATGAGAGCAACATTAGAAAGAAAAAAAGAAGTAAATTCTGTCAGAATTTAAAATATAAATTCAATAGTCATTCAAAATCCAAATTTATTTATCAATTAAAGTCCCCCGAACCCTCTTCTCCTGGACCTGCACGGGAGCCTCCGCCTGCCTCTTATTCATGCCCTTCCTCTCCAACTGTTTCTCAATAATCCTTGCATTGTTAGCGTAACTGTCCGCTACCTCTCTCGCCTCAATCTCATCCTCCTCTTCATCTATCGTCGAAACAGTCACCGAACTGAACTTGCCCATGTTCTTAGTGTGTTTAGTAACCATAATTTTCTTAGGCTGCGTTAACGCTACTTGTTTGTATATATCTGTGACGTTATTTTCACCTGCAGTTTGTACTAAGGCTCCTCTCATTATGAAAACAACATTGCTGTCTTGATCCGCCTTGTAATAGATAGGGATCGCGCATTTTTTACATTTTAACCTGTATTGTCTCTCAATACCCTTTTCGCGTTTCAAATAAACTGTCTCATCAGGGTCTGAAGTAAGTTTATGGGCATGTTTGGAACCATCTATCACGCGTGCCCCGTCCGTCGGTCGCAGCGGCAATCGGTCGATAGTGCAGTCTAAAATCAGGGACATCTGGCCGCATATGCAGTAGTAGATGTGCAGAGGCTTGGTCTCGTTGTATTCTTCTTGATCTTTCGTGTCTGAACAGACGATGCTACGGGACACTACTTTCGGCATTGTGAAGGTTGAAAACGAAGTGAAGCGAAGTAATAGTCGTTAAACCGCTGTACTGCTACTTCTTCTCTAAATTACAGAGCTTATTTGTTAGCCAATTTTAAAGAAATATAAATGCTAATTTTCCAAAAACTGCTCTATTAATGTCAGTCACTCTGACAGTGACAACTTTTTTTTTTAGCTCGTGTTGCCACTTCATAAACCTATATTTTTTCAGTAGTTTTATAAGTATCTTGAACAACCTGTCAGTCGGTAATAAAGAAAAAACATGACTTGTTTATGGTTACCTATTATGTTGGTACATGTGTACTGTCAACTTCACACTGCTGCGATTGTCTTTTATTCGACAGAATTGTGTTTCACTGCACATGTTCATCGATTTCTGAGGAATTTAGGGAAAGTATATTAAATTCCTCAATAAAATGGGTGCTATAGCGAGCAGATATCGCGTGTCCAATTCTGGACTAACACCCACGGACATTAATAATTTAATTCATTTAGAGAATGCAGACAAACGTGAAAACCCAGGGACATTGGATGAGTTGCACAAAAAAACCAAAGGTGAGTCGTGTGGGTGGAAATATTAGTATATACGTGATCAGAAATGACAGGAAAAGTATTTCGCATCCTACGAAAGTATTGTTGTTTTCTGTTCATTCAGAAAAAAACCGGTAAACATAACTTGAGCTCCCTTCAAAAGTTTGGTTATCTTGTGATGTAATATTAGTAAATTATTTAAATTAATACTTATATGTAATCATGCAAGGCTAGTTAATTAAAAGGAGAAAGCTATTCTGCGTTAATTTTGTCAGTAAAGTGTGGTACTTGAAGTGAGCTGTGTCCCGACCCAATTTTGATGTTTACTTACTGATAAGAATTGATTTATTCATGTTGAACCCTTTTTATATCTTAAGTCCTTAACGAGATTTCTAAAAGTGTTTCGATGAGATGAAAGTGAAGTTTCGAAATTAAGAATATTTAATAATAGAAAAAAAATATGAAAATATTAGACCTAAATTTCTAATAAAATTAAGCACCCATACTAACAATTCAGTGGCACTAGCAGAAATAACTACTTTTACAAATTAGAATTAGACACACTTAGCATAGTAACATGCCTGACATGTGATTGAAATACTGAAAGTGAAATAACAAAAAAAAAAGATTGTAGCATGTATCCATAGCACAAGGCAGAGAGATACTACATTTAATGGCATAGCACAGATTTCCCAAACTATGAGCAATGAGGATATAATAAGATAGAGCGGCACTGTCATAGTAAATTTTGTAACCACTGTAAATTCACTGCCATCTATCAACATACTTTAAAACTAAAAATGAAGATTTATAAAAATATGTTAAAATGTACTTAAATATGGATAAATGATTTTTTTATTTGTATTAATTATTTTTATATGATTTTGATCCATGTTCTTTCACTGATGTGCGTTAAAATTATAAATAACAAACGAAACCGTCAGCGCCATCTATACAAGAGTAGGCCAAAACTAGTGGCGCCCTCTGATCGAGAATCAAATTTTCGTGATTTTCGAGGCATGTTTCTTCCTTAGACTGTATCCATCTATTACGGAGTTATATCTATCTTTGCTATGAGTCACAACCCATTGATGGGTTGTGAGTGAAAATTGAGTGGGCCCCTAAACTGCTAGGAAATCTGAGGGTTACTATTAATATGGTATACCCCCTTTTTAAGGCAGCCAAGAGTCCCCAAAAATAGCAGTTTTTGTTAGGTGGGTTGGAGCCCAGTCGACTTTGGTAACCACTGGCATAGCATGTTCATAATTAATGATCCAATAAGAACTACCCTTTCAAGTAGCTTGATGTATAGATGTAGTGTAGGGACGCCCGTCCGTAAGCAGGCGGGCTGTCAATCAAGTGTCGCATTCATTCAGCCCAGTTCCCTGAAGTTGGAGCTGCAGGTTACTGTCCCGGTGGCATTCCCACACTATTCTCCTCAAATCTTCATGTTTTCCTGGAGGGACATCTTTAAGTTGGACGTCCTTTAGTTTGTTTTCTTTCAGTGTGTCTCTACCGAATGTATTATATCGCAGTGCCGCATACATACTACACTGCTTTGTAAGTGTAAGCTAGTCTTGATGTACAGTCACAACAACAAAATACTTCTATAAGCTTCTTCCTTGCGTTATCCCGGCATTTTGCCACGGCTCATGGGAGCCTGGGGTCCGCTTGACAACTAATCCAAAGAATTGACGTAAGCACTAAGTTTTAAAGCGACTGCCATCTGACCTTCCAACCTGGAGGGGAAACTAGGCCTTATTGGGGTTAGTCCGGTTTCCTCACGATGTTTTCCTACACCGAAAAGCAACTGGTAAATATCAAATGATATTTCGTACATAAGTTCCGAAAAACTCATTGGTTCCTGCCGGGGTTTGAACCCACGACCTCCAGATTGAAAGTCGCACACTCTTACCGCTAGGCCACCAGCGCTCTTCTTCAAATATTTCTATAAGCATCATTGATATTTTATTATTTAAAATCTAATTGGTAACTTTAATATTTATTTTTCAGATGTAATGCCAGTAAATTTTGAAGGTGGTAAATTAATGGTCAACAAGGGCATATCTAACCACTTCCAGGTAAAATATATTTATTTATTTTTATGTTTGTAATTAAGAAAAAATATGTAAAAATATTGTTGAAAAAATATGTGTGATGGCCGCTTAGCCAAGAGGTTAGTGGCTAAGAAGCTAGTAGTCCTGAGTTCAAATCTCAGTACAAGCATTTATCTGTCTAATAAACACAGCTATTCCTGGGTAATAGATGTTTTTCTATTTATTAGGTATTTATATAATATATACGATATTATCGTCAGGTGACAACCAAAGCTTACTAATTACCACCAGTTCATGGTAATAGTAAACCGTATTAGTACCAAATAAAGGTTGATCTTTGTTTAATATTTTTTTTAGTAATTAGTGACTTTTGGTTATCACCTGATGATATATACTATGATGATATATGATATATATGACGTATTGGTTTACTGTAAAGTCGTGTAAACGTATTTATAAAATAAATAAATAAATAAATATATGTATATTGGCATTTTGATTTTACATTGGGGAGTAACTAGGTCAATTTGTATTAGATTGTCTCATAATACTTCTTTAAACTTACAAAGAATCCAAGTTGTATAGTCAACTACAAAGAGATGTATCCACTTTATTACAATGCAGGAAGGTGAAAAAGTGGATACAATCCTCTGTAGCTGACTGTACACCACTGTTTATGAACATTATTAATATTCCAGATGTCACACACATTAACAATGAGCACAGCTCAGAACGGCTACAAGTTGGGCGCCACATACATCGGCACAAAACAGCTGTCACCAACAGAAGCATTCCCAGTGCTACTCGGAGATGTGGACCCCTCGGGAAACGTCAACTTTAACCTTATTCATCAGCTCACACAGGAGATCAGGGTCAAAGGAGCTGCTCAGGTAAATATTTTTTTATAGAAGTTGCTGGTGTTGCGCGTGTCCATGGGCGGCGGTAATCGCTTACCATTAGGTGATCCGTCTGCTTGTTTGCCTCCTATATCATAAAAAAAAAGTTTAAATACAAATTTCATGTATGTGGCTTATGAATTTATCTTCTATCATCTCTGGTTTAAAAGATCTCAGATCAGTGTAGAATACTTTACCTTTTCTTTGAACAATGTATAGTTAATATGGGTAAATATGGGTACTGGGAGAAAGTATACATGGACTTTTTTTAGACAATTTTATGTAGATTATGTATGTAAAAGAACATTTTCTGCTAAGGGCCCTTTAAACCAAGTTAAAATTCCTAAAATTTCAAAGATTTCCACCTAAAATAATCTTGAAAACTTCTTGCAATTTCTTATGGGACTTAGAATTAAAGTATTTTTATTTTTTTTACAAATTATCTGCAACTTCCATGCTAACAAACTATTTTGTCTCTCCAGGTTCAAGAATGCAAGCTGACAGCCACACAAGGCACACTAGAATACAAAGGGTCCGACTACACGCTCGCCATGGCAGTCGGCAAGCCTGACTTCAGTGAAAGCTCCTCGGTCTTCGTTGGACACTACCTCCAGGTACGGCACCAGTGTACTGACAAGGCTAGAATACAAAGGTTCCGACTACACGCTCGCCATGGCGGTCGGCAAGATTGGCCTTCGCCGGACACTACCTCCAGGTAAATATGTACACAGTGTGCACCAAACTTTACCTCAAAATTTCCTGAAGTTTCCGAGAGCTTTTCCAACTTTTTGGCAATTTGCACATCTGTAAGTATAACCCACATATCGTCGCTATACTTACTCAACCTCATATCTGCAACAATCATTTGATGGAAATGTCGCTTTTCTTTCATTCGGAATACGGGTGTTTTGTCATCAAATGAGTGTTGCAGATACGAGGTTGAGTAATGGTCAGAGAAAGCGGGGATTTCCGCAACCAAAGACAAGTAAATTACTGCATATTTTTATAGCCGTAACACACCTTCGCACCGCACCAAGGTGTTTGTGCGACGCACCCATAAGTAAGAGCGAGAAAGAGATACCGCTTTCTCGCTCTTACTTATGTGTGCGTCGCACAATGACCTTGGCGCGGTGCGATGGTGTGTTACGGCTTTTAAGTACATAAGTGTGGTATTTCACCTGTCCAATATTTGATCAAATTTGTATTTGCGTCTCACATTTTGCTTAATGAGAGAGTGAGACGCAATGCACATTTGATCAAATATCAAATATTGGACAGGACACTAACTTAGCAATCAAATCAATTATTTTAGCGCGAATTTTGAAATTCGCGATAAAGCGAAACCGCGCATGACGGGGTCGCCAAAGCGTTGTATAAGCAATACGTATTGCCAGGAGTTTCAAAAAGCCTGCTAATCATCTAAAACAACTTCTGTATTGTGAGCTAGGCTGCTTTTATATGTTACTTTTATTTAATTTATAATGTTGAAGCAAAAAGAAAGACGTATGTGTTGGCGGCTCTTAATACTCCTAGGGTATAAAAGGCGTCACAAAATAATTCTACCACGTGTGCCACACATGTAACATCTACCATAATCCTGTTAAAATGTATCTTAAATCTATACCATTAGAGTCCAATTTTGATCATTTATGCTTTTGCAGTACATAATCTTTTCTTCTAATAGCTTTTATTGTAACGGTGATGTCGGGAATGCAATAAGTTTATTAATGAAGTGAGACGTAATGAGTGCAGATGGACCGTTAATGATTTCTGATTATCATTTACGACATATTGAAAAATGTTTTGTAACAACGTCTTTAGTGTTCATGTTCATAATAGGCTATGGTTTTATATGTATATTGTTTTTTTTTTTTACATATTTTTATATTGAGAAATAGATGACGGGTGTCAATGTGTTTGCCACGGTTACCTGTAAAATAATGTTATCTGTTTACAGTTTGTTTAATGTTTGTATTATTTAAATCATGTACTTATGTGTCACAGATACTTGAAATAAATGTTTTTTATTTTTATAATCGATAAGAAGGAAGTCCTACTCATTGTTACTGCCTTTGGTTTATATATACATATATTTTTTTTTAATTAATTTAACATTTAAGTATTCTTTTCCTTGACTTTGATTGAGATTTAGATAAATCATTCTTTAACTGCTTACTGCTCCTGAATAAATGGTGTATTCTTATCTGTTTTTATCTTGGTCATGCGAGGACAGGGCACGTGAGACTTGCACCATTCACTAACCCGGGGTTAACTGGTTAAACCTGGAGTTACCATGGTCACCAGTACAATTTGACACTGGATTAACGGTTTAATCGGTTAACTCCGGGTTAGTGGGTTAGTGCAAGTGGCGCTTACCACTACATCATGGAGTATGTTAGATCGGTGTCACCATTCCGCCTTGACTCCAATTGGGATAAATGGAAAAAAAATCATTTCCATCCCGTCCCACTTGCATATCTGCACATTAGATCAGCTGAAACATATGAAACATTGAATGTTTCACAGTTATGGAAATACACGGAAAGATCTTACAATACATAAGTTTGTTGTTTGCAGTCGGTGACGAAGCGACTAGCGCTGGGCGCGGAGCTGGTGTACCAGTCGGGCGCGCGCGTGGCGGGCGGGGAGGTGGCCATCGCGTCCGGCGCCGCCCGGTACACCATGGACGGTACGTACTACAGTCAGTAACGAGGCCATCGCGTCCGGCGCCGCCCGGTACACCATGGACGGTACGTACTACAGTCAGTAACGAGGCCATCGCGTCCGGCGCCGCCCGGTACACCATGGACGGTACGTACTACAGTCAGTAACGAGGCCATCGCGTCCGGCGCCGCCCGGTACACCATGGACGGTACGTACTACAGTCAGTAACGAGGCCATCGCGTCCGGTGCCGCCCGGTACACCATGGACGGTACGTACTACAGTCAGTAACGAGGCCATCGCGTCCGGCGCCGCCCGGTACACCATGGACGGTACGTACTACAGTCAGTAACGAGGCCATCGCGTCCGGCGCCGCCCGGTACACCATGGACGGTACGTACTACAGTCAGTAACGTGGCCATCGCGTCCGGTGCCGCCCGGTACACCATGGACGGTACCTACTACAGTCAGTAACGAGGCCATCGCGTCCGGTGCCGCCCGGTACACCATGGACGGTACGTACTACAGTCAGTAACGAGGCCATCGCGTCCGGCGCCGCCCGGTACACCATGGACGGTACGTACTACAGTCAGTAACGAGGCCATCGCGTCCGGCGCCGCCCGGTACACCATGGACGGTACGTACTACAGTCAGTAACGAGGCCATCGCGTCCGGTGCCGCCCGGTACACCATGGACGGTACGTACTACAGTCAGTAACGAGGCCATCGCGTCCGGTGCCGCCCGGTACACCATGGACGGTACGTACTACAGTCAGTAACGAGGCCATCGCGTCCGGCGCCGCCCGGTACACCATGGACGGTACGTACTACAGTCAGTAACGAGGCCATCGCGTCCGGCGCCGCCCGGTACACCATGGACGGTACGTACTACAGTCAGTAACGAGGCCATCGCGTCCGGCGCCGCACGGTACACCATGGACGGTACGTACTACAGTCAGTAACGAGGCCATCGCGTCCGGTGCCGCCCGGTACACCATTGACGGTACGTACTACAGTCAGTAACGAGGCCATCGCGTCCGGTGCCGCCCGGTACACCATGGACGGTACGTACTACAGTCAGTAACGAGGCCATCGCGTCCGGCGCCGCCCGGTACACCATGGACGGTACGTACTACAGTCAGTAACGAGGCCATCGCGTCCGGCGCCGCCCGGTACACCATGGACGGTACGTACTACAGTCAGTAACGAGGCCATCGCGTCCGGCGCCGCCCGGTACACCATGGACGGTACGTACTACAGTCAGTAACGAGGCCATCACGTCCGGCGCCGCACGGTACACCATGGACGGTACGTACTACAGTCAGTAACGAGGCCATCGCGTCCGGCGCCGCACGGTACACCATGGACGGTACGTACTAACTGCACTGCTTTTAAACTTCATCATCATTTTAACCTTCAATCGTCCCCCGCTGAGCATAGCCCTCTCTTCGTGTACGCCCCTTATCCTGGTCCTGGGCTAGTCTCAACCAGATTGGCCCAGGGCCCTTCATCCGAAAGCGAGCACCAATCGGTCAACATTTTGATAATATGTCCCGCCCGATTCCATTTGGTAATGACGTCACCCCCGTCACGCACCTAAACTTAACCCCTTGAAAGTCTTATAGAAAAGTATAACTTACACTCCGATATTAAGTAAAAATGAAAACAAAAAGGAACAAATTAGCTCAGTTGGTGAGAGACAAATATATTTTTTTATTCTCATCCCTACACATCTAAATTTATATTATAGACGCATGCTAAATACAATATAAACCAATACTTTTGCCTTGTCTATGTACATTATTGGAACATGGAAGGTTGACTGGTAGAGAATGCCTCATAGCATTAAGTCCGCCTTTTGTACGATTGTATTTTCTTTTGTGCAATAAAGATAAATAAATAAAATTATCTGTAGCGCAATTTAAATAATAATTTATCTCTAATACTCTCAAAAGTACATACGCGTCCAAAATGCTTCATAACTTAATATGCTATATTTCAGATTCGGAAGTGTCAGCGACGCTGGGAGCTGCTGGTTTCCATTTATGCTACTTCAAGCAGGCCAGTGAACAACTTCAGGTATATTTATTAAACAATTCGTACCAAATATAGGAGAAAAATAAACAAATTTACGTTTGTTTAATACTTTTATTTGATATAATTTTGGGGGTGGGGGGTTTCATACTCTAATTTACGTTTCTTTATTAGATTCGATTTAATTTAGTTAGTTTATATTAGAAAATATTTTTGTTTGTAATTGCAGGTGGTAGCGGAGATGGACACGTCGTTCCGAGGAATGGAGTCTGTCGGCACCATTGGATACCAGGTCACCATCCCCAAGGCGGAGCTCGTCTTCAGAGGTAATTAATAACGCCTTAACTACACGTTACATTTTATATTCAATTGTGCGTTGGTATGAGATGAGCACTAGATCCCTGTTTCGAGCTGCAGCGTCAAAAGTAAAAATAGCCTTAATGATAGCCAACCTCCGGCAGGAGGCAGCACCATAAGAAGAAGATGGCATAGATAATATTGTCTTCGGTTACCGCGATAGTTACTCATGAAATAAAACTATGAAAACGGATTATATCGCGTATATTGAATTTGTAATACATCCCGACGTTTCGAACCCTTTACAGCGTTCGTGGTCAACTGGTGACGGGGTTTTTCCTCATCACCCGTTGACCACGAACGCTGTAAAGGGTTCGAAACGTCGGGATGTATTATAAATTCAATATACGCGATATAATCCGTTTTAATAGTTTTATTTCAGAAGATGGCATAGTCCAAACTAGGACACATTTAAGGAAACCCGGACATACGTCAGCTTTAGAGTAATTGTCTACATTACAATTTTTGTTTTATTACGTAGTGAATTACGAAAATCGTTTTATATATCTTTTCCATTTTATATAAATTTTGCGCTTACACTATGTTACAATTAGTGCCCAACGTATCAATTTTAAAATTTGGCTTCTTTACTAAGGAGTTGGCTAATTTGACACTGAACTTACAGTACCGGCCAAAAATATATCACCTTCAGGTTTTTACGGCAAACCTTTTTAGGGTTCCGTAGTCAATTAGGAACCCTTTTAGGGTTCCGTAGTCAACTAGGACTAGTGTTGTGTTCCTGCCGGTGAGTAAGGTTGCCAGAGCTCAACGAGGGAGAGGAGTGTTAAGGTCGGCAACGCGCATGTAACTCCTTTGGAGTTGCAGGCGTACATAGGCTACGGAGACTGCTTAACATCAGACGGGCCGTATGCTTGTTTGCCACCGACGTAGTATTAAAAAAAGGAACCCTAAAAAGGTTTGCTGTAAAAACCAGAAGGTGATAATAATATATTTTTGGTACTGTAATTAACAATGAACTACAACATTACATATTTACTAAACCATTTTTTTTTCAGGAATGGTAGACTCAAACTGGAACATCGGAGCGGTCCTGGAGAAGAAGCTGCAGCCCCTGCCCTTCACGTTCGCCCTCTCCGGGATGGCCAACCAGGCCAAGCAGCAGTTCAAGTTTGGCTGCGGACTCATCATCGGTTAGACACCCCAAAGATGCTCACACACTGTTGATACTTCTTACACATGTGTACTTGTTATTCACATTGGCTATGTGCATAAGCGTTGATAACGCACTGTAAAACTTTTTTTTTTTTATACCACGTCGGTGGCAATCAAGCATACGGCCCGGTAAGCAGTTACCGTAGCCTATGGACGCCTGCAACACCGGAGATATTACACGCGCGTTGCCGACCCTTTAAAAACCTGTACACTCCTTGATTGACCCAAATTACTGAAAGCTTCCACAATTGGGTCAAAATTCTTTTCGTTGTCTTGTTTTTTTGTCCCGAAAAGATCTGACCGAGTGGAGCTTTTTGTATGGGGTGAAATTCAGTTTTGAATTTTTCTCAAGATAATTATAATCTACAGCTAGAAATACATACAATAGCACTCAACTCTTTTTATTTATTTTATAAAAGACAAAAATAACAGCGTGACAGAGTGGTCAAAAGAAACAACACAACGGAAATAATTTTGACCCAATTGCGGAATTTCTACAAAGAAAATTTTCAGGAACAAATCATGCTTTTTTATGGAGATTGAAACTTTCCGTTTCCGAAATATACATATCCATGAAATCTTCCCGAAATTTCTGAGAACCTTTTGCAACTAGGAATTTCTGGGTATCAAAAGTTTCTCGTCTCTCGTGACAAATTGCAGGGACTTAAAAACCGCAAAAGACCGGTAACCTAAAATCCGCAACCAACCAACATGGCCTATAGCCATCACAGTTAGACACATAGCTACAATTAGCTATCATTGTTTTCTAAACAAGATAGAAAAACTATGGATGGTATAGAAAGGATGCCAATCTCTTATGGCAGAATTGTTGCAAAAGTGACCGCTTCCAGCTTTAAATAATAGTTCCTAATCTCTCCGGTGGCGCTAGTTAGGCTCTGCGACACGAGTATAACATGAACCAACAAATAACCCGACCAATTTACGTAGGTTGTTTTTGGTAGTATTTCGGTGTATGGTGGCGCCGCCTAATTACTGTTTTTTGATGGACACTTTTCATACATAGAGATTTGGCTCCTTTATATAGTCTCCATGAGAAAAACATTAATATGACAGTGACAGACAGTGAGACAGTGGTGTGGGTTGTATACTAGTACTATAAAAAACAGCAATGTTGTCCAGACATATTGAATACACAAAATATTTTCTCACAAGTAAAATGTTAAACCGGACATACTTACATATGTGTATTGCTATATTCCTGTAGGGTAGGGTAGGAAACAGTGGCTCGGAAAAAAATAGCCGGGTACAGTGGCTCACTCAACCTAATTCCAACATGATGAGGCGATATTGGGGCAACTGAGCCACTGTTTCCTACCCTACCCTACACGTTACTATCCAAACTGACAAGTTCAGACAAAGAACAGTATATTATAAAATGATTTCGAATCATTAATTTTAATTCATTATTATTACGGACATTGAATGTATGCGTGAATTTTCCTTTCCGCCATCTTGTATGTATCGTATGCATGTATGTGTGTTTTGTTACATTCATACCTTAAATCCAGTTGCATTTAAAAGGGATCTTTGGTAATGGGTGACAGCTCAAAGAATTAAGAAAGAAAAGATCTGTATTTGTGGCTTTCCATCAGAAAAGGGTATTTATGCTACATATTAATAGGGATCTTTCCATCAGGGTTAATAAGGACCCTTTAATGGAAAGTCACATTTGTAGTTATGTCCTCAACTATACGAGGGTCACTTTTCAAGATTTCTAGTCGGACCAAGCTAACTCTGCATGGCATTTGCAATGACAAGGTGTGGCAATATCAAATTTCTATGACATGACGTTTCGTTCTGTTCAAATCGGTGCAAAGTTAACTTGGACGGACTATAAACACGTCGCTATAAAACGCGTGTTACACTGTCCGATATTTAGAATTCCTACGTCGGATTGGATGGTCTAATACGTCGTTAATTAAGATATTTATCATTATAATAAACTTGTGTTACATGAATTAAAAATTCAGAAAATAATTAGTATAATTGCAATTTCGTTTGATGGCGAACCAAAAATATGTAAACTCAAATTTCATCACAAAATGCCTGAACAACGTGTATATTTGAAACTGTCACTTGTTGCAACATTGTCCGTTTTTGCTTACTTTATCAGACCATGCTTATAAGATAGTGGGGATCCGTTTAACCTTTTGGACGCCAATGACCTATATATACGCACCGTAGGTTCAACGCCAAAGACCGATTAATCGGTCATAGACCAAAAGCAACATAGACCTACATGCATATGCATAAAGTTCAATTTCAGTTTTGACACTTCGGTGACGTGGCGTCTGGATGAAAGCTTTTGTGTTTGACACGGTGTCGAAAAGGTTAAGGGCATATTCGATAAACGAGAACACGACTAGGAAAAAGTAGAAGAAAAATTATTTTGACGCGAAATTTTTTTTTTTATATGGCAAGTCGCACAATGGGCAAAAATGTTTCGCTTCAAAAAAAATCTTCTTTTTTTTCCTAATCAGAACATGATACTACAGAATAAGTAATAGTACTGCCGTACAGAAAGGAAACTTCCTACAAAACCGAAGTTTGACAGCGGTTCAAGGACGAATCATGCTGTCCCTTTCTTATGTATGGTACTATCCCTTTCGGCTATATAGGGTTGTCAGAATGCAGGGTCTTATCTATGGTCGTACACCCAAAGGGACGTCAAGTTGTGTCAACCCGAATAATTGCTCGGAGCAATGCTGAGCCGAAAAAGCCCGAACGCTCTAGTTTCCTACCCCTGACGTAACCGAATATGCCCTTAAACAGATACCCATTATTTTTGTTCCATCCTGTATAATGCTAAAAATACTTCTAGAAACATGACTGGGTATTTTGTCATGTTTTCTCTTATTCTGGATAAAGTCTACTTTAGATTGTTCTATTAATATTAAATTATCGTGAGACATATTTCCAAATATTTAGATCAGTACGGTTTCACTCACTATTATTTTTAGTCGCTTTTGGCGACGTGTTTCGGATTCTTCGGGAATCCTTCCTCAGGCACGACGTACAGCCATCGCGGCCACTCGTGCCTGAGGAAGGATTCCCGAAGAATCCGAAACATGTCGCCAAAAGCGACTAAAAATAATAGTGAGTGAAACCGTACTGATCTAAATATTTAGTATAAAATTGACACAAAATGGACAAAGTTGCAACACTTAGCATTTTCAGCACTGTGTATACTATATGTATTTTCTTTTTTTTAAGAGAGCGTTTTTATATTTGTTATATAAATAAAACACCCTGCCAGAGAGCATTTATAATGTCATTGATGTCACTCTAGGAATAGGATATGCTATGGGCTTATTCAAATTTGACTCATATTGCTTTGTTAGTAAAATTCAGATTAGAATACTCGAATATTTTACCTAAGTGCGTTCTTTTCTGACATTTTCACTAACAAAGAAATTGTTTCAATTGTCTTTATTGAGACTTTCGATTATATGAATAAAATTGCCCCTATAATGTGACGTTTTCAGTGTCGCTTACCATAAGGACGAAATTTGATTGTATCTCTATACGAATAACGTGTCAGAGCTTCCTTATGGCTAAGGGATCATACACAGATTTAGGGTTTAATACGTCTTTTCTGTTCCCGAAAGTTAAGAAATATGGTCATATATAACGTAATATATAAACGTCATAATCTTAAAATAGGTCTAAACTTCGCTGGGACCTGATTTGGAAGATGTCACAACCAAAAATTTGGTTCTATTACTTTCAGAACAGAAAAGTATTGTTTTTCTACACTAGTGATCAATCTATGTTTATGAAGAAATGAATATTTTAGATATATAAAATCAACTCTTTTTAAATACTAATTCGTCAAATAAAAAAATCGCTTCGATTTTCTTATATTTTGATTTAATTCCGTACAATTTTGTAAACGGGAAAGATTTAGTCACAATAATGTTCTTCATTGACTGGTGTATTAGGCCGATACGCGGGTCCTGGAGTGGCGAGTCCACCCGAGCGATCGCATGTAGATATAATGGCACTGTACATAGAAGCCTGTTGTTGAAATGTTTATTTTTAATAGAGTTATGTTAATAAATCAGTCGGTTGTTTTATTTACAAGTTACCAAAGGTGCCATGGATCTAAGGAAAAAACGTGCCTCGATAATCAAGAAAATTTGACTCTCGTTCAGAGGGCGCTACTAGTTTTGGCCTGCAGTCGTATAGATGGCGTTGACGGTTTCGTTTGTTATTTAACCATTTTAACGCATATCAGTGAAATAACATGGGTCAAAATCATATAAAAATAATTAATGCAAATATTAACACATTTTTTGATATTTTTAGTTTTAATCGTATGTCGATAGATGGCAGTGAATTTACTGTGGCTACAAAATTTACTATGACAGTACCGCTCTATCCTATATATCCTCTTTGAAGTTACCTACCTAGTTAGTTTCTTCCTCGGAACTCGAAATTTAGAGCACTCGTAGCAAAAACTAAACTTTGCTCTCTTGTTGCACGATAGTTGTTTTACAAGGGGGCAAAGTTGTTTAACCTCTCGTGCTAATATTGATACCCGAGCAAGCGAAAGATTCCAAAACTGGGCCAAGAGCGTAGCGAGTGGTTCGAAAAATGGAATCTTGAGCGTTGCGAGGGACAAATTTTTTCACCACACCAACACAAAGAACTACTACTAGATTACTACGTGTAAAATATCAAACAAAATTAAAGCAAATAGATTCCAAATGAATATTATTAAACATTTATCATTCAAGAAAATTCGAAATTTGCATTTGATCACTTTGCCTCTCATGTGAATAAAATGTAACTTTCTTATCAGTTTTTGAACAATTACCAGTTTTAGAGCCTTTACCAGCTGGTGTGGTGAAAAATAACTATTGTCTTCATTTAGACAGCATAATCTAATAATAGGTGGATGAGCTTATTGTAATGTGACGAAGCCTGAGCTGTGGATCTCATGGTGTGCCTTTTTTAGGGTTCCGTACCCAAAGGGTAAAAACGAGACCCTATTACTAAGACCGCTGTCCGTCTGTCTGTCTGTCACCAGACCAGGCTATGAACCGTGATAGCTAGACAGTTGAAATTTCCACAGATGATGTATTTCTGTTGCCGCTATCGAACCCTCGGTGCGCGAGTCCGACTGCACTTGGCCGGTTTATTTTTTTGGTTAATAAAATTTTCCGAAAATCTAATAAATTACGTCAGTTTTTTCACTTAAAATAAGAATAAGTAAACGTATTTTTTTTATGGGGGAATTACGGTGGATAAATGAGAAGAAAAAACATTGTAATTCCTTATTTTTATTACTAAGCCGTTACACATAACTTAAAAAATTAGACAATTTTTTTAAATGCCTTAAAGTATACAATATACAGTACATTATATGACACATAATCTCAAATCGATAGTGACTATTACAGTGACATTTGGTATTTACATTCCCAATTCGTGTTTTTAATTATTATATATATATTTTAACTTAGATTGAGTTCAGCAAGACTCAACTATCCATTTGCTAAAAACTAAAGTAGGTAACAAATATAATAAATAACACAACTATGAGAAAGAAATTGTGTAGAAAAAACTACACATGGACAAATTTTGAGGAAAGCAAATAAAAGTTTATTTACTAATTTTGAAATGACTTTAGGTGCTCATCTTCTAGGCACTAGTTTTTACGAAAGCGATTGCCATCTGACCTTCCAAACCAGAGGGTAAACTTATTGGGATATTAGTTCGGTTTCACCGAAAAGCGACTAGCAAATATCAAATTATATTTCGTACATAAGTTCCTAAAAACTCATTGGTACGAGTCGGGGTTCGAACCAGCGACCTCTGGATTGAAAGTCGCACGCTCTTACCGCTAGGCCACCAGCGCTTGCGCTTGCTTGAGGTGATGTTATCCAGCAATTAAACCTTTTTTTGCGTTCCTCTAAATTTGTCCATGAGTATATAAAGTTGATTTTGTAAAAATATGAATACTCTATGCCGGCAGCCATGTTGAATACAGATTTTGAGATAGCGTCCAAAAGGCCAACATATATTTTTATTAGGGTATAGGCTAGGCAGCTGTCTCACCGCTAACGATATTTTTTACGAATAGTGTTTTTTGTTATTAAAGGTTTTTCAAGCAGAATCTACATTTAACACGGTTCTTGAGCGAAAACATAGATCGTTATTTTCTTTTCATTTCTCATGCTCTGAAAGAGGGTCATTGTTGTTCTAAAAGGTGCGCAGAAAATTATACGTGTCTGCACTAGAGCATTTTACGTTCGAAGTACGACTTTTTTAATTTTTTTACGATACGCAATTGAAATTTGAGTTTAAATGGATTTGTAATAAATTTTTCATTTTGATATTTGACTCTCCATTCCATAAATAACGATACTTTTGTCTGAATTGTTAATTGAAAGTACCCTCAAGAAATACTATAAAAATGTATACTTAGTCATGTTTTAAAAAAAATACATGCATTTTACTTTCCTCGTATTCGAAATGAAAAGTAGAGTGTTTAACTCGGGTGAAAGGCATCATTTCTGCCTCGGACTATTGGCGCTCTCACTGCATTCGAGCGCCAAAATACCTCGGCAGAAATGAGTGCCTTTCGTCCCTTGGTTAACAATCTACTATTCTCGTAGGCAAGTGCCATAATAAACCATTATTATGAGGACATTTTTAAATACCAGTAAAAATTTGCGTAAAATCTAGCAACACTGAGCAAATGATGTTAGGCGCAAAAAACGCTTGAATCTGTCCGCACGCTAAATTCGTTTTAACGACCAAGGCTTAAAGTCGAAAATCCAACAACGCCTAATAAAAAACGCCACCGCCTCGTCTAAATGAATACACATGTATCCATTTGTGTCATTTAAACGCGCGTTGAAAAAGCGCTTGTGCGAATGAAGCCAATGTTGCTAGGTTTTTTTTTAAGATTCAGTTTTTTAATGTGCCCGATTACAATAGATAATAATGATACCTAGATTATTATTATTGCACATAAAAATGTACAAGATTAAGCACTATAGGTTACATAGTTAAGTGAACCAGAAGTTAGGATCACTCATGGCCGGCTGACTACAATATAATAGTATAATACTAAACTAAATACTTTTGCACCAGCAATTTTTATAAAAATATTGACTATCATTATTTTGGAAGATTATCAAAGTATACATGAATGGTTGAGACACAGGCGTAGATAGCGAGACAAACATAAGTACAGTCAAGGGCATAAATATATATACATTCCCAAAGTTTCCTCCCTTCCCTTCCCTTAGACAATAAAGTCATGTTCACATATTATTGAGCCATTTGTCTGGATCGATATCTTTGCCTTCGACTGTACATACAATAACACTGTATGTAGAAAAGGCCCAAGATTTTAATGTTGTATTGTCATTCCATGACAGCATGACACCGTCATCTTGCGTGACAATGTATTTAAAAAAAAACATTGGCTATGTGCGCGAAGAGCGTGGCGGGGGAACTAAAAGCAACTAACGCGCTCGACTTGGCAACATTTTTAACACAAAGAATCAATTTTTTGTCGTGTTCCGTAGCCGCCAGGTGGGCGCTACAGTCGCGCACAGAGTCAATAGTTCTTTTACAATATTTTACGATTGTGTAGGTAAAATTAAAATGTATCTTATTTCCATAGTGATATAGTTTATTATTGCATGCTAAAAACGCCTGTGATTCAACCTGTTCAAGCTATATTATCTTATAAAATATATGGGGCATTCTCTATGAAAAGGGACCTTATTGCCGATGGCGCTTACGCCGCACAGCGTCGCGAGGCATTGTATTTATATCGGAGCATCGTTAATAAAGGCGTAAGCGCCATCGACAATAATGTCCCTTTTTATAGAAAATACCACATATGTCCATGTATTTCGCAAGTGGGTCAAAAATATTTTCGTCGTTTCTGACCACTGTCACGCTTCTATTTTTGTCTTTTATCAAATAATTAAAAAAAGTTGAGTGTTATTGCATGTCTTTCTAGCTGTACCTATAGATTATAATTCTCTTGAGAAAAGTTTAATACTAAATTTCACCCCATAATTCAGCTTCACTTGCGTCACATTTTTTGGGGACAAAAACGACAACGAAAATAATTTTGACCCAAGTATTCATTTGCATTTGCAAATTTTTCATGCTAAATTCAGGTTTGGTGAAAAAAAAAGGTTGTTGTCATAAAAACTAACAAAAACCTCATATGGATGAAAATATCGAGGGGAAGACCTGCCAAGGTAGATCGACGATCTGGGTGCCTAGCCAAGGAGCCCATCGTTTGCGCTACCACTACGAAACCCTATCTGTCTCTATCGCACTAATATGTAAGAGTGATAGAGACAGAAAGCGTTTCGTTGTCGTAACATAAAAAATTGGCATCTTAGCTAGGCCCCCAGATCAAGATCTCTGAAAACCATTAGATGCAAGACTGGCCGTTGCGAGGATCCCACGTAGGCCTTTGTGCGTATAAAACAAGGTATTTGTAAATTATGCTTTTATGAAAACCACCCATTTTTCTTCTATTCTAATTTTATTTTTGTAACACCAATTCCGTATTTCACAACTCTTTAAAAGTGTTTAGTAAAATATTAATTAAAGAACATGTTATACTAATTACATAATGACATATGTATATAAAATGTTTGGTATAAAAATCGAAAAACACCCAAGATTCGATGTATGTTGTTAAAATATTCAATTCCTCATGGAACTTTAAATAATTTTACTTAAAATATACTGAACTGAGCCGAAATATTACAAAACTGTATATTAATTTTCACCACACCAGCTGGTAAAGGCTTGAGTTGTTTTCTCATGTTTGCTGGTAGAATTGACTTTTAAAATGATGATTTTGAAAGATAAATGGGGCATTTTCTATGAAAAGGGACCTTATTGTCGATGGCGCTTACGCCACACAGCGTCGCTCGGCACTGTATTTATATCAGAGCATCGTTAATAATGGCGTAAGCGCCACCAACAATAAGGTCCCTTTTTATAGAAAATACCACAAATATTTAATAACATTCATTTTGAATCAATTTGCTTTGATTTTGTTTTGATATTTTACAGTCACTTTTTTCCTTTGGAATCTTTGAACATTGCGTTACGTAATATTTAAAGGCCCGTAATATTTATATGTACGAAAATGTCCGCGCTTAGCGTACTTTACTTTACACTAATGTCACAGAATAAGTAATAGTATTATCATATAGAACGGCCACGCCCCGCCCCGTCCCGACTCTAATGCCCTCGCCCCGCGACAGCAGATTGACGGCCGTTTGCCGACCGCTCAGTACTGTTTTTAAGCAACTTACTCACACTATGACGCATGACGCGTGTCGGACACACAGACGTGCCGTTCACACATAGAAACGCAAGTGATTTTAGATGTATAGCGTGTCCGCCCTGTGCCAATGTACCTACTATTTTAAGTCATCAAAATTACAAATTGTGTAAATTATATCGACTATCCCCAGTATATTTAAAATATTAGAATAGTACGGGAAGCGCAAAATGCAATATTAACGTGTACAAAAGTGCACCATACGGCCTTATTAATAAGATTCACAATGCATGTTAGATGAAATGCCTTATTTAAAATGTAACATGCAAAAACATCAGATTATTTTATTGGAATTTTAGTTTCAAATAGTTTAAAAACAGCGCCATAACTCAAAATAGCGAAAATGAGCTTACCACGAGGAATATCATACATTGACCCGCCTGTTGTTATCCCTATTGCACTCGTGTAATTATATTGCTGTCCCACTCGCGTTGTGTGAGTGTGCGACAGACAGAAATTTCTCGTGCTAAGCGTCCTTTCTTTAGTAATAGTTTTAAACGACAAAACGTACAAAATATATAATTGTGACGTTCTCGAGCAAAAGGTACCACATTGTCGCTTAGCACAAGGACGCTCTGACAGGCTATTCGTATAAAGATACGAACAAAATTCATCCTTATGGTAAGCGACAATGTGGTACCTTTTTGCTTGACAACGTCACAATTTATAAATGAGTTTAAATAATTACAATGTTAATAAATATTGTTGTTCAAATTCGTTAATCCTTTTGCAATTTATGCGTTACATTTAGTTAAAACGACTGTACATACATATACCTATATTGTCATGTAAAAATATGTGTTTTGTGTATAGTTCTACATAACATGATGTTTATTATTGACAAAGAATATACGAAAACACGTTCGCGGACGGTTAGTGACGTCATGTGTCATATGCCAAAGGAAACAAAAAGCTACGCGAATGCTATAGCATTCGTGTCCGCGAATGTGTTATTAGTGCAAAATATTATAGCTGCAAATTTGACAGCTAAAATAAATTGCTCTGTACGGCCATACATTTTGCGGTAACTAAATTGTATAATTTGACAAACCAATTGATAATTGTTTGTAGTAAACGCCAATCTTAACGAATGGAAATGATCACATGACTTTTCGTTAGATCTCGATACGTTTTTACATTTCGATGCGTATATTTTACACTAAAGCAAGGACGCTAAGCGCGAATAATTTCGTACATCGACCCGCCTGTTTCTCTCTCTATCGCATGCGCAAAATAATATTGCGTTCCCGGTCGCACAGTGGCATTGATCGCCGGCATCATGGGCGGGAGCAATATAACGCGCGTGCGATAGTTATAGCCCGACAAGAAATTGTAGAAAATTATTGAGGGCGCCACTTCCTACGTAACTGTCACATTTTTGACGTAAAATGACATGGCAACAATTTAGTATGGAATTTTTTTAAGTTCCATTTTATTCAATTTCTACTATTTTATGTCGCACTATAGTATAGTATGAATTTTATCATATGATTTTTACGCCTCACGCCCTAATCTGTTAAACAAAAGCCTTTGTTTCTTTTGTTCAGCGGTTACCAATGCTACCGCTACTGACTGAACGGGAACAAACTCGTTTAAAAAGAAATTTCATCGTCCTATTAATATGGTTCAAATTTATTTGGCAGCTCTGTATTCTAACACAGACAACCGATCGTCCTTCATTACCCAAACTCGTTATTTTAGAATGAGCTGTTACATTTTGAACAATACTATCACGATAGTTGCTTTTTAACGACATTATTGCTTTGACACGCGACTAAGGCGCCTCTCCATAAAAGAAACAAAGGCTTTCGTTTAACGGATTAGGGTCTGAGGCCTAAAAATCATTTGAGAACATTCATACTATAACAACAGGGTCAATGTTCGAAATTATTCGTGGTTAGCGTCCTTCCTTTACTTTTCCTACGAGTCTCAGTATTCATTTGTCTATAATTTTTATCGTAATTTATCTAATTATTACATGCACAGGCCCGGTCGGTGGGCAAATATCTAAAATAATGATTACGTGAGCATTCATCTAATTCCGTTCAGTCAGAAACGAAACAACCATTTGAAATCAGTCCGGTATTATTTTTGTGGTATTGAATTTCCTATTTTATGGTATTTTAGCCTTTTAGGAAAAAGTCAGTTTTTACTCTTTCGCAATGACACAACACTAATGGCGTTATTCATAAACGCGTTACTGGCCTGAATTAGCTATGAATCGTTTGTCTTTATCTGTCATTTTTAACTATGTATTTGTAAGAATGGGATAAAACATAATTTAACTAAATCAGGCCCGTAAAGTTTTATGAATAAGGTAGAGTTAGACTTGTCTAAGTCTGCAACGTTTTTGATAGCTCACGCAGTGCAAGTGTTATTTTAAACGTCAAACTTCTATGAAATTATGACGTATAAATAACACTTGCACTGCGTATGCTATCAAAATCGTTGCAGACTTGTCTTGGTCTAACTCTAAAAGTTTAACAATGTGCTGTTTATCCACTGTCAATAATCAGAAATACAGTGAATTTTCCAAAAACATGAAACACTGTAAACATATTTTCAACGTACTAACCGAACATTATTGCCAACATACCGTCTAAATCGGAGGTCTTCAAGCCTCTCCATGCGGCTTACAAGCCACCACCAGGCCTAAAGAACTCTTCGCGTGACCTCGGATTTAAAATTACGCGCCGCGCACCGCATACGGTGCAACGCCAGTGGGCTGCCACACGCGCACGCGCAAGTATGTTGAACATATATAACTGGAATAGCTTAGCTGGTGGGCTCGTCGAGAAATTCCACGTAGGTGAAGGGGAAGTGTCCCGTCCGGCCGTTGAGCTCGCCCTCCCACTGTCCGTTTATGTTCATTCGGGTTACCTGACGAATGAAACATATTTATTTAATTGATATTTCTGAAATTTTGTAACATCATCCCTAGAACAAGCAGGGTTCGAAAGGACAATTATTAATGATAGTTAATAATTAAATTTTATTGAAATATTATTGTAAACATTTATTGACATTTATGCATTTTCTAAAATGACATATAGTTAATTAATATTAACTATATTGTTTCACATTATTTAAATCTATTTATAAATTAACCTGGACATTTAATATTTAGCATCATTATTTTATTATTTTACTAATTTTCTAAACGAACTTGACATTTAACGTTGCATAAACGTCGATAAAATATAAAGTTATAAATATAGATTTTATTGCTATTTGTATGAGATGCATGTAATTTTACCTAGACTTAAGAAAATTGAGTGCCCTGACAGGGTGTCATGTACCTACCATCCTCAAACTGTAACACCTAATGTATTATGAACATGACTGCAATACAATAAAGAATAAAGAATAGTTATCTTGATAATTATCGCGATAATTATCGTGATTTTTATGCCTGATAATTATCGATTTGATAATAACCTAAAATTTACGAAGATTCTAAGACGAGATTTTAAACTTTACTAAAGAATTCAAAGAAAATAAATATAGCACCATCCACACCTGGGATAATTATCCGATATTTATCGGATAATTATCGCGATAATTATCAAAGACTATAATTATCTGGATAATTTCGAACCCTGACTTGCTTGTTCAGAACAAGCAAGTGCAAGTTGCGAAGAAATTCCAAAATTCTCGATAATTTCTAGAAAATTTTGCAAGTAATAAACAATTTAAAATTTAAAATTTCGTTTCCCATACTAAAATGTGAGCAAAGCGCATCAAAATACGATTCTAAACTTGTAATTAACTACAAGGTCGTTTTTGGGCTGATAAATCTAGGACGGGTCTGTAAACCAAATATACATACATTTTGAAATATTTTCATAAACTGAACCGACAAGAATTATATACAGGTTGGCTAAAAAATAAGGATATTCCCATTGCTAGGGAGGTTTAGGGATTTTACTGAGCAACTTTACTATGGGACCAACCACGAAATCGCGAAAAATTTTTTACCCTCCCATAGAAAATGGACCAGCCAAAATGTATGAAACACCCAAATTTTTTAGGTTTAATTTTTTCAGCTAAGTTTAGTTAAGTTTACTGTAGCATTAAGTACCATACCTATATAGTTCTCAGTGAGAGCGTTTTAAGAGGTAGGTGCACATGTTTGGGACTGTATCTTATCATTTACTATTATTGTAAGTCGGGGGCGTAGCTAGAGGATATGGCGCCCGGGGCAGTCATCAAATTTGCGCCCCCGGACGACTGACAAAAGTTACCCCGCTGCTGCCTTTTGCCCACTTTGGCACCCCCCCTTGGATGGCGCCCAAGGCACTTGCCCCCTCTGCCCCCCCCCCCCTAGTTACGCCACTGTTGTAAGTACTTACTTCTGTTGTTTCTCCAATAAAGAAAGAGAAAAATAAAATAAACCGACACCGTGGTACCTTTTGATTGAAAACGTCACAAATGGTGACTTACCCTGACGATGTCTCCCTCCTCTAGCCGCAGCGCGGTGCGGTCGTACGCGTTGGGCACGCGCGTCTGCCGCACGCGCGCCAGGGCCGGCAGGATGCGCTGCACACACAACACACCGCACCCATTAACAACATTATACTTGGCACAATATTTCGATTAGTATACGGTTTCACTCACTATTATTTTTAGTCGCATTTGGCGACATGTTTCGGATTCTTTGGATCAGCGCGCGCGCAACGAGCGACGAGGCGGGCGACGCGGGCAGTGCACGACGTACAACCGACGCGGACACTCGTGCCTGAGGAAGGATTCCCAAAGAATCCAAAACATGTCGCCGAAAGCGACTAAAAATAATAGTGACTGAAGCCGTACTGATCTAAATATTTTGAAATATGTCTCACGCTAGTTTAAGTTCGATTAGAATACTTGGCACAATCATAATGTCTTGCCTCGTGATCGTGAACGTCAGCTGCCGCTGCGTTGAGGAACGGTTAGCCATCAAAATAAAAGCAATATTTGTGCCGTTCTCAATAAAAAGGGTACTTATTGTCGGTTGTCAATAAGGCGCTATTTTCATATAGATTCAATTTGAAATAAACCTTATCGACAACCGACAATGTGCTTTTGGATGAAAACGTCACATTTAGTCGCTTAATTCGTAGTTCATAAATTCTAACTAAACTCCACAAAACGCTCCTTGAGAAACATAGTGTTACTGTGCAAATAACTATTGTGCAACAAGAGAGGAAAGTTGGTTTTTCTTGCGAGTGTTTATTTTGAGTCCCGAGAAAGCGAAAGATTATATAATTGAATCACAAGCGAAGCGAGTGATTCTAAGTTAGAATCTTCATGATTTTCAAGATATATACTTAAATTGTTGATAGAACCATCCTCAATCTTCAAAACTATATATTATATTTTTTTTTTTCGTTACTTCTCCAATCGTGCAATAAATATGAATTGGTTTTTTTTTTCGTCATTTCTTCCCGACAACATTCCCCTCAGATTACAGTGTGTTACCTAAATATGTATTTTTTTTGTCGTTTCTTCCCGACAACATTCCTCAGATTACGGTGGAATAAATGTGAATTGTTTTTTTTTTCTGTCTACCTGCATGTTGGTCCTCTGCGGATTCTTATTGTTGGTGGGCGGACTGGGCGGGTCGCCCAGCTGTGTCATGCCCTCCGTCACGATGGGCGCTCCGGACGCCTCCAAATTCTATAAAACACATTCAATATTTATTTTAATCATATGGCATAAACATTTCAAATTTCTGATTCAAACTCTGGATAGCTCAAATCGGCCTCAAACTCAAGAGAATAAACTATCAATATGTTGCTAACGAAAATAATTGAAAAGCGTTAGCCAAGTCTAATGACATTGTTTTATAGCAAAGAAATGCCCCATTTGTGACGTAGAAAGTTATCCTGTCCAAAAGGTTTTGGAAAAAACTGCAGCCAACACTGGCAAAGAGAATTAAGAAGACATAGAGTCGCCCACACATACACATCGAGACATACACATACACATAGAGACACACTCCCCACACATATACATAAAGAGAGAGAGAGAGAGAGAGAGAGTGACATAGAGTGTTCGTTTTGTTACCAAAACGACTATTATTTTCGTAGTCTACATCTAGCGTCAAGTAGCGGGACTATCAGTACTGCTACTCGACACTAGATGTCGCGGCAAACGGAAAGTCTAATGCTGAACGATTTTCAGCTAATATTATAACCGGATTAACCGGAACTCTATAACTCCTCATAGCTCATAATATTAGTTATAAATTGTTTAGCAATACACTTTTTGTCAGTTGCGACACATGTGACATCTAGTGTCGAGTAGCAGTACTGATAGTTCCGCTACTTGACACTAGATGTCGACTACGAAAACAATAGTACATGAATCTAGTATAACTGGATCGGTCATGAGGAGTGGGGGAAAATGACCGAACGGGATAGTCTTATGTATCTTTCAGTAGGAGTAGCAGAGAAAGCGCTGTTATTGTTTGTCCTTGTCATAGTTTCACTTTTCCACCGCTGCCACAACCGAGGTTGTGGCAAACAAATAAGTACGTGACATGTCATGTTTGTTCGTTGCTTGTTTAATTATCGTTGTTTTGTATGAAATTGTGCTTTCTCTTATGAAATATAGTGATGGTTAGCGTTTTGAATGCTTGAACTTTGATAAAATACTGGTGAATTGTTCTGTAATCGGCTGTAATAGCCGCTCTGAGCAAAAATATGAGATCATAACCTTTCACACGTAAGTACGGTATTTTACACCTTTCTCTTAACGCAATATGTGAGAATAACATCGTAAAATTACGTTACACTCAAAGCAATGTAGAATCAAACGATTTCAATAAAAATATCGCAATTATTTACGCAAATTAACAATACATTATTTGTAAAATGATCCGCCCAAATTACGTAGGTAGGTAAGAGTCTGAGGTCAGCCATTTTTAAACTTCTTCTTAATTTAGCTGCATAACAATCATGTTAGGGATACCAGATGAAAATATCATAATTTTATGGGTAATTTTGACCTCGAAGTTTTTTCGTACTTCTAATTCCAAAAAATAAATAAACAAATGTTGTGAAGATTAAATGTGGTGTACATTAATTGGTGTGATTGCCATTTGTGATTTCTTTAAATTAAAACCCATAATACATTTTATTTTACGTTTTATTTACTAAACATGTTTAGTTTTGTACCACCTGCGCGAATTATAGGAGGTATTTCATTGTTTATACGCCTAAAAAGAACGGCCCATTGACATTTTATTTAACAATTTTTTAATACCGTGAAACAAGCTAACTTTGCCTCCAGGGTAATCGCCCCAACGTGATATCAAATATTGGGGTAATTTTTACCAATATGGTATCCCCACGTTTATGACGTCATCTATGTCTATCCCTTACGGGCGCACGCGTATAGCTGGTCTATGTAATGCTAGGTCTATGCAATAGTATTTTTGGTAACAAAACCGATGTATGGAATGAGCACTATGTCTTCTTAAGAGGGTATTTGACTACTAGTCAAATCAGTTTCTTTTTTCGAACTGTCAAATCAAAACGATTTTGCTACTATGGAATTTATATGAAACACTAGCATGTGACGTTACAATCAATAATTACCTTCTCTTTATAGTTTTATACAGTTTTAAAAATAGAAATTGTGTCTTAAAAGGACTGCTGTCTATGTTTCTCTATTAATCTTCTGGTGCTTTATTTCATGCATGGTGTAATAGTTATTTGTGCAACAAGAGAGGAAAGTTGGTTTTTCTTGCGAGTGTTTATTTTGAGTCCCGAGAAGGCGAAAGATTCTATAATTGAATCTTGAGCGTAGCGAGGGACTCAAAAACACGACATGTAAAATAACTTTGCTCTTGTGTTGCACATATAATTTTTCACGTTAGTAGTGAGAACATATTAAAGGTTAAAATGTATTTCGAATTACACAGAATAATAGAGTAACAAAAAAAAAACAATTTGTAATAGAAGTATGAAGTGGCAGTTCATGGCCTTCACTAAATTAAAAAGCTATTTTGTTTCACTCCCTGGAGTTAAACAAAAAAGTCTCACTTTGTCACTCCCTGGAGTGAGGAAAGTCGCACTTTCCCCACTCCAGGGAGTGACGAAAGTAGGCTTGTTCGAGCAGCTGAGGTGAAAAATAATTTATTTTAGACACAGTCAAATACCCCATTCTCTTTGATACTAGTAAGAAACTAGGCAGCTCTCAGATTGATCAATATTATAATAGATATAACATACCCTTTGCACATACGGCACGGGTATGGAGCCGGTCCTGCCCTGGCTGTTGCGCGCCGTCCACCACTGCTCTTCGTCACGGTTGATCACCATGAGACGCTCGCCGCGCCTGAACGGTAGATCATCTGGGTCCTGGAAAAACAACTTTATAAATTAAGACTTCTTGATTGTTTTAAAGATTACAGGTTCCGTACCCAAAGGGTAAAAACGGGACCCTATTACCACAGGGCGGACACGCTATACATAAAAAATCAGTTGCGTTTCTATGTGTGAACGGCACGTCTGTTCACGCGTCATGCGTCATAGTGTGAGTAAGTAAGTTGCTTAAAAATAGTACTGAGAGTACGCCAGAAGTTCGCCAGGTTTCTGTTGCGGGGCGAGGTAATTCGAGTCGGGGCGGGGCGGTGCGTGGCCGTTCTGTATGATAATACTATTACTTAAGGCCAGTTGCACCAACCATACTTAACAGACTGATCAACATCACTCAACCGAGTACTATGAAAATTCCTATACAATAAAATTTAGCGAACGCTTTAACAGTGACAGACGGTTTGGTGCAACCGACCCTTATTCTGTGCTGTTACTAAGACTCCGCTGTCCGTCTGTCTCTGACCAGGCTGTATCTCATGAACCGTGATAGCTAGACAGTTGAAATTTTCACAGATGATGAATTTCTGTTGCCGCTATAACAACAAATACTAAAAAGTACGGAACCCTCGGTGCGCGAATCCGACTCGCACTTGTCCGGTTTTTTTATATATATATTTTTTGTACTAATGGGTATTTACCGAACTCCCAACATAACAAACATATGTAACATAACTGTATTTCATTTCATATTTATGTCACAATATATGCGTAGTTAATGGCTAAAAAAATTCGCTATTACGTAACAAATATACGCCATAAAATGCAAATAAAATTTACATCCCGTGAACACATATATTATTTAATTATATTGGAATTCCCGACACGTATAGCAAAAATATTATCACTATCATATATAATATTAATTAATAATAACTATGGAAACATACTGGTTACAATCCTGAGGATAATATAGCTCATATAGGGAAAGTGCAAATAGATAATCTATGGTACATATAAATTGTGTTGAAGGGTACACTATCACTACGAGTAATAAATAAATACTATAAATGCAAGAGCAACTCTGTGTGTTAACTTCTTACGACAAAACTACTGAACCGATCTTGATGAAATTTGACATGTAGAAAGCTTAGGACATGGCGTGGACAATTTGGACAAAACAGACTTAATTTTTGGATTGCTTAATTTCGCATATTTATCTACAAACTTGACGGCCTGACGCGTCTCAGTTATTTACCGGCTTACCTATTTTCACAGTGATCGTTTAAACCAATAGATTTTTTTTAAAGCAGGCGCCACTCGATAAACATCAAATTAAATAGGAGTAGGGATAAGTTGACCTTTGTTTGTTATATGTATCGCTACTTTATTTCTACCTACTTATTTTGTGCAATTAAAAGTTTAAAATAATAAGTTTAAGCTTAAGTGGGACTGGACGGGACATGTCTGTCGCATGCACCCGGAAAGGTGGGCCAAAATGGTTACGGAGTGGGACCCACGAAGCACCATAGACGGTGCTCCGTGGGTGCTGCGGACGACTTGGACGCATTCTACCCCAAATGGTGGGAAAATGCCGATGACAGGGTCGAGTGGACAAAACGAGGGGAGGCCTTTGCCCAGCAGTGGGACACCAAAATAAAACAAAAAACAAAAAAAAGTTAAAAAAAAGGATTTTTTTAACTCCCAAAAAATACTAAACTATAAGAAATCATGCTTAATTATCTCATTAAATACCCACGTCCGTTTATTCTACCCAGTTCTGAACATTACTCCAGTAGTAAATGTACCAGTCTTCGTATCGGACAGATAAAGTTTTCCAGGTCATTAGATCGGAACAGATGGTCGAGGAAGTCCGCACGTGTTTGTTTATTTTGGGCCCACGGGAGGAAAATGATTACTGTTAGCAACATTCCGGGTGTATAATAATAGTTAATAGGCCATAAAGTTTTCGGTATATTTAAGATGCCATCTGATATATCGGAGTACAATCGCCATTTGAATAGCTAACTTCAAACTTGGATGAAACCACTCTACCCTTAGGTATCACTACACCTTATAAATCAAAGTCCCCCGCCGCGTCTGTCAGTATGTATGTATGTTCGCGATAAACTCCAAAACGACTGAACGGATTTTCATGCCGTTTTCACCTTTCAATAGAGTAATTCTAGAGGAAAGTTTAAGTGTATAATTTCATAAGGGTTTTTTCCAGGGTCGATAGTATTACATAAGTTACTCTATGATTTTAAATCATAGAGTAACTTATATAATATTTACGAGTATAAGGGTAGTGGATTTATCCACGATTGAAGTTATTTTATTTTATTTATTAGGAAAACTTACAGCTAAAGTAACACGTTAGGTAATACCATAGAAGCAGTGAGCCAATTACAAGTTTCCACAGATAGAAACTGCGTAAAGTGCATGGCGTGCGAAATTACAACTAATAATACTTAGACTTATATTGACCGGGATATAGACCGTGATTACCTTTTGTATTATTTGTGAGCTCCCGATATTTCGACGCAGTTACATGCATCATGTTCACGGGTAATCACGGTCTATATCCCGGTCAATATAAGTCTAGTGAAACTAACCGTGAATCATTCAAAACTCTAATAATACTTCCTTACTTATAAATATACTTTACTTGGGTTTACTACTGGAGTGCGACACACGCTCGTGCGAAGTATTATTAGTGCGAAGTATGATTAGGCGATGTACGATTGTGCGACATGTCATTTGTGGGAAATATTGTTCGTGCGAAAAATTATAAGGCGATGCACGACTATACGATGTGCCGTTTGACCGAACCATCGTTTGTGCGAAATATTCGCGTTTTAACCGTGGTCCCATTTTCCAAAAACATTTTTTATTTCACAACTTAACTAGACGGAGCCCCGCTTCGCGGGGTTCCTATTTCAGGGCGGTTTGCCCTTCGGACATCTGAAGCTACCTAACGAGCCTAACCTACCTACCTGCCTACGCTTTTTGCTTTCAGAAGTATTGTCGAGCCGTACATATATGTCGCAAAATTTAACTTAGTTCAAAGATACTGCCGGACTATACTGTCGTCGAATAGTGATATATCGCACTCTATCACTTCGCAGAATTGCAGTGTCGTTAAAAGAAATATGTTGCACAATAGTGCATCGCACACTCGTGGTCTCACTTACATGCAATACCCACTTTACTTATCTTATTAGAAAGGGAGAATTGGATTGGATTGGAATAAAAGACTCATCTGATACATCGGAGTGGCCAAAGTGTTGAGAAATATCTGAGCAACGCCTCTATTACCAAGACGTTAAAGTGCGTGTTTAGATATTTTTGAGCACTTCGGCCGCTCCGGCCACAGAAGGTACAATATTTTTATATTTCGTTGTAATTAGTTTCAGTTCACCCGCCTGACGCTCTCGGCCGGACGAAGTGACTTGTGACGCTCTGGTTCCCTAGGATAGCGGTGCCATGCCGTCATATAGCGGCCGTCTCCATACAAAACACTTCTCCATCCATATTTAGCCGTATTATTTTGTACTAGCTTTTGCCCGCGACTTCGTCTGCGTGGACAGCAGCTAAAGTAAGTATAGCGCCTGGAAAAATTATCATAGCAATCATTCAATTTGAGCATATTATGCACACAAATTAGCAGGCACTTCATTAATTATCTCAATTTCACCCCGCTTTTTACTTTCTTAAGGGATGATTTTCGGGATAAAAACTATCCTATGTCCTTCTCAGGGACTCAACCTATCTATATGCCAAATTTCATCCAAATCGATGCAGCGGTTTAAGCGTGAAGAGGGAACACACAGACAGAAAGACAGACAGACAGACTTTCGCATTTATAAGATTAGTATGGATAGAGCTATCCTAGGAAAACAGACCTTTAGCTTTTAACACTATCGTTGCAGAAATGCACACTCACGTTGCCCACGAAGTCGAACCGCGCCACCACGACCTCCAGCACCTGGTGCTGTTGCGGCGGCGCCTTGACGCTGGCCTGCGGCAGCGGCCGCACCAGCGGCGTGGTGTCCAGGTAGTGGAGTCGGTAGAACGACAGCAATGCTGGCATGTCGGCGAACAGTTGGTCTCCGATGCGGAAACGCGTCGACCCGTCGGCGGAGACGACGCGATTTATTATGTAGTGGGAGACGCGGTCGTCTTCTCTGTGGAGTAAGAAATGACCTTTAAAAAATGTTGACGACCGATCTGGCCTAGTGGGAGTGACCCTGCCTATGATGTCGATAGTCCTGGGTTCGAATCCCGGTAAGGGCATTTATTTGTGTGATGAGCACGGGTATTTGTTCCTGAGTCATGAATGTTTTCTATGTATTTAAGTATTCGTATATTACATATCGCCAGGTGACAACCAAAACTCACTAATTACTAAAAAACCGGCCAAGTGCGAGTCGGGCTCGCGCACCGAGGGTTCCGTACTTTTTAGTATTTGTTTTTATAGCGGCAACTGAAATACATCATCTGTGAAAATTACAACTGTCTAGCTATCACGGCTGATGAGATACAGCCTGGTGACAAACAGACAGACAGACGGACAGCGGAGTCTTAGTAACTGGGTCCCGTTTTTACCCTTTGGGAACCCTAAAAAGAATTAAACAAAAATCAACCTTATTTAGATACGGTTCACTATGGCTATGAACTTGTGGTAGTAATTAGTGAGTTTTGATTGTCATCAGACGATATATCGTTGTCTGAGTACCCACATCACAAGTTTTCTTGAGCTTACCGTGGGACTTAGTCAATTTGTGTATGATTGTCCCTATAATATTTATTAATTTATAAAAAAAATTACCGACAATAATGCCTACGATATACCTATATGCCTATGATGACTTTTCTTTCAACTGGTACAACTAATGCACATTAAGACAATTCTAACAAACCCAAACACAATTAGGTTGCGTTGTTTTATTACAAAGTTCCTATGACCTGTGTCCATCATCAGATCAGCTCGATGGTACCATAACATTGCATTTGTCACCCTACTTACATTATGTAAAGTTTCAGATCAATACGAATCCATTATAAGGAAATATAAAATAAATGTATGATGAATGTTTATAAATATTGTAGGAATCCGCATTGTATTTCCTCGAATACAACGTACGTCATACTGGATTTTTAAAAGCAGTGATGCAATTAACAGCCATTGGCGTTGGCTGACTATGGCGGTATTGTTTTTTTGTTTCCGTCGCAAAAAAAAACAACCGCTGGGAAATGAAGCGACCGTCTTAAGATGCTATGACGCCTATGATGTATAGAATTTATGTCTTTGCGACTTTAGTGCGACTAGCATGACTAGTTGTCAAGTTACAAATCGCACGGCATATTTTGAAGAACATTTATTAGAAAGAGGCAGGCAACATCGACTACTTGACTCGCTATGTGTATTCTTCTTACTGCCACGTTACATGGCGACCCTGCGTTCTTATACATTATGAATGAATTATCTGACATACAACACAGTCGCAGTACTCTATAGAATCCCTGACCAGGGAAAGCCACTTTCTGACACTAGTGACCCGTCTATCATGGGCTCCTAACACGTACAGATGTAGTGCATATGCATAATTGTTATCCATCGTATTTTCACGGAAACGCAAGAACGTGTTATGCTATTTTAGACAGTCTCAGTACAATAAATACTTAGGTTGACAGAAGTAGCATGACGAATACGAATACGAACGTTTCCGAGAAAATACGATGGCAAACAATTATGCACTACATCCTTACGGTGAGATGTGGTAATGGTAAACAGAGAACCTTCTCTGTGTTCTTAATCTTAATATACATTCTGTAATTACCTGACGCACAGCACGTAGTCGCCGTGTGTCGTCTCTTACCAGGAAGACTCCGCTTTCTGTCTCGCTGAGCAATAGCCCAGTGGCCTCCGGTCGGGACAGCCCGGTAATAGTAGATGTGCTAGATAGAGGACCTTCACTGCCACATTACATGGCGACCCTGCCTTCAAATACGTTGTACACTAACCTGACGCACAGCACGTAGTCGCCGTGTATCGTCCTGGAGTCTCTGACCAGGAAGACCCCGCTTTCTGTCTCGCTGAGCAATAGTCTAGTAGCCTCCGGTCGGGACAGCCCGCCGAAGTACCAGCTGCAACAAGAAACTCAGTGTAAGTTTTACAGTGGGCGTTATTCATAAACGTCTGTAAAATCTAAGAGACAGTTGATAATCGTTTGTCCCTATCCGACATTGTAACAATTTTGTTTGTTAGAAAGGGACAAAATTTAACAGTGTTTTATAAGAGGCTGCTAGGTTTTAAGAATAAGGGGGTTATTGAATGGTATATACCAGTGGCGGCGCGTCAATCATAGTCATTGGGCAACCCGAATTAATAGGGAATATTACGCGAAACTCTACGTAGGGATAAAGAGGCAGATCGCGAAATTTCGGATTCGCGTTTCCCGGTAGGTCCTCTGTAAACAAACCGCCTTGATGCATCAATGTCATATTTTATTATCTCTGAAAACTTGTCAAAAACCTGTTAAAGGTACAGTATAAGTTACTGTATGGTTTACTAAAAAGGCTAGTCCTGTACTCTGGTGGCAGAACATTGCAGTAATATCTAGCCTGATTTTTTCTTCAGACATATAAGATAAGCTCGCTTCTCTAAAATTAGTCAAGCCGGTGGTAATTAAGAGGCGCCCTGTCACTGATGTTCAGGTACTTTACTGGGCAGTTTCGGTGCCTTTTTCGTAAAAAATTCGTTGAAACCGATTGTTTATTTCCAAGGCTGAAATGATTAGCGGCTTATACGTTCTCGACCTTCGTAATTAGACACAATTAAGAATGGTTAAGTGTAATAGCGTATCAACAAACTGTTGTACAAAAAGTGTTTAATGGGGTAAGTTGTCTTGGAAGTGGAATCTGTACAGATTGAATTCGGCAGTCGGGTAGAAATCTAATAACAACCAATTCGCTACAAGCGCTGGAGGCCTAGCGTAAGAGCGTGCGACTTTAAATCCAGTCGCCGTGTCGTACCAATGAGTTTTTCGGAACTTATGTACGAAATATCATTTGATATATACCTACCATTCGCTTTTCGGTGAAGGAAAACATCGTGAGGAAACCGGCGGACTAATCCTAACAAGGCCTAGTTCCCCCTCTGGGTTGGAAACTGTTGGAAGGTCAGATGGCAGTCACTTTCGTAAAAACTAGTGACTACGTCAATTCTTAGGTTACTTGTCAAGCGAACCCCAGGCTCCCATGAGCCGTGGCAAATGCCGGGATAGCGCGAGGAAGATGATGATACTCACAATAACATTTTTTTCAGGATTTCATTGAGTTTTTTTGTACAGAACCTCGATTATCCGAACTATTTGGAACCGAGTCTAGTTCGGACAATGATTATCCGAACTGGATTAGATTAAAATTATTCGATAATAGAAATGTGGCTTTTTTGGGGCGAGATCAAACAAAACCAATACCTTTTTACACAAAAACAGTACATTATATTAAAAATTGACGTACAAATTAACGTTAAAATATAAAACACCTGAATAAAGTTAGGATAATTGAAGGTTCGGATTATCAAGGTTTTTGATCGGCTTTATCTTTTGCATGTATTGTAACACGAGCTTGACATCCGTAACAGCTCAGTCTCCATGACCTTACGCGCTACGCTTAGGTATAGTGTTTAGATTTCAAACAGTCCCCTTACAGCTTATCCTTTGTCTATTGTTAAATGAAACCGCAGGTGCTACTTACTAGTATAAAAAGTGACAGGCATGGTGACAGGCGATAAAAATGCTACCGTGCTAAGCCCGCTGCTCTCGACGACAAGCAACGATAATACACAATTTAATCTTAAGTAAACCTCTACCTCTAACCGCGACTTTCGCCGATCAGCAAATAATTGCTTTCCATAAAAAGGAAAGTCTAAAGTACTTGTAAGATGGCATTGCATGTTGATTGTGGAGCCTAAACAAATAGCGTACGCTACAGAAAATACACGGGATTCGACATGCGAGTTTGTTCACATCACTTTCTCCGTGTTTTAGTGTCATTTTGTTACTTCTGCATGTTTAATTCGTACGTAAATTATATACAGTTTGTGAGGCATTCCTTTGCTTACATTCCCGGTCTTGGATATAAACTAAGTTAATACCTAGTTTATATCCAGGACCGGGAATGTAAGCAAAGGAACCGAATGAAGTTAAAATCTTTCGTTTTAGCAAAGATGGATACAGTCTAAGGAAAAAACGTGCCTCGAAAATCAAGAAAATTTGATTCTCGATCAGATGGCGCCACTAGTTTTGGCGTTGACTGTTTCGTTTGTTATTTATAATTTTAACGCATACCAGCGAAAGAACATGGGTCAAAATCATATAAAAATAATGAATGCAAATAAAAAAATCATTTATCCATATTTAAATACATTTTATCGTATTTTTATAAATATTTATTTTTAGTTTTAAAGTGTGTCGACAGATGGCAGTGAATTTACTGGGGTTACAAAATTTACTATGACAGTACCACTCTAGTATAAATTAGTACTCTATGGTTTTAGTAACCTATGTAACTCCGTATAAGATGAATACAGTCTAAGGAAAAAAACGTGCCTCGGAAATCAAGAAATATTGATTCTCGCACAGATGGCGCTACCACCAAATACCAACCTTTGGCCTATTCTCGGCTAGATGGCGTTGACGGTTTCGTTTGTTATTTAACAATTTTAACATATCAGTGAAAGAAAATGGGCCAAAATCATATAAAAATAATAAATACAAATAAAAACCGGCCAAGTGCGAGTCGGACTCGGGCACGAAGGGTTCCGTACCATTACGGAAAAAAACAGCAAAAAATCACGTTTGTTGTATGGGAGCCCCATTTAAATATTTATATTATTCTCTTTTTAGTATTTGTTGTTATAGCGGCAACAGAAATACATCATCTGTGAAAATTTCAACTGTCTAGCTATCACGGTTCATGAGATACAGCCTGGTGACAGACAGACAGACGGACAGCGGAGTCTTAGTAATAGGGTCCCGTTTTTACCCTTTGGGTACGGAACCCTAAAAAACCGGTCAAGCGCGAGTCGGGCTCGCGCACGAAGGGTTCCGTACCATTACGCAAAAAAACGACAAAAAAATCACGTTTGTATAGCCCCACCTAAATATTTATTTTATTCTGTTTTTAGTATTTGCTGTTATAGCGGCAACAGAAATACATAATCTGTGAATATTTCCACAGTCTAGCTACTAGCTATCACCGTTCATGAGATACAGCCTGGTGACTGCCGGACAGACAGACAGCGGAGTCTTAGTAATGGGGTTCCGTTTTTACCCTTTGGGTACGGAACCCTAAAAACAAAACTCATTAAATCTTGCCTCTCGACGACAGTCTGCTTTAAATCCCGCAGGGACTATGGCGTAAACAAATGTTTACAATGGTTATGTTATTACTTGTTTACGTTTGGTGGCGATTAACCTGTCTTCTCTTTCTGGGGCGGTCGTAAAACCACCAGTCAACGGACTGATTCAGAATTTCAGACACTATGTCAAATAAGCTAGGGTAGACCGAGGCGAAACGGATAACAGGCAGGGTGAATGAGATCAAGATAAAAAACTTTTTGTTTAATTCATTTATTCAGTTACATAGTTAAGTAGGCAAGACAACAAATGCGCTAAACTGGAATAACCAGTTTATTTAGCTCCCGCTCAATTCTTACTTATGACTATGGTAAATTTTTGCATGCCATGTCATCTGTTGTAAGTAAAAAGAAGGAAACTAATGATGATGATGAGATGAAATGTGTATATAGATTTTAAGTTTTAAGTGTAGTGTAGTGTATACAAATTTTAATAACAAAACTTCCGTGAGACACAGACATATTAAACATATTAATAACGGGTCACTCACGTATTTTAAATCGAAAACGCTCGAGTCGTTAAAATACGTGAGTGACCCGTTATTAATATGTTTAATATAGTGTATAAAATTCTGAAATAAAATTTATATTACATTATTATAATCTTCTGCCCGATGAGGGGAACCCATGTGCAACATATCCATGTTATTCTTATGGTAGCAATCGTGCGCTGTAATGCAAATATTTTATTTTATTATATTTTATTCGGGGTTTTATTATATATATGGCGGGTTTTTATTTATTTTCCTCAAGGCCGCTCCAAACTACGCGGCGCGAAGCCGCGAACGCGAGTGAGGAGTCGATTTCGCTGATTAGCGAACTAGACTCCACACTCGCGTTCGCGGCTTCGCGCCGCGATTCGCGCACGTGTGGAGGGCCCTTCATAAATATTTTTTGTACAACAATGATGTCACAAATGACGTTTTGATGAAGTACTTGAATTATTTCCGCAAATAAATATGTCATATCATGTGATTCTAATGTGGTATTTCATACTGAGTTTTTATAGTAGACAAGCAACAAATTTATATTTTGAATCTTCTTACTAGTAGATAAGATTAAAAATCGATTGACTGACCATAAACACGATTACAGACCTATATATTTGGGTTGCCATTACTGCCATATTTTTCAAGTGTTGTATTTTCAGATGGCAGACTGAATGTAATAACAATAGCTTTTTATTAAGGTCATGTCTGTTTAAGGCAAGCTGATGAAAATTAGAATTTAGATTTAGTAAAGCAATAGACATAAGTACAGAGTAAAGTATGCACATTAGATTTAAGTACTCTAAATGCGTACCAATGCATGCTTCTTTAGATTTAGGTACTTTTTAGGGTTCTGTACCCAAAGGGTAAAAACGGGACCCTATTACTAAGACTCCGCAGTCTGTCTGTCTGTCCGTCTGTCACCAGGCTGTATCTCATGAACCATGATAGCTAGACAGTTGAAATTTTCACAGATGATGTATTTCTATTGCCGCTATAACAACAAATACTGAATATAGAATAGAATAAATATGTAAGTGGGGCTCCCATACAACAAACGTGATATTTTTACCGTTTTTTGCGTAATGGTACGGAACCCTTCGTGCGCGAGTTCGATTCGCACTTGGCCGGTTTTTTGTAATTATTTTGTATACCAGTTTCTGGTGGAATATGTGAGACCAGACATACTTTTATACCATCTTTTGTACCACATTTTTAAGTAAAATAAAGATATTTATATTCGAATAATTTCGTTCATTGACCCGCCTTTTCCTTTCTCTATCGCATGCGCATAATTACATTGCTTTCCCGCTCGCAGTCTTATTGATCTCCGGCATATGGGCGGGAGAGCAATATAATTATGCACTTACAATAGAAATAGGAACACGCGGGCCAATGTACGAAATAGTTTGTGTTTAGCGTCCTTATTTTATGAGGCGGCCCAACAAAATTCTTGTATAAAATAGACAAAGTTTAATTTTTGTATAAAATAGACTGTGGAATCGAGTATCGAGACAAACCTTACTGGTTTAACAATACTTTTGTAATTGGGTTTAGGTATTGTGTTAAAATTAGCTAAATAAATAAAATAAAAAAGGATCTTTAGGAATATCTTAATTACTTATAAATATTTAGAGAAATGTCATTAAAAATTAAAACTACAGTCATTTGACTTAATCAAAACATCAAACATATTATATTTAGCATTCTCCTTTAGCTTTTATACACAAATGCAAACGCTTGTAAAGGGGCCCACTGACTATCAGTTCGCCGGACGATATCGGCCTGTCAGTTGTTCGGAACTGTCAAATTTTTGTTCTAACTGATAGTCTGATCTGATGATAGTCAGTGGCCCCCTTTAAAATCAGGGACCGGACAACCCTTTCCGCGATAAAACACTTTCAATGGGCGTCACTTAAACACGGCTAACACATTGAAAGACTTTCCCTTTTGAACTGCAAGCCCATACATTATAGCATTCATACCTTTGACTAACCCTTACCGAAAAGCTAACCAAAAATAAGGCTAGCTCTTAATAAGGGTTACCCTTATCTTTAAGCGCTTTTTATAAAGGTTTCCCTTTGCGTGAAAGAGACAGGATAAGTATATATCTACGGTAGTGTATGAAAAGGAAAGAAAATATGTGCCTAGTCAAAGAACGCCGCCGTCGCCGCCGACGATCGCTCGGATTCGAAGTAATGTGTGCTTTATGAACAAGGTAGACAATTTAAATTAGCACGCTTATATGCTGAAAGGGAAGCCCTTTATAAGGCTAACCCTTATAAGCAATATGCGAGGTGTTTGTGAGCGGATGATAAGGGTTTTGTAAGGGTATTTGGGCTACCGATTACTCAAATGTGGTAGCTTTATACATATAAGGGTTTTTAAAAGCAAAACAAAGGGTTTCGTCTGGCAAAGGGTATGGTGAGTTAAGCCTTATGCAATACCCTTATAAAACCCGGATAAGGTATAGCAGGCCGGTCCCTGGTTAAAATGGCACATTCATTCACGGCATTGACGACCAGTCTGGCCTAGTGGGTCCTGGGTTCGAATCCCGGAAAGGGCATTTATTTGTGTGATGAACACAAATATTTGTTCCTGAGTCATGGGTGTTTTCTATGTATATAAGTATGTATATCGTCGCCTAGCACCCATAGTACAAGCTTTGCTTAGTTTGGGGCTAGGTTGATCTGTGTAAGATGTCTTAGATGTCCCCTGATATTTATTTGTACTTCTCAGGTTTCCTAATGTTGTGGTTTTTTTTATTTTATTTATTATTTTACATGACTTTTATACTGTTGTACATATCGGCCCTATTAAGTCCGCTTCTTATAATTTCAGAACAACCACAGAATCCATAAGCTTAAGTAATATTTAAAATGACTATAATCTATTTATTAAGCCTAACTTCAGCCAATCTATACACCGTTAGTTAAAAGTGATGTTGCAAAAAATTATATAAAGACAAGCTACTTTTATTATTGGTGGTAAAGTTTTTGGGTAATTTGCAATTGGATAGTTTATGAATTAGATATTATATTCTGAACATAAATTGATAATAATAGGAAACTTTCCTTCTATAATTAAATTGAAGTATACTGCTGCCCTACCATTGGTAACTTGTCAAGGGTGATTAGGAATATAAATCGTATTTTTATTGGGGTGCTTGAATATTCAATTTGTACCAAACATACTAAAGTAATGCAGACAGGAAACAGATACTTTTAAAAAACAAAACTAGACTTGGCAGTTTCAGTTTCCAGTCTATTTTAGAGGCCCAATTACGATACAATTCTTACGAACGAGATAATTCTGCCAATTAAGGCAATCCGAATTCGAATACGAGATATAGGCACCTGCTCCCGCGGTAATTAGCCCAGTAACCTGTTGGATCGCTCCGTCCGGCGTCCGCGAGCAGATTCACACGTATTCACGTACCTGGACATGTCATTCTGGTCGAAGGAGGCCCCAATCGCCGGATTCGCCATGCCAAGGTAGACTTTAGTCCAGAAAACTTTACAACCCCATCAAATGACCGGAAGCGGCACAAAACCTCAGTCCGTCACTCGCCAGAGCCCTCGGGCTGTCCGCCACCACATTCAGACACAATTTCTAACTTTTACACGTATTTTTATCACAAACTACCAACTCTTCCACAGCCTCAATCACAGGCAATTATGATTTAGGATTTGTTGTTGCACTTTCTGATCGTGTCATCACTTCATAATGTTCACGTCGGAACACATGTTTCCGCATTCATATCGCACTGACTAAACGTCTTGGTTAACGCGCACGCCTCCGATATATTCTTTTGAACGTATAAACAAATAGATCTATAATTAAAACTGAATTAAAAATATCTTCCACGGAGTCACACACGCGAAGATTCGCTGATGAGCCATAGACAGTGTACGTTTTTATTTTTGTTTGATTGACGCATAATCTTCTACTTTCCTTTGGTTATGGTTGGAGGTCTATGCCACTGAAATGTCAAACTTTATATTATAATTTTTCAAATTATAATTTCAACTAATAATTTTGTGTAGTTTTATGTGCTTAATTTATTAAGCTCAATAGCTTGTCACTGTTTTTGATAGGATACTTAATTATTTTGCATATTTAAACTAATTGTAACTATTTTTAATACGGCAACACTAATCTCATTACACATCACCTTCGAAATTTTAGTCTATGGTTTGTGTCCATTGTTTTTCTACAATGTTATTTTTCTGACTGCTGCTAGTGGACGAGAAATTTGGTCTCGCGGAGAAGTGAGTGGGTTTGTGCTGGTGTTCGTGTTCGATATTGTGATTTATTAGTAATAGATCACGAAGATGTCGTCACCGAGCGCTGGGAAACGTCGGATGGACACAGATGTCATCAAACTGTATCCTTTCTTTGTTATCGTCATTACTAGCCACCCTACTGCGTTCGAGGGCTTCCATGTAAATAACTGCCTGAAGGGCCATCAGCTGATTGTCACAGCCCCTATTTAAAATCGATATGGTCTGTGTATATATTAATTTATCATGTTTTTATCCTAGGATTCATCGTGTGGAAAGCATTTGGTACATAATTGTTAATGTTGATTAGACCTTAGATTATTTATCTGCTAAAGAGCGTGCAGTCTTTGTGTGACTCCGTGGGCCTACGTATCTATATATAACACGTTGATAAACACGTACATTACTACGGTCGCGCGTTCACAGCGCTCTTCCGTGTGTTAGATTGTGATATTGTATTTCGTAATTCGTTATGTAGGCCACGGTCTTAGTTGCGCATTTTTTTTTTACATTTTGTTACGGTCCTCGACTCGAACGGATTATGAAGATGGTCAATTAAATTCTAATTGCACAGACTCACAGAGTTTATAGCTACATGGTACAATGAAAATATAATAATGTAGTGGCCTCACCCTTGGATGTTTGTAACATACCTTTGTCAACACAAGCTTTTAATTTTGATAAAGTAAAAAACGTACAAAATAGTCTATGTCTATCTCAGTGTGTTGACCTTCCTGGTATTTGTATAGCTGTGATTATGTGATATATTTAATTTTATCTAATAACCTGGGATCAGTTTGAAGTTCATTGTTTCTTTGGTATTTTGCCAAACAAAGGAATTGTATGGATTAATAATTATTAATTTATTATAAACAGCTCTGCATGACACAATATGCTATTATCTTCTAGAATACATAGAATCTGTTGAAATACAATACCCAGATCAGGATTATGTGTTAATTACAAGTAAACATAGTACTTGACTGTAAATAAATGTTTTATTGACTAGCTTTTGTGTGAAATAGCTATTGAGGCCTACTTTCAGCATACATTATTGAATTTAGTAAAATACCTATGCTTCTAAAGCAAATTGTAATACTTATAGGTTTCTTTTTCTTCTTGATGGACTTGAGGGGCAGGGTGGTGTTGCCCGTAGCCAACGTCATCTAAAAGGGTAGGAAATTACGCGGAAAGGAATAAAGGAAATTCGGAATAAAAAAAAAGTGGTCAGGTCAGGTATACCTATAAGTTGTTAAGTGAAGTACTGAAATTATACTACCTACACAATATTTCTGATGGTCTCTTATATAGTTGGTCAAACTAAATTGGCAGTAAATAAGAAAAAAAAAACTAAACTCATTTTTTTCTTTTGGGTGCTAGTACTAGTGTAAGACAAAGATAGATAGATTCTCTCTGTCTATGTTTGAAATGAGACAGTCCTTTGACAAACTATATAATAATAGAATGAATGTGTTACTTGTTTTGCTTTAAAATAATGTTCCAGTGATTACAATTAGAGAAAGTGAAACAATATCTTTTTTTATTTATTTAGTTATTTTATTTATACTGGCTCTGGTTCTTTTTTATTTTGTTGCTGGTCTGTTAATTTATTTTTATGACTATACTATACAGTTTATTGTACTAAACAATTTAATTATTATGGAAGTAAAAAAGGAGCCTTTTGAAGCTCCCTGTCAATGTGATTATTTTGTTTATTGTTACTTATTAATTTAAAAAGGAATTTAACTGATTTAGCATTATAACTTTTTTCATACACTTAATAAAAACAGACAAAGGCCCGGAATGACGTTACAATGAATGAATGAAATGTTTTTTTTTTTCTACACATACAATTATCATTACGGGATGAACCCAATGCGATAATTTAGCAAGAAATTAAATGTATAAACATACAAAAACAAGTACCTATATCTAACAAAAAAAATTTGTTTCTACATAACTACCTATTCAATATAACAAAAGAGTTAATAATGCTACTTTTGTGAATTCACTCATCGAACATGAGAATAGGTCTATATGCGTGGCTATGAGGTTCAGGGAACGCACGGCGCGCGTCATCGGCGCCTCGCGCAGCAGCTTGGTGCGCCCGCGCGGCACGGCCAGCAACCCGGGCTGACGGCGCGCCCCGCAAGTGCGCGGAACACAAATACCCACCGACCCCAATATATCCGCATTGTATAACTTACCCCTAAGCAGCTTTAAGATATATGTAACGAGTGCTAGCTCCCGTCTGACTTTCAGCTGATTGTATCCGACCATGCCTAAAATAAACAATGTCGGATATATCAGCGGATAAAACGGGTATACGCCGTATTGATGTTTTCAAGTCTATGAAATGAGTCAATCAAGTATTTATACTTTATTGTTTACCAAAATAACACCTATATAAACTATAAATAACAGGCAGTCTTATTACTAAAAAGCAATCTCATCCAGACAGACAACCTATGGGCAGAAGAGCTAGTCACCAGTGTACCTATTGTACCTAAAAAAAAAGGCAAAAATAAAAACTAAGTGCTTATCAGATAAAACAAAATTAAAAATAAATATGAGGTCAGACAACTATCTGAGTATAGTTTATTGTTTGATGTTCAGAGTTCGGACAAATTATCGCAAAAATAAATATGGTATGGAAAGGGAGAAAAAAATTGAACAATTTTGAACTGCAGTTTTGAGACTTTTGAGTATAATCTGGAAATTTTATTCAAAAATACTGTACATAATGCGAGTTTAATAAATCTTGTCGTATTTTGAGATATAAATGATTTTTGATGGTTTTACGATGATTTGTCCGACCTCTGGTTATGTTATTATGTCTATGACCGTGTTACACCTTGCATTCCAAACAGATGGAGGTATTTTTACTTAATTTTATACAGGGTGGCTAAAAATAAGTGCATTCCTGTTGTCAGGGTGGTTTTGAGATTATACTGAGCAACTTTTACTAAGGGACCAACCACGAAATCGCAAAAAAATTACCCTCCCATAGAAAATGGACCAACCAAAATGTATGAAACAGCCGTATTTTTTTTCGCGATTTCGGAGTTTGTCCTCGGCGGCAATAACATGTTGGAACAATTGCATAGCTGTTGGTAAATAGTACCTCCACCTTATAAAAAACCGCGGCCAAATAACACTAGACCCTAGGGTCGGCAACGCGCATGTAACACCTCAGTGCAGGCGTCCCAGGCTACTGAGACTGCTTACCATCAGGCGGGCCGTATGCTTGTTTGTCACCGACGTAGTATAAAAAAAACGCAAAAAACATTAAAATGTAATTTCCGCCATTATTCACACAAAGAGCGTCTGAGCGATCGCAAATCAGAGCCAATAACCCAGACGTATCGATTTTCAACATTAAATATACCTGCTTCACGTGCAGCGTGCAGCTAATGCACGGACAATCAATATTATGCATTATTTAATACTAGCTTCTGTCCGCGACTCCGTCTGCGTGGAATGATGATGATGATTAATAAAAACCGGCCAAGTGCGAGTCGGAATCGCGCACGAAGGGTTCCGTACCATTTCGCAAAAAACGTCAAAAAAATCACGTTTATTGTTATGGGAGCCCCACTTAAATACTTATTTTATTCTGTTTTTAGTATTTGCTGTTCTAGCGGCAACAGAAATACATCATCTGTGAAAATTTCAACTGTCTAGCTATCACGGTTCATGAGATACGGCCTGGTGACAGACGGACAGACAGACAGACAGCGGAGTCTTAGTAATAGGGTCCCGCGTTTTTGCCCCTTGGGTACGGAACCCTAAAAACCGGCCAAGAGCATGTCGGGCCATGCTTAGTATAGGGTTCTGTAGTTACCCGTCCTTCAAAATAGACTTTTTTCAAAAACTCAGAAACATCTCGACCGATCATGTTCGCTAAGATGTCCTTGAAAGTCTAATTATTAGTTTTACAAGGGGGCAAAGTTGTTGTTTAACCTCTTATTGATACCCGAGCAAGCGAAAGATTACAAAAATGAACCACGTGCGTAGCGAGCGGTTCGAAAAGTGGAATCTTAAGCGAAACCTAGCAAAACCCGTGTGGAAAGCGTCTTTCCTTTAGTTTTTAGGGTTCCGTACCCAAAGGGTAACAATGGGACCCTATTACCAAAGATAGATATAACTCCGTAATAGATGGATACAGTCTAAGGAAAAAACGTGCCTCGAAAATCACGAAAATTTGATTCTCGTTCAGAGGGCGCTACTAGCTTTGGCCTACTGTCGTATAGATGGCGTTGACGGTTTCGTTTGTTATTTAACAATTTTAACGCATATCAGTGAAAGAACATGGGTCAAAATCATAAAAATAATTAATGCAAATAAAAAAAATCATTTATCCATATTTAAATACATTTTATCGTAATATTGTCTTCGGTTACCGCGATAGTTACTCATGAAATAAAACTATGAAAACGGATTATATCGCGTATATTGAATTTATAATACATCCCGACGTTTCGAACTCTTTACAGCGTTCGTGGTCAACGGGTAACTGAGGAAAAATTACAAAATGCAAAAATACCCACATACTAAAATAATGAACAATCATAGACTACAAACTTTAAGGCTGGTTGTACATGCAAAATCGGTTCTTAAGGCTAGTTATACACTATAATTATTTTTCAAGTATAGATATATATATATACGCGATAAAAAATAAACTATGCCGGCTCCAACCCTACACCACGGACCCGAGAAGATTTAATTCCCTCCTAAATTGTAGGAGGGTATCCCAATATGGGACCGGCAACAAACTCGGCGGGACACATCTTTTCAAAACATCAGAATGTCCAGCATCATCCAACACTACGGTCTCACAGTCTATGTCTCGCTTGCTCCTTTATCAGGTGGACTACAGGATCCCAAGCTGGTGGTAGAGAAAAGCCATCTTCCCTATTAAAGTTTGGATATTTCTTAATCTCAATGGCCTCGCGCAGCATTCTGGGTATGTAACGCTTCTCCTTGGCAAGAACCAGAGGCTTATCAAACTTGATTGAGTGATTGGCTTTATCCATGACATGCTCACAGACAGCAGACCTAGGTCGACGGTGCTTGACATCAGCTATGTGTTCCTTCACCCGAGTGGAAATGCTCCGTTTCGTCTGCCCGACATATGATAGGCCACACTCACAGTCCAGCCTGTACACTCCTCCATTATAAATTCAATATACGCGATATAATCCGTTTTCATAGTTTTATTTCATACATTTTATCGTATTTTTATAAATCTTCATTTTTAGTTTTAAAGTGTGTCGACAGATGGCAGTGAATTTACTGGAGTTACAAAATTTACTATGACAGTACCGCTCTAGTATAAGTTACTCTATGCTATTACTAAGACTCCACTGTCCGTCTGTCTGTCACCAGGCTGTATCTCATGAACAGTTGAAATTTTCCCAGATGATGTATTTCTGTTGCCGCTATAACAACAAATACTACAAAAGTACGGAACCCTTGCTGGGCGAGTCCGACTCGCACTTGTCCGGTTTTTTTACTTGAAATAACACAAATCAAAATATTTTTATAAATCGATTCGATTTGTTACCTAGTGATATATCTGGCAACTCTATCTTGCAATTAGCTTTATCTATCACACATCAACCCTCAGTTTTCTCACGATGTCACGGAGCTGGCCGCAATCTTATCTTCCGCGATAGTGACACGAACAACGACCGCTTATCTTATCTTTTCTTAGCCGTATTTTGCCATAGCGAGCGCCTAGGAGTACTATTAGTTATTCTGTGGCCTAGGGCAGTTGAGTTGGAGGATAATTAGGGTTCCGTACCCAAAGGGTAAAAACGGGACCCTATTACTAAGACTCCACTGTCCGTCTGTCTGTCACCAGGCTGGATCTCATGAACCGTGATAAGACTCTTACTTTTTGTACCGAAACTGACTGAAATAGCAAGACATGTTCGTAAGTTTCCGTGAAAATACGATGGAAAATAATTATGCACTGCATCTGTAGTTGTTGATCGATATGGTTTTAGATAGATTTTAACTCGGTCACAGATTATATAATAGTTCTTACGAACAGATACTTATCTCTCAAAGAAAACGCAAATACCTACCGTTTTGATACCTACACAAAAATACAATGGAGTGACCTTCAACGCGTAGCTCCCCGCACCGCGCGCGCCGGCACAACGCTAGGGTTGCCGGCGCTTCTTTCAAATAGTTAGAGGTATCTAACTATAAATGTGTTGTAAAAAACATTACCTACATCTTTAAAACAATTTAATAGTACCTACGTAGCTTGTAACTATCGTAAAAATAATAACAGTAGGTGTAAGTACCTATATTAAGAATGTCTACTTACTTTTCCTCATCCGTCAAAAGAGGAAAAAACTATATTTTTTATTTGTTTTGTTGTTTCTGCATGCATCCACACTACAAGCTGTGTTATTTGTTCGTGACGAAGACATTTCTTTGGCATAGCGCGCGGTGACGTGCGTGCGTGAGCGCGTGTGGCAACCAACTGGCTAGCTTGAGTCCCGCCGGCGGGAAGCGAGCCGTAGGTATAAATTCGAGCTCGCGCGGAGAGTTCCATAGGCCTGACTCGGTGCTTTTCATGTTAACGTAGTTAGTTAGTGTTTCTGGGCATATTCCGCAAATCGACATCCATTGCCTGTTTTGCGTGAAACGAGGTAGCGCCACTCTCGCCACCCCATCTCCTCCGCGAAATCTAGTAGTTGCCAACTGCCTCCTTTAGGGTCAGTTGCACCAAACCGTCACAAATTTTATTGTATGGGAATTTTCATAGTTCTGTTGAGTGATTTTGATCAGTGTTAAGTGTGGTTGGTGCAACTGGCCCTTAGTGTAAATACACGGAGTCCTTGGTAATTGCTGATTGTATACTTCCACCTGTTTTGTTGTTTCCTCTTCTTCCATTGCACATGCAGGGGCTAGGTATCCACGCTCTGCTCACGGAGCTGTCTGTTATGCCCATAATATTTATATTTTTCATTTAATTTCTGTTCTAATTTTAATATTTTATTGAAATCCTTTGTTTTATCTCTTTTTTTAAAATACTGTGCCTTTTTATTTAAGAAATAAATATATCTAATCTATGTAGGTGACTAGGTTTGTTTATTGTGTTATGATGTCCTGTAATTAATCGTACTATTTTGCGTAGTTGGTGTCTAGGTGTTTTTAATAATATTTTGGTGAGCTTGCAGTTCGGTTACGGTAGATCTTTGATGTGCTTACATGTGTCCATTAGGTGCATTTGGTGCATTCCACGAGAATGTCCCTTACGAAATGCTTTTGCCTTGTATGGCAGCTAATTCAATCAAATCCGTAAAGCTCGAGAATATATTGCCAATTTGTTAGCAAGCTCAAGAAATATTACCGGAGCCAATATCATTTTCTCAGCCTTTTCAGAACTATTAGAAGAACGGCGTTTCGTAAGGGACATTCTCGTGGAATGCACCATTATTGTTTTTTTATTTATTTAAAGTTATTGATAATATTATTAGTATTATTACATTTCCTTGACTAATAAACTCAGCATTGAAAGCAAGCACGAGGTGACCATATTGGGCGGGCTCAACGAGTTCTGCGTGAAATTCTTCGGACCCCCAGGAAGTGAGTAATCTAATATCCATATCATTATGCAAATATGCAACCCATGTTACCCATGTTTCTACAGTCAGCATCAAGGGCCTGACACTCTTTGATAGAGAAAGATAGTTTTAATTGCGATTCCTATAAGAGGAAAGAGAAAATAGTGCCATGCTTTGTCTTTATCACCGACCGGGTGGCATCATAGTTAGGAGGCGATGGCGAAATACCGAAATTTATAAGAGTAAAAGAGAAAAAATCCTATGCTGCCTAAATTGTATATGAATATTCTTTCTCTTACCCCCGGTCGCTCGGTGGCGCTTCTATAACTACTTGTATATACTATGTCTAGGGTCAGCTTTCCGAATCTTTCGCTTCCCCTTCGCCCTATCCTCGACGTCGTCCTCGGACACTTTGCACACGGACACAGTCAGCATTAAATACAAAGTGGCCTAATATAACGAAACCTGTCCATATTCCTAAAATTTTTAATGATCACTTTAATATTAAGGCTGGCTTTCCACTGAGGCAGAGTTGAGAAGAGTCAACGAATTGCATTGGTTTGTAATTCAGCGGAGTGGAGAAGAGATATGGATTACATCCAATGTTATTGGTTGTTTCCTTTCACCTCAGTGTAAAGGCAGCCTTAATATGAAAGTGATCATTGAGGAATATGGATAGGTTTCATGGAAACGCAGCCTTAAGATATAAAGAAATATTTGCAGTCGTAATATTAAAACGTCAGGATTTTTCGATAATTTTTTTTTAACTAGATAAATATTACTTTTTTGTGGTCTTTACATTTTACATCTTGTAATAGTAGATTGTGTCACAAGAGAGCAAAATGACATATTTACGGCGAAGCCGTACATTGAATCCTAAGCGTAGCGTTAAAAAAATTGTTTGCAAAAAAGAACCATGTCCTTAGAACAGAAAAGTGCCACTTTGATCCCTCCTAGCAGGGAAGAAAAGTGCCGCTTTGATCCCTCCTAGCGGGGAAGAAAAAGCTATGTTTCGAACAGGTGACGTGAAAAGACTTTTAAGCTCTTCTGAGCCTTAAATAAGTCTAATGCACCCTCGGAAGCAATAATTTCCGGTAACAATGAAATAAATTGATAAAAATACAAACAAACAACTTTTTTCGTTTGGGATGCCCTTTCCGCCCCGCTGACCTACGATCCATTGATGCGGAAACAAACCATTCAGGGTTTTAAATCGAACAGATAATCGAAATAAAACTATGAAAACGGATTATATCGCGTATTTTGAATTTATAATACATCCCGACGTTTCGAACCCTTTACAGCGTTCGTGGTCAAAACGTGTTAAAGGGTTCGAAACGTCGGGATGTATTATAAATTCAAGATACGCGATATAATCCGTTTTCATAGTTTTATTTCATGAGTAACTATCGCGGTAACCGTAGACAATATTAGATAATGTAGAGATAACTAATTTATCATTTTGCACAAATATTGTGCGATCACGCCATTAGTCAGATTGTTTTCATTAGTATGTGTTGTTTAACTACATAACTTACTCGAGACTCGATACATGTTAAATAAATTAAGCGTGAGTGACCCATTTTAAATACATCAACGCGGGTCACTCACGCTTTATTAAAGTCTACTTAAAAGGGGCCCGTTTGTATATTTATATATAAAACACGTACCTAATTTAAGAGGATATTTGATTTGATGTTTAATTCGCGAAGCGTCTCTTTTGTTTTAAAGTAGTACGTAGAATAAATAATAGTAAGTTTCGTTCTAAGGTCTGTTTTCATACGAAAACATTTAGTGCACGCAAAAATTATTAGAAATAAACACAGTATTTAAAAAATCATTTTGACAAATCTTGCGAAATTTGATCTTCATCAAGCAAATCGAATCCAACCAGACTGATTCTGCAAGACTACAAAAAATTTTTACAACAAAGTAGCATTACTTCCCAGTTTTTACTTTATTTTTGAAGTTAAATAAATATTAGTCGATTACTTAACAAGGAGAAAGGAAGAATGTCGCTTGAAATTTAGTCGGTGCGATATTACGTTACACGCAATCGTCTAAAAGAATGCAAATTGGCATGCCGAAGTAACCGCTATATTAATGCCCATCTTTAGTCTTGGTTCCAGTGTCAATACGTCCATAAAAATATCTCTAACAAGACACAATTATAATCAAAACATTGTGTTCATCAAAATTATTATACATACAGCATTAAATAGAACCTGTAGTGTATCTATTTTTATGGTAACACACCTGTGTTGCAATTTATTTGACCACTTGGGTTGTCACTATTTATTTGATGCTCACTATACACTCCCTATATCATAACGTCAAATATAGTGTAAATGTTTATTCGTTGATGACTGATACCCAGTTTTTGCAACATTTCACCGTAATTGCTTTAAAATACAGAGCAGCTAGCAGCTAATAAGGTGCTCGCAAATATCTGAACACACCTTCATTGTCATGGCTATTAAGTACTGCATCTTCAGATATTTTTACTATTGAGCATACCTGTAATTGTTATACTTTAAAACGGCTTATAAGGGCTTGTCCTGAGTTACTAGCACTGCAACGCTTTGTGTATCGTTACGAAGTTTTGCGCTACTCCCTGAGAGCAGTGAATAATAAGTAAAGTAATAATCGTATTCAGCGCTGTTAATTTTGTTGAGCAAGTTTATCATACCCTAAAAAGTGTCAAAAATTCTACTAACATTTAATTATTGCTTTTTATATTTCCAGCCCCATACGAGGGTGGCGTGTGGCGCGTACGTGTGCACCTCCCCGACCACTACCCTTTCAAGTCACCCTCCATCGGATTTATGAACAAGGTCTACCATCCCAACATCGACGAGGTATCGGGCACTGTATGCTTGGACGTTATCAATCAGGCCTGGACCGCACTTTACGGTAAATACTCCTTCAACATGTTGTATTCGCACTTTCAACCACTGAAGCAGAGTATATGGCACTATACACAATACTAGCTTCATGTCGAACATAGGCTTCATGAACATGGTTTATCATGGCCTTCATCCCAACACGGACGAGGTATAAAGCACTGTGTCCCTTGACGTTATCAACTCACTCTATCACTATGGTAAATATTCCTTCAATATGCTGTTTTCACGCTTTCAACCACTGAAGCAGAGTATATCGAGTGAAGACTTTCAAAGCGATTTTACCGTTAATCTTTGACTTAACCTGATATTATGCTTACAACCAGGTCATGTCCTTGATTCCAGGTCACGTTCTACTAATCAACCTGTTTTTTACCGATTGACTCTTGTCTCACCTAATGGAAAGTGATTCTGTTATTGACACTATAACTTCCACGACTCGGCACGGAAAAGATTGGATTATCAATTCCATATGCAAACTAATAATAATATTTTAGCCATTTAATGAACAAATCCTTCATTTTTCAGATTTGTCGAACATATTCGAGTCGTTCCTACCACAGCTGCTGACGTATCCTAACCCCATAGACCCACTGAACGGAGACGCTGCCGCCATGTACCTGCACAAGCCTGAAGAGTATAAGAAGAAAGTTTCAGGTCGGTGTCATATTTTAAATAGATGTCTTCCCTACGGATTTGAGATTTTGGCGCTTAACCCCTCAACTCCCAGTCCCAGCCAAATTAGCCGGCCAAGAAACTACCTTGAGGTTTTACATTTTTAATTGAATTTAAATCTAATTGCGATATCGCTTCGATGAGAAATGTGGCTTTCCATCAGAGAAGGGTCTTATGTTTCAGATGCATGCACAACCTTGTATTTTCTAATGTGTTTTGGTGGGAATATTTTTTAACAATTGACGCAAAGAGGTGTTATTTATATATTCATTAGTTCATTACAAGTATAATCTATAGCTAAGAAGCCAAAATATTACAAATGTTAATCTAAACTAAACATGAACATTAAATACAAATATTATGTACATTCATACATTGTGACTTAGTCAACATGATGGAATAATTTATTTTTCATTTCTCATGCTCTGAAAGAGGGTCATTGTTGTTCTAAAAGGTGCGCAGAAAATGATACGTGTCTGCACTAGAGCATTTTACGTTCGAAGTACGACTTTTTTAATTTTTTTACGATACGCAATTGAAATTTGAGTTTAAATGGATTTGTAATAAATTTTTCATTTTGATATTTGACTCTCCATTCCATAAATAACGATACTTTTGTCTGAATTGTTAATTGAAAGTACCCTCAAGAAATACTATAAAAATGTATACTTAGTCATGTTTTAAAAAAAATACATGCATTTTACTTTCCTCGTATTCGAAATGAAAAGTAGAGTGTTTAACTCGGGTGAAAGGCATCATTTCTGCCTCGGACTATTGGCGCTCTCACTGCATTCGAGCGCCAAAATACCTCGGCAGAAATGAGTGCCTTTCGTCCCTTGGTTAACAATCTACTAAATTATAAACTACGTTTAACGTACGTATTCCTTTTTTTGTCTGTGATTTTAGACCTTTGGCGAATTAGTTAAGCATTTAGAAATATCATCCACTTTTTCAGATTTTTCATGGAAAACCGAGTGAATGCCACAGTTTCAATCTATTCTACTTTTGATATCCTATTAAACCAAAATATGTTTGTATGTATTATATTTGTCAACACAAATTAAACAAAATAGTTTATGTGACTTGTGTCTAATAAATCAAGAATAATTATCTTAAAAAATGCGAAAGACATATAATTAAATAAGTATGTTTTACTTATACTTTGCTAAAAAGGGTTACAAAGTAATATTATTATATGCTACAATTTCATATTAAGGAATCTTAAAATTGCAGTTGAGGTTTCAAAATGAGATCAAACGAATGGTGCTCGGGTCGGTTATAACAGACCTCGACTACGTCTCATATTAGATCAATTCTCTTTCGCTGTGACAGTTAGTGTAACTCGTAATTAACCATACTTTGCAGGGGGACCAGGGGGTCTTTCGACCTAGTCGTTCATGTTATGAACGAATTGGAGTTCTAGAGTAAGATAGACTAAATCTCTCCCCAGATTACGTGAGAAGATTCGCCACAGAAGAGGCTCTGCTAGAAAAAGACGCCATCACTGGCATGGGCGGCGCGCCGGCCTCCTCCTCGGCGACCAAGGCCAACGGCGCCGCCAACAACAACGCGTCCGACACCGAGAGCTCCATGAGCGACTTCAGCGACGACGAGGCGCACGGCATGGAGTTATAACGCACGCCCGCGTCACCACACTCGCTCACCGCCGCCGTGCAAGTGCAAGTGCACGTGCACCTGCCGCCCGTCGGCTGCCGTTAGGTTTTTCAATTTAGAACGGAACGTTGGGGGTTTCGGAATTGTACATAGTTATGGGGAATGTTCGTCTGCTATTTAATTGATTTATTTAAAGTTACCTATATTCAGTTCGATAGTAAAAAGTAGAGATAAAATATAGTCAAACTAAAATATTGTATATTGTTGGCTAAGTGTCAACCTGATAAATCTATTTTTGAAAATAGAGAAATTTGTACCTACTTTGATCGATATTAATGTTAAAAACAAATTAATTTCAAAATGGGTTTAGCAGGTTTACACTCTTACCGATATGTGCTATTTCAGCTATTTGTTTCTAGCGACACGAGGATATTCGTCATATATATGTCAAAATAAACGAATGTTGTTACATTTAAATGTAAACATTATACAACCTATACAACCTAAGTTAAATGTATTAATATTTACCTATCATATGAACACAGCTTAATATGTACCTAAAGTAAATAATTTTCTACTATTTACTGTCGAACTGTAAAAGTATTAACTATTTTTCTTTAAAATGTAGACGATTCAAAGCCTTAACTATGTACAATAACTTTGAAATTCGCCTATTAAGTTGTTTGAATTTGGATCGTTGGAACGTTTCGGGAGCTGTTTTGAATTTGGAATCGGTTCGGATATCGACTCTGTTTGAATTTCGAATTTTGCTGTTTTTAGCGATGAAAAACGTCAGTACGAGACTATGGTCCGAGGATTTAGAAAGTAATGACAATACAATTTAGGTATAACCTAAAAATATTTACAAATTGTATTGAAATGATAACTTTCGGGGACCATGAGTGTCAGCATTTACTCTCGTGCTGCGTTGATTCGTGAACTGTATTTTAGTCCATCTTATCAATTTATTATTAACGACTAATGCTGTAACTATAATTCTAATAATGTTTGGTAAAATGTTAAATCGCGTGATATATCAATGTCTGTCGAGTGGCTTCTCAATTGCAATTATAATATTGATATAAAAATCAACAGACCTAAGTGGGATGAACATTTACTGGTACCTAAAGCAATATAAATATATCAAATTTTATAATTTTCATCCTTAAAGGCCTAAGACTCGAAGCCACAAAAAAGTAAATAAAAATATTATGTGCAATATACCGTAAATTGAAGTCCTAGGTCTTTTGATTTTAATAGCGTCTTTTTTTGATAACTCACTATTTATTCCTTATTTACCAGAGTAATAACGAGTCATTAAAAAGAGAAGCTCTTAAAGATCTTGAAAAGCAGCAATAAGATGCAAATTTTCTTAAAATAGCGATGATGCCTGTAGATTTGAATCGATATGTCTTTACCATAGTATAAACAGGGCAAAGTATGTTATTTTCATAGAACGCACCGCGCGCGACTTGTATGTGTGCGCCATAGTATCTATGCGTCGCCGCACGCACACTCAAACAAAATCTCGACCCGTTTCTCAGTGCGCCCGTAGAGATTTTGTTTGAGTGTGTGTGCGGCGACGCATAGATACTATGGCGCAAACATACAAGTCGCGCGCGGTGCGTTTGTATGAAGATAACATACTTTGCCCTGTTTATACTATGTCTTTACTCTGTCGTCGTGTTCGCTACCATAAAATTTGCTAAAAATCATTTGGACCATAAGTACCAATATAACGTTTTTAAATATGCTTCTCGCATAATAAATCCTACAATTCTAGCCCATTTTACAACAGCTAATCTTGGATTCTATGTTATATCATCGGTTTTATTACCTATTCACGGTTCACCTTACCTATATGCTGCTCACATTATGAATACCCTAAATTTACATACATACATATAATCACGCCTATTTCCTGGAGGGGTAGGCAGAGACCACGGGTTTCCACTTGCTACGATCCTGACATACCGCTTTCGCTTCCTTCACTTTCATAACATTCTTAATACATGCTCGCCGGTTTAGGGTGCTCTTGACCTGGCCTTTCTTCAGGATTTTCCCGATCTGATCAGAGAAAGTCCGCCGAGGTCTACCCCTTCCAACTCCCGCTTCTACTTCTCCATATCCTAAATTTAGCCTGTTTTATGCGAGCTGATCTTTGATTCTGTGATGTCATCGTCTTTGACTTAGACAGCGGGCCTGTGATGGTCATGATGATTAAACAAAATTACAAACGCTTTTGGTAGCAGATACGACTCGGAGTAAATTTTTGAATCATCGTCAACCTCAATATGTTGAATTTGAAAAAAAAAAACATATCTGACACCTGCGGGCGCAGCATGGTTCCATTTTTATTGCCCGTCACTATGCCCGTCACTTTCGCACATACTTACTCGTTAGAACGTGACAGGCACGGTGACCAGCGATAAAAATGCGACCGTGCTACCGCCGCAGGCCCCTACTTCACCAAGGTACCACAATTGTCGACACAACTGTTACACACACTCACAGGCCTCCATAGGCTACGGTAACCGCTTACCATCATACGGGCGGTGTGTTTGTTTGCCACCAACATTTTAATTTAAAAAAAACTCCATTACATCTCCAATAATATGAGTACTTATTTTGCGAAGCTAATGACAGTTGTCACAAGAAACACGACCATTGTCACGAAATTCCGACACAAAAGTATTTTCCCGTCATGAATTACTGGAAAATCTTAAATCTTGCGTCAATTTTCATCATCATCAACATAAACTTCGCAAGAGAAATACCTGTTTTTTGCCGATGTAATAAAGTTTTTTAAATAATACGACGATTGTGGCAAACAGGAATACGGCCCGCCCGATGGTAAGCGGTAACCGTAGCCCATGGATGCCTGTGACGTCAGCAGCAGCAACAGTGATGTTTTATAATTATCGTACCCGTCACCTTGGTGAAATAGGGGCCTGGATAATCAGTATCGCTATGATGCTTTTACTTTTGTCGTCAACTGTGTTATACATCTCGTTCTTGCATACTAGTTGGAAAGTGACGGTCACAATAACAGACGTTAAAGTGCAATCATCATAGACCCGCTGGTTAGACAAATAGATTGACATTATTAATCATAACTTTCAAATTCAGTTTACATTTGTTGAGATGACGACGATTCAAACACTCGAATAAAAGTTGTAAAATGGTTGTTCGACTTCGTGTTTAAAAGTTATCGGTGTGTTAAGGATTGATTCATAGTTCGGCTTGTCTTTTGTCCTGCTCTTAGGCTAGCGGCAATATGAATAGGGAATAAAGTGTTCACAAGTTTCGGTGTAACTAACTTTAGGGGTGCGGTTATGTAGCGCTGAGTTTAGGCATATTTTTAAACAAATTTATATTTTAATATGGTCCTAAAACGTATAGTTCAACTTTTGCTTATACAAACGCCTATGTATTTTAAATACAAAAGTTTCCTGAGACTTTGACATGTTAAGTAGGTCGGGTGCGTTGGAGTAAGATTAAAGGGTTTTTTATGAGGGATAAGACAAAAAAAAACCGTATGCCAAAGCATTACGGATGAGTTTTCATCTTACCCCTCATAAAAAAACCCTTCAATCTTACCCAAACGCACCCTACATTTAAAACGGGTCACTCACGTTTCCAAGCGTTTACGTTTAAACGTGAGTGACCCGTTTTAATTTATTTAGTATACAGTTTATTTTGTTTTATGTCTTGCTATTCTTGACATTTGTGATGCCAACATCTTTAGGATAAAAATGGTCTACTACTTGATCTATTGTAATATCAAGGCATAAACAACACTGAAACGCATTTGGGACATATTATAAAAAGCTAAATTTGGTTTAAAAACTGCTTGAATTTTTCCGTAGGTGTCTTGTATCAAACATGTAAACGTTAGATTTTAAATGCGTATGATAACATACTCATATTAAAAAAACCTTATAAAACTCAAGTTTTAACACGCGTGAGTGAGCGAGGTAGCATTTTGTAAATATCTTAAATTTGGTCCCCATAGCATAAAACAACTTAAATCTAATGAGCCCGTCATGGACTACAGTCATCACTTTATATCTCATAGGTATTTAAATATTTTTTATCGTAGCATTAATTTTTAAACGAACGATGTGTCATGTCTTGTGTTTTTCCCTTGACATAATTTCTACGGCAACATTTGTCTATTATTTTTGACTGTTGTGATTATGAAATGCGAAATCTACATCTGTGATTTATTCTCGATTTTTAAAGTGACAATTCAGTGGTGAGGGGATTCATTCAGTACTTATGTGATCGCTCTTTCTGACAATAGACATATTTGTTTTATGAGCGCAATTTTTTTGACTTACAACGTCTCCTGATAATTAAGAACCGAACCCATCCACCCCAGTAATGGAACATGACAATTATATGTACCACAGTACCAATATATATTTTTTGTTCCCTAAATTGGCAATTAACCTCTTAAATCTGAAAAATATAGCTCGTGCTAAACTAATAGGGGACGAACAGAAAATAAACCTAAAAGATTAATTTTTAGTATGAACTCTAGGTATTTGACAAAAATAACATTTTTCAGGCTATATCACTGTTGCACATTTATTAGTCTGCTTGGTTTCATAATAAAATTCAGGATGGTGTTGTAAGATATTTTAACTTTAATAGTTTGCTTACACCAAATAGGTAGCATTTCTGTATGACTTGACAGTAGCTACGCCGGTCCTGCCAAAAGGTTTGGTGTTTTCAGATGTCCTTCTCAGCAAAAACACATCAAGAAAATAATCAATATGATCATAAATTTTATTATGACATTGTCAATTTTAAACTGAAAGGTCATGATACCTATAAAATGCATTTTTTGAAGTTATGTTTGATAAGTACTTAAAATAAATCAATACGTCATAAGTTAAATGTTTTCAACTAACTTTTTATCTCTTTTTAATATGTTGAGGTTGAGAGTAAAATAAATAAAATATCGTCTATTATTACATTACTAATAAATAGTAATAATAGAGAGTTTTTATGTATCTTTTTTTTGTAAAATGTACAAGATCGATGCAGGTTTTTGCCCAAATATGATGAAGGACATCTGTAAACTGAGTAACATTACAAAACAGATCTCTAATATGACATGTTGCGAACTATAAGTGTTGCAATCGTCGGTAAAAATAAGTTTAGTATAGATGAAGTTCACTAGTAGGAACTGTCGGTATTCTGAATAATACTGTCTCATTCATTTCAATTAGGTAATTTGTCAAAAAATGGCGTTAATATGTTTTATGATTTTTTTACAATATCAAAGGGTATTTATTTCTATTATAACACATGATTATGACGTTACATGTATATTTTCCGGAATGTTCAATAAAACTATTTACTTATATATTTTTATTAAAATCAGTTTTGAGATATTTAACATACTAATATGTTTATAAATTACAGCTTTGTGTGGTTATTAGTGTTTTGCCAATTACCGGATCTATAAATATATATTTTAATTAAAAATACAAACATTATTGTTCTAATATTCTCGATAGTTCCTACCGGTAAGCGCTTTAGATATAACACGAAGAATATATGAATATTATAGATATAGACATATTGTATCTTTGAAATGATAACTCAAGCCATAATAATATATTTTGGTATAAGGAGATAACAGAAAATTTCTCGTTTTTATTATGAAAGTTGGGTTGGCAGTATTGTTTTGGTATTTAAGTATACATATTATTGAGCATGTGCCAGGCCCGGTTTTGGATTGCACGTTAAGCGATAGTTATACAATCAATATGTGGATTTGAGAAGATTTTTGGGCGCATAAATATTATGTATAAATTTCTCTGCTTGGCGGTGATTTTTGCAAAAAACTTCTCAATGCAAGTTATTTTGACGTGATCCTATGACAAAGGAACTTAAAGTCTGCATATTAATTATTAAAATAAATAAATAATATTATATGCCTTTTGGTTGTTATTCTGTAAGCACTTAGCACTGTGTCAATAAAAAACTTTTTTTATAAATATTTTTAATGTATTTGTTTGGGCAGTTGCATTAAACTACATGTAAATTAAACTACAAAATGCAGATGCTTTAAATTCTACCTCACAATGGCGGTTATTTTGTCTATGGTCATGATCACGTCACAATTACTTTTTTATCGCTATATAAATAGAATCAAATCAATGGTGTCCCGCCCATAGCGGTTGTACATGTGAGAATAAAGCGTTTTTATTCTATTTTTATTTCATTACATGTAATAAACTTACGTTATTTTTAACTATGGAGTTCGTTTTATTTTAAGAATACAACTCCCGTCCAAAGACCTTTTATTATATCAAGACAGTGCACGAAGATTTTTGACAAACCATATTAATTTGAAGCGTATTTATTTTAGCTACTATTAAGGTTTAGCAAAGCAATATACAAACAAACAGGACCAGCGTGAGGATAGTCTAACGGAGTGTGTACTTTTCTAACATTCCAGGGGTAAGTGTAACCAATGTAACCTATACACTTTTATACATACATACATACATATAATCACGCCTATTTCCCGGAGGGGTAGACAGAGACCACGGATTTCCACTTGCTACGATCCTGAGTTCCTGACATACCTCTTTCCTTCGTTCACTTTCATAACATTCCTCATACACGCTCGCCGGTTTAGGGTGCTCTTGACCTGGCCTTTCTTCAGGATTTCCCCGATCTGATGAGAGAAAGTCCGCCGAGGTCTGCCCCTTCCAACTCCCGTTTCTACCTCTCCCTTATACACTCTCTTTGTTAGCCTTCTTTCACTCATTCTTTCCACGTGTCCAAACCATCTCAACATACCTTTCTCAATTTTTGTCACTAGAAAGAAAGAAGAAGAAAGAAAATACATTTATTTGACGCCACAACATAGTACATAAAAAAGAAAAGCATGCAGACAAAAAAACATTTGGACGCCAAAAAGGATCCCCACTCAGCATAGTGCCGCGGCAAACCGTGGCGCTGGTTTTCTGTGGGGACCTGGCTTAATCTAAAAATAATGGCGAGACGTACGCCAACGACACACAAATAAATTTACATTGACATAAAAATACAAACATTATTAAACAGAAAATTAAGACAAACAAAATATTAACTACCGCCTTTTTTAAATATATTTATAACGAAGTTACAGAAAAAAAAGAGCCAAAACGAACTACATCACAACACTACACCACACTACAACACTACATCTTCGCTCAGTCCACACTTTTCCCTTATCACACTGTTCCTAATTCTATCTTGTAATCTCACACCACACACACTTTTATATACATATAATCATAGTTTGTAATTTTTCATGTAAAGAAAGGGATAAACTCCGTTTAAGTCATCTCTCACTCTGCCCGTTTTTTCACATATGTCAAACTCGAACATTTTTTCCACGGGTCACTCACGTTATTTAATAAGCACATACATAGGGCATGTTACGTGAGTGACCCGTGGTATCAAAATTGTACCTATTTTGTGAGAAATTAGAAGGAGTTCCGCTTGTAGTATTCGTTGATTTTATTATGCAACGCACCTGTCCGTCTTCTTTCATTACTTCTATTATTTTAGAGCAGTCCAGACGGAACAATCAAATTGGCAATTTGGTTAGAAATTAAATTGGCGTCAATCTCATCTAGCGTACCACACGTACAAAGCTTAATCACGAATTTTAGATTCATAACAATCAAGAGCTCGAAATTAATAAAATTGCCTCCAATCGCGTATACTAGCGTCGAAAATTGGCATTTTTTGTCCGCATCAGATTTGATCGGTCACAATCTTACAATCGAATAAAGTGGGATAGGCAAAGCAAGCAAATTTCGTTTTTGAGTCGACGCCAAAAAATTAAATTGACAATTTAATCAGATTGTGCGAAAAATTGACCCGTCTGGTGAGCCCTTTACCAGATTACAGCAAAGCTAGATAGAGAAGATAAAGAAGTGATATTATAAATTTATAGTTATGGATGGTATAGAAAGGATGCCAATCTCTTATGGCAGAATTGTTGCAAAAGTGACCGCTTTCAGCTTTAAATAATAGTTCCTAATCTCTCCGGTGGCGCTAGTTAGGCTCTGGGACATGAGTATAACCTAGTATAACATGTAAGGCAACAAATAACCCGACCAAATTACGTAGGTTGTTTTTGGTAGTATTTCGGTGTATGGTGGCGCCGCCTAATTACTGTTTTTTGATGGACACTTTTCATACATAGAGATTTGGCTCCTTTATATAGTCTCCATGATTTATAGTATATAAACGGCATAATTTCATAGAAGTAAAAAAAGACATCATAGTTTGTCAAAGGACTGTCTCATTTTAAACATAGACAGAGGGAATCATACTATCTTTGTCTTACACTCGTACTAGCACACAAAAGAAAAGGATAACTATAGTTTTTTTTTGTTCTTATTTACTGCCAATTTAGTTTGACCAACTTTATGTTTTCCGATGCCCTAATTTAAACCTAAATTGCAATATTTTTTTAGCCAAAATACACGAAGTTAAAGCATGTGAGAAGCGAAATGGCAAAAAAAAATTCTATCCACACCCTCCTCCACCCCATCCCCGGCATCCCCCTTGGGGACAAAGGGCCCATTTGATAAAATTTGATTTCCCCCTCTACGGCCTCTACTACTCAATCAATTTGTTTTGTTTGCTACTGAGTTGACCATAACATAAAAATAAGTAGTTGATTTAGTTATTTAATTTCTATTGGATTTGACATAGAAATTTTGTTTTCATTTACGTTAATTATGAAGTTTACATAAATACCCTCATGTGAAATCAGTTCGTACACCCCGCTATCATCGAGGTGTTTACAAATTAAATATTTTGAGTTGATTTTAACATAAAAAAATATATAAATATCTAACTTCTAAAAAATATTGATTTTTGTCTAGGTAGTTTGCTTTACTTGCGCAACGCTACTGGACAATCGATTGACGTATCATTTGTCATTGTCAAAAGGTTTGGGAGATGAAAACGAATATACATACACACATACAGAACTAGATCAGATCAGCCATCTTTTAGGTGTTTTCGGGCAAAGTGATACGTGTTAATGTGAATTTCAAGCTTTAAAGCAGTGAAACAGTGAATGAATGTAATAAAATGTGGCAAAAACTTGAAATGTTTTGTAAATAAAGTGATAGTTTTCTGTTACTTACCTCTATATTATTATAGGTATGTGCTTACCCACACTAAAAAGCTACCTGTTTCAATCATGAAGAACCCGTTTTTAATGAAAAAATAAGTATCATCAATATCATCATATTACTCCTTTATTTAATTACATAAAAATGGCAAATGTAGACATGAAAGATGAATTACAAAGTCCAATTTCTGTTGTGATAAAAAAAGAGCCAATAGAGTGTGATGTAGACATCAAAGTGGAGCCCCAAGATGGAGAAGGAGCTGCTTCAGTTGAAATTATTTCTACTATTAAAAAGGAATATGAAGAAGAAACAGTCGAAAATTTGACTGTTAAAAAGGAATGTGATTCTATTGTAGTTGAACATATAACAGTCAAGATTGAACCTGTTGTTTATAGTAGCGGTAAGTTTAGTAGTTTGAGATTGCTAGCATGGTTAATGTGGGGAAGACCGGCATATACATTTTTGAATGGGAAGACCGTCATAGTCTCATAGGGCAAGAACTTTAGTATTCATATACATTGCTCAGACACAGTCAGAAAGAAAGAGCTTTGTTCCTTATGCTATATCAACCTGTAAGTCAGCAGTTCCTAACCTGGGGGTAATTACCCCCGTGGGGGTAAAACTGGCATTTACGGGAGTACCTAGTACCCTCGCTGGAGGACTCGCTCTTCATGATATAAAGCATTCAACCAATCTGCTGCAAAGAAAAAAAAACATATAAATAGCAATCATGACAACTTCATGTTTAACCTTTCGTATGCTTAGTAGCAGATCTGCTCCATATAATATATTCAACTTAAACATGAAGTTGTCACGATTGCTATTTATAAGGCAATTTTTTGACAGCACATACGAAAGGTTAAGTTGAATATAAATGGAGCAGATCTGCTCCTAAGCATACGAAAGTTTAATAATGGTTAACTCATTTCTGCAGATGATGAAGTGGACCTAGCTAGCTATGCCCTAGCAAAATGTCAAGAAACCCAACCGCAGAACAATCTTCCTAGCCTGAGAACTCGCACAAAGATCCCAAGGAAGTCAAACGATCATGATGAGGACTACAGGCCACCGAAAAAGAAGAAAAAGGTAAGGCTTTACTGTAAGGCAGTACCGTCAACCAGGCAGGTGGCTGGAGCCTGGTGGAGAAGACAGGCTCTGGACATGGACTCATGGAGGAATATGGGAGAGGCACAAGAGCACCCAGACCCACCCATTTTTTTTGTAGTGATGCACTGGACTTTTTTTACTAAATAGGTAAATTTAATGTTTTTCCTACTCAGAATCACGCGCTCCTTCGTTCCTACTAGGAGGAAAAAAGCGTCCCAAGTTTTATTTTTCCATACCGTTACCATTTTTCAAACACTGCACGGCCGAGTATGGCGGTAACATAATGGAAAGTACGTAAAATGTACGAAAATTTTGGGACATTGTTTCTTTCCTAGGAGCATGGAATCAGCTCATGATTCTGGTCACAAATAACATTAAATTTACATATCCTAAAAAAAAGTCCAGTGCATCAGCATCACTACAGAAAAAAAATGCCCAGTCCCACAGTAAGCTCAATAAGGCTTATGTTGTGGGTACTAGATGACGATAACTATGTATATACATAGAAAACATCCATAACTCATGAACAACTATTTGTGATAAACATATAAATCAATGCCTTTACCAGGATTTGAACCCGGGGTCCCTAATAGTGTCTCAGAGTATCCTTGCAAACCATATTACTATTAGTATTTTTTTTCTATATATCTCCAAGAAAAGTATAAGTATAGGTATGTGAAGACTATTTGCAACTGAATACAATATAAATTTGTTTCAGGTCATAAATGAAGTAGTGAAGAAAACATATACAAACAAGGCAAAGAGTAAGTGATATTTCATACTTGAATCCTTTCAACGCCACGCCTATAGGGACCGTGCGCGTTGGAGGGTCTGCCATCTTGTGGCCTGAATCGGAACCATAAACATGTACATTGACACTTCAAACCAAGGCAAGTGCTGCCATCTTGAGGGCTACTTTGGAAGCAAAAACTACACATTTACGCCTCGCGCCGAAAATCTGACGTCTCCTGTGCTGCCCCCTACAGTTTATGCACGCTCCCTATCGTGCGCGGCGCGCCATCGTGAACCTTCTCGGAATACTAAATGTCTCTGGCAGTCAAAGAGTTAACTAGCATCATACATACATACAACTAACATCATTCATACTATGTATAGCCTAACTTCACTTTTGCATCCTTTCTACAGAAAAAGAAAACTCCTACTCCGATAATGTGACAAAGAACATAGAGCTAGTGACGATCACGGAGGAAGAAAGAGAGATGGAGTTCAGGGACCTCTGGCAAAGTCGCAGACACATGCGGTACTTTTGTGAGGACTGCGCTGTGGGCTTCGTTATGGAGGAGCCATATTTGTTGCATATGAAAAGCCATGCGCCGGTGAGTATTTTTGTACATAAATAAATATTACAGTACATATGGTTCTACTTTACCGCACTAGTGCGATAATGAGCTCATTACGCAACTATGCCGAAAACTTAGAGCCATATGTACTGTAAAACGTTGTACGATACATGTGCGAATACTGGCCGAATAGTTAATTCGCAACTCTTGTCGAGTTAAAACACTGTTTTAATATGTTTTAATTTATCGCCACTCGTTGAGTTTCCTATTTTTCGCACTTGTATCGTAATGTACGTTCTTACACAGATTTGAAAAATGGTAACGGTATGGAAAAATAAAACTTGGGACGCTTTTTTCCTCCTAGTAGGAACGAAGGAGCGCGTGATTCTGAGTAGGAAAAACATTAAATTTACCTATTTAGTAAAAAAAGTCCAGTGCATCACTACAAAAAAAATGCCGGACTAGGTTGATCTGTGCAATTTTTTTTTTATTTTTATTATAGGGACATTCTTACACAAATTGGCTAAGTCCCACGGTAAGCTTAAGAAGGCTTGTGTTGTGGCTACTCAGACAACGATATATGTAATATACAAATACATAGAAAACACCCAAGAGTCAGGAACAAATATCTTTGCTCATCACACAAATAAATGCCCTTACCGGGATTCGAACCCAGGACCATCGGCTTCACAGGCAGGAGGCAGGGTCACTACGCACTAGGCCAGACCAGTCGTCATTGTAGAAGCTTTTTATTAACTTGCATTCTACCTATGTTTGCACGGGTCAAATCTTGCAAGTTAAATTTGACCTACCTACTTCTAGCCGAAAATTTGCGTCCAAAGTCGGGTGACAATGCAATATTATGGTACCATCGAGCTGATCTGATGATGGAGACACGAGGTGGCCATAGGAACCTTATTGTGTGTTTTTAGAATTGTCTCGATGAGTATTAGTTGCCTGTGGAAAGAAAAGTACAGTTAGCGATAAAAGCTTGTACCAAAAAAATTTTTTTTTTCCAAAATCTAATTTTTCTTGTGCATTTCAACTCATTTGTGTTGCGCGTGCCGCGGCCGCTGCTGGAAACCGTCGCGAGCGCGCTTCTGGCCGAGGGTGTGGTATATATTTCGGTGGTTCCGTGGCAATTTGTGCAACAAACCTTGTAGTTTAAGAATCATCATCATCATCATGTCAGCCGATAGACGTCCACTGCTGGACATAGGCCTCCCCCAAGGCTCGCCACTCCGACCGATCCTGTGCCGCTCGCAACCACCGAATTCCCGCGACCTTCACCAGGTCGTCGCAGGTGATATCCGCATTAGAACTAGGGTCACCGACATAGCTCGCAGAATTGCAAACCTTAAGTGGCAGTGGGCGGGGCACATTGCTCGCAGAACTGATGGCCGGTGGGGCCGGAAGGTTCTGGAGTGGCGTCCGCGTACCGGAAGACGAACTGCCGGTAGGCCTCCAACGAGTTTAAGAATAAAAATCGAATAATAGCTACTAATTGAGGCTTGTAACGCATTTATGATTAACGCCGTAATAGCAAGTCTTGTGGCGTTATTTAACGAGTTTTCTAGTCTTGTAGTTGGCTATTGTTGGTGAGCGCGTTGCCATTGTGTCTCAGCGCGTGGCACGCGCTCACTAACAATGGCCACGCGCTCTCTTAAAAGGAACAATGGCTTGTGTTTTACAGATTAGGGTATTTGGCGTAAAAGTCATTTAAGAAGATTCAAACTATAGGCCAGCATGTTTTCTAGTGTAACTTCCTTTGTGCTGTAGGTGTGTTGTACAGTGTTGCAGAGTGACTGATTGTACAGTCACGCTCCGTGAGCTATTTAGGGTCCTAGCTAAATTGGTTGTTCAATACTTACGCTATGGAATGTCCAATGAGGGCTACCGTTTTTGTGCTCACCAGGTGGCGCTACTGTAGATGTAGGTCCAGAAAAACAGGTCCCAAAGTTCTACTATGCTTATTTTTATAAAATCAATACGTTCGAATATACACAAAAGTATTTTAACGTCTAAATGTGCCATTTTTTCAACATGTTTAATTTTGCATATATTTTAGTTTGCACTTTTTTTAAACCACTAACATTTATTGAGCTATATCTATTGTTTACCATGATTAATCAAAGATGGACAAAGATTTACCACAAATTATGAATAAGGAGTGAAAATTCCCGATATTAAAGCTTGAAACCCCGAAAACTTCTATGCATTTGACATTTTGAAAGACCTCCATCTACACTAGCGCCCCTAGCGGCTAAAATAAACGCGGTAGCCCTCATTTGGCTATAGAACCGGCTTTGGCTAGATCACGGAGCGTGACTGTACTAGTGATTTTTCCACTCGAGTAAATTTTTTATGTAGTATTTCGTGAAAATGGATGCTGACGTGAACATCCAATTACTTATTTCGCAGGAAGCAGGCGAGTTTATGTGCGAAATATGTCGCTGTCGCGGCAACAACAAGGAGCAAATGTACAAACATAAACTACGACATTTTCGCCGCTACCGCTGCGCCATCTGCCGACGTGTGTTTAAAGACAAGGTATGAACTGTAAAAGTGGATATTGTGATAGTCTGATAGTCTTGCTGAGCTCGTGCAGTATTTTATTTTATTATATTATGCGTATTTAGCGCACACTACAGTGCCACACACAAAATTTTCCAATGTTGTCAATGAAAATAATTAAATAGGGGGTATTACTGCAATGTTCTGCCACTAGAGTGCAGCACTAGCCCGTTTAGTAAACCATAGGGTAACTTATACATACTGTGCCTTTAACAGTTTTCAGAGATAATAAAATATGACATTGATGCATCAAGGCGGTTTCTTTACCGAGGACCTACCGGGAAACGCGAATCCGAAATTTCGCTATCTGCCTCTTTATCGCTCGATATGCAAGAATGACAGAGATTTTAGATAACGAAATTTCGATTTTCTTGTTTCGCGATAGACCCTCAGATTGTGGTAGTGGCGCCCCCTGCGCAGAGTTACGCTTAATATATTCCCTATTCCCCCAGTAGCATTTAAACGTCATTATGACGTCAGCGACGTCATTATGACGTAATAATGCCGTCATTACGACGTCGCTGACGTCATTTTGCTACCTGGGTCCGCAGGAGACAGCGTCGAGTCACGTGATGACCGAACATGTTCACGAAACATTCATCTGTGGAGAGTGCGGCAAGGGATTCAGGTTAGTATAACTTGGATAGTTTTACCAACACTTTACTCAAACTGTTCAAAAATATAACTGGTTTTAGAAAATAATGTCTGCGGTTACCGCGATAGTTACTCATGAAATAAACATGCATGTACAAACAGCCTTAAAGTTTATAGTCTATGATGGTTCATTATTTTTTGTATGTGGGTATTTTTGCACTTTGTAGTTTTTCCTCAGTCACCCGTTGACCACGAACGCTGTAAAGGGTTTGAAGCGTCGGGATGTATTATAAATTCAATATACGCGATATAATCCGTTTTCATAGTTTTATTTCATGGTTTTAGAAAACACTTAGGGCCACTTGCACCATCCACTAACCCGGGGTTAAACCGTTAACCCAGTGTCAGTTGTACTAACCGGTTAACCCCGGGTTAGTGAGATGGTGCAAGTAGCGCTTAATGTCAAATTTATGACAGCGTTATTCAGTAAACGGGATAATTCTAGAAAAAAGTATATTTCTTATGTTAAGTTATGTTATGTTACTGACGTCACAGTCACAGGCCTCCATAGGCTACGGTAACCGCTTACCATCGGACGGGCGGTGTGCTTGTTTGCCACCAACATTTTAATAATAAAAAAACTTCATTATATCGCCAATAAATAAGTACTTATTTTGCGAAGCTAATGACAATTGTCACAAGAAACACGACAATTGTCATGAAATTTCGACACAGAACTCATTTCCTGTCAAAAATTACCGTAAGTTCTTTTAAATCTTGTGGCAATTGTCATTAGCTTCGCAAAATAAGTACTTATTTATTGGCGATATATTAAAGTTTTTTTAATTAAAATGTTGGTGGCAAACAAGCACACCGCCCGTCCGATGGTAAGCGGTTACCGTAGCCTATTGAGGTCTGTGATGACAGTAATAGTGATGTCGACAATTCTCGCACCCGTCACCGTGGATAAATAGGGGCCAGATTTTTGCAATTCTGGAACACCTACGTTTTTTACGGAATATCCCCAGTTTATTTTGCAAATTTTTAAATAACAATATAACAGAGCATTTAAAGAAAAGCTGGGATCATAAATGGCTCGGCTGCACTGTGGGTGGACTGTACGCAACGGTCGCTCAGCTCAGTCAGCTCTCTGCGCGTCCAGTATAACAATGCTTTCAGGGCGCTGCTGGGGTTGTCACGTTTCTGCAGTGCATCGACCATGTTCGCGGAAACACGCTTAGACAGTTTCAATGCTCTGCTGCGGAAAAAGATGGCATCGCTTCTGAACAGAATACGTGACAGCCCAAACAGCCTCCTGAAGACAATAGCTGTAAGGAATGAGGGGCTCAATAATGCAACACTTAATTAAAAATACGTTGTCATTAGTGAGGTACTAATACTAACATAGTTTTTAGGTTTAGTTTGTAGATTACTAACAAAATGGATCTTGTTATCTAAATAAATAAACGTTTTATTATTATTATTTATTTATTATAAATGACGATTTCGATAAAAACTTTTTCATTTAGGAGACCAGCGTACCTCAAGAAACATGTCGCGCAACAGCACACAAAAGGTCAACAGCATGAGTGCCCCATATGCGAGCGCGTGTTCTTCCACCGAAGCATGTACAACACACACCTTAGGTATGCACATGTATCATCATCATCATCATAATTATACGAGCTCTTGATGGTGGAGTAATCGCCATTCCTTTCTTATCGATTTCTGCAGGGCCAGATTTAGAGGTCTGGAGGCCTCGGGGAAACAAAGGAGTGGAGGCCCCCCTGGCCCCAAATTATTTTTTCCGAAGTCTAAGTCTATTCTGTGGAGTCCCTGTTGCTGTAGCCCCGGTTGCTCTCCCCTAAATCCGGCCCTGGGTTTCTGTTTTGAACCCCTGATACTACGTTGTCTTTCTCTTAAAGGGGCCCACTGACTACCAGTCTGTCGGACGATATCGGCTTGTCAGTTAGAACAAAAATTTGACAGTTCCGAACAACTGACAGGCCGATATCGTCCGGCGGACTGATAGTCAGTGGGCCCCTTTAGCTTGGTCCATAAACGCGCGTCTAGCTTTTTATTTTTTAAATTATCCCTTCAATTGTAGTTTTTATGTAATGGGGTTGGCAACTGTCAAGTTCTTATAAATGGCACTAGCATATGTTTTACCTCCCTTCATCCGTCATAAAAAAAAAAACAAGAAATTGATACTATTCGTAGGATTGACACATAGACATTATACAAGTAGTTATAGACGCGCCACCGAGCGACCGGGGGTAAGAGAAAAAATATTCATATAAAATGTATACTACGCAATTTATCCGGTTTACATGTCCAATGTCATTTCTCATTCACTCTTATAAATTTGGGTATTTCGCCATACACATGATGCCATAACCCGACCATGAAAAAATGCCCGGTCGGTGATAAAGACAAAGCATGGCACTATTTTCTCTTTCCTCTTATAGGAATCGCAATAAGACTATCTTTCTCTATCAAAAAGTGTCAGGCCCTTGGAATGACAGGTTAAACCTATGCTCAGCTGACGCCATCTGTAAACTATATCGACCAGCAACCCCATTCTCATGCCGTATCAGGTGCCTCAACATATTTCCCCTTCTGCCTAATCGTGCTATTCTGCTTAATTTAACAACCGGAGTCGCCTGAGCTTACCCCTCTGTCGAAATCGAAAACCTCGCCCAATGATCATTCTTATTGTACGGACTGACGTTTATCTGACATTTTGACGTTACGTACAAATAGCCATATCATGGAGACTATATAAAGGAGCCAAATCTCTATGCATGAAAAGTGTCCATCAAAAAACAGTAATTAGGCGGCGCCACCATACACCGAAAGACTACCAAAAACAACCTACGTAATTTGGTCGGGTTATTTGTTGCCTTATGTCCCAGAGCCTAACTAGCGCCACCGGAGAGATTAGGAACTATTATTTAAAGCTAAAAGCGATCACTTTTGCAACAATTCTGCCTTAAGAGATTGGCATCCTTTCTAAGCCATATATTTGACCCCGCACAAATCGGAGGACTGTTTTTTACAGAAAATTACAGACACGGCGTCTCCAGTGAGGACTGTTTTTTACAGAAAATTACAGACAAGGCGTCTCCAGTTGATAAATGCTCTAAGTGCTCATTAGACATCAGGACATCACCTACTTAGTTTGTTCTCATTTCTTTTCAGGCTTATATAGTTGGTCAAGCAAATCTTGTCAGTAGAAAAAGGCGGCAAATTTAAAAAATGTAGGCTCGAAGGGGTATCGTCCCATAGAAAATTTTAATTTCGCGCCTTTTTCCACTGACAAGATTTGCTTGACCAACTATATCTTCCATCCTCCTCATCTATCATTGAACTTTTTTTTTCTATATTAAATAAATCCCAACATCTACAGAAGACACAATGAAGAAGTCCGCAACCCAGTCCACCAGCTCTTTATCTGCGACCTCTGCTCCAAGCATCTCAAAACCAAGCAAGCTTTACGGCGCCATCTAGCGGTCCACGCAAGAACTTTCGATATTCCGTGCTTGCTCTGCCCTTCCATGTTTCATACGAAGAAGGGATTAAGGTTGCACGAGCTGAATAAACATTCAGGAGACAAAGAGTAAGTTATATAAAATGATACTTTTGTTTTAAGCATCCCAAGAGCAAGCCTTACGGCGCCATCTAGCGGTCCACGCAAGAACTCGCAGTATTCCGTGCTTGCTCTGCCCTTCCATGTTTCATACGAAGAAGGGATTAAGGCTCAACTCAACAAGCATTCCGGAGAGAAAGAGTAAGTTATGTAAAACGAGATAGCAATATAAAAGTAATACCTACTAATAGTGTTGTGTTCCTGCCGGTGAGTAAGGTTGCCAGAGCTCGAGGGAGGTTAGGGTCGGCAACGCGCATGTAACTCCTCTGGAGTTACAGGCGTACATAGGCTACGGAGACTGCTTAACATCAGGCGGGCCGTATGCTTGTTTGCCACCGACGTAGTATAAAAAAAATATAGCGCCATCTAGCGGTACACGCGTGAACATAGCGTGCTCGCTCTGCCATCATTGCCATGTTTCATACGAAGAAGGGATAAGTTAGTCTAATACCGTTTGAGAAACGGCGTCACTGTAACTATAATAAGGGAAAATTTACTATCTAGGGCGGTTTTATGATTTTTGTAACTTAAAAATGTAAAATGTAAATCTCAAAAGCAATGAAAACATTTGTTTGTCCACAGGCGGCGAATGTTACAGCAATGTCCGCAATGCGAGCGCGAATGTACGACTCCCGCTCTACTGCGGCAACATATTAGACGGATGCATACTGACAGAACCAAAAAGTGAGTATTTTGTACTTTAAAAAATCTGTCGTCCATCACTGTCGTGTTACAAGTTCGCTGTTTAGTTGTTTGCATCTCTTTCTAACAACTTTATAAAACGCGACCACTGGCGTCAACTACGTCCCAGAAAGCAATCGGGCCATAATTAAACAAATTCAAAGTGGCGTCAACAGGGCGCCAAATATATTTTACCACAAATTTCATAATTCATAATTCATAATTTATTTATTGCATCCATGGTTTACATTTGGTGGTACATACAATATACATAGTGGGTTTCACATGGACCCTGGTAGGGCACAGCAATAGTCTTAAATCTAAAGTATGCTAGGTATTAGTATTAATGTAATCATTATATAAACTTGGTCTTATGACAATGGTTAAGACATTGTAATTTAAAATTATATTGCAACAAATTTATTAATGTCTTGGAGATATTATTAACAATTAAATTTAACATTGAAAATGTAGGGTATATGTATAATATTTGTTTATTTAATAGTTATGTCAAGAATGTCAAGATTAAGAATTTGTATGTCATGCAATGTTTAATAAGAATTGGTAAAAAATAAATCGAATAAAAATAATAATGTGAGTAATAATTAAAACTAATAATTAACAATTAACATTAAATTCCATTAAAAATAATACCATTCGTGATCATTAACCTTAACATTAAATTCAATTAAAACTAGTAACATTCGTGATCATTTTTATCTTCCAAGAAATCATTCAATTTATAGTAGCATTTGTTAACTAATAAGTTCTTCAACAGTTTGTTAAAATGTTTATCTGATGTCTGAAGTTTAATATCGTCGCCGAGTTTGTTATATATTTTAATGGCCATCATTTTTGGGCTTGTTTTGTGTAGGTGTAGTACTGAACGTTCGGGTGGTGCCAGGTTGTGCTTGTATCTACTTTCATATCGTCGAGGACGGTCGGCAAATTTTGGAAAAAAATGTGGATATTTCCTAACGAACTTACAAATCTCGAATATGTAGATTGATGTTAATGTCAGGATTTTATATTGAACAAAATAGGGTCTACAACTGTCTGGTACCTTAATATTAGCCAGTGTTCGTATGCATTTTTTTTGTAATACGAATATTTCTTCTATATCTGTACTGTTTCCCCAAAGGATTATCCCGTAATTAAGCCACGAAAAGGCGTATGCGTAGTAAGCCGCTAGAGCGCATTCGAAGTTCGTTGATCGTTTTAATTCTCTTTGAGCATATAAGAATGTCGAAAGTTTACTGGCTAATTTTTGGATATGTGATTTCCAATTAATGTGCGTATCAATATTTAAACCAAGGAGGGTGAATGTATCTACACATTCTATTGTTTGTCCGTTAAATGAGTAATTTATATCCAACGCGTCTTTTTGGTATGGTCTAAATTGCATAATTTTGGTTTTTGAAAAATTTATATCCAAATTATGGTCAGTCAACCAGTCTGTCAGTTTTGTCAGTGTATTAGTTATGTTATTTTGTAAATTTTCGTCGTTCTGACAAGACGTCAAAATCGAAATATCGTCCGCGAAGAGTACACATAGGTCATCCAGATTACTAGGAAGATTGTTTATATATATTAAAAATAATAAGCATCCGATACACGATCCTTGGGGAATGGAATGCTTGACTGATTGGAAGTCCGATTTAATATTGTCGATCATTCCAGTTTTGTGGTCTAGGTATTGTATCTCGACGTATTGTTTACGGTTCTCTAAGTACGAAGTGAACCATTTATGCGCTGTACCTCTTATACCTATTTCGTGTAGCTTGTCTAGGAGAATTTTATATTGTACTCGATCGTAGGCTTTCGTCATATCTAATAAAATACCGACCGCGTATTTTCTATCATTTATAATATTTAGCGCTTCTTGTATATATTTATAGGTGGCCAGTACAGTTGAGCGGTTTTGTCGGAAACCGTTCTGGCTTTCATTAAAAATGGAGTATTTTTCGCAGAATGAGTTCAGGCGTGTGCACATAGCTAGTTCGAAGATCTTTGACGAAGTCGGTAGTAGAGCAATAGGCCTGTAATTGTTGGGATCTGACTTAGCACCTTTTTTATGGCTCGGCTTAATAATAGAAGTTTTTAGTTGATCTGGTAATATTCCATCAGAAAACGACTGATTTACAAGCAAATAATACGCTAAGGTTAATTCATCAGCACAGCTTTTAATTAATTTAGGCGGTAATTCGTCAATGCCGTAACTACTTTTATTTTTCAAGTTTCGTATGATCGCCTTTATTTCGTGCGGCTCGACCGGTCGCAAGTACATGGTGTTGAGTGTGCGTGGACCCGGCCGCCCGCGCGGCTCCTCCCCTCCGGTGACTCGCCCGACGGATGCAAAAAATGCATTGAACGCGTTTGCTACTTGTTTCGGGTCAGACGTAAGATTAGTATGGATCGCTAATTCAATGTTGTGTTGTGGTCGTTTGGTGACTTTGTTTGTGCGTTCCTTAATTATTTTCCACATAGCTATAGATACGTTCTCGGAGTTTAATAATGATGTTATATATTGATTCCTTTTGGATTGTAAAATGGCGCGTTTTAGTAATTTTGCATATTGCTTGTAGTGTTTTGTAAGAATTGGATTTTTTGTATAAGTAACTAAAGTTTTTAAGATTCTTTTGTGCTTGCATGATAATTTGATCCCTTTAGAAAGCCATTTTCTTTTATTGTTAATTTGAACCTCATTATTAGCGAATAAAGCGCTGCTGAGAGAAATGCCCGGAAGAAACTAAACGCAGCCAGTATTTTTTCGTGAAAATTTATACGACTTACAATGACTATAAATTAAGTTTACATAATTACCTAAAATTCCTGTAACAACCACAATTAATTTTTTTGTGAACATCCTATCGCTAAGTTTCTATTGTGTCTACAGTAATTTTATTGTCCAGGTACCAATGCGACGACTGCAAACGCTTCTACTGGAGCAAAGGCGAGATCCGCTCTCACATCGTGTGGTCGCACGCGCCGAGCCGCGGGAAACGCGCGCTGTTCTGCTGCGGGCGCGAATTCCGTACACGGAGCAGGCTGAAGGACCACATAACGATCCACCATTTAGGTCACGAGAGGGAAAGGATACATAAGTGCGACCAGTGTGATAAGGCTTTCGCGGTGAGTTCTTATTTTTCTTGTCAAAAAATGCGCTGTTGTACTGGAGCAAAGGCGAGATTCGGTCGCACATCTTCTGGTCGCATGCGCCGAACCGTGGCAAACCCGCTCTGTTCTGCTGCAGGCGCGAATTTCGTACACGGAGCAGGCTGAAGGACCACATAACGATACACCATTTAGGTCACGAGAGGGAAATACATAAGTGTGACCAGTGTGATAAGGCTTTCGCGGTGAGTTCTTTATTTTTTTTGTCAAAAAATGCGCTGTTGTACTGGAGCAAAGGCGAGATCCGGTCGCACATCGTCTGGTCGCATGCGCCGAACCGTGGCAAACCCGCTCTGTTCTGCTGCGGGCGCGAATTTCGTACACGAAGCAGGCTGAAGGACCACATAACGATACACCATTTAGGTCACGAGAGGGAAATACATAAGTGCGACCAGTGTGATAAGGCTTTCGCGGTGAGTTCTTATTTTTCGTGTCAAAAAATACGCTGTTGTACTGGAGCAAAGGCGAGATCCGGTCGCACGTCATCTTACGAAAAGAAGAAAACAAAAAAAAATGTCAGGCCATTTAGCTTCCAATATTTGACCCAAATAAACTAAATAACACAACAAGTTGAATCGCAGCTCGTTTAATAACCACTCTTGTTGCAGAATAAGCAAGTCCTAACCCGCCACAAGAAGTGCCACACCGACTGCACGTACCCCTGCCCCGACTGCGGAGTCCGCTTCAAATGCGAGGCCTACGTCAAAGTGCACCAGCAGCTCAAGCATCTCAACATGACCCGAGCCGAAATAAAGGCTTTAAAACAAGCCAGAAAAGCATTAAACTCACCGAAAGGTTTGCGACCTCTGTCAGGGGTGCCCAACTTTAATGAACTACCAAAAGGTTTACAACCTCTTTCAGGGGCGCCCAACATTGAACCTCAAGATTTAAGTGTGAGAAGTGAAAAAGAAACAGCTTTTGAGACAGTGTTAGTGAAGCAAGAAGTGGATGATGATAGTGAGATTAGTGTGCCACTGTTCGATTTGGAGGATTTGAAAAGTAGGGTGTGATTAAAACAAGCCAGAAAAGCTTTCCCATCAAAAGGTTTGCCACCTCTGTCAGGGGTGCACAACTTTAATGAACCACCAAAAGGTTTACAACCTCTTCCAGGGGCACCCAACATTGAACCTCAAGATTTGAGTGTGTGAAAAGAAAATTAGTTTTGAGACAGTGTTAGTGTCCTTAGTAAAGCAAGAAATGGATAGTGATTAATAGTGTGCCACTGTTCGATTTGGAGGATTTGAAAAGTAGGGTGTGATGTGAGTGAAAAAGTATTTACAGTACATATGGTGCTACTTTCTCGCACTACTGCGTAAAAGAGCACTTTTCGTGCATATGTCGAAAGTTTAAATAGCCATATGCACTGTAAAACGTTGTACGATACACGTGCAAATAGGTAATTCGCAACACGTGTCGATTTAAAACACTCCCTGCGGTCGTGTTTTAATTTATCGCCACTCGTTTCGAATTTCCTCTTTTCCGCACTTGTATCGTAAATAACTATTATCAAATACTTGCAGGGTTATTCATTCATATCATAGTCTACATTTATAGTAATGAAATTGTGTCACAAGAGAGCGAAATGAAATGATATTTACGGCGAGGCCGTACACACAGTGAGGGGATTCTAAAATATGATGCTGAACGTAGTGAGGGATTCAAGTGTAAGTGTAACCCAAGAAAATGGTTGACCATTTTGATTTGATGATGTCGTGAAAAGTATTTGAGTGTACATACTAAGTTTTGAATCTAGTCTTCACTTTGTAAAGTGATGTAGAATAAAATAGCATGATATTACGGGATGTGTAATGTAATACAGTTGGTATATTGTCAGATGACAACCAAAACTCACTAAACAATTACTATCACAAGTTAAGAGCCATAGTGAACCGGGCTAATCCCAAAATAAGGTTTACTGACGGTATACTTTGTCAATGTGGCTAAGACTGTCTATGAGGTAAGACCGTCTACAAACTCTTTCGTCGCTTCTAACTCTTGCGTTTGTACACATACTCCACTCGTAGAAGGTCGGTATAGCAGAAGGAGTAAGCTTTTCCTTTCTGAATTGTGTTTGAGCGACGTACCTATGTATACAAATACGAAAGTTCTTGTCCTATGACGGTATTCCCTGCAATAAATTGTATGTAATATGCCGATCTTTCCCACATTGACTTTAACTGGAGTTACTGAAAGTCAAGTGGACAATAGTTAAATTTTACAATGTTATTTTTAGCAGCAGATTTTTTTATTTTTGTTAGCAGAAGTAGCTGCTTACAAAATGTAAAAATATGGGTGCATATAACTTCTTAAAAATATGTCCCATAGTTCTTAATTCGCTGACGTAAAAGCTATGGGACATATTTTTGAGTATGATGTGTGTAACCAAATTTTTACACTGTACAAAACTAGATTAATAGCTCTATAAGTTCTAGACAAAATAATTAATTAATGAATGTAGCATTCTTATTATTATTAGTAGCATAAATATTGTCAACCTACCTCATAACATGGATAATTGACCAAATACAGTGGAACCCGCCTAATACGATTTCTCGCGTGATACACCATACCCATACCATGATTTACATTAATCTAAATTAAACTTTAGTGAGACACTTTAAAATATTTAGAACACAACGGTTACACACACTTGAATTTTTAGTCGCTATTAGCGACATATTTCGGGCCTGTCGGGGGTCCGTCTTCAGGCGCTCGTGCTCGCGGCGGCTGCACTCCGACTCCGTGCGCCGCCCGCTTCACCGCTCGTTGCGCGCGCGCGCTGACAGGGCGGCGCGGGGCAGTCCGCAGCAGGAGTTGCAGCCGACGGGCCCGAAACATGTCGCCAATAGCGACTAAAAATTCAAGTGAGTGGAACCGGTTGTGTTCTAAATATGATTTACATTGATCACTGCCGCTGTTTGCGTACATTTTATTTCATGGTAAATACGCTTTTCCGCTTAAGCTGTATTTGGCGCTTCAGCGCGTTTTACTGTAATAACGAGATCTGCGAATCGTTATCGTTTCGTTTGGTCATTTAGGGTTATTCCAAGCTGTTATCTACTGTATGGTTTTTGCTCATTTAAAATAAAATACCTAATATATAAAATATTATGTTATCATTGGGAATAACTGAGAGAAAACTCCTACTTAGTTACCACTGGTAAAGAAAACACCTTTTCTCCTCACTAGCTCGGAAAGCCGTCTTTTATCCTTGAAAACAAGCGGGGAAAAACGCATTTTATCTACTAGTGGGGAAAGTAATTTGACCTTGGATGGAGCGTGTTTAAGTAGCTTTTGACAGATAACAAAACGTAAAACGCTCATAATAATCTATATTAATTATCATCATTATCATAAATAAATGGTTTGAGAATTTAATAAAAAATACCCAATTTAGCTGTATTTAATGATTTTAAGTCATAAACCTTAAATTCCATAAGAAACATTTTTTTTTAAATGATGTTGAATGTAATCCTGAACGCACAAGTTGAGTCGATGCAATTTCAAAACGCTTCGTCAGAAATGTCAACATTGTTAACAAAAATTTTCTCACCGACTCCGACACGTAAAAATACACAACTTCCAGAGTTTTCTGTTAAGCGAGGTTTAGACTATCAAGAACTTGCATGCAATTTTCGTTACATTGCGGTATCTGATCAACCTTTTGAATAGTTTACTTTAGTAGTCGGAAATGTAACTTAAATTACATGCAAGTTCTTGCTAGTCTAAACCTCGCTTTATAATATCGTATTATCGTAAAAAAATTAGTGATTCCAGTGATGAAGATGATCTAACGCCTGTGGATGTTGCACTTTCCTCGCTATAGTGAGGGGAAAAGTTTTGTGTAACTAACTTACAAGTAACTATTTTGGCAATTGGCTGACTTGTTAAAGAAAGGACATTGACCCGCCTGTCCCTAATATCTCACGCACGCACATAATACACGCACGCACGCACATGCATAATTATATTACACGCCGGCTGGCGCTCGCAGTGGCATTGACCGCTGGCATCATGGGCGAGACAACAATATTACACGCGTGCGATAGAGATAGCAACAGGCTAGGCGAAATTCCTTGCGCAAAGCGTCCTTTCTTTATCGGTATGAAAAAAAAAACGTGTTTTTTATTAAGTAGTTTATTCTTTATTGCGTTTAACTATGTAAGTATATACATATTAGCGACTTCACTTATCATGTTCTGTTTACTTTTTGTAAAAAGATTAATAAATAGAAAAAATTACATAATTGTGAATTTTATTTACCCGAGTTTGAAGTTAAGCGACTCGAATAAGTAGTTTGTGAGGAAAGAGAAGTAGTGGAATGTATGGGGCCCTTTCTTTCCGAGGCTCTTTCCGAACACACTCTACCGCAATGTAACTAAAATCACATGCAAGTTCTTGAACCGTCTAACCGCCCGGCCACGACATCGCGCGGCGGCGGCAGCGGCGAGCGGCGGCCATAGATTGGAGCGAGACAGCGATCGGACCTTTCGTTCCCATGCACCTATGGCCGCCGCTCGCCGCTACCGCCGCCGCGCGATGTCGTGGCCGGGCCGTAAGACACCCCGCTCTAGCGTCTCCCGAGCGTCGGCATCTAGTGAACTCTTTGAAAAAGCGCTTGAATCTGCCCGCACGTTAAATTCGATTTAAAGACCAAGGCTTAAAGTTGAAAATCCAACAACGCTTGATAAAAAGCGCTACCGTCATCGTGTGAATAAATACACATGTTTCCATTTGTATCATTCAAACGCGTTGCTAAAGCCCGGTTCACATTTGTCTGACGTGTCGTGTTGTGTCGTGACGCATATCGGTTTCATACATTTAATATGGTTGCGTTCACATTTGCAATGTCTGATGCACGCTGCGCTCGTGAGAATGAGGCTTATGGCTGCTGCTCGACGCAACGTTAAGTCTAATGAGGGCTAACGCGTATGAATTCGCCGCTAGTGTAGATGGTGGTCTTTTCCATAGTTCGAAATGTCAAATGTCACTCGTCACTTCAGTGACTGACAGCTGTTCTTTAGTCTTTTGGACCACCATCAACAAAGGCGCCAACTGGTGAGCAAAAAAACGATAGCCCTCATTCGGACTACGTTACTAATTTAGTCAAGTGGCGAGTATTTGTGACTTTGCATGCCTAAAGGGTCCTTATACTCCATGTGCAGCATAGACCCTTTAGGCATGCAAAGTCACAAATACTCGCCACTCGACTAAATTACTAACGTAATCCGAACTAGGCTTTAGCGTAACTGCGCAGCGACGCCATTTTCCATAGCGCTAACTATAGTAGACCCAAACCAAACGGACGACCGGGGTCGTAAAACTTCTCATTCACGCTCGCATGGTCGAAAGTAGGGCACAGAATAAGTAATAGTATTATCATACAGAACGGCCACGCACCACCCCGCCCCGCCCCGACTCGAATGACCTCGCCCTGCGACAGCAGATTGACGGCCGTTTGCCGGCCGCTCAGTACTATTTTTAAACAACTTAGTCACACAATGACGCATGACGCGTGTACAGACGTGCCGTTCACACATAGAAACGCAAGTGATTTTTGATGTACAGCGTGTCCGCCCTGTGAGTAGGGTGAGAGAGATAGAGATATGATCCCAGTCGTCCGTTTGGTTTGGGTTTGGTCCGACGCTCAAAAGACCGCTAGTGTGGGGTGGATAGGGCTTAAAAGGTAAAGGGTAAGTTTAACCTTCCGGCTTCTCTCCATCCCAGGAGACAATCTTGCTGTTATACCACACATACTGTCCCCTCACGGAGTCCCCGGCCTCCAGGGCTAGGAACAGCGGGGCTGAGGCGCCTTCGTCGATGGTCAGAGGGCCCTGCAATTAATAAATAAAAATTGCCACCCATTTGTTTAAACACATTTGTGACGTTTTCAATCAAAAGGTACCACATTGTCGCTTAACATAAGGGCTAAAATTGCTTGTATCTTTATACGAAAAACCTGTCAGAGCGTCCTTATGGCAAGCGACATAATGAGGTACCTTTTGATTGAAAACGTCACATATACAGAAAGGAAAATGGGGACTACGTACACGTACTACGTTTGTATGAAGCCGCGGTCTTCCACTATACAGGGTGATCAATCCAAATGGGTCAGTAGGGAAAAGTCAGTTCATATTAATGACAATATTTTGCAAATTATTTAAATTGTGGGCATTTCAGTCTAATGTTTACAAGATTTCATAGCAAAATTTGGTCCACACACTTTCAGGATCAATTATACAAACAAATACTACAATCAATAATACAAAAAATATTGACCAGGTTCGATTCCCGGTTATGAGAGTTTAAAAAAAAGTTTGAATATAATTACTATTAAATTTAAAATCGACGCCATGGTTCCTAAGAACAGATTTATCTCTCATAGCTTCTCACTTCTCCATACCAAAGATAGATATAACTCCGTAATAAATGGATACAGTCTAAGGAAAAAACGTGCCTCGAAAATCACGAAAATTTGATTCTCGATCAGATGGCGCCACTACCTCTGGCCTACTCTCGTATAGAGGGCGTTCACGGTTTCGTTCGTTATTTAACAATTTTAACGCATATCAGTGACAGAACATGGGTCAAAATAATAAAAATAATTAATGCAAATAAAAAAAATCATTTATCCATATTTAAATAGGTACATTTTATCGTATTTTTATAAATCTTCATTTTTAGCTTTAAAGTGTGTCGATAGATGGCAGTGAATTTACTGTGGTTACAAAATTTACTATTAAAGTACCGCTCTATAATATTATATCCTCTTTGATGATTATATAGCTGCAAACTCACCTTGTGGGACGACATGTCTGTGTCCACGTAGCCGGGGTGTACAGCGTTCACCTTTATATCTGTCAACAACAACAACATCAGACATCAATCATCATCATAAATAAGTTTTTGGCAAAAATTTCATTTTTGGTACAATCTTTTATCGCTAACTGTACTTTTCTTTCCACAGGCAACTTATACTAATCGAGACAATTCTAAAAACCCCAAACACAATTAGTTTTCGTTGTTTTAACAACTCGTGTCTCCGTCATCAGATCAGCTTCATTGGAAGTCGGGAAGTGGGTCAAATTTAACTTGCAAGATTTGACCCCTACACTACATAAGTAAAAGCGTGTAAAAAACCTGCTACGCAAATAAGCTGCTACGCAAATAAATAATAAAACAAAACAACCCTTAAAAAGTTTAAAAAAAAACATTATCTTTATTAAGGGTTGTTTTTTATTATTAGTCTTTTTTACGTAGAGGTTTTTGACGTAAAAAAAACCGAATCGCAATGACGGTGCCACAGACAGACATTGGCGTCAAACATACGGAACCCTAAAAACGCAGAACTTTCACCCTTCCCTTCCCTAGTCAGTCGGAGTAAAACGAAGGCGGTCAAGTCAACTGCATATCTGCAATAGGCATGTTGACAATTTTTAAGAACTGTTTTCATTTTATAGATAGACACGTAATTATTAAAAAAAAAAAATTTTTTTATTCATTAATTTTGAATAAAAAATCGACTAATTTGTAGTGTTTAAATTTCTCCAAGCTGTCACGTGATCTGGATGACGTAACGATGTGATAAACAAACTGCTGTCAGTGCCAGAGGACCACCAGGTTTGACAACTTGTCTGTGCGTGTTTCTCATACCGTGACGTCACGCGCTCCGATCTGCGTTTGCAGTCACGTGATGCTGGGCATTATTTTAAATACTTTTAAGAGGCCGGTGTCGATTTTAGTCGCAAAAATGTAAAATTAATAGATTTAGTCCGTGACATTTTACACCTTTTGTTACCTAATTGAAATAACAAGTACTGGTTTCTATTAGCACATCTTCTTATCTTACCTTTTATCAGATCAATTTATTGAAAACAGACTCACTAAATTAGTAATGTTTGCTTTTCTGATGGACGTTTAGGTAAACGCGCGTAAAGCACTGATTTTGTCGCTCTTATTTGTAAATTTCGTAAAGTTTGGACGGCTAAACATGGTAATTTTGTATTACACATATTCTGTACTTGACGTTTATTAGACTACATTTTTATTATTATGACTGAAGTAGTGTAAACGAAAGTTAGACGAAATCAATTTTCTCCAGAAATTACTTCAAAACAAGTGACAATTTCTCTGAAAATCGACTTAACTTCAACGTAATTTTGATACTTAAACAATCTACAGCATTTGCTGAAACTATTCTTATACATCAATTTGTATAATTTACCACCATGATTTTTTTAAGAATTTTTAAAAACTGCCCCTTCTCTTCATGCATTACCGGTGACGCACGCTCGCGACCTCATTATTAAAAGGCAAGATGAGAAGACGTGCTAATAGAAATCAATACTTGTTATTTAGATATTACGTAACAAAACGTGTATAATTTCAACGACTAAATCTATCAATTTTACATTCTTGCTCCAAAATCGACTACGGCCTCTTAATGAATTTATTACGCATATTTACACTTACAAAATATGATTTTCAGCATTCTAATATACCATGCTATGGTAAAAAGCTGAAAACATAACATTTTATATATTCGCGATTCATGTCAACATCTATTGCTTATTAATCGATCGAAAATTGCAATGTAATGCAACAAACTTCTTATAGGCATAGGCAACAATGGGGTTGAGCACAAATCATCGTCCTATATTCAGGGCAAAGATTGCCAGGTTTCCGTTGTAATAGACCTAGACTTCTAGGTTTTTAAGATCTAGATAGCACCAGTAGTTCCTAAATAGTGTTTTAGTAGAAACTTGCATAATTCATGCAAAATAAAGTTATTTCTTTCTTTATTTTCTTTCTTGCTCGATTGTTTAAATTGTAGCTATGACAACAAATTCGGTTACCTATGAATGCGTGACTTAGTAACTCGACCAATGAATGTAAAAATTGGTAAATATATTCAAAAAACGTAACCAAGAGATATCAGTTTAGGAAAAACGATATAAAAGTAATAAGTACATTTTAATAACAAGTTTGCTTTTCGCTAACCTACGTCAATTTTATTGTTTATATTACATATTGTAGCTTAACTTATTAAGTTGTACCAATAGGGTAATTGTATTACTAAGGCTACTAACAAATTATATGGACATTTGTCTGAATTAAATAATTGAAATTGTAAATTACACTGTATTTAAAAAAAACACACTATGCATGAAACAATGCACCAGGTAATTGTTAGAGAAAAAAATTGATAGCAGTTATTTTTAAACACAATTTCTATTTAATCCATCGGATTGAAGTATAAAAAGTAGGTTAGTTGACCGTGACGTCTGTGTCTAATGTTTCAAATAATTTCCATATTAGCAAATCGTTTTGACAGTTCTAAAAAATAAAACTGATTTGACTAGTAGGAAAATACCCTATTTACGCATGTTTTCGTAAATTTTCCCACAACAGGCAACACCGACCCGCATCCATCATGCGCCAAATCCCGATCGATATCGCCGACAAAACAAACGAACGTCAAACGCGAGAACACAATTCCAAATTTAAAATTTCTACAACCTTTTATAGTTCTGAATTTGAAAATGACGGCCATTATGGATGATGATAAGTTTACCGATGAATTGTTAAGAATGATGGACGCCGAGTCGCATTTTGAGATGGATGAGCTGTCGGAGTCAGATTCTTTATTTGGTTGTGAGGTACGTTTTATTTGTGTTTAAAAGCAGTCGCAAAACGGGCGAAGTATGATCAAGAGTATATTGCTAAAGCTGCACATTGTGCACTGTGCATGTTTTGAAGCAAATTCATACAAAGTGTGTCCTGCTGTCATTAATGTCATTATAACTTATTCTCTGCTACAATAATCATACCTCGCCTCGTAGCGCTACGAGGCTACGACATAGCGTAGCAGGTGTTTCTTGTTTTTGTAGCAACGAGTTGTCATAAAAGGGGGTTTATAAGAAAAAAGTTTATATAACCCAAAAAATTAGAGTATTATGGGTTATCTATTTCTACTCAGAATAACGAGTACTTTTTCTATACAAAGTGTATGTGTCAGATTTCTGATGGGGTTTTGTTTAGAAAATATACTCGACTACATCAATCTTAAGTCTTAACTAAGTGTGGCTTGTCCCGTACATAAGTACGCTAAATACCCCCTTCTAATGAATTAGTCCGAAGGGCAATGTTACTCTCACGTGCGACTTTCGAGTTAACACATATAAGTAGACGTGACAGAGTTGATAAGTCAAAACATTCATTAATAACTTAATATTTGTTTAACAGAGCTCCGAAGACGAACAAGACAACGAAAACGACCCAGCCGACGAAGGAGGCGTCTCTGAGTCCCTGTCCAAGAGAAACGCCGACTTCAAGTGGACCTCCGACAGGTTTGAGCCCAACGTCGTCCCTTTCAATGAGACCCCTTTCGAGACCGACCCAATACTCATGTTTCAGGAGACAAGGGAAATAGATTACTTCCTACACTACTTCGATCCCGACATTATGCTTCAAATCGTCCAAAGCATCAATCAAACTTACAGGGAATATATCGATGACCAGGAATCCAGCTCGCATTTGAAGAAATGGAACGATTTAACAGTGCCGGAATTCTATATATTCCTCACTTTGTGCATGCTAATGACGCGGAATAAAAGAACTAGGCTGGATGAACATTGGTCGACGGATCATCTCTTGTTTTCTCCGATATTTGGTACTCTGATGAACCGTACTAGATTCTCAACATTGCTCTATCTGCTTCGCAAACCTACGATGTCCACAGATGTCAACATAATCGACATTTTAATACATCACGCGCGAGCCAAATTCAAAACTGTAGTCACATGTCCGTCTAAGATTCTCTCTGTGAACGAAACTATTGTACCTTTTAAAGGGGTTATGACTCGCCATGACATGAAGAAGACAGGCATAAAACTTTTCATGTTAAGAGACTTGAAAACGAATATAATACATGATTTTACGCTTTATTTTGGGGGAGAGAAAACAGATCAATTTATAATGAACGGATTGAGGGCTACAGAAACGGTGATCGCGAGTTTGTTGAAGGATTATTACAATACTTATAGACACTTGTATGTTGATGAGCGATATACAAGTCCAAGGCTATTCAAATATCTGTATGAGAATGGTATTTACGCTTGCGGGAAGACAACTCAGAAAAAAGCAGGAATGCCTAATTTCATTAAGAACTTGAAACAATACGAAGTCTCCGTGGGCTACTGCCCACCACTCACCGCCATCCAATGGCATAGTCACCGACATTACACATACATATTAACCTCCGTCCATAACGATGGAATGCTCCCTTTAAAGAAGAGAGACAAAACGACAGGGAACTTCATAAACAAACCAAAAGCATCCATAGACTATTCCAAGATTATGAACATGAATTTTGCCGATAACTCCGAATTCATGATGTCGACGCACCGGAGTCTATGCCCATTGCACTGGCATAAAAAACTATTATTCCACGTCGTGGACATGCATTCGTTGAATGCTTTTAACTGCTGGAGAATGTCTAAAGATCCGTATAACAGGACGTCCTACGCTACGTTCCAACTGCGACTTATAAGACAGCTGATTGAAACGTATAACAGCAGTACTATAAGCATAGATCGGCCAGTGAAAAGGAACATTAATAATTCTGTCAACACTTTGCCTGCAGCGGCAGCGCAGCATATGCCGACCAAAGCAGATAAATACCAACGCTGCAAGGTCTGCTCGAAGCAGAAGAAACGAAGGGATACTAAGTTAATGTGTGCAATATGCCAGGTATATTTATGTGCTTGCCCGTGCTTTCAAATATTCCATCAGGGCTCTACAACCGAGACAGAGGCACTTTCGTAAGATTATCAGGTTTATTGTGTAGTCTCTCTCGCGCTTACTTGTTTTAGAAAGAGATAGATGTGCTTTGTAACTAGACATACTCTACCGCTTAACTCAGACAACGTTGTGGTTAAAGGTTTGGCTGCATGCGACTGATTTGTGTTATGCTAAGTACGTAAAATTTAGTCCCAAACCAAGCTAACTCCTATTAAAAACCAACTGTTAGGGCTTCAGCATGTCAGCTTTTAAATGCGGGTCGACTTATTTTTAAAATTAGCGACGCAGATAATTTTGGTCTGCAAAATTTTCCTGCGTCGCCAAATTTATTGTCATTTAAGGTCAATGTGGAATGATCGTCTATAAGCTCTATCTTCGCTTTAACTCTTGCATTCATACAAGCGACTTTTACTATGAGGCCCACCCCGAAATCGCAAAATATATTTGGCTCTCCTATAGACATCGCAAAATATTGCCGGGTGTGAAAAAAAACACCTTGACCATATGTGACATAATTTACGTAACGGGCTAGGCCGGGAGCGACAGGCGTAATTTGATGCGGTCTTTATATTGACTGCAGATCCTCACGCCGCTCCCGTGCACGAGAGGGACATCGCTATATACGTGCATAGCGCTGTCTCGCTTACACACCGGAGCGGCGTGCGCCGCATGAGTGTGATAACCACGTAACGATATTATGTTTATGGAACAGATTGAGACTGACTTGGATGTAGATGGTTGAGAAATGGTAACGGTTTCAGCCCCTTTCGTTCTCATATATCTCATTAAACGAATAATTGCAATTAGTCGTAAAACTCGTATTTATAGGTGTTAAATTGTTCAGTAAGTTATCTCCATGCAGTAAGTATTAAGTGAAAGTTTTACTTTTTCAAGTTTGTTACATTGAGTTATTATTACTATAGATACGACATACCAAACAATGAAATTGTCGCAATCACAACCTGTACCACGCGACCAAACGTCGTAAGCGCCGTAAAATTAATGGCGCTTACGCGTTTAGGTCGCGAGATTCACGCTCCGCTTCTATGGTTTGATGCCAAAATGGCGCCGTATTCATGGCGCAAAATACTGGTGCTCTGTGCCGGTTCTATACTTTAGTAATAATGGTTCAATGGTTTGTTAATAGGAAATTGTTATGTTTGCTAGTTATTGTTAAACTTGCGTTATGAGAAGTAGAAACTTCTCAGATATTGTGTTAAAATTTTGTTATTAATTCAAGAATGCTTGGTAGTTACATAGCGACGAATACTTTACAATTGTTTACAATAAGTTGAAAATTGGTTAATAATGTGATATCTATTGTTTGGTAATTTTGTCATTTTTTTATGGAATGAGAGCTGTCAAATCAGGAGTTAAGTTTATTTAAGTCTGATGAACTTATTGATGATCAAGAAGTTTATTTATTTTAATCAAGGTGTTAAATTATTGAACCAATGGGATGTATAGCAGTAATAATTATTTTAGTTTAATAAATAAAATGGATGGTTATTGTGGTATTTTCTATAAAAAAGGACCTTATTGTCGATGGCGCTTACGCCATTATAAACGATGCTCCGATATAAATACAATGCCGCGCGACGCTGCATGTGCGGCGTAAGCGCCATCGACAATAAGGTCCCTTTTCATAGATAATGCAACAAATAAGAATAGATAATAACTTCATGCTGACTGAATTATGAAGGTCTAGTCGTATGCATTTGTTCCAGTCACAACTACAGTGAATTTTAGCTCTCGCCAATTAAAATTATATGTCTGGATAATATTACGAATTTTGAACACAAACTGCGACATATCAGTACCAGTTTGTATTTTAATCTTAATACAAATACATAAATCGTCTGCAAATCAGTGTTTTATTAAATTTCTGCCTTCAGTTTTCCGCTAAGCATAGAATAGTTAGAATGCATTGCATTGCGAAATTTAATTTTATTATATACCTTCCTACTAAACTTCCTACCTAAATATAAATACTTACAGTAAAATCTGTGAAGTTTCAAAAGTGACTACCTAAGTCAAAAACACGTCTCAAGCAGGAAAGCATATGCAACCGCAAAGGGACGTCATGTTGTGCCAACCCTAATAATTGCTCGGAGCAATGCTGAGCCGAACGGAGCCGAGCTTGCCCAAAAGGAGGAGTGTCGCCCCACTGGTTCTACAAGCATTATGCATAAGTCTTTGGCATCTTTTCTTCTGTCTCTTTCACTCAAATTTCTTATCTTCCATGGGACAATGGGCACGAATAGGACTAAGTTCGGACTTCGGACCTTGGCACGACTCGGACAGAGTGCACGCAGTTATCGTAAGTTATCAAGATAAGAGGTGTGATTATAATTTTCCTGTAATATTTATGATAATGTTACAAAAAATTATGTTATGTTAGTTGTTATATAAAAATCTCATATTGTTTCGTTGCTGAACTCTGGAGTTAAGGGGGGGAGTGGTATTTTTTTTCACACTGTCCTTCATAAATAATTTTTTTACTGTAAAAAAAAATTAAATTGTTTAAGAATTTCGAATTCGAGCTCTTACAAATGATACCCCACTTGACATGTGTTTGGGTCAGCGTTGTTCATAACTATTCCAAATTCCAAATCAATAGTCTAAGTAGTTCTTGAGATATTTAGCAATGTGATAGACAGACGGATAATTGGACTGTGATCGTCGTATTCCTTAAATTATATATTGTTGTGATTAAACTGATTTTATAATGCCAATATTCTATTTTATTTCTTCTTCTTCAGTCGGTCCCTCAATACTGAGGATCGTGACATCATGTCCTTCTGCTGAAGACCAGGTTCCTCCATAGGGTTCTGTTCCTCGCCAAGCGCATGGCCTCATGCAGTTTTAGTTGCATAGGTGCCGTAATTTGAGCACACCATCTAGTCGGAGGAGGGCCCTGAGGTCTCGTGCCTTCAACTTTGCCCATCATTATTACTCTTTCCAGGCTATCCGGAGAACAATGTGAGAGGTGTTCGTGAGTGTGTAGAATGTATGAGGCGGTAATATTGGTAGTAATAGTAGTAATGATGGTAAAATACCTGGTAACATTGGGTAAGTTACTGGTAAGATTGGTAATTTTGTTTCTGAAGATAGTCCTACAATACTATCTATTTAAAGTATAAAACACGAAAAAACCTTGAATTTATATTAAAATATGGCGAGATGGCCAGGGGGCGCCACAAGCCTTTGGGAATTGTGTCATATACTTGGAAATTTCGACCCATGCCACCGTGACCGGATAGCCGAGCGGTTCAGGCACCTGTCCGGTAAACGGGGTACGCTGGTTCGATTCCAGCTCTGGACACCTGGCTCTGGCTTTGGTCATTTTTTCCTTCGTATATGACATTTACTTCAGTTTACAGCCAAAATCTTTGGTATGATAAAAAAGAAAAATGTACTGTCAAGCGAAATTCAAACTTATGATACTGAATTACTAGCCCATGTTCTGCTAACTGAGCTATTGAGATTTCACCCGTGGACAGCAAATATGTCCACCATATTGGCCATCTACCATACGAGTCGGAAGCGGTACGATACCAAAAAACTGTAAATCTCCAAAGTAGGGTAACACAAAAAGCCATACGAAAAAACTTCCTAAACGGCTACAGCAGTTTCACTTTCACTTTCTAGTTTTCAGTTTCCAGGTTTCCACTATTGACTTATTTCCAAGCTTAATAATGTTTGCAGATGTCTGCTAAATACAAAATTCATTCAGGTACTATTTTGAGATTATTCTTACTATTAAGTTAAAATGATGAATGTTAACAAGGATATTTGTTTAGCAATTTTTAATTGAATGCAGAAAATATGTGCAATGAATGCTACTCTTTGAACCTCAATTTGAATTAAAAAAGTAACCTTTACTTACCTCTATCATTGTACATTCGTTGTTGAATCTTGGTCAACGCTGTTACTCCAACCTTAGAGACTACATAAGACGAGTTGCCCCATTCCGCCAGCTGCGTCCCCTTCCGAGCCGCCTCAATATACTCCTGCATCAACTCTCCCAACTGCTCAACGGTCAACTTAGGGTCTTTAAATCTGTTCCTCAAAGCCACACTTGGTATATGAGTCAAATGGCCGGCTGAGCTTGAGATATTGACCACTTTAGCCCCATCGCGCAGTATAGGGAATAAAATCTCGCAAGTAGACAGCAGACTGAAATAATTCACGAACAAAGTCTGTTCGGCTTGCACCGTCACAGGCTCCTTCGCGTTGCTTTTAAACGCCATGGCCGCGTTGTTTACCAAAATATCAATGCCGCCGTACTCTTTCTGTATATAATCGCGAAACTTCTCAACGCTTTTCACGCTAGTAATATCCAATTGGTGATATTTTGAGTGTAAACCCTCTTTGCCAAGTTGTATCACAGCGGTTTCACCTCGAGTTTCGTCGCGGGATGTAAGGTAAACAACGCCATCGAATCTCTTACAAAGGCCTCGGACAATCGCGAAACCTATTCCTTTATTCGCTCCGGTCACTACAGCAACTTTGGTAACCATTTTTTGGTTTAATTTAATAGTTTTGCAAAGTTCCTACCGCACGTTTTTGAAAGAAACAATGTTTTGACTTTTTTGGGTTGGGTTTGACAGATTCCAAAGGTTAACTTCATAGAAGGTAGGATCCTATAGAAGTGGCCTACCGCGTGCGCCCGTGAGGGACAGAACGTACGCAATGCGACAATATGATTGGTCGAGTAGATTTGTAGCCTACCATAAACCATACAAATTGACGGTGGGGAATAGAAAAAAATGTGAGACTGTAACAAGGACAAACAATAAAACGCTTTCTCTGCTACTCCTACTGAAAGATACATAAGACTATCCCGTTCTGACAGTTCCCCCCCCCCACCACTCATGCCTAATCCAGTTTTATACTAGATTCATCGTTAAGTTCCATTCCACAGACAATTAGCCTACTCACATGACATATAATCTCTTTCTGCCTTCTACATATTGTCTATGATATTGGTATACGTGTCTGTCTTAGCCGTAGGCAGGTACTGCCTCCACACTCATGAGCCCGCTCCAGACTACGCAGCGCGAAGCCGTGAACGCGAGTGTGGAGGGCCCTATGCGCAAATCGCGGCGCCAAACCGCGAACGCGATTGTGGGTGGAGTCTAGTTCGCTAATCAGCGAAATCGACTCCACACTCGCGTTCGCGAGTCTGGAGCGGCCTATACATACGAGGAATTATAATGTCCTAACACACCATCGCACCGCACCAAGCGAGAAAGCGATATCTCTTTCTCGCTCTTACTTATGGGCACGACGCACAATGACTTTGGTGCGGTGCGACGGTGTGTTACACTTAATACGCGTAACAGACTACCACACCGCAATGCGACCTTTACCAGTGAGTATACACCAAGTATACACTCAAAGCTTTTTTCATACGCGTTATAGTTTGTCAAAGGGCTGTCTCATTTCAAACATAGACAGAGAGAATCATACTGTCTTTGTCTACTACTACCACCAAAAGAAAAGGCCGAGTATAGTTTTTTTGTTCTTATTTACTGACAAGTTGGTTTGACCAACTATACCAATTAATTTGTCAATCTAATCAGATTGTGCGAAACATTGTCTCGTCTACACCTACAAATCTGTTTTGTGTTATCTATGGTATAGTCAATGTAATAAACTTATGACAATGTCGTTGACATTGTCAATATTGTCATTGCCGTCATTGGTATACCCGGTCACCGAAGGTGATACTATACTTACCAAGAAAATCAATAAATAGTGTTCTAGCAAATCATTTGGAACTTTAAGTCCTGTTTGAGCATATTTTGTATAACCTCTATATACGCGAAGCTAAAGAACTTTTCAGTTGACGATGGAGTCGTCAGCGTTACAAGCCGCAGAGAGTGTTTGCGTGAAGGCTGAGCCCTGTGAGGATGTGTGTATAACAGGAACAGGTGAACCCACTTTCGAGGGAGTGTCTGTGAAAGCTGAGCCTTTGCTGGATGAAATGTGTATAAAAGACGAGCCCGGACGCGAGAGTGTGTCTATAAGGGCCGAGAGTTCGTGCTCATATGTGCGTGTAAAAAACGAGTCGCATGGCGTGAGCGCTGCGGCGGCGCTGTACGCCGACCACGCTGTGAAAGATGAGCTCGTGCTGGGTCCCGAGCTAGTGGAGCGGCGCGGCGTGCGCCGCGCACCAACAGGTCAGTTCACAGTTGTGGGTTCTAACTAAGGTTTAAGAGGGTTAAATCTGTCCACTCATAAATTAAATGTCAAATTATAATAGGGTTAAATAATATACAACAACATCAATTATATATATTGTTTATTAACTGTACACTCAAGCATAGGTACAAAAAGGCTTTGGTTAAAAGACATGAATCACTACATAGTATGAAACAGTCGCTTTCTGCTCTGTATGTATGTTTGTCCCTATGTATGCTTAGATCTTTAAAACTAGGCAAACGGATTTTGATGCGTTTTTTTAAATAGATAGTGATTCAAAAGGAAGGTTTATATGTATAATTCGTAAAGGTTTTGTGTAAATTAGTTGAACTACCCATGCAAAGCTGGGGCGGGTAGCTAGTATTGTTAGAATTGACTGTAGCATTAGCTTTATTTTTTTACTGGGCCATTTTGATTTTATATGTCCAGATGTTCTCCTCTACAGGTCGCAATTCTTAACTAGTTCTCATGATATTTTTTAGAGCAGATTCTATGATTAAATAGGATTTTTTTATCGATCTACTTTTTGGAAATATTCTAAAATGCGGAAATTTGCATAAAGTACTTAGGCGCTAATCGCGTCTATGGCGCTTAAGACCATTGTGAGTTCACTGTGATAACGAATCAACAAGCTATAAATATAAGACGTAAAAAACTAGCAACACATGAAATGTCATTTTAGTCCAAGAATAAAAAAACAGACTATAAGTATTTTCCACTTTTACATTTTCTAACTTTAACGTGAGGTCTCACAGAGCCACTAGTTTTACTGATTTAATCTGATGGTAGTTTCAGCTTCCAACCTGGCGATAAAAGTGAAGCAATCATGTGGGAATGTCGCCGGAAGAACCTTTCAAATGGATGGCTGTGTCAAGCTGGAGCCTCTTGTTGTGGACACGCTGCTCACCGGCACTCGGAGCACAGACCAGGACTGCCTGAGACAAGTTCAGGAAACTGGTATAGAGTGTGAGAACAAGAACTCCGCAGTGGGGAATTTTGAAATATACAATAGAGGTTAGTTGATGGTACCATGATTAAACATGGAGATACCAAGACAATGCACAGTGGCTCCATAGTAGGCTATAATAAGTCTAGGAAATCCATAGTGACTTTGGTAAAGATTATCTTGTATATTCTATGGCAAATTATTAATTAATAGCTGTACCACCTGAGACTATATAATTATAGTTTCTAAATTATTTAAGTAGATCATTAATTTTTGGACCCTCAAAGTACAATCGAGGACGCGTAATTAGCCTTATCAGTGACATGGTTAAGGTAAAGTTAATAAAATGTATTAAAAAGCTATTTGCAAGAGCTATTTTACGACTATACTGAATTTTTCCAATTACCCTTATTGCTTTATTAATATGCATTGATATAATGTAATATAATAATATGCAACATTATGCAATATGATATATGATGTCTATGTACTTATATTTATATTTAAATGTATGTTTAGATTGATACTGATACTAGTGTATACTGACTTATAACGATGTGTTATTAATAAATTTTCATTTGTTGACGGCACATATTTCAAAATTCTTTAATTGTTATCTATTGCATCATTATGGAAATTGTAAACAAAGGTATGTATTATTAATTGTTATTAGTAGCATGGTATTTAGAGCATTCACGGTAGCTTTTAAAAGTACGGAGCCATATGGGTCCAATGATGAGGTACCAATCTTGATTTATACTTTCTAACGTTTTTTGTTTCTTTTCAGGTACTTTTTTTCACTGCACGTTTACAAGGATGCACATATTTGAATTGTGGTGTGCTACCGATGGTTCATATATTGACAGGGCACGCCATATTCTCCAAATACTTGCGCAAGAGCTACCAGAAGAGGCTAAAAACGTTAATGTTTGCAGTCTACATAATCGCCTTAATAATTTAAGTAGAAGTTTATCAACATTTTGGAAGAAAGAGAGGAGAAGTAGGGTTTCAGTTATTTCTAAATATAATGAGTGGTTGAATAGTGTAGAAGACGTAGATTTACATATAGCTGCGACCTCGTCAACAGCAAGTGTTTTAATGTTAGATAATAAGTGTAATAATGCTCCAAAATTAGGGCGACCAAAAAAAGACTATGACTCATGCAGTAACCAAACTAAACGTAGAAGATTAGCGGAACTATCCGAAATAGATAAATCTTCCTTAAACTCTTCATTTGATATTCCAACCGACAATATTCGGAGTGAGGTGAATGTGGATGAGGTTTTATCTTTATTAGAGGAGGCAAAATTAACAAAGCACCAATATCAATTGATACAAAAGTTTGTTAATAGCAAAAATAATCCGGTGTTACCATCATATGCAAAAATATTGCAAGCGAAAAAACGATGCTATCCTGAAGATGAAGAAGAAAAAATTACAGTGAATGGAAAATCGGCGGAGGTGGAAATACAAAATTTGTTAGATCACCCGGCCTCATGAAGAATACTGGACTCTGAAAAAGAAGTTTTGAATAGACTAACTACGACTAGTAAGTTAAAGCCTGACTAAGGCTAGTACCTGTACGCCGCGCTCGCATCGCGCGAAGCCGCAACGGTATTTGGATGTTATTACATTTATATTATTTATAAAAATACTAACAATTGTCGCCACATCAGCCCCCCCGAGACCTTTAAGGTCGATAATAATCGGGGAAACGTATATGGCGACCAGAACGAGACACTAGGTGCTAGGCAACAAGGTCGATGACGTTTTGGTAGGGCCAGACGGTTCTGTCAGAATGTAGGCAGGTTTTAACCTATCAATAGAAATTGATACCTCCCTACCAGCGACGTCCGCCCTCTCAAGTATCCTATAGGGGCCAGCATACGGTGGCTGAAGCGACCTACGAACAAGATCTTGCCTTACAAAAACATGCGTTGCAGTTGCCAAGTCCTTATAGATAAAAAATTTGGCAGAGTCGTGACGAGTAACCATTGTCGGTTGCAACTTTTTCATATGCTGATTCAAACGCGATAAGAAATCGGTATAGTCCGTCAGTTGGTCAGGTGTCGGTTGCAATACTTGCAATAAATCGCTGGGAAGTCTTAACGGCTCGCCGTAAACTAACTCGGCGGTCGAAGTACTAGTGGAAGGGTTTCAGTCCAACATTCATCTGCGTGGCACATTATAGCAGCCTTGAATTGGCGGTGGAAACGTTCCACGAGGCCATTCGCTGCGGGATGATACGCAGTAGTTCGCAAGTGACGCGACCCAGTCATTGTTGCTATCTGACGGAATAAATTGTCGAATTGCTTGCCTCTGTCAGTAGTGATATTTTGAGGGCAGCCAAAACGCGCAACCCACGTCGAAATGAAAGCTTTGGCAACACTTTCCGCAGTGATATCATACAAGGGTACTGCCTCAGGCCAACGCGTAAACCTATCTACAGCCGTGAGACAGTATTTAAACCCATTTGACACAGGCAAAGGACCGACTAGATCGACGTGAACGTGCGAGAACCTACCAGTTGGTGGCTTGAAGTCATGAACCGGGGCATGCATGTGGCGTGAAACTTTAGAGCGCTGGCACGCCTGGCACGGAATACACGCACGTGCCCACATCCTACAATCCTTCTTAATTCCTGGCCACACGTAACGCTCAGTCACCAATCTGATAGTATTCGTCCGTGGAGGGAATCAAAAACTTGTTTCCGGAACTCCGATGTAATGAAAGGACGCGGGGCTGGTCGGGACCGGGACACATCACAAATAGCGAATTACTACAGACCATAGAACTTCGAGTCACCAATTGGCGAGAGGTCGCACAGGATCGAGAAAAGTGGCGCTGTCTTGTGTCGGAGGCCAAGTCTCATTTTGGGTCGCTGAGCCAATGGAGTAAGTGAGTAAGTAAGTATAGAGTATGATAATACTATTACTATTCTGTGGTATTGTGTAGGTATGACATTAATGATATGATCATGATTCTAGAACTACATATCCCACCAAAAACATTTTCATGTAAAATGTTGCCAAGACAAAACCATAAGGCTCGTCGCACTGTAAAAAAATTATCAGATCTCATGTAGAGCCAAACTTCTAACTCTACACCTTAGTTAAAATATGCGGCTTGGCCGTTCGAGTTGCTGAGCTAAATTCATGAAAATTCATTTGTTAAATTATATAGGTACATATCGTCTCAATAAATAAAACGTTGTTGCAGGACAAGGCCCACAGAAGATGCCTGTAAGTACACCCGAACATACAACAGCCAGAAAAACCGCTTTGACACATCCCGAAAATAAACACAAATGTGACTACTGCAGTTATGCTAGCAACTATAGAGGTTCATTGATAATTCATATAAGAAAACATACTGGTGAAAAGCCGTACAAATGTGGCCAGTGTAGTTATGCTTGCAGCAGAGGTCGAAGTTTGAAACAACACATGGGGAAACACACTGCTGAATTGCCTTACAAATGTGACTACGGTAGTTATGCTAGCAACCGTAGTGATCATTTGTTAATTCATAAAAGAAAACATACTGGTGAAAAGCCGTACAAATGTGGCCAGTGTAGTTATGCTTGCAGCACAAATCGAAGTTTGAAACAACACATGGGGAAACACACTGCTTTGCCTTACAAATGCGACTACTGTAGTTATGCTAGCAACCATAGAGGTTCTATGATAATTCATAAAAGAGAACATACTGGTGAAATGCCTTACAAATGTGGCCAGTGTAGTTATGCTTGCACCACAGGTGGAAGTTTAAAACAACACACGTGGAAACACGCTGCTGAATTGCCTTACAAATGTGACTACTGCAGTTATGCTCACGGGTTATGTTAGCAACTATAGAGGTTCTTTGAAAATTCATATAAGAAAACATACTGGTGAAAAGCCGTACAAATGTGGACAGTGTAGTTATGCTTGCAGCACAAGTCATAGATTGAAACAACAGTTAGGGAAACACTGCTGAATTGCCTTACAAGTGTGAGATGTGTAGTTTTGCTATCAGGGGCCCGTTTATCAAAAGCTTGTAGCTTGTAATACAAGTGGAAGTCCCTTTCTAACAAAAGCTGTCAAAAAGGGACTTCCACTTGTATTACAAGCTACAGTGGCAGTGGTAAGCAAGAGCACTTGTGTGTGTGGCACTTTTATTTATTTAGTCGTATGGCATAGTGTGGCACTGCGGAGCCGGATATTGCTTTTGGTATGTGGACTAAGCTAACGCTCCGAATAAGGCGCATATCGCGCCTGCATGTATCCGCCACGACGGCAGTCTAATAATAATAGGCCTTTTCATCTGTGCCAGATGTTTTAAGCAGCATCCCGGTAACGACACTTGCGTTCGTGGCTGTGTAGCCCTATGCGGGAGAGGATCCCTCGTCCACACACGCGGCAGGTGTATGCTCCCCCAGGTGGGCGGGGGTTGGAAGCCTGCTCGAGGCGCCCCAAGCGTTTTTCTTTCAAATAGGTAAACCAGGCATCGTCGTGCTTGGGTTGCCCATCATGGACAACACGACGCCACATGGGTCGGTCTTCGGCCAGTTTCTGCCATTGGTTGCATGGGATATTAAAGGCAACCATATCACGCTTGACACAATCTTTAAAGCGCAGCATTGGCCGCCCGACCGGTCTTTTTGCGTCCGCAATCTTCTAGCAGGATTTGACGTGGTAAACGAGTCCGTTCCATACGATGCACATGCCCAAGCCACCTCAGTCGTCTCTTCTTTAGTATGGCTGTGATACTAGGGAGCTGTGCCTGGCCTAGAACAGACTCGTTTGTCACGCGATCCTTCCATGTGATGCCAAGTATGCTCCGCAGACAGCGCATGTGAAAGGTGTTCAGCCGGCGTTCTTGTTTTGCGTAAGTAGTCCAGGATTCCGCTCCGTACAGAAGTGTGCTTAGGACACACGCTTGGTAAATAAGCATTTTCGTTTTTACCGTGAGATGATTGTTGTCCCAAGCCCTTGCACGGAGCCTCCCGAACGTAGTGGCTGCTCTGCCGATGCGAGAGTCGATCTCCGCGTCAAGCGAGAGAGATTTGCAGTGTTAGACGGCAGTCTAACACTGCAAATAAGGCGCATTACGTATCGCACCTGCATGTGTCCGCCACGGCAGACGATGTGGTGGAATGCGTTCGCAATGAGACCCGTTATAAGCTGAGGGTTAGCAGCTGCGTTCGCACCATTATTATTCATAAGCTCCCTCCACACTCGTGCGCGAATCACGGCGCGAAGCCGCGAACGCGAGTCTAGTTCGCTAATCAGCGAAATGACTCCACATCCACACTCGCGTTCGCGGCTTCGCGCCGCGTAGTCTGGAGCTGGCTATAAATTTACAAACAGGAAACGGAACATATCCTATTGAAAGCGTTCCAAATAAGGTGTGACCAAACTTTTCCAACAACAATTTACTTTCAAGCTGTATTCTTTTTAACATGCTTCGGCATTTCACTCGCTTCCCAGTCCACGGCGGTGTTGTCGCTCCACACGTACTCGCCGCGCAACGAGTCCGGCGCGTCCAGGGCCAGATACAAAGCTGGTTGCGCGCCCTCGTCGACGGTCAGGGGGCCCGAGTGCGCTGTCATGTCCGTCGCCACGTAGCCGGGGTGCACGGCGTTCACTTTTATATCTGTACAAATAATTTGGTTTGACTAAGGGCCAGTTGCACCAACCACAATTAACACTGATTAACGTCAAGCAGCAGAGAACTATGAAACCTTCCATACAGTAAAATTTTGCGAACGGTAAAACGCTGACAGACGGTTTGGTGCAACCGACCCTTAGTCAGTCTGGTCTGAATGCTCATTATAGGCCAGACGGGATGTTCAAATTGACTTATTTGACCAGAAAATTGGCGTCAATCATTTAGCGACTACACGTACACAATTTAATCATCAATTTTAGATTGATGGTGACAATCGAACGCTCGAAATTTAAAAAAAAGCTAGCGTCGAAAATTAAGATTCTTGCGTCCCCACCATTTGGTCATAAATATCATAATCTTATGCAGCGTACTACGACGTAGGCGAACAACACGCGAAGCGATGCGGCGCGGGGTGAATCAATCCTTTGATACCTATAGTAGTGTCCTACGTGGGCGATCTCGTTGCGAACGCCGTGAGCCCGCCGCGCCGCGCCGCGTAAGTGGTTCGCTTACGTGAGACGCAGCGTTACAATCGAATCAAGGGGGATCGGCGAGCCAATTTCATTTTTGCGTCCACACTACTTGATTTGATAACATTACTGACGCAAACAATGCATCATTGTCACTTCTCATTCTCCTTTTCGACCAAGCAAGTCACGCTACTTTTATCGTATAGATACGACATGTATGCATGCATGCAAGCATGATTTCTTTGCACCGATTTTTCGTGCATGTGAACCGAATGAGACACAACAAAATTATGTAATTTAATTTTTATTCGTATATTAATAAAACCTGCCTTTGACGGCAACATGCTCTTATTAATTGCGTTTTTTTTCTGCAATTATTTTCTTCATGCCCACACGTATATATGAAATACAGTTTAGTATAGTGGTACCAAAGATAGATATAACTCCGTAATAGATGGATACAGTCTAAGGAAAAAACGTGCCTCGAAAATCACGAAAATTTGATTCTCGATCAGAGGGCGCCACTAGTTTTGACCTACACTCGTATAGAGGGCGTTGACGGTTTCGTTTGTTATTATAATTTTAACGCATATCAGTGAAAGAACATGGGTCAAAATCATAAAAATAATAAATGCAAATAAAAAAAATCATTTATCCATATTTAAATACATTTTATCGTATTTTTATAAATATTTATTTTTAGTTTTAAAGTGTGTCGACAGATGGCAGTGAATTTACTGGGGTTACAAAATTTACTATGACAGTACCGCTCTAGTATAAATTACTCTATGGTGGTACTCAACCTTTTCTACGTCGCGCATTTCTAACAAAAATATGATACCTCTATTCGAATTTTAAATTGGTTACGACTTACGAGCATCGCTAGGCCGGCGGACAATGGTGATTTTACTGCATTCATATTAACACGAACGAACTATAATAATAATTTTTAACTAAAAAAGCAAACTCACCTCTATCATTCAACATTCTCTGTTGTATCCTCGTCAACGCCACTACCCCAACCTTTGCCACCGCATACGAAGATTTCCCCCACTTCAAAAGCTGCGCCCCCTGCCGAGTCGCATCCACATACTGAGTCATCAGCTCACTCAACTCCTCTACCGTCAAATTCTTATCTTTCAACTTGTTCCTTAAAGTAGAACTAGGTATTTGGGACAAATGCCCCAAATTACTAGAAACATTGATAACTCTAGCTCCATTCCTTAGTAACGGGAAGAGAATTTCACAAGTGGATAATAGAGAAAAATAATTGACGAATATTGTGCGTTCTGCTTGGACTATCGCTGGCATTGTAGAATCCTTTCTAAACCCTATAGCCGCGTTATTAATTAAAACATCTATCCCGCCATATTGTTTTTGAATATAATCACGGAATAGTTCCAAGCTCGCTTTTTTAGTGACGTCCAACTTATGATAGTTTGGGAAAAGACTTTCTTCTTTAAGTTTTCTTACTGCTGTTTTTCCTCTTTGCTCGTTTCTGGATGTGAGATACACGTGCCCTTGGAACCTTTTGCACAAACCCCTCACAATTCCGAAGCCTATTCCTTTATTGGAACCAGTGACTATGGCCACTTTAGTAGCCATCACGACCGATATCAATGACGGTGTGCGGGAAAATAAAGTGTTGGTTTTCTAGTGACAATTTAGTGATAAGTTTATCACCGAATGTCAAGATTATATATTGTTTTACCTGAGTTTGATTGTTATCTAGTTTCTAACTGATATGCATTTGTTTGACATCAGAAATGTATAAAAATAGTATTTTATGAAGCATTGTGAGGTTTTCTACTCAGTTTTATTGTGCTGTTTTCTGAGCTATAAAACAAAATATATTGTTAGTTTTTCTAATAGTGCGTCCACGTCCGGCAAATTGAGTATTAAACCCTATGGCTGGTCTACACAACACAATGGCACATGATGAACGATTAAAGCGTCCGATTATTGGCGATTGTATAGACTCGAGCACGATCATCGGCAGGCATTCTTTGATGTACCGACCGACAATTCAGGGATTATTCACAATTACAGGCAATGATGGCCACTTGATATTTAAAGTGATCTCTATTGCCTCAGTAATAAGGATGACAGCAAGTGAATTCCAAAACTTCGGCATTTAGAATAGAAGGGTACCTATTGTAAAATGTTAGCGCGGTGTCGACGCAGTAAAAGACAGCAAACATGAACAATGATGACAACTTCTAAAAATACTTTTACCCGTGTATTTTAAAACCCTACAACAGAAATTGCTTAGCATACGATCTAAACTTATTATCTATCGTACCATCATCAGACCTGTCGTGACTTACGCCTGCGAAACATGGACCTTAGGTCAGAAACACGAACTAAAACTTGCAGTGTTCGAAAGAAAAGTGCTCAGAAAGATCTATGGTCCTGTAAAAGAACATGATATCTACCGTCAACGCATGAACCACGAGTTGGATTTACTCATAGAGCACGAGAACATCGTCAGCTTCTGTAAGTCGCAGCGGCTGAGATGGGCGGGTCACCTTGAAAGGATGCCGGACAAGAGGGCAGCAAAAGTAATGACAAGGTGGACGCCGCAACAAAAAAGACCGCATGGCAGGCCTAAGAAGCGTTGGATGGATTGTGTAGAGGAAGATCTAAGGAAGATGGGAAAGTTTACCAACTGGAAGAAGGTCGCCAGGCACCGCGACAACTGGAGGAAGATACCCACAAAGGGTTGTAGCGCCAACGGAAGTAAGTAAGTACAACAGAAATTGAGCCTTACCTATGCTTGAGAAACAACGTTATGCCTGAACTAAAAAGTTTAAAATTGTATGACCCCAGCACAGTCTATACACGGTGACTAAAAAATAAGTGCATTCCCGTTGCCAGGGAGGTTTGGAAATAATACTGAGCAACTTTTACTATGGGACCAACCACGAAATCGCAAAAAACATTCACCCTCCCATAGAAAATAGACCAGCCAAAATGTATGAAACAGCCGAATATTTTTTTCGCAATATCAAAGGCCACTGTTACTTTTTACACTGTGACCCCAGCATGACACTATTAGTCCAACAGGTTCTTTTGAATAATAACAAATATAAATAAAATTAATCACTTTATTACAAATACTTTTATAATTAAGGCACTTGGGTCATAAAATTCCACAATTTTTAAAACATTCATAATCATAATAAAACTAAACGTACGTAAGTACCTAAGTACATTACAATCTTCAAGCTTACATTTACTAATGGACGAATTAAAACTTATGTTACATTTCTAAAGTAAATATACTCGAGATCATAGTGACCACTACACATTTATTAAAAAAACCGGCCAAGTGCGAGTCGGACTCGCGCACCGAGGGTTCCGTACTTTTTAGTATTTGTTGTTATAGCGGCAACAGAAATACATCATCTGTGCACGTAAACAAACCTGACCAAAACCACGACTTGATATGAAGTCGTGGCGTGTCGTGCACGAAATGTACTGACTTTATATCAAGTCCATGGCGGCGAAAAGGTTGAGTGGGGTATGTGTACAAACGCGAGAGTTAAGACCGACGAAAGAGCTTGTGTAGACGGTCTTCGCCACATTGACTTTAAGCCACCATATGGGGCGTATTCTATGAAAAGGGATCTTATTGTCGATGGCGCTTACGCCGCACAGCGTCGCGAGGCATTGTATTTATATCGGAGCATCGTTAATAATGGCGTAAGCGCCATCGACAATAAGGTCCCTTTTTATAGAAAATACCACATATAAGCTACCAATCTGTAAATTTGTATTGCATAAATTTTCGCCAAATAAATTTTAAACAAATATTCTCGAAGTAAGGAACGATATACAATTGTTTTTACAGGTAATTACAAATTTTAAATAACACGATTTTTTTACTTTCATTTGATAAAATTCAGCATTAACCTTAACAATGCTGCTATAAAAGCTTTATAAACATTCAGTTCGTAGTATTTTCTTTGTAAAATCATACATTTAATTAAACAAATCTTGTTATATTGCAATATTTCACCATTAGAAATCACACATATTTAACTGTATTTCGTTACAGCAATAATTATTTATTTCAAATATTCCTCACATATTCACTGAAAGTTTTACTTAAACAATATCCATATAAAATACTTCTTTTACAAGTTTAGGCTAATACACAATTACCTTAGCCAAGTTACTGCCGTTAGAATTGCCTGGAAAACAAAAATTCAAGTATAAGAAAGTTAGAAAGGTATTAGTAGTAGCCAAGTATTAGTAAAGCCCATCAGGCCATCACAGACGGAGCGATAACGAACGTGAAAGATATCGGCAGATGCCGTATCTGTCGGTATCTGCCGATATCTTTTACGTACTATTTGACAGAGCCCACACACGAAGCTGTAATATATATTTTGGTATCTGCCGATATCTTATAGCAAGGCATCAGCAGATGCTTTAAGGTGTCTTCGTCTCTCTCAGAATGTAGGTGCTAGACAGAGAGCGATATATATTTTGGTATCGTTGATAAGTACTAATCTACTAATTTGGTCGGCACTCACCTCAGCGCTCGGCGTTGAGCAAGTACGGCACGACGTCGTCAATGCTGACATCCCCAACGAATCCTGAAAATAAGAAAAAAATAATGGCAAGAATCGTTTTTAGGGTTCCATAGTCCACTGAGTACTATTATAGTGTCGCCATGTCCGTCTGTCTGTCAGTCTTAAATTCTTTAAAAAAAAAAGAAGGTACAATCGGGGACATTCCCGGTGTACCACCTTAAGGACAAAAATCGTTTAAACGTCTTGCATACGGTCAGGCGATATCATAAAAGTGGTGAAGTGATAGCATGGCACTTAAAAAAGTGGGTGTTGAAAAAAAAGGTTAGGTAGTTTATTGCCGTCCATTGTCTTTGTGACGGGCGGCATTTGCAAACTAAGATAAGTAATCCAAAACGCATTCTAATTGGTTATCTTTATGGGGAGGCGAAGCTTAGCCTAAACAACAACAACTAATAAACCTAATGTTTGTCTCATTACCTGTTTTTACCCTTTTCATTATTAGCATTAAGAATCCTAAATGCATAGTAATTGGTTATCTATGGGAGGCGGAGTTTAGCTCGCTTATAAAGGGCCCTCCACACTCGTGCGCGAATCGCGGCGCGAAGCCGCGAATGCGAGTGTGGGGTCTAGTTCGCTAATCAGCGAAATCGGCTCCACACTCGCGTTCGCGGCTTCGTGCCGCGTAGTCTGGAGGGTGCTTAAGGATCGAGGTAACATTTTTCTGAAGTGGTTTGGCATTTTTCGGAATGTCCCCGATTGTACCATTTACTTTTTTTTTTTCGAAAATAACACAACTTTTGGATTATTTCGACTCAGACTCACGAGGACTATTGATTGAAACAAAGAAAAAGTGTTCCTAGTTTTTCATACAAATTTTGGGTGTAGGTGAATACAAAATGTACCTATGTGAAAATGCGTCACAAAACGTAATTTTTTGAGACGCTTTTTTCCCTCTTTAAATCCATTGTCCTCATGATACTGAGTAAAAATAACCCAAAAGTTGATGGTTTAAAAAAAGTTAATGGTACACTTTTATGTGAAAATGCTCCTATCACACTGTTCAAAACGCTTTTTTGTGGGATCCCATCTTGAGGCCAATTGTGAACTAAGAAAAGCTGAGCCAGTGATATGAAAGCATTTTTGGCCAAGCTGAAACGGAGACCCTTTGTGGTAGTTCGGTTACATACCCACAAAGAACACGTCCTCGAGGAAGGGCCCGGTGAAGGCGCGCAGCACGGGCAGCTGCAGCAGTAACGTCGCGCAGCGCTCCTCGTCCGCGAGGCACAGGGAGCGGAGAGAGCGCAGCGCGGAGCCCTGCAGCTCGCGGAGCTTCTTGCTCAGGAAGTCTGGGGCGCCGTCTGTGGACAGATATCATAATAATACTTGTAGCGAGACAGAATAACATTAGTACTCGCGAGGCGCGCGGATCCGAATACTTTCTCGCTCGCACACTACTACCATAGAGCAGGCGCGGATCCACCGTTGTGGGCAAGATGGGCATGCCCACAACCTTTTTTACACTTTCACGGTATATTGTGATCGATAGGCCTTCATAAAATAAAAAATAAAAACAATGAATCGTGCGTGATTCGGAACGCAGCAAAGAGCCATAGACAAAAATGGTGATACTTTTTGTCACATTTTTGACAACATATTATCTGTTTCTTTTTGGCGCATGAATATGTATTAGAAAAAAAGAGATGACTACTGGTTGGAAGCGCGCACTCGCGCAGACCATAGACAATAGACAGATCTACTAATTTAAAAGCAAGAGTGTATTGAGTTGTATGCATGCACATGTAGATTCCCGCCAAAATGCCAAAAGTTCCGAGGCAAGCCGCCATTCTTTAAAAGTTTTTTGTTAATGTCAGTCAGGGTAAAATAGCTGTGACAGTGTGATTGTTGTTTCGACACAATGGTAAGTTATTTTAATGAAATTATTGCTATTTTACCGCTCTAATGCAATGCCCTACTCTATATATCATTTGTAACTTTATTTTAACTTTGTTTTTTGTTAATTTCGGCCAGGGTTTACCTAAACAATCAGAGCAATTTATCGCTCTGATTGTTTCTCGACGTGTAAGTAAGCTACTCTATGTATATTACTTTTATAATAAAACAAAGTTACAAATTATCCAATAAAATATTCAATACCTACATTGTTTATCGATTTATTATTTGTACTTATGATATTTCGTGTTGTGTGTGATTTGTTTTCTTGAGGGGGTTTTTTGGCGTCTTCTAGTCAATGACTAAGTAAATATCTTGAAAATTAAATCCTACAACTACTCACGCAGCTGTGCAATAGGTATATATTTATGGGGCATATCATGCTATCTCGAATGAACATTTAGATTTAAAAATTTTAATTGGGTAGATTCTTTATGTACCTAGTCAAATATAAAATAATTTACCTACATATTTAGTGGTCGATTGAGTAGTAATGGAATACCTCATACTATAGGGAAATAAGTCAGCTAAGCGTAACTACGTTTACTAAGTATTAGGATCAAGGGAGTTTAAAAATGATTCATAATACGTATGTATTATTAGTAATTTTCAAACTTTACCATACTATATATTAAGTAAGGAAACTGGTATATGGAGTACTCTATGCTTATTTATTTATCTATGCGTCATACCTACACATAATTGCTTATGCTAATTATACACAACGAAAGGTTGAAACTTCATAGAACAGGAAATAGATTTAGTTTACGTTGGTAATTAAATTGCCTACCTATTTTTTTTTAAGTTACAGTCCTACAGCTAACCAAGATTGGATCTAATATAAAATACATTTAAAAATAAGACCTCTCCCACCTCACGCCAATTTTTAATATTTTCGAAAAGCTTGCTTGTGCATGTTGTTTTGAGTTTTGGTTGCATTGTTTTACAGGGTGATGAGGGTAGAGGTAGTGTGGAGAAAAAGGGTAGTGGTACAAGTGGACGTAAGCGGAGTCATGATACTGCTTCAACGCGAAAGATTAACACATATTTTTTTTTAAAACCTAGAGCTGAGGTTGAGGCTGGGGCATTGAGTATTGGTAGTGAAATTGGGAGTCCTCCGGCTGAAGTGAATGACGATTTAGATATGGGTTATATTTCTACAGAAAACATGTCCAAAAATCACATCTTGAAAAATTCCACTGGCTTGTGCTTTCACATAAAGATCAGGGACTTTATTGCAAATATTGTGCCTTATTTGTCACTACCCTCCACCTACCATATGCCTCCGATTTCGGTAGATCGAACCCTGGACGACTTGTGAAAGAACCATTGAAAGCCTTTAACAACTTATTAGGTGAAGGAGGGTTATTGCTGCATCATCAACGCAATCGTTACCATAATATGGCTGTCGAAAGTGGAAAGAACTTTTTGGCGTACTATCATAAACCTGAGGTTGATATTGCTAACCAGATTTCTACTCAAAGAATGGCCCTATTGGTTTACTAGCTGTGGCTAGTATAGGAAACAAAAAAAAAGATTGATTGAAATTGATTTGGAATTTAATCAAAACTGACTATTTAATTGGACGAAATCAGCTCTGAATTAATTCAAAGCCAAAGTCCTGATGCGCAGGAAAAAGGAAATAGGTAATCAAATTCAAAAGTCATTCATGACTCATAATTGCTTTATGAGCGAACTTAGAGTCGCACTTGGCCGATTTTCGGTTTTCGGGTGGCTGTGACCACAACCTTTTTTGAGGGCTGGATCCGCGCCTGCCATAGAGTAACTTATACTAGAGCGGTACTGTCATAGTAAATTTTGTAACCCCAGTAAATTCACTGCCATCTGTCGACACACTTTAAAACTAAAAATAAATATTTATAAAAATACGATAAAATGTATTTAAATATGGATAAATGATTTTTTTTATTTGCATTAATTATTTTTATAATTTTGACCCATGTTCTTTCACTGATATGCGTTAAAATTATAAATAACAAACGAAACCGTCAACGCCCTCTATACGAGTGTAGGCCAAAACTAGTGGCGCCCTCTGATCGAGAATCAAATTTTCGTGATTTTCGAGGCACGTTTTTTCCTTAGACTGTATCCATCTATTACGGAGTTATCTTTGCTACTACCCGTTGCGCTCAGCGGACCGACCGACCCGAGCGCGCGCGGAGATCTCCGAGCGGCGCACGGCACTGTATAAAAGGCGCTGCGATTCATACGAAGTAATGAAGGAGAAAATGCCATGGAAGGCCAGTACCCACGGCCAGCCTGGCAATTCCAAGAAGCCACAGCCCAACGGAAAGGGCACAGAAGTGACCCACCTGTAGTTGCAGGTGGCGATTTGAGACCGCCAAAAATCCCCTAAAGGGATGGGAAGGCATCTCATACTTCCCCACGAGGAAGCATGAAAGAAGCAACGACGGCCGATATTCATTCGTTAGCTAGCGGTCTAGGTAAACCAACAAATGAGCACGGGTCGAGAACGTCTCTACGTACCGCCCTAAGCTTCATCCTCGGTTAACCTTTAGTCTAGCGGTGGACATCCCCCGTGGGATCGAGCAAGGAGTGAGAACGCCCCAGCGTATCACTTTCCGCTCACACGTTATATGTTTTCTAGTTAGGTACTTCACTTGTATGACTTGATTTTGTTCTGTTATAAGTTACATAACCAATAAAATACTGGTTTCTATTTGGCGTCTCATTCCATCCCTACCATAACTGGATTAACCGTAACTCTATTTTCAACTTTTTGGTAACAAATCCGGTGTATGGAGTGCGCACTCTGTCTTCTTAATTCTCTTTGGTTCTATCAAAGATAGATATAACTCCGTAATAGATGGATACAGTCTAAGGAAAAAACGTGCCTCGAAAATCACGAAAATTTGACTCTCGATCAGATGGCGCCACTAGTTTTGGCCTACACTCGTATAGAGGGCGTTGACTGTTTCGTTTGTTATTTATAATTTTAGCGCATACCATTGTAAGAACATGGGTCAAAATCATATAAAAATAATTAATGCAAATAAAAAAATAATTTATCCATATTTAAATACATTTTAACGTACTTTTTTAAATCTTCATTTTTAGTTTTAAAGTATGTCGATAGATTGCAGTGAATTTACAGTGGTTACAAAATTTACTATGACAGTACCGCTCTATCTTATTATATCCTCATTGGTTCTATCTAATATAGTCACTCCACTCGCCTTTTTTAAACCTTCCTTTTGAAAATACAATATTTTTACCTGGTGAGAACAGGCACAACGCTCGGAGATACGCATGCTCCCTCTCGCTCACACGCAGCTGCTCCATATTGCCGATGTATTGTTGCAAGCGAGTCAGCATGCTGCTCACTTCTGATACTCGCTCGTCTGAATAGTCCGCTGTGGTAATCTGTAAACAAATGATTACAAAACATTTTATTGTAATAATATACACTGGTAAGCCAGGTTTGAGGCGGCGAATTGGATGGTTGAAAAAACGTAGGTGCGACCGATCGATTTCCCATACAAAATTTGAATTCCACCTTTCTCTACTAACAAACTTGGCTTGCCAGAGTATAAATCACGTATAACAGTCTAAGATGGTCGCGCTTTTTACTGGCAGAAACATACCAACAAGTATTTAATGCGAGGCCTGCTGACTAAAAATTAAAATCTCTTGGCCTATTTACTACATGGCCCATTACGGAAAGGGCTTTACACCAACACAATAAAAGCATGTTTGGAGAACGTAACCATGGCAACGAGAGACAAGAAAAAGATGATTCATCCGCTTACAAAAAAAGAAAACAATATAGTCTGTCTAAGTTAACTATGCACCAACTTGAACAGTACAAAGTGAGGTAGTGTCACTATACAAGTCATATTTTCATAGAAATTTGTTACTAGTGATGTCATTACAACACTTTGTCATTGCAAATGCCATGCAGTTAGCTAGGTTTGATAGTTTTACTTGTCTCCGTATCGCCTCCACACATGGCGACCGTGACAGGATCCAGTAACCTACTCATCTAGTTTAGGTTTACCTCGGCGCCGCGCTCTCGCTCGCACTCAGTGTTGCCGGCTCGCTCTCGCAGCACGGCCTGCAGGTGCGCCACCATCTGCGGCAGCAATGCAGTCAGCTGCAATGCGGACGACAACTTGGCCAGCCCTAGCACGAACAGCTCAGGCCAACATTTCTTGAGCAGGGTCACTTGGATCTCGAATCTATAGAATATTGATGATTAATATTTAAGTATATCACACGCACGTAAACACACACACACACACACACACACACACATACAAGCAAGGGGTCATCCTTTAATTAGGTCACACGAATTTCTAGGTTTTTTGACCCCTCCCCCCTCCTTGTCACACTTGGTCACATTTGGCAAACCCTGGTGTGACGTCACTTTTTGGCAATTTTTTATTAAAATATTTTTCATTAAAGAAAAAAACCTATATATTTTCGGTTACTGATGAAGTTAGTGACGTCACAAAGTATTGTGACTCCCCCCTCCCCCCTGTCACATTTTCTTGACCCCCTCCCTCCCCCTAAACGTGTAATGTAATTAATAGATGACCCCCAAGCACGTAAATACGCATGAACGCGCGCGCGCGCACACGTTCAAACAATCATGCACATACGTGCAAGCATACACACGCGCGCTCGCGTAAGCACGCGCCTCACGCACACGCTCACGCATGCCCGCACTCAGAAACTCACGTAAAGTTGTACCATAGAGTAACTTATACTAGAGCGGTACTGTCATAGTAAATTTTGTAACCCCAGTAAATTCACTGCCATCTGTCGACACACTTTAAAACTAAAAATGAAGATTTATAAAAATACGATAAAATGTATTTAAATATGGATAAATGATTTTTTTTATTTGCATTAATTATTTTTATGATTTTGACCCATGTTCTTTCACTGATATGCGTTAAAATTGTTAAATAACAAACGAAACCGTCAACGCCATCTATACGACAGTAAGCCAAAGCTAGTAGCGCCCTCTGAACGAGAATCAAATTTTCTTGATTTTCGAGGCACGTTTTTTCCTTAGACTGTATCCATCTATTACGGAGTTATATCTATCTTTGGTTGCACTTACGGCAAAGCCCTGGCCGCAGGTATGGCCAGCAGCCAGCGACTGATGGCGGCCAGGAGGCGCGCGCCGGCCTCGCACACGGCGTGGAGTCTCAAGTGCGGCGGTGCGCCCCCGGGGAGCGCCATGTGTAACGTCAGGGATTCTGGGGTTGAAAGGACTGCTGAAGGGTCCACCACTGAAACAAAAATCATCTGTAGATAAAGGAATACTAATACAGTAGATTTGAGCGGTAGTTAACTTAAAAGTATATTTTTTTTAACAATATTTCTATTCTATATGGATCGCAATGATTGATCAGAGCAGCCATTCTCAAAGTGTGCTCCGCGGATCCCTAGGGCTCCGCGAAGCCTCTGCTTCGCGAGAATACTTGTAATAAAATGTCTTCGAGCGCCTTGGCGCTGCCTAGGAACCAACTGCGCAACTTGGTTAGGGTGCTTACCGGGCACTGCGGCCTAAATAAGCACATGCACACTATGGGGAAACGTGACATGGGGCGGTGCAGACTCTGTATGGAGGCAGAGGAGACGCCCCTACACATCCTCACAGAGTGCCCCTGCCTAATGCGCACTCGTGACTTGATCCTGGGTGGACATATATTGCGCCAGGAGGAGTTAAAGTCTCTCGAAACCAAAAAGATCCTGCAGCTGTTTGAAGTTGCAGGTTTGGATCGAGAGTTGTAGTAGGTGGCGATCACAATAGATCAGAGATGGTCGCAGTGATACATAGGCTCTGGAGCCTTACATAGCCCCTAGAAGAAAAAAAAAAAAAAAAGTATGTCTTCTCTTTTTTATACATTTATATGCTATTGTTATTTGTAAGTATACTATTGTTTTGATTATGTACAACTACTAGGTACTACAAGTTTGCACTATTTATCATTACTTTTTAATTGTACCTCGATATGTGAATTAGGAAACTATAGGTCTATAAAAAATCAACTAATATTTATTTTGTGGTAGAGTTACCTTCTGGTTGAGGAGCATCGGCTTGGGGCGCGAGGGGCGCTTCCGGAGCCGCATACGCTGACTGTAGGTATTCGTTGATAGCTCCTACAAATAACATTCAGTTAGACCAATTTTAACTGAAAATACACGCACCTAAATGTAAATCAGAAACAATGTTTTAAGTCTCCATTTTAGGTTGGACAAAAATGCTTTTTTCTACTCGTCGACAGTAATAGATGAATTGAGATTTCATATACCGAACTCGTATATATACCAACTAAACTATAATATTCATTTCGAGACAATTTAGTCAACTATAATGAATTTAACCAATCACGTGGCGCCACGGTCTAGTGGAAAATACACCAACGCGCGATTATTTCTTGAGTAATACCTATTCATATATTATGCACGCGTTGATGTCTTTTGTACTACTGAGATACCTACCTGCCTAGTTTTCTTTCATTATTTAGGTTTTATAGTAGAAAAAGTATTGTATACAATAGTGATATAATCAAGCTTTTCGATCTCGTACCTTCATTAGGCCACTCAGCAAGCTTCGTGGCCTAAACACGGCACTCGACTGTAAAGCTCTATATTATATCACGATTGTATAAAATACTATAGTATGTCTGTATCGCTTCTATACAGTTTGCTTTTCGCAACCGATTCACTTAAAATTTTGTGGGCAGATTCGATAATTATACAGATTTGTTTGTCGATTCAGTACTTAGAAATTTCATCTCACAGAGGCACTAGCACGCTAAATTTCATATTTATTTTGCGGCGACCAAACAAATGGCCATTTATCAATTGCGTTTTCAAGGCAAATAGTCAATAACTCACCGAATTGTCCCATCTTAAAGAGGTTTTTAGCGAGTTGAGTCTGCAGGAGGAGTTGTTGTCGGCGCGCGCCCTCCATGTCGCCGGCGCCCAAATAACCCGGCACTGCACCAATGAAAACATGTTAACTCCAGGGGCCCGTTTCTCAAAAGCTTGTAACTTGTAATACAGGCGGATGTCACTTTTTGACAGCTCTTGTTAGAAAGGGACTTCCACTTGTATTACAAGCTACAAGCTTTTGATAAACAGGGCACTGGGGCCCGTTTCTCAAAAGCTTGTAACTTGTAATACAGGCGGATGTCACTTTTTGACAGCTCTTGTTAGAAAGGGACTTCCACTTGTATTACAAGCTACAAGCTTTTGATAAACAGGGCACTGGGGCCCGTTTCTCAAAAGCTTGTAACTTGTAATACAGGCGGATGTCACTTTTTGACAGCTCTTTTTTGAAAGGGACTTCCACTTGTATTACAAGCTACAAGCTTTTGATAAACAGGGCACTGGGGCCCGTTTCTCAAAAGCTTGTAACTTGTAATACAGGCGGATGTCACTTTTTGATAGCTTTTGTTAGAAAGGGACTTCCACTTGTATTGGTGTAGGGTCTGCCATTTCGTGACCTGAATCTAAAACCTTAACAAATAACGCGAAACTTGCAACGGAAGACATAGCCGTCGCGCGGGTGTTTTACGTTTTATCTCAATATTTTAACTGAAAATACACAAAATTGAAAGACAGTTTACCTGGGTTCCCCTTGTTGAAGGCGACGGCAGCGGCGAGCGCGAAGTTGATCGCAGGCGCGGCGGGAGACACCGCGCCGAATTCGCTCGGTTCTTCTTTTGGATTTATCTGTACAACGTTTTTACATTATAAACTGATATAGTTGTCATATACGAAAGAAACAGTGATCAAGGCCGTCAGTGTAGTTTTTAGGGTTCCGTACCCAAAGGGTAAAAACGGGACCCTATTACTAAGACTCCGCTGTCCGTCTGTCTGCCACCAGGCTATATCTCATGAACCGTGATAGCTAGACAGTTGAAATTTTCACAGATTATGTGTCTGTTGCCGCTAGAACAACAAATACTAAAAAGTACGGAACCCTCGGTGCGCGAGTCCGACTCGTACTTGGCTGGTTTTTTTCTTTTAGTTAATTTATAACATACTACCGACCCGCCCCGGCTTCGCACGGGCTATACAAAATAACAAATTATACACCTTAACCTCCCTCATGAATCACTCTATTGATAGGTGAAAACCGCATGAAAATCAGTTCAGTAGTTTTGAGTTTATCGCGAACATACATACATACAGACGCGGCGAGACTTTATTTTATAAGGTGTAGTGATTTTTTTAAAGTTTAAAGTCCTTATCAATAGAGTCAGTTCATTGATTTTAAATTATTTGGAATAAAAATTTACCTGTCCCTGCTGCCCCGCCAATCCCAGCAGCTTAGAGTACGCCTGCCGGTCATGGAGACCCTCGCCACGCTCGGGCTTCACCTTGTCCACGATCGGCTTCCGCTCATGCTGGACCGCTGTCGGTACAAAGCAAGAATTACTGCCCATCAGGTTATCTTTTATAATTGCACTTTAGCTAGAACATTCATAGGCATAGTCTAGCAAACACAAATTGTCAGTCAGTAAGAACCATGAAAGTAATACTCATTCCTTGCTTTTGGGTGCTACTAGTACTGGCGTAGGACAAAGAAAGAAAGAAAAAGCATTTATTAGCACATTTAAAACTAAAATTAAGAATAATTACACGAAATGAACTTGCGCTAAATGGTCCTTATTCAGCTTGACAATGGCTCAGCAACTATGTCTATGTTTGAAATGAGACAGTCCTGGACCAAACTAACATAGGATCAGCATGTCTTGTCACTCATTGCTATGGTTGTCAACTGGGTAACTCTATCTATTTGAAAGTTGATGTTCTCCAGTTTTGCTTACCTTAGACCTGCTGCTACTAACTAACCTTCAGTCTGCACTGTCTTTTAAATACTCACAGTCACTTTGCATCCCGCAGGTGAGCCATTTCTGCAGTCTGCAGTACTGGCAGCGGTTACGGTGGTGCTTGCTCACCTCGCAGTTCATGCTGCCCGACATTGAAAGCCCAGCTTCTATATATAAGTGACTTTCGGTCTAGGCTGCCTTGTAAATACTCACAGTCACTTCGCATACCACAGGCGAGGCATTTTTGCAGCCTGCAGTACTGGCAACGGTTCCGGTGATGTTTGGTCACCTTGCAGTTCATGCAGCCCCGACATTGGTAGCCCAGCTTCTATATACAAGTGACTTTTGGCCTAGGCCGCATTGTAAATACTCACAGTCACTTTCTCATACCACAGGCGAGGCATTTTTGCAGCCTGCAGTACTGGCAGCGGTTCCGTTGATGTTTGGTCACCTCGCAGTTCATGCTGCCCCGACATTGGTAGCCCAGCTTCTGTATACAAGTGACTTTTGGCCTAGGCCGCCTTGTAAATACTCACAGTCACTTCGCATACCACAGGCGAGGCATTTTTGCAGCCTGCAGTACTGGCAGCGGTTCCGGTGATGTTTGGTCACTTCGCAGTTCATGCTGCCCCGACATTGGTAGCCCAGCTTCTTGCGGATACTCCGCTTAAAGAAGCCTTTGCAACCTGGTAGAGTAAATATTGTTAATACAAAAGTCCTTCAAAAGCAGTTAAAGATGTTCTGCAGGAAAACAAGATTTGAGGAGAATTGTGTGGGAATGCCGCCGGAGCAGTAACCTGCAGCTCTAACTTGATCGACAGCCCGCCTGCTTCCGGCCGGGCGTCCCTACACTACATCTACATCTAACGGACGTACGGACCACCTTCCACACGATCCGAACAGGCGAAGACCAAGGTCGCAGTACGCCTGTCTGTTACGGCTTATAGAAGTGAATTTTGGCTAAATTGACCTATATTTTTTGTGATATGAGTATGTGTTGGGCATATGCCTTTTGAATTTAATATTAGCTATTTTGTAACAAAAATGTGTGTGAAGTTTTTGGACAATCCAATACTATTAAAATTGTTAGTATGATGAGTAACAAACCTTCACAACTGATGGCTCCATAGTGCCTCCCAGATGCTCTATCTCCACAGACAATGCAGAGCTCCAACCCGCCGACTTCACTGCCTCCACTGAATTTCATCTCCATCTGGTCCTGACCATCCATACTACAACAATATAATATGAGGATTAGATTAGAATGTTATTGGCTACAACATAGCGCTATGACCGTAGCTCAGCGGTGAATGTTTTAACAGACAGAAACAATGGTTCTTGAGATGCCTGAAACTGATGATTTCTACTTGGGTTGGTGATTCCTTTCAAAAGTTGGTCAACTGGTTGGTTGGTTGGTACTTTGAAAAGTACAAAATAAAATACAAGTGCTTGATATACACGCATCAGCTCCAAGAGCTGCTAGTGTATCAAATAAATAATAATAATAACCTCTGCCATAGGTTATATTTAGTTAGTTAGTTATGCTGGGCATTTTCTGCAATACTATTATTATTTTGTCTATAACGTGGATGTGTATGGCAGCTACCCTATGATACCACATTAATCTGTAGAATATGCAGCTGAATTCAAAGCTGCCAAATCGTATCCTGGAAAAGATGCTGATAGATCTTAGCTTTATTAAAAGTGAAGAATATAGTGTCAAACACCCCTTACAACATGGCATTCAAAAATTAATAAATAATGTAGGTCAGTGATTCCCAAAGTTGACTGAGCTCCGACCCATATAAGAAAACCTGCCAAATTCGGTACCCACCATAAGAGTTGGTCCAGACTGTCTTAAAAAGGGGGCATGAATGAAGCACATGTTTGAAGTCGAGCAAAACACTCGGATTTATCATGAGGATGGCATACCAGTTTCCTAATCCGAATGTTGCCATAAGGCTTTACAATGCATACGTTCGCAGCAGACTGGAATTTGGCGCTATAGTTTGGGATCCCCACGAAGCAAAATATATCCTAAGTATAGAGAAAATACAGCGCAAATTTGCTAGGTTTATATACAGGCGTAAATATGGGTACTACCCCTATATGTATCCGTCACTATTTGTTACGGCTATGGTCGGATTGGACACTCTGGAATTGAGAAGGAAGTTGTTGCTCATAGTGCACTACTATCAGCTTCTAAATAATAGAGTTGACAATCCGAGTGTGCTAGGGCAGATAGGATTGCACGTCCCCGTTCTGAGGCGCGGAGGTGGCGCAGCAGTGGAACCGCGGCGACGCCCGCACCCGTTTGCGAGGAGCGTTGCGCGCACTCGACGGGGTGGTAATGCTCCCACGCGGAGAGCACTTTTGCTGCTGAACAAATTGTACGCGCAGGTTGCTGATACAGATATATTCCACGATAGTATAGGTGTTTTCGTGAGACGTGTTGGGCTGTGTCTTGGCAATTGTAACGCAATATAGGTGGGCAATTAAAATTAATTTTAATTTGATTTGATTTATACATGTGTAATTTTAATATGATTGATTTATGAGTGATTTATATATACTTGATAATTTTAGGAATAAGGTTTAATGTGCAATTTGAATTATTTATAATGTAATTTAATCATATGACTGAGTACAATTGGTAGTTTAAGAAATGATTTAAATTATAGTTTGACATGTAAATTAATATAATGTAATATAATGTAATTTATTAATATGATTTATTGTAGTATGTAAGTGCTTTGGTTTAGAACTGTAAACTTGCATATTTGGAAATAAAATAATAATAATGAAATATTATTTGTAACGCTCCGATAGCTCGATCGGTGGAAATGTCTTATGGTTTCAGAGCCCACTCAATATTTGCTTGCAACCCATAGTTTTGGAAATGCTGATGTAGGTACTAAGAATGTACACCCTAATCTTGCCCGAATAAATAATTAATTCAGCTGTATTGTTAAATGCTTTTATAAATATTTCACATTTAGAGAACTTATGTCTAACTGTTTTTTTTTTTTTTTTTTTTTTTGGAATATCTTCACTTCACTATTTGTGTTAATGAACTACCCAATTTAATCATAGTTTTATGTAAGCAAATAAATTTAACTCACTTAGACTTGCATACCAGGCCACTTCAAATGCAACAATGAAATTACACAAACTGTTTCAAGCAATATGGTTCAATTTCAATACCTGTTTAGCAAAACATGTATATCAAAATGCTACACATTTGAACCTTGATATTAATGAAAGGTCAAGTATTGTCAAGCACTTCAAGCAGGGTGAAGAAACATTAAGATTAGCCTAAATGGCCACGCGAAAGTAAAACTATGGTGCACTCGTCGAATTAAAAACAAAACAAAAAAAAATTACAAATATTTACTCTTAATAGGCACCTTTCACTCGCTCATATGCATGGTATTTTAACCTTTACGATTACGTGGGCGGAAATACAATGAACTTCTCAAGGTATCGAGTAAAAACAAGACGCCCTGACCACTGAAGTGCGGAGAGCAAGAAATGCAAGAATGGAGTCATCCATAACGTGGTGTATACAGTTACTTGAGGAGCACTTACTTTTTTTATGCGTACGGAGATTATATCTCTTTAGAAAACACAAGCTTGATGGTGTTTTCTGGTCACGTACTACTTATGAATCTTATGATAGCGATGCATAGTAATTTTAGAACTGAATATAGTCGAATAAAGCGACAATAACGCACAATAAAAAGAAAATAATTAATGGAGGAGAGAAAGAAATGCACTCAACAAAAGTAACAAAAAGTCACACGATGATGTTTGAGGCACTTGTATCTTGTATTTTGTATTTGTGCGTATCGTAAATTCATCAGATATCCATCTTATTTTCATCTGTTTTGTATCAAAAATATATTAAAACACAAAAACTAATATACTTCAATATTGTTTATTATGTAATTGTTTAATAATAATGCTAAAGAAACAATGTTCATATTACCACGCGCGTCTTTACCTTTACTTGAAACAGTCTGATCTACTTCTATTTGTGTATCTATGGATGGTCTATGGCACATGACCCTTGTCACGTCAAGTTGACATTGACTTGACAATGTCAGCCAAACCGCGTGTGGTGTGGTTTTGTAGTAAATAATAAGTTTAGATTTTGTATAAAAAGTGATTCCTATCACTAAACAAAGCGAGCTTAATTTATACACAAACATGGAGGATATTCTTGATAAGTTCAACACGTTCACTGAAAAGCCGGTCAAGTTTTTGACCGTTCAAAAAGATGTTAAAGACGACATCACGAGTTTGGTTAAATCTCTTTACGACCTTACAAAATCGGAAGAAATTAGTGATGGAAAGAAGAGAAAAGGCTCTGCTCTGCCTAAATTGATTGTGAAAGATTTCGATGAAGAGCAAATATGGCAGCAAATCGATCTGCAAAACACGCAGTGCTGGGATCAACTCGTATGGGACGTAGCTAACGGCATGTCAACAAAGAAAGATCTTACCTTCCCTGTAAAGATTAAAGACGAAGAAAATGAGTCACAAGATGAAGAAATGGAGACCAAGAGTCAATCTGAGGAAGAAATGGAGACTAAGAGTGAATCTGAGGAAGAAATGGAGGAAAATCCTAAGCCTAAAAAGTCAAAGAAGTCCAATCTAAAGAAGAAGACTAAAAGTTCTATAGTTGATGATAAATTTTTCAAATTGAATGAAATGGAGCAGTTCCTTCTTCAGGAAGAAAAGGAGAAGAAAGCAGCATCTGACTCTGAAGATTCAATAGACTTATTTGACGATGTTGATGATGAATCTGGTGAAGAAGAAGCTCAAGGCATGTATAATGACTTCTTTAATAATGAAGATGGTGAAGATGATGAAGGTGATCAAGATGACAGTGGAAATGATGAAGAGAGAGAACATGAACAAGAAAAATCTGAACTTAAAGATAAAAAGTCAAAGGAAAAGGACAAAAAAGTCAGGTTTGCTGCTATGGAAGATAGCGAGTCTGATGATGAGAGTACTGTTGAAAATGATGAGCCTAACACTAAAAAGGATAACAAGGATGAGCATAAATCAGATTTTGAGCATAGACAAGATCGCTTAAAGCAAACTATTAATAGACTTGAAGAAAAAATGCTTAAAGAAGCACCCTGGCAGTTAAAAGGAGAGGTAGATGCAGTGAAGAGACCACAAAACTCCTTATTAGAGGAGGTTGTTGATTTTGATTTAACATCTCGACCACCACCTATCATTACGGAACAAACCACAGTTACCCTCGAAGATATCATAAGGCAAAGAATCAAAGATAAAGCATGGGATGATGTAGAAAAGAAAGAAAAACCGGTTGATGACCAGCTACAATTCCGTAAAACGGAAATCATTGATCAGTCAAAGAGCAAGTTGAGTCTGGCTCAAGTTTACGAAGCGGAGTATTTAAAACAGAAGCAAGCAGCGTCAGGAGAGAAGGAAGAAGAAGAAGAACCGGAAGCGCATAAAGAGGTTAAAGAAGCCATGAAGAAATTGTTCGCTAAGCTGAATGCTCTCTGCCATTATCATTACACACCTAGAGCGCCACAAGCAGAAGTTAAGATCGTTAGTAATACTCCAGCTATATCCATGGAAGAGGTTGCCCCAGTCTCTACCAGCGACGCAGCCTTACTCGCTCCAGAAGAAGTCAAGAAGAAGCATAGAGGTGACTTAATGAGTAAAGAAGAGAGGAGCTCAACAGACAAGAAGAGGGAACGAAGGAAGAAAAAGCAATTGCAGCGTAAGAAGGGTACCGTTGCTAAGGTTACGGAGCATAGGAATACTACAAAGGGAGTGGAAGCGAATGATAAGTCTTTGAAAACTTCAAAGGCATTCTTCCAGCAGTTGAATGATGAAGCAACGAGTGTAATTAAGAAAAAACGTAAAAATAAAGGACAATGATGTGTGCTTGGTAGATAATATGTACTTGTATTAAATGTGAAAGACTATGTCTTGTTGATATTACCTCAATATTTTCTTACTAACCATTTATAAATTACATAACCACTACGCGGGAAGGGGAGTCACAAACCTTGTGACGTCACTTTAACTTCTTTAAGTTATTTTATTCGCAGTACAATAAAAATAACAAGTTTTGGGAACAATAATCATTCTTAATTTTCTTTCTTAATCAGTTTTGGGTTATAAAATTACTAATATTTCTTTTGTCAAAAATATTTTGAGAAAATAATTCTTAATTCGTTTTGCCGATTTCATTGAAAAAATGTTACGTCACACCAAATGTGACTAAGTGTGACAAGGAGGGGGGTAGGGGTCAAAAAACCTCGGAAATTCGAGTGACGTTATTAATAGATGAACCCTAACCTCCTTTTAAATTAAAAAAAATATGTATCATATGATTCTTATGATTAAATTAGGTAATATCAGGTAATAGACATAATAAAAAAAACCTATATTTCATTCTTAAACTGTTAGAAAATGAGAAGCTAGGAAAACAAGACGGAAGTTAAATGCAATTTATTATAAACTGAGCATTAAAATATGTACCTGGTATATACCGCATTTTTAACATTAGAAATAATGTAAATTACTATTTAAAATGCCATGTTTAAAAATAGTTATTTGTGCAACAAGAGAGGAAAGGTGGTTTTTTCTGCGAGTGTTTATTTTGAGTCCCGAAAAAGCGAAAGATTCTAAGTTGGAATCTTGAGCGTAGCGAGGGACTCAAAAACACGAGATGTATATAACACCATAGAGTAACTTATACTAGAGCGGTACTGTCATAGTAAATTTTGTAACCCCAGTAAATTCACTGCCATCTGTCGACACACTTTAAAACTAAAAATGAAGATTTATAAAAATACGATAAAATGTATTTAAATATGGATAAATGATTTTTTTTATTTGCATTAATTATTTTTATTATTTTGACCCATGTTCTTTTACTGATATGCGTTAAAATTGTTAAATAACAAACGAAACCGTCAACGCCCTCTATACGAGAGTAGGCCAAAGGTAGTAGCGACATCTGATCGAGAATCAAATTTTCGTGATTTTCGAGGCACGTTTTTTCCTTAGACTGCATCCATCTATTACGGAGTTATATCTATCTTTGATAACACTTATATATACTTATACTTATAACATTGCTCTCGTGTTGCACACATAATTTTTCACCTCAGTAGTGAGAACATATTAGAGGTTAAAATGTATTTCGAATTACAGAGAATAATACAGAGAAAAAAAAAATTAAGTGGCAGTTCATGGCCTTCACTAAATTAAAAAGCTCATTTGTTTCACTCCCTGGAGTGAGGAAAGTCGCACTTTCCTCACTCCAGGGAGTGACGAAAGTAGGCTTGTTCGAGCTGCTGAGGTGAAAAATATATAGTTTTACATAACTTCAAAGATTGCGTTAAAAAAAATCTGCTTTAATGAATTTTTCGTCAATGCGCCTGCAAAAAGACAAAGAGCAATTTCAGCACAAACGCATAGTTTGCAGTTCCCTGCATGCCACAATACAACAGGCGTTACAACAAAGTAAGCATAAATTTGAGAAATTCAACCTTATCCCGTTGATTTAAGGTCGAATTTAGCCCAAAATTAAAATTACGAAATTTCAGAAAATGGTCCAAAGCGACGCGCTATACGAGTATATATATTTTTTTAATAAATACTACGTCGGTGGCAAACAAGCATACGGCCCGCCTGATGTTAAGCAGTCTCCGTAGCCTATGTACGCTGGCGGCCGACCATCATTTTGGTATTTGTTCACATCTTAATTTCTATGGGACCGATCGGTTCGTGTGAGGTTTGAAAGAATATTAAACGTACTATTATTGTTTCTTAATAACCGTAGTCATAACTGTAGTCGTTTACATTTTTTTTTGTTTTTGATTTTTTACCGTTCATGTATGACATAATAAGATAGATTTATATCCTCTTTGGTACCTAGTATCTACTGATAAAACATGCTTCTAACTCAATAAATTATAACTTTACCGCAATTAATGTTATTACAAAATATACGAAATATTTCATTAGCTCTCAAAAAACATAAGTTTTTTTGGTGTATGATATTTCATAACTAAGTAATAATAATGATTTAAGTTTCATTGCAGGTAATTCTTACTATTGACGGTGGGACGCTAGAGGATAAATAGTAGGTATTTTATGCAATCGTGATATAATAGTCAGAGCTTTTCAGTCGAGTACCGTGTTTAGGCCACGAATCTTGGTGAGTGGCCTAATGAAGGTACGAGATTGAGAAGCTTGATTATATCACTATTGTATACAATATTTTTTCTACGACATCTAAAATAATACTGTTTCTACTATAAAACCTAAATAATTAAAGAAAATTAGGTAAGTATGAATAGGTATTACTCATGAAATAGTTGCGCGTTGGTGTCTTTTCCACTGGAATGCGGCGCCACGTGATTGGTCAAATTCATTATAGTTGACTAAACCGTTTCGAAATCAATATTATAGTTGAGTTGGAAGCCCATACATGAAAAGAACCCAATTACAGTTTGGTATACGAAATCTTAATTCAACTATTACAGTCGAGGAGTATAAAAACAATATTTGGTGGAAATTTGGTCGCTACAAACATAATTTTCAAGAAAAAACGTTGAGTACTTCTACAAACCTCATTCGGCATAATTGGTGCCACAGATGCCACGAACTTTGGCCATGGTCTTTTTTGTAATAATCTGTAGTCAGTGCTTTCTGTCCGGTATTAGGTCCAGTGGAATGTTTCAATTCGGCCAGCTATGTGTTTTAGCTTTTTTTTTAAATTTCAAATATGACATTGTTCCGTACACAATAGCTTAGGAATTTTAAAGTCGTTATCCCACTGACGAAGATGAGGTTATTACGAGTGTTTAACCAAGTATGTTAAACTTTATCAAGTTATTTTATATATTATATATTTATTAGTACATAACATGTCACCAGATGTAATGTGATGCTATCTTCATTTACTTAAAGCAAAATCGATTTAATTTATATCGCTTCTGCATTCAGACAATACATTCGTAATAAGAAGAGAAGAAAGAGGAAGAGAAAGAGACCACACACAATTTTAACTGCAACTTCAACCTATACAGGCTTGAAATAAAACTATGAAAACGGATTATATCGCGTATATTGAATTTATAATACATCCCGACGTTTCGAACCCTTTACAGCGTTCGTGGTCAACGGGTGACAACCCCCCCCCGGGTGACGGGGGTCGGGATGTATTATAAATTCAATATACGCGATATAATCCGTTTTCATAGTTTTATTTCATGAGTAACTATCGCGGTAACCGAAGACAACATTCTATACAGGCTTTTTATTCATAACCCAGGTAGCAAAATAACGTCAGCGACGTCATAATGACGGCATTATTACGTCATAATGACGTATAAATGCTACTGGGGAACTTGCTAATATGCATAACGAGGCTATCTCCATTCGCCTCTCTAAGCATTGAGACCCATATATATCTATGTATGCTGTCTAAAAGCCTCCAAAACTAATAACAATAATAAAGTAAAGTGCACACAAAAAGTGCAGTTAGGTTAGGTATTTAACATTTGAACCCGGCTAAATTGTAACGGCCCCATTCCGTAACTTCGGGCGCGAGCTAACTGCCATAGGGCACATAGAGGCGTGAATACTTGTAGGTGCTATAAGCTTTTAAAACTTTCGTGAGACATACTTCAAGACCGTGAGGAATGTCGAGATCCGACGCCACACCAAGGTGCGAGATGTGACGTCATTACCAAAGTTCCCTAACAGCATTTATATGACGTCAGCGTCGACGTTTTATTATGACGTCAACGACGTCATTATTACGTCATTATGACGTCGCTGACGTCACTTTGCTACCTGGGTTAAATGGAGTTGGGCGGGACATGTTGCCAGGCAGAGTGATGGCAGGACCAAAATGTTGACAGATTGGTGGCCGCTTTCGGATGAAAGAAGCGCGTGGCGTCCGTTGGCTCGTTGGGTGGATGACGTTCGAAAAATCGCGGGGCACTTTTGGATGAGACTAGTCCAGGACCGGGATAAGTGGCGTACACGAAGAGAGGCCTAATATGCTCAGCAGTGGGCGACTGAAGGAAATGATGATGATGTGATTGATACATAATGAAAGGCATTAAAATAGGTATGTACAGTTACATACTCTTATCTACACACATAATACAAGCTCTCTATGATATATTCAGGAACCGCATGTTACGGCCGGTCTTGCAGCATTGTTGCTCTCTCAAGGATATGAGGTGGCGTCTCCGAAATATTAAAAAATGCTGCGGAAAGAACCGGCAGGGATTAATCCGTACAGATTCCTCGAAACACTCTCCGTTATACAATGCGATGGAAAATGCAGAGATTAGCAATTTTAATAACATAACTTCCGTGAGACACAGACATATTAAATATTTTAATAAAGGGTCACTCACGTATTTTAAGTCAGAAACGCTCGACATGTTTCACTCCGTAGCGAGGAGTGTCATCAGGAGCTTGCGTTGACGGTGACGGACCGGCGCAGACTGCGGGCCGCAGCCCTCCGCTCCCGATGACTCGGCGCGAGTACCCCAACCGAGTACGTGAGTACGTGAGTGACCCGTTATTAAAATATTTAATATTAAAATGCAGAGCCTTAGATCGGGCCTTGTTGCCTGAATCAAAATTTGAATACATAAATAAATAGACCGCCAAGCTGAAATGGGACTGGGTCGGCCATGAAGTGGGCCAAAATAGCCACGGTGTGGGTGCCGCAAAACGGGCGAGGATCTGGCAGGCCCAGGCGGAGATGGCGGGACCTGTACGTATATCTCAAGATCGAGACGGATGTAGATCGAGGGGGGAGGCCTTTGTCCAGCAGTGGGACCCCATGTAGGTTACTCGTATTCATATATTAAATAAAACTGTCTCCAAACTTCGTACCTCCAGTGAGACTGATTCGTCTCGCGCCATATCGCGCGTTTTTCCCCCGCTAATTACTCGGCTCCGAGCTAGTCCCGTAATATGTAAGATTTACTTCTTGTATTGTTACTTTTATTGCCAAGCCCGTTGTAATGGGGATTTGGAGTTTAACCGGCGTGTGGTGTTTGTTTTGATGGTTGGGTGTGGTTAGATAACCATGATCGGACTTAAAAGTTAAGAATTTAACTTAATAGAAATGGTAATGGTTATCCTTTGTTCCTCGGGACTCTTCTGCGCTATGTACTGATTAGTTGCATGCAGATAAAATCACAAAGCTACTGCATTAACTTTAAAATGTACACATACAATGAAACCTTATGGCAATGACATCATAGCGGGAGTCTTCGCAAACACATGACCCTTTTTCCAGTCTGATTTATACCGCGCTTATCGCGGCTGAATTTATTTGTCTGCCGCCGCTCCTGCCTGCGATGCTGTCCTGGTATTGGTCTATGGAAAGTTGTAGACAAGATTCTATTTTAAAGTAATTTTGTATTAATCAGAAACGTGTGCAAACCGTACCACAATCATTAGACTAATTACTACGTATAGAACCGGCACATAGAACCAGTAATTTGCGCCATAAGTTGTTGTCGGCCGACAACAAACTATGGAAGAGGAGCCACAGAATAAATAATAGTACTCGGTACAGAAGGTTCACTTTCCAACAAAACGCGTCTATTAAGACAGATATGACCACAAGGTGGCGCAAGCGAGCAGGCGTCCGTTCCGTAGCGGTGCGCGGCAACTGCTATGGCTAGACACCAAAATTGGTGTGGGCCGCATGTACTTGTAGCGATGCGACGAAATCGCGTAGTAAGCCACGCCTGGCGGAGCGTGAATCTCGCGACTTAAAAGCGTAAGCGCCATGAATTTTACGGCGCTTACGACGTTTTGGTCGCGTGGTACAGGTTGCGATGGTGACAATTTCATTGTTTGGTTATGGCTTCTATAGTCATAATAACTCAATGACCGCAATGCTTAGAAGTAAAGAAAAAGTGGAAAAACGAGACTCATGTCAGGCGAGACTTGAACCCGCGACTCAGACTCCGCGACTCCGGGACATCAGCCCATCGCTCTGCCATCTGAGCTACCGAGGCTTAGTACGTTGACAACGAATATTTCCACGATATCCCTCGTATGCACCTTAGGGAGTTAAGTCATTCGTTGTCAACCACGTTATCAACGCACGAGTTGGGCTTGATGACAAATTTTTAATAATGGTATCCATCGATCAGGTTTGTTTTTGGGATCAAATGTCTGTATGGGACCCATAGCATTAAAGCAATACAAAACTCAGAAATGATAGTCAAAACTAACCTACTAAAACCAAACACGCAAAGAACATTCATGAGTAAATTAAACTCATGAATAATCTGAGTTACCTCAAAGAGTGTACAAAAATTTACCATCTACTAAAACCAAACACGCAATGAACATTCATGATTCATGAGTAAATTAAACTCATGAATGTTCTGAGTTACCTCAAAGAGTGTACAAAGAGTTGACATAACGGCCTACATGTTATATTAATAGTATTATTACCAACCAACTCTATACAGCTGTAAGTCTATGGGCAACGATGTCTCGGGCGGGTAATTGTGCGAAATTATAAATTTGCGGCGGAGGGGCTGCGTTGTCGCCGCCGCTGCACCATAGACGATAATGCTGGACAACGATTATCATACATAAATATATATAAATGACGTATCATGTCGGACCGATACGACCTGCAAGAAAAGAGCTTACTCCTGTATAAAAGGCCGGCAACGCACTTACAACCCCTCTGGTGTTGTACGTGTCCATAGGCAATGTTAATTGCTTACCATCAGGCGATTTTCAATCCGATATCGTATCAAACCCCGGCTCGTACTAATGAGTCTTTTGGAACTTATGTACGATATAAATCATTTGACATATATTTTTTACCAGTTGCTTTTCGGTAAAACACGTGAGGAAGCCGGACTAATCCCAATAAGGCCTAGTTTTCCCTCTGGGTGTGAAGGTCAGATGGCAGTTCCAAAACTAGTGCCTACGCCAATTCTTGGGATTAGTTGCCAAAGCGGACTCCAGGCTCTCATGAGCCGTAGCAAAGCGTGGGATTCAAACTCCTGCTTACTAGGCAGGGTCACTACAGATTAGGCTAAGAGGCCATTAAAATCTTTGAAGCTATTTTACGCGCTTACCTAAAACTCAACCCTATTTTACTATCATTAAATCATTTTACGGTTTAGACTCACTTGTTTTAGTCACTCGCGCGACATGTTTCGGAGAGCCTAGGTCTCCTTTCTCAAGCACTAATAGTGCGAGCAGCGTTCACGATGACCGTGTGTTGCGTACTGCCGCTGCTGCGCGCCGCGTCGCTCGCTGCGCGCGCGCCGAGAAAACCGGTTGGGGGAGGTCTTGCGCTATCGTTGTAGGCGGGCACAGTGGTGTGTTTGGGTTTGGGTCACCTAACACTTGTAGCGCCACACAGCACGAACTCACTATGTCCACTACACTGTCACAACACTCACCGGCATTCTGCTGAGGAATCACAGGCTTCCATGCTGGCGGCACAGCCCAGCCGCTATCCCGATTGAAATTAACCGTACAGTACCGTATTAACCGTAAAATGATTTAATATTAGTATGTCTCACAACAGTTTAAATTCGATTATTTTACTATCCTTTAAAATCAATTGACAAAGGAAATTACTAGCAATAAGTTAAAGTGAAACAATTGCGCGGGGTTGTACGAGTATATTACATAAGCCGTGTCTACAAAAATCAGAGCAGGAGCCGCGGCGGCGCGCTGTATTAGATTTACTACGGCCTGATTGTCTCCAGGGTACAACAAGACAGAGAGATCAGGTACCTAACATTCTTATTATGACGAAGGGCTTCTTTGGCAAAATAATGTAATATTATTGCATAAAATATTATATGACGGCGAGCTTCAGTTAAAGACTCAGGAACTCTTAAACGACTTTTATTTGCTTCAGTAACAATTATTGTGTTTCATAAAAATCCAGATATAATTTTATTAAACAAACGTCTGTCTCCGGCAACGTGTGCTGTCTCTTTCTAACCGCCCACCGGCCGTCATCCGCGGACGGTGCCTAAAACTATGGCGCCACTGTGACAGTATACGTTGGCGGAGACTAGAATATCTATTAAAACAATTTAAATACTAATTTAATTATTATGATAGTTATATTACCAAATCAATGATAAATCCTAATATAAATAAAACGGTAAGTCTAACAATATTGAATGTAAATTATTATTGGATAAAATATTGCGTATGCAGTAGCTAAACGCAGACGTCGGGCTCGGCTAGTAATAACAGCGCTCTACGTATTAAGGGGCCCACTGACTATCAGTCCGCCGGACGATATCGGCCTGTCAGTTGTTCGGAACTGTCAAATTTTTGTTCCAACTGACAGGTCGATATCGTCCGGCGGACTGATAGTCAGTAGGTTCCATTATGTTGTATCGCGGAGAATTAGAGGCACCTAAAGTAAAACCATTTTTGTATCTACTGTTAAAAATCTTGGAAATCACTTTCATTACCCTCCATACAATCAACCATCACTTCTACACTTAACCGTTTTGCTAAGAACCCTTGTATGCACACTTGAACAGTCGGTAGTTTTTTGGTGCAGATAGAACATTAATATAACATAACATGCATTCCTAACATCCTTCTATGTAATAAGGTAAATCTAAAACAACTGTTACCTTAAAATCCTCTTTGTTGGTTGGTTGGTGATGACTATGATGAGTAGAAGCGTTATTAATATTAATTTGAAGCTCACGGTGTACTTCACGAACTAAGAAAAATACGTCTAGGACATGCCATCTCATGCCATGATTATAGAGTTAAATGTTAATTAACAATAAATAAAGCCTTACAGTAAAAATTAAACTACAATTAACTAAACTAAAACTACTTACTTACTGCTGTGGTGCGACGACCCGAAGTGGATCTTGGCCTCCGACACCAAAGACCGCCATGCTACTCTGTCCAAAGCCGTTTCTGTCCAGTCGACGGCGCCGAGTTCGCTGAGGTCTTTCAGCACTTCGTCTCTCCAGCGGTACCTAGGGCGTCCAGACGGTCTTCGGCCACTTAGTACTCTAGAGTACGCCCTCCAGAATGCGCGATCTTCCCCCATTCGGACTACGTGCCCCAGCCATCGGCAACTACGACAAAATAAAACTACTATAAAACTAAAAATCTAAATCTATAATGGGCCCCCGTGTTATGGTGCCGAGGCCGAGGATGCTGGCAGCAATAATACTAGAGTTAGTTTTGAATAAAAGGGTCTATTTCAAACAATATAATACTTGTAACGTTTATAAAAAGGGGTTCTTGTGCTATATCATCAGAGTTAATTCAATTGAAGTATTTTCGTGTCTCTGTCTTTAGGTACCCTACACACTGCACCCGCGTCACATATAGCTCTGATAATAAGTTCACATAAATTATAGCGGCGTAGCCAGGCTAATGAACCGGCTCCATACGTCTGAAAACTGCTTTATACTGTGCAGTTTAGGCGGTATATTATATAACTGTTAGATTAAAGTGAATTATATAGATTAAGTGTATTATACAACTGGTAGCGCGTGTGGATTCAAAATTGAAGATTGTTAGTTCAAGCCCTTGCTCGTGTACAGTCGCCATCAGATATATCGGAGCGGCCAAGGTGTTCACAATATCTGCACACGCACTCTAACGCCCTGACAATTTTTCAATTTTATTTCAATTTATTTATTTTGCTAATATACACAGATACAATATTGGTCATGTCAGTGTGGTACAAATTCATGAGTGCATATTACGCCACAATAGGCATGCAAAATATTAATCTTACACTAAAATTATAATTAGCCTATCTTCTTAGCTAACTAATAGGTATACATTTAAACTTATTACAAATCACAAATTAATATATTATATATTATACATTAATAATCGACACATTGTGAAACATATAAATAATAAAACGTAAAAAAAAAAAAAGTCAACATTATTATATTCATTCGTATATTTTTTCGAAAAATTCCGTTAAGGAATAGAAAGGCCTACTGATTAAAAATGATTTTAAATTCTGTTTAAATTTATCTAAATTACTGCATTCTGTGATGTCGTTATTTAAAGCATTGTATATTTTTATTCCATTATATTCTGGGCTTCTCTTAAAGTGTACGTAATTATTACATTTTGGTAACTCAATACTATTGTTACTCCTTAATGCATGCATCTTGTTTTCACCTTTGTACCTGTATTTAAATTTAGTTTTATGAATATGTGTGCAAATTAAGTAGATATAAAGCGATATTACAGTCATAATTTGGTGTTTTATAAAAAGAGGGCGACAGTGTTCTCTAGGTTTTGCTTTTCCAATACTTCTAACAGCTTTCTTTTGTAAAATAAGTATTGCATTTACGTGAACACTGCTTCCCCAAACCTCCAGACCGTACCTTAAAATACTCTCAAAATAGGCGAAGTATACCGTCTTAAGGACTGCTGAAGTAAGAGTTTTGGATAAACTTTTAAGAGTATAGCAAGCACTAGCTAATCTTTTTCGTGTGGAGTCTATGTGATTAGACCATCTCAGTTGCTCGTCCAGTTCAACTCCCAGAAACTTTGTTTTATCCGCTTTTACTATGGGAAGCGGCAACTCATAAGGTATACTATTGGTATGTCTAGAGAAAGTTAGGTAGTTTGTTTTATCAGTATTTAGTTTGAGACCGTTACTCTCGAACCAAAGAACAAGCTCAGACCAAGTTTCACTAATTTGGGATTTTAACATATTTAAGTCATGATTTTGAAAAATAATGTCGTCTGCATAAAGGTAAGTTTTGCCATAAGTTAAATTTTTTGGGAGATCATTTATAAAAATTATGAAGAGCAGTGGGCCTAGCACCGATCCTTGTGGGACGCCACAGTAGATATTTTTATCATCTGAATTAACTAGTTCTAAGCATTCCGAGTTATTTATGTGTGTTATTTGGACATATTGAGTTCTACCTGTTAGATATGATTTAAGGAGTTTTAGAACTGGACCACGTATTCCATAGTAATGCAATTTGTCAATAAGTATCTGATGATTTACGCAGTCGAACGCCTTACTCAGATCGCAGAAAATCCCAGGACATTTGTGATTTCGATTCAAACCGTTCATTACTTCCGTGACCAGGTCAGTGACCGCTGTGGTAGCGTTGCGATTTTGCATAAAACCGAATTGCTCAGAGCAAAAATATTTATTTTGATTAAAATGGTCTATAATTCTAGAAGCAATAGCTCTCTCGAAGATTTTTGAAATTATAGATGTAAGAGAAATGGGACGGTAGTTATTTTTATCAGTTTTGTCACCTTTTTTGTGAAGAGGAATTACTTTTGCTCGCTTAAGCTGTAAGGGGAAAGTTTCTTCCTCAATACAGGAATTAAATATGTGACATAATGGTATACACATAACTTCAATATTGAATTTTACTATTTCAGTGCATACATCATCAGGGCCACAGGAGTTTGTATTTTTCAATGATCTTACTATTTTGATTATTTCTACTTCGTCTATAGGTGACATGAACATTGATTTCATGTTATTGATTGTGTATTTACGTAGTAATGGAACATGTTTACCGTAATGGTTTCCCTCTGTAGCTGTAATTTTACTCACGTTTACAAAAAACTCGTTAAGAACATTGCCAGTAGATTTAGGGTCGTCAATTATTTTATTGTCTTCTAGTAATTTGATTGATGACACATTTGTAGAAGAATAGAGGCGTGTTCAGATATTTGTGAGCACCTCGGCCGCTACGATATATCTGATGGCGACTGTACCAGTGAGGAACTTATGTTTGAAACATAAAACGTTGCTTTAAGGATGACTCACGTTAGACGGGGACGTGTCCGGGCCGGAGCTTCCGGCGCTTCGTTTTCTATGGAAGGCATCACGTGATCACCTGTCATATCATAGAAAAGTAAGCGCCGGAAGCTCCGGTCCGGACACGGCCCGGTCTAACGAGAGCCATCCTTTACGGTGAGACAAAGGGACTAATATCAACAAGGCCTACTCTAGACCATTTTGGGCTGAAAGGTCACTAACTGCATGATATCTAGTTGCCGCCGTAAAACATAGTGACTGCGCCAATCCAAAAATATATTGCTTGTTTATCATTACTATAAAGATTCGTGTATTAAAGCATGAGTATACAGCATGTCAAACATAAACACATACATAACCAATTTACCATGTGTAATTTTAAGTGCAATTGTATATTGTGAGATAAATAAATCATATCATATCATATCATATCATAGGTACATAAAGCCCGCTCCAGACTACGCGGCGCGAAGCCGCGAACGCGAGTGTGGAGTCGATTTCGCTGGTTAGCGAACTAGACTCCACACTCGCATTCGCGGCTTCGCGCTGCGATTCGCGCACGAGTGTTAAGGGCCCTTAATAGATTAGGAAATAGGTACGGGCGACGTTATCAGCGCTATTTACAATGTTTACATTAACTAGTAATTAAAGGAATGCAAAAGGGAGAGTAATGTTAAAAAATGTATATAACATGCACATGTCTCCTCTCATACGCGACCCAACATATACATTTTTAAAACATCACTCCCCTTTTTTCATTCCTATAATTACTAGTTAATGTAAACATTGTAAATATCACTGATAGCGTCGCCCGTTAAAAACCGCCGCTAAATGTCTATGGCCATTGGCGTCCATAAAACGATATGGCAATATTGCTAGTTCGTATATTGGTGGCTCGAATATTGCTACTGATACTGATACTGCCAGGGATAAACGAAATGTATGGACAAGTAATTCGGAACTGGGTCAACAACAAAAACGGGTCTTTTATGTGGACATTGAACTTCATAAAAGTTAACGATTTGATTGCTTTTCTCTAAGATTTTTATCATACAAATGTAATAAATGGATGGTTTAACATGTTGATAAGGATGAGGTACGATAATTAGGCTTATAGGCCCGTTTATTTTGTGATACCAATAGGAAAGTCGCAAAACCTTAACTCATACTAAAAAGTTTCTGATCCAACTAAAATGCTTTTGTCCGCTAACAACAGAACCGTCTAAACTAAATATTAAACAGTAATATTTTTAGTAGTTACCTTATATTAAATTTAACGGGTCTGTTGAAAATAATTTAGCGGAATTAATAACCAGGCTAATTAGTCCAAAACATGTTTAAATAATATTAGATTATTTTAAACCGGGTCACTCACGTATTATTAAGTCGAATAGCTCGACATGTTAAAATAATCTAATATGTTTGAGTCTCACGGGAGTTTTATAGTTAAAATGTTTAAATAAGTTTTTTTTTAAATATTAAGTTAATCGAAAGAAATGTTTTTTTGGCATACTACCGTGAATCATCCTTCATCTCCTCCATTCATCCTTTAAGTGTATGCTTTGTATGAGTCCAAGTTAAGAACAAACGAAAAGTAATCGGCATTTGTAAATATATAAATTTCTACTACCTAAAGGTTTTTCTCGAGGAGATCGCTTTTTAGCTATAAGACCGCCTGTTAACCTCTAATTGGGTTGCTGTTTTCTTTCTGTATTATTTAATTCTTTCTATTGAGGTGTACAGTAAAATTGTATTGTAAAATATACCGGGTGTTTCCTGTAACAGGAGCAATAAATTAAACTAGAGGCTGTACGCCTCAAACTGACCAACATTTGTTCAGCAACTTATTAAAATTATATTTTTTTAGATTATATCTTTTTCATACTAATTAAATATTATTTTCAATGTACGCTGCCATCTGTGTGTTTGACGTTTAGTTGCTTGTCACCCTTTAAACATAACAAATTTTGCAATACATTGCGTCTTAGAATAAACTTTAAAGTGTAATGAAAATCAAATGACAAGTTATTTTTAAAAGTTGCTGAACAAATGTTGGTCAGTTTGAGGAGTACAGCCTACAGTTTAATTTAATGCTCCTGTTACAGAAAACACCCGGTATAATGGCACTAAATATAAAAATAGTATATTACATACCTAGGGCAGTAAAGTTAGAAATATCTCAAAACAAAGTGTATATTGATACTATTTTTCTGTTCGATGGAGCCGAAAAGCGGCAACTTTGATTAGCGCAGCGGGCCGAAAGATGACGCTTTCGGGCCGCAGGGCAGAAATAATATTTTTGACTTCTCTGTTCATAAGTTGTAGGTCGTTGGCCACCGCGGCATAAAGTGCGACGCGAATTAAAAAGAGTTACGGTTGCCCCGGGTCGCTACGGTTGCATGTCTGTACGAGTATATACACCTCATGTACGTTGGAGTATACACTTATACAGGATGACTTCGGAATAGTGACATATCGGGCGTTTCCTATACTACTGCATACAGTTAAATTCAATAAAAATGCGCTCTATTAAGTACATATGGGGTCATGCACAGTAATAAAGTGAATAAAGTAAACATATAATAATAATATAGTATAATTATGTAATAATTTCCTGACTAGTCGCACTTGTTAGTAGTACAGATATTGTGTACTGTACGTGTGTGTTAAACAAACTATTATCTATCTATCTATCATATCTAAGTTTTAAGATTATAAAACGATTTTTTCTGGTTAAACCCTTATCATTATAAAGGGTTTTTTTTCTTTTAATCTATGTAATAAAAGTATTGTTTATATGCACCAAGTACATAATTAACTACTTAATATTCACAAGAGAGACTTTAATCTGTGTATGATCCTTTTCAGATTTTTAAAATACGTTAATAATACTGACCCAAAAAACGTTAAGTATTTTTAGGTAAAAAAATCTTACACATCTTTTAAAAAATGTCATTAATAATAATTACAATCATTTAACTAAAATAAAACATATTATCTAAACGTATTAAAATATTCGTGTTATTCCTATTTATAGAAATTATAGACAATCTCAAGCACTAGCCGTAGAGCCTAGCGTAGAGCTCTACGCCGTAGCCAGGTCGCCCAGGTCGTAGCGAACGTAGCTAGGATCTCGTAGCGGGCTCGGCGTGCTCAACACTAATAGGAGGGCAATGCGATTCCGGCGTATTCCGAGGACGTATCGAGAAAAACGAAAATCGAAACGTCAACTGTCTCTATCGCTCTTGCATATTCGAGCGATAGAGAGGCAGTTAAGATTAGATTTTCGTTTTTCGCGCTAGTGCCTCATCAGCGGTAATTGGACTGATTTACCAATTTGTTCAATTTGTTACTGTCATACTTATAGTTGTGGCGTTCTCAAGAACGTTCTTCGTTTCGTATGGAGAATGTTCTCGCGCGAGTTTTTGATCGTTATGTTACGACCTCAACACTACTACAGTACATCTCACGTATGTACAATTAGGAAAATCTAAGTACAAAAGCGAACTTAACCCTGTGACTCCTGTGAGGCATCTCTTCCAGTTAACCTTTTAGTGCACATGCCATATAACCTTTAAATTTGGATGGTAATTTCGTGCCGTCACTAACCCGTTGAGAAAGATTGCAATTTGCTCGACGCCATTAAAATGCGCCACGGAAATTTGTGAATATTGGATAGGAATTTATATTACGAGCAACGTCGCGGGAGATAGCATAAGGAATTTTTAGAAGGGCTCTTCAAAAAAAGGGGTTAATAAATAAAGTTGCAAGCGAGGAATTCTATGGAAGCGCATTCTAATTGTAATAACAGGTTATCAATTCGATCTGGATCTGTTATGATCTGCGGTGGCAGCATGGTTCCATTTTTAACGCCTGTCACTATGCCTGCCACTTTCGCACTTACATACTCGTTAGAACGTGACAGCACAGAATAAATAATAGTACAGTCGAGTTCATAAATATGTGTACATTTCTTCACCTTAATCCATTGCAATAAGGTAAAAAAATGTATACATATTTATGAACTCGACTGTACTACCGTACAGAAAGAAGACTTCCTACAAAACCGAAGTTTGACAGCGGTTCAGGGTCGAATCATGCTATCCCTTTCTAATATATGGTACTATCCCTTTCAGCTATTTAGGGTTGTCAAAATTCAAGTCATTATCTTATCTGTGGTCGTGCACGCAAATGGACGTCAAGCTGTGCCAACCCTAATAATTGCTCGGAGCAATGCTGAGCCGAACGGAGCCGAGTTTGCTCGAAGCGAAGATTCGCACCCCTGGTGACAGGCATGGTGACAGGTGATGATATGCGACCATGCTACGGCCGCTGGATCTGTATGAATGTGATTTTTTGAAACGTCATTTTTGTCACTGACAGATAATATCTATAACAAATTCAGATCAAATTCACAAGCACGCAGAAGACCCGACAGGATGTAAGTGCTAATGTTGTTGTGTGTTGTGTTGTTATAATGTTGTGTGTTGTTGTAATGTTGTGTTGTAATGTTGATGTGTAATGTTGTGTATGTTGCGTTGTTGTTATTGTTGTCGTACTTGTGTTATGATCGTCACGAATAAATATCTCTTATCTTTAATGAGAGTTAATGTAATCTAAAATGTAAACTATTGAGTGAAAACGATTGACTTCGTTGTTGTTGTGTGTTGTGTTGTTATAATGTTGTGTGTTGTTGTAATGTTGTGTTGTAATGTTTTTGTGTAATGTTGTGTATGTTGCGTTGTTGTGTTGTTGTTGTTGTTGTCGTACTTGTGTTATGATCGTCACGAAGAAATATCTTTTATCTTTATCTTTATTGAGAGTTAATGGAATCTAAAATGTAAACTATTGAGTGAAAGCGATCGACCTTGAATATCGCTCAAGCTGATTAGTGCATGACACGAAATGAAATGAAATTAGTACGTGAGTAATTATAATTGTATAATTTACATTGGCTCAATTTATGTCCATTTTTGTAAGAATTATTTTGTATAGTCAGCTACATACAAAATTTGTATACTTAAACATTTTTGTAAGAATTATTTTGTATAGTCAGCTACAGAGAAAATTTGTGACGTTTTCAAGCAAAAGGTACAACATTGTCGCTTACGATAGGGACGAAATTTGCTAGTATCTATACGTATAACCTGTCAGAGCATCCTTATGGCAAGCGACAAAGTGGTACCTTTTGCATGAAAACGACACATTTGTATGCTTAAAGGCTAAGCTAATAGTATAGCTGACTGTACATGACTGTGTTAAAAAAAATTAACTAACTTACCACTTGTTTCGCAATATTTTTCATTCACATTCGAGGGCTTTCGTTTCTGAAGCCAAAATCATTTTTGTACTGAGCCACAACAGTTATGTTTAAGGGTCTCCGGCAAGCTCGGTTCTCCATACAAACGTAGTTCCGCTCTCATTTTAAAACGACTAGCTAGATTGCTCTGAAACTTTGTACATACAATAAGATAAGGTACATCTATGTCTGTAATTAGTTTATGTAGCTTCAAATATCATAGTTAAAAAAATACAGCGAATTTAAGTTTTTCATACAAAACTTGTTTTTGCTCTATTTCGTTTGTTTTATAAACTGGAGCTATTTAAACTAATTTCAGACCTAGATATACCTCATGTCATTGTATGTGCAAAGTTTCATTACAATCCAACACGTAGTTTTAAAATGAGAGCGGAACTACGTTTGTATGGGAAGGTGCAATTCGGCCGAGCTTGCCGGGGACTCTTAAGGGTAAAGTCTAATAATTGTTAGGTCTGTGGTCGAGGATTATCATTTGATGTAAGCGGCGAGTTAGCACTAGCACTTTTATAGGCCACCGCGGCCCTGGGCGCTAGCTAACACTCAACACCATCTTATCTACTAAAATACGGGTGCACTTAAAATAGTTAGTTTACTAAAATTGTGACGTTTTCAACCAAAAGGTACCACATTGTCGCTTGTTGATAAGGTTGATTTCAAATTAATGCTATATGGAAATAGCGCCTTATTGACAACAGACAATAAGTACCCTTTTGATTGAGAATGGCACATTTATTGCTAAAATGTACAATGTACTAGAACAATCTCAAAATGTAAATAATAAACCAATTGAAATTAGCTTACGTAAACAAGAATGTTAAAATGTTAAAATGTTGTGTGAATGTTATAGTAGTGTGACTACTTTAAAAAAAAAAAAAAAAAAAAAAAAAAAAAAAAAAAAAAAAAAAAAAAAAAAAAAAAAAAAAAAAAAAATCAAAATATTTAATAAAATAATTTGATTTGTTCCCAAACTTGTTCAAGAATGTTAAAATTTAATTTAAGGGGATCCCATGCCCCAATGACCTTCGATCGGAAGCCCATAGTTTTCTAATATTTTTTGTAGCTTATCATAATAACAGCAATCGCTTTAAGCAATATAGTATCCCATTTTTACTTCAAAGTTCATTGTTTTCGAGATATTTGGCATCAAAGTTGAACAATTTTAGGCCAAAAAACTGGTTTTCTGGCCATAACTTTTGGGTTAATTAGTTTAAAATTAAAAGTTCATTGTTTTCGAGATATTTGGCATCAAAGTTGAACAATTTTAGGCCAAAAAACTGGTTTTCTGGCCATAACTTTTGGGTTAATTAGTTTAAAATTAAAACCTTAGACACATGTTTAGAGACGTCATAGATGAACCCAAATATTTAGATTTCGTATCTGTAAGATCTTTCACAGCAATCAAGATACGAAACAAGTGTTTTTTTAGACAATGTTTAAAAGAATCATAAATAAATAAGTATTCATTCCTTTCAAAATCCGGTAGACAAAAAATTAGATAAAAGAGTGAAGAAACGACAGCCGTTTGTCTTATAATTCAATATGTAGTACAAAAGTAGGAGATACGATTCAAAACTTGTCAAAAATCGATGAAAACCTCGGGTAGCCCCTTAATAGAAATAATACTAAAGTACAAACTAGTAATTATTACTAGTCATTGCATTACTTTCCGTCCATCTCTTGTTTTCGTCTACTTCGTAAAATTTGAATATAATAATAAATTAATAATAAATTTTATTTATTTTCAAGTAACATGACTCATAAAATTTGTTAGTTTACGATATTAATTCTTATCCCTAATGTTAGTACATAATTAATAAGTTACACAAAATAAGGGCTGCAAGAAACATGCATCTCACAGCAGTGCCTCAAGTATGGACAGTCAAACCTGCCCGCAATAGAGCGCAGGATGGGGTTGGGGCTGGCCCGCACCCGCACCCGGCGCACCAGGGATGAGCATCGCTTGCGTATGGTCGCGTAAAAGCAATCCATACGCGCCATCGCAAACATCCCAGATGCGCTACAGAAGCGGGGCAGCCCCACCAGCACCCGGAACGCGTTGTTATATTGGACCCGGAGGGCTCCATATGCTCTCTGCGTATAGCACACCCATAAGCTGCACGTGTACAAAGATGTACAAAAGGCTCTAAACAATGTAACTTTAACTGCTTTTGTACAGCGCGCAAACTTACGTGCGATCATATTAGCCCTCACAGATAGGGCCCTCCGTTCCCGCTCTATATCCATATTATCCTTCAAATCAGATGAAACAATATGGCCTAAGTATTTAAAACCATTCACCCTCTCCAGTGGTGTGCCATTTAATTATAATATAAACCTACCTTGCCGCACAAATTTGGACTTATTGCAATCCTAAAGGTCGGTTGCACCAAACTGTTTGTCATCGTTAAAGAGTTCGCTAAATTGTATTGTATTCATAGTAAACGTGGTGACGTTGATCAGTCTCTGTGGGATGGGGTCGACCCCATGCAGAGTATACTTAATTTCGAGTTACAACAATTGCCGCTACGAAGGTGTTAAACATACCACATGAATTACATGGTACATTTTTAGGGTTCCGTACCCAAAGGGTAAAAACGGGAACCTATTACTAAGACTCCGCTGTCCGTCTGTCTGTCTGTCACCAGGCTGTATCTCATGAACCGTGATAGCTAGACAGTTGAAATTTTCACAGATGATATATTTCTGTTGCCGCTATAACAACAAATACTAAAAACAGAATAATATAAATATATAAATGGGGCTCCCATACAACAAACATGATTTTTTGCTTTTTTTCCGTAATGGTACGGAACCCTTCGTGCGCGAGTCCGACTCGCACTTGGCCGGTTTTTTTATGTAAATTTTATTGTGTGATAATAACTCAATTTGGGGCGTAGCGACTCAGTATCAGACATGTACAGATCAATATGGGTAAAATTTCTTTACATTCATTTGTTGTATAACAATGATGTATTAATTAACCTTTCATCGCAACACATATATTTATTTACAGTATAATATAGTGCTACTTTACCGTCTTTACCGCCCTAGTGCGGTAACTAGCACTATACGTGCGGATTTCGAGAATTTAAAGGGCCATATGTATTGTAAAACGTTGTACAATACACGTGCGAAAAGGTAATTCGCAACTCTTGTCGATTTAAAACACTCCCTTCGGTCGTGATTTAATTTATCGCCACTCTTTGCGAATTTCCTAATTTTCGCACTTGTATCGTAATGTACTATATCGCGTTTGATCGAAAACTAACAGCTACGCTAAACGGCTACATATTTAACTAACTTTTCCTAAGAATGCAAGGAGTGCCTCTACCAGCAAATACTGTAAGTAGTCCGATCTCTGCTCCTTAAAAAAAAATCAATTCCAATTTTAAAATATTAGTATTCAACTCAAAAAGTCCGCCTAAACCATTCGAATCGCACGCACACATGCACAACATACGCGAACGCGACATTTATAAACGCGTCAGCTGAAAACCATAATTAGACAAATTTGAACTTAACCACAAAGCGATAAAGTCGAAAACGATTACCGCTTATGCAATAAAATTAGGATATTTCAAAAGTCAAATACAACACTTGAAATAATCAATTGACAACTCAATTTGAACCTTAAGTCTATACCTCTAAGGTTGAAATTGGCTTAGGTATTGGATACAGATATGTCATGCCTGTGTTCCGAATTTGAAAGAGCTTTCCGAGGGGAGCCGAACGCGTACCGATCGGGTCCGAGAGGCGCCGAGACGCAGCCACTGCCGCGAATGCATTACGACGTAGTGGCGTAGGGTTGGCGCTGAGGAAAAATTCGGAATAATTTTTGCTGCGAGTTTTCTTGGAGAAAAATATTAATAATTAAAAACTTGTAAATTTTGGTTTATTATTTAACATTTGGTAGTTATATAATTAGATGTCTAAAGAAATAAATATGCTACTTGTTTTAAGAGTATTGCTGTTTATTGTCTTGTAAAAGGCGTAGAAAGATTGTGCGTCCATTAATGATTTCTCTTATACAAACCTAAGTACTTAGTGCAAGACAGTTTATGCAAAAGGCTATAAATTGCACTGCAATTAAGCTATACACGATAAGATTGAACTATTAAATGTGCCAAAAAATTAAAAACTGTTTCATTTATTTAGCTATAAGAATCAAAATACTCAAATATTTTGCTCAAATAAAAAGCTTTCCTGACCAACCCGTCTCATAAAATCTTCAAATATTTGCCACCCAGTTAATAGTTTTGTAGGTTATGTTGCAGTAAGCAAGAACGTTATACATAAACAGTATCAACATTTCGGTACAAAGCTCTTAATTTCTTTTAAGGGCAAAACAAAAGTCATAGGTCGATGAACGAATAAAATATCCATTAAATATATGTAAATTAGAGAACAGTGTGGTATAAATATAAATCATAATAAAACTCTCTAAATATAAAAACTCCAAAAACCTAAAATAAAACAAATCAACCAATAAGCTAGTTATTTAATTTCGTTTACGTAGTACCACTGTATATATCTTGTATGTAAATAAAGTTTCCAAATTTTGTTTTAAAATTACAAAAAATATATATTTGAGATTCTTACCAATAAGCTACAATAATGAAAAATCCCATAACATTTCCCGCCGCAGCCCTACCCTCGGGGCGGGGCGTCTCGATCCCTCTCGCCAGTCTGTCGCGGCCCGCCGCGGAGGCAGCACGCGATGCCTTAGCGTATTATGTTCCTCCCCGACCTACCGCGAGCCTGTATGGTTGACGACGTAGCTACCTACCTCCAGGCGCCCTCCTCGGGACAGGTGGCTACATTTTAACAACAACATATGTAATTAACAATCATATTAACAGATGTTGTGGCTAAATGTCGCTTACGCGCCGCCGCCGGGGTATTTTTGCGAGTGGATTTTGAATTTCAGTGTTGTACAGTGATGGTAAACAGATCGATCGCAGGAGAAGTTGAATTGCACGTGAAATAGTTTTCCGTTAGATCTATTATGATGTTCGTCGGAAAATCGTAAATATCGATACTAACAACGTGGTTAAATTAAAACTATTCTAACTAAATCTTATAATAAATCGTAATTAAACTGAATATACTTAACAAATACTCATAAAATATTCACACAGAAATGAGAATTCTAAATCTAAATGTTTCGCAATATTAAGTAAATATCAAAAATATTACTGTTTGTACAACCCTGATATAACTCATAATCAAATTTCGAAAGTATAAACTAATTCTAAAAAGAATTCGATCTTCAAATATTCAAATGTTGATAAACATCTTTTCTCTCGCTACAATACTATTCTAAAACCAGCCAGTTACATTTCAACTGAACGGCGAACGCTGGCCAAAAATAAAACAGAAACTGTTAAAACATTCCTCCGCAAAAAAAGAAAAAAGAATCAGCGTATTGTCAACTGAAAAACACGTGTTTATAAAATGAATGACGGATCCAAATTTACAATTATACAAAACAACAACGTACTACTAGTGTCTTACTAAACTATAGATATGTATATATATAAGGAAATAAATAAAATAATACATAAAAAGTTAGATTTGTAGGATGGCTTGGTGGATGGTAAATCGATATGGTGTGGAGATCTGAACTGCAGGCGAAATACGGCATAGAGTAGCATAACGCCCATTCATGTCTGCTGCGGGTACGACCACGTGATTTCATTTCTGATTTTTTTAAGGTCAAGAATTATCTAGTCTATGGTATGATTGGGTTTTAAATGGTTCATTGGACTGTGTGTGATGCTAAAGCTGCCAGCTTTTCAAGTTTTAAATATCTGCAGAATAAATATGACTGGTTTTTGGAAAAACGATTAATAGGTACGAAATAAAACTATGAAAACGAATTATATCGCGTATATTGAATTTATAATACATCGCGACGTTTCGAACCCTTTAGCGTCGAAACGTCGGGATGTTTTATAAATTCAATATACGCGATATAATCCGTTTTTATAGTTTTATTTCATGAGTAACTATCGCGGTAACCGAATACAAAATTTTAAAATAAGTACATAAGAAAAACCTAGTGGTTAAAATTATCCAAACTATCTTTGCTTTAATGGAAATAGCTGATACAAACTAAAACGATCTTTAAGTTTTCAAAAGCACAAAATAAGTGTGAGGATTTTTCTAAGAAATATACCTAGTGATATAAAATGAAAACGTGCTAAATGACACTGTTAATGTCTATTAACAAATCATTTACATGAAATATAAGTATGAAAACGGATTATATCGCGTATATTGAATTTATAATACATCCCGACGTTTCGAACCCTTTACAGCGTTCGTAGTCAACGGGTGACTGAAACGAACGCTGTAAAGGGTTCGAAACGTCGGGATGTATTATAAATTCAATATACGCGATATAATCCGTTTTCATACCTGTTATATTATCGATTTATTTGTGACTTTTTATGCCATTCGATTAAATAAATAATAATAAATAGTTTTATTTCATGAGAATAATGAGTAACTATCGCGGTAACCGAAGACAATATTGAATCATTTACATGTTTTAGTTTATAAACGGCTCTTTCTTAAAATATAATAAATTGCGAAATAGGAATGTAACGAATGATGTTAACCTACAAACAAAATTAATCAAGCACTTTTTTAAACGTGGACCAAGAAAATCCATAACATTATAAAAATTTTGGTTTTAACACTTTTAAGCAAGGAAGGAATGTAAAAAAGTTTTAGTAATTCTTAACAAAATATCGAACTATCGAAAGAACGGATAACGGAATATAAATGTAAATTAACCGAAATTATTTCAATGATCAATGATTTTATTTAATGTCAAATTATAAAGTCAACACCCAACGAAAGCAAAGAAAACGCGGACATAAGGTTTATCTTCAAAATGAACCTTCAACATATTCTTTGATTTAATAAATTTGCATTAGTCAAAGAAGCAAAATACAAATAAAAACCTAATAACGTATATCACAGTACTTAAATAAAATGGTACGTAAAACTAGCTAAAATAAATTAAAAAAACTAAAAAAGTTACATTAAGGTTTGATAAAGTGACAACATGAATTCGCTAAGTTTTGATGACAGCTTGCAATTCTGATGAGAAAATGTACATTTTTTACTTTAAAATTCGTTTTCCGTTGATATAGAAAAAGAACTAACATGAATAACTGACATGTAATATTAATATTATACAATAAATGATTATGATTATGAAGGAAAAAAAAAACATTATTATTAAAAGTTTGTTTTATTGAAAATAATAGCGGACCAATTATATTAAACTAAATAATATCAAAGATAAAAGTACAGATTTATGCAATTATCGGGTCCTTACGTTGCATCCTGAACAAAATTACCTAAAGTGCACGAAAACACCTTTAGCAAGTCTAAACAGAATTTGCTCAAACCTAATTGTCCTAATCTCAACCTTACTTAATCTACACAAAGTTCAAAATTCAAAAAAACATCCTAATAAGACTTTGCATAAGTTACACAAAATGCAAAGGAAATAGTAACACATCTAAGTTCAAAATGCGACTTTAGGCGCTGTTAATAAAGTTCAAAATGAAAAGTATCTAAATGCATAGATGCAGGTCTCAGCTGCAGAGTCGGCAGTATGTCCGATTGTGGAAATGGAAACACTTTAAGTGGAGATTAGCAGACCTTATCCTTAAAGCAACGAGGATTAAAGTTGTTGGTAGGAACTTGAGTCTTTTGACTATAAAACTCCCGTGAGACTCAAACATATTAGATTATTTTAAAGTTTGAGTCGAGAGTTTGAGTCTTTTGAGTCTAAATTTGAAGAATTTGCCTACTTTTACGAGTTCAGCTCTGAAAAAACTTGACCCTGACTAACCAACTAGGGCACAAATCAAATATTTTTCATAATATATTTTGATTTGCTTTTTTTAAGTAGTCACACTACTATATAAATTATAAACTGAAATAGATATCATATCTGCACTAAAGAAAATGTGACCACCGATGACGGAGGCGGGAATCAAACCCGAGTCTTCGCGGTTTTTCTTTAGTGTATGATAATTATCTATTTCATTTGACCCTAACTCATAAATTTTACATGAAAACAATGCAATTTTTTTTGTAAAATAATAACTATTAACTTAAAAATAAAAAAACCCCTGCACTAATCATAAGATTTTGAACTAGTTTATGCCAAAAAATGCCTTGCATTATTTTAGAAAGAGCTGCAGATACTCAAAAAATGCTGGATCGATTTTTATCAAACATAGCTAAGAACGTTTAAAATCTTATCTCAAAATAACATGGTCCGTATCGGCAGTATCAGCATTGCCTTTGCTCTATAAAACGCAAAACAAAAAAAAAACAACATCTAGTCTATTCTGAAGAACAAAAGCGGTACATCTGGGCCTAGCGCGGCATCCAACTTTAAAAATCCGATCTTGATCTGATACTGATTTGATATTTAATTTTAACTTTATTTTATTAGATTACAAAATCTTAATTTGAGAACTGTTCCAATCGTTATTTTCCAACATTAATATAATTCGTTTCTAAGGAAATTGTCAATGTACTTAAGCTTTACAAGATAGGCAATGCCTAGCCATGTATAATTTTTTCCCAAATTAATTTCCCAAGAAAAAACATGCAACGCATCTTGTTCGTTTATATATACAATAAAATTTGAAGTTTAAATAATTGGCAGAAAGTTCTCACACCAAACAACTTCGACAATGACATATAATTGAAGACTTATAATTCAGTTGGTGTTCTTCTTATACATGAGTCAATATCGAATCAAGATAAGGTTTTGAACGTGAGAAAGCGGCTCCTGGCGTCGGCTCCAGGCGGAACGAATGAACGAACGAATGCTGACTGAAGGAAACTGAACGATTTGGTTACGGAGTAATCCGGGAAAGATCTGAATCTATATATGTCTATAAATGTTTACTTGTGTGATGGAAAATTGTTACAGAATTCAACTTATTACAAAATTTTGATTAAAAAAAATTAAAGCAACTTGTTTAAATTAAAATTGGTGAAAATAAAAACCTAAATACAAATTAAGAAAAACAACCTTTTAAAATTAACAACAAAATATGACTTTAACAGTAGGGACTGAGCCAATAATCACTACTTACTCTACTAGTAAAATAACGTAACGTTTTGGACCCGTAACGATTATAACGAACGATAAAGCTAGAATATTTGCCAGGAAACAACTAAAATAACTCTAATCTTAAAATCTTAAATAACGAATTAAATTGATGTGGTGGAACGAAAGGATTTCCTTTATTGCTAAAATTTAAGAATTGGGTAAAAAGATCAAAAAGAAACAAAACCAAAAATAAACCATAGATAATCATATTAATGATTAGATCTATTTTTATGTTATTCCGCTAAATATAACAAAATCGGTAATTTATTGCAATATTTAATTTATTTTAACGGTCGATGCGATCTTAAATAACCAATTTTATTTATTTAACTTTTTTTTATTTATTTAACAAATCTTATCTTGTTATGTAAATAGAAATGTTGTGAAAATAATAAACATCAGAAACAATTAAAATAAAAAGAAAAACAATAAATAATAACATTAATAACACAAATAGACTGACACTGTGATAAACTCATATTAAACCATAACATGCTCTGAAATGAAAAACAAATGAAAATCGGTAACCGCTAGAGCACTAGACGAATTCAAAATAAGAACAACGAAAAAAGAAAAAAAAAACCAAGAATACCCGGCGGCAGTTGCCGCGTCGCATCGATGTCTTACAATATAATCGATGTTACCTCATGTCGTTTCTTCTTTTTCACTCTTTCTTGCCACTCTCGGTGTTGAATGTTTTTCACTAACTGTTAATGTTGATATTCTAACCCCTATTCTATGTTAATGATTGTTGTAGACCGTCTGATTAAAAAAAAATGAAATGTTTGTGGTCAGATCAGATTGTCTACAAGTCAAATGCATACACTCAAATATTGTCTTGCAAAAAAGAGTAGAAATTAAAAAGTGGCAACACTGTAGTGTCGTCCCTTTCAAATCAATCTAAGAAAAACGGGACGAAACTACAGTGTTGCCACTTTTTAATTTGTACTCTTTTTTGCCACTGTATGTATGGAATTTGCCTATTTATGCGATGTATAAAATTTTATAGGCCACATGAGTATATGCATTTAGACTTGTTATATGAATCAATATCTGTTTTGTCAATAGTAGTTTTGTGCGTAGAAAAAAAAAACTGATGCAAGAGTTCTGTCACACGCTCCGTTAAGTGCTGTGAAATTGCCGCTCCCATTTCTTCAAAGAAAAGTTAATTTTAACATTGTAAAAAGGCCACAAATAAGCAGAATAGATTTTATTTAGGTTATATATTTTTATGGTTGCGCGATATCTAAGGTTATCCCGTATAAACTTGTATCAGTTCGGCCGATTCTATTTTTAAAAGCCACTTTAACTGAAGTGAAATCGACCAACCATAGCATAAAATGTTAGAACTAGATTGAATTTTTAGTATTTAAGCATAAAGATGCGTTCAGTTTAATTTGGACTGCATATTGATTCACATAACATTTTTTGTTTTATATCTTAATGTTAGTTATTAAATTTGTAAGTGCATGATTCCCGAATGCACTAACCCCAGGAATGTGTTGCACGTTTTTATTTTTTAATCTTTTTTTTAACAGAAGGCAAAGGCTCCATTTGCGGGATTGGATTGATTTGATTTGCGGCTGCAAGGCGAACGTCCGTTGGTTCCAAAGTTAAAAAATGTAAAATACGGACGTCGACTTTTAAAAAATTTAAGCATCGGTATTTAAAATTCGAACGCCGATAGCGTTTTGTTTTTGCTAAAAGCGTATTGCGATATCGGAAGTAGGGACAGCGGAAAATATTTTTCTTCCGCAGATATAAATAATAATTTTGTCGTCTCGTTCACTTGACTTTCCTGATCTTTTATTTATTACGTCGCCAGCGGCATTCTTATCAATTTGTGATCTTTATTTCACGGAGAAATTACTGCAAGGTACGTACCTACATTTTATTAGATTTAAGAAATTGATTTATATAAAAAACCTACTGCTTGTTTTACAATTTTTTGAGAGGGCATTTTGGAATAAGTGTAGGTATTAACAGCATTTTATAAGGATCACATAAACCAAAGGCCCGTTCCAAAAAATCTTGTAACTTGTTATATTTATAAATGCCACATTTAAGGCTTTAAGGTCCACTTGCACCATTCCACTAACCCGGGGTTAAGCGGTTAACCGTTTACCAAGTGTCAAATTGTACTCGTAACCATGGTAACTCCAGGCTTAACCGGTTAACCCCGGGTTAGTAGAATAGTGTAAGTGGGCCTTAGTGGCTAATTCATAGTTTTTAAGCAAAAAATCATAATTTACTCCATTTTACCCAATTTAATATAACAAGTTGCTTTCACAACAATTTCCACCGTCGACAACTTTTCTCGCAAGTGTCAAAATGTATGTAAACGCCGAACAAACCTGATCCGATGATCCCCATTCTCCCCGAGCCCGGGCTTACAAGTTGGGGAAAGTTGGGCAACGTTTGACACTTAAGATATAGCTTGGTTAATTTAGGTAAGGTTCTAACCGACGTTGTATTTGTTAGGGTGTATCCTTTTTGCGTATTTTGTTAGCACATGTATGACGTATTAGGTGTTAACGTGGAAAGTTCTAGAGAATCTAGATTCAGATTTGGATTGTGCTTTAAAATCTGTCATTTCACATTAAATGAAATTCTTATAAGTTTGATTAATTGCTTTTTTGTGCGATAAGCAATTCGTTTTTTTTTATTTTATATTATAGGACATTCTTACACAGATTGACTAAGTCCCACGGTAAGCCCAAGGAGGCTTGTGTTATGGGTACTCAGACAACGATATATATAATATATAAATACTTAAATACATAGAAAACACCCATGACTCAGGAACAAATATCTGTGCTCATCACACAAATAAATACCCTTACCGGGATTCGAACCCAGGACCATCGGCTTCACAGGCAGGGTCCCTACCCACTAGGCCAGACCGGTCGTCCTAACGTTATGGGGTTTTTCAAACAAAGAGTGTACAGCTTTTTAAAGGGTCGGCAACGCTCGCGTAACACCCCTGAGGTTGCAGGTGTCCAAAGGCTACGGTGACATGCTTACCATCATGCGGGCCGCAATCTTGTTTTAGACCGACGTGGTATATAAAAAATACATACATACACATACATATAACCACGCCTATTTCCCGGAGGGGTAGGCCAGAGACCACGGATTTCCACTTGCTACGATCCTGACATACCTCTTTCGCTTCCTTCACTTTCATAACATTCCTCATACACGCTCGCCGGTTTAGGTATATAAAAAATATTGATGTATTAGTGTAAGGCCTAAGTGGACGCTCAGGTTGAGCGTGCAGAGGGGCGGGGCGTGCGGCGTGCATGTTAAACAAATGCAAACGTATAGGAGCGGCCTTAGTGGACGCTGCTTAAATTACTTGTGAGCCCGACGCCACGCTGCACGCCCCGCCGAACTCTCCGCTTCGAGCGTCTACTCAGGCCAACGGCCCGGCCACGACATCGCGCGCCGGCGTCAGCCGCGAGCGGCGGCCATAGGTTGGAGACACAGCGATCGGACCTTTCGTTCTCACCTATGACCGCCGCTTGCCGCTGCCGCCGCCGCGCGATGTCGTGGCCGGGCCGTTACATTTAGGGAAATGAGCACATTTTTGTGGATATCGTCCTACCCCACCAGATTAAACCTCCCAGTGATATGGAGCAGATGTCAAGGCCGCAGATGGGCTGGCAGCGCCTCAACACGGTTTGGCACACGGGCCTAACGTTTATTTGTCACATTTAAACTTGCCGTTTTACTTTTTACGGCAGTTGCCTGGTTAGTAACGAGATGAGGTTATGCTGGTTTTGTGCTGTGCAGCTTAATACTACTAAAAACTGGGTATTTACCATATATATTTGTTTGTGTGAGCTTCCAACATTTCGGCACATGCCATCTTTTCAGAGTTGTCAATTTTAACTAACAGCAATTATAAATGTGAATGACCATGATACCTTGAATGTTTATTAGTGCTTTAAGCTTTGGTTGACGTTACAGTCAAAAGTTAAAGTTTAAAATATTATTTTACTTTCGGAGGTCGCAGGTTCAAACCCTCGCTCGTACCAATGCGTTTTTCGGAACTCATGCACGATATATCATTCGCTTTTCGATGGAGGAAAGCATCGCGAGGAAACTGGACTAAACCCATTGTATTGTAGTCCGGGCGATTTTCCGCAACTCGACGACTGGCGCCTATTTTGCGTGACATGGGGGGGGGGGGGGGGGGGCTAGTCCTGCCAGCTCAGCTCCTTGAGGAATCCTATCAAACCTTTGTTGTTGAGTAGGACTTCGGGGAGGTCTCTCGGGGATCCGAGATGTTTTGCCCTGTATGGGGCCACTCCGCTGCATTCCAGCTAAACCCAATAAGGCTTAGTTTTCCCTGGGTTGGAAGGTTAAAAGCCAGTTGACTTCGTAAAACTTAGTCTTGGTCTTAGTCGCCAAGCGAACCTCGAACTCCCATGAGCCGTGATTTAGAGACCTAGGGACTTGGCATTGCACTTAGAATTTAGGGAGGCTCCCTTCTCCATCTCAAAACCATTGGGCCTGACGGAAATCCAGCCCTGGATAAGCCGGGACAAAGGCGAGAAAGATGATAATGTCTTACTTCTTGCGTATCACACAGAGGCCCGGAGACGAGAGGCCATTTCAAAAAGCTATATTGATGATAGACAACTTGTCATTCACAAACAAACAGACATTAACAACAAATTAGTTCTCACTGTAGGCGTTCCTACTTACGCAGCGTACTAGGTAGGCGAACAACACGCGAACGCGAAGCGAAGCGATGCGGTGCGGGGTGAATCACCCCTTTGATACCTATAGAAGTTTCCTACGTGGGACACGAACGCCGTGGGCCCGCCCTGTCGCGCCGCGCCGCTCCGCTTCGCGTTCGCGAGTTGTTCGCTAACGTAAGACGCAGCGTTAGTCACAAGTATTTATTAATAACTGTCAAAAATACAATGACATTGACAGTGTACGCGGTGTCAAGGCCAGGCTACTGACATATGACAGTTGGCAGTGGAAATCTGCCAGTTGCCAGGTTGGTTGAATCGTTTTTGTGTCGTCTAGATTCACGGAAATCCTTAAATAACACCATTCATTTATAGTACACTTAAGAGTAATGATAAACAGGTCGCTTTTCACAAAAATAACACGTTTTCTTTGCTTTATATGTGTTTGTGTCTAGACAAGGCAGGACTATAAATTTCAAAGGGCCTTCCGCGAACATTGAAGTTCGCAAAATTCGGGCATCTTTCTCTTTTATTCCAATAAAGGCGTAATTAGAGTGACAGAGATACTCGAAGTTTACGAACCTTGATTTTCGCGGTTACAGCCCTGTGGCCCTGTGGGCCGATTTTTGAATAGCATTTCGCCGTTTTCCACAGATTTTCGAGTGACGAAATCGAGCGCTCGCAATCCAAAAATTGACCGAGCATCAAACACATCGAGCTTAGGCTCATTAGAACGGTCTTAAGAAGTACTCGATAGACGCATGTCTATATGTGTACTTCTCATTTGAGTACAGTCAGCGATAAAAGTGTAAAAAAATGTTTTTTTACAGTTACTTGTTTTGTTATTGTTAACGGAAAAAATTAAGGGTTTGTAAGTTTAAACGAATTAGCCTGAACCGTGAGCTCATTTTACATGAGAGGAGAATTGTTGTGGTGTTATAATTTTCTAACGACATACTTGTTCAATCATAATCGTACCCTTTTCTTTATCTTGGTACCGATAGTAACATCATGAAGAAAGCGACTAGAGGCTTCGTAAATTGCCACGTAGCAATGTCAATACCAGACGTTTTGAAGCAGGTAAGATAATTCCTATCTTCGCCTGTGTCTGACGGCCCGGTATCATCGATTACTATCAAAAATGTACCTATCTTTTGCGGTGTTTTTAGAAAAACTGACGTATAGAGTCCATCCAAGCCTGCACTTACTTTGACGTGACAAAGTGTGCGAGTGCTACAACAAACGTCATATTTTGAAAGAAATTTGACATTTGACACTATCGGGCCAATTCGAACAATGATCTAGATATCCACTAGATATGAAACAGAAACGATGAGATATTTTAGAAAGTCATGTCAAATTTGACATTTCCGCGATTCCGAATGTCCTCTTGAAGGATCTTTTTAAGATTTGCTTAAGATATTACTTAGACATCCAATGGATATTCCAAAAAGTCACAATAATTGTAGCATGAAATGACAGTTAGTTTCTCGAATCGAACTGCAAATGATAACTAGTTGAGAACTAAACTAATTTAACGTATCTATGAGATGAGAAGATCTCGTATCGTTCTCGTATCTAGTAATTATCACGTTGTTCGAATTGACCGGCAAGACATTGCACAATCTGTGCAGATTTAACTACAATTATTGATCAAGGATATTAAGGATAACTATCGAAAAAGGCCTGGTCACTCACGGGTTTTGTATTGATTTTATGGTTCTTATGTTCTTAATGACATAATGACATTTTCTTATTACAATACCTTTACCAATGTCAATACCAGACGTCTTGAAGAAGGTACGATAATTCCTATCTTCGCCTGTGTCTGACGGCCCGGTATCATCGATTATTATCGAACGTATCTTTTGCGGTGTTTTTAGGAAAACTAACGCATTAGTACAAATGTATTTTTTTAACTGTTTAAAATCATTAAATTATTTCTCGTCGTGTTTCTTGTTTTGGATATTCTTGGAATAGAGTTTTTACCATACGAACCACCGGTTTGAACCAGCAGCAGTGCAAATTGAAGATTAAATATCTTTAACTCTTCGCCTGGCTCCGCCATTTTGAAAAATGTCCACCATTTTGAAAACTTTCCAAAACTTGTATCGATTATTCTTCAGGTGCCTTCAGCTGATGCTAACGGTACTTTTGAATCGTAGTCTGATTGTGGTCGACTACGATACGATACCGTGTCGTGAATCAATCAATGCACATCGTAGATTTCCACGTTACGGCGCCGCAACGTGACACGACATCATATAATGCCAAGACACGACGCTCCGCCATTATGAAAAATGTCCACCAATTTGAAAAGTTTCCAAAACTTGTATCGATTATTCTTCAGGTGCCTTCAGCTCCGCATATTTGTCTTGTCCTCAGGAAGACAAAAGAATTCGGCCTCCCTTTTGAATCCCGGTCCATTTTGGGAGGTTACGCAACCGCGTATATTAATGATTAATATAATAATTAAGTAATTTCCTTCGACCGCCATTTTTTCTTGTTCCATTGAACTTTCCCATCATCATCAACTGCAGGTGTTTATATCTGTCATGTTTAAGAACATGTCCTAGATAAGCAACTTTGCTTTATTTGATCGTCTGCAAAAGCTTGCGTTACTGGCCTTCACGACGAAGAACCTCGTCGTTGGTAACTCTCTGAATCAATAAAAAATCATATATTATCGAACCTGGCCGCGTAGCCTACACGCCGATCGCTTACGCTTCGTAGCGATCGAAACGCAACTGTCACTGTCTCACTAATATGGAAGAGTGATAGAGATACACAAAGCGTTTCATTATCGAAGCGATAGCGATAGCGATAGGCCGGCAGATGTTCAAAAAAATTCAAAAGAATCTGTTGAGAAATGCGACTTGTATAGAGAGAAGAATAGCCGGACACACGAGAATGAGATTGTTTTTAGCTGAAGCCGAAACGGCGTCTCCTTCTCTGCGAACCCTCAAACGAGCTCAAAAACGAAAATTGAAATTTCGTTACCTGCCTCTCTATCGCACTAATCGAACAGTTTATTTTATTATAGTCTGTCCGTTTTTCTAAGATCAAGTACGCCATAGTAAATGTATAGCTTTTATTTACAGACGTTTCGGCACAGGTTTCACTGGTCGTGGTCGCGGCTAACTGATGACCCAGCAAGTCAAAACAGAGATTTGTTTAACTACCGGTTGTAAAAGGGCTCACACATCACTCACGATAGTAAACTGCGTTGTCGATATTCACCGGCCAATTGTCTTCATAAAGCACGTGCCTTCCTAAACCTTGATGTTGGCGGAATCATCGACAATATCGATGGAGCCATAATTCCCAAAGATTGATTGATACCCACGATACGACGTCGTATCGTGGGACGACGCGACGTCGCCTCATCCTTACCCACGATACGACGTCGTCCCACGATACGACGTCGTATCGTGGGTATGTGTGTTGGCCCTAAATGTGATCAAAACGTCAAAGTTAGGTAAAGATAGAGTCAAATAGCGAAATTTCGTTTATCATTTTTCACGGTAGGCCCTCTGATGCTAGATTAGGTATAGATAAAATTTTCTCTACTAAGCTGGTTCACTTACCTGTACTAACAATGGCAGTCTGTTAAACAAAAGCCATTATTTATTTTGTGCGAGCACGTGGCCTTTGTGCCTGAGGCTCACACACAATGGCCACGCGCTCAGGCACGAAAGTCACGCGCGCACATAAAAGAAATAATGGCTTTTGTTTAACAGAATGTCATTGTTAGTACAGGTAAGTGAACGAGCTCAGTAGAGAAAATTTTATCTATAGAAGTAGCTAATACCACTTTACCTTTGCTGCATTCTATTTATGACATCAATGATGCAACCCTGTGCATTACCATTCAGTCGTGCACAAGAATTCCCAGTTTGCGTGAAATTCTAATAGATCAAGGTCCGGCTCAATAATGGACTGTGTGGAATGAATAAATAAGTAACATTGTGATTATTTTACTAACGATCACTTAAGTCCCCGGCATGTTTGGTTCTCCATACAAACGTAGTTACGCTCTCAGTTTAAAACGAATAGCTAATTTGCTCTGAAACTTTGCACTTACAATAGGGTATTTGACTACTAGTCGAATCAGTTTCTTTTTTCGAACTGTCAAAACGATTATGCTACTATGGAATTTATATGAAACACTAGCATGTGACGTCAGGATCAAATTACCTACTCTTTATAGCTTTATACGGATTTTAAAATAGAAATTGTGTCTAAAAATAACTGCTGTCTACGTATCTCTATTAGTTTATTAATCTTTTGGTGCTTTAATTCATGCATGGTGTAAAATAATTTATTTTGAATACAGTCAAATACCCTATAGGATAAGCTGGATAAGGTGTATCTAGGTCTGGAATAGGGTATTTGACTACTAGTCAAATCAGTTTCTTTTTTCGAACTGTCAATACTACTTGCTACTATGGAATTTATATAAAAAACTAGCATGTGACGTCACAATCAAATTACCTACTCTTTATAGTTTCATACTAGTTTTAAAATAGAAATTGTGTCTAAAAATAACAGCTGTCTACGTTTCTGTATTAATGGTCTGTTGCTTTATTTCATGCATGGTGTAAAATAATTTCTTTTGAATACAGTCAAATACCCTATAAAGCTGGATAAGGTGTATCTAGGTCTGGAAAAAAATACAGAGAATTTAAGTTTTTCATACAAAACTTGTTTTTGATCTATTTCGTTTGTTTTACATACGAGAGCTATATAAACTAATTACAGACCTAGATATATCATCATTGTATGTGCAAAGTTTCATTACAATCCAACACCTAGTTTTAAAATGAAAACGAAACTCCGTTTGTATGGGAAGGTGAAATTCGGCCGAGCTTGCCGGGGACTCTTAACGCATTCACTGCCAAAGTTTTCGTAGCGCTACGCTCGTAGCCAATCCTAGCGTTTTCCGGCTTTGTAAAGGAAAGTGACTACAAACAGAGAATCCGCCGAGTGGGTTCCCGCAGTCAACGTGTTGAGGGACATGTCTTAAGAGTATAGTCGACGATCCCTTCTTCATACAAACGTAGTTCCTATTTTGCTCTTTGAATAGTGACATTATTAAAAATATTTTACTTACATATAATTTGATGTAAGTATATTAATTTAATTTAATTTAAACAAATTAAAACTAAACTAACATGGAAGAGAAAGATAGTCTTATTGCGATTCCTATAAGAGGAAAGAGAAAATAGTGCCATGCTTTGTCCTTATCACCGACCGGATGGCATCATAGGTAGGAGGCGATGGCGAAATACCGAAATTTATAAGAGAAAGAGAAAAAATCCTATGCTGCCCAAATTTTATATGAATATTCTTTCTCTTACCTTCGGTCGCTCGGTGGCGCGTCTATAACTACTTGTATATACTATGTCTATGGGGTCCAAGCTAAGGCATCCGACACTTCGTTTTCTATGACAGGTGATCCGTGATCACGTGATGATTTCTATGGAAAAAAGTGTCGGATGCCCAGCCCGGTCCCGGGATAGGAAGGGTTTATTTTTATGTATGTGTATGTTTTAATTACTAGGTAAACATTTTGTATTGCCGTAGCACAAAAGCAATTAGCTTATAAAGTTAATTTACTCGTATATATTCCTTTTCTACGCGATACTCTTGTTGGTTTAACGTTTTATACTTACGAATATAAAAATAACTTTTATTTGTCTGCATTGTTTTAAATTATAAATACAAATATATATTTAGCAGTCTTGAGAATGTTGGTACAATAAATCTTATTATACATTATCTGACAATGCAATATTGTCGGTGATAGTTTGCGTTGCTATGTCTATTATTGCTCGCTAGCATTTAATAGGTTACCTAGGTAAATGTTGAAATCATTTAAGACCAAACACAGCAGGGATAGCATAGCCGAGTTTTTATCGACTGTCGTGTCATGCGTCACTTTCTCGCTTACACACTTATTAGAGACAGACAGACGATAAACAGGCGACTATCTTAGCATTGGGTCATTTTATTTAAAGTAGTCTACACTTTATTTTTTCATGTTTTTTTCTACTCAGAATCACGACCTCTTCTATCCTAATAGGAGAAGAAAGGAGTCCCAAGGTTTTTAGTAACATTCCGTTACCATTTATTATAGAATTTGTATGGCGATAACGTAATGGAAAGATCGAAACATGTATGGAAATTTTAGGACACTTTTTTCTCTTGTTGGGATCGAATGAGTTCGTGATTATGAGTAGAAATAATAACGTAAAAAATCCTAAATTTGAAAAAAAAAGTGTAGGGTACAACTTTAAATAAAATGCCAAAATTTGCCGTCACCACTACAAGATTTTGCTGATCCGTTACACTCACTTTATGCATGGCTAACTCGGATGTCAACCTTACCTATCTATCACAACGCTAAGATGACTTTTACCTTATAGATAAGTACCTATATCTAATAGGTTTAAAGGTTACAAGAGTGACCATTACACATACCAGAGTGACCATTACACATACCAGAGTGACCATACAGATACACTCTAATCCTTAGGAATTGGCTTATGCCTATGATGCATGTTATCTCATAAGTTAGTTTCTTAACGATTGCTATACCCTTACAGGGTTTATGTGGAACTGTATTAAGTAGTTTTAAGAATAAACAATTCTGATTCTGATTCCGAATGGGCCATCCCCAATAACATGTGCGTCATAAAAAAACTTTTTCCTTTCCATTACACGCAATTTATATTAGGTATTCTACTATACGCAGCCTAAAACCGCAGCTTAAACGCACCCTGTGCCCTTACAACATCCACATATTTATCTAACAGGCGTACAGGCCGTTTTCATCGAAAACTAATCGTATATCTCCCGCGTTAAGCGCAGCAGATGCCCTAACCAAAATTGCCGGCCGAGCTATCAATATCAGCTAATTGAATATTATACAGTATGTGCCGAAAATCTGCCGTAATATGTGGTTTCCCTGCTAGCGCAGGACAGCAGTGCAGTTGCAGAACTAAATTTAGTGTGCCTGTTTTAGCTTCGAGCTGGCGCAACGTCGCTTTAGAGGGAGATGGGTGTTCTATTATCGGAAAAATTGTGGCGCGCTCTAGACGTTGAGGGCTCGGACGAAAAAGCGTTGCGTCACGTTTGCCGTTTTCTTTGGGTGTTTTTTTTTATTGGGGAATTATTGTTCTTATTGAGTTAGAACAAAACGATCTTACTATAAACTAACAAGTATCAATATCTCTTATGGTTTAGTGTAAAATCAGGATGCACTTTTAAGTGTCATGTCATGTAAAACGCGTTGTATTGCATTGTCGCTAATACACCTGTTTTCTTTGGGATGTTTTAATAGACTTTCAATTCAAGAAGGAGCAGGTTATGTATTCGGTTGTGGCTATTTTTAGGGTTCCATACAAAAAATACTCGCACTTGTCCGGTATTTTTTTATGTACTCCGAGCCCCGTGGTCCGATTTGACTATTTTTTTTTAAATTGGGGATATATTAATTTGTTCTCAACGACTTACGAGTATACTTGCAAATAGTAAAACGGTCTTACTACGAACTAAGAAGATAGTAAGTATCAATATATCTTTGATGATTAGTGTCGAAGTAAAATCGACGCGTGTTTTTCCTTGGATACGTAGGACAAGATGTCTGCCTTTGTGTCAAATGTCACTTCGCATGTTTGTTTATTTTTGGTTTTTTTTTCATTGAGGAATTATAAATCTACTTTTTCAATATGATAGACCACAGTTTTTGTTATACGACAAACTGAGAAGATAAAATTATAAACATAATGTCGTATGACAATTAGTTAAAAATTGATTTGCGTTTTTCCTTCATTCATAGGACAAAGTACCTACAAAAAGATGACTTGTGTTATGTCGTTTGCGCGTTTTCTTGGGCTGTACAGTCAATCATCCTTGAAACATTAAATAATGTATTTAAAAGTTACTTTTTCTGAAAATGATCATTAAAAGGACGAAAATGGGAGAAAAAGTCCGCGCCGTCAGATACGGGGGCAGCGGAGCGCATCGCGTCAGTTCAAGTTTTCGTTAGTTTACTCGTAGCAGTTCCTGTATCTATATAATATACGAATTTATCGGGAGGAAAATTTATAAATTGTACACTAGTCTATCTAGATAATAGGGGGAAATGGAAAATACGGTATAGTCTAGTATAGACTGGAGGAAATTGAAAACTGGAAATGTAGTAAGGTTGTACTGGTCCTTGCAAATATTTTCATGAATTTTGTCGTTGATTAAAACGTGAAAATTCAATATAAAAATTATAATTTAACATTATTTATATATTTATTTATCTAATTTAATTAATTTTTATTAGCCTCTAAGAGGTAAAATGGACAATACAAACACACTAACCATGTGTAGCGTTACATATATAGGTATAGAAATAGATAGGAAAAACCAAAAAAACTGATGATTAACATCTATCGCTTTTAAGCTATGTGAAATTATTTAAATATCCACTATTTTAGATTTAAATTATAACTGCCGCGAAGAATTAATGTCATAAACAATGTCACCGTTAAAATAAAAACATTTTCAAAAGCAGAATGTTGTCAACGTTCCGTTACATTCAGGACTGGCAGCTTATTCGAATTTCAAACTCATTTGACGCATAACTTCAGAAAACTCTTATAACTACTACAAATGCATACCAAATTTAAACTTTATATGTACGGTTGTAGAGTGTTTTTTAGATAATGTAAATGTGTGAGATCAGTGGTACCTAACTTAACGTTTTCACTAGATTTATTTGTTGCCTCGCGACTGGCCGAAAATAAACGTGAAAACAAAATATAAATTATCTTTGAAGCTTTTGGATAATTCTATAGTATTTTTCAAACTGGAAGGGTAGGCTGATAGATCTATGTCAATTGAATACCTACAATTAGCTGTCAAACTTAACTAGCGGTGACGATATTTTTCTAAAACTGCATCACTTCTACGACCATACAAATTTTTGGGAGCTTCTAACGCTACTATTTATTTAAAAAAAACTAAATACCAAACGAAGCGGCAATGCAAGCAAAGAGTGTCAGGCCCTTGTTCGACCCGGACTGTTCTAGCATGAATCATCGTTAAAGGCTGCGAAAAACAAACTAAACCATAGAGAAGCAATGAAGACAACGAATGAGGGCTAATGCGTATGAATTCGCCGCTAGGGGCGCTAGTGTAGATGGTGGTCTTTTCCATAGTTCGAAATGTCAAATGTCACTTGTCACTTCAATGACTGACAGCTGTTCTTTAGTCTTTTGGACCACCATCAACAGAGGCGCCAACTGGTGAGCAAAAAAACGATAGCCCTCATTGCCGTCAATAAATGAACTACTCTACTTATCACTCGAACGAAAACTAGTAAATTTTTCGTCCCATATTCACTAGAGTGATATTATAGTACCATCCATAGGCTCGCTTTTTAAAGCAAACTATTGTATTTTTAAAAATATTGACCGGGATATAGACCGTGATTACCTTTTGTAATCACCGTTTTCGGGAGCTCATAAACAATACAAAAGGTAATCACGGCCTATATCCCGGTCAATATAAGTCTAGTGAAACTAACCGTGAATCATTCAAAACTCTTATTGTATTTTTGTCCTTAATAACGCACTTTTGAAGGTCGAATATGTTCGGCCATCTTTTTTCATACATGGCCATAGAAAATCACTGTCTTTCCCTTACGCTAGTACAATCAGCAGCAGAAGTTGTTAAGCGGGCGAGGTGATCAAAATGATCTTGACGCGACTTTATTATTGAGAGAATAAGAGCGTATCAAGGTAATTTTGAACACCTCGCTCGCTTAGCAACTTCTGTTGCTGACTGTAATATCACCCAAAAGAAAGGGATGAGTATAGTTTTGTTCTTGATACTGACATATGGGTTTGCCAGACTATAGCTTGAGTAGATATTTGCGCACTTTTAAACATAAGCATTTTATAATTTACGTTATTTAATTAAGCTAGGATCTAGTTAGGTACTGATTATTTGTTGATATGTAAATTGAAATAAGTGAAAATGCCGGCCATTATAAGCTTTAGATAAAGATAGGGTTAATCCTAATAGCCGGACCAGCTTTAACCACATATCCTGATCTCTATTTAAAGGAAATAAGTGAAAAAACTTATCTATTTATATAATGGCGACTAGTTAGGTACTTTAAAGAAAGGGCGATAGAAGTAGTTACAGATATTCTCGTAGAATCCGGGCGTCCGCTGTCCCTCAAGGTGCGCGGCGGGGACACGACTAATAATAACCCAGCACGCGCGCTTTTTACCACTCGCACCACGGCACCCGGCAATCTGCCAAGCACACGTCACACATTACCTCATAAAACTAAACTTTGAGAAAGGACTCCTAAATTAGCAAGGACGAACATCCCTATCATCTTTGCGCAACCAAAATGGCCGACGAGAGCTGTCAGTATATTTATGAAATGCCAGAAATAGATTCAACAGAAGCTCGCGAGTCACCTTGAGATTATATAACGGTTTTCCATTATTCATATTTGGAATTTTCGAAAAGCGTGACGTAGGAGTGACGTGGCGTGACGTTAAGCCACTCCTTCTAATAAATTTATTGTTTGGCATGTATACGGATGCGTTGGAGCCAAGAAATTACAGCGTTCGGTAAAAAAAATATTGAATGAAGCGGCTCCTGCAGCTGCCAACGCCGTGTTTACGAGTAAACGGTTGCACAATTTGACGCTGATTTTGGAATGTACGGGCTGGTTTGCGGCGTTGTAGGGATTTTTAATGGTTTTCATGGGTGGTTTAGGAGTTTCTCGGAACATAAGTACGAAATATCAAAATATTTACCAATCGCTTTTCGGTGAAGAAAAACATCGTGAGGAAACCGGACTAATCCTAACAAGGCCTAGCTCCCCCTCTGGGTTGGAAGGTCAGATGGCAGTCGTTTTCGTAAAACTAGTGGCTACGTCAATTCTTAGGATTAGTTGTCAAGCGGACCCCAGGCTCCCAGGAGCCGTGGCAAAATGACGGGATAACGCGAGGAAGATGAAGATGATGATGGGTGGTTTAGGACTGTTATGACAAAATTGGAACACATAATCTCGGTATAACGATGATTCACTCAATGGACTGAACTAAATGTAGTCATGTCATGATATAACGTGTGTAAAATTGACCGGGCAAAATGAAGGAGAAAACGCTGGAAAGCGGGCCTTGGGCTCCAAAGTATGATATGGAGCAGGATCAGGATAAAAGATAAAATGAAATAGGTGTATAAATTAAACATATGTACGAGTAAGTTAAAAATGCAAACAATATTCGTACATTGTGGAAAAAAACTGTAGACGGAACTGTCGCCCGCGGTATTTACGGAATGATACACCCATCTTAAATCCGGAAACGCACTTGCAACCTCTGGTGTTGCAGGTGTTCATGGGCAACGACAATTGCTTACTAACAAGCGATTCGTCTGCTTGTTTCCCTACTATTTCACAAAAGAAATATTTAAACTTGCAGGAATTATATTTTAATATCTACTTGATTACAGCGGCAGTTAAAGCCTTAGGGGGCTTTGTTGGCTGTCATAGTTTTTAGAATGTATATACTTTGTGTTAATAAAAAAAAAAACGTCGTTTTCGAAAATCTAATAAAATTTATCTGATCAAGGTACTGAAGGTTTGGTATTTCCAGTACCTTCGGAGTGACGCAGAGTGACTGCGTAGGAGCGTATAGGGTTAGGCGGAGAGTAATAACACAATACAGTACCCCAGTAGCATTTATACGTCATAATGACGTCAGCGACGTCATTATGACGTAATAATGCCATCATTAAGACGTCGCTGACGTCATTTTGCTACCTGGGTAGTACGTATAGTATGCAGTCAAATGTGTTTTATTTAGGTAAACCTATCCATTTATACATACCTACATGTCGCTGACACAAGCAATATGCGTTTTTGTCGCAGTAATCCAGTGTGTTACTGCTAAACACTGAAAGTAGACTATTAGTTAAAGACAACATAAAATTATAGAGATGGGAACTAATTATTATGCAAAGCGAGACTTTTTTACAGCGAAGTAGGTAATTCTTTTTTTGGAATCCTTAAAACCTGCAACGCGGACTGAGTTTCTCTTTTAATTACTTCAGCCTAACGAATTTGAACGTCCACTCTAGGGTGTGGACGTGACTTTCCTCTCTTTCCTAGTTTCTTGCAGACATTACAGAAGAAAAATCCTCTGGGTATACGGACGATTAACTTCTTTGTAAATTGTATTTTAAAAATAGCCAAAGATTAATGCCAATAGAAAACAAAGTAAAACAGGAGTTTTGAATGATTCACGGTTAGTTTCACTAGACTTATATTGACCGGGATATAGACCGTCATTACCTTACAAAAAAAGGAAAAAAAAACAAGAAAGAAAAGGAAATCACAAAAAAGAAAAAAAGAAAAGGTAAAAGAAAAGAAGAAAAGGTAATCACGGTCTATATCCCGGTCAATATAAGTCTAGTGAAAATAAAACAGGGTTAATAGAGCGCAGAAACCACTACATATTGCTAACAATAAAAAGATAAGCTACTTTCAATATAAAAAGTTTTTTGTAAAAATTTCATTTTTGAGACAAGCTTTTATCGCTGACTGTACTTTTATTTCAACAGGTAACTAATACTTATCCAGAAAATTTTAATAACACCAAAAACAATTAGGTTGCGTTGTTTTACCACAGTTTCTATGGCTACCTCCTGTCTCCATCATCAGATCAGCTCGATGGTACCATAATATTGCATTTGTCACTCGACTTACACATGAATAGTTTGTCAAAGGACTATCTCAGTTTAAGCATTGACAGAGAGAATCATATTATCTTCCTCTTACACTAGTACTAGCACAAAAGAAAAGGATGAGTATAGTTTTTTATGTTCTTATTTACTGACAATTCGGTTTGACCGACTATATGTGAAGTTTCAGCTTTTTAATCGAATAATGGGAAGTGGATCTAATTTAGCTTGCAAGATTTGCACACACATACAAACATTGCAAATCAATAAAAGTACCGTAAACATTTTATCGGATTATAGCTTTTCATAAAAAAAGTAGAACACTATATAACTATTACATTGCTTTCGCAGTATTATCTAATTTACATAGGTATTGCAAAAAAGCAAACCTTTTTTTTATGCAAATAACTATTACTTCCTGAATCATCTTTTATGACAATCATAGGGAAGAAGATACCATCAATAGGGGAGACCGAGGTGACTTAAAACAGAGGTAAGTTGAAACAACGTTAATTTTGCGGTATTTATAATCCTAACAAAACTTCCGTGAGACACAGACATATTAAATATATTGATAACGGATCACTCACGCCACACACTCGCGGCACGTGTCTGCGCCGGTCCGTCACTGTCGACGCAAGCTCGTGATGACGCTCCTCGGTACGGAGTGAAACATGTCGAGCGTTTTCGACTTAAAACACGTGAGTGACCCGTTATCAATATATTTAATATATTTATAATCCTCTTGAGCGGACAGTGGGACGAGGCTAAACATCGTTTTTTCCAGCTTGATAACAGTTATAGATGTCTCAAAATTGACGTTGTTTCAACCTACCTCTGTTTTAACTCACCTCGGCCTCCCTTACTAATGGGGTACGCCTAACATTAATTGTCATAATATGAATTCGCATAACAGATTTCTCACCACTCACCTTGGTCTCCTTGCTGCGCAGACTCAGGCATTTACCTTTTTTTTTATAAATATTCCAAATTTAAAATCGGACTTTGACTCGTAATGTCACTGCAGTAACTGACCAAACTGTTCATTTGTTTACAACTTTACACAACTGCATACAAAATTCTGCGCCAATCTTGCAATAAATATACACTTAGTATTCCGCGTGTATCGGAACAGGAGGCCCATTCTGTAAGTAACAATTTGATATGGTTTTCATCTTTTGATACGACCTTGATCGTTAACACCAATCAGAGTTAGCGGCTCAAGCTGATTGGTGCTCAGGATAAGAATAGAATTTGTTTATCAAAATACTCAATTATGGTTCATAAGTCAGTCCAAAACGCGTCGGGAAATTTGAGTCCCTTCTGTGAAAAATATAATCACCGATTTGGTATATTTTACTAGTTATCAAATAGTTAAAACATAATCAGCTTTCAAAGTTGCAAAAAGTGTTTTCACTAAGTGATGAATTGATTATGATTTGTATGGGCGGCGTGCGATTTACAGTATTGTTTATGATAAACTTTATCATTCTGATGGCCATTGGTGGCATTCCTGTCTTGTCAATTGTATTGAGTTAGTACTTCAACATGCATTGTCAATAGGATTTCAAATTTCCTATACATATTAAAACAGTCTGCCTGTGACCACGAACGTAACGTCACGTTCGAAACGTCAGGCCATAAATAAACGTAAGTTTGTACGCGATTAAGTCCCGTATTAGTTCTAAATAAAAAACTTTTTATTATTTTTTTATTTAAAATTATGAGTGAAAATTGTGTTAGTTTAAATCAATATATTAAAACATTCAAACAGGCCAATTTCGAACGTCTGATACCAGAATAATATTCGAATCATGTTACTTAGTTATCGCGCTTCTCCCCCGGCGCCAATGTCCATGTACGGACAAGTACGAGCGAAATGCACGATTCAAATATCATTCTGATGTCGGTGTACGTTCAAATTGGCCCCCTACCAGATAAAGTCATGTGCGATATACAGCTTATATCTCGCAAGACATGACATCAAATGACATCATTTAAAGCACTAGACTTTTAAAAAGCGCCTTGTCAGAAAGTGATATGCTGTAGTGTATCGTGTCATGCGTGATTATCACAACCATAATACGCCCAAAGGGAAGGGAATATTTAGAGGGAAGGCGCAGCACAAAAACCATAACTACAAGTAAATTCGATACGTCTTGAATGTAAATGGGTGCATTTATTCGTCTTCATAAACAAACATAAAAACAGCCTTTTATTTTAGGCGTCCAAAGGAATAGAATTTGTTTATCAAAGTACTCACAATGTGTACTATGTGTCAGTTACCCATTGAGGTCCTAACTTAGCACGACGCATGGTCCTACGTGATCACGATCGAAGACAATGACCGCCGATTTGACTACGTCAAACGACAAGGCGTAATGTCCAATGTATTGTCGGTACGGTGTAATGAGCAGACGGAAAGTTTCCAAAATCATGAAACTTGGCATATTTCTCATAATGTCTTTTTAGTATTTTTAGTGATTTTCCATATTATTATTCACAACGACGGGACTTAATAGCGTAAAATAAGAATTAAATTTACCTCCGACGTTTCGAGGACGGCGTTTTCCATATTTTGGTAACTTTCTGCTACTTGCAGATCTGTAAGGTGATAAGACAGACCCTGGCTAAGATGGCCTAGATAAGTTGAGAATCATACTGAGAATCGTTGATAGAAAACCCCAATCGAAACTTAAATAATATATAAAAATAGTCACGTGAATTTTCGTAGCATCTGTCAGCCTGATACCTTTTCCTTGTCATCTTAGCTTCAAAAATGCCTTAAACAGCTTTGAGAACAGGATCGGCTGAGCCTTTATTACTTTTTGCTCAACTTAGCGAAGGCATTGCCGAGCCCCCAATTATACAAAGTGATTACTTTTCATTGCTTGTAAGTGTACACAAACACGATAACCCCAGCAATTACGAGAGGAGCCGGCAAGACGTCGAATCCCGGACGGTTACGGTCGCCGTATGCAAATGTGAGGATTAACAGAACCTTAAGCTCGATGCTAGAATCCCTACTCCCCTAGCAGCATACGTGCGCTAAAGCAGTAGGTCAGCTATCTGTGTTCCAGCCATTTTAAAAGTCTTAGTGATGAAAGTGTTTTCGATAGTTTTTAACCCTAGAAAAGTATTATAAGTTTGGCCTCTATGTGCGTGTGTCTATCTGTGACATCGTAGATCTTAAATGTGTAAACTGACGTGTAGACCGTGTGTTACGGTCGCCGTATGAAAATGTGGGGATTAACAGAACCTAAAGCTCGATGCTAGAACCCCTCGCTCACCACAGATGCGGTGAAGCAGCTCTTTTATATTTCTCGATCTCCGTTGTTAAGCAGTAAGCTCAAGAACGCTTCTGTTATGGGTACCCAGACAACGATATATATAATATACAAATACATAGAAAACACCCAAGACAGGAACAAATATCTGTGTTCATCACACAAATAAATGCCCTTACCGGGATTCGAACCCAGGACCATCGGCTTTACAGACAGGGTCACTACCCACTAGGCCAGACCGGTCTTCATTACGTATTACCAAAGAGGATATAATAAGATAGAGCGGTACTGTCATAGTAAATTTTGTAACCACTGTAAATTCATTGCCATCTATCGACATACTTTAAAACTAAAAATTAAGATTTATAAAAATACGTTAAAATGTATTTAAATATGGATAAATGATTTTTTTATTTGCATTAAATATTTTTTTATGATTTTGACCCATGTTCTTTCACTGATATGCGTTAAAATTATAAATAACAAACGAAACCGTCAACGCCCTCTATACAAGAGTAGGCCAAAGCTAGTGGCGCCATCTGATCGAGAATCAAATTTTTGTGATTTTCGAGGCGGGTTTTTCTTAAACTGTATCCATCTATTACGGAGTTATATCTATCTTTGGTATTAGGTCTCTATCATGTCTTCGCAGTTGCACTACTGCTTTAGCACATGTATATCCTGAGTTAAGCTGGAAAGCCAACACAAGTTAGTGTGTCGTCGGCTTAGGTAAGATATAGGCAAACATGTTAGTACGCTATTGGCAGGAGTTAGTCATATGAATGGCTCAGAATTTATTGGGTGCAGCTCGCCTTAAGTTTACGAGGTGGGGAAGGAGATGTGCATTTGGAGAAGAGGCTTGTTCCCCTAAATTATTCATTTGTTTTTTATTTATAATAACGGTACAGCCAATCATTACAGTTGCCCAATGCGAGAGTGTAGCAAATAGTAATCAATTTTTTGAGACAAAATATTAAATAAAATAAAAAAATAGCAATTCTATATAAGTCAAAATCAGAGCATTATAGCGGTTGCTTCCTTTTAGAACATTTATTTTTTATTTATGGACAACTAATTGTGCAGGTTTTATAATTAAGGATCTAGTCTCCCGTAATCTCCCGTAGATATGCCGCTTTTGCAGTTACTTTTTCAAAGTTCGTTCTTTTTGTAATTTGTTCCGGCTGTCAGGGAAAAATTACAACACAGAAATATTGTACCACGTTCTATTAACATGAATAATAGTATATGACACATTATGAATTGGGTATATCATAAAAAATAGTTTGGTGAATTTATATCCCTGTTAAGCGGACCCCAGGCTCATATGAGCTATGAGCCGTGGCCAGTGTTGGCCAAAACGTTAATGCAATTAACCATTAACCAGTACAAATTGAACCGTAAACTGTAACCGTCCATTACGGTTTACGGTTCAATTTGTACTGGTTAATGGTTAATTGCAATTAACGTTCGGCCAACACTGGCCGTGGCAAAATGCCGGGATAACGCGAGGAAGAAGAAGAGGTAAATTTAAATCATATTAAAACAATGTTTTAAAGAATGACTTAATAGCGTGTTCCTTCCAGGAAATTATCAATTTCTATGACAACAAACCATTGTAACACTTTTGCACCTAGAATATTCATCCTTTTGCATCAAAAATTTTCATGCTTTTGCACCAAAACTTGTTACACTTTTGTACCAAAACTTGTTACACTTTTGTACCAAAACTTGTTACACTTTTGTACCAAAACTTGTTACACTTTTGTACCAAAAACTGTCACACTATTGCACCAAAAACACCGATGTCTATTTTTTTCCGTTACGCAAATTACGTAACAAAACAATAATAATTAACAATGCTAAATACATGCGTCAGGCATTGTAAAAATGTCGCGTGAGCCGAATAGAGACCAGACGGAGATTATCGATTTCGTTAGAAAAGAAAACTAGTCTTAAGAACCAAACTACACATACTCATACTTTCGTCAAAAAATTACATATTTTTGCTCCATAAATTATCACACTCATGTACCAAAATTGTCATTCTTTGGCACCAAAAATTAGTATGATTGTGTTCCAAAAACGGACACCTTTATTATACAATTATTGTCAAACTTTTGCATCAAAAATTGTCACACAATTGCACCAAAAATTCCGACGTCTAGTTTTACCGGCTATACGCAAATTACGCAATAGAACAATAACAATTAATAACTTATACATGCGTCATTGTAAATATCGGCGCGTGAGTCGAATGACTTAAGACGAAAGTGGAGGACCCGCGCGAACTCGCCATTTCATACAAACGTAGTCCTCATATTCCTCTCTGGACATTGACGTTATGCGGCTTTAAGAGGAAAGGGGACGGCCTTTCCTCTTAATGCCGGTGCATGGGCGGCGTCTACTAAAAATACATATACAAGTAAATTAAAATATCGACAGGATTTACAAATGTGCATCTCGCTAGTACTCGCATATTAGTGCGAGCGTGACGCATAGAAAGTAGATTACGTTCTCGATGGCGTTTATGTCAATGCCAAACTGGTGGTAGCCGTACTGGGTACATGATTTTGTCCTAAAGATGAGCATTTGTTTTACCAAAACTGTAATTGTTTTATACCAGAAATGGTCACACTTTTGCACCAACAATGTAAAAGATTTGCACCAAAAATTTCGATGTCTAGTTACCACGCAACAGAATAATAACAATTAACAACTAATAAATGCGTCAGTCATTGTAAAAATCGGCGCGTGAGTCGAATGCCTTTGGCGTATTTGCAAATAATGCTGGTGCATCGTCCGCCGCTCACCTTGCGTGGCGTGTGGTGAATAGCAAATAGTGCACTTGGTATTGTTCGTGTGTTTTGGATCAACGTAATCGGGTTCGGTGTTCTCACATTTAATTGTAACAATGTTTGTCGGCTTGGGAAGGAAAAATACTGTCTTATAAAGCAGCATCTGACGACCCTGCCTGTGAAGCCGATGGTCCTGGGTTCGAATCCCGGTAAGGGCATTTATTTGTGTGATGAGCTCAGATATTTGTTCCTGAGTCTTGGGTGTTTTCTATGTATTTAAGTTAAAAATGCTGCTCACCGATAAGTCTTACTATTCAATTGACAAATTTTTAAATGATGACACTGTTGAAATGGAATGCGTTAAGTTAAATATAGTAGGAATGAATATGATTATGTAAATATTAAAAAATAATTATAATAACAGATTATGACATCACATTGTATACTTCTTAAATTAATTAATATTGTTTTGACATACCTTTGCTTTGCATGAACTATCTTAGCTTTAAATTATATTAATTATTTTGATTTTCGCTAGAATTTTAAGTACCTAATGTACCTATATCTATCTGTTAGCATTTTGTGCCCTATCAGGGTGTCATGTACCAACTACCTGTAACTAACATCTTTTGTAATGCACATGACATGTAATGTTGAATAAATATAAATAAATATAAATTTATGTATATCGTTGTCTGAGTATCCATAACACAAGGACTTAGTCTATCTATGTAAGAATGTCCTATAATATTTATGTATTTATCATTTATTTATTATTTATCCGAAAAGAGGTTTTTATTTTAACTAATTAAGAATAAATGTAAAAGTGGAAAAAATTACTGCCTTAGGTGAGCATTGAACTCACGACTACTGGATCACAAGCCCAGTGCTCTGCCATCTGAGCTACCAAGACCTCAACCAAGTACAGCAAAAATTTCCAACATATTATTATGAGCCTTTCTAAGCTAAATAGCATCGTTCGCGTTTTAATAAAATTACTTTTTCATTATGAACTGGCAAGGGATAGATAGTATCTAAAAGTTTTACGATGGTTGTTTTCATTGAAATATTAATAATTAACATACATTTCAACTAGTAATTCGTATAAATAAAAGATTTAAGTATATAAATTGTTGATAAAATAATGGTTGTCCACAAAAAGTGCGAGATTACGAAGAAATAAAGGTAAATTGGTTTGTTTACATTGTATGCCATATCTGTTGAACTCTAATTTAGATCAAGGCAGTCCTTGTAACTTTTAAACTACATCCCTAAGTCACATCAACAAATATATTTATCGCGTATCGATGCGATAAGCGCCATCTTTGAATCGATACGCGACTGCCTAACTTTTCCAATTAATTCTTATAACAAAACATGTTGCGGAGACGCTGTCGCAATAATAATGAGTTTGGAAGGTATTGAGGAATATGGGATAAGTGTTATATGTAAGTTGGGTGATCCGAAAATAGAATAGTGTTTCATGGCATGTTGTTCACTTTCCGATATCCCCCCCCCCCCCCCCCTAACAGCATTTATACGTCATAATGAAGTCAGCGACGTCATTATGACGCCATAATTACGTCATTATGACGTCGCTGACGTGACTTTGTGGCCTGGGCCATAGGATAAAAGAGTATAGTTTCTTTTTAAGCGACATCTGAAAATGTAGTGCAAAATGGAGAAATTTAGACTCTTTACTTAGGTATAAACAGATTATTTACCTAGTATAAATTAAGTGTAGTTAGCGTAGTTATTTCAGATAATTGCTAAGTAAATAAAAACGTTAGCTTGACATTGTAACAAATTGACCTAATGTATATTCGGGTTGGGTTTGGGGTTGGGGTTGAGTTCGGGTATGTCGGATAATTCCGATAATTACAGTATGAAAATCACCCAATATTCCATCATAATAAGAGTCCCTGTCCCTTTTCGGAATTAACCGACGGTTTTCGATATTCGGAATCACCAGAATATACCTTATAGTTTCATATTGAAAGATTGGCCATGACGGGGCTTTCAGTAGCTCAAATTGGCTTAAAGCCTTAATTTTCATAATTGAAACACGAAACGGGCATTTACGAATGACAATTTTAGGAAGTTATATTCACAGTAGTGCATCGCGCTCACAGAAATTAACTGCGAGCGAGACGAACTGAGTCTGGAATCAAATTTGCATTTTATTAGATCCGAATACGCTCCTTCTTATTTAGTTTATGGCTTACAATTCAATTTTATGTATGTCGTAAATCGTGACAATGCATAACAAGTCTAACCGTCTCGCAAATTTAGTAAATGGGGCATATAGTTTTCGTGGACTCGTTAGATAACGCACCCCTACGTAGTAAGCAAGTCGCAGAACATTGACGAAAATGCAGGAACATTCTCTAAACTTTCTGGAAACTTACACGATACTTTAATATAAGTTTCTATTCAGAAAGATTCCTGTTGATTTTTTTCTCAAAACTGTTATTATTAATAATTATATAAATATATATCACATATTAATCAGACTGGCAGAAAAAGAATACCTAATAAAGCCTGTATAAAAGTCTTGACATGACTATAGAAATTTACTTTATCATTATCGCTATTATGAATTATGCATGTATTTCTACGTGCATAATTCATAATACTTAAAAATATAGTAATATTAAAAATAAACTAAATTAAAAACTAAAATTGTTCCAGTGAGTGCCCGGAGCAAAGGTCCCTAGTATATTGGCGGAGTTACCACGTTGTATAGCTAGGGGAATTATTTGCGTCAGGTACTCACCAGAACGGGGAAATAGAAATTTGACAACTTCGGAAACTTCAGTTCAGGTAAAAATTAGCATTAGATTTCCTTAACTTTGCGATATCTACAGGAAAGACGCGAACGAATTTGCTAAAAAATGTGTATGACCCATGACTCAGGACTCCTTTCCGCACAGACTCTATCAACTTTCTGTAAGTGGAGTATGTGTGTAGGTGTCAAAAGAGACGGAAAAACTTGTAGCTAAATTTTCCCAGACATTTTCTTTTCTTTCTATTCTTAAACTACACAACAAACAGTGACAAAACCTTAGCCTTGAGGTAGCCATTATTTATAATTTTTTAACGCGATTTTGAATCTTATTTCATTAAAGTTTAGCCCTACGGGTAACCTTGAAGAGTTGACCGCGCGCCAAATAAAATATTACCCGGTGTCAGGTTCGCTCGAAAGTTATGAATCATAAAGTTTTAGTAGCAATTTTCCAGTGATTGGTTGTTGCGAATTGGGAAATTGGGAGGCTGATTAAATGACAGGAAGTTATCAGAGTCTAGGATCTTAAATATTAGTCTGGGCATTCGACAAGAATGTGTATGACATGACCGTCTCCTTTATCATCGGATCACAGGCGCACGATGGGCTCTCCTTACTTTTGAATTCGGAGAATCGTCCTTGGCCTGCCATGAGCTGGGTAGCTATGATGATGCTACATTGCACCCGGAAAGAATATATTGGCATGTTTCTAAAAAGGTGGCAAAAAAAGTTTCTTCAACCTTCCCCGCCTGAAACTATTGGATTTTACGCCTATTTCTAGAAAAGAATGTCTACGTCTCAATGTAGGTGGAAGAGAAAAGACTGGAGAAAAGGGTAGTTGACATTTTTTTATGAATGATATCAGACGATTAGGTTTGTTTTGAGTTCAAAAAGTTGTCCAGTAAAAAAAAAAACTGAAAATTTTGAGGTCTTGTATTTTTTTTATTATTCCCATATATTTTTTAAGTTTACAATTTATTGTGATAAATTGCTCATTCTATCTATTAAACTAGATTTGGTTATAAAATTCAACATGTATCAACATCAACAACCCTATTAAATTTGAGGCTCTTCTAGTGACGAGAATGATTGGCCTAATTTGTTTTCGAATCAAAAACTTTGACTGTGCGGAAAGAGAACTTCTCTTTCCGAACACACTACCTATGGAAAAATAATTAGAAAGTATCAATGTTATGTTACCTTTTTTCCGGACAATATAACATTTATTATCTGTATCATGTAATCGGCTTTTTGTGTATTTCATTGTATTAATAAAGTTATTAGTTATCTAATATAACAGTACGATTAATAAATATTTAACTAATTTTTAATTCCATGAAAGCTCTACGAACAGACATTAACATGTAGCCTAAATTCTAGCTCAAACTTCATCTACATACCGGAGTCCTGAGATACCGTTGTGAACTTGCACGCGCTCCCGGATGTTTGTTTGTATGTATGTATGTACACGTAATCGGCTAATACGTGAACAAGCGCCATTATAATAATGAGGCGGATTCTGAATACTGAGTGTGGAAGGGGTTTGAGGTAGATTAGAAGCTAGGGTACTAATAATTAAAGTTAATGATAATAAGACCTTTGAAAAGTATATGTAGATGTACGGAATAACCAAGTATATCTACGTACTAGATTACGTTAGATAGGTACCTATTACACCTAAGCATGGACTAGAATAGAGGTTCTCAACACTCAATGCATCAAACATATCCAGCCCAATAGCGCTTTAGATTTTAGGTTGTTGTTATTCAGGTCATATTTGCGCGCATTTTTATCGAGAAAAAGGATTGTTAGCCTCGTATCTTTACACGATCTCGCCACGCTCCGACTTCATAAATCATAAATCATTGATTCGTTGCAACCATGGTGTTATCGTCTTTAACTACTCGCCCTCCAATCCCTAATTTCCCGGCCACTGTGCTTAACCCTTAAATTCAGTAGTCATGCCGCCTACACAACAAAAACATCTAATTTTATACTTAATTAGATAAAATGTATGTGTTCCTGTATATTATTTAATTAGTAAAACTTATCCGTTTTCCGATTTTTAACATAGATTTACGAAATGTTTTTATTTACATTACATTCGTTTTAAGACGAAATGTCGGAAAATTTGAAAATATTCAAAAATTTATGACTAGTATGTGATTTTGGACGTTTCGAGGTTTGTAATTATTTTACATTTAAAATTTTAATCATTGATATATCACAAATAGTGTACCTTTCTGATGGTAGTAAGATTTTTCATATATCTCTTACTAAAAGTTATATAATTACATAAATATGATTAAGCCTATTCAACTTCTAACACTGATTTCGCAGTAAAAATCGATGTTATAATTTTTTTAAATTTTTCCCCACGATCAGCAAAAAGTTAAGTAACTCATATATTAATTTAAAGTTATATGAGTCAAGTAAAGGAGCATGCAGGGGCCGTGTCGTACCAGAACACTAAAGGGCTGGCTTCGGATCGACCAAGGTGGAGACAACTGCCCGCAGCTCTTAAATTGAATGATGATGATATTAATTTCGGGCAAAAAGAAAAAATCACGCATTATATTGTTGTTGTACGAGTTGCAGATCGTACCACGATTTCATTAAAACTACCAGAATAAGCTTCCACGTCACGTGCATCTTTGCATACGTCACGTTATCTTGGGAGCTCCGTGCATCCGTATTGGTAGATATATCACCGAGAACCACACCTGTTGTTTTGATGAGTTACGGCGGGGATAAAATGTTTATAGCTGGTTTTATAGTATATTTAAACGCTGCTTTGTTAGGTTAGTGATGAGCAAAAATATTTATAAAAATACTAGCTTTTGTCCGCGACTTCGTTTGCGTGGACTTAGTAACCCCAGCTAGAGTAAGAATAGCGCCTGGAGAAAATCTTATAGCAATTATTCAATTTGAGCATATTATGCACACAAATTAGCAGACACTTCATTAATTATCTCAATTCCATCCCGCTTTTTACTTTCTTAAGGGATGATTTTCGAGATAAAAACTATCCTATGTCCTTCTCAGGGACTCAACCTATCTCTATGCCAAGTTTCATCTAAATCGATTCAGCGGTTTAAGCGTGAAGAGGGAACACACAGACAGACAGACAGACAGACAGACAGACAGACAGACAGACAGACAGACAGACAGACAGACAGACAGACTTTCGCATTTATAATATTAGTATGGATATAAATATTTAAGTAGATATCGGATCTCCTGTCGTCTTGTACATACCATTACCATTACCAGTACCAACCAGTACCATAAGACATGCATCAGTCTCGTATTTTATGTAGTTGATGTTAAGCGAGGTTTAGACTAGCAAGAACTTTGCATGCAATTTACGTTACATTGCTGACTACTAAGGTAAACTGCATTCAAAAATTTCATCAGATACCGCAATGTAATGAAAATTGCATGCAAGTCTAAACCTCGCTTTATAAAACTAAGATTAAAAAGGAATATTGACCAAGGATGTACAAGATATACATTGTATCTCTTCACACCTAGGTACATTCATTCTTTTATTTTTAGGGTTCCGTACCCAAAGGGTAAAAACGGGACCCTATTACTAAGACTCCTCTGTCCGTCTGTCTGTCTGTCCATTTTCCTGTCACGAGGCTGTATCTCATGAATCCGTGATAGCTAGACAGTTGAAATTTTCACAGATGATGTATTTCTGTTGCCGCTATAACAACTACTACTAAAAAGTACGGAACCCTCGGTGGGCGACTCCGACTCGCACTTGGCCGGTTTTTTTAAGTAAGGGTTGGGATTGCTTCGAAAGCGAAGAAAAATCTCCCCCGTTCTAATTGAAGAGCACCAAAATATAAGCAAAATATAGTTTTGCTTATATTTTATTGATATTTTAAATTAGTAAGATAATTTTCTTGCTTCACGTAATATTCGGGAGCAGAATTAGAATTGCATTACATAGAGGAAGTTCTTCGATTAGTTAGATGTAAGCTCGAGGCCGCTGCAGCGAGTAAGGCGACAGTTTTAGCGGTGGCTATCAGCGTCATACGGGTTATTATCATTATAAAGATTTAAATCTTCTCGGGGCAGAGGTGTAGGGTTAGAGCCGGCGTAGCTTTATTTGACGTTTATAAGCGCATTGTAATATGCCTACTTGAAGAATAAACTATCTCTTTATCTCTCTCTCTCTTTATAACCTTTTTAACCCCCGCCCCCGACGCAAACCGAGGGGTGTTATATGTCTGATGCCAATGTCTGTCTGTCTACCTGTCTGTCTGTGGTATTGTAGCTCTCCAACGGATGAACCGATTTCGATGAGGTTTTTTTACGTGAAAGCGAGTTTCCCTGCGGTAGTTCTTAGCTATGTTTGATAGAAATCGATCTAGATGTTTGAAGAGTATCAGCTATTTTCCAAAATGATTTAAGGCATTTTTGTCATTAAATAGCTTTTTTTGCGTGCGGTTTTTTTATTTAATAGTTATCTACTCTAATTAATAAATGACTGACACTACTGACAGTGATATCAAAATAAACTTGATTTGAAACGCGGCGCGGGGGTGCGGTGGCTCTGAAGTTTTAATTGTCTTAATACAACTTAACATCAGGCGGGCCGTATGCTTGTTTGCCACCGACATAGTATTAAAAAAACAACTACTGTTTTTATAAGACTTCTAGGCAAAAATCTACAACCAAATTTTTTTTTACTATAAGTAGTGTAGGTACTTACTTCGACTTTATTTTAATTATCATTTTACGTATTTGCTGCTGCTGTCTTTGACACTCTACTTCGTCTCGTTTTGTAACTTCGGCCTTTGAATATGAAGAACCTTTGTTTTCTACCTGTTGCACAAAATACTATTATAACTCACTAAAAATATAGGATAGCGAATTTTTGTATCAACACGCATATGAATTACTACGTAGGTTTCCGTTATCTATAAATTAATGCATGATAACATTGATAACGGAATTTCTAAAACCCTTAAAAAAACACAGATTTACACATTTCTTTTAACCGCTGTCCCTTATAAAAGTCGCTTACCGCTCCCGCACCGGCCGCAGCCTTTGTTCTTGAAACTATTTTCTATCGCAGCGTTCAGCTGGCCGTACGGTATAAATACGCGCTGCTAAAATATGGCGGCCCGTGATTGATTCGACGGCGAACGGTGATCGCGATCAGGAGAACTAGCATACGGATAAGCATTTAGGTTTTGGTATTCATTTTTATCGCGTGATAAGTTTGTCTCTTTCTGACAAGATTTGTCTTTATCGCGTGATAATATTCCACTTTTTTGTCACTACACGATGTTTTTATCGATGAAAGAAATGTCAGCGGTCATGCTTATCGGGTGATAAAGTTTGCTTCATTTACTGACACTACTCGATGGTCATTATCAATAGGTTCATTTAGCTTGATTTGACAAAAAGTACTGAATGAAATATGGCTAAAACATTCAGGGGATCTGAGTCTTTAACAATATTCTTTGAGTTTGGTCACCAAACTTTATGTACAGCAGTTTGTGCTATCAGCTTTGATCTTCGCACCTTCTTCCCATCGGGTGTTTGATATGTTCGCTTGTATCTTTTATAATGGCTTTGAAAAATATGTCTATCGCTAATCGGAAATCATGGTAATCACAGAAACCCAAAATCACAAAAGCTACAAACGTCAAACGGTCGGCTGAAAAAACAGTTGCGAAACTGGGTGAGCGACTCACGTGGAAAATATGCATGCATTTGTCGTCTTATTACAATGGCATAAAGTGCAAAATTGTGTACATGTTTCTGGTGTTTAGACGACTTTACGACTGCTACGAAACAGCTATCAAACGTTCAGTCGGTTTGTTCGTGACGGTTACCTTTTAGTTCCAAATTCTCTCCGATCGAAGCTTTCAGAATGTATTATGTAAGGTACCTTATATTAACTTTGTATAGCAGAAACATCTGCACACGACATGAGTCCTACGGCGCAAATGAGTGATATGATGGAAATTTTCGCTGTCATCGAGTGAAGTCTCGGTAGCTCAGTTGGCAGAGCAATGGGCTACTGTTCCAAAATCGCAAATTCAAGTCTCGCCCGAAACAGTGAATTTTTACACTTTTTATTTATTTCTTTGTAAGGTACCTTGCTCTATTTTTCTAAATTGTTGTTTTTATCTCAATTGAAATACTGTAAATTGAAAGCAATGATTTTCACAGCATGCGTACCCCATCCATCAAGTTCCTAGAAAGTTGGGCGCACCCGGACTTTTCCATCTTTGGAAATTCTAAATATCGACGCATATTCTTCGTGCGTACGCGCGCTTTGTTACAAACGCTTAGCGACCACGGGTCAAATTCGTGTCTCGGATAAACCGATATAAATAAGTTTTACACATGTAATCTTATCTTATATATCTTTTACGGGGTACATAACTTTAGGATAAAGATAAATGGTGTGAAGATATAACTTAAGACTGATAGAGGGGCCGATTTTGTGTCCTCAAGAGTTTGTATACCTCAACCTATCATTTACCCAAATCATCTTTATGTAACAGATGATGGAGTTCATGGACACGTCTTTTAATTATGTTGGTTTCAGGTATTAGGTGCCAAATACTTTTTTGTCTGCATTTTTATGGCGTCACATTTTTTGCCCTTTTTGCCACGTATTCTTCAATCACTATTGTCCAAAAATCGTCAGCTTCTGAAGCCTTTGGAGCGCTAGGGCCTTGGCGCCATTGGACCTCGAAAGTAGTCCAATAAGAATAATTGTTACATTTGGACGTAATTTAATCCATCCTCTAAAATTTGGCATTTAAACTTTTTGACAGTTCAAATTCTATTGACAGTTTTTTGTGGACTGGATCCTTATTCCTAAATGTCGTCCATTTAGGAGCAATTTTAACTGGTTTTGCTCGAGTCCTGCGCGTGATAACGAACATTCATGCAATGAAAACGAACTGCACGGCCTTTGCATTCCGGTAACCGATGGATTTATTGTAGAAGTACGTGCAATGCGTTAACGCATGCTGGTGATGCGCCAAAACGGCGCGTGGCGCGTTGGTGCATTATTACGCGGACTGGAATTATAAAGTCCGTTATGCGTGCTTGATAGATAGTCGATGGTTTTATACAATATTTCAAGAAGCCAAAGGTAATTGTGGTAAATCGTGGTACGGTTGTGCGTTACGCGGGCAAAAGTTAAAAAGTCCGTTATGTGAGTTTGATGGATTAATTTGCGTCATAAATATTTTTACCTATATAATATTTTTAGAAACCAAAGAATCATCATCATCTTAGCCTTTGTCCCATGTCCTAGGGTTTGGGGTCGGCTCTCCGTATCATTTTGCGCCATTCTTCTCTGTTTTGCGTCATGTCAGGGCTTGCGCCTATCGTCCTCAAATCTTTCCACACTGTGCTCATCCATGTCGTAGGGGGGCGGCCTCTGCCCCTTCTACTTTCAGGAATGTCATTTAGGGCTCTCTTAGTCATGTGGTGGTCGTCTCTTCGCATCACGTGGCCGAACCAAAGAATATTGTGATTAAATATTAAGAAACTGTCTCCTTAATCGGTGGACGCCTTTGGCGGTTCGTTTTAGTAAAAAGCTAGTGTTTTTATTTCAAGACATACTTAGGTCATGCGAAATTTCGTTTAATCTAGGGAATTCCCAGTATGTTGTATTTAATAATAACATGATGAGTGTATATCGTTGAAAATAATACTAGGGAAGATGATTCACAACGGTACCTATTAAGAATTGAGTTCTATTATGGTTTTCGAACTTCAGATAATGTAATTAATGAGAAACGGTAGTAAGGTGTACTAAAATTCCCAATAATTTTGTAGCAAATCCAATTTCCTGGAATTATACTAAGTACTTTAGTGTTTTAGTGTAACTAACATTGTAGGTACTAGGTAAATATAGGGAATGTAATAGGGATCATAAGTAACTACAGGGAATGTAAGTTTACGCAAAATTGAAAACAAGTAAGTTCGGCATGCCGCTAGTGTTTATATTTGCACACTCATTTCACATGCATAACCAATTTATATAAAACAAAACAATACATTGTTTGATGATGAAAATCCTCCAGGCAAACATTAAAAAAATTATCACTTGTTTACGTTCTATCGAACTGATGCGTTCCAATTATAAATCTACGCAGCACGCATCACTTGTTGCGCCACGCTTCAAAATGGCGGATTTTTTCACGGCATTTCCTCGTTGCCGTGTTTTTGGCCAGAGCCCCGCTGACGCGTCGCCCCAGTTAGGCTCGCCAACCGATGCCAGGGCCAAGTCCAGCCAGGGCATCCCCGATGAACCAGAGCCAATATCTATAAAATAAATTAGACCGCGAAAAAAAATAATGAAGTAAAACGTCATAGATTTCCCGCCAAAATTGCGGGTTCAACGCACTGGAGTTTGGCATGGCGCTCTTGGAACTTATCCTAATAATTTGATTTGATAAGGGAACATAGTAATAGTATATTTGTTTGTAAACAAAGTTTGTTCGTTTCTAACTTTGAGTTTGATTGCGGAGTTGATGTTTTAATGTGCGCGTAGTTTTAATGAGTTTACATTTGCACAGTCGCCTTGTGTTGGTTAATTAAAATATTTTCATGGATGATTTTACGTCTTTACGTAACGTCTATAAAGTTTTTACTTAGTTACCTGTTTCCATTGATGACGTTCAAATTTTATATTTTAACTACTATTTCATTCGTTGTAAATGCACTAGCTCGGGCTGCTAACAAGTACCTATGAGGCTATGATGGGTTTTACTAACCACATTATGAGTGTAACTTACTTGCAATAAATGAATTATTATTATATATTATGAGTGTTGGTCCAACTCTCTCTGCTAGGGATATGAAAATAAGTTAAAAGCCAAAAAGCCCTTTTCATAATATGTATCAGAATACACCCTGGATTATAAGATTTAATGTGGACCAACAAACAAGTGTAGAATATCTGACAAGAAAGTTGTAGTTTCGAGATTGTCAACGTGAAAAATATGAAATATTTGAGATTTGAACTTTAGTATTTTCTCAACCTTGCACCTTTATGTTTTGAATGAGTTTATATAACTATTTTATTTAAGAATTGGGACATATTAGCAATAGGTAGATACTGATCTTTAAAAAAAAGTGCCAGTAGGACTCGCCCACCGAGGATTCCGTACTTTTTAGTATTTATTGTTATAACGGCAACAGAAATGCATCATCTGTGAAAATTTCAACTGTCTAGCTATCGCGGTTCATGAGATACAGCCTGGTGACAGACAGACAGACGGACGAACAGATGAGTCTTAGTAATAAGGTCCCGTTTTTACCCTTTGGGTACGTAACCCAAACAACTAAGGAATTATCGTTTTCTAATAATGCAGTTTTACATCTAGTAATGAAATGAGATGAATTAATTTTAACCTATTGCTTTTTATGTGCTTTCATACTTCAATTACTTGTTATAGATAAACATTAACAAAGTAAAAAAAGTCTGATTAACAAAACACCATTTTTTTTAAATACCACGACGGTGGCAAACAAGCATACGGCCCGCCTGATGGTAAGCAGTCACCGTAGCCTATGGACGCCTGCAACACCAGATATATTACATGCGCGTTGCCGACCCTTTAAAAATCTGTACACTCCTTTTTTGAAGAACCCCATACTGTAGCCCCTCGGGAAAACCTCGGCAGGGAGCTCATTCCACAGCCGAAGTGTACGCGGGAGGAAATTCCTCTTAAACCGCACAGTACGCGACCATTTAGGTGCTAGGGTGTGAGGATGAACGCCCTGCCGATGGTGAGCGGTGCGGTGATATAATCAAATTTACATCTGTGAAGTAATTATCTCGCACAAAATATTAGTTGTAGTGATGTGATGTAGAATAGGCAAGTACTACAATATGTATAAGAGTATGTACCTACTTTATTCATTACTTACATTGTAATACAATGTAAATGACTAGACAATCATAACCTATAGGATATAGCTAGATAAAGATACTCGATAAGCGATCGAGTGATATCACCGTTCCGACAGTTGTGCCAACTATCACTATTCAGTCGTTCTCTTTTGCCAAATATTCGCTTATTTTGTTACGATGGTATATTGTTTTTCGTGATGAAAAATTAGTTGAAATAATTTTAGACTTTATGAACACAAAGTTCTAAGTTAGATAGCTATTTGAAAAAGAGAAATAAACTACCCCTGACGGTGTTTTTAAACTGTTGGTACCGAACAGAGGGCTGACAAAGCTTTAGTAAAAATAACACTAAAGAGGTTATAGACAGCGGATGATATATGACGTGATAAAATACTGTTTCTGTTTCTGTCGCACCGTAAGTAAAAACACTGCTGTAAATTGTAAAGCTGTATGCTATAGTGAATATTAATCAATACTAAATAAATATGTTAACATGATCAAATATATATTTAAGTAAGTAGTTAAAAACGGGCTTTGAGATCTATGTATGGGCTGCAAATATGTAATCAATCAGCTTTATAGTTTAAGAAGCGTCACCTTCAGAAGTTTGATCTCACACTCAATCACAAAGGTGACATAATTCCTGCTTAACTGATTATATAATTGATGGAAGTGCCACAATATTGCACTCACATGCAAAACTCTACAATAAAGATAAGATAAAGATAAGGATAGTTTATTATTGAAGTATAAATATTAGTATTAGTGATGTATAAATGTAACTTTCCGGCTTTCCGGTAGGACAACCGTAGGCTCATGTTTTTCTTTTATCTCCTTTTTATCTTTGCTGTTTAGTGTGTATGTTAACATTATGTACTTATTAATGAACCTCCAGGTCTGTTTTCTTAAGTATGTTAAGTACATTTGTACTTCAAACCCATTTGTATATGTGACTGTTTGTGTTCTAAATAAAGTAAAAAAAAAAAAAAAAAAAAAAAAAAGTAGGCATATTACAATGCGCTTATGAACGTCGAAAAAAGCTACGCCGGCTCTAACCCAACACCCTACACAGTAAAAGCATACTATGAAATTTGGCGTTTACCCTTCGGTATATATACCTCGAAATAATGCTATCTGATCTAAATAAATTTTCGAAAAATCCACTTACGTTTTAAAATACACCCTAATTTTATTTTCAAGTCCCTGAATAACATTTTCGTTTGAACTGAAAATCGCTCTATTGCCAAATATTCGCACCTTATCGCGAATTCTGATATTTTTACGACTCCATTTTGCATTTGCCGCGTCTGGAGTGCTTTAGGAATTTATTGAGTTAGGAAGGTCATTGCAATATCAAGGTATTTTAATATCGTATACGTTGATGTTATTGACAAATAAACTTGAAGATATATAAATGAAGGAAGGAAGACCTTTAAGATGGGAGGACGCTCTACTCTGTAAATGTTTATTGTCCCTTTTATCTAATCTGGACGTTAGATTGGGTAAGGTATGCAGTTTTTCGTCACTATTGTCAAAAGAGTAAGTAAATGTATTATGAGTTTACGTTAGGGCGTTCCATACGGGTCGGTAACGTCGTGGTGTAAAGCCATCTTGATTTTTGGCAAAACTACGTTTGTAACGCTATGTGCGGAGTATTTGTCGGAGATTTTTATCAGTTCATGATTCATTTTTAATATACAAAACAGTGGAGTTTCTTTCACTTCTGTATAAAACTAGGTATGACGTAATTTCAATTTGTGATCAATATTGAGAGGATGTTTATCCAACAGTTATTGACCGCGAACTTGTGTGTGTGTGGTTTGAAGTTGATATAGATTTATTTTTAATGTTTCAAGGACATTTAAATTTGAATCTATTTTTTGTTTATCGATAGGCGAACTTATTTTTATCGAATATTATTTCTGTTTGCATAACATTTCTAAATCTTAATAACAACTATATTTTAACATATAAGTATTTGAAGGGTGGTTTTTAGTGTGATTTCCTGCATTTGCTAATTCTGGGTAGGGGCTAGTACCTAATACCTAATAATAATGTTTTTTACTACACGCCAAAAATCAATTAACAAAACTTTATTATTCATTCAACAGGCGGTATTTTCGCTACAGAGCAGTTGCTTCCAGGCGATCAATGATGTTACGGATGGCATAATGATCTAATAGGTTTTTTAGAGGGATAGCTTCCGACCATAGCTAAGATTCCAGAGAATACCAAAGCCTGTCAATCGGTTACTAATTTTTGAACCTTATCTATAGGTCATCGATCTCAAGTGCTGCATACTAAACAGGGAAACCCCAAAAATATTGCCAAAACGCTATTATTGGCCGGTTCACGAGTTCACCGAGTGCCAGGAGAATCCGTGACGTCACACGGGGTCCTGCCAACTGTCTGAGGCGTTAGCCAACTGAATGTTTTGACTGTTCGCTGTTGGCCGGTTCTTAGTTTATTGTGACGGTGGGTCGTAAAAGGTGGTGTTGTGAGTTTCGGAGGCAATTTTTACAAGCTGTTATTTCACTTGCCCTGTTAGTATGTTAGTGGGTTTTGACCCTTGGAAGCTCAATTTGACCCACTTCCCGATTTCCGATTGAGCTGAAATTTTGCATGCATATGTAAATCGGATGACAATGCAATATAATGGTGACATGGAGCTATTAGAGCTTATCTGATGATGGACACAGCTGACACAGGAGGTGGCCATAGGAACTCTGCGATAAAACAACGCAAACTAATTGTTTGGGGTTACTCCTGGTATGTGTCGGAAACGAATCTATCGAGAATTTTTTCGTATGTTATACTAGGTCGATTTGTGTACGATTCATCCCCAAAACATAAATGTGAAATGAGAGCCAAGTTCAATATATAAAATGTGTCGTTGTTGAATCGCCGACAAAAGAATTGAGATCTATATATATGGGTGCCAAGTTCTGTGATGTGTAGAAAATCCTAAAATTATAAAGGGTTTGACTAGGCTAGTTTTTACAAACAAACATTTTTTTATGAAAGTAACATAGATAATAATAGCCTATAGGTAAAAACATGCCGTCTACGTAAAAGCAGTTACAAAAATGCCGGTTTTTAGGGTTCCGTACCCAAAGGGTAAAAACGGGACTCTATTACTAAGACTCCGCTGTCCGTCTGTCTGTCTGTCACCAGGCTGTATCTCATGATCCGTGATAGCTAGACAGTTGAAATTTTCACAGATGATGTATTTCTGTTGCCGCTATAACAACAAATACTAAAAAGTACGGAACCCTCGGTGCGCGAGTCCGACTCGCACTTGGCCGGTTTTTAAACGTTAATTTATCAATAACTGTTTGAGTTACGTTTATAAGTTTTGTTTATAGAAAAGCTAAGGGGCTCGAATAAAATGTGACAAATTTCATTTTTGTAGGTTAAATAGGTTTCAAGTTGTGAAGGGGTCAAAAGTAGCTCGAAATGGTTCGTGTAATTACACACGGTTGCTGCGTCGCCAGTCCCTTTTTCTTTGAACTTGGCTGGACACTACCGCGTGTCTAGATTTATTTATATTTATTTCTTTATTTTTTACTTCAAGTCCGTCAACTGTAAGCTTGCTCTGACTTGGCGGTCACAATGTAGCACTTTCCGCGAAGAATTTCCACAGAACATTGACTCTATTTATCTGAGGTGGAGATGAGCGGAGATGAGGGGAGACGCACGGGATTCCGCATCTTATCTCCGCTCCGCATGATTACAACCAATGCTTTTTTTTTAACACGTTTATTTTTTAATATACAAGATATATACTACTACGTAAACGAAATTAATAACTAGCCTAAATCTAGAATAGGCCCTTGAGGCATTGTACCAAGGATGCTGGCGGCATTTCCCCGCTGTATCGCAATGCTGATACGTTGTGCGAGAAAGCCGCCAGCTCTTCGGTCACCAGTTACGTCAACCAGGCGCTTCGCTTCTTACTTCAACCAATGCTTTTAGTTGATTTCCGCACGTCTCCTCTCATGTCCGCTCATCTGATCAGTGGAAACGCAGCCTTAGTATTGACTTAATTTTGCCCTTTATATTTTGCTTAAATTATTAAAATTGTATTTCAAATCGTGAGCTACGATTAAAAAAGATCAGTAAACATGACAAATACAATATTTTATACATGTATTACATTACTTAGACGGAATAATTTTAAAAACAATTGAAAGATGTTTGACATACAAAATGAACTGAATAAATTATATCTTAAATACCGTTAAGCAAAAAGCAGGACTTTAGAAAATCTTACTTGACTGGGTCGTCGAACTTTTAACAATGGACGAAGGTCACTGACCCCGTTTTTTATGGTTTGCAAATACATCGCATTGATTTTCTTTCAAGTCCTTAAACGGGGGAAATTAATTGTGTTTATTCATTGACTAGCTTAAGGTACTGTTGTGTACTTTGTAATTAAATAGTGAACAGAGCCAGTAATAATGATCTATTATTAGCCCTTGAGGACCTCAAGTGCTACGTCAAGAATTAAATGTATAAAATACAATTTAAATTTATAGATGATTCTTTAATGGCATTCATCAATGAAATATATTGATTTAAACTAATACGATTTTCATAGTTTTAAACTAAGGCGGGACTTTTTTTACGCGATAAGTCCCGTGTGTGTTTAAAATTATCATCGATGAATACATATATCAGCTCTATATGCTGTTTCTCTATTATTACTAATTCTATATTGTGATTTGAGAAATCATCACTTACTTTCTTCTAATTGTTGTTATTATCGTCATCCATTATTTTGTAAATAACTTAAAAGGAGACACCAGCCACTGTAATATTTGTAAAGTTTTTGAATGCAATAAACAATTTTGAATTTTTTTGAATTTTGAATTTTTTGAATTTGAATCCAAAAACATAATAGTTGTTAGTTATATTATTTGTTGTATTATTCGTAAGATTTACATACGTTTTTGGTAAGTAATTATAAAATGTACTTACTTTATGAACGTTGACGAGCTGAGCCTTAAATTAGTAAATTAAAGAAAAAAAGCTCTATTGTTCATCTAAAAATATTCAACCTGCGGCCCGCAGGGCTTTTTTAGGTGGCCCGCCAAGTTATCCTGGCGTAGATACATATTTTTGCCATCCGAACGTCAAAAAGCAAATTCATCTTGCGGCCCGGGACTACAAGGCAAACCGACTTTGAGGCCCTAATAAAAAAGGTTGTACTAGATACTTTATTTATGATATTATGCAAATGCTGATAACCTTCTTTTCTTCCTAAAACTCTCCCCTTAAGGATAAACCCCTGACCCCATTTCATACATACAAATACATGTGTCATATCACCATACAATTAATTGCGTATTCGACGCATGCGCCGATGTATTGTGACGGCTTGAATCATAACGTAATGTATGCAAATGCCTCATGTTTATTATGTGAGGAATTCAGGATTTACCTAACTGTGGTGTTTGCGTTTACGATTTGTCGTTAAGTTTAATCGAGTGCGGTATATATGTAAACCAATGTGTACAATAGGAAATAGTATGTGGTAGAAACTTTTTTTCGCTCTTATTTTTGGTCATCAGGTTACTTACGAATAAAATGAAAGAGTTGGATTCAAACCATCTCAATATCATTGTTTAAAATTCTTCTTCTTTGCCTAGCCTTTTACCATTTTATTTGGGGTCGGCTCTTCTCGTCATTCTTCGCTAGGTATATCTGGTCTAGGTCGTCGAGACATCTATTTGGGCTTTCAACCCTTTACCGCATGTTGTTCCATATATGGCCGTTATAAATTCTACTCTATTGGCAGCTATTCGAGTTCAAATTTAAACAAATAATTCTGAAGCTCATGCGGTAAAAGGTTAAGGCGGTTGTTAAACTTGTTAATGACGGAACTAATGTTGATGCTTAGGATTTGTTTAGTCAATGATCTTCTGGCCTCCTTATGACTTGGCCAAACCACTTCGACTAGGTTACGTTGATTAGCTTATTACTTGCTTATTGTTTCATTTATTGAAGTTGTTTCCTAATTAGTCTCAATTGAATTTTGAAGTCAGCTTTGATATCTTTACTCTTTATCCGTACATTCCCACCGCCTAGATATTCATAAAAGCTTTCAAAAGCCCCTAAATTATGACATATAGTGACACCTATCATAGGTCACCTGGCGGCCTAGCCAAGGTGACAATCGCTTGCGCTTCGCTATCGAATCGCTTTGTGTCTCTCTATCACTCTTCCATATTAGCGTTGCGTTTCGTTAGCTACGGAGCGTTAGCGATTGGCATGTTGTCTACGGGGCCTGTTGCTTTTCAATAGAGCTTACCTATAGGTAAAGATGTTATTATGTGTAAGATTAAACATACACATTCGGGTTAAAATACAATAAGTAGTATTATACCCTGAGTGAGGTCCCTGAGGCCGACAGCAAGCGAAGATTATTATTGGTTGGTTCCTCTGAACGCTGCTCGTCCCCGCTTCAGTAAAATACGACCATTGCGAGTACGCAACGACAGACATCAATATGGTACCAAGGAATGTTTTTACTTTATACGATACAATACCAAAAAAAAAACAAAAATCATTAATTTCAGACATCATATTGGTCCATATATGTTAGTACTTAATGCTATCTTAAGCAACAAAAAATAAACCAAAGCCATAAATCATGTATTACGTTCGCCTTGCAGCTTTTGTCTTCCGTTTTAAAAGCCTACGTTTACTTATGGTTGTTTTGAGAATATATTATAATAATATATCATCAAAACACTCCCATGTATGTATGTTAATAATGTCAAACCCTATTTGGACTCGTATAGAAAAATGTTTGTATGCCATGATTAATGAATGTTTCCATTCCACAGCTATTTAAGTTATAAATTAAGTAAGTTTGGATTAACTATTCCTATAAGAATTGCATTTGATCTACGGTCCATTGTCTTCAAGTTTCCTGAAAGCAGCAATATTTTATAGCTAACTGCTTGTAAAAACTCGAGAAGTTTCGTGGAAAAGTTCTCGTCGCCTAAATATAGCCCCACGTTGGGCGCCAGATTCAAAAGGGTTCGAGTCCCGGTTATGGAAGATTATAAAATAGTTTCTAAGATCCTGTCATAAAAGCATAATTATTCTTTCAAGCAATATTTACTATGAAGCTTTAAATGCAAGGTTCGATTCTACTCGCAAAACGCTACTTTTATTATGGCACCAATTTCGAAACCGCTGAAAAAATTGGGCTCTCCCATAGAAAGCTTTGACATCTGATCAGCCAAAATGTGTGAAATATCCAATATTTTTTTCGCAATTTCGGGGTTGGTCCCATGAAAAAAATTGCTCAGTTTAGAGAGTAAAATCGAACCCTGCGTTTAAAGCCCCATATTGGAAGGCATTGTATAACTATTAATTATGAAAAGACAAGTCAGGCAAAATTTTAAAGGTTGATCTTATTGGCCCGGAATCTTATGTCTTTAATCGATCGCTGTCAGGTTATCGTTGACAGGATCTTGAAATAAATATCGGGATCTGACATTGAATATCCGTTTGTATTTTAATTCTAATCAGTTTCTGGTTATCGGAATGTTCACAGGACGAGTTCCATCCGTTCATAGAGGCCCTGATGCCCTTCGTAAAGTCCTTTTCGTACACATGGTTCAATCTGCAAGCGGCGAAGCGGAAATATTATAAGAAACACGAAAAACGGATGAGTCTTGAAGAGGAGCGGCATACAAAGTATGAATTACAGGTAATTTTTAGTGTTTATTTACAAATGGTGGTATTCTACAGGTAAAGGTAAAAAGAAAATGTAAATGTTAAGGTATCATGCTGAGACGCGTAAACTAGTACAATTATATTGTGACCTCTTATCCGTTGAAATTGATATGTATTTATGTACTTAAACAACCTATAGCATAGAACAGTTCTTTAATTGTCAAATTTATGGCCACAATATATGGTCTGAGAATATTCCGCTATCGGGAAAAGTGAAGACAATTTGAAATAAAATTTAAACATTTTAATGGCTATTCCAGAACGAAAAGGCAGAAGTAAAACAAAAATGGGCGTCGCGGCTGTTAGGAAAGTTGAGAAAGGACATCACACAGGATTGTCGGGAGGATTTCGTCCTGAGCATCACGGGGAAAAGGCCGGCTGTGTGTGTGCTCTCCAACCCAGATCAGAAGGGCAAGATGAGGAGGATAGACTGCTTGAGGCAGGCTGATAAGGTGAGACAGATATATGTTTGTGTATAACTATAGAAATGGACAATGTTAGAAGATTTTCGTCCTGAGCATCATGGGGAAAAGGCCGGCGGTGTGTGTGCGCTCTCCAACCCAGATCAGAAGGACAAGATTGAGGATAGACTGCTTGAGGCAGGCTGATAAGGTGAGACAGATATATGTTTGTATATAACAATAGAAATAGACAATGTTGGAAAATTTTGGTCCTGAGTATCACCGGGATAAGGCCAGCCGTGTGTGTGCTCTTAAACCAAAATCAGAAGGTGGATAGACTGCTTGAGGTAGGCTGATATTTAAGATGAGATACATCCGTAAAATTTAGATACTGAAATATCGCAATCGTATCCTCGCGGCTCGAAAAAAAAAAACTAATTGCTGCCACGGCTTTAAGGCGCCGTAGATTTATGCAACAACTGCGACGGTTATTTAGACATAGACATACTCTCTATCCTCTAGCTACCCACGAATCAAAACTTGCCAAGACAAATGAGATTTTGATACTTATGTCCAGTGGCGTAGCTAGGCGTGGGCGTAGTGAGTCGTCGACAACGGCCTCTCGCCCCAAGGGCGGCGGTTCGGGCACAGTGGGGTAAAAGGGCCTCGCAGATGCGATTTCGCCCACGGCTAGATTAGTTCACGCTACGCCACTGCTTATGTCACAATACAATGGAGCTTTTTTCTCTGGGCGACTAGAGAATAGAGAATAAGTCAGAATTGAGTGTCGAATCGAACAGTCGTAGATGTAGATATAATTTTGTAGTCACCAAAACCTTAAATATCCAACTATATTTTCCAGGTGTGGCGCCTAGACCTAGTAATGGTAATACTATTCAAAGCGATACCCCTCGAGAGCACAGACGGAGAACGCTTAGAGAAACATCCTGAATGCGCGCAGCCCGGCCTCTGCGTCAATCCATACCACATCAACGTGTCCGTGAGGGAGCTAGATCTGTACCTGGCCAACTTCATCAACAGCTATGGTAATGGGAGCGACGGTCTACCAGGTCTTTCGCTCACTTATCTAACTTGTAGTGTAAAGCATGGCACCCAGCGGGGCGTCCAGCGCGTCCATGTTAAACACATATGCGGTGCCTCAGTGACACTCGACGTAACGCTGCACGCCTCGCTGAACTCTGGTCGCTCGCCACTGAGCTGCATGGTGCATGGAGAGGCGAGCAGTAATTCATGTTTGTTTAGATCAATCCTACCATACGAGATAGATAATAGACATATAGAATTCCAGAACCACAAAAAAGAGGTCCCATCAAATTTAAAATTTTCTATGTAATAGACAATTTTTTCTGGATTTCAGTGCTGGTCTCACAGTTAATTTGTTCAGTCATGAAATAGTGGAGTAAAGATAAATACCTAGTCTACCAAATTGCCGATTCTCTGTGTGGCTACAAGAATAAGATTGCTCATGTCACAACTAACAAGGTGGAGTCGCCATCAGATATATCAGAGCGGTCAAGGTGCTCACAAATATCTGAACACACCTCTATTGTCAATATTTACAGTGAGTGCTCTTTTTTAGCATGTTGGTCGCTGCAATATATCTGATGGCACTATATTAGGTGTCGTATTCTCCCTTTGACTGTGTAGTGTAGGTACTAACTATTCCGATGCAATAATTTCGATCTATGTCATACACAATCGAAAGTGATTAAGAGCAATGATCATTTATCAAATTATCAGTCAGCAAAAGTAGCATTTACTTACGCGCATACTGGAGCAAAATTATCTGCACAAGCTTTTAATACCTCTCATGGGCAGATATTGTAGCATTTTGTTACATTATTTCGGCCATTATGTTTGCCGATCTTAAACTTCTGTGGTGTAATTGCTACGACCATCTATAATATGATGGTGGTTTTGAAAATCAACCGCAGACACACTAAATTCTAAAAATGGACGAACCATTTCTGGAGCTGACAGTAATAGAGAATTTTTCACTGGATTTTGTTTTTAACAGCATAGCGTTAAAAATTACATTGAAATGCATTCGCTTTTAAAAGGATTGTTCCTTCACCCGCTTGTCAAGGGGGTTGGCAATTGTCAAAGGTTTGCATAATGGCGTCATCATAGCTTGCCCCTTTCTGTAGTTTGGTTCTGAGATTTGGCTTAACGGGCGTATCCAGGCCATAAAATTCCAAATAAAAAACAAGGATTTGACACAATGAGGGCTATCGTTTTTTTGCTCACCAGTTGGCACCTCTGTTGATGGTGGTCCAAAAGACTAAAGAACAGCTGTCAGTCATTGAAGTGACAAGTGACATTTGACATTTCGAACTATGGAAAAGACCACCATCTACACTAGCGCCCCTAGCGGCGAATTCATACGCGTTAGCCCTCATTCTAGGGATTGACAGGGCAAGCTATGCTGGCGCCATCTGTCAATTACTTCGACCGGCCAATCCCATTTTCGCTGTTGACTATGCTAAAGCTAGAGGCATGAAAATAAAGAGAGATAACGTGCTTAGATTCATTTAGGTATCATTATGACATAAGTATCATTGGGCCAGGGGTCTCCAAACATTTTGACCCGAGGGCCACAACCCTTTGGATCTTCATCTTCCTTTTAAGGGGCCGGATTGTAAGCATTGGGATTTCTAAGGCCAGTCCAGATGAGACAATATTCGCCCAATCTGATTAAATTGTCTGAAGAAATCGGGTGGTGTGGACGCAAAAATGAAATTGGCTCGTCGATCCCACTTGATTCGATTTTAAGATTTTGACCGATCAAATGGTGAAGCAGACGAAACAATGTCAATTTTCGACGCTATCATGCGCGTTTGGCAGATTGAGTTGTTAGTTATAGATACGACATAAAATAAAAAAATCTAATTTAATCATACCAAACAATGAAATTGACGCAATCACAACGTTTAACGCGACCAAAACGTCGTATGCGCCGTAAAATTCATGGCGTTTACGCGTTTAGGTCGCGAGATTCACGCTCCGCTTCTATGGTTTGTTGTCAAAACGGCAGCAACTCACGGCGCAAAATACTGGTTCTCTGTGCCGGTTCCATACGTCAGTAATAATAGTTCAATGGTATGGCATTTTTTAATGGCAGTTTTTTTAATAATATGATGCTTATATTTGGAGCTAATATAACTTTTTAGGCTCTAAAATATTAATGCACGGCCAAATTATATTATCATATGCCCAATGAAAGTTCCTGTTTAATATTTTAGTTGCCCGGTTAATAATAAGCCTTTTTTAATTTCGAGCGCTCGAATGTCACTAAAAATCTAAAATTGGTGATTAAATTGTGTTCGTGTGGACGCTAGATGAGATTGATGCCATCTTTTTCCTGATAAAATTGTTCGATTTGATCAGCCCGTCTGGACGGGCCTTAAGATCCAGCTTACGGGTCATAGCTTGGTGACCTCTAAAAAAAATAAGTTCATCATAAATGTACATACTTTAACAGCTAATGTGTTTCAGATATCCTAAGTGGCTCTCTCTCACCCAATCCGAGGGAGAAAGAGAACGAACACGAGGCCAAGAGCAAAGGTAACGCCGGCGCTGTCGGTGTGCGGTGTGTTGTTTCTTTATGGTGGTCGGTTTACGAATTTCGTCTTTAATGCCTATGAAACTGAGACTAAATTATGAAAAAACAATATTGCAAAATACCCAAACTATTGTTTGAAACTTGCCATACGATATAGTCTGTCAAACAACTTTGTCAGTAGAAAAGGGCACGAAATTCAAATTTTCTATGATATAATTTTCCTGACAAAAGGACACGAAATTCAAATTTTCAATTGATACAGTTTGCTGTTTTTTTTCTACTGACGGAAACGGCTTGACAGACTATAACAAGTAAATTGATAAACCTTGACAACGGCGTAATAAAATCTATCTAAAAACCATCCCAACAGAAAGTCGCATCAAAATTTCGAAAAGTAATACTCGTAAATGATAACTATGTTAACTATGTGAAAATAAATCTAGTACTTAGAAGGAAACAAAATACCTTAATTAAATCTAATTATGATTTTACTACATAGTGAATTTCTTTAAGATTTAAATCTGACATAAAGGTTGGTACTGAAGTTCATTGCCTCGTCAGATAACAGGTGCAATCACAAGAATATCCTACAGGATTGAAAGTCTAAACTCGTTCTAACAAGTCAGTCAGCGATGACACACAAACTTGTTTAATTTAAAAATAGTTGTTATAATTAGATGATTCCATTTTTGAAACCAAATGAACGACGCAGCGGGGGGCCTAATAATCACTACTATTTTAAACTAAACGGTAATTCCTCAAAAAGCAAAGTAACAAAAGTGTAAATAAAAATGAGAAAAAAAATATTGTTCAGTTTATACCAATTATAATGCACTGGAGGATGGTTATAACATTTAAAACTGTCGCGGTTTGAACACATATTAAATCACATTTAGAAACGGGTCTATCGCGAATTTATTTTGTTACCTTTATTTACCGACGTTTCGACACAGGTTTCACTGGTCGTGGTCGCGGCTAACTGACGTCCCAGCAAAATGTCAAAACAGAGATTTGTGTGACTACCCGACGAAAAGTGCATTTAAAGTTTGAGGTAGACATCACATTTTCAAACCACCCACTACACATAAAAGTTAATTATTGTCAATAGTCCGACACACAACACTCACAACATCCGCGCACACATCCGAAGATAGATCCCTTGGCTTTAACTTCTGGATCACTGGTCCCCAAGTTGCCGATAAGTTAAAACCATCTTCCCTATTAAAATTTCTGGGGTGCTTCTTGATTTGACGTCGGTATTATATGAAACAAAAGAATAAAATAACCATGCGATTTTTTTTATATTAAGGAGTAAAATGATTGATTTTACTGGGACAGGTTTTGATATACTTCGTCACAAATTCTCTTTGTATTTAAATTTGTTACAGTGTAAACTGACCACCACATTTACTTCTAAAGAAATAACATAACCAGTGATTGGTGTTGCACAGTATTTTTCAAATTTTCTTTAATTTTCTCTAGTTATTTGTGAATTTTAAAATTTTTAATCCCGCATTGGCTTGCTCTCACACCTTTCATGCTTTTTGGTTTCAAAATTATTTTCAGATTTGGACGTATTTTGTCTTTGTCTTTACTGTGAGCGAAAGTTTTGATTATTGGTTGATTTGATTCTACTAAATACTTAAACTGATAGGTTTCGTCCTAAGATTTTTGTATACCTTGTACCGTGTTGGGTACAAAATGTTATTTCGAAGAGTTTACTTTAAGCTTTAGGATCATCTTCTACTATTTGTAAGAATCATTTTTAACGTTGTAGTGTTTAATATTGTTTAGTATGATTTATATATGTCCTGTTAGATAGATCTTCTTATAATTAGGTATATAAATTGCTAAATTTTCGCTCACCAGTACAGATTTTGATCATGCTCGTTTGTTGTTATTTGTACATGTAGTCGGTGTTCTTTCTCTTTCACTCTTTTTATCTCCGTATGTGTCGATGCTTTTCTAATGTATACTTCATTTTAGTTACAGAAAAGCATTGATTTTTTTCAGTTTTAAATAATAATTGACGATCAGTCGATGCAGCCAAAAATTACAATTATTTCAACGGCGCTACAGCTAGTGCGCTATAGAATGTAAATTCTATTAAAGATTCACTAAAAAGAAATATTATAAATACAGCACTAAATCCATTGCTTACGACCTTTTTGTTTTTTGGCTTCTCTGACTTATCTGTCTTGAAATATCTGTCACATCTCTATAAATAGACTTGATATTTTTGGTATGCGATGTCTCATCCAGTGGAATGTATATGTGGCTAGGAGGATAGGTATAACCAAACGGAGCCGCCACGTCTGTAATTTGCTGTACAAAAATCTGCCAATTTTTGCGGGGGAGGGGAACGTCAAATGTATACGTAACGTCAAAATAGCCATGTCAGATAAACGTCAGTCCATACATTGTGTATGACCACTGGCCGACTATTTTCGACAGAGGGGAACGCCTGTTAATGGCTACTCCGTTTGGTTATATCCTCCTAGATATGTGGCTTCCTGTAAATATGCCCCCTCTATTTGTATGGAAAAATATAGACCATTCCATATAGTGTTAGATATAGATAGTTTTAGCGTTCATACTCATACAGTTTGTATGGATGCTATAACTGCCTAGTTTCTAGTTATTGGTTTGTTTCAGCAATATTATGAGATCCCTAGTTTAAATTCACATTAATATGAGTATATTTCTTTTTGTTTTGGTCTTGAAGAATTGACTTACGTCTTTGTTATGTTCTATGAACTGTTATCTATTGCGTTTTGCGAATCGGTTAAATGACCTTGGTCTATTTTACCAATGAATCATGAAGTAAGAGAAACATAGTTTATTTAACTCGGGGCAAGAGTAACAGTATGAGGATTCCCTACAAGTGTTACTCTTGCCCCAGTGTTTGTATTACCCCATCTGAACTTATTAGGTAAAATACTAAATCTTCTGTGGTTTATAATTTTCACAGTTAACATTTTTATAGATACCTACATAATATAATATAATTTTCAATCGTACAATAAAATTATCGTTTGTTCACATAATTTCACGTTAACATGCAATTTTTGTTTAAAAAATTGAAATATATTGAAAGCAAACTAGGCTTACAACGTTAACAGAACAAACAATACCTCTAAAAATAAAATCTTTAGAGTATTTGACATGTTAAATATATTAAAACGGGTCACTCACGTATTTTAAGCCAAAAATTGCTGGACATGTTTCACTCCCAAAGTTTGCACCCGCAGCAGCGTCGGTCCGCCAAGGTAGGGAGTGAAACATGTCGAGAAATTTCGACCTGAAATACATGAGCTCACTCATTTTAATGTAAAGTAACTTTACTTCACGTACATACAAGATTAAATCAATACATAATGACTCAAAAGAAAAATGACGACGCTTTAACTGACTGAATGTTTTAATATATTTGACATGTCACGACATTGCTGAAATGACCTCCCCCTAGTTTACAGCGATGTCACGACTGAATCTATCTGGGAAATTTCAGGCTATAGCCACAATCCGTACAACGGAGTAATTTGCAACGATATTATTCTAGCGACCGGCGTCTTCTCGTCGAAGGAACTCTGGAAGCTGTCCAAAGGTAATCTTTACAACTCTATTATCATCATCATCTTCCTCGCGTTATCCCGGCATTTTGCCACGGCTCATGGGAGCCTCGGGTCCGCTTGACAACTAATCCTAAGAATTGGCGTAGGCACTATTTTTTACGAAAGCGATTGCCATCTGACCTTCCAACCCAAAGGGGAAAACTAGGCCTTGTTAGGATTAGTCCGGTTTCCTCACGATGTTTTCCTTCACCGAAAAGCGACTGGTATAAATATCAAATGATATTCCGTACATAAGTTCCGAAAAACTCATTGGTACGAGCCGGGGGTTTGAACCCGCGACCTCCGGATTGAAAGTCGCACGCTCTTACCGCTAGGCCACCAGCGCTTTACAACTCTATTATATAATAAATATATTAATAACGGGTCACTCACGTATTGTAGTCGAAAAAACGCTCGAAAAACGAAACATGTCGAGCGTTCTTGACTTAAAATACGTGAGTGACCCGTTATTAATATATTTAATATGTCTGTGTCTCACGGATGATTTTGTTATTAAAATCTGTTACATAGATATAAATAAATAAATAAATATATTTTTTTAAAGTATTATGGGACAATATTACACAAATAGACCTCAGTAAGCTCAATAAGGCTTGTGTTGTACTGTCCGTACGCCAATTCCGTGCATTCGGAGGTCGAGGAAGTGGGAGGTGTGCGCCGCGCCCGTACGTACAAAATGACACCACTCGGTCATGACGCCCAAATCAGATCAGGTTGAGACCACTCAACCGATCTGCGCTGGAGCGAAAACTCTTTAGGAGTATTCCAGCGTAGCAAAACCGTCTCGTGTGATGCGGAAGGGTCCTAGATTTTCCCCAGGCAAAAAAAAAAAAAAATGACGCCCAACATTCCTAACATTCCTCAGCCGTGCACGGAATTCGCTCGCGGACAGTAGGTACTAGACGACGATATATATATATAATATAATATGTGACGTTTTCAATCAAAAGGTACCACATTGTCGCTTGTCGATAAGGTTGATTTCTAATTGAAGCTATATGGAAATAGCGCCTTACTGACAAGCGACAATAAGTACCCTTTTGGTTGAAAATGGCACATGTAATAACATCGAAAGTCTGGATGTTTAGATGGTCAACTGATCGTAATCTGTATATATAGCTATATCATCAGCCTGGGGTCCGCTTGGCAACTAATCCCAAGAATTGGCGTAGGCACTAGTTTTTACGAAAGCGACTGCCATCTGACCGTCCAACCCAGGGGGGAAACTAGGCCTTGTCGGGATTATTCCGGTTTCCTCACGATGTTTCGTACATAAGTTCCGAAAAACTCATTGGTACGAGCCGGGGTTTGAACCCGCGACCTCCGGATTGCAAGTCGCACGCTCTTACCGCTAGGCCACCAGCGCCAATATATAGCAATATATATAATATAAATACTTAAATACGAAGAAAACATCCATGACTCAGGAACAAATACTTGTGATGAACTCACAAATAAATGCCCTTCCCGGGATTCGAACACGGGACCAGCTACATACTAGGGTCACTATGCCAGCGATGCTACAGAGGCCATATAAGAGATCTTCTTCTCAAGATTTCCACGAAGTTCTTAAACATGGACCTATGTGTGGACTCGAATTCAATATGATAATGTAAACGCGGCTGGGTACTTATGTATTATGCAATTTATGCGATTTCAACTAAAATTTGTTAAAGATTTTAAGACTTAGTTATCACTAACTTCTATCATGAAATAACACATAAACAAACACAACGCATAATTGTTCAAGTTTAAGTAGGTAATCATTTCAAAAAGGTGAAAGGTCTTAGATTTAAATATAACCTTTCATAGCTACTTAATGATTTTGTTTAATTGTAGGTAGTTTCTATATTGTTTCGCTAGATGCTTACACTTCAAGAGTTTTCTATTAGTGTATTCATGTTATTCTTTTGTCTTTGTGAGTTAAGAAGTGTTAAGTGGGTTAGGAAGGCAAGTCTTTCTATCAACTTCAAGAGTAGTCTTATAATAACACTCACATATTATTCTTTAATAACCTATCATTATTATACTCCAGCCTCAATCCTCCAAGAAACGGGCTCAGAGTCCCCAAGCGGCTCAGGCGGTATAAAGCTCGAGTCCGGGTACTACTGCGGGTATAATAGTCCCGCACCGCCTGCATTCGAGCCTCCGGCAGAGCGCGCCACGCCGTCTATGCTCGTAGGACAATGTTTCAGTAAGTTATCTGTATACTCCAGCCTTTAAGAGAGGTTATCTTTAGTATAAAGCTCGAGTCTGGGTACTACTGCGGGTATAATAGTCCCGCACCGCCTGCATTCGAACCTCCAGCAGAGCGAGCCACGCCGTCTATGCTCGTAGGACAATGTTTCAGTAAGTTATCTGTATACTCCAGCCTTTAAGAGAGGTTATCTTTAGTATAATGCTCGAGTCTGGGTACTACTGCGGGTATAATAGTCCCGCACCGCCTGGATTCGAGCCTCCGGCAGAGCGCGCCACGCCGTCTATGCTCGTAGGACAATGTTTTAGTAAGTTATCTGTATACTCCAGCCTTCAAGAGTATCTTCGGTATAAACCTAGAGGATTATTGCGGGCCTCTGGTAGAGAGCGCCATTCCATCTATTCTATTCGGACAATGTTTCAGTAAGTAGCATAGATAATTATATCCAGGCTCGATCCTTTTTTTGATATAGGAGGCAAACGACCAGACGAATCACCTGATGATAAGTGATTACCGTCGCCCATGGACACCCGCGACACCAGAGGAGTTGTAAGTGCGTTGTCGGCTTCAAAGCATCGGTCTCGGCCCTCTCGATCTTTTATAGAAAATGGAAAAATTCGTGGCACACTATATAGGTTAACAAGAGGAACAAAAAGCAAACCGCATTTGCATTTTCGCGCATGCCTTTATTTAATCGCTTCTATTTGTTTATTTCAGGTATCCCTCCCAGTTCAGCGGGTCTCAGCCAAGCCCCCCTGGTGTCATCCAACACCATATTCTACCAGCACCCACCGCCGCCCACCGACACACATCCAACTGGTAAGTGACTAAAAGTATGCAGAGATCATTTGAAAGGTCAGCAACCGCTTTCAGCCTTTTCTTGTCGAATTGAGACATTTTTCGAGATCGTTAAGCAAATAAATGTATATACTAGTTTAGTGTAGTCTTATAAGGGTAACTGATCAAATCAAGGCCGCAATTAATTGATCGTAATTGTAAGGAACAAAATGATTCTGGGTTGTAAAGTGCAACACAACTTTATAATCGCGTATTTAAAATTTAAAATCTTTGAGACCAGATCATACAAGTAAATAATAAGTTGATTTTTGCTTTCCAGCCTCAGACGCGTTAAGCAGCCACCACTCCAGCGCCAAATACGACGGGACGACGCAGGACTCACTCGGGGACTTCGTGACCTTCGTCTGCCAGGAGCCCACGGATGTCCACCAACTACAGGTAACCTACAGATTTACCAGTATCTTTCACAAACGCTACACTTTTGATTATTCTGAGAGTAGTAGTAGGAGAGTAGTCAAACTAAGACTAGCTAGGAAGCCTGGTCTTAGTTTGACTAAAGTTTTCAGTCATCGTATTCAGATAATCCGTACCTAGGGTGACTGTAGCAGTCACCCTACCTATAATGAAATCGTGTAGGTAGAAAGAAATTTATGAGGATTAACTGAACTGAAGAAGAAAAAGATTCCTTTTAAGAGTCTCCAGCAAGTTCGGTTCTCCATAAAAAACGTAATTAAGCGCTCATTTTAAAACGACTAGCTAGATTGCTCTGAAACTTTGTATTTACTTACAATAGAATAAGGTATAATTAGTGTATGTAGCTTCAGATTTTTGCTCTATTTCGTTTTTTTATATACTAGAGCTATATAAACTATTTACAGACCTAGATATACCTCATGTCATTGTATGTACTAAGTTCCATTACAATCCAACACGTAGTTTTAAATGAGAACGATACTCCGTTTGTATGGGAAGGGGAATTCGGCCGAGCTTGGCGGGGACTTAATGTTTGGGTATTTGTCTCGTTCCAGGTTCACGGCCTCTCCCGAAGTCCGAAGCCAGCATACTTCAGCAGCTCAATGCTGCCGCCGGCGCCACTGCCGCCCATGGCGCGGCCCGTGGCCATCATACGGTCCACAGGTAATTGTTGTAAGTCACGTCACATTACACACTTCATTCACTAATTTCTCTCTCTCTCTCTCTCTCTAGTATTGCTTAGCGTTTATCGCGTTTGCGTCCTCCACTGTTGCTTCAGAGCCCAGGGTCTGCTTTCCTACTTTTTCTGCTTCACTTCGACGACTTCCGTCATCATCTTTAGTAAGACCATTAGTACTCATGTCATCATTTGCATCATCCAGCTAGCACCTCCACGGCTTTCCCCTTTTTACCGGTCCCAGGAGGAAAGACTTCATTCTACTCTGTCTACACAGTATCACACGTTGAGGCAGTGAGGAGAAAATTTCTTCCGTCAAACAAAGAAGATCGACAATCTACTCAAACCCGCATAGAAGCGTTGATAAAGGCACCGCATTACTTGTTAATTACTGAACAAGAATTAAATCGATTTCGGTTACTTGTAAGAATAAAGTTAGGATTATTAAATAGTTGAGATAGGTAATTAATGTAATTATTACTTATGTCAATTTAATCATATTACAGCGGCCCGCGAGGACTACATGGCGCTATCCTCCCTCCCAGCGAGCGAGCTAAGCTCCCCGCCGTCCCCAGAGCGCTCGCCGCCAACCTCCCCCCGCCGCCGCTCGCCGCACTACCGCACCGACTGCCCGCCGATATCGCACTACAACCACTTCTCACAGCCCCAGCAGGTACACACAGGGAACTAAGTTCCCCACCGTCCCCAGAGCGCTCGCCGCCGACCTTCCCCTACAGCCGCTCCCCGCACTACTGCGCCGACTGCCCGCCAATATCACACTACAACCACTTCTCACAGCCCCAGCAGGTATATAGTTTTGACATAACAAAGATTTGTATTACAAATAACACAAAATCGGATAACATCGGTAGTGTAACACGGCTAAATTACATACCTACAATGACGAGTGGCTCAACAATCTCGGTTAGCTGTACATCGTATTTCTTCTTGTTCGTTAGATAAGAAAGTCAGGTTTAGAAGTTGAGCCACTATATCAGTCCGGCCGTTCCTGGTCTATTGTGATCGCCACCTACTGTTCTCGGTCAGGGGCGGGCGTATATATGACTACCCAAAAGTGAGCCACGAGTGCGCATTAAAACAGTATAGTCTGTGGGGATACGCAAGAGTGAACCAGCGAGAGAAGCAGCTAATACATACAGCGAGGGAACTAAGTTGACTAAGTTTCCCACCGTCCCCAAAGCGTTTGCCGCTGACCTCCCCGCACTACCGCGCCGATTGCCCACCCACATCGCACTACAACCACTTCTCACATCCACAGCAGGTAGGTACTAGGGAGCTGAGTTCATCGCATTGCGTTCCTCGCCAACTGTAGCACAATTACTACCGCGCCGACTGCCCGCCGTCATCGCACTACAACCACTTCTCACAGCCACAGCAGGTACGTACTAGGGAGCTGAGTTCATCGCCTTGCGTTCCTCTCCAACTGTAGCACAATTACTACCGCGCCGACTGCCCGCCGACATCGCACTACAACCACTTCTCACAGCCACAGCAGGTACGTACTAGGGAGCTGAGTTCATCGCATTGCGTTCCTCGCCAACTGTAGCACACTTACTACCGCGCCGACTGCCCGCCGGTATCGCGCTGCAACGAACTTCTAGCCTCAACAGGTGATATTACTCCATAATATCTTCTTCCCCAAATAGTGAGCCAAGGTGATGGTAATGTTGATTACACTATAGAGCTTAAATTTTTTGATATCTATTAATACTTTGACTATGTATACTCGTACTTATATTACTTTTTCCCGATGTGAATGGATAGTCAAAGTTGAAAAATCAGTCATCATTATCGTAGATTTTAAAAGTCGGCGCTATATCAATCGGTCACCGACATACATTTAAAATCCTACACGACATATGCATAATTTCTACGTGCTATTTTTAAATTCATCGAGTTGGTCGGCCTCTGTCGAGAGATTAAAAATAAATATAAATCTGACACGCGCCGCTATTAGTTTCAAGTAACGCGTGCTATACCTACTACATATATCTAATTATAGACCAAACAAATTAAAAACTGTAATAGATGTCATATATTTAAAAAAAAAGTGACGAAGCTTCAGTGGTTAAGGATTCGAACCGGCGTCTTTAGCTACCGCGGCTAACGCCATGAACCCCTAGGCCACCTCGCCACGGCGGTACCTATCCCAATTTCTCGACTATAAGTAAATATGCTATCTTTGTAAGACTAGGCGTCTTTGACCAGCTCTAAGGGCAAGCAGTCAAAGTAAGTACCTAAAGTAAGTCAAAGTAGAGCTGGTCAGAGACGCCTAATAGTCTTACTAAGATGGCATATAGTCGAGAAATTGGGATGGGTACCGCGCAATTTCTGAGCATACACATTTTTTCTACTCGTCGAATGGTTGAATTAAGATTTCGTATACTAAACTGTAATTGGGTACTTTTCATGTAACTCAACTATAATATAAATTTCGAAACAGTTTAGTCAACTATCATGAAATTGACCAATCACAGCTCGCCGCGGTTAACAGGACGAAATAAAACGATAGCTCAAATTAATTGTTTAGTTTAGAAATAAAACTATGAAAACGGATTATATCGCGTATATTGAATTTATAATACATCCCGACGTTTCGAACTCTTTACAGCGTAGCGTAGTTTAGGTTGTATAGTAGAAACAATTGCTTCATAAGTCAGAGATGCGCATGTTACACTCTTAATATAGCAACATTCATAGACTACGAAAACCGCCAATATCAAGAAAAAAACTGTCTAAAAATTGAATTTAGCAAGGAGCAAGTACCAGGGCCTCACTAGTTACGAGAAGGTGTCGTTGACCAACCCGCCGGGCCCCGGCGGCCGGGGCGTGTACGAGTATTAAGATATCGCGGCTGCTCGCGTATCTTAGCTGTATACTTTTAGTTTGTTTACCTATATCATTCTACTAGTTTAAAGTATTATTTTTGTTGAATCGTAAAAAAAGTATTGTATACAATAGTGATATAATCAAGCTTTTCAATCTAGTACCCAATAAGGCTACTCAGCAAGCTTCGTGGCCTTAATACGGTACTCGGCTGAAAAGCTCTCCATTATATCACAATTGTTTAAAATACTATAGGAGGAACGACTGGTAATATGTATTGTCATATATTCCAGGTGTTTAGCTACGGGCCGCTAAGCGGCGTGGGCCTGGGGGGCGGCGGCGCGGCGTGCGCGGGCGGCGGCGGCGCGTCCCCGCCTGGCGGGCTCGGGCTGTACGCGCCGCGCGCGCCGCACAGGGCTGCCGTCAGGTACTCATACTCGTATGTATAGTATAGCCTATGTGGGCCTTTTTGGCGTTTTCAAAACCAGCGGCAGTAGGCCGAGTAGTTCTAAGCTGGTGGTGCGGCTATATACCCTAGTAGCATTTTGGTACGGCATTTTGTTGGGCCTCTATAACTAAACAGAGGCCTAACAAAATGCCTACCAAAATGCTACTAGGGTACACCTAGTGCGCCACCTAGGGCAGCCCCAACATAAATTTATGAATTTGGACGCCGTCGGCGTTATAACTTCAAAAAAATCTGCTGTAGATCTATTTTCAGTGCCCACAAAAACAACGCTAATTGTGATTTCTTTAACAAATTCTCTCATATAAGATAGGTTCCCTTTGTTTTGTTTTTGTAAAATGTTCTCTTATAATAATTTCAGATGGAACGCGCCATTCCCTACTCTGGAGGAGGAATTCAACATTATGACTGCACCCGCTGGGCCCGATCATGTCGTTCTATTGGACGATGGTAAATAATGATAACTTTGTCATTACTTTACAAAACCTTTTTCCATGAAACGCTAGCCAGTGTGGGGAAAAATCCTGACAAGTCAGGACTTATGCTAAAGTATTGGCTTTTATTTATATATGTCAAGCTTGTGAGAGAAAATCATGCATGGTGCATACATATTTATGGCTATTGGATTTGATTGTCAAGTACACACAACTGCAAAAGAGCATAGCTACTTTATGAATTAATTTAATTCATAATATGTGTCCTCAGTTTTCGTGCTCAATATTATTTCGACTTGGCATTAAGACCATCATTTTAATTTTCACTGCATTTCTTTGGCTTTCATCTCCTTTAATAATTCCCCGACCAAGAGATCTTTGCTTGTCCAATATTTAGGAAGCAGCATCCTGCAGAACATTTATCCTTTAAATAAATAAATAAAAATGTTATTTATTTAGGTATCAACACATTACATTTATACATTCTAATCTATATTAAATTTTACTTTATGGAATCGAATACCATTGTGTATTGTGCTTGGTACTAATTTACCATTCCCTTCCAGAACGCTTCTTCCAATCCAACGTGATAACCTCCGAAGCGACGGCGATGGACACGGCGGCCGTCGCCGTCGACTCCGAGGACATCGCGCCGGACAAAGCGCCGGACCTGCGCTCGCCGTGATCCGGAGCGTCGGCGTCGTGCGAGCGCGCCGCCGCCGACGCCGCCGCCGCCGCCGCCGACGCCGAGCTGGACGCGCACACCGTGCTGCGCTGGACGCCCGCGCCGCCGCCGCATTGGCGACCTGTACTGCATAGAGCCAATTAATATACAAACGTGAAAAACCTACACGAGTACACAGTTCTGACACTAAAATCTCGCGTTTTGTACAAATATTTAGTGATTAGAATGGGATATGGCGATATAATTTCATTATTTTTACCTTATCAGAGGTTTCAGCTGGTGTAAGCCACGGATCACGGATGACTGACGTCCCATCAAAATGTCAACGGAGATTGAACTACCCAAAAATAGTTTATAGAACATTTTTATAAACAATTTTCGGGTAGTTTAATGTTCGCGTTAGAGCCGTTCATAACACTTAATATATACACAGTTCTTGTAAAAAAAAAAATGTCTGAACTACCAATGAAAAAAAAAATCTGATTTCAAGTTAACATTGCAGTCTATATTGTAACTACCCTTAAACTTCATCGCGAAAAAGTGTTTTTCAAGTCTCCAATGCTTCGCTGTAAGCACCGTGGTCATAGAAGTTTTTTTGGGGTAAATACAAAACCCCATTTTTAATGGTTGTTAGAATAAAGACACAAAACTAATTCATCTTCAGGCCTTTTCAACAGTAGAGAAGGCGCAGTCACAATGTTTTCAAAGAAATGTAATAAGGGAAATTAAATGATCGACCAATGAAAAAAATGCGCGACATGGCTACGTCAAACAAAACAATAGCATAACATGTAAAAAAAATACTTTTTGGTAACCACGCCCCACGCATTGAATTATTCACTGTAAAATGTACGTAATTAATTTGACAATCTGTATAGCCCGCTCCAGACTACGCGGCGCGAAGCTGCGAACGCGAGTGTGGAGTCGATTTTGTTGATTAGCGAACTAGACTCCGCAAGTCCGCACTCGCGTTCGCGCACGAGTGTGGAGGGGGTTTAACATCTGCATACGGAATGATGAATATAATAAAAAAGTTTAAATATGTTGACGATCAAGTTAATAAAACTTAACATAGATTTTACCACCAGTTTCCTGTGTAAAGTAAATCGCAAAATTAATTCCAGTTTCACCATCAGTACTGTTAATTTTGTGAAACTAAAAGCAATAATAATCCAGGGCAAAGACGTTTAGTGTAAATATTATATTAATGGTTGTAGTTGAAATTTAGATTTTACTTTACGGCGTCGCCTGTCTGTATTAAAGCTAGTCCTTAACTGATAAAAATGTTAAATTAATTTGCCTATAGGATAATCTACGTATAAGTAGTAAATTTCAGTACGCAATGACTTTGTTGGGGCGTCTTTTTGGGAATTGAGAACAGTGCCATCTAGCGGACGTTGCCGGCAACTGATAGAGACAGGCGGCGCTCTGTTCATTATACTCATTAAGGCGAACAAAATACAATACTCCAACGATGTAAAAATAGCTACGAAAAAACATTATATATTCTAATATTTTTATAGAATACGAAAACGAGTATGATATGATCAAGCCTTCCAGTAATTTAGTGAAATAAAAGTTAATGCAGCTTATAATTCGTTTGCTAAGCTGTGAAACAGTAAGGACAAGCTATACTCAACCTGATTAGGTATTTAAGTAAAAAATATAACCGTTTTTACTTAAATACCCAGGCAAAAGTATAAATATGAAATCAAATGCTTCCAAGTAAAAACACGTTTATTATTGACAAAAGTGTGATATTATAATTTGTTTTTTGTTTCGTTGTTGTGTGTTTTGTATTGAAGGTTAGAATAAGTGTGTAGTTTACGAATTTGTTTTAATTTATTGAACGAATATTTATGAAAGACGAGCCTTGCTTAAGATTAGTTTAGTGATTAGTAGCAAAGTCTAGGGTCGAGTTGTTGTTTCGATTCGAGAAATAAGTCATTAAACTACTATTTAAGCATTAGAATAAAATGTTACCTTTATTTACTGCAACAGTTAGAGATGCCGATCGGTACTGTTATTATTGACTTCTTCTTTATTGAAAAAAAAAAAAACAAATCAATGTTTTTATTAAAATTGGCTACCGATGAACAAAAATGTATATGAATATTTGTTACTAAACTAAGAACATGAAAATACTTATATTTAAAGCATCTCTTGGAGTTTATGAAAATAAAAAGCAATAAAAACATCGAATAGTTTCGAATCGAAATGACAATAAGCAATAATTGTAGTTGGACATTCGTCTGGACAGTTTATAGGTGCCTTTCACGAATAAAAACGTATAATAATATAACTTACTTATGGTAACTTGTACATTGTAGTGATCTTTTAAAATCCATCCGCTCATACCTGTAACGTGGACAATTCATACCTATTTATCTTAAGACGATCATATTTGGATATTAAAAAACATTACCTTATTTGCAGGTACTGTAAATAATTAGTATACTTATCCTCTTTTATTACTACCTACCTACATTTAAAAAAATGGTGAATACCATCGACGAATTGCATAGAAAAATAAATAATAATTTACATTTATTGCAGTTTTACTTCAAAGTTTATATAAATTTGGAGCAATTTTTTAAATATCCAAATATGATAACTAATATTTACCTATAGCCTTAATCCTCTAATTATAGAACCTAGTTTTTTTCTCACCCTGTTCATTGTATACTTATGAAACCCTTTTTTAAAGCGTTAAGTGCTATTCCTGTTGGCCATCGTTGACTTTGAACGGGGTTTTTTTTCGAGCCTCTCGAGAAAAGCTAGTCATTAGAAATACTATGTAAATTTAATGTTTAAAATTTAAATTATAATATTTACATGCGCCCCTTACGCTTATTAGTAAGGGGTAGAAACTAAATTGTGGCCAAATTACACTTAACGAAATCCAAATATATATACATTTTATTAGTGTTAGGGATACGTAAGTATGGTTAAGATTGTTTGCATGTTTATTTCTTTGTTGATGACTATTCAAAGAGGATTATGCGATTTTGGCGAAGCTACTAAATTCGCAAGCTTGTAAATTGTCGTGCAAGTACAGTATAAAATATAATAAAAGTATTAAGTGTATTCTAATAAAAACCACCATTTCCTTGGCACTTTCATAAAATAACATAGTAACACATAACAAAGTGAAGTGAGAGCTTGAGAATGTTCTTAAAAAAATGTTTAAATATCCTCGTTCGAAAAAATCCTACTTGCTTGGTCACCAACCGCCTGCTGGTAGTAAGAACATATAGCATGATGAAGAGCCCTTTAAACTTTCATATGTGTGGGGGTCAAAAATCGCGGGTTCACATCTCGGTTGTGCTGTACTAAAAACTCGGTTAGGATACTTACCTATCATAAGTACATAGACAAGAGGTTCCACATTTAAAGTTATGAAGTTTGACCCGTTCAACGAAATATTGAACCAATTATCTTTTTAACCTGTTTTTTAGGAAGGTACTCCGCTTGTTCAAATATTTACAAGCGTTCATGAAACAGGAGTGTTTCAGCATTAACCTGAAAAACACACAAACAGACTTAGTAGAGAATCTTATGCAAAAATACTTATAAACATTTTTCCTCATGCTTTGTTTTTAGGATTTTTGTACAAATGAACATAAAAATAATACAAAGTGAAATCTAATAATAATTGCTATATGTTCTGAGCTATGGCTTCAATGTATTTTATATAATTTTTGGATTCATTATGTATACTTACTAATTTTGATCAACTTTACTTTCTCTCGCCACCATCTTAAGTACAGTGCTTTGAATTTAAACAGTAAAACTAGCCTGATAGGGAAACTTAGCAATATTGACAAGCAATAGATAAAGTATATTATAAAAATCAGCTTTAGGGAAGCTAGATATTGGTACTGAAGTAGAACAATCCTATATTATAACGGTTGCAAAACATATTTTTTCAATAGAAACTGGTTATTAAGCGTGTTCATAAAAAAGAAGTACACTGTCAGTATTATTGATCATACAAATTAGGCGGCTGTATTTTTGGTGTACAGGTATTTTTTTCATATATTCTGATTGCTAGAAAGCCTTTAATTTGCTTTAGTATTATATGCATTCTAATAATAACATCAAAAAATTATACACAACAAAAAATATATAGCTTGAGCAAGTATGAATAATTGAAATAAAAATGAAAATGTTTGTACATATACATATATAAGAAAATGCTATAAAATGAAGTAAAAAATACTGACAGTGTGCAGCTAAAAATAAAGTTGGATTTGATGTAGATTTCGGTACAATTAAATAGCTGGTACACATAGTCAGCTGATAGTTCAACTAGGCAGAAAGGCCAGAATTAGTCAATTGCTAGCTATAGACATTAATAGATGATAAAAAAAACAATTATAAGGAATAAATAGTTACTTAAATGTCACTTAAGGCTTGTCGATTGCAATTGGGCTCGTGGTCTGTAAGGAATGACATTGAAAAGTATGGCAATAATGGTCCTGTATTTTACCGAACAAATTTTCACCGAATTAGCAATTAGGTATATTCAAAAAGTCCTACTGTGGGCATTTTTTAATAAGAAATAGTATGAAATCCGAATACTCATTTAGAAAACAAATAAAATAAAAACACTTTTTCAAAGAAAAATCGTGAAAAATTGTTTGGAAAAATGTCAGGATAACTAATAAAATGGTGACGAATTTAAAAGCTCATTGGTGCCGAAAATTCTAGACTGTGATTCAACTGTTCATGCTGAACGTGTCTTATATTGAAATAGTTGTTTTTGTATGATTGGCGATTAATATAATGCATACGGTACGGACATGTTGTATGAAATGCATTTGTTAGAGAACCGAACCTGATACGGTCCATATTCCTAAGCGTATTACCATTTTCTCATTTTACGGCACACTTTGATGTAGTATGTGATTCAATTAAACGCAAAATGAAAGCCTAAGTCATCATAAAACCAAGTTGCTAAACAGTAAGATAGATTCGGACCAAGTTAACTATGCACGGCAGTTGCAACAACAAAATGTGTCAGTGTCATCATTGCTGTCAAATTTCTATGAAAATATGTCGTTTATATTGACACTCCCTCACTTTGTTCTGTTCAAGTCAGTGCAAAGTTAGCTAAGACGAACTCTATTCCTCTTGATTGATGAGTAAATAATGTCATATTGACACTAATTGTGTAATGGTGATCCAGGCCACTAATTAGATTATCCGCGAATAAAATGAAATTAAGAAATAATGGTACTATGCTTAGCGGGAGAAATAACTGAGAATAAAAATGTTTTTGAACGACAGCTGTCAGTAGTTTCGATAGATTTTAATTTCTTAGTAGCTTTGCATTGTTTTTATGCGTGACAAACACAGGAGAACGTGTAAATAATACTTAGGAAGAACAGTAAACAGAAAATCATATGACAGAAGCCTATTTAATATGGAGAAATAAATTTTTAATACTTAAACTCCAATATAATTGACACGTTAAGACCCACAGCGTGCTAAAACATAAATAAAAAAAGTGTGGCTGCTAAGGAACATAATTTGAAAAATGTCGTAACTGAAAACTCTTGCGTGTTTGTCACAGTAAAGTTATCTCATTTTCATAGCACCAGTGTACGATAATGGAGTAATGAAAGCCTAAACATTATGTGCCTTAGATACAACAATATTGTATGATATTTATGATGCGTTCTATACAACGTGCTAAATAGAATAAATGATAAACATTATTTTAAATGCCTGAGTGATCGTCATTGTAAGTGTTCCTTTCAGCAGCTTGTGTGATCTCTTCTGGGACTGCGTCACCCTTTTACTTAAAGGTTCCAAAAATATCGGTCAACTATTGGCCCAGGGCTTGGTATTGTACTTACTTATCTCCAAGGTGTTTTCTTCCTTTTTTAAGGCTGATGCTATCAGTCAATGATGACGGTATCACATAAGCGAAATATTGTCATTCATTATTGATTGCCTTCAGCCTCTTTAATCCCAATATTTCTTATTTGAAAATTATTACCAAAATTGTAACTAGACACCAGTCTGGAGTTAATTTCGAATCCAATAAATTTGTAACCCTCTTGTAATGTTATTCTACTATTAAGTAACGCTTCGAAGCGTAGTTTTGCTGACATATAAATACTTCTACTATATTGTATAATTTTAGTATACCTACCTACATTATACCCATTTAAGTACCTAATTGTATATTTTACTGGAATATATCTTAATCCAACAAAATTTGAATTAGCGTGGCTTTTTGTTTAAAAAAAGTAGTAATCGCATGGCTTATTTAAACTATTTCTATATATTTGGAACCACACCTATTCTATAAAAATCGCACATAAGTTTCTTATTTATTTTCAAACTGATTATTGAAAGTGAATACAAACAGATCCGTCTTATTATTAGAGTTGTACACACGATCAGTAATAATGACGGCACTTAGTTCGTAAAATATAAATGAGAAATTATTGGAAATACTCAAATGACGCCGTCAATATTTACTGACACTGTGTGTAATATTTTTAATTTTCGTGGATTTCTGAAAGTAAATAACATACGTAAATAGTAATAAAGTTAAGAATAATTAACCAATAGTGACTCGTAGCGACGATTTATTTCGTTGAAATGCAATTATGTTTTTTTAGCAAATTTAATTAAAAACCTAGAATTATTCTAATTGTGTGTAAATATGTTATAATTGTATTTAATTGATTTAAAATTTAGTTTTTACTTAGATTACAGTGTTTGTTACAATCCATTTTCAAAGCTTTCATATTCTACATACTCTCCCATTGTTTTTAATTTTGTATACCTAAGAAAATCGGTTAAATAGCATTTGCTTTCTTAAAAATAACTAGAAATCTGGATAGGTCATATGTTTCACTAATGATAGACTTGTAAAAATGTTATAACTTGTATTTTTAACCTATACATAGTAAGATATTTATAGAAATTTAGTCGTTTAAATATTTCGAACGACTTGTTATAAAAAACATTGGTGCTTAAAGCTTAAACAAAATATGGAGGCACTTCGTGTCAAGTGTGTATTGTCATGGGAGGTTAAGAGCATATGACATAGCATGCGTTGTTACGCTCGTGAGTCGCGTTCACTTGTTTCAATAAATACTTTCTTTTTATGTTGTACGTACAGCTATTTCCAGCATGTATTCCAAAGTGCGCATAATTGATTGCTGTTCAAAAAGTCGTTATCTTATTTTTTTTTCTTTAATAAAGGGCTTTTTCGAGTGAACGAATATGTCGCCCCAAAGTCGTTATCGTTTAGACAAAGTTGGTAGTAAAACGATGATCACAGTTTACTTAACAGGTCATTATAATATTGACAGTGAATCCGAGGGGCTAAACCGCCCTGAAATCCTTTTTCAAGTCGGTATATTTGTTTACTCACTATATTACCTATTTTGTTCTTCAGAATTTTTTACCTCACTACAAGGTTATAGCATGCAGTTTCGCTATACCTATTTGCAGTTAAAAACTACCTTATTTCATGTAGTTTAAAATTAAAATTCCATAAAATACAATAGTGATAATATGCGAAAGCTTCTTTTTTAATATTTGAAGAGCGTTTTTAATTTTAGCGCCATCTTAATTTCTATGTAAGAACTACGTGAGTTAGTCTTTTTACGAAGTCTTTTTATTAAGTATATAATACAATACAATAAAATAAAATACAATACAATACAATACAATACAATACAATACAATACAATATAATACAATACAATACAATACAATACAATACAATACAATACAATACAAGTATAATGATTAAACATATATTTTTTGTCTGAAACGATACGTATTCGGCATGAAACTAAACACTGTTGTACGAAATAAACGAGTGAGCGTGACCATTGAGCAGTTATAATAATGTAGGTAAACTTTGCTCAAATATCGATGAAACTGAAAGTGTTACAGTTGACGCAATACAAACAAACAAACACAATAATTGTCTTTTATTTATATTATACTCTTTACAGGTAAATAATTTATACTAATTATCAATCTCAGTATGAAATTGATTTGCGTCTCAATGAGATGTGAATTCTAGATTGTCTCTACGGCCTCCTATAGCGTAGTCGGCAGCATAGAGAAATAAGTAAGCATAGAGTGCTCACTCCATACGTTTTCTTACCAAAACGCGGGTAATTTTGTAGGCGACATCTAGCGTCAAGTAGCGGATTTATCAGTACTGCTAATAACTTGACAATCGGTTCCCTTTGTTTGACATAATTATTGAAAGTCATAATGTAATGATTGTCAGATTAGTCATTAGCCATAATTCTGAAACCGTTAACTTTTCAGGATTTTCGTAAGGTTACCCTATAGATAGGTTAGGTTAGGTTTGTTTTATGGCAATCCTGAAAAGTTACGCGTTTCTAAGAAAAACCATTATGACTAACGAAGATGCGGACAAACAATACATTATGACTTAAAACTTTATGGGAAACAATAGAGACCCGTAAATTAGGACCCATAATACCATGAGATTTTGAATGACAAATTATGTTCAACAATTTTTAGCTAATATTATAACCGGATGAACCGAAACTATTTTCAACTCCTTCTGCTTGCATAGTTGTAAATTGTTGAGCAACACACTTTTCATCAGTCGCGACACTCGTGACATCTAGTGTCAAGTGTCGACAACGAAATATTTTGAAGAACCCCATACTGTAGACTCTCGGGAAAACCTCGGAAGGGATTTTATCTCACAGCCGGAGCTTCCGCGGGAGGAAATTCCTCTTAAACCGCACAGTACGCGACCATTTAGGCTCTATGATGAACACCCTGACGACGGCGGGCGGTGCGGTGATAGAAAGCGGCCGTTGGCATATCATGTCATTGGCATTTATATTTAAGTGTTTATTTCTATCTATTACATATATCGTCGTTTATTATGGGTACTAGATGACGATATAGGGACCGTGCGCGTTAGAGGGTCTGCCATCTTGTGGCCTGAATCGGAACCATAAACATGTACATCACATGTACATTGACACTTCACGCCAAAGCAAGTGCTGCCATCTTGTGGGCTACTTTAGAAGCATAAACTACACATTTACGCCTCGCGCCAAAAATCTGACGTCTCCTGTGCTGCCCCCTACAGTTTACGCACGCTCCCTATATAGGCTTATGTTGTGGGCAACAACGTCAATCATTTTACTATGGAAATTGACAATAACACCGACGCGTTCAGGCCGCTGCAGTAGTGTCGGTGCAGTCGTGCAGCTGCAGCCAGAAATGGACTGTCACCTTTATTCAGGTTACTGTTGCTGTTGGCTATGGCTCCACGCACGCCTCCCAAAGGGAGCGCCCACTGCAGCCTGCACTGTATTTACTAAAGCAAATAAGAAATAGATAGATAGATAGATAGCGTTTATTCGTGGTAAAAAAGAGGAATACACGTACTATCCCCGTGCCAATTCCGTGCATTCGGAGGTCGAGGAAGTGGGAGGGTGTGCGCCGCGCCCGTACGTACAAAATGATACTACTCTGTCATGACGCCCAACATTCCTAACATTCCTCAGCCGTGCACGGAATTCGCGCGCGGACAGTACGTGTCTTCCTCTTTTATTCATCTTTTTGTCAGTCGGTGTCAGTAGAAAACGGCGCGAAACTCAAATTTTCTATGGGACGATAACCCTACGCGCCTACATTTATTAAATTTGCCGCCTTTTTCTACTGACGAGATTTGCTTGACCAACTTTACCTAGATAATCTAGATATGTAGAAAAAAACTATTGGTCTCTTGTCTACCCAAACGTTCTAGTAAACCCTAGAACCTCCGTTTTACAAATCGGTTAGCTATCATATTGAAATGTAGGACAACAATATTATCGTTAAATAATAACACATAATGACACAGTTGTTGAATGTATGAATGTGTTATGCCCTGGCAGTATGTTTAACTATACTAAACATTACTGCCTTTACATTAAGACATATTATATAAAACCCTGAATGCTAGTTTATACACGAATATTTGAAACTGTGCCGTCGTATTGTCATTATAATCTTATACATACCTATATATTCGTTTATAGGCATATCTGTTAGGGTGCTTCTTATTTCATTGAAGTTATATTTTTCTACAGGGCGCTTAATGTGATATCTACCACTAAAAAAACAATGTATTTTTGTTATTAAACGATCGTGAGACATATTTCAAAATATTTAGATCAGTACGGTTTCACTCACAATTATAGTCGGTTTTGGAGACATGTTTCGGATTCGTCGGGAATCCTTCCTCAGGCACGAGTGTCCCCGGCGGTTGTACTCCGGTAAGATTCCCCACGAATTCGGTCGCCAAAAGCGACTAAAAATAATAGTGAGCGAAACCGTACTAATCTAAATATTATGAATATATTTTTTAGATTTTTTTAAATACATTTTAGTTTGGACCAAATTTTGGAGTCCAAATTTTGGACTGTTAAACGTTTAATGTTAATAGCTTTAGATCTTTATTTTATATATCTATATTCATAGCTTTGTTTTCAATAAATTTGTTGTATTGTTAATATAATTTTTTTTTCTTTCTCTTTTTTGTTGTGGGGCGATGAGTCAGGGTGCATAATTATGCAACTTAACAAAAAATAATGTCGCTGTTATTTTTATTATTTTATTAATGTTTTAGGGGTTCTAGGTATTGATTTAGATATGCGATAGGTGCGATAAACACAAATAAAACAGATTGCTGTTATTTTATGTTAAATTGGACACAACACAACAACATATGCAACATGCTGAGATGAGGTCATTTCCTGGCACTTCTTAATCTTATTTTATGTTTTCTTTTATATTATGTAATGTCCTGTTTGTTTGTGCTTACGAATAAAATTTTAATCTATTCTATTCTAATACACTTTGAACCGTCATTCCACAATAAAAATCGAAAATAAAAATCATCTTTGGAGGGTCCAAATTTTCAAAGTGCGGTAGCGACCCCTAAAATGTATTTTTTAAAAATACATTGGTTTTTTAGTGGTAGATATCACATTAAGCGGGTGCCCCGTAGAAAAATATAACTTCGATGAAATAAGAAAATTTTATTCTATTCTATTCTAATACACTTTGAACCGTCATTCCACAATAAAAATCGAAAATAAAAATCATCTTTGGAGGGCCAAAATTTTCAAAGTGCGGTAGCGACCCCTAAAATGTATTTAAAAAAAAATTACATTGGTTTTTTAGTGGTAGATATCACATTAAGCGGGCGTCCCGTAGAAAAATATAACTTCGATGAAATAAGAAAATTTTATTCTATTCTATTCTAATACACTTTGAACCGTCATTCCACAATAAAAATCATTGGAGGGTCCAAATTTTCAAAGTGCGGTAGCTACCCCTAAAATGTACTATAAAAAAATACATTGGTTTTTAATGGTAGATAGATATCACATTAAGCGGGCGTCCCGTAGAAAAATATAACTTCGATGAAATAAGAAGCACCCTAAATTATATGTACAATATATATCTGTATCATCGTAATTGCTCGTCAAAAGATCACAGGAGTTTTTTTATGTTATTATTATTTACTAGCGACCCGCCCCGGCTTCGCACGGGTTACACAAAACCTTTATAAATTATACACTAAAACCTTCCTCAAGAATTACTCTATTGACAGGTGACCGCATCAAAATCCGTTGCGTAGTTTTAAAGATCTAAGCATACATAAGGGACAGACGGACAGCGGAAAACGACTTGGTTTTGTACTATGTAGTAATTCTATATTTAAATCATAATATTATGAATGAAATCGTTAATTCACAATGAACATATGGTAACATAAGATATAAGATCTTAATTTGTATACATTGCTTCCAATTATACATTCAGTCAAGATAGACATGTTAAAATATTTGACAGTGATATATATACCTATGTCACAGTCTGATAAAATTAGAATTAAATACAATTACACGATTAATTACAATTTGGCTCAAATATTTATAATAGTACGTAATTAATTTAATAAGAAATAAATAGAGCGATGATAATCAGATTAACAGAAAAAAGAAGAAATTACAATTAAAATTAGAATAAGTCGTTCTTTTAAATACATGTAAATTTAATGTCAGTCAATAGTGGAGTCACCCGTTGACCACGAACGCTGTAAAGAGTTCGAAACGTCGGGATGTATTATAAATTCAATATACGCGATATAATCCGTTTTCATAGTTTTATTTCATGAGTAACTATCGCGGTAACCGAAGACAATATTATGTCAGTCAATATTCAAAATGTATACAATAAAAATTCGTTAATACTATCAAAACATTTATCAATCAATATTTTATACAATTTTGTTTTAAACTTATATGTCGACGATCATTGTCCCGATAGTTGTTTCAGCGAACGGTCTCATAGCGAAGAGTCTCGACCAACACCTTGAGAGACTCGCTGGGTGGTTGGATCAAGGGTCAGATGCAGAAGGCGGTGATCTTGGACACGGCGCGGATAGTCCGGCGGTTCCTCTCTCTGCGGCCCTGACCACTGGCAGCTTGGGCCTTACCCCGCTGCTGGCGGCACCCTAAGTTCGGTTTTTTTAGGGTTCCGTACCCAGAGGGTAAAAACGGGACCCTATTACTATGACTCCTCTGTCCGTCTGTCCGTCTATCACCAGGCTGTATCTCATCAACAGTGATAGACAGCTGAAATTTTCACAGATTTATTTCTGTTGCCGCTATAACAACAAATACTAAAAAGTACGGAACCCTCGGTGGGCGAGTCCGACTCGCACTTGTCCGGTTTTTTATAATACTCATACTCATACTCGTTTCTTCATAATATTCTTAAAATATTACATGTCAAACATCAGAATATAAATTATTATCATCACATAATTGATAATGAAAACAAATTATGTCTAGAATTAAAATTACAATAAATCATTATGTTTAGTAAATTAAAAATACGTTATAAATAATTATGTCAAGATTAAAATATCATGTCATGTTAGTATATAGTTAGTACATTAGTACATATATAACTGGTTCACCCTCAATGGCCTAGTCCTTAACCTTGTAAAAACACAAGTAATGCACATTAACTTAGGTGGTAGACCTCCTAGGCCTTTATCAATTCACATTGACCACACACCCATACAACAAATTCAACACGCAAAATTCCTGGGGCTAACCCTAGACTCCGCCCTCAAATGGGACCAACATATAGACACCCTTTGTAAAAAGCTCTCTGGTGCATGCTTTGCTTTGGGAAAGCTTGCTCACGTACTACCTTACAAGGAACTACGATCTACTTCTCACTTCTCCATTCTAAAATGTGCTACGGCCTGGAACTATGGGGCACAGCGGCAGAGTGGCATCGAGTTTTCGTACTTCAGAAACGTGCCCTAAGAATAATAGCTAGAGCTCCACCAGGTACGTCAGCCAAACACTTATTCGCAGACATAAAGATACTCACATTACCCTCACAATTTATATTTAACATAGCTAAACACGTACACACTACACACACATAAACACACTTTTGTTACCAACAAACCCACACGCACTCGTTTAGGAAGCAAGGAACGACTACTATCAGCACCCCACAGACTAAGCAAGTCTTCAAAGACCATGCATGTCTTAGGTCCTAAGATTTATAACGCGCTGCCTAATGACATCAAAATATTAGACAGTACGAATATGTTTATTAACAAACTTAAAAAATGGCTAATTGATAAAACTTTTTATACTGTAATGCAATTATTCGACATGCTCGTCCTATGTTAATATGTTTATATATGTATTTTGTATTTTACTTTTATTTCCATATTATAAAAACCTAGTCTAAGATGAAAGACTTAGACTAGGGTTTTCTGTACAATTCCAAAATACGGCGGGTTCCACGGATGTTGCTTACATAATCTCGTCTCTCAAGGTGTTTCGGCAGAAAAAGCCTTGGCAGACTTATATATTCCTGAAATGCAGGTTCATACCTACCGACTGGAATTGGTTTCATGCTGGTATCAGATGGGTATATTTAGGGGTTCCGATGGTTACCTTTGAGAGCGTCTGCCAAGCACTTCCGGCAAAAAAATACTGTCAGATTTCGCTTTTCTGTATCTACCAGTAAATTTCTAACTGCTGCCATAACTATTATTTCAGTATCAGATGGGTAAAATTACCTCCCCTTTTGGCACCGGAAGTGGCTATCTTTTCTATACTTATGGCAAGTTTCGCCGTGGCAGACTATCAAATTTGATAGCATAACTTTTGTGGGAAACCATTGTGTATTTCATCGCGGTATCAAGTTGGTACGAAATTTTACGGTCGGCTTTTCTATTATTAAGTTATTCTTTGAAAAAACATGATATACGTAATAGCTGTGAACGATAATTATTAGCAAATAAGTAGAAAACGAAACATAATCCAATAAATCGAAGTTATTTGCAATCCTAGCCTGGCATCGAAAAATCAATACTCAGTCGATGTGACACGGAAAACGCCTGCCGAGACCGCTTAAAACGACAAAATCCTTCCACACATTAACTGTCACACTAAAACGTAATTTACTAGTATACAAATAGGGTCGAGTTTGGTTTGGACGCAAAGCGTTATTGCGACTCTGTCGCTCTCATCTTTGGAAGAACGGATAATCGACAACTAGCCTTGTGCGATATCGATTTTACTAGGGGCTACTTCCACTGGCGACACATCACGAAACTACTGTCATCTCTTTTTCGCATGGGTGGAAAATTTGTAAGTAGAAGAAGGATAGGTGTATGTTGTACGTGTCGTGGCTGGGACCGCTGGAAGGGGTTGCTATGGTAACGGTGGTACGAGGGTTAGATTTCCGATACTGCGGATCCGAATTATCAATAAAATTTTCGATATTCTTATTTGATTATGGCGGAAATCGTTATAAATGTTACTGTTAGTAATGGTAATGTTACTTTACGCATAGATGATGAAAATTTGGAGGTTGATAACGATTGTAATATTGATTTGGTAAGAATTTTATTGATAAATTTTGTTCAAAATGGCGTCTTGTTGGTATTTAGATTTGTAGTAGTTTTGTACCAAGTATTTTATAGAATAAAATAATAACGGTTCTGTATATAGTTAGTAGGTAAGTATTAGGTACTATAAATGTAGCATAAAGCTTTTCAGTCATATTAAGATAAGTATACTAAAAACTAAAAATAATGAAAATGCCTAGGTATTATGTAGGCTACCCAATATAGTTTTATGTACATAATATAATACCAATATATTATCGATCATATTTGTCCACGAGCACCATTAAATCAAGTGCTATTTTAAATGTTATGATTTCTTACCTCTTTATCAAGTCTTTCAACAAATTTAATGCTAAATTGAAATTAAATTAAAAAAAATTCATTAAGTTAAGTTTTTTTTGGCATACGGGAGAACAGTACCCGATATTTGGAAGCCGTGCGCGTATTAGAGGCAAACAGGTAGGTAATTAGGTAGGACCTTCTAGGTCAAGAGCATAAATATGTATACATTCCCAAAGTTTCAAAAATATGTGTACGCTCTTACACCTCAGACAATAAAGTCGTTTTCACATATTTTTGAGCCATTTGTCTTGATCGATATTTTTGCCTTCGACTGTACCTAGTCTTCTGATTCTGAGGAAATATGATAACTCGACAGAATCTGATAGACAGAAAGCTATATGTATAATGACAGTTTCTACAGATTTTCTAGTTTTATTTATTCAACGAAAATAACCCTATTTATAAAACCTTTAATTAGCGACACTAATTAAAATGAACGATTAAAATGTTAGGTACAGTCAGGTTTAATTTTAATAAATTAGGGGTAATTTAGTTTTAATTACCTACCTACGTTCGAATTTAGACACGTAATACTTAGTATAAATAATTACGTAAGTAACACTTAAAACAAATAAACTTAAAAAGTAAAAATGTAGAAAATGCCTATAAACAAATGCAGAGATATATATAGCAGAGCAATCCCATACCATATTTCTCTAAGATTCCCACGTTGCAGAGACGACTAGAGAAGTGTGGGGATCACTGTACCTACCTACTGCTTTGCTTCCCTTAGAATCTTAGAATGCTAATTTCTTGAAATAAATATACCTATAAAAATCGTTTAGGTTGTGAAGCGAATTCTATTTAAAGCACCCAAAACACCTTAACCTTCCTTATTATCGATCGTTCAATAATATGTAATCGATATTCATCGGAAATTAAACAAAATCAAAGTAACAATAAACCACCGCCAACGGACACTTCCTTAAAGAACCCCCACAACATCCTGCGCCACAATAACTTAAAAATTAAAAAATAAAGGTCAACGCACCCGGAAGGCACGAGCCACACAGGTGTTCGATAAATATCGATTTTTTAAAGAAATCGATGCGTGACGTCACGCGACAAAATGGCTGCCGCGTGCAGCTGGCGCCAAATAATACAATATTGTATTTGCGCGTGCTCAAATATGGAACTAACAAGCTCACGTACAGAGTTTATAAAAGTGATGTTTGACAGCGATGCGAACAACCGCAAAGTTAATTTTGTTATAATAAAAGTAGGGGTGCATAGTTTTGGGGTGGTTATGAGTTTAGTACGCAAATGTATTTTTTTATAATGCATTGTAGTTATGAATGTGTATTTTTTGCAGTTTTCTTTATAATACAGGTTTAGAGTAAGAATTGGACAATGGTTTGTCGTATTTATTCAAAAGATTACAGTTACCCTTTCATAATGTTAGAAATGTATTTCTTTGTCCGCTTGTCACACTTTAATCGTCAATATATTAGAAAAAAACCTTCTTTAGTAACGGAATAAAAACTTTTGAAGTTAGAGAACTAAACTGCTATAATTTATCACATTTCTTTTTACGTTACTTTTTTGCTGAAAAATGACAAGCAATTGACCCCATAACTCACCCCAGATCATTCCCAATATCTCATCCTTAACGCTTTATCAATTTATCGACTATCGTTTGATGTCAATCAGCCATCGATCGGTTGCTGTGCAAAGGTTTCTTTATAAAGGTTTCTTTCTATCGTTCGATAAAGCTTGACAATATTATCCCCACACAAAGTTTCATCTAAATCGGTAATTAAAAAAAACAATTACAAATATGGAATCAATGAAATATTAGATAATTTGTTAGAAAATGTCGAAATAAAAAAAAACTATAGTAAAAAAATATACAAACAACAGACAAGTACTAAAATTGTTTAGAGATGTAGAAGTCTCTAGGTGTCAGAGGTAAAATATATATGTACCTATTATAATAAAAACGATCATCAAATTATCCTTAGAGGTGTAAAGGGTCTCCAAGACTTGAATTGTTATATAAGTAATTAAAAAACAAGAAATTAGATTACTAGTTTATTGAGAAGTCCATAGACTGATAAGCGATATATGTCGATAACTAGGTTGGAATTTTGGTTTATCTTTCTATGGACCAGAAGAAATTTTGATAATCTCCAGGCTGACCCAGTAAGCGAAACTTTATACTTTTAAATGGCTTTCCTCAGCAAATTAAAAAAAATAATGAAACGGCATTACCCTTTGCCTGTCAATCTTCATTGCACTTACAGGTTAGACAACTCTTTAGCATTGTGGTCTACTGTCGCCGATAAATAGTGATGTAACTTGAACGCAGGACGTGCTATAGGGGCGCCGGTAGTGATGGGGCGTGTCGATAATATATATCCTCTAGCCGCCCGGACATCAAAACTTGCCAAGACAAAATAAAGATTTGTCAAAATAAAGATTAAAATAAAAATTTAATGAAAAACCTTTTTAAAGGCCTCTGGGTGGCTAAATAATATTATGTTTTTATTTATTTATTGCAAAGGGAAACAAACAGCATAATTATACATAAAGTTTAACTAATAAAAAATAAAATAAAATAAATAAAGTTTTATTTTCAGGCAACGCAACACGTACAATAAATAGTACACCCATATCAGACTAAATATAAATACTTAAAACTAAAATAAAAGTAAAACAAGTAAAATAGTTAATTGTTACTATTTTTTGTTTCCGTTTCGATACACTGAAAGCCAGTGCCTAAACACTTATAAAGTTATAATACAACAGCCAGAACGGTTTCCACTTATAAATAACTCAATTTTTGCTCAGAGAGAAACAACATGAACTAATAGTAATTAACAAGGCAAGGCACACGTAAAACTTATTTGAATCTCACTTCAGCAAAGTGCTGTTAAACACTGAAGACCATAAGAGTGCGTATCAAATACGTAACTTGGTTGCAACTTGCAACTGCGTTACTTTCACAGACGTCAGTCAAAAAACATTTATATAAAAAAATGTTGTGACGAATACACATAAGTACTTTTGGTAGATCCAAAATACATCGAGCACTGGTGTAACTTTTGGGGATTATTATGACCACAAATTTTATGCAATAGCATCAAGTAAACGTAAAAACGAATTACTAAACAAGTTGATCAGTAGTACCTACCTAAAGTTTACATTAATTGTAAAGTAACATCCCTGGAGTGTCAGGCTTTAGGCTACAGTTACCGCTTACCAACAGGGGGGCCATAGGTAGCGTGTTTGCCACCGATGTGGTTTAAAAAAATCCCCATTTATATCGATGTATTTTTGTGTCCCATCTCTAGAGCCCACCCCTACTAGTCCTTTGTCGGCGGCCAGGTGTCGGGGTCATTGCGTATGTATGTATGTGTGTGTGTGTGTGTTGCTACCTATTTTATGACAGGGAAAGTGCGAGGGAACATAACTCGTGTTGTTTAGTCATAGTTTTGTTTAGTCATACCTGTTATCTAAAATAATGGTCTTTTATAGGTAATTTATACCTAGATAGGTACAAAACAGTACCTATTATTTATCTCATTAGACAACCTTTGAGCAACTTTTGTTTCAATTCAGAATGTTTATCAAATTCCAAACTAATACAAGTTAAAACACAGACTACCAGGGCTGGGAGTTGAACCTGGGACTTTACACTGAGGCAATGCTACCACTATAATATTTCAATCAGCATGGCACTCAAATATCCGCTAAATACGAATACTCGTATCTGCATTAATTTAAAGGAATATACGTCTAAGATCTCGCTATACCTAACCTTAATTTTAGGTCTTGTACAATACAACATGCTCGGTTATAATATGTTAGGGCTATAATTTAAGACACCTTTAATAACTACAAATCTCGATGCAGGTGGACTTTTGTATGAAATATGGTTCGTTAAATAGTAGGATTTCCACCATGAGGTACGCTGGTCCAGTAAGTACGCTGACAGTCAAACGAGGGCATCTCTTACCATGATACCTAATTAACGCAATAATAAACGTACCAAATCTCAACCCATTACATACATTGACGCTTTTGAGCCGACTTAGTAAAAGAGCGTGTGTACAAACACGGCAGTGAATAGGGAGTAGCAATAAAGTAATGAGAAGCAACGATGTATAGCTTAAGGCTAGGATAAGGGTGCATTGTTGAACAACGTTGCTAACCGTCCGACAAGGCGCCACTTTTCAATCAAAATTCAACCCAAAAGCTTGACAATAGAGTTGAGTTTCCATTGATAATGTAGTTAGTTATGATGTTTTACAATTGTTGATGGTATAGGGGTTTGCAGGGCGCGCGACCGACAGAAGGGGGGGCTAGGGTGCGTCGCGCAGGCGTCGTTCAGTCGCTCGGTCGGGCGCGCCGACGCCACACGCGCGCCATGGACGACACGCGAGCGCGTGACCGGGCACCTCTCACCGTCATCGTCGCCCCAAGCAACGCTTCTCCCCCTCGACTGTCCCCAGCCGACTTGCTACCAGACGGAGACGCCGCGTTCCACCCTCTATCCGTCGTCAATGGACGGCTAACTCCACCCGGCCTAGAGCCCGCTTCATACGCCACTTTAACACCTCTATTACCTTTACCGCCTATCAGTACAGTCTCGGATAAGTTCGCGTACCATGCAGGCGGCACGTTCACAGTCATACAACAGCAACAATCTTATGCGTCGTTATCACCAGCGCCGTATAATGAGCCGCTGTCTCCCCAATCCGCATACAGTAGAAGAAGCGCGTCGCCGAACTCTTTTGAAAGACGCTCACCGACACCGCCTTTACCAAGCCCAGGACTAGATTTAAACGCTGCCTTATTAGCGAGAGAAGAGCAGCAAGCGGCTCAACAGCAGCAAGCACAAAGTGACACGGAAGAAATCAACACGAAAGAGCTAGCTCAACGAATAAGTGGCGAACTGAAACGCTACTCAATCCCTCAAGCCATCTTTGCTCAGAGAGTCCTATGCAGATCACAAGGGACTTTAAGCGATCTTTTAAGAAACCCGAAGCCTTGGTCGAAGTTGAAATCAGGACGGGAGACGTTCAGGAGGATGTGGAAATGGCTGCAGGAGCCGGAGTTCCAGAGAATGTCGGCGCTTAGGCTTGCAGGTGAGATGCATGATGCTTTTGTTGGGTAGATTAGTTAGTTAAAAAGTTGTCCAGGGACTTGATACTAGGTACACATAAAATGTTTCTGTAAAACCTTCCAACATTAGTTCAATTACTGAATTATGGTCCAAAAGAATAGTGCTTTTTAAGTGTGCTTAAAGAAAAAACCACATTTTCACAATTCACGAAAATTTATGTATATTGAAACTTTTGGATCACTGTTGTCATTCTGACCTATTGTTGAGTGGTTTTAGCATCAAGTTCCGTAGAATGTTGCTGTATTTTCAGTACTCTGCAGGGCTGTTCGAAGCGAACTGCGCCAATCGGAGATCTAGGCAAGGCTTTTTTTGTCTGCACACCACGTGGAGTATATGCAGAGGTTTTTCGAAACTACAAGTCTCTGAGAAGTATCACCATTCAAACTGTTAATTGCAGACATAAGACCTTTTTATGCTCAGTCAAAGGTGTTAAAACATTGGCCAAGCCAAGGTATCGCAACATGCATTTCAAGATAATGATGGTTCAAGTAGACTGTCACTAATATCTATATATTTCATACGGACTGTACAAACTAGCAACGATGGTCAAAAGGTCAGCAACGATGGTCAAAAGGTCAGCAAAGATGGTCAAATGACAGACCTTGTTAAGGGTCTAGTAGTGATCGGAATAGGCAGAGTATAAATGCCTAAACTTGGTAGAACAGTCATAAAGTGGAGACTGCCTTGCGTTAACATTTTTTTCCGGGACTAAAGTCCCGGAATCGTACTAAGTAAATAATATTGTTATAAATACGGTAAAAAACAACGCATTCCTCGTTTTATTCAGCATTTATTTCGCATTCCGCGTGAAATAAGATAACCAATTTTTTTGTAACTATAGTTGGTCAAACCAAATTGGCAGTAAATAAGAACAAATAAACATCCTTTTCTTTTGGGTGCTAGTACTAGTGTAAGACAAAGATATTATGATTCTCTCTGTCTATGTTTGAAATGAGACAGTCCTTTGACAAACTATATATATACTGCTCAAAAGAAAATAGGGGCCACTAAGCGATTAAAATGTTACGTGAAAAGCACAACGTGAAAACAGGGTGTTTGGTGCCTTGTTTGCCAAATAAATTAGTTGTTTTATTTACGCCTAATGATTGTATTGGACAAAAACGAGGAATGCATTGTTTTTACCTTATTTATAAGTTTTATAACGATATTGTTTACATAGTACATTTCCGGGACTTCAGTCCCGCAAAAAATGTATCGCAAGGCAGTCTCCACTTTATGACTTTGTTCTAGAGTTAGACCAAGAAAACTCTGCAGCGATTTTGATAGCATACGCAGTGCAAGTGTTATTTTAAACGTCTAACTTTTATGAAATTATGACGTATAAATAACATTTGCACTGCGTGTGCTATCAAAATCGTTGCAGACTTTTCTGGGTCTAACTCTACCAAGTTTAGGTATTTATACTCTACCTATTCTGATCACTGGTCATTAGTCAAGCGTTTTAACTTACACTGATTCCCATCGGGTTTTCCTCAGACAGTTTACTAAAAAGAAAAAAGGGCTGGTGGCCTAGCGGTAAGAGCGTGCGACTTTCAATCCGGAGGTCGCGGGTTCAAACCCCGGCTCGTACCAATGAGTTTTTCGGAACTTATGTACGAAATATCATTTGATATTTACCAGTCGCTTTTCGGTGAAGGAAAACATCGTGAGGAAACCGGATTGATCCTAACAAGGCCTAGTTCCCCCTCTGGGTTGAAAGGTCAGATGGCAGTTGCTTTCGTAAAAACTAGTGCCTACGTCGATTCTTAGGATTAGTTGTCAAGCGGACCCCAGGCTCCCAGGAGCCGTGGTAAAATGCCGGGATAACGCGAGGAAGAAGAAGAGTTTACTATCAAGAAAAGAAGCAAAATTAGCTGGCTTGCGTGCAAATAATTTAACACACAGCCACTGCGTTTATTATACTTAATTACTATGTAGTTGCAGTTTTGGCTCCATGCAGCTGAACGTGGCCTTCTTAGTTAACCATCCTAGACATCCTAGTGTTTGTCAACCTAATTCCAGTAGGCCGAGCACATGATTGGCGCGACAGTATCACGCCGCGAGATAGACTACCAGTCTTTTACTAACTGTATGAATTAAAGAGGGACGTGTAGTCTATGTCATGGCGGGATACTCTCGCGCCATGCTATTAGCCCGGCTGTGCTGTAGCTGACAGGTTGTCACCTCTATCTATTGCTAGGAATTCAGATTGAAGCAAGCGCCTGACACTCTTTGATAGAGAAAGATAGTTTTATTGCGATTCCTATAAGAGGAAAGAGAAAATAGTGCCATGCTTTGTCCTTATCACCGACCGGGTGGCATCATAGGCAGGAGGCGATGGCGAAATACCGAAATTTATAAGAATGAAAGAGAAAAAAATCCTATGCTGCCCAAATTTAATATGAATATTCTTTCTCTAACCCCCGGTCGCTCGGTGGCGCGTCTATAACTACTTGTATATGTACATATACTACGTCTATGAATATGGATTGAAGGTACAATTAATTGAGATTGTGTCAACCAGTCTTAATTATAAAACAAAAACGACGTTACTGTTTAAAAAAAAAGGATTTATTGAAAACTGTAGATTTGTATAAGTTTTTGTTAAGTAATAATTAGTGCAAATATACCAGACCAGATAACTCATTGTCCTACTTAAAATGACAAATAAGAGAACATGCGACACTCGAAATGGACTGATAGGACCGAGGTACCTACACTGTTTGTACCTATGCTTGTTCGTTTGCTTAAGTCAAATCTTGCAAACATTTGAATCATGGAGACTATATAAAGGAGCCAAATCTCTATGTATGAAAAGTGTCCATCAAAAAACAGTAATTAGGCGGCGCCACCATACACCGAAATACCACCAAAAACAACCTACGTAATTTGGTCGGGTTATTTGTTGCCTTATATGGTTCATGTTATACTCATGTCCCAGAGCCTAACTAGCGCCACTGGAGAGATTAGGAACTATTATTTAAAGCTGAAAGCGGTTACTTTTGCAACAATTCTGCCATAAGAGATTGCGATCCTTTCTATACAATTCATACTTACTATGGTTCATGTTATACTCATGTCCCAGAGCCTAACTAGCGCCACCGGAGAGATTAGGAACTATTATTTAAAGCTGAAAGCGGTTACTTTTGCAACAATTCTGCCATAAGAGATTGGCATCCTTTCTATACCATCCATAATTTGAATACTTGTGAAAATGAAAAATAATTTTTTTTCTGCATCTTTTAGCCAATAGGCACGACTTTCAACCTACCTTTTTACCTACTAAAAACAGAAAGAAATCTAGGTCTATTTGCCACTGTTTTTGTCACATTCTAACGCGTGAAAGGTACATATAGCCACCAGATATTTTCCCAACGTCTGAAAGGGACCCAGATAGCGCGAACATATATTTCCCCAAGCTACCCGTATTTTTCCTTTTCCCGGGTCTCGAGAGACGATTTATTTTCCTTACCTAGATGTTATAGAGCCCGCCTTCAACCTTAATAGGAATTTAATGGGAATACTTTTGCAATATAAAATTATACCTACTAGATTTAGATAAAAATAAAAACACATTTATTCATTAAATAAATTATATCACGTATATTGAATATAACACATCCCTCATATCATCATCATTCATATCAGCATTTATATTATTTGTGTTGAATGATGTTGGATATTCTGAGTATAATATGTTTTGAAAAGATGTGTCCCGCCAAATTTGTTGCAGGTCCCATATTGGGATACCTTCCTACAATTTAGGAGGGAATTAAATCTTCTCGGATCAGAGGTGTAGGGTTGGAGCCGGCGTAGCTTTATCGCGTATAATATATATATCTTTACTTGAATTGAGTTGTATTGTATAACTAGCCTTATGAACCGATTTTGCATGTACCACCAGCCTTAAAGTTTATGATGGTTCATTATTTCTGTATGTGGGTATTTTTGAACTTTGTAGTTTTTTTCCTCAGTCACCCGTTAACCACGAACGCTGTAAAGGGTTCGAAACGTTGGGATGTATTATAAGTTCAATATACGCGATATAATCCGTTTTCATAGTTTTATAGCGTGACGAGCCTTCGCGATTGCGTGATGGCATTTTTTTAAATTTATTTAGTACACATACATTCATATATGATACATATGTCGAAGACCTATATATATATATCAAGTAAAGGTAAGATTATACCTACGTTTGTTTTTTGTTAAATGATTGTAGTTTTTATTTTTAATAACGTTTTGAAACAGAACTTACACACAAGAAACATATTCCTAAAACGTATTTTTGGGTCAACCTGTATAAATGCCAAAGAAGGTTACTCCCTTTGTCAGTATCTTAAACATATTTTATCAAAATCAAGTCATTAAATTTTAATTAATTAAGTTTTAGTATTTAAGTATTAGTTTTGATCATACGGTAGAACACACGATACAAACGTACCCACCTACTCACCTACAGACATAGAAAAAATCATAACCCTTACTTTTGAATTTGCTCAGATAAAAAAAAAACGTATTTAAACAGCTTGGGTTAACCATTGATTTCCCGAGTCGATAAAAAACGTCGATAACTTTAGTAAACAAACGTCAGCTGCTCATTGATTTTACAAAATCGATAGAACGGTACCTACATAACCGTTTTATCGATAAAAGCGTAAATACACATGGAAGTTTTGGAGCAATGCACTCAAATCTGTGTTGTAAAGTGTATACCAGTTACGTGATAAGATAGCTCGGTATTATCTCCGTGTATTTGTCGATATTATGTTACTACCGATATTTCCACGGTTTTTTGAGGCTTCGTTTAGAAATTGACACACATTCTGTATCACCGGTCTTAGTAAAAATCTATTTGAATGTCCTGCCCATTAACAACCCCATCCTGCCCATTTATTTGTAGGTAATGAAAATATGTGAAAAAATTTTTTTTGCATTATTTTAAGTGGCAATCAGAAACTCGGCGATTACTCTTTTATTAAAATTTTACTAAATTTTAAGTTAAGTATATCGCAGACATGTATATCAACGTTAGCACCTCCCCTGTCAGTTGCTAATTTAGTAATGAACCGAGCCTATGACCTTTGTGACCCTCATTTTATAGAGTGTGAAATTGTTCACATATTTAGTAAGAAGTATGTACAGTCAGCTGCAGAGAGAAGGTACCCCACGTCCATACTAATTTACAGAACTTTGTATGCAGGGGGGTGCCTTTTCTCCAAAGCTTTTTTCTTTTGTACAAAGTGGATAGTGTAAAAAATAAGGTTTAATCACATTAACCCCCATTTGATTGCCCACCGTCTTGCTCTAAAGATAAACAAATTATTTTTTACACGACTGCCCAAAGAAAAGAGTGTAATGTTTTCAGCGTTCATGTTTGTGTGTATATATGTATGTGAGTTTCTTTATTCCACCTTAACCGATTTAGATGTGTGATATATCATTAGAATCCTCACGTCATCCCGGGTGACATAGGCTATGTGACGTCATAATAAAATCAATATGGCGGACGTAATACACAATAATGCGCGACAGTTGGAAAAAAAAATCTTGCAAACTTATCGAGTGAAACTAAAGACAAACATTTTAAAATCGCGCTATTGAAATATTTAAAATCTAAAATTTATGTGATCTTCGATTTAAGCGATGATATTCGTATTGCTTATGTACCTATTTGCCTACTGATTTAACCCGGTTGTAAAGGAAAAAAAAACAGGTTTTGTTTGAACTCGTGCATAGGTACCTACTAACTCCATTTCTTATTAGCTTTAGTACCTACTAAACGAATTTTCATGATTGTGAAAAGTGTTTAAGTCACATAGTTTATACTATATGTACGTTGATTTAATAATGTATTGTAGAAAGCTTGCGACATAAAGTCGACTAAAAAAAACTAAGGACTAAATAAAAGAAGGCCCAAAGCGTCTGAGAGAGGAGCGCCTTTAATAATTTGGTGTTCAGACACAGAACGATAGTAGGTATAAATGTTTAAATTCAAAGGCCGCAGTCTGAATTCCGCGTAGGGCCGGAGGCCTGGAGTGCGCGTTTTCCGCAACTTCCCCCTAGTATCTTAATTGCAAAGGCCGAAGAGCAAGGTGTAGTGCTCAACACACAACAATAGTAAAAGTGCCGAAGGCCGGGTGCGTCCGACAAGTACCGTCAAGTGCTACGCACATAGCCGAAGGCCCAAAGAGTCCGATAAAGACGCGCCTTTCTCTAGTATTCAGACATAGAACAATAGTACAAGTATCTATGCGAAGGCCGCAGGCCCGCAGCGTTCGAGTTCGAGAGTAGCGCGCTTTTAGTATTCAAACACAGAACAAATGTTACAAGTGTCTAAATGCGAGGGCCGTAGGCCGCGCTCCATCTAGCTAGGGCCGAAGGCCCGGAGTGTCCAACAGGTACGCGCTTCCTGCAATTTCCCCTAGTATCTTAATAACGAAGGCGCGCTTAAAGACCGAGCTGCGGGACTCGTGCAGCTCGGCCTTCGGCCTTTGCATAGTTACAATATTTGAAGATATTGCAGGAAGTGCGTATGCCCCGGCCCTGCCGCCCTACGCGGAGCTCGCGCGGCTTTCGTCCTACGCAATTCGATACTTGTACAATGGTTTTGTGTTTCAGCACTAACCTCCCGCAGCTTGGCCTTAGGCTTTTCATAGAAGCGCGTCTCCCTAGGACATCTTGGACCTTCGGCACTACGCTGAGCTTATGGCTTGTGAAAGTGTTAATTATACTTACGTCATAATTTCATAGAAATTTCCCATTTAAAAATTTACTTGCACAGTCTGGACAATCACAATCGCTGCAGACTTATCTTTGTCTAGTTTGTCTAACTCTATTAACCTGCTATTTTGCCGAAGGCCATGCGTGGGACGTACCAAAGTCGCGTCAAAGATAATTTAATGAAAATCTTTTAAAGTAAAAATTTAAATTATGAGACTTACGAGTCTTTCCTGAGCCTCAAACATTCAAAACTACTAATACCTCTTAAAAGCTGTACCAATGTAAAGATATAGATGTGAAATGTCCCAAACCGTGAATAGGTATATTGCCCACAAAAAAGATGGCCGCATTTCGATTCCGGAACGTTGAGCTAATTAAAAGGTCAAATTTAATATCCACATTTAAAATTGTCTGGATTTTTTTATAAATCATACTTTTAGTTCTTTCGTTTTGTCACTAAAATTAATAAAATAAAATAAATTAATTAAAAAATTAAAAACACGACTGCTGAATTTTAAGCGAACTGAAAAGCTAAAAATAATTTTGATTTTAGTTATAGTTACATATAGTGTAAATGACCGTAAGTGTACATTTATATTCCAATTTAAATTCATAAAGTTATGTAACTATAACTAAAATCAAAATTATTTTTAGCTTTCAGTTCGCTTAAAATTCAGCAGTCGTGTTTTTAATTTTTTAATTAATTTATTTTATTATAACGGCAATACAGCAAAAACTGAAAAGTAAAGTTTTTTTGTAGATAGTTAGAAATCTAGACGAAAACCAAGGAATACTATAAAGTAGGAATATAATTCTATAACTGCGGAGTTCGTGAAATTTTAAAAATATTAATTATAAGGTTACGTCTATAAGACTTATAAACTTTGACCTATAAAATAATCTAGATTCTGTGTAATGTTTTTCATGGCATTTATCTTTGATTATAACGTTAACGTCTAACAATGTATCTACTAACTGCAATGTTGCGTTATCCCCCTCTTAAACTGTGCTCGCACTGTTCTCACGGTAGTCGATAAGTTGGTAAACAGCGCCAGCTGCAGCATCGATTGTCGAGAATCGATGCCGCGCGGTCGATGCGGCGCGTCACTAGTGCAGGGGCACGTGCGAATGGATTTTAAGGTGTGGGCTTCGAAGTTTTAGGAATACGGGACGGGGACGCACTTGTGGGATGGAATGAATTGGATGTGTGTCTTGCCGCTATTGGCGAAACCTGTAGACATACTTAACCTTAGCTTATACTTAGCTTGTGTTTGGTGACGACAAATTTTTAATGTGTATTAATTTTATTAACGTATTTAATCAATCAATTGTAACGTCTGTAAGACATTTTATAACTGGATGTTACAGGAAACACACGTAGCCAAACCGTAAATAGGGCTGAGTACTGTTTTTTCCCGCCACTTCGCATAAAGTCGATAAGTTGGTAAACAGGGTCAGCCGCCGCATCGATTGCGTACAATCTCTGTGGCGCGTCACTACGAGCGTTGCCGCTCAACTAGTTAAACGTAGACTTAGGGTTCTGCACCATCACAATAGGGTCCGACAATTTAGGTACTAATAAAAAAAAACTGGACAAGGGCGAGTCGGACTCGCCCACCGAGGGTTCCGTACAAATGATTTTTTTAGTAATTTTTGTTATAGCGGCAACAGAAATACATCATCTGTGAAATTTTGCTAACTTAGCGGATTCACTCACGTATTTTTAGTCGCTCGCGCACACACCAAATACGCGAGTGAAACCGCTAAGTTAGCTAAGTTAATATGTCTTACGAATCTCACGATAGTTTAAATTCGATTATCTGTGAAATTTTCAACTGTCTAGCTATCATGGTTCATGAGATACAGTCTGGTGACAGACAGACCGACATATGGACAGACAGTGGAACCACAGTAATAGGGTCCCGTTTTTATCCTTTGGGCACGGAACCCTAAAAATAATAATGTCAGGCACATTACACTTATAGCAACGGAGCTATTAAATAACATATACGCAGTTTAACGTTTATAAAGTTTATTAAGGGTTAAACACAGTCCACAGAAGATAGTCAGTACAGTACGGAAGAAAGAAAATAGCACAGGACACCATAGAAGAAGAAATACAGAAAAGTACATGTAAAACGTATTTAAAACATAAGCGAGAGCGATTGGCCTGCGCGCGGCCTTCCGGCGTCGTGTAGCGGATTCGACTGATCTGGCAAGAAAAACCGGGAGCGCACGAATGCGCCCGAAGATGTGCCGTTACTTTTAAGTACATCGCTCGGCCGCGGGAGCGCGGCGCGCGGGCAACTAATATTAACAATAAAATTATTTGAAACATAATATAATATGTGTTGCTACATCAGCCCCTTCGGAGACCTTTAGGTCGATTACAAGTAACTAGGGAAACGTACAACACGTCCTGAGCGAGTTCTGCGTTCGGCCTTTGCTGGCTGTGGCGCTGCGAGCTGCTGATCAGGAGCCGGACTAAGATCGGGTTCGCCTAGCATGTACGCGGGCTTGAGCCGATCGATGGAGACATTATTTGGCTTACCTTTAATAAGGATCTTGAAAAACTTGTCTCCCCGTTCAATCACCTGATAAGGCCCAGTATACGTAGGTTGCAGGGGCTTCCGTACGGCATCATTGCGTAGAAATACATGCGTCGACGTAGCCATGTCTTTATGCACGAACACTTTATGCGTACCATGGCGAGCCACTGGTGAAGGCTGTAACTTGCGCATTATAAGCTGCAAGCGAGTGAGGAAGTCTGTGTAATCAGCTGGCGCATCTTGACCCGAGGATTCAAAGAAATCCCCTGGCAAGCGCAGTTGCTGACCGTACACATATTCCGCGGTGGAAGCGGCCAAGTCGTCTTTCCATGCCGTCCTGATTCCTAAAAGAACCAGTGGCAGGACTTCAACCCAATCTTCGCTCGCATGGCATTTAATGGCAGCCTTCATCTGTCTGTGGAAGCGCTCGCACATTCCATTCGCTGCGGGGTGGTAGGCAGTCGTCTGTATGTGCTCAGCTCCGATAGACTTTGCCAAGCGCCGGAAAGTCTCGGAAATAAACTGCCTCCCCCTATCTGTTGTTATACGCTTGGTGCATCCGAATCGCGATACCCAACCGGAGAAAAATGCTTGAGTGACGGTTTCTGCTTTAATGTCAGAAATTGGTATCACTTCAGGCCACCTTGTAAAGCGGTCCAATGCTGTCAGGCAGTACTGGAAACCCTGCGAAAATGGCAGTGGACCAACCAGGTCAATATGAACGTGTGCAAAACGCTCTGTGTCAGTCGCGAATGACATCACAGGCGAGTGCACATGCCTTGACACTTTGCATCGCTGGCAGTGTTGACAAGCTCTAGACCAATTGCGACAGTCTCTATTTACTCCAGGCCAGACATATCGCTGAGTTACAAGCTTTGTCGTAGCCTTAGGGCTGGGATGACTAAGTCCATGTATCGAGTCGAAAGCTTGTCGACGAAACTCGGGAGTCAGATACGGACGAGCCATTGGTCCAGACGTGTCACAATAAACTGCAGCGTCACCAGCTGTACCAGGAACAACTAACCTTTTGAGCTGCAATGACGATCCGGTCTTTAGCAACTGCTGGAACTCAGCATCGCGTTCCTGAGCAGAAGCTAACGCGTTGTAGTCAATGGCATTGCCGCTGACTGCATCGACAGGACGAGAGAGCGCGTCGGCGACCACGTTTTCCTCACCTGCTATGTGGCGGATGTCGGTGGAAAACTGCGCAAGGAAATCCAAGTACCGAAACTGGCGAGGCGAGCACTTGTCCAAGGGTTTAGTAAAGGCATACACGATAGGTTTGTGATCGGTGTAAATTCTGAACGGCTTCAGCTCCAGCATATGCCGAAAGTACTTGACAGACTCGTAAATTGCGAGCAACTCGCGGTCGTACGGGCTATACTTGCGCTGGGCTGGGTTCAGCTTACGTGAGAAAATCACGTCGGGGTCACCAAATTTATAGCAACGGAGCTATTAAATAACATATACGCAGTTTAACGTTTATAAAGTTTATTAAGGGTTAAACACAGTCCACAGAAGATAGTCAGTACAGTACGGAAGAAAGAAAATAGCACAGGACACCATAGAAGAAGAAATACAGAAAAGTACATGTAAAACGTATTTAAAACATAAGCGAGAGCGATTGGCCTGCGCGCGGCCTTCCGGCGTCGTGTAGCGGATTCGACTGATCTGGCAAGAAAAACCGGGAGCGCACGAATGCGCCCGAAGATGTGCCGTTACTTTTAAGTACATCGCTCGGCCGCGGGAGCGCGGCGCGCGGGCAACTAATATTAACAATAAAATTATTTGAAACATAATATAATATGTGTTGCTACACACTGGATTATTCTTAAAAATCCGAAAAAATGCTATTTACATTTTGTTCAGTTTATGTTTATACGAATATAATAGAATTACCCAGAAAGTGCCTAATGTATAAGATTCGGTGGTAAATATACATATATTGCAAGGTTTGTGAAATACTCTTCTTTTCCCGCGTTGTCAAGTCGATAGTAAACAGGGTCAGCAACTCAGCATGTCAGCACTCAGCAGCCGCATCGATTGTACGCAATCGATGCCGCGCGGTCGATGCGGCGCGTCACTACGAGCGTTGCCGCACCGGAGTAGGTGGGATACAGTGACAAAAAATTTGACGTAGTCTTATGCTGGCACCACACTTCACCTTATTTGGCAAATATTCGTGTTGCATCTCTTTCCTTTGACATACAAAACAAAAGGGATGCAACACGAATATTTGCCAAATACAGCGAAGTGTGGTGCTGGCATTAGGGCAAAACCCTAATTTCATAATAGACAAATAACCTACCAATTTAATAAAAAAAATTTTTTTTTGACACATTACAGGACGCGACTATTGTCAAAAAAGCGTTTTTATTTTATTTTGGATAGGTTATACTAATAGGTATACTAGATTTATCCAGAAAATAATGAAAAAAATCGTTTGTATATATTGCATGCTTAATGAAATACTCTTTTCCCGCGTTGTTCGCAAGTCGATAAACGGGGTCAGCAGCCGCATCGATTGTACGCAATCGATGCCGCGCGGTCGATGCGGCGCGTCACTACGAGCGTTGTCGCACCGGAGTAAGTGGGATACAGGGTGACATTTTTTTTTACTATGATGTAGTAGTTTGATCGAGGCAAACGAGCAGATGAATCGCCTGATGGTAAGCAACAGCTGTCGCCCATGGACGCCCACAACACCAAGTTACTTAAAAAATCAAGATATCAGGCTTATTACAAGAGCATTGGTTCGGATATACTAAAATTATTCAGAAAGTAATTAATAATATTCATTCGTATACATTGCAAGGTTAATGAAACGCTATCACCATTTCCCACTTTGTTATTGCTAATTAGCAATTTAAATAGGCCCGTAAAAATTCAAGGTAATGTTAATGTAATGTGATGTGTTAGATAATGTTAGACGGGACAAATTCAATAAGATTTTTCAGATAATTTACACCTCAAAAGGATTTGAAAGCGATTCAATCATTTAAATGTTATATGTTCATTATTTTTATAGATTTTTATAGAATTCATAAAAATATAAGAAATCATCATCATTCTCCTGGCGCATTCCCTATTTGGGGTCGGCCCTCCTGATCAGGGGTCGGAAACCGGTATTTGCTCCATACAAAAATACCGGTATTATTACGTTCTTTTTCGTTCTTTTGTTTATAAGTTCATTTTTAATGGAACGTTTTAATAGTGCAAAATTGTTTCCTAAATACATAATTCAGTCCTACGTAATGAGCATAAAAAAAATCAAAATATTGGGCTATTTCGGGGTTTTTAAAAAATACCGGTTCCGAGCCCTGCTCCTGATACTTGATCGCCACTTGTTGCGATCTTTAGTCATTGCTGGCGTTAGGCCTAGCTCCGTCATGTCCTTGGAGATGGTTCTAGTCCAGTTGGTTGGCGGGCAGCCTCTGCCTCTCTTGCCCTCGTCTATAGCCATTACATGTAAACATCATCATTCTCCTGGCGCATTCCCTATTTGGGGTCGGCCCTCCTGATACTTGATCGCTACTTGTTGCGATCTTTAGTCATTGCTCGCGTTAGGCCTAGCTCCGTCATGTCCTTGGAGATGGTTCTAGTCCAGTTGGTTGGCGGGCAGCCTCTGCCTCTCTTGCCCTCGTCTATAGCCATTACATGTAAACATCATCATTCTCCTGGCGCATTCCCTATTTGGGGTCGGCCCTCCTGATACTTGATCGCCACTTGTTGCGATCTTTAGTCATTGCTGGCGTTAGGCCTAGCTCCGTCATGTCCTTGGAGATGGTTCTAGTCCAGTTGGTTGGCGGGCAGCCTCTGCCTCTCTTGCCCTCGTCTATAGCCATAACTCGTCTCGTCATGTGGTGTTCGTCTCTGCGCATTACATGGCCATACCAGCGTAATCGGCCCTCCTGCATCTTATGATGTATCTGCAACATTAAAAGTGCCTCGGATATACTCATAAAAATATTAGGAATATCACATTTAAATGATTTAATCGCTTTAAAATCCTTCTGAGATTTATCCACTGGCAAGCGCAATGATAGTTTCGAATTCTCAAACTTTTTACTAAAATGATTGTCCTTAAAACCAATGGTTTAAAAATTTAATTTTTAAACAGCTCGTTTTGAGCATAAAGGAATATTCTGTTTTAGAAATAGAAAATTTTAAGTAGGTAAAACTCTTACTGAAATATCGGATAGTACCTTCTGTGGTCGAGATATTAATATTACCTACATACATTTATATGGTGACTCTACGGACGATAAAAAATTACACAATGAATATAATGCCTACGTCCATGTACCCTATTCACCAGTGACATCTGAAAAGTGACATAGGTGCAGATAAAGCGAGAAAAGATACGGACTATCAAAACCTTTAGTCTCACTTACAGATATAACCTCTAGCGGGCAAGGGCCTGAGGATCTTTGATAGAGAAAGATAGTCTTATTGCGATTCCTATAAGAGGATAGAGAAAATAGTGCCATGCTTTGTCCTTGTCACATCGGGTGGCATCATAGGTAGGAGGCGATGGCGAAATGACGAAATTTATAAGAGTGGAAGAGAAAAAATCCTCAAAATTTATATGAATACGAGTATTCTTTCTCTTACCCCCGGTCGCTCGGTGGCGCGTCTATAACTACTTGTATATCTATATACTATGTCTATGCCAGCGGCCCACTATACACGTAAAATTCGCAGTAAAAAATAAAATATAAATGAATTTGTTTTGTTTATAAAGCAACTGTTCCATTTAATAATGATTTTAATTTTATTGTAGGTAAAAAGGTAGTACCTAATAGGAATTTAGGACGGTGGGACGCTAGCGGATAATTTAACAGTAAATACAATAGCCACAGTTCAAATTAGTAAAATGCTGACCGTTTTCTTTATATTATCATAGAGTAACTTATACTAGAGCGGTACTGTCATAGTAAATTTTGTAACCCTAGTAAATTCACTGCCATCTGTCGACACACTTTAAAACTAAAAATAAATATTTATAAAAATACGATAAAATGTATTTAAATATGGATAAATGATTTTTTTATTTGCATTAATTATTTTTATATGATTTTGACCCATGTTTTTTCACTGGTATGCGTTAAAATTATAAATAACAAACGAAACAGTCAACGCCCTCTATACGAGTGTAGGCCAAAACTAGTGGCGCCATCTGATCGAGAATCAAATTTTCGTGATTTTCGAGGCACGTTTTTTCCTTAGACTGTATCCATCTATTACAGTTATATCTATCTTTGATATTATTGTGAATTATGCCTTGAAAAACAATAAAACTTATCTTTTTAAGGCACAACTCGTGGGAAACCTTTTAAACAGATGAGAAAAATAGATCAAATTGGAACATATAATTTCTTGGCTCAAAATGAAAAACAACACTGTGTTAAGGTTGAGATTGCATTGAAAAAAAAATTATATTTTACTCTAATTGTCATAAACAAAATAAACAATACTTCTTCGCCAGCACGCGACAATCCGAGTGGAAAATAGAATTATTTAATTCAAATTAATTTTGAGAGGTATTTGCTAAACAAATATTTTTATCTATAAAACCTAAACTGTTTATAAATAAACAAAAAAGTCGATTAAAACAAAACATTAAAAATTCAAAAAGAGAATTTCGATTGCCTCGCCATAATCCGGCACCACATGGCAGTGTGACGTCACGCCCCTCCCCTGCTCGCTATCGATCCATGGCCCCCTCCCCTCCGCCTCACCCCCGCACCGTCCAGGACGGTTTTCGTAATTATACCGCTGTACTCCCTTTTTATTTTTAGGGCTTGAGGGTTGTGTTTTTTGAGGGATCAAATTTTGACTGTGTGCAGAAAATTTTTCATGAGTCAAAATTTTTCCAACAAACAACACTGTTTTTAAAAATTATAATGCCATCATGTCCTTTTTTAGAACCTATGACCTTATGCGTTTTGAAGATTGTAAGGTTTTGATGGATGTTTGGAAGCAAAAGTTCCAGTATAAAGCATTTATTCTCACATGGCGATTATTTTAACCAACCATAACCTCTTCTGTAAATAATTATTTCATGTAATGTAACAAATGTTGTCTGTTTTGTGTGCCTAAAAATAAAAATAAATCAAATTTTAGGTTTTCCCTACAACCGAGTAAGCTTTTATTTAAGTCCTGACAATTAAACGAATTGTCCCATTTTTTTCTTAGAAAATTGGATTGGAAATGCTAGTTGACGATGATGAGTAAGAAATGGCTTAAGATAAGATAATCATTTATTGCATACTTATAGGTTGTTACAGAAAGGTGGTTAAGCAGACTTTTACCGCCCGACACCCTAGGGGCAATCCACGAAAAGGTTTACTTTGCCGGGGACGTGACGCGTATGTCAGCTACCAGAATAAAGTGAATAACCTGCTGAAATCTGTATTATATACAGTTGAATTTAAAGCTAAGCTACGTTGTTATGCCATCCCGATGATTATATCACAAACTACATATTTTGTCCATGCATAGTTTGTAGCATCCATCATATAGATCGAACAGGAAGCGATTTTATTTCATCATTGCTATCTGTCATATTCATTACCATGAACCATCTTCCGGCTACATTATGTAATCCTAAAAACTAAGGAGTCAGTCAACACCTACTAAATAAGTCTAGACACGAAATAGTTCTATTACATCTTTGATGGGTACCGGTGACAATATTCCGGCTAAATCATCAGACCCTAAGTACCTTGTGTCAACGATCGACGTTTAGATCAAATGAGCCTAAAAACCCGCCCCGGCTTCGCACGGGTTACACAAAACCTTAACATTTTATACACCTAAACCTTCCTCAACACCCTATTGATAGATGAAAACCGCATGAAAATCAGTTCAGTAGTTTTAGAGTTTATCGCGAACATACATACAGGCAGACGCGGCGGGAGACTTTGTTTTATAAGGTGCAATGTAGTGATATAGGAACACCAATGGCAACGCGTGCACGATTGGGGTCGCATCCTCACACCGCTTCGCAACCTCGCAAGATATCTATAATAATATTATATAGGTACATATCTCAGAGGTATTTTCTCTGGTGATTGCGCTCATTCCTATATTAGTATTAGTATTTGTATATTATATATATCGTTGTCTGGGTACCCACATCACAGGCCTTATTGAGCTTACCGTGGGCTTGCCAATTTGTGTAAGAATGTCCCCAGAATATTTATTATTTATTCCTTCACAGTTTGGAATGGATATGTATAAAATGTTCATCACTATTACATCCTTACATCCAAACGCGTCTGAATACTATGACGAACGTCTTAAGGGGCCCACTGACTATCAGTCCGCCGGACGATATCGGCCTGTCAGTTGTTCGGAACTGTCAAATTTTTGTTCTAACTGACAGGCCGATATCGTCCGGTGGACAGATAGTCAGTGGGCCCGTTTAAGCTGGTATTCCATCTGTCCAATCCAATTTACTTTGTTCAATGTGTATTTACGTGTCACATTTTGCTTAGCGAGAGAGTGAGACGCAATGCACATTGGACTAAGAAATTGGAGAGATGGAGTATCAACCTTACGTAAAAATAATATTACTGTGTGCAATCGGAAAGTTACCATCGTTGTGAAATTTTCATATGGAAAAGTTTCGGAAACTTCTGAAATTTTTCATTTCCGAAATGAAAGTTCCCTTAGTTGTGTTTTCCTGAAATTTCCGAGAAGATTTTCAACTTTTTGGAAACTTCGCAACCTGTCATCTGTAATATTTTCGAATAAAAACATATTCCGTTCAAGTTTTCCGAATTATGTTCATTAATTTTTTTTTCACTATTTATTTTAAGTATGATACCAAAATACTAAAACTGGGTTAGGTATGATATTACTGATATTAGGTAGTCCATAGATTTTACAAATATATCTATCAAAAAGTTTAACCAAGTTCTCTAACCAAGCAAGAGCCACAGATTACCAATTTACATTTCCAGATACACCACAGCAGGCGACGAAAGGCGACAATGTAAACAACATACAGCCATACTGCCCGCCCCGGGAATTCCAGGGGTCCCAGGGACCCCAGGGGCCCAGCCCGGGGTACCAGCCCCAATCCTGGGACACGGCTGGATACGAACCAGCTGGGGATGTGTCGTGCTTGTGAGTCCTGTCCTGATTTATCCACAACCAACAATCCTTTTTCATTCCTCTTTTGTTTTTGTTTTTTTTTAATGACGCGTGGATACCCACCCTGTAAAAGGGATCAAAAAGTTTTTTTTTTGTTTTGTTGAGTTTTGTCCGTCCCCATCCTTTTTTTGTGGCTGCGTAGCAGTGGACTTGGTTTCTTATAGGTATTATAAAATATATAGCTTGCAAGGTAACATATATACATATAAAACATATATTTTTGATTAAGTGTTTTGATTTAACAGGTCGCTTTTAGACAAAAAATGTCTAAGTTTATTATTTGTTTTTATTTACATCGATCTCATACAAGTAAATGTGTAAAATGTATAGAGATTTGCTCGTCTAGATGTTTGTTTTTGGATTGGCAGTATCTTTACCTTAGTTCTAGTTTAGACAAGTTAAAATGCTTCTGATGGCAACGATACTGCCTTTTCAAGCCAAAACTGTCCGTTAGAGAGGATGTTTTTGAAATAATTTTAGCAATAAGTGTATTTTGTTAGCTTCAAGAAGCCAAGATGAATGTTAGACTGCTATCGCTGCCCCGGTCCCTCCCTTTTTGTTTTCCCCTGCGTCGGCTGCAATAGTTTTGAATATTATTTTATAGGTGCCTGAAGGTCAGAACCCTTTGTTAATGTTGTTTACATTGTCGCCAGGTATGCCTTTTAATTAATACGTTTGGTGTTTAACATTATCTGACATATAGGAAATATCCCATACTTCATTCTTATTGTATTATTCAAATAGATTGTCTACTATATTTAGATGTTTATTTTTATCAATTATACCAGATTTTCCATTATGTCAGATGTATAGTGAAATAGAAAAAAAATGAAATGTGTATTTCATTTTTTAAATGGCCCCACGTTTGGGCGCCATTTAGAATTATAAGGAAAACTAGGATAGATCAAAGTAGTCTTTACTCGCACTTTTACGTAAAGCATTTGTTTTCACTTTCTTTTTTGTGAAGTAGAGTGCGTATGAAGACAGCTTAGTTAATGTCTTAGTGGCATGTTTGTTATTACCTATTAGTTGATCTGCATTTAAGAAAAAGGACAATTAATTGTGTATGATAGTGTAATGTATCACTTTAAGAGAAGAGAAATACTTATTCAACTCTCTCAAGATGGATTCTTTATAGATATTCAAAGATACAATACAACTGGTAAAAAAACACGTCCATTAAAGTCCTTTTGTAAAGATGCAGCGTTAGGTACCTTAACAATAAACCAGGAATATTGAGCCCTTCAAACTGTGATAACTGCAATTATGAAGGTTATTTTATTTCTGGTCCTTTTCAACTTGGTTACTTATTTTTAAATTTACATGGTTTTTATTTTCTTGTTTCAGCGGCCCAGATTCCTCAGAGAGGCAGTAAGTATCAGGAAACATCGCATCTAATTAATAATAATAAAAATCTATTCTGTACTATTGTATCAGTTAAAGCGAAATCAAGCCTATATGACCGGCTTAATTTCTCAGTAAATTGGCTTTTGCTAAATTATTCAAAATCGAATGTTATGATATTCTGTGAAGAGAATAACTTCCTTGGGTTCATGGTTTACTCCAATAAAACGGAAATTGAAAGTGCCATGTGCACAGAATTTGCAATCGGTTCGATGGCGTTGCGATAACTAGTCATTTGTCTCAGTTCAAGTCTTAAAATAAGTGTATTCTGCGAACTCTCACTCTAAAGTAGCATAGGGCTCACTACTATGGGGTAATTAAACAGTAGCATCTCAAAGAAGATGGCAATAATTACAAAATAAACTTCTATCTTGAAAATTGCTTGATGTGATGATCATAATTATGAAGTAATAGACAGATTTCGAGAGCAAATAAAATATCAAGTAGAAATCCATTACCTGTGCTTACCCATCCGGGACCCGTTATGATTATATCCTCCAACGGCTTAACCTATAGTACTTATTCAGTTCGATGAAATTTAAATCATATTCAATTAGAACAAAGTTGCATTTGCTTTGTTTCGTTCAGTTTTCAAACAAAACAAAATTAACTCTATTCCCTACACTATAGGTTCAAATTTTAGTGGCAAATTTGGCTAGGCCTTAGGAGGCTATGTATGTATGTGAGATGTGAGGAAAGAACACAATCTAATAATAATCACAAGGTGTGTTTGTCACGTCGTCAGGCTGCAAGCGCAAGGAGGAGCTGGTGTCGGATACGCTGCCTTCCCCGAAGAAGCCCCGTTTGGTTTTCACAGACCTCCAGCGGCGTACTCTACAGGCTATTTTTAAGGTACCCTTTTTTAATATTTTTTTTTTTTAAGACGTCGATTCGAATCCAACCTTTACCACTGAAGGGCTTCGCCACCTTTACTCTAATATATGACATCTATTTCAGTTTACCTTTTTCTTCATAAATTGTGATCAATTTAAATCCCTTTTTTCCAAATTTAATAATTTTCTCGTGATTAATAGCAGCGATATTTTATATTCATATATGAAATGTATATTTTTGCTTTCCTTATTCCATAACTTATTTTTACATTAACTGGGGTGAGTGTATTAATACCGGAAGTATTTAGAATTCATGGTTTATGTGTAAATTCCATCCATTCTTTGTAACTAACAATCTCGTTCACATAAAATTCTACGTCAATAGCGTCCATAACTGTTATACTTATATCCTACACCATTTTATACAATAATCTATGATTAATACTAGAGCTTGATTTTCATCGATATTTGTAGTTTACATGCGTACTTGTCGTAAACATGGACGCGACTGAAATGAGTCATCGACATTTCATTGTAAATTAGTGTCAGAAACGCCGTTACTGCGACTCGGTTTATATGTTCTACCTAATTACCTATTAAGAGGAAGCCCCATTCTGAGGTTTGAAAATTTTAGGTAAATATATCCTTCGCGCTGACGGGGATGGCTCTTAAAATTAGTGCGATAAGGACAACTGCAGCTTAGGCGAAAAATCCTGCGTAAAAATCTCAGAAATCGCGGTTTCGTTCTCGACATTTTCCTCCTCCAAAACTTAACCAATCGTAACGAAATTTTGTGAACGCAATGAAAAAGAAGCTATCTTTGTCTGACCGTTTTGATTAATGCGTTTATTATTGTCGATTTTGTATGCTACTCGTTTGTTTACGGCGCATTTATTTGGCCGTTTTTAGCGCTGTTTGAAGTAACCTGGTTCTTATAAAAACAAAAATATTTAATAAAGCAACGTGTACAGTACCGACACAGATAATGGTAATATTGAACTTATATAAAAATCATCTTCTAGGGCCAAAATCTTGACAGGAAAACTACGAGAATGTTGTATGGAAAAATAACCACTAATGTTCCTTTTAAAGAGGATAGCAATATAATTATGCACGTCCTTACATTAGAAAATTAATATTTTTATTTTATTTTATTGATGCAAGAAATTACACAGCATTACAGCGAACTAATACACTGTGAAATTTAAAACAGACAGTATCATACAGACTAGGTACATTATACGGTCTTAAGTAGAGGACAAACAGTAGGTACAAATGCAAAAATGAAAAAAACTAATACAAAACAGAAAATTCACGTTTATCCATCCTCTCACAGAACTTCATGCACTCTTAACACAGATCCATCCATCTACTTGCAAATACATCACATTCCGGTGTGATGCGAGGAGCGCGTTAATATATTGAAGAGCGTGTGAATATGTGATCATCATAACTAACCACATCTAATCTCGATTCCAGGAAACAAAGCGGCCCTCAAAAGAGATGCAGGTGACAATAGCGCGCCAACTCGGCTTAGAGCCCACCACCGTCGGCAATTTCTTCATGAACGCGCGCCGGCGATCAATGGACAAGTGGAAAGACGACGATGCACCATCCACAGACCTAGACCAACAGTTGGACCACGACATGGATCATGTCCCCAGTCTGGACTCTGCGGAATCGGATGATGAACATGACGAACAGGACGATCATCTCTTGTGACGCCGTATTCCCCAACAGCATCTGTTAGTGCTATGAAAGTTTGGAGTTGTCTTTGATTTTGAAGCTGCGAGTGCAGGGTAGGGTAGTATAAGATTCTTTACACGATATTAATTTGGTAGAAAATATCTTACTTATTTACTCCTTTGGCTCAGCGACCCAAAATGAGACTTGGCCTCCGACACAAGACAGCGTCACTTTTCTCGGTTCTGTGCGACCTCTCGCCAATTGGTGACTCGAAGTTCGCGCAGATCCGCCTCCACCAATAAAAAAGAACCAATAGAAAATATCTGCTGATATGATTTATTTGCACGAAATTACAGTTTTTGTACATTTTGCACCTAAAAAAGGTTACGTAATCAAATTTTTATTTCTACTCAACCAAATTTTTCACATTTGTCAGTTTCCGAATATTTATTATTTAGCGGATTGATGTGAAATTCGAACACTATTTTTACGTGGCATCTAACTTTGTCATTTTATTTTTCTTAAAAAATAATATCGTGTGCAAGGATTACTTATGATCAGTTTTACATGACTAAAAACAAGATGAGTGGCCATTGTGACTTAAATAGGTTAAATAGCAATGGCGTCTCAACAGTATAAAAGTCATATTGTTAAATCAGTGTTTTATGATAACAAACGCAAAAAAAGTTGTGAAGGTAACTGTTATTAACTATGGCAAATGGAAAGATGAGTCCTAAAGTATTTCGCTATTAAGCATTTTTGTTAATTCCAAAACCCAATCTAAATCATCATTGGTCATTAACGCAGCTATCGCATCTTCGACAACTTCAAACTGAAAATGTACAGTTAAAGCTAAGAACTATTACGACGCGAATTTAGTTAAAGGTGTTGGTTTTCTTTAGGCGATCACGAACTATTGAGTTATTATTACTGTAAAGAAACCACGCCAAGTACACAACCTGTACCACGCGACCAAAACGTCGTAAGCGCCGTAAAAATTCATGGCGCTTACTCGTTTAGGTCGCGAGGTTCACGCTCCGCTTCTATGGTTTGATGTTAAAACTACATCAACTCGTGGCGCAAAATACTGGTTCTCTGTGCCGGTTCTATACGTTAGTAATAATAGTTTAATGTGACGAACGGGATTTATTTCACTTTAAGGTTGAAATGAATTCCAGTGCTTGCCTTTGGGTCTGAATACCGCACCACTAAAAAAAATTGTTTGTTTTTTGGTTCCAAACGAGTCAAAAGTCAAGTTATAGCAATATTACATGGTAGATAGGATATGGTAAAGGGTTCCGCGATAGGTCGCCTAAAGAACGGAAAGAATAGATTATGATCTCTAATTTCGAACGTTTCTAGTCAAACGTATTCAAATAGTTGTTATAAGTTCTAATATAATTGTGCTGCAGTAATTTTAGCCAAAAATGTGTATTTTTATTTATGTTGTAGAAACAAACGTATTCATTTGGATACACTATAAATTACTGTTTTTTACAGTAAGAATATGTCGACTTCGTTAGAAGAAAGGGGATGACCGTTTCTTCATACAAACGTAGTCCCTATTCTCCTCTCTGGATATTGACATAATGGAATATATTATATATATTATATTATATAATTTGATGTATATTAACCATAGCTATGCCCCTACGTGTGACTTTTTTAGATTTTTTGATTATTGTAGAATTTAGGGGCAAAAAACAAATTTCATACAATTTTTAAAATGCTCAGTACTCTTGTAATAATTAAAACTTCAGAAAAAAAACAAACGTAGGGACATAGCTGTGATTGACATACAACAAATAGTGTCAAAATATTTTCAATAATGTTAATATCCAGAGAGGAAAATGAGAACTACGTTTGTAAGAAAAGGTAATTTCGGGCGGGTCCTCCACTTTCTTCTTAAAAATGAGAATAAGTATATGAAGCCAATAAAAACAAAAATCGATTTTACACAATAATGTTTTTATTAAAGTGATTACAAGCGTTCTTATTTATTTAATAATTGAAAATAATAGTGTGTTCAAGTGGCATACTAAGCTTCGAATATTTAATAGGAACAATACGCAAAAACTACACTAAAAGTATGGAGCTATTATTATTGTAGTTTGTACAGCGACATCTAAATACAATTAGCAAAAATATCCGATTAAATCGGATCTGAATAGAAAAAAACACTTAATTTATTTAGTATAAATAATGACACTCGCATTTTATCGCATAATTTATTATTTAAAAAATAGGCAATTACATTTTTTTTATTAAAATGAGTTCGTATGGAAGTTATTTGGAAAAAGGGATCCAACCTGCAAAAATTTGACAATAAAATTTAACCTTTCTGTCAAAAAAACATCATTCTATTAAATAAAATTATTTTGAGGATGGATCTTTTTCGCAAAAACTGCGTACATAGTAGGTAAGTATACGATTTCTATGAAGTTGACAATCGCAAAATAAAAATACAAAAGATCTTATAATAACGTTTTCGTACCTCTAATAAAAACTTAACCGCGCTAGTTTTTCTTTGATGAATGCGAGTGTCAGAAAGCTCATTATTAATAATTGTTTCTCTAGTCACGAGATCTCAATCGACACATTCCACTACGTCAAAACGTCGGGCAGCGTGATATTACTTAAATTATAAAAATAACTAGTCATAACAATCGTGTAAGAAAAGCTTCTCTAACCTCCTTAGTCCCGATGTCCTTTTAAAAGGACAAAATCAAATCGAGTTTTAAACTAATAAAAGAAGAATCCAATTTCAAAACTGCAAAAACGACTGGGGCTTAGGAGGCTAAAAGTAAAGAGAAAATGTACCTAGTCCGAGTTGTGCAAAGTAGGAAATAGATAAATAAATATCAGTAAAGCTTAATGTATGTTTTGTAACAAGATAAGACTCTTATGACGTACTTACTTAAACATCTTTTCAAAATAATAAAACTTGTTGCAATAATAATGTTGCAAAAAACATCTTTTCAAAATAATAAAACAACTTGTTGCAATAATAATGTTGCAAAAAGTAATTATAAGATTATTTACATCGTTTAATTTAAGTAATATAATTTTAAATAACTTATTTATTTGATTAAGCTAGTCGACTTTTTACCTTTTACCACCAAAGATATAAATAATAGTGATGTGCAATTCATGTTATTATTAAAAGAGAAATAATTTGTTTAAAAGGCGTTTGATGATGAGTAGAAAAATAATAAATTGATGTCTTTATAGACAAATTGTGTCTCGATACACTTATAAATAAACATTATTATTTTATTTATCATAGTAATAATAAGCGCGCATTTTTTTGTTGTGTATTTAATGAAATGCGCACAATAAGTATTATTAATAATTATTGTAATGAAAAGAACTGTTTCAGCTAGTGTTTTCGGGATTATTTCGGTACAGAATGGATATTTTTGTCGATATATAGTGCGCTTTCAAATGTACATAGTACGTGAACATAATGTTAAGATTAAATGTACATTTTACAAAGAGTCTTGTTGTTTCTTTTCTTCTCGTTTTCATGGAACTGTGTTGACTTTAGTATTGGTATTTATGGCCTTTTTAAGGAAAATTCAGACATTGTCAACTTTAGGGATGTAAAGCCTGACATCAAAGGGGTCTGGGCCGGTCACGTATACTGCATGCATCCGGAGAAGTGGGCTAGCTTAGCTATCAAGGTCCAAGTGGATGCCGGTAGAGGGACGTGGACGGAGCAGGCCCAAACGGAGATGGTGGGAGGACAGCTTTGTGAACAACTGGCCGGAGGAAACACCAAATCGGGAGTCGTGGAAATCAAGGGGACAAAAACAGAGCAGTTAACTGCTTTATGAAACACTAGCTTCTGCCCGCAAATTCATCTTCGAGGAATGATAATGATGATTGATAAAAACTATCCCATATATCCTTCCACGGGTCTCAAACTATCTCCGTACCAAATTTCATCTAAATAGGTTCCGCGATTTTGCGTTAAGAGGTAGCAGATAAGCAAACAGACAGTCAGATTAGCATTTATAATGTTAGTAAAGTCAAACCAAGAAAAATCTGCAGAGATTTTGACAGCACACGCAGTACCAGTGTTATTTATACGTCATAATTTAATAGAAGTTTGACATTTAAAATAACACCTGCACTTGACCTGCACTGCGTGAGCTGTCAAAATCTCTGCAGACTTTTCTTGGTTTGACTCTAGGAGAGTAAAGATTGTGTTTGAAAGTTTGTTTATTCACTGATTTAAGCTGTGACTACACAGCACCAGCGTCTCTTATGTTTTAATACCTATTAAAAACCGGCCAAGTGCGAGTCTGACTCGCGCACGAAGGGTTTCGTACCATCACGGAATAAAACAGCAAAAAAATCACGTTTGTTGTATGGGAGCCCCATTTAAATATTTATATTATTCTGTTTTTAGTATTTGTTGTTATAGCGGCAACAAAAATACATCATCTGTGAAAATTTCAACTGTCTAGCTATCACGGTTCATGAGATACAGCCTGGTGACAGACGGACAGCGGAGACTTAGTAATAGGGTCCCGTTTTCACCCTTTGGGTACGGAACCCTAAAAATGAGAATCATTTTTCGGAAAAAGCGAAGCCTCATAGGACGACCGCAGTTGAAATGTTTTTGACCTCGAAGATCTGTCCTGCTCAAGATATGACTATTATTGGCGCCATCTGATGTTTAGTTTGGTAAGCATTTACTATCTGTCTTACGCTGAAACGACTAGATGTCGCTACTAAAAACCCAAATGTTATTTATAGCGCCATCTATTGGTTGACTGAGAAACTAAATAGTTATTATGCAAGCTATAGTAACTGTTGTACGTTTTCTTGTGCATTGTAGGATCTGCCATCTTGTGGGCTACATTGGAAGCTTAAACTTGACATTTACGCCGATTTTTCGCGCCAATAAACAGGGGGCTCCTGTGCTGCCCCCTACAGTGCATGCAAATCTCTTAAAGAATTTTTGAAATCTTTGACAATAGGGAATATTACTGCAATTTTCTGCCGCCAGAGTACAGCACTAGCCTTTTTAGTAAACCATGGAGTAACATACATACTGTACCTTAAACAGGTTTTTGACAAGTTTTCAGAGTGAATAATAGTTATTTGTTATACAAGGGTGCAAAGTTGTATTTTACCCGCGAGTGTGGAATTGAAACACGAGCGTAGCAAGTGTTTCAACACACGAGAAGTAAAATACATTTGCACCCGTGTGTAACACAAAACTTTTCACCTCACTATAGCGAGGAAAGTGCAACATCCACAGGCTATATCACTGTAATCACTCATTTTTTACGATATTATAACAAAAACTCTGGAAATTCTGTATTTTTACGTGAGGTTATTAAGTAAAAATTTTGTTGACAATGTTGACATTTCTGACGTATGAAATGTCAATGATGCGTTTTGAAATTGCATCGACTCAACTTGTGCGTTCAGAATTATATTTAACATCATTATTAAAAACAAACGTTTCTTATGGAACTTTAAGGTTTATGACATAAAATAATAACTGCATCAATAAATTGCTCTGATATTTAGATTAAGGCCTATTGTGTCCCAATGCTGGGCAAAGGCCTCCCCCTCTCATGATGTTAAATTTATATATATGGGATATATTATGTGATATTAGTATTAAGTTACGTGCTCAATTTGCAGTGCCCTTACAGGGTTCATAGCTAGATCACCATTTTAATGTAAGACCTTATTGTACCTATGAAAGCAATAAATTACTGATTACTGAAGGTATTATTTGTAAAACTTGACAATTTAAAAGTGCTTGTTGCTAGGCCTATTTGAATAAAGAATATGTATTTTGACTGACTGACTTTGTATGCTAATAAAAAAAAAGAAAAAAAAAAATACCTTTTTTGCATAAAAAACTACTCTTAAGAGCCCATAAACGTGCTCACCAGCACCACTGCTAAATAATTGTGATTATTTAAATTTAACGAGATATTTAAAAAAGGGGGCCGCTACGTACTGTATTTTGTATTTGACGGCCGTTTTTGTTTTGAGTTCATATACCGACGAATCCAGCAACATAAAAACTAGTTTGATGTATTCAAAAGGTACTTAAATACAAAATACAGTACGTAGAGGTTTTTCAAATTTCTATAGTTAACTCAATTTTTTAACATGCAGATACGTCTGCGAGCGATACTCCAAATTTTATATTAAAGGAAAAAATGGAATGGAAAAAGTGTAACCCGGAAGTGTAACTTTTTCCATTTTTTCCTTTAATATAAAATTTCTATAGTTAAATTTAAATAATCACAATTATTTAGCAGTGGCGCTAGTGAGCACGTTGACGGGCTCTTAAATTGTGTTCTCTCTTCCGATTTTAAAAACTTATGACTATCTAAACCAAATCACAGATAAATAGCGCTTCATTCGGACCATAGAGTAACTTATACTAGAGCGGTACTGTCATGGTAAATTTTGTAACCCCAGTAAATTCACTGCCATCTGTCGACACACTTTAAAACTAAAAATGAAGATTTATAAAAATACGATAAAATGTATTTAAATATGGATAAATGATTTTTTTATTTGCATTAATTATTTTTATGATTTTGACCCATGTTTTTTCACTGATATGCGTTAAAATTGTTAAATAACAAACTAAACCGTCAACGCCATCTATACGACAGTAGGCCAAAGCTAGTAGCACCCTCTGATCGAGAATCAAATTTTCTTGATTTTCGAGGCACGTTTTTTCCTTAGACTGTATCCACCTATTACGGAGTTATATCTATTTTTGATTCGGACCAATTTATAATATTGAAGTACCCATGCAAATTACACATTGCATTAAAAAACAAACTTTCAGAGATTGTGTTAATGTTGCTTTTACATTGTACAATATAGCAAGATATATGAATAGGCAATTAAGTTAACCGGAAGAAAATCGCTACAAGGGCAAAGTTCGTTTTACCCGCCGATAGGACCTGTTCTTTATGTTGCATTGAAAATTGAACGCTAATTAAAACAGAATAAGGTTGATTTTAATGCGGACGAGTACAATACATTAAAATAGGAGGTTGTCAAATTAAGCTTGAATCAAATGAACATCGCTGTCCGTCGATAACGCTTTTAAATTTGAACGTTAATGTAAACGTTATAAGGTTGATTCTAAATTGTAAACTACAGTAAGATACGAGTTTTAAAATGTAAGGTGAAGTAACAAGTCGCATTTTAGTTTTATTTCAGAAGGTATTATGTGGCATATAATGTTGAAGATACTTAGGACTTTTTAGTGCATTAAAAAGTTAAGTCGAAATCGATGCCCTACATTTAGTTTTAAGTGATTCGTTAACTGCATATCTATTAGATTTAATTTGTTACACTTTGACAAGACGAGTATTAAAGGATTGGCGTTGTGGAGATCCTTGAAGGCTGTTAAGATAAGATAAGATAAGATAATATTTATTCATTTAAAACTTATGCTAATTGGTTTTATACAGTGGTAAATATACAATTTATACTTAAATACTAGTACATTCATAGATTCAACTCAAAATAGGTACAGGTCAAGTTAAAAACTTTAATACCGAGCGAATTTGTATTTTCTGTCGCTCATGGAAATTTGATAACAATACCTAAACTAACTAAACATTTACTTGTATCTTAGGTATGCACTTTTGTAGGTCAATGTATCAGTGGGTAAATGCTTACCAGACGAAATGGTTATTTATAATAACAATAAACTAAGTGACTATGACTATGACTAATCTTCGACTGTCTAGAAAGTTAATTGGTGACATAAATAAATAATTAATTTGTACAGTGTAATATAGATCTAGTATTTAACGTATTATTATTCTCTTTATTTATTATTTTTCTCATGTTAGGTTTTTTTATAATATGCATATAAAAGTAAAATATAAAAACACTTACAAAACAATACAAAATACATATAAACAAATTATAAAAAACCTAACCTAGGGTGCCGCCAGCAGCGGGGCAGGGCCCAAGCTGCCGGTGGTCAGGGCCGCAGAGAGAGGAACCGGCGGACTATCCGCGCCGTGTCCAAGATCACCGCCTTCTGCATCTGACCCTTGATCCAACCACCTAGCGAGAGTCTCTCAAGGTGTTGGTCGAGACTCTTCGCTATGAGACCGTTCGCTGATTATTATTATTATTAACGCAATAACGTAATATTCTTACGTAAGCGAACAAGTAACAACTCGCGAACGCGAAGCGAAGCGGCACGGTGCGGCGCGGCGGGCCCAAGGCGTTCGCGTACGCAACGAGATCGCCCACGTAGGGCACTTCTATAGGTATCAAAGGATTGATTCACCCCGCGCCGCGGCGCGCCGCTTCGCGTTCGCGTAGTACGCTGCGTAAGCTAGGTCATAAATATTAGCGCATTAGAATTTGAACCCGGAACCTCTAGCACAGGGTTTCACTTTTTGCAAGCACATAATTCATAATTCGTAATAATTTATTTGCAAGGAGTTACACAAGTTGGTACATTATATTTGTAAAAAAGTCCATCCTCCCACACGGACCATTGTATTGTATTGTATTGTATTGTATTGTAGTTCGGGCGATTTTCCGCAACTCGACAACTGGCGCCTATTTTGCGTGACATGGGGGTGGGCTTGTCCTGCCAGCCCAGCTCCTCGAGGAAACCTATCAAACCTTTGATGTTGAGTAGTACCTCGGGGAGGTCTCTCGGGGATCCGAGATGTTTTGCCACGGACCATTTTCACAATTTTAACAATTCCACAGACCTAGGTCAAAAAATATTTTAGGAAAATAATAAAAATCCTTATTTATATTTTAAAACTTACTTAAATTTACACTTTAGGTTTCATCAAGTTTACTACAAGATTTCCTAATAAGTATGTTTACAGTTACTGTAAACATACTTATAAGGAAATCTTGTAGTACTACTACTACTACCTACTGTAGGTAACTGACCTACTGCGGACCCCTGATAAACATGCTAAGGGGTCCGTGGACCCCAAGTTAAGAAACCCTGCTCTAGCATTTAAGTTATCCGCTATTTTTATTGCACCAAATTAATACGCATCCTTGATGAGTTTAAAAATAAACATTCTCAATCACACAATATTAAAAGCTATATAAAGCCAACCCCTTTTCCTCCCAATTAAATAACTCGACCTTCGAAAAAAAAAAAACCAATTAAAAAATAAACATTTGTTTTCATTATGACCCGAATAAATTTGGGCAACACTTTAAAAAATCAGTACAGCCTCCGGCAACGGCGTTTACAGACCAAACAAAAAGCCTTTTCAGACTTTAAAGCAGTGAAAAATATACAAAAGGTCACTGGAGCTTTGAGGTGTGCGAGCGGGATGGGGTATTGGGAGAAAGGGGTGTGGAAGCGAGATGGGTAGCTGAAAATCAATTTATTAGGCAGTGACGTAGCGAGCGGCGCATGCGTAGTGCAAGAGTTCCCGGGCGTGGGTTGCCAGCGGTGGAGAAAATTGTGGAAATGCGATTAAAAGAGGAATAAAATTATTACGGTAACTTGGACTTTTTTAAGTGTTTTTTTTTAATAATATAGGAGGCAAACGTGCCGACGAATCTGATTCTCCTTAAGTACCTTCTTTACATTAAGGATTTCCGGCAAGCTCGGTTCTCCATACACACGTAAATAGTTAGGTCTCATTGTAAAACGAGTAGCTAGTTTGCTCGGAAACTTCAATAGGATAAGGTATATCTATATATATATTTTTTATTTATTTAAATATGAAACAAACGGTCATACATAAAATATTGTTACAGTTTCTTCTCTTAGTCTAGACCTATAGTTTCCATTTTTATTAAACATATCTTTATATATAGCACGAAAAAGTACCTATCTTGGCTTAAGTTCAGCAGATTAGTAAAAGGTTACACAGAATTTGTGAATAGGTATCGACAAACATGACATAATAGCACTTTAGATATTACATATATATATAGCTTATATACATATATATAGTTTATAAAACAAACAAAATAGAGCAAAAACAAGTTTTGTATGAAAAATGTAAATTCGCTGTATATTTTTAACTATTAAACTTAGGTTTTAGCTTAGGATTATTAATAAATAAGGAAACTGATGTATGGAGTGAGAGCACACTTTACTTATTTCTTCATGCTTTAAGACAAAACACGATAATGAATATGTTTACAGCCCATTTTTTATATCACGAGCCGTTTACGTACAGAAAATTATACACGGACTTAAATTAACTCATAAAATAAGAACAAGTAAATTATGACAAGTTTTATTTAAGAATAAAATAAAACTATTATTATCCGACGAATTATTATATAAATAATAATAAATGTCATACACAAACAGTGTTTTTTTCAACGATTAGGTCATACGACTCATACGGAATAATTGACGAGAAGTGTATTATGATTAAAATTCTGAAAATTCGTTATTCCTCGTGATTATTCCTCCAAGGTGAGTACTATGAAGGAATGTAAATATTTTATGGTCGTGACTGTATGTGTACCTAATTAATATAAATTTCTATTACTTATTAATCAAATTAGTATTCATGTGTTTTTGTTTTATAAACAAAAAAGTAAGAGTTGGCTAAAGCACATTTGTTACTTATGTAGGTATGTAATTAATTAAATTGAGATATACATATTTTAACTCCCAGCGCTGTTTATTCACTACCTAACCTTACCTTTTTTTTTCACTCGATATTGGCGGAACCCCTGTCTAAAACTGCGAAATTCGTGTAAAGTTTTTTTGATATATATACTGACACTTATTGAAACTCTGGCCCAACGGAGCCGACATGTCTTAGTGGTAAAGGCTCCTTTTAAATATGTAGATAAAAAAAAATACCTTACCTTAAACCAACAGATCAAATTTTTACATAGACAACCTCACTCCGTATTATTTTAATCTCCACTCTAGCAACCCTGATCTGGGCGGGCGGCCCGAAATAACCGTGGGGGGCTTCAGTAGCCACGCCGCCGCGGCCGCGACCAGCGAGCCATGGCGTCGGTCGCCGCGTGGTTGCCCTTCGCTCGCGCCGCCGCGATCGGCTGGGTGCCCATCGCCACGCACCCCCTCCCGCCCCCACCCGTCCCCAAAGACCGACGGCGGGCAGAAGACGAAAAACTCCTCATCAACGTCTCCGGAAGACGGTTCGAAACCTGGAGAAACACACTCGAAAAATACCCTGATTCGTTGCTAGGATCCACAGAAAGAGAATTCTTCTACGATGAAGACAGCAGGGAATACTTTTTCGATAGAGACCCTGATATATTCAGACATATACTTAATTATTATAGGACAGGGAAGCTCCATTATCCGAAACATGAATGCCTCACAGGTTACGATGAGGAGCTAGCGTTCTTTGGAATCTTACCTGATGTGATAGGCGATTGTTGCTATGAGGACTATAGGGATAGGAAACGTGAGAATGCCGAACGGCTGATGGATGATAAGCTGAGTGAGGCAGGGGACCAGAGTTTGCCGCAGTTGACGGACTTGAGGCAGAAGATGTGGAGGGCGTTCGAGAACCCTCACACGTCGACTGCCGCTTTAGTATTTTATTATGTGACCGGGTTTTTCATTGCGGTTTCCGTGATGGCTAACGTAGTTGAGACAGTACCTTGTGGGCACCGGCCGGGGCGCGCGGGGACTCTTCCCTGCGGGGAGCGATATAAGATCGTGTTCTTCTGCTTGGACACGGCTTGTGTCATGATATTCACGGCTGAATATCTTCTCCGCCTGTTTGCAGCGCCGGACCGTTGCAAATTCGTGCGTTCCGTCATGTCGATAATCGACGTGGTAGCCATCTTGCCATACTACATTGGCTTGGGGATCACTGACAACGACGACGTGTCTGGAGCTTTTGTGACCCTCAGAGTGTTCAGGGTGTTCCGAATCTTCAAGTTCTCCAGGCACTCCCAGGGTCTCAGGATCCTTGGTTACACCCTGAAGAGTTGTGCCAGCGAGCTGGGTTTCCTGGTGTTCTCGCTGGCCATGGCTATAATCATCTTCGCCACGGTTATGTTCTACGCGGAGAAGAATGAGCAAGACACGAATTTCACTTCCATTCCTGCTGCCTTCTGGTACACCATTGTCACTATGACGACGCTGGGGTAAGTTTTAGTTTCTATAGAAAATAGTGAATATTAAGACCGATATACATATCTGTAGCTTGATAGGGATATTTTTTTTAGGACGGACTTTTCTAGGAAAACGCTAATTGATACTTAAATAATGTATGAAAATACTCACGTGACTTTTCGTAGTATCTCTCATCCCGCGATACATTTACTTCTTTTCGTTTGTCGTTTATCAATTCTATTATCATTTTGGCGAAGTCCTTTTAGTTCTGTATTTACTATAAAAATCTTTGTCTATGTCTGTTTTGTTTACATTCAACAAATAACAAGGAATTAGAGTTAGACCAAGAAAAGTCTGCAACGATTTTAAAAGCATACGCAGTGCAAGTGTTATTTATACGTCATAATTTCATAGAAGTCTGACGATTAAAACAACACTTGCACTGCGTGTTCTATCAAAATCGTTGCATTGCAGACTTGTCTTGGTCTAACTCTACGAAATAACAAAACCTTAAGCAGAGTAGCACTCCAAGCTCATGAGTCATGACATAATTATGATACTTTTCTAACAACAAAAGTAATCCGCACCGAAAATCCCTTTTATCTAGCTAGCTATTAGCTAATCTATTTCATTAAGGAAACAATTTACATCGCGTGAAAAGATAAGTAGCGTTGTTCATAAACGCGTTAGTGGCCTGAATTAACTATGAATCGTTTGTCTTTATCTGTCATTTTGACTTATGTATTTGTAAGAAAGGGATATAACAATTAACTAAATCGGGCCCGTAAAGTTTTATGGGGGGAAGATATATAACGTTCGTTACTAACACTTAATTTCAATTTCAATCTTTATTTGCAACCAAGTAGACTAGCACTTCTGATAAAAATATCAGATGTTTTTGCCTTCTTATATTTTCATGTGACTAAAACTTACAGTTTCTAATCATGGATAAGCGATAAGAAAAATCGAATGGGGCCGTAGCTAAGACATAAAGTTTATCGCGATGACAGATGCTAACGTAGTCAAGTCTTCATTTCCATACATTATATATGATTCTATTTGCCACTATCGTTGACAGAAAACGCCAATCAAAACTTAAATAATATATGTAAATAGTCACGTGACTTTTTTGTAGCGTCTGACATTCCGATTTTGTCATTCACCTAATTTGGCGTTTGTTCGATGTATGATAAACCAAAGCTAAAAATTAATAAAACTAATCTTGAAATAAATAAATAAAAACTATTCCCCTGCGGCATGGTGTAGTAGATGCTGGCAGCATTTACTCGCTGTATCGCAATGTATTGAGGTTTATATCAAAAGCAAGGTTTCTTGCTGGCCGCTTTACTTACCTACTATGACATTGACGTGTTCTCTTTGTTACTTACTATTTTTCACTGATTGACATGTGAAATAAATTTTCTGGCTTATTATAAAAATTATATTTAATTACGTAAATCATTATTTATGTGCAACCTAAACGCCGGACTCCTTTGCGCTACTCTGCCGTTACCCTAACAATGGTTATGGGCACAGAAACCGGTTGCAAAAAGTGATTAAGTGACGACGATTGTAAAATTTATTACGAAATAAAATGAGCGCACATGTACGTATTGATGCTTTATCCAAGGAGAACTACGACAGTTGGAAGCTGCAAGCAGAAGCCGTTCTCATAAAAAATGACTTGTGGAAGTACACGAACGGTAATGTAACTAAACCAGCCGAAACTCAAGAGGAAGCTGCCGCTTTAGAAAAGTGGTTAACAGAAGACGCCAAAGCAAAATCTGACCTAATATTATGCATTAGTTCATCAGAACTACGCCACGTCAGGGACTGCAAGTCATCGAGGGAGGTATGGTTGCGACTAGAGTCTATTTACGCCTCTCGGGGGCCCGCTAGGAAAGCAATGTTATTAAAACGACTATTGTTGCATAAAATTAATGAATCCGGTGATATTCGCGAAGAAATTGGGACATTTTTCGACGCAGTGGATAAATTGGGGGCAATGGAGGTGAAGATCCACGATGATCTTTTATCTATCATGTTATTATATACCTTGCCATCTAGTTTTACAAATTTTCGCTGTGCCATTGAAAGCCGAGATGAATTACCGAAACCAGAGGTTCTCAAGGTAAAGATTTTAGAGGAATACGAGTCTAGGAAAGTAAATACTGCTGAAAATGATGTAATGCATGTACGTGAAAAAAGGAGGACTTGGAACAATTGGAGAGTTAATACTAAGGGAGAGCCAGGGACGTCACGACCACAGGACCACTCGGGGAATGACAGAAACGGTGGATATGAAAGAAGAGTAATGAATTGCTACCGTTGTAATCGAGTCGGCCATAGAGCCGCGGATTGTCGGGAACCAAACCCAAAACCAAAGCAATATAGTAATGTTGTAGATGAGGGACTAATGTCTTTAAACATTTCAGGTATACAAGAATGCAACATTGTTGATGACCTTAAACAACAGTGGGTGCTTGATTCCGGGTGCACGTCCCATCTGTGCAATGACGTTTACTTATTTGGAGATACACTTAAAGAATACAATGGTAAACTGAAGTTGGCTACTAACACGAGCACGGAGGTTCAAGGTAAGGGCTTAGTTAGACTATCGGCATTGACAGAGAGCTCAGCACAACCTATTGAATTTAAAGACACCTTGTATGTGCCAGATTTGAGAACTAACTTGATGTCGGTGGCAAAAGTTACGGATAATGGCTATGATGTATACTTCACACGTAATATGGCCAAGGTATTAGACAAAAGTGGCAACGTTAGGCTGATTGCGAACCGAAGAGGTAACTTATATTGCCTTCAAGAATGTGAATCTGCGAACGCAGTAGCGGATTGCAAGATAGATCTTAGACTTTGGCATGAACGCTTAGGACATCTTAATGCCAAAGATGTTACTAAATTGTTACAGAAAACTGGTCATGAGGTGAGTCAAAGTTCGATTAATATGAATGTACTGCGTGATTGTGATATTTGTGCAAGAGGTAAGTTGTCTGCATTACCGTTTTCTGAATCTAGCGGTCCATGTGATGAGAGACTGCACATTGTTTATTCTGACATAGTAGGTCCCATGAGATGTGAAGCAAAATCTGGTGCTAAATATTTTATCACTTTCATCGACGACTGCTCACGTTGGTGCGACGTATATTTTCTAAAGAATAAAAGTAAGGCTTTGGAAGCCTTTAAACTCTACAAAAGTTATGCTGAAAACTATACGGGATTGAAGATTAAATATTTTCAATCAGATAACGGACTTGAGTATTGTAATTCGGACTTTAATGATTTTTTAAAGCAAGAAGGGATACAGAGGAGGCTAACTGTGCCACGTACGCCACAACAAAATGGAATAGCGGAGAAAATGAATCGTACTCTGATTGAGATGGCCAGATGCATGCTCTTAAGTAGCGAGTTGTCCACAGGTTTTTGGGCCGAAGCGATCGATACAGCATGTTACATTAGGAATCGATGCCCGACATCTAGTCTAGGAGGTGACATACCATATGAGAGATGGACCCAGAAACCAGTAAAGATCCACTATCTACGGAAGTTTGGGGAGAAGGTTCATTTTCTGAATAAAAGCCCAAATAAAGACAAATTTGATGCCCGCGGGATACCTGGAGTATTCACAGGCTATCCACAGACCAATAAAGGCTTCAGAGTATGGGTGCCACAAGAAAGAAAATTTATAATTTCAAGAGACATCAAATTCAATGAAAATGTGCTCATTGAGACCATGTTGTTAAGAGATGAAAAAGACATTCTTGAAATTGAAGCTCTTCTTCCTACAGATGCTGTAAAGGTTCAAGATACAAACAATATAGATGAAAAATACGGAAAAGTCGAAATTGCCCTCTCTAAAGACACAGAACATGTGAACATGCCAATTACGACAAATAATGTGGGAAGAGAACGAGAACTTGAAACTGATGAACAAGATATTATAGGGTCAGATGAGAGTTTGCCACCTGTGGCAGAAACAGTTGAGAGAGAACAGGAATTCAGCCGAAAAGCAGGAATATCGAATGAAGTTCGCAAAGCTGTATTGAAAAGAGGACCTGGTAGGCCAAAACTATTGCACACCGGACAACCAGGACGACCAAGAAAAGTCTACAATTATATTGAAGTAGAAGAATGTAATAGGGAATTTGAGGAAGAGAACACAACTGAAGAATACAGGGAATGCATGATAGATGAAGAGGACGTAGCTGAAGAATACAGAGACTGCATAGAAAACGAAGAGGACGCAACTGAAGAATACAGCGACTGTATTGAGTTTGCAGGTGTAGCAACGGGAATATCTTTAGATAATGCCCTACGTAGTGAAGAACGATTAGAATGGGAGGGCGCTATACTCTCTGAAATAAGAAGTCTCGTGCAAAAAGGAACCTGGACTATCGTCAAAAGGCCACCAAATACAAATGTCGTTGGCTGTAAATATGTATTGACCACTAAAGTTAATGTAGATAAAACTAGCAAGAAGAAAGCCAGACTAGTGGCTCAAGGATTTAGTCAACGGTTTGGAGTGGATTACGATAAAACATTTGCACCCGTTGCCAGACTAGAAACAGTACGACTTATGATGGCCCTTGCTGCAGAGATGGACTTAGAGGTTCATCAATTGAATATAAACACTGCTTATTTGAACGGTTACCTCGAAGAGGAAATTTATATGCGTGTTCCTCGATTGTTAAAAGAGTGTTTGCTTAAACTGGTGTATGATAATAATGAAGATCCTATGGTAGTGAAGAACGCGAAAGAAATGCTTCAAAATTTGGAAGCAGGTGGCGACACATGTCTATTACAGAAATCTTTATACGGATTAAAGCAGGCAGGCCGGCAATGGAATAAACGATTTGACAAGAAGTTAAAAGACATGGGATTACTACAAAGCCTCAACGAACCATGTCTTTATATGAGAAAACACGAAGGCGAACATTTATTTGTACTAGTTTTTGTTGACGACGTACTGATCGCATCAGAACATGAAGACCGCATTATACAATTTAAGAATGAGTTGAAAAATGAGTTCGATCTCAAAGACTATGGACAGGTTAAATACTTTTTGGGAATTGACATAAGGAGAGATAACAATGGCATTGTGTTATCGCAAGAAGGCTACGTTAAGACTGTGTTGGAAAAATTCAATTTATCTAATTGCAATATTTGCAGAACTCCCAGCGAGTTATCTATTAGTATGCCCAGCAAGGCAATTGAGGGTGAAGTTAAAGAAAAATGGCCGTACCGCGAACTTATAGGGTCACTTATGTATTTATCGGTAGCGACTAGGCCCGATATTACGAATACTGTGATTAAGCTCGCTCAGTTCGTAAATAATCCCGATTCGAGTCACTGGAAGGCTGCTAAAAGAGTTTTAAGATACCTTAAGGGAACGGCAAACTATGGTCTTGTTTACAGTAAGACCGGTAAGTCAATTCAGGCATACTGTGATGCAGATTGGGGAAGTTGCCCAATAGATAGGAAATCTTATTCCGGGTACTCTTTCATTCTAGGAGGGGCTAGCATTTCTTGGTCTTCTAAAAAGCAGAGGACAGTAGCGACTTCAAGCTGTGAAGCTGAATATGTTAGTCTCGCGGAGGCTCTAAAAGAAGGTCTATATCTCCAAAGTTTACTAACTGAGCTAGGTTTACCAAGGTATGCTGATATCTCTATAAATACCGATAGTCAATCTGCTATGTTTCTTGCCCAAGATCCCGTGTTTCATGGTAGAAGCAAACATATAGATATAAAGTACCATTTCATACGGGGGACTTTAAGAGATAACAAAAGCATAGTTCTGGGACATGTATCCACGGAATCAATGCTGGCAGATGTGTTGAAAAAACCACTGCCCAGCATAAAACATAACAAATGTATAACTGGTCTGGGTCTCAAACCCTTTTAACGAATAATGTACATTTGGTTAGAATTCGGATTTAATTTTTATTTTACGTATTACGTTTTATATTATGTTACTAATAATAATAAATTAATATGCCTTTCGTATTTGGCATATGTTAGACAATAAACTTTGCTTTTGAGGAGGTGTATTGAGGTTTATATCAAAAGCAAGGTTTCTTGCTGGCCGCTTTACTTACCTACTATGACATTGACGTGTTCTCTTTGTTACTTACTATTTTTCACTGATTGACATGTGAAATAAATTTTCTGGCTTATTATAAAAATTATATTTAATTACGTAAATCATTATTTATGTGCAACCTAAACGCCGGACTCCTTTGCGCTACTCTGCCGTTACCCTAACACAATGCTTATTCTAAAAATACCCAAACATAAAACCTGGACACTAAACCATTGTAAACACTTGTCGCCTTTAAAAATGGATGTCCACTGTCGCGCAGATTGCCTCCATTAAAAGGTTACCTCGAATAATTGATGCTTACACTTTTGACCGGTGGTCGATCTTATTGTCTTTATAATAGGGTTTACAATATGTCAGTTAACTGTGTGGACGATGGTACATGCTTTTTTGACTAACTTTAGACCTTAAGTCTTGGTGATAAGATATATTTTCGCTGCAGCGTGAAGCATAAAACGTTTGTAACATATGGTGCCGTTTTGGATTTAATGGTGGCGTATTTAGGCGTGCAGAACAACGAAAGTGTCATTTTCACGCAAAAGGTACAATTGTATGAATTTATTATGGACTGGGGGTTGATTCGAGCAGAGGAAAGCATATGATTTGAGTGTTTAGTAGATTCACTAGACTTATACAGACCGGGATATGGAGCGTGAAAACCTTTCCCCTTCCTTCCTTTCCCTTTTCCTTTCTTCCTTTCTTTCTTTTCTCTTTTCCTTTTTATTCCTTTTTTTTAACCGGTCGATATAAGTCTAGTGAGCAGTAAAACTAACCGTGAATCATTTAAAACTCTCTTTAGTAGACTGTTAACCAAGGGAGGCAAGGCACTTTAGTCGAGGTAGTTTAGCGTTCGAACGCAGTGAGAACGCCAATAGTCCGAGACTGAATTGGTGCCGTTCACCCAAGTTAAACACTTTTCATTTCGAATACGAGGAAAGTAAAATACATGTGTATTTAAAAAAACGTCTAAGTATAAACTTTTATAGTATTTCAATTAACAATTTAGGTAAAAGTATCGTTATTTATGGAATGGGGAGTTAAATATCAGAAAGACAATTGTACAACAAATCCATTTAAAACCAAAATTTAATTGGTTGTCGTAAAAAACTAAAAAAAAAACTGAAATGAAAATATTTATACACCGTTTTATCTTCAAAAGCGGTCATAATAATAATAATTTATTATTGAAAACGATCCCATATCAGTCCCTTGTGACGGATAAGAACCCCATTCTTTCCCTCGGGGGTTGTAAAGACGATTAGGGGTTTGGGGTAGTGTTAGTTGGAAAGTTGAGATGTGCTATAATCGGATCAAGTTTGCGGCGCGGCGTTAGCATGGTCGCGTTTTTATCGCCTGTACCAGTTGAAATTCTATTGGCGCGTATCATCATTCGCTTGCCCCTTGTCCCATTCACTTAGGGGCGGCGCAGCATGTCTTTTTCTTCCATACATCTCTGTCACCCGTCATCTCATCATTCACTTGCGTTAGTTTCATATCATCTTTCACACAGTCCATCCACCTTTTCCTCGGTTTTCCTCTCCTCTTACTTCCCTCCACATTCATTCTTAATACCTTTCTCGTCACATGACTTTCATCCCTCCGCATCACATGCCCGTACCGTACCGTATGTGGACGACAAATCGTACTATGCCTGGAAAAGGGTTAAAACAACATGCTTAGGTAAATTACATGTGTGTACTAGTTTTCGTTGGTAGAAATTATAATAAAAAAAATAGAGCGAGAAGAATTTTTACATACCGCAAAGCAGGCTTTGAAATGCAGGGGCGATTTTGAAATTTCAGTTTTTAAGCCATAATATATTTTTATGCAGGATTTTTTTACAGTAGGTGACCATCAATACATTTTAATCTAACTAGTTACACGAACAGTTTCAGTAAATAATGAATAATGGTAATTTTGTAGCCATTTTAAAACCATCAAAGTAACCCCAATTTTTCCTAAAGCCACCCCGTTTTACCGGTACATAACTTCTACTCATTATTATTTACAACGACGGGACTTAATCGCGTAATTGTGAGTGTTGTGTGTCGACCCGGTAACATCCCTAGTGCGCAAAACGTTCAAGTTAATAAACAAGACCAAGTGCGGGTAGTTCGAAAAACTCGCGCGCCTAGAAGATGTTGATGTCAACTTTATCCAGTCTTCTCCGAGACCACGGGGACAACGCCGTCCTCGAAACGTCGGAGGTGGGTTTAATACTTATTTTACGCGATTAAGTCCCGTCGTTGTAAATAATAATGAGTAAAAATCGTGAAAGTTTAAATCAGTGTTATAACTTCTACTCGCTATATTTTGTTTTTTTTTTCTTTTTTTTTACATAATAAACGCTCTTTATCTGGATTTATTTTAACCTAAAAAGCAAACAATTTATTACACACGCACGTACACTTAGGTATTTAAAATAACAAAGTCCCTTATAAAACCTATTCTAGTTAACCTTTTGGGATTTCAGTACGTAGACAATTTCCGCCTGTAATTTCCGAATCAAGCCTTATCTTCAGGTTAAGGTCAGATTACTCTTGGATAAGGATTTGGTTTATAAAGGGGCCCACTGACTATCACTCCGCCGGACGATATCAGCCCGTCAACTTTGTTTTAACTGACAGGCTGATATCGTCCGGCGGACTGAGGCGGACTGATAATCAGTGGGCCCCTTGAGTCACATGAAAAATCATATGATTGTTCATGTCAACTTTCATGTTATGTCGTTTTAAAATGTGATTGTAATTTCGATTGTATGGCGGCATTCGTGTGACACAAGGGGCCCACTGATTATCAAAACTAAATAAAACTAATCTTAAAATAAATAACTAAAAACTATTCCCATTGCATATGTAACATAGGTGATCGTAGAGCTGGCAGCTTCCTCGCACAAAGAGTAAGCATTGCGATACAGCGAGGAAATGCTGCCAGCATCTACGACACCATGCCGCAGGGGAATAGTTTTTAGTTATTTATTTTAAGATTAGTTTTATTTTAATATTGTCTTCGGTTACCGCGATAGTTACTCATGAAATAAAACTATGAAAACGGATTATATCGCGTATCGCGGTGTCACCCGTTGACCACGAACGCTGTAAAGGGTTCGAAACGTCGGGATGTATTATAAATTCAATATACGCGGTATAATCCGTTTTCATAGTTTTATTTATTTTTAGTTTTAGTTTATAAGTTTTATAAGTTAGTTGTTTATTAATTAATTTTAACTATATTTGTTTAGTAATATTAACTACACATAGGTATACCTGTCTATGTCATTTTACATAGAAAACTTATGATATTTTTGAAAGATTAGGCGCCATTGACCAACTCTAAGGGCGAGCAGTATATATAGGTACAATGCTTGCACCTACTACGTACAAACTCGCTCTATTTTAGTTGTATAACAGTTTTGCTACATTCTAGCGGCCGCACGAAGGTTCATAAGTGGTGACATGTTTTTTTTATTTGTAGTCTACCTCTTTCGCACCTACTCATGAAATGTTCATATACCTGTGATGGCTTCCCTTTTTTTGCACACTTCAATAATCTGCAAGCGCAAGCGATATTCTAGATCTGTGGGTAGTATGAAGTATCTACTAATTCTTAGTTCTCCTTGGTATTATGCTAGGTCCCTTTTTAGGGTTCCGTACGTAGGAAAAAAACTGAACCCTTATAGGATCACTTGTGCGTCTGTCTGTCTGTCTGTCCGTCTGTCACAGCCCATTTTCTCCCAAACTACAAGACTAATTAAGTTGAAATTTGGTATATGTAAATTTGTGACCCATAGACGGACATGTAACTTCAACAAATGAATTTTAAACATGGGGGCCACTTCTATCTATCTATTTGTTACATATCAAATGAAAGACCTCTTATTTTAAGAATCTAAATTTTTTTTGTAATTTGAAAATAAACAGTTTAGAAGTTATTAAAGAAAATAGACAAAAAAATGACCCCTCCCCCCCGCCTTTGTCTCCGAAATTACTGGGTCTAAAGTTTTGAAAAAAAATAATACACAAAATAGTTCTTTACCTATAGATAACAGGATAGTTTTTGATCCGACCCCTACGGGTTTTTATAGACATTTCACTCACGTTTCACATAAAAAAAAACATTGTTAAAAATTGTGTAATGTACGGCACCCTTGGAACGCGAGTCCGACTCGCACATGCCCGGTTTTTGATTTTATCTTACTTATATTCTATTTCTGCGACGAAGTAATAGTTCTAACATAATTATACTGATCTATTTACAGAAATTACTCAGCACGCTCTTGCTTATAAGTAAATGTGACGTTTTCAACCAAAAGGTACCACATTGTCGCTTGTCGATAAGGTTGATTTCTAATTGAAGCTATATGGAAATAGCGCCTTACTGACAAGCGACAATAAGTACCCTTTTGGTTGAAAATGGCACAAATATAGCAAAATGTCAAGGAACAGGATTCAAGGACACTTCTGACGATAAGCTATAATATAACAGTCTTTATACAAATACCTATACCTACAGCTCACGGCCTATACTATTATGATCATACTAACTAGGGTTAGCACATTATTTTCCTATTTTACGGGACAGTCTCGTTTAAAATTCGGGACTAGGCTAACATTCGAGATTATGAATTATGCTTATGCTTTTTAGCGATAAGACCGCCTGTTGTTTAACCTCTTCTTTTTTGCATTCTTTGTATTGTTTTCTGTAATGAGATGTGCAATAAAGGGTATTTGTATTGTATTATTTGTATTGTATGTTTTAATTATTTGGAAATATGGCCAGCCTTCTGGGCACCTTGACATTGACGGCGATTTGGCCCAAATTGTTTACCTTTAGGTACTTAGTAAGTTTATGTATTATGTTTGTTTATATTTTCGTTGTCAATAAACACTATAAGTATATTAACAACATCATCAACATCTTTACTTAACATTATCACTCATATATGTATTTGCCTATTTGCAGTATTCGTAGTCAAGACCAATTTGAAGTAAGAAAGTAATTTTCTTTTATGGAGATATTTTTGGACACAGGAAATATTGTTTAGTTTTCGGTACTTAATGATAACAATTCGAGACAAGGTTCAGCGCCGAATTAGTCTTGTAAAATTTTGGGACGTGGCCAAATTCAATAGGTGGAAATGGGACGTCTCGGAAAAGTCGGAACGTTTGGTCACCCGAAAAGCGTAGCTGACTAGTGGAGCAAACTTGATTAGCTGGTAATGGCTTCTGGAAACTACGTTTTGCCTGTTGGTGTTTCGCTTCGTCGAGTAAGTACTGGATGTTTCGACATTTTCAAAATGATACACAGCTTTAGGTATCTTCTATTGCCATTACCAAAAGTTGAGGTCTAAAACACTTAAGGAGATATAGAGGGGTAGGGCCAATTTTTTTGCGACTGTCAGAGTCTGTACTGTACCCAAAGTCCATAAATATTTACATACTAGCTTTTGCCCGCGACTTCGTCTGCGTGGAGTTAGTAATTAGGGTAGCTTATTTTTTATCCAATCTGCTTTTTATCGATTCCCCATACAAACTTCCACCCCCCTTTTCACCCCCATAACGGATGATTTCTGGGATAAAAACTATCCTATGTCCTTCCCGGGGACTCAAACTATCACTATGCCAAATTTCAACTAAATCGGTTCAGCGGTTTAAGCGTGAAGAGGTAGCAGACAGACAGACATACACACTTTCGCATTTATAAATATAGTATTTACTAAAGTTGATTGACGTAAGACGAATTTAAAATCCTTCTTCAGTTTTACAATTTGCACGGTATATCAGCGCGTGGCACGCGCTCAGGCACAACTGCCACGCGCTCAAACACAATGGCCACTCGCTCACACGAAAGAAACAATGGCTCTTGTTCAACATATTAGGGTCTTTGGCGTAAAAATAGATTCAAGCTATACACTAACAGTAATAGTGTATATTTACACAATACAGCTTGGATGAAAGGGGTGATCTTGATGCTTTTAGTAAAATTGCATGCCTGATGACATAGATAAACACGCGTGGAAAATGCGGGTATTCTGGCTTATAGCAACAAAAAGATACCTATAGCTTTGAGCTTGCTTAAGGATGACTCACGTTAGACCGGGCCGTGACCGGGCCGGAGCTTCTGGCGCTTCGTTTTCTATGGAAAGCATCACGTGATCACCTGTCATGTCATAGAAAAGTAAGCGCCGGAAGCTCCGGCCCGGTCACGGCCCGGTCTAACGTGAGTCATCCTTTAATCGACAGATAAAAACCTCAGTCGTTTATGGACAAAGCTCGAAATTATGTAATTTGTTATGTATGTTAATAAAAGTTTTTCTTTTCCACGCTATTCAAATAAGCCTTTTACTCCGAATCTACTCACTTTTAGATGTAGCATATCTGAATATGGTTTAGCAAGGGCAATATTAAAGCTTAATAAATTCTACATAAAAATGACACATACCGTTGTTGAAAAAACATCATCTTAGAAGAAGTTGCTGCTGAATCGAGATTTCGTTATCACTTTTTCATAAAACTTACTTATTAATTTCCCTTTTGTCTACACATTTGTCCATAAAATGCACCGATATCAACATTTTAACCCAGTGCGACTTAACCGGGAAGTAATGAAGGAAGGAAGCTTAAAGGATGACTCACGTTAGACCGGGCCGTGTCCGGGCCGGAGCTTCCGGCGCTTCGTTTTCTATGGAAAGCATCACGTGATCACCTGTCATGTCATAGAAAAGTAAGCGCCGGAAGCTCCGGCCCGAACACGGCCCGGTCTAACGGTCGTCATGCTTAAGAAGAAGGACGCTATTTAGGGAAAAGGATCCATCCTCTAAAATTTGCCACAATGACTTTTCGTTTTGACAGAAAGTTCAAATTATATTGACAGTTTTTTGTGGATTGGATCCTTTTCCCTAAATTGCTTCGTCACATTTAATGTGTATTCCATGGCACTGCTGTGCCAAGCACATTTATACGTTGAAACCTACCTTAGCAGTAGCATACAGTTACTGCTACAATTTTATTATAAGCAGTGTTTTACTGTGAGCTAGCCTCTGGTAAACGCAAGGCTGGCGGGCAGTACCTGCGCTACAAGGATGTGGTAAAACGCCACTTGTCGGCCACCGGCATATCATGCGAGTCGTGGGAGGAGCTTGCAATTCGGAGATCGGACTGGCGAGCTGCTGTCAATACGGGTCTTGATAACTTTGAACGCACCCGGCTTGAAAATCTTGACGCCAAATGACAGCTTCGAAAAACTCGGCCCAAGCCCTCCTACAACTACACCTACAACTCATCTGGACAGCTCCACTGTGCTTCGTGCTGTCGGACTTTTAAAAACAAATTTGGATATGCAAGTCACGCTCGCGCCCATGCGCGTAATCTATACATCTATACATATAATAAAGCGGAAGAGGGTCGAAAGTCTGTACATGGAAGATATTCGAAAAAAAATTGGTTGGGGATACTTAGAATCGATAACAGAACACATTCCAACAGTTTTTAGAATTTTTGTCTGTTTATCTGTTTGTCTGTTTATCTGTTTATCTGTTTATCTGTTTATCTGTTTGTCTGTTTATTTGACCGCGCTACAAATGAAAACGGCTGAACGGATTTTGATGCAAACTTTACTAATCTGTCGAAAAAATCCACAGCCAGGTTATAGGCTATAAAAATTTGAGAAATTTTACCCCTAAGGGGGTTAAAAAGGGGATGAAAGTTTGTATGGAGTTCAAGATTTATTTTAAGCTAGCAATTTGAAACTTCGTAAGAAGATATATTATTGAAATACAAGAAAACTAATTTCAGCGTTTTTGAAAATTCATCCCCTAAGGAGGTGAAATAGAGGTTGAAAGTTTGTATGGAGTTCAGTTTTTTTTTGAGTGCGTTACTTGAAACTTTGTATAATGGGCATATTATTATAATACAGGAAAAGTAATTTTAGCGTTTTCAAGAATTCGTCCCCTAACAGGGTTAAAAGGGGGTTGAAAGTTTGAATCCATTACAAATGCTTTGAAACTTCTTAGAAATGTATGATAGATGATTACAAAAAAACTAATTTTGACGTTTTTGGAAATTTAACCCCTCAGGGGTTTGAAAAGGGGATGAAAGTTTGTCTTGGGGTGCAAATTTTATTTTAATCCAGGAACTTAAAACTTTGCAAAACGTTAATTATATTAAAAAGCAAGAATTTTTTTTTCAGCGTTTTTAAAAATTCATCCCCCATGGAAAAAGGGGTTAAAAACTTTATCTTGATAACTATATCATTTTAGCTACTAGGCCAAGTTAGGTATCGTTTTTGTATAAATCGGGTATATGCCGAATTCATTTATGATATCAAAATGACACCATTCCCGAGTGAAAACACAAAAAATATGAAAAAAACTTTTTTAATTTCTCTTTACGCTTAAACCGCTAAACCGATTTAGATAAAATTTGGTATAGAGATAGTTTGAGTCCCGTGGAAGAACATAGGGTAGTTCTTATCCAAAAAATGGAGACTGCGTTTGCATGGAGAAGCGGCCGTGCCCTTTCCTCTTAATAATGGTCACGAAGGTGGGTACTTTAAAAAAAAACATTTTTCAGTAAATGTCAAACGATTTGGGACTTATACGCGTTACCATGCCTTCCCGAAAAAAATCGAATCTTTCGCGAAAGTCTCGCAATGCATTGCGGCCACAAGGGGCACGGTCTCAGGACTCTAAGAAAAACCACGGTGAGAGACTCAGTGGCGCTCTAGCCAGGCAGGTCGCTTCGGTTTCGGCTGAAACGGCAAGCCAGCGCGAGTCTCGATTGTGATCCCAAATACATCGTACGCAATACATATGTAGGCGCAGATCCTGACGGAGTGTGGCGCCGGAGAAGCCGTGTTCATCCTGCGTATCCCCCTCATTCCGAGCAACTTCCCGTTCCGCTTTAAGCGCCTACAGGTCCCCGTGAGCGTCTGCTTCGCTATGACTATCAACAAGTCGTAGGGGCAGACGCTACGCAGTTGCATTTCCCACTCCGAAAACAAAAAAAAAGGGGCAGACACTGCCCGCCGCCGGCGTCATGCTTAGACTGATTTCACTGGAGGACCGATTTGGATGACATGATTTTGATGGGAACACCCAAATATTCCGAAATACGTTTTTCCGATTTTTATAACCACGACTTTCATAATCCCGATTATTTATAAGTCCGAAATATCAAAATTACGATTTTTAAAAACACGATGGTATAAAATCACGAATGTGCTATTTCCGAAAACTTTAAATCCGATTGTCACTTGACAGAAAGCTTAAAGTTCCGATTTTACACTATTTAATATTTTTTTTCCGAATTCCTAAATTCCGAAAAATCATTGTCCGATCGGAATTTAGAAATTCGGTTTTTTACAATATTGGAAAAATGAAGTCCGTGATATTCAAATGAAGACTCACGTTTTAGTAATTATTACGGGTACCTGTCGTGCCGCGTCATGTTAAATTCGGCATAAAATATTTTTGGCATAAAAATTCGGCATAAATAAATTAGACAGAACTGCGAAACCGAACTGTTGCTAGAAGTGGGTTAGGTTAGGTTAGAACTGCGACCCCCAAGAAAACAAACTGTTGCCAGAAGTGGGTTAGGTTAGGTTAGAATTGCGACCCCCAAGAAAACGAACTGTTGCCAGAAGTGGGTTAGGTTAGGTTAGAATTGCGACCCCCAAGAAAACGAACTGTTGCCAGAAAAGTGGGTTAGGTTAGGATAGAACTGCGACCCCCAAGAAAACGAACTGTTGCCAAAAAAGTGGAAATTTAAAAATTGGGATATTTAAAATAGGAATCACGTTAATTCGGAATAAGGGCAATTCCGAATTCGTGATTTTGAAAATCGTAAATGTTAAATTCGGTGTTTGCCACCATCGGAATTGTTATAGTCGGAATTATGTAGTTCGGAATTTACAAATTTCGGCTTTTTGGGTTTTCGGAAATATAAATCTTCGTGATTTTCATCATTCGTAATTATGACAGTCGGAATTTTAATGGGTCGAGCATTTAAAAATCGGAATGATAAAATTCGACATTCTAAAATTCGGAACAATTTTTTTTCGGAAATATGTAGTGTACCCGATTTGGATAGGTACAGTCAAGGACGTAAAAATACGAAAATGGTACTGTATCGTTCGATATACACCTACTACTCTATGCCGTTTAAATCACGTCAAAAATTTGAATAAGGGCAAAAAAAAAACATTTTGGAGTGTAATTTTATTTAGTGGTAGCAAAGAGGATATAATATTATAGAGCGGTACTGTCATAGTAAATTTTGTAACCACACTAAATTCACTGCCATCTATCGGCACACTTTAAAACTAAAAATGAAGATTTATAAAAATACGATAAAATGTATTTAAATATGGATAAATGTTTTTTATTTTATTTGCATTAATTATTTTTATTATTTTGACCCATGTTCTTTCACTGATATGCGTTAAAATTGTTAAATAATAACAAACGAAAACGTTAACGCCCTCTATACGAGAGTAGGCAAAAGGTAGTAGCGACATCTGATCGAGAATCAAATTTTCGTGATTTTCGAGGCACGTTTTTTCCTTAGACATTACGGAGTTATATCTATCTTTGGTGGTAGGTACCTAATTGTAAAATATTTTATCTGGACTACAGTCCTCTAGCGTATCCATTTGTCAACTTTACTTTAAGTTCCGTCTCCAGGGGACAGGGAGGTAAATTAGAGGTGAATTAGCCGCTTACTGACACAGACCGAATTCCACGCTGGCGAAGCCGCGGGCACAGCTAGTAGTTAATAAAAACCCTTTTAGAAATAATAATATACAAATAAAACGCTTGTCAGGATGTCGCTGTCGACGGATACGTCTGGGAGGACATCATCATCATCATCATCATTATAAAGAAAGAAAGTCAATACGCGTGACTTTACACATTTTTCACCTGAATTACGAAACATCTAAAAAGGTCCAATATTCCAACCTTGGCGTCTGACGCGCACCCAGACATTGACCCACATGTTATCGGTGACACAAACAGACAGAAAAATGGATTTATGACATAATACTAATCGTCTTTTGAGTGTTGGCACGCGCCGAGAGGCGATTATTTCTATGACGTTATGTTCGCTGGACATAAGTACGCATAAAAGTTTCAACCATTGGAAAACTAATCATCTTCAAAAATTGATGAGCAAGTTGGATTTAATCTATAAGTGGCTAAGCAATGTGATACAAATATTGAGTTGTTTCCTAAGTTTAGGGTTGCCACCCGTACTATATTTTAGTCAATTGTACTATATATTATACAAAAACAATATAGTACGAAAAATACTATATTTTCATCACTCAAGAAAGGGGTATGTCACCGATATCGCATCGTATGCGACTTGGATTATTAATTCGCCTCAAATCGGCGTCCTATTTTTTTTTCCCAGTAAATACTATATTTTTTCAATATTTTGACAAAAATACTATGTGTGTATAGGAAAAAGGTGGCAACCCTCCTAATGTTGGCTGGTAGAAATCGGAAATATTATTTATTTAATCTTTATTAATTTTGTATCAAGCAAAAACAAGCAAGCAGAAACTTCTGCGAATATTAACTCCCAAGGCTCATATATGGTGGGAATATTCGCTGTACTAGGTAAGGTCTTGGTAGCTCGAGCACCGGGCTAGCGATCAGGCGGTCGTGGGTTCAAGTCCTATCCAAGAACAGTATTTTTTTCCACTTTTAATTTATTTAATCTTTATTGCACAGTGATTGTAGGTACAAACGGCGGACGCAGCATTCTCTCCACCAATCAATGTGAAACCAGGAATATATACTTATGTATCCATACTATCCATACAAGCTGCAGCTCGAAAACTAAATGCAAATATTGCAAATACCCTATCCTCGGTATTCCGCTTGTCCTGAACGCGGTTTAATCTCGGATTATTTTGCCGTAATCTCGGTAAGCCCACGGCCACTTGCTTCGATCGATGATGAGTTTGTATAAGTATATTTGTACTATACACCCAATGGTATTATAACTACCTATGTATACAGGGTGGCCAAAAAATATGTGCATTCCCGTTGCCAGGGAGGTTTTGGTATTATACTGAGCTACTTTTACTATGGAACCAACCACGAACTCGAGAAAAAAACTTACGCTCTTAGAAAATGGACCAGCCAAAATGTATGACCAGCCAATTTTTTTTTCGCGATTTGGGAGTTGGTCCCATAGTAAAAGTTGCTCAGTATAATCCCAAAATCTCCCTGGCAACGGGAATGCACATATTTTTAGGATAGGTTCGTTAGGTTGCTTCAGATGATCGAAGGGCAAACTGTCCAGAAAAAGAAACTCCGCGTAGCGGGGCTCCTTCGATTCAGGGAACGAGACAATGATTTTCACTATTCACGATATGCCTAGGAATTTCATGACCTGACTGATTTCTGATACAATCGGCCGCCGACATAATATACAACCTTAAGAGTCATAGATGAATCTAGAAATTGTAATACAATAAAATTAGAGCGAGTAGAAGTTTTACGTACATAAATTTAATAATCGTTTTAATAAAACGCCGGTAAAAATTATTCTGCTGGACCGTATTGTAGGTGGAACAGATGCTGCATTCTATTTAGTGCTGCAGTGCTTTTGCGCTATACATATACCAAGGTCGCAAGTTATTTTGTTGGTAGTCCAACTTTTAATCTGAAATATCTTAAGCGCCACTTGCACCATCCCACTAACCCGGGGTTAATCAGTGGGCCCCTTTATTCACTTAAACTACAAAGCACATACTTACCACCTTTTAGAAAGGGAACCAATTGGTTGACATTGCGTGTTAAGTATGTTGATTTTATCTCACGGCATTGAGATTAATGGTATTTGATTTATAATTGTTAGTTTTTAACGCATTGCAGTATATTTAGCCAAATTTTCAAAGGGTGAAAGAGCGAAGTTAATTCATTTCTATATTTATTTGAATAAATAAATATCACAAGAAGGCATAATATAATAACAACTTGTACAATGGGCTGTGCTCTGAAGAATTGTTTGACACGATGCCAACGGCCGCTTTCTATCACCGCACCGCTCGCCATCGGCAGGGTGTTCATCCTCACACCCTAGCACCTAAATGGTCGCGTACTGTGCGGTTTAAGAGGAATTTCCTCCCGCGGACGCTTTGGCTGTGGAATGAGCTCTCATGCCGAGGTTTTCCCGAGGGGCTACAGTATGGGGCTCTTCAAAAAAGGAGTGTACAGGTTTTTAAAGGGTCGGCAACGCGCGTGTAATATCTCTGGTGTTGCAGGCGTCCATAGGCTACGGTAATTGCTTACCATCAGACGGGCCGTATGCTTGATTGCCACCTACGTGGTATAAAAAAAAACAGAAAAAAACTACCTATACCAATTTGGATCATTAAAAAAATCTCCTCATACTGAAAAACTGGGTAGTTAAATAATGTTGATTAACTTATTTCGAATTCGAACATATACACTAACATCAGAATGATATATGAATGATATCAGGTACCTAGTTATCGTGCGTCTCGCTTACGCCTATACATGTACAGACAAGTACAAGCGAAACAAAAACACACGGCGACAAAAAAATTACAAAACATTCGCAGCGGGTCACTCACGCAATAAAATCAGCCACAATTATATAAGTGACCTTGACCCGTTATAAAAATATATTATATTTATAACGTTATTAGTATTAAAAGAATTGTTACATTCTATTTTAAGATTCATTAGGCACTTTTCAACGCTACTCTCACGACTTTAAAATGACGTTGGAAACGTGGAATGCATTTAGCTATAGTTATGGCGTCTATTTATAATATGTCGTTTCCCAAGTGTTTATTTACAAAGTAAAACGTAGTAAATTTTAATTAAAGGTTTTCTTGGAACTATGTTTATTCGACTTGCATTACTAATGTAACTAGTTTACAAGTAGTAATATGTGTCGAAGCACTACGCCAAAGTAAAGCTTTTTAAATAAACTAGATTTGAGAAATCCATGTTGTACTTTTAATACATTGTGTTAAATTAGGTCTTTAACGAAATTTGACAAAGTTGCGTTGTTTTATTGACCGAGCAAACGCGAAGTTCGAACGAATGTCTCCGTTTCAGCTTTAGCAACACGCTTAAAGTGTGTAGCATGCTACTCGTCGATCCTGCCTGTCCTAACGTATGGTGCTCAAGTCACTCACTGAGGCGCAAAATACCAAATTGAAGGTTTACCAAAGAGCCATGGAGCGCAGCATGCTGGGAGCAAAACGGATTAATTGAATCCGTAACTACGCTGCGTTCAAAAACGCGCATTGGTGATGTTGGAGCTAAGACCGCTAAGCTGACATGGGACTGGACCGGCCATGTCTGCCGCATGCACCCACAGAGGTCAGACAAAATAGCCACGGTGTGGGTGCCGCAAGATCTAAAAATTTACATTTCTTCAATCAGATACGTCACTTTTCAGATCAAATTCATAACGTGTTCTTACAATCAGAATACGCATACCCCCTAAGCATACCTTGCCTTAAATTGACAACAAAACTAATAATTTACAACCATAAACAACTAATTAAGATATTAACAAAGCATTTCCCCACTTACCCAAATACCGGCTAATATCCTAAGATTTATTCCCACTTTTTAAACAGCTGCTGCTATCTGGCACATGTCCAAATTGTCACACAAGTTCACTACTACTACATTTGTAAAACGTGGCAAGTCAGCTGTATTTTCGTGTGTTTAAGTCGTTTTAAATGGTTTAAAAGTGGGTTAAGGATTCGACAAGGTCGCTGTTATTTGGTGTGAAAATTCATACGCGATTTTTGGCTTAGTTGCAGCTGCAACTTTAGTAGATATGTTAATCTTTTGGTTAAGTTGATAACTTTCCTTCGATTATTCAGATTTTTACGAAAACTAGGTCACTTTTTGGTTGAGCCACTTTGAGGTAGGTCGCGTTTTCTTCGATACAACAAAATGATCTCTGAACGTAACTGAGTCAAATGTAATCTAAGAAATCGACCAACAGCAAAAGCAGCGTCCTAAGAAATAAAAGTGACCGACCTCCCTCAAGGTGGCGTTCTAATAACTTCACCTATTCCGAAGACGCGAGGGTACTGACACATCCACCACCTTCCTCGCGTTATCCCGGCTTTTTGTCACGGCTCATGGGAGCCTGGGGTCCGCTTGGCAACTAATCCCGAGAATTGGCGTATTGACACGTTTGCCTCCAGCATCACATTTCGAATGCGTTTCTATCGTCTGTCTCTCTCTGGCAAGTACCAAGTAGATGGTCTGACGTTTGACAAAGTTCAAAAGGTTACCTCAGGCAAACTCACCGTTGGGAGATTGAGACCGATGGAGACAAATCACAGGAGCTGCAAAACCAAATAGCGTGACCAGTAATGAGGGACCGACAGAGGAGATCTCCTTGCACCATTTTTACGGTTGCTTTTATGGTTGACTGGTAGAGAAAGTAGTAAGACATTTTTTGATAAACGATTGTCATCTTTCCCACTACCCCTATTCATATCAGTTTCTACAGAATTTATAGTAAGTATAAGTTCAATATGATGCATCTGCAGCCGACCGTCAGTTGTTTACCTCTCGCGTCTGCAGCTCGCAAACAAGACGGTTTACGATCCAACCTAAATATTCACACAATAATGGACGCGAACGTGGTTATTTAGTCATACGGACGTCGGAGTTCTTCGACATGTTTTAATATCTTGTCGTGATATGCAATGCCATATCACCAATGGGTAACTCTAGGTCTATGGGGTCCTAGCGCGCACGAGTTGTTTGCAGAAATCGCGAAGCGTCTGGTTGACGTAACTGGTGACCGAAGAGCTGGCGGCTTCCTCGCACAACGTATTAGCATTGCGATACAGCGAGGAAATGCCGCCAGCATCCTTGGTACAATGCCTCAAGGGCCTATTTTAGATTTAAGCTAGTTATTAATTTCGTTTACGTAGTACCACTGTATATATCTTGTATGTAAATAAAAGATTTCATCATGGGTAAGTGACACTGAAACACCTTTTATTTAAACAAAATGGATGACGAGTTGACGACCATGTTTATATATAAAACAAACATGTCAGTCTTTCAGTTTTGACTGTTATTTCTACCTTTAACTTTTTACACTTTTGTCTTATTTTTCATTTTATAGGTAATTCTGTGTTTTATATGGGTGCTTGCCTGAAATAAAATCAATTTTTTTAAATATTGTTTTTATCTAGAGGGCCGTCAAGAAGATAAACATTCTTTATGGACAAACGCCAATCAAAATGTGAATAGAGTTAGACCAATATAAGTCTGCAACGATTTTGATAGCACACGCAGTGCAAGTGTTATTTCAAAAGTCAAAGTGTAAGTGTTAGTTCTTCTTGGTCTAACTAGAGACAAAAAAGGCACTGTAAAGTAGGTGAAGGACTATGAACACAAAAATTGCCGTCGAATAAATAATTTTACTTCATAAAATATCGTCTTTACCCCACTTTCTAAATAATTATAGATATTTCGTGTTTGTAGTATAGGTGCATTGCAGCTTTGATAATGCCTAGCATTTTCTTTGAACTTTTCTCACTTGATTGCGTTTAGTAACCTACCTTAGAAGCTGTGTTGCCTTTGAATCTAAGTTGGACGTAGCTTTTTATTTTTAAAGCGTCTCTCACTTCTTTTTTCACGGCAGTTTTACCTAGATTCTTATTATAAACAATAATCTATTTCAAGTATAGTCCTGCTAAATTAAAACTGTAGTAAGATAATACAGGGTGGGCCAGTGATAAATGCATTTAAAAATATTCAATAAAAATCAATTTTTATGTTTTTAAATAAAAAATATAATTAGAATTTGGGATAAACAAATAAATTTTACGTTTTAAAAATTAAATCATCGAGATGTCGTCGTAAAGTTGTTCTGGACAACCCCAAAGCCGTAGCTCGTTTACGCGTTGAGTTCCTTGCATCAGCTCTCACAGACGCTCTCACCCGTTCGATGTTTTCATTAACCTACGCGCAGACCGTGCACGTCCTTGGCGTCGAGATTTTAGTGTCGATCCAGTAGCCTCAAATCTATCTATAAATTTGTGCTTGGACACTCACGGATATTGCGTAATCCAAACTTAAGTCGAAAACGCCGACGAACAGTCACATAAGAACGATAGTTTTCAAAAAAAAGCTTCAATACAAAACGCTCGCTGCTCCCCCGTGTAAGGCACAATTTTGAATAAAAAAATCTTTTTTTTTTCTATTAAATGACATCTTTCTCAATTGCCTATATTTCATAAATAACAAAAAAGGTCGAGATGAAAAGTTAATTTATCACTGGCCCACCCTGTATATATTTAGACATTCTACGTTACATGCCACATCTTTATAGAACTGTCATATACGAAAGAAAAAGTTCAAGGCCTCCTGTAGCCATGGCTTTTTGTACCTTTTTGATGTATAATAAAGTTTATAATAAATAAATACATTTTAGCTTACAGTGTTCACAACACATCAGCTGCGCAATAGAATGACCTAAAGCGAATCCCACAAATGAGTCACCGAACGTAAAAAATAGTAAACATTGGCACGACTCGCAGACGGCTTCTACGAGATAATATTTAGGTTGCTTTCTGTAAACAATCGTATTTGCGATTCGTCTACAGCTAGTCTGTTGATTTCGGATGTGACATGGATTTGACACTATTGTCAAGACAACTTTGCACTAGAGGCCAAATAGCAACCGTTCTATCCACAAATCAGTAATCACGATGGTTTGACAACTTCACCTGTTCAACCCTTTCAACGATGGTCCGTATATATCGCCTTTAATAGTTATTTACGATACAAGTGCGAAAAAGAGGAAATTCGAAACGAATGGCGATAAATTAAAACACGACCACAGGGAGTGTTTTAAATCGACACGAGATGCGAATTACCTATTCGCACGTGTATCGTACAACGTTTTACAGTACATATGGCCCTTTAAACTTTCGACATATGCACGAAAAGTGCTCTTTTACGCACTAGTGCGAGAAAGTAGCACCATATGTACTGTAAAATATATACTATAGTTGCAAGAAAACATAAGACCGTATTATACTTTTAAATTTCTTTTTTTAAATAAAATATTCATTCATGCCAAATATCAATTAGCCCCTAGATCTTTTATTAAAACACCAATGCCTTAATAATGAAATTAAATCGCGATAGACCCGTTAATGTCATTTAAAATAGGTACGAATAGGTACTTGAGATTGAGTATTTTTAGCTTAGGGCAAAGTTCAATAAATAACATAAAAACAATCTAAAAACAAAATATGTAAATACTCATCCTCGCCCAGCTACAAATACGCTAAAAATTCTTCCCCCAGGAAGTTGTATTTCAAAAACAAGCTTTTATACAAATACTATCTACACAATCGCCCTTAAATTGTTTAACAAATTACCGGATCTGCTCAGAAATGAACAGCTGTCGACATTTAAGATTAGGTTAAAGAAATTATTAAGAGATAAATGTTATTACAATATTGATGAATTTATGATGGACACTTTGACAAATGAATGATTGACTTATATAATTACCCATTAATCATTATTTATTTTAAATTATCAATTACAACTTATGGACCCGGGTATGTCCTTAAACTGCGTCCGGACCCGGATATGTCCTTAAACTACGTCCAAAAGAGAGGTATGGGCACTGTGAATGACATCTTGCTTTGTGTGGTAGGGCACAGGACAGCGGATGTCATTCCAGATCTAGAGCAGAGCCCAACTGGGGAGGTACCTCCACCTTACAGAAAACCGCAGCCAAATAACACTAGACCCTACTCATAGTGTTGTGTTCCTGCCGGTAAGTAAGGTTGCCAGAGCTCAACGAGGGAGAGGAGTGTTAGGGTCGGCAACGCGCGTGTAATATCTCCGGTGTTGCAGGCGTCCATAGGCTACGGTAACTGCTTACCATCAGGCGGGCCGTATGCTTGATTGCCACCGACGTGGTATTAAAAAAAAAACTTACTGATTATTTTTATTTTAAATATAGTGACATTTCTAATAATATTGCATGCGCTAGGTAACTAAAATCATTGTACGTCGCAAGACATATTACAGAGAACAAATTGTTTTATTTTATTTTATTTTTTATAACACCTGCATTCATTACCTGTAATGCAAAATTGATGAATAAATGATTCTAACAATTAAATACTTATTGTTTACATATGAGCATTGTACTGAAGATGCTTGCGGCATATCTGCGATGGATTATTAGACTAATATGTATATAAATTTCACATTCAATTTAAATTTGCTTTTATAAAACGATGATACCTCGTCATTAATCACTTATTAAGGCCTTCGTTAAACTCAACTTTATTAAATTTAGAAACACGATTCAATTTTCAAACTCATTAATTTGTTTTTACATCTCAGAATTGTTTCGGCGTACGAAATTTAAATTATACTTAGCATTATTTCATAATTTTATAACTGAAACGGGACTTAATCACGTATAAGAGCCCATTAACGTGCTCACTAGCGCCACTGCTATATAATTGTGATTATTTAAATTTAACGATAGATATTTAAAAAAAGGGGGCCGCTACGTACTGTATTTTGTATTTAAGTACCTTTTGAATACATTATAATAGTTTTTATTTGCGTTTCTGGATTCGTCAATCTATGCGTCCGAAGTTAAAACGGCCGTTTTTGTTTTATTTACGTTTCTGGATTCGTCAATCTATGCGTCCGAAGTTAAAACGGCCGTTTTTGTTTTATTTACGTTTCTGGATTCGTCAATCTATGCGTCCGAAGTTAAAAGTCCGATCTTAAATTAAAAATGTAAATTAAATTTATAATAGCATAAACAACACACAGACAACAGAAATCCCCTTTGAATAGGCACATGTCCAGTGCACACGATGTATTTCCGTCACAATCGGAGGGATAAAAATAGCGGGCCAATATAGATTGAAATGCTATTGCTACCGTTTGGGATGAAGCTTTGTTCGGCCATTATTAGAATATATCTAATGTAGGTATGTGGAATCAGTTACTTCCTGAGGTATTTCCTTTACGCTACGACATGGGGTTCTTCAAGAAGCAGTTATTTAGGGTTCTTAAGGGTCGGCCACGCTTAAGTCACAGGGCCACTTAACAGAGGCCGATTCCGTGTCGATTTCGGAGCAAAAATGTATAATTGATAGATTTAGTCGTTGAAATTATACACGTTTTGTTACGTAATATCTAAATAACAAGTATTGGTTTCTATTAGCACGCCTTCTCATCTTGCCTTTTAATAATGAGGTCGCGAGCGTGCTTCTTCTTCTTCCTGCCCTTATCCCGGCCTTATATGAAGCATCGCCGGTAATATATGAAGAGAAGGGGCAGTTTTTAAAAATTCATCAAAAAATTATGGTGGTAAATTATACAAATTGATGTGTAAGAATAGTTTCAGCAAATGTTGTAGATTGTTTAAGTATCAAAATTACGTCGAAAATAAGTAGATTTTCGGAGAAATTGTCACTTGTTTTGAGGTCATTTCTGGAGAAAATTGAATTCGTTTAACTTTCATTTCCACGAACTCTAGTCATATAACAAAAATGTAATCTGATAACGGTCAAGTACAGAATATGTGTAACACAAATTTACCATTTTTAGTAGTGCAATATTTACGAAATTTACAAATAAGAGCGACAAAATCAGTGCTTTACGCGCGTTTACCTAAACGTCCATCAGAAAAAAAAAATGTGTTTGTTTTCAAAAAATTGATCTGATAAAAGGCAAGATAAGAAGACGTGCTAATAGAAACCAGTACTTGTTATTTCAATTAGGTAACAAAAGGTGTACAATTTCACAGACTAAATCTATTAATTTTACATTTTTGCGACTAAAATCGACACCGGCCTCTTTAGGCGGTTCCCTGAGCCAGAAGGCGAAAAATCTCCTTATATGATCATGTTTTTCTAAGCGGCTTTAATATTCGTAGACGTGGAAAAAATATATGTAGTTCTTGACTATATTATCTTTAACAACATAGTTTCTGATACACGAATTATGACACTTCGCTCGATACAATTAATTCACAAAGTAACCTCTAACTCGGACTTTTAATCCTACTTTAGTCGGTTATTTATTATTTGATACTATAAACAAAAAAAAAAGAAAAAACAATCTTAACATAAATAGTAATTTCATAGCTTTAGAATTTCGATATTGTAAGGTAACGTTTTTAAAATAAATAAAAACCAACAAAATTCGATCAAAATTGACACTTGGCGCGTATGTTCTTTCCCGTTCTTTCTTGCGAAATGTGACAAAGACAGCGGCAAACCGATGGAACAGCCTTAAGCACAGAATAAGTAATGGTATTATCACACAGAACGGCCACGCACCGCCCCGCCGCGATTCGAATTACCTCGCCCCGCGACAGCAGATTGACGACCTTTTGCCGACCACTCAGCATAGTACTGCTTTTAAGCATCTCACACAATGACGCATGCCGCGTGTACAGACGTGCCGTTCACACATAGAAAGGCAAGTGATTTTTGATGTATAGCGTGTCCGTCATGTGACGAAAGACAAATTTCAAAAAAAGTTACTAACTAGCCACACCAGCAAATCCTAGCCTGAAACCCTGAATATTCATACAATTCTGGATTTAATTAATTCGCTGCATTCGAGCTATTCCAATATGGCCGCTGATTTCGTAAAACCGCATTTATTACGGCCTTTAAACGACATTCGAATATAGAGCTTAAAGCGTTGAGTTTTGAGTGTAGGGCGGTTTTGCTGCACAATTTTTCTTTACTTTAGATTGGAGGCGTCTTCGGATTTTAATTACAGGATAAGAATTAGATCTGGATTAGTTATGGATCTAATATGCCAGTGTCAAAAGTGACATTGCTTCAACTAAAAAAATCACTTTTAACACTGACAGATTAGATCCATAACTAATCCAGCAGGGCTATGATGCTTTTGATACCATATCATCAATCATTTAACGCGTGAAATGACGATTATATCTGATAAGTGACTTAATTCGGTATAATGTCGCGAGGATAACGTATAAGTGACTAATGATAGCGTGATATGTTTTGAGGTTTTGAAAAATCAATTTTAACCTCGATGACTTAAGGCGTATTTTAAAGAATAGATGACTAAATCAAATTCTACTACTTATCTATAACGGGGCCCACTGACTATCAGTCCACCGGACGATATCGGCCTGTCAGTTGTTCGGAACTGTCAAATTATTGTTCTAACTGACAGGCCTATATCGTCCGGCGGACTGATAGTCAGTGGGCCCCTTTATCGACATTTAAAAATTATCCATGGTTTGAGCTTTTGAAAAGTAAATTATAATGGAGTTTATTTAAGGCGTTTTTTAAAGTGTACTTTTATTTCATTGCCTCATTAACCGTCTTTAGCATGTCATTTAACTTATCCACTTATCAAGTAAGTTTAAGTTAGAAATGTAGACAAATGATATATTATCCAACGAGCATGTTATGCAGTAAATCGTTTAACGACTATCGCTGTCAAAAGTGGAAAAGACGTCAAATCAATAAAAACTGGATAAAATGTTAGTTATATCATCATTTATACAGACTGCTACAGATAATGCTACAGACACACAGACAGACATTGGCGTCACACGTATAACACCCCTCTTTTTGCGTCGTGGGTAAAAAAACGGCCAAGTGCGAGTCGGACTCGCGCACGAAGGGTTCCGTACCATTACACACAAAAGCGGCAAAATAATCACGTTTGTTGTATGGGAGCCCCACTTAAATATTAATTTTATTCTGTTTTTAGTATTTGTTGTTATAGCGGCAACAGAAATACATCATCTGTGAAAATTTCAACTATCTAGGTATCACGGTTCATGAGATACAGCCTGGTGACAGACAGACGGACAGCGGAGTCTTAGTAATAGGGTCCCGTTTTTACCCTTTGGGTACGGAACCCTAAAAATAGCTGCGTTACAAAACGCAGACACGTTTGCGAAGGCCAAGGTGGCATTACTACACTTCTGCACGGCTACCATGAGTTGGCATTTGACATTTACGCTAGTGACTTCGTGAACTTGATTGCATTCCCTCTCGATCGTACCAATCAGTGCGAGCAAGATGAACTGTAATAGAGTTCACGCAGACGCTAGCGTAAACGTCAAGTGTCAACTCATGGTAGCCGTACTGGTTTCACCGTTTTCCCGACTATATTTTCTCACGTCTAAACGGTTTTCCTCAGGCCTAGAATAACTTGGGTCCAATTAAGTTGGCGTCTGTGAGAGCCCTCCATAACTGGGTCGCGTTGAAAATATGGCTGCTGAGCGAATACGGAGAAATGGAAGTTATTGGGCGTTGGAGAAATTTCTAGTATTCTAAAATATCAATTTTATTATATACTTATAAGTAAATTTAGCTAACCCCTCTCATCCTCCTAAATTTTCCCGTAAAATAAGAAAGTTTACGGTTTATCTCACGTGTTGTTAGTCACTTGCGCTGACTAAACACTATTATGATAGGTAACTGACAGATGTGCCTCACTCAAGTTAGTTAGTTTTTAGGGTTCCGTACCTCAAAAGGAAAAAACGGAACCCTTATAGGATCACTTGTGCGTCTGTCTGTCTGTCTGTCCGTCTGTCTGTCTGTCCGTTTGTCACAGCCTATTTTCTCCGAAACTACTATACCAATTAAGTTGAAATTTGGTACACATTTGTGACCCAAAGATGGACATGTAACGTAAACATATTAATTTTAAACACGGGGGCCATTTTTGGGGGGTAAATGAGAAAATTAAAAAATAAAGTTTTTTCAAACTATATTGTGTTACATATCAAAATATGAAAGAGCTCTTTGTGAGAATCTCAAATATATATTTTTTATAATTTTAAAGTAAATAGTTTAGAAGTTATTCAAGAAAATAGGCAAAATATGACCATCCCCCCCTTTATCTCCGAAACTACTGGGTCAAAAATTTTGAAAAAAATACACAAAATAGATCTTTACCTATAGATTACCGGAAAACCTATTAGAAATGAGCAGTCAAGCGTGAGTCGGACTTAATTACTTAGATTTTGATCCGACCCCTACGGGTTTTTAAAGACATTTGACAAAAGATACTTGTTTAAATTGTGTAATGTACGGAACCCTTGAAACGCGAGTCCGACTCGCACTTGGCCGGTTTTTTTTAATAAGACCCTCGCTTCATTCGGTCATTAAAACGTTAATTTTGTTCGGGAGCCTATATAATTTAACAATTTGTTACCATTTTATTCTTATTATAATACGACCTTGAAGGTCGTTCACTCTATTGAACGCATGCGAAATAAACTGAAAGTCATGCGTGAGGTGACCTGTTTCTGACGTGTAATGTTTTGTGTGCATTTACGAAATAAATGATTATGATTATGATGTGCGCCATCACTATGAAGATCGTCAAATTCGTGTCAAAACCATAACAAATTGTTAAATTAGAATTGATCTGGTTAAAAAGAACCGGCCAAGTGCGAGTCGGACTCGCGCACCGAGGGTTCCGTACTTTTTAGTATTTGTTGTTACAGCGGCAACAGAAATACATCATCTGTAAGTAAGTAAGTAAATATTCTTTATTGCACCAAAATTATACATTTTACATACATGTAAAACTACAAAGAAATATTTAAAGAAAAAATTGAACCAGGTAACAACAGGCGGTCTTATCGCTAAAAAGCGATCTCTTCCAGACAACCTCTGTGAAAATTTCAATTGTCTAGCTATCGCGGATCATTAGATACAAGTTGTATCGTCGTAATGTCGTCTGTCCGTCTGCCTGTCTGTCACCAGGTTGTATCATACAACCTGGTGACAGACAGGCAGACGGACAGACGGACAGCGGAGTCTTAGTAATAGGGTCCCGTTTACACTGGGTACGGAACCCTAAAAACAATCATGCTTTCATAATCTTCAGTGAATGGGTTATGGGTGGGTGGAATTTTCCTTTAATATACTGACAAAATGTTTCAATAATAAAGCCGAACTTGTTACACTAATAGTAGAATGTAACTACTTACACAAGTTTTGTTACGGTGTATCTGTATATCATTAAAATACCTGTATCGTATCGTATCGTATCGTTTCCCATCGAACGAATAGCGCGTAATATAAGTTATTGATTAATGATTAACTGACAGTCTCATTAGTCGCTGGTCAATAAATATCGTGTTTCAATACGAATAAGTTATCGTGCCATCTTTTCACAATTGTGGGAACAAATCAAATTATTTTATTAAATACTTATTTTGATTTGTGTTTTTTAAGCAGTCACACTTTGGAGGGCTTCCTCACTTTTTTTTTGTGTGACAACTGTCACACTACTATATATAAATTATAAACTGAAATCTTCTTCTTCTTCTTTATCCTCTCCTTATCCCATTATTTGGGGTCGGGTCTCCTCACTTTTCTGCGCCAAGTCGTACGATCTTGGGTTGTCTGCTCAGGCAATTGGGCTTTTTTGAGGTCTCTTTCTATGTTTTTCCACCATGTGGAAGAGGGGCGACCTCTGCCTCTCCTCGTCTGTGCTGGTAGGTTCAGCGCAATTTGTACCACGTGGTATTCTTCTCTTCTTTTGACATGGCCATACCAACGAAGACGATTTTCAAGGATTTTATTCGCGATCGGTGCAACTTTGAAACTACCTCGTATGTATTCATTTCGGATTCTGTCCATTCGGGTTACACCTCCCGCCCACCTGAGCATCTTCATCTCATTGGTATGTGCCTTTTGTTCGTGCGACTTCTTTGTTGTCCAACATTCAGACCCGTATAGTAACTCCGGACGAACCGCCGTTTTATACACCTTACCCTTGACCTTTATGGGGATACGTGGATCTTTATGGAGAAATTATAAACTGAAATAAATGTCATATATTAAAGAAAAAGTGAGGAAGCCCTCCAATGGTGAAGGCCGGATTCGAACCGGCGTCTTTAGCAATCCGCCGACTTTCACTTCATTTCGACGACCGGTCTGGCCTAGTGGGTAGTGACCGGTCTGTGAATTCGATGGTCCTGGGTTCGAATCCCGGTAAGGGCATATATTAGTGTGATGAGCACAGATATTTGTTCCTGAGTCATGTATGTTTTCTATGTATTTAAGTATTTGTATATTATATATATCTTTGTTGACTACCAATAACACAAGCCTTCTTGAGCTTTCCGTGGGACTAAGTCAATTTGTGTAAGAATGTCCCTAATCCCTATAATAAAAAAACAAACATTTTCGCATGCACCAATTAGCGCGAGCGATCCTCAAGGTCATAACTAAATCTTGCTATTGTTTATTTTACTTTTCTGTCCATAATCTTGTGTAGAAATGGCATCTCACCTCCCTAGCAATAAATTGTAACTAAATCTTCTTATCCTTCTGTGCACACATGTTTAGAGTTATAGTCTAGATCTGAACTGTATGCAAATATTGTATTAATTTCTGCAATTGTCTGTAACTTGTTTTGTGAGCCAAATAAATGAAATAAAATAACAAGTCAGGTAAGATCTTTCTGTCTGTTCCTGTTCTGTCCTCTTCACGCTTAAATTTATATTTATATTTTTATATTTTTTTTTATTCATTAAATATATACAACAAACTTTTCACTGTTTCTAATTATACATTTTAATTTAAGCCAGCAATTTAAAGACATAGTGTGCAGTAACAGCCCAAAAAGACCGGGGCCTGTGCTAGGGCTAGTTACAATATATGTGTGACACAATTTTTAGAGAGCGATCGGATTTTGGATAAACAATTTTCTTATAATATAAAGTTTACTTAATTCAATTAAAAAAGCTTAATTAAATAAACATGCATTACTGGTATTTTTTATTTTTATGTACGTATTTAATATACGTATATTGGGTTTTATAATTATGTAAGTAGCTATATATATTATTTGCTATCTAATACACATACATACATATATATTATATGGAAAAATAGAGAAATATGACACACAAAAATTGCTTAACCGATTTAGATGAAATGTGTTACCGAGATCGTTTGCGGCCCGGGTAAGGACATATTTCATATTGTATGGAATCTTGAATGTTCTGAAATAAAGATTTTTTTTTTATAAGGATTGTTCTAATCGATCATCATCATTCCATACAGACGAAGTCGCAGACAAAAGTACATACATACATGGTACCTTGGTACCTCTTTTTACAAGCTTTTATTTAACTCGCCCTGTTAGTATGTATGTATGTAATTATGTTAGTGTGGGTCAAATCTTGGAAGCTAAATTTGACCCACTTCCCGGTGTCCGGTTGAGCTGAAATTTTGCATACGTATGTAAGTCGGATGACAATGCAATATTATGATGACATGGAGATGATCTGATGATGGAGACAGGATGTGGCCATGGGAACTCTGTGATAAAACAACGCAAACTAATTGTGTTTGGGGTTGTTAGAATTGTCTCGATGAGTATTTGTTGCCTCATTATTATTCACAACGACGGGACTTAATCGCGTAAAATAAGATTTTAATTTACCTCCGACGTTTCGAGGACGGCGTTGTCCCCGTGGCCTCGGATAAGACTGGCTAAAGTTGACATCAGCATCTTATAGGCGCGCGAGTTTTTCGAACTACCCGCACTTGGTTGGTTGGTTGGTGGTGGTGGTTGGTGGTATTCGTTGCCTGTGGAAAGAAAAGTAGTCAGCGATAAAAGCTAGAATTTTTTGCTAAAAACTTATTTCCGGTAAATGACGACACCTGCGCCGCTTCTCCCGGTATATTTTTGCCCGTTGTTTTTCGGCTGTTTTCCCCAAGTCAGCGTTAGCAGTTATGCTGCATCTCTCATTTACCGTCCCACCCTTTTCTCCCCCATATAAGGGTAATTAATGGCATGTCGTTAGCAGTTTACGGTTCAGGGGCCGCAGAGTGAAGCGGGGTTTGTGTGCCCTTTCAAAATTGAGTAAAGGTTTTAAACAAAATGTGAATTGAAAAGGACTACGAAATTTACGTACGTCATTCCGATCGTAAAATATCTTGGGTTTTTCGTGTTTATATTAATACGTATAAATATTGACTCTGTTTAGTACACAGATTTAGTGGTTTAGTACATACATTACAAATATATTCAAGATTATTCATCAGGAAAACATCTTTGACCAGGAAAGCTACCCATGCATAAAAATGTACCTAGCTATACTTCTTGTACATACCTACACAGTTTGAACAATAAATGTTTCTGATTTCTGATTTCTGATTTTATGCATGCATTTAATGCTTATAATTTTATTTTTTATTTTATAAGCTATGTTGGTTTCACAATAGCTAATTATGACAGATAACATAGAACGAGTAAAAAGTAAATCGATCAAACACATTTTGTGGTATGCGTTAGGCACGTAAGAAAATCGTGATATTCAAATCTGCTTACCATCAGGCGGGCCGTATGCTTAATTGCCACCGACGTTGTATAAAAAAAACCCGGGTCAATAACTTTTATTGTTTGTCCACAGAAGGGACCTTTCTTCTGCCCAATTCCAAACTTTTTGCTAGCTTCTAGAGTCCCCCCGCAATTCTGATAGAGGACCAAAAATTCTAACCTGTCAGGGGAACCCTGATGTATGACAACCGTAGCTCTACCTGAGTTCAAATATTGATATATTTGTATGAAGACATGTATATTAACATACTATAATTGAAGGTTACAAGTCCCGTTCAACCGTAACAAAACATTAATGTGGCTGAAGCCGTACCTATAGTGACAAGACAGTGAAATCCTGTTATCATGCAGATTTAAGCAAAACACGTGTTTTACATATTACCAATGTAACGTCCACTGTCACCGTGAGGGGGCTTGCTCAGTAAAACACAAGGTTTAGTTCCGTCCACGTGCGATACGTCCAGCGTCTGTCCGATCTACCCACACATAATGATCATGACAGCTGGCGGCTCGCCGTGAACATTTATTTATGTATATATTACATCTCGTCCTTTTTATAATGATTTATTTATTTTACTTTATGTGTTAGCCATGCGACAAATAGTTCAGTGATCTGTTTGTCTCATAACTGCTAGGTTAATTTATTTTCTAATTCAGACATACTACTACCGGTTCGGAAACGTTAACCTCAGACCCGAGAAGAACCGGCGTAAGAAACTCGGCGAGGGGTGGATGTATTTATTTACAACAGTTAAAACAATAAACATTTTCCATCACTATCAAACTTTGGAATTTGTACAACTATTCCTATCATTATTTTCTTTATATAAGGATTTCTGGGTTTAAAACAAAATAAGTTGCGGCTATAATTTAATTTTTCGTACAAGCTTTTACCGCTGATTGTATTTTCCATTCCACATGCAAATAATACTCATCGAGACAATTTTAACAACTCCAAATACAATTCGTTTTCATGTATTATCACAGAGTTCCCATGGCTATCTCCTGTCTCAGATCAGCTCCATGTTATCATAATATTGCATCCGATCTGCATAGGACTGTATGCAAAATTTCATCTCAATCGGAAATCGGGAAGTGGGCCAAATTTAGCTACCAAGATTTGACTCACACTAACTAATTAACAAACATTCTGGACCCACCTCTTGGCTTTCTTAAAAAGGAGGCATAAAATATTATTTGTAACGCTCAGATGTCCTAGTAGTTTCAGGGCTCATTTGGGAAATGTTGAACTATCTACCGTTAATAAAACCTTGGAAAAATGTAACAAAAAACACCCATTTCTGTACCTGAAGCTAAGATATCGCCCCCGGCCTCCCGCGGGTGTCAGCGAAAATGAAGGGCCGAGATAATGGCCACTTCATGCCTCTTCAGCTGAAACGAGTCCACAACTACCTAGGAATCGAAACGACGTAATTATTAAGGAAGATGTTGGCCTATACGACCTTTTTTAAGGTAGATACTGGAAGTAAAATAGGGTAGGGGAGACCAAGGTGGGTTGTGACAGATGAGAATTGTGACATCGCCGATTTTTTGAAATCTAACGAGCTCGCAATAGCGCGCGTTTGTTAGTTCAAGTTACTAGCTAATAAACGCGCTGTTGCGAGCTCGCTAACAGTTAAAAGGTTCATAAACATATGCAATATCACAACTCTCCTCTGTCACAATTCACCTCGGTCTCCCCTACAGTGTGTATGGAGAAGTTTTAAATAAAATTAAACGTTTTTATAGGTGATAGAAGAATTCATGACGAATAACGTATTACTAGTTACTACGTACGTATTGATACTAAATTAGCGATATACTCCTAGTTAACATATTTAAAATAGCTAAGGTCTATCGGTTGGTCTATATTAATCACATCCTTAATAGAATTCTAAATAAGTAACTCTGTCTGTCTGGTTGTCTGTCTCTCTTTTACCTCTTCGCGCTGAACAGCTGAACCTGAACGTTGAAATTTGGTACGTATTATAAGAAGAAAGCCCGGGAAAGGATAGATAGTTTTTATAAATAATCATTGCACGCGGACTAAGTCGCGGCAGAAGCCCTATACTAGATACTCATATATGTGGCCTCCTCTGGGACCTTTCTCTGATGTAAAGCCACATATCATCGTTACCTAGTGCATAATTGTTTTTCATCGTATTTTCTCGGAAATGTTCGTATTTGTCATGCTAGTTCAGTCAATATCAGTACTGTTTGTACCGAGACTGACTGAAATACATAAGACACGTTCGTAAGTTTCCGTTAAAATAGGATGGAAATAATTATGCACTACATTTTGTACTTTACACGCCATTCAATATCAATATCGTTTAATCGAATTTAAACTTGAGACATATTCACTTAACTAACTTAGCGGTTTCACTCACGTATTTTTAGTCACTCGCGCGACATGTTTCGGAGAGCCTAGGTCTCCTTTTCAAGCACTAACAGTGCCTGAGTGAGTAGCGGTCACGACGGGTGGGCGTCACGTACAACTGGCACTGTTAGTGCTTGAAAATGGAGATCCGAAACATGTCGCGCGAGTGACTAAAAATACGTGAGTGAAACCGCTAAGTTAGTTAAGTCAATATCATTTGTTATGCTCTTATTCGTGTGATATTGTATATCAATGCAAACATCTAAATTAAACCAATACGCTAATGATGATGACATCAATTGGGGATATAATATAATGGCTCAACACAATAGCCTCAGTTATCCGTATTTAGGTCAAGTATCTAACAATCCTAAATTTTTGGAGTTCGGACAAGTTAATTGTGTAGTTAATGAATAGTGTAGTTATGGTTTTGAACTGGTTTTGATACGACGTTGACAACCGTTTTGGTTAGTGGCGGGCAAACTTTCTTCACTAGGGGCCAATCCGGTCAATAGAAGAATACAAAATTCAAGTCAAGTTCAGTCTTTGAGCAAATATATCAACAAATGTGTATATATTAAAAGGTTTTTATTTTGTGTAAGCCCTAATTCCAGTTGTCACAGTGATATAGCACTCCGTTATTGGAAAGAAAAATGGCTGCCATTTTTAAGCGCCATGTTCCGTCGCGCGGCTGTATTTCCGCTGAGAGTGCTGGCCTTATTTTCATCGCTCACGAGAATTGAAATCTCGGGTTAATTTGGGGGCGTATTCTGAATATATACTGATTATAAAAACAGGTTATGAATTTGATCTGGATTTGTTATGGTTATGATTTGCACACTGTGACTGTTTCTGGTTGGAGAAATGTCACTTTTGACAGTTTTGACACTAAATCTTGTACAGTCAGCAGCAGAAGTTGCTAAGCGGGCGAGGTGTTCAAAATGATGGTTAAGAGAATAAGAGCGTGTCAATGTAATTTTAAACACCTCGCCCGCTTAGCAACTTCTGCTGCTGATTGTATTTGTATTTTTGAAGTTGTAGTAAATTTACCTTCGCTTGGCAAGCGCCGAAAATAAGGCCCGGTTGCGGATTTTAATAGCTTTGATGTAGTGCAAAGGGTCTTATTTAAATGAGCAAGGTCAAAAGATCACAGCTCTATATCAGTGTATGTGTAAAATTTCGGGGCACTACTACGAGGGGCTGATTTGACTAAACTGAAATAAGGTCAGACCTGATTTGGCTAAATTGGAGTTAAATATTACTTGTTTTCTTCTAAGAATTATTATGAAATATTATTAGAAATATAAGAACATGTTAAATTATTTTTTGGAAGTATTATAATTTGTTTTATTTCACATAAAAACACTACTATATAAATATTATAAACTGAAATCAAAGTCATAGGCATACTAAGAAAAAGTGACCAAAGGCCTCCAGAGTGCCCAAGGCTGGAATCGAACCAGCGTCCTCTGAAATCGCCTTAAATAGGCCTTGGTCACTTTTTCTTAGTACATTTATTTCAGTTTATGAATAAATATAGTTATCTATCTATAAATTGATTTGATAATCAGCCGGCCTAGCCAAGGTGACAATCGCTATCGCTTCGACAACGAAACGCTTTGTGTCTCTCTATGAGTCTTCCATATTAGTGTGACAGTGACAGTTGCGTTTCGATCGCTACGGAGCGTTAGCGGGAGTTGCTTGACGACCGCCATCTTGGCGACATCGAGTCGGGATTAATTTTTTGTTTTTGCTCATTAACGTTGTTTGAAGTGTAATACTGATAGCTTATTATGCAGTAAACTAATGAAGACGTGTGCGGATAATGTAGAATTAATCTAGATACGAGTTTATCCACCGTTTGGGCGTCACCGCCAAGTAGCTCCACGTGGCCCTTGTATAGTTGCTATCGCTATACAAGAGCTCATAATATCACAACTACCAAACAACGTCGTGCTCTAAGAGCATTTGGTATTTCTACCTCTAACCGTATCTGGATAGAGCCCTAGAGGCCATAATTGTATTATTTATACTTTTACCGTACACTGGCTGATTTACATCAAGATTGAAGAAATATAACTCGATCCCACGTGGATCCCACTTTGACGTTGGCGAAATCATCGACAGTATCGATGGAGCCATTCTACATAAAGATTGATTGATTGATTAAGCGTTAGCGATTGGCGTGTTGGCTACGCGGCCTGTTTTACTTCAAAAACAAACAATAATTATTTGTTTTTTTTTTCAGGTAAGTTACCAGAAATCGCGTATCAATTTCTAAGTAATGAGTTACTAATGGTAAGTAAATTAGAAAATATTAACTAGTTATATTAAGGTGCATAGCGGGTAATTCTGAAAATAGCTTGATTTATGTAAATCTCTAATCTATTTATGTTCTACCTTCAAAACTAGATGATTATATTATATTGTAACGGCGAGGTGCTCAACATATATCTGAACAAGAATTTTTGTGGCTTTTTCATACAAAGGTAGTCCTCATTTTCCTCTCTGGATATTAACATTATTGAAAATATTTTGACATAATTTGTTGTATATCACTCACAGCTATGCGTTAGGAGTATTGAAAAATTTGTTTAAAATATGATTTCGCTCCTATTTTTTGCGATAATCAAATAATCGAAAAAAGTCAAACGTAGGGGCATAGCTATGCTTTACAAACATCAAATAATGTAAAAATATTTTCCATAATGTCAATATCCAGAGAGGAAAATTGGGACTACCTTTGTATGGAGAAGTGGCCGTAATGTCCTAATATCTATCTGTCAGTTCCTGTAATTCGCTTTGTATTGATGCCTAAGTCTGTATAATGTTTTTATAGCTGTTGATACTCTTTAAACATAATAAAGGCTTTAAATAATTTCACGGTTTAGACTCACTTGTTTTAGTCACTCGCGCGACATGTTTGAGAAAGAAGACCTAGGCTCTCCGAAACATGTCGCGCTAGTGACTAAAACAAGTGAGTCTAAACCGTGAAATTATTTAATGTTAGTATATCACAACAATTTAAATAAAGGCTTTGTTAATATATTATTGACCACCTCAGCAGCTCGGCTATATCTGAGCGACTGTAATAAATTTGTTTAGAATTTACCACACCGGCGGTTTGTATGATACACATACTCCTATAACAAAATTCCTCACTGTATTATTTAATTACATTAGAAATAACATTAACAAGTAATCCCTAGTAAAAACACATAAACACTCGAGATGTGTAATTATATTTTTAATGCGAGCGGCTGGCACCGCGCCATCTGCTGTCGAATGTATCGATCTAGGATAAAAAACTATGCCAAGATTTAACTTCCCGCCTGTTTTTTAAAGAAGGGCCGCATTTGTTAGTTATGTCATCGAAAAGGTACCATTTGCCCTACCTCTAGGTAGGGTCCCCTAGACCCATATGGAGGAAAGATTCGCTGGCTATAGATGAGGTCTTGGTGGCTCAGTTGGCAGAGCGCTGCAGTATCGATCCAGAGACCGTGAGTTCAAGTCTCACCCAAGGCAGTAATTTTTCCGTCTTACGTAAAGCGAACAACTCGCAAACGTGAAGCGAAGCGGCGCGGCGCGGCGGGCCCACGGCGTTCGCGTTCGCAACGTGATCGCCTACGTAGGACACTTCTATAGGTATCAAAGGATTGATTCATCCCGCACCGCATGGCTTCGCTTCGCGTTCACGTGTTGTCCGCCTACGTAGTACGCTGCGTAAGATAATAACCAAAATAACCACTATCAAGATAACCTTCTAAGCTCCTTTAAACTTTAATCAATCTGTTCCCCGCAAGTCGGATTAGACTTCAATAATGATTGATGGCCGGGACGCGTCGAGCAAACTTTGTCAATCATACTGATGGGATGGGCTCAGTCGAAAATCGGGTTTTGTAGGTGTTCGCTTGAAATGTAATGTTTTTATGATATGATACAGGCGTATTATGGGTCTTATGTTATTATGACATCCTTTAGATATCAATTTGATGTCAAAATGTACGTTCGAATTTCTTTATTTACATACAATATATATACAGTGGGATATAGGATCTTGAGGCATTGTACCAAGGATGCTGGCGGCATTTCCTCGCTGTATCGCATTTAGTACAGCGGCCAGATGGCCTAAAACACCATTCGATGTCCAGTCGGACAGTATACTACCGACAAGTGGTATCGTTGTGTTCGGTAGAGTCTACTGAGTACGAAATAACAACTTGTCACTTTCTAAGAGTGTGGGGGGGATAACTGTGACGTCTCAAAAACGGCAGTACAAAGTTTTTAACGTTTTTCTTTTAAACATACCATGTGGGGTACCAAATGAAAGTGCATTGTGAGTAGATTACAAATATATAACATACTCTAACATTTTCACTAGTTGGTCTAACAAATTATTAGAAAATTATCAAAAATTTCACAATTCAGAGTTCACTTTGAACTGCTCTAAATTGAATATGGCTGAATGGATTAGTCCAAAATTTATCCCACACTCTTAGAAAGTGACAAGTTGTTATTTCGTACTCAGTAGACTCTACCGAATACAACGATACCACTTGTCGGTAGTATACTGTCCAGTCACATCGAATGGTGTTTAGTTTCGAATTGATTTCTTGGTGAGAAAACTTTTGGCAATCTGTGACCCATTGCTATTTCAAAATGAAAATAAATATCACTATTCCACTAACAGTATTAATAGCGCCAGTAATTGCGAACGTTTGTATCTAATTCAAGCGCACGCGTCTAAATGGTAACATGCAGTTTTAGTGCACTCGATTTATCGTCTGTCGCAGGCCTATGACGTCAATGCAGATGTACAGTTTAGTGCAATTTCGGAGAATATTTAATTATAGATATGCACGGCGAATACCAGTAATCGAATAGATTATAGTAGGTAGGCCCAAGCACTGGTTTAAATTTTCACGATGTTTACACAATTATTACCTAAATAAAACGGGGCTGAATAACGTATAAATTTGCTTGAAAATGACTTTCCAGAGTCCAGATGAGTCTCCAGAGACAGAGCGAGGTTGTGCTGAAAAAAGGTTAACTAAAGTTGACATTAATAGCACAGTGTATAAAACCGGCCAAGTGCGAGTCGGACTCGCCCACCGAGGGTTCCGTACTTTTTAGTATTTGTTGTTATAGCGGCAACAGAAATACATCATCTGTGAAAATTTCAACAGTGAAGCTATCACGGTTCATCACAGCCTGGTGACAGACAGACGGACAGACGGACAGCGGAGCCTTAGTAATAGGATCCCGTTTTTACCCTTTGGGTACGGAACCCTAAAAAGTAACAGTGGACCGATGATGTTTGCGTAAATGCCGATACTGCACAAGAACACAGTACGGTTGTCACAGACCTTTACACAACTGCCCAAGACTTACACTTGACTTACACTTACGTTGTACCGAGCTACTAGCAATGACGATGTATGCGGCTCGGGTGCGCGCGACCCTCCTCTCCCCCTCGATCCCCGCACGGTTGCCCTATCTGGACGGCTTCGTCGAATGACTGTATTCTAAGAACAAGTTAAATTACTTTCTTATGAAAATATTTTAATTTGTGTTTTTACAAGTAGTCACACTACTATTTAAAGTGTAAACGAAATAAATATCATATACAAAGGAAGAAAAGGAAAAAGGAAAGGAGAAATTAAGGAGTAATTTTTTCCTTTCTATATTATATTTATTTCGTTTAATTACTGTATTGTTTAAATTGTTTTATAGACTATGTTAATAGTATGCAAAACACTTAAGTTTTGGCGGGCAGAGCGGCGGCAGGGGCTGAAACCCTAAAGCGCCGCAAATATGCCGGTCTCAAAAACAACCGCATATTTGCGGCGTTTGCTGTAAAGACCCTGACCGTAGCGCCGTGGAGTCGCAACGCCAATAAGTAATCTCTTTCTAAGGAAAAGGCTTCTTAAGACGACAAGTGACCCTAAGAGCGATTTCACATTGTTCGATCCGATTTCGGATGTAGGATCCTACATCCGCATAGTCAGGCCGCGAAGGCGCCGTCTTTAGAGGTCACGCATACTTCAACAAACATTATGCGTACACATATTACGCACACAAACAAATATTATCGGTCCGACAGCTGACGGGGGCTCCGACATGGCTGAAATTATCGGAAGCGCCTTTCCGATATTGGAGGTCGGAACGCCCTAAGAAAAACAGCTGCAAGAGAGTGCCATATGGCACCAAGTCCGCCTTTTTTGCGTTACCTATAGTTTTTTAGTTAAAATGATTTATTGATTGAATAAATAAATACAGAAAAACACATATGTCTTACATTTTACTTCTATCCGACATCCGATATTCGTAACGCCGATGGAAAAAAAAGAATCGGAATGACGAATGCAACGAAAAGTCCTGTGATCATTACCATATTATATTATTTCAATTTCGATTGGTGTTTTTTAACAACGATTACCACTGCCCCCAGGTTGAAAAATAATGGAAAGTTGGTAGTTCCGGTTTTTATCCTCCTCGCCATTTTGAAGCCCCGAATTGCATATTTTTGTAACTACCAAAAACAAACTTTTCGTATGTATTCTCTAAGATTTTAATAACAACAGTTTTAAAACTGTAAGTGCTATTGTTTTAAAATTAATTGTTTAAAAAAAGTACTTACTTACTTACTGCTGTGGCGCGACGACCCGAAGTGGATCTTGGCCTCCGACACCAAAGACCGCCATGCTACTCTGTCCAAAGCCGTTTCTGTCCAGTCGACGGCGCCGAGTTCGCTGAGGTCTTTCTGCACTTCGTCTCTCCAGCGGTACCTAGGGCGTCCAGACGGTAAAAAAAATGCGTCGCGAAAATTTTGCTGGATAGGTTTGTGCATGTAGAACAGACAAATAATAAGACTAATAATAGGAATCCCGATTTAGATCGTAATAATCATATATCGATATTCGTGTCCCAATTTTAGCCCACTAAATTTAACCATCGCCGCTGACGTCAGCATTGTACAGTCCGCTGCATTTAAAGTGCAGCAAATATCGGAAATAGCGGAATGTTTTTAAAGTGCAGCTTTTGCTATTATTAAAATAGCGGTTTGATCAATTTTATAGCGATGCGCTTTGGTTGAGAAACCATACCGTAGTAGGTAGGTAGTAGTTTAGGTTCTCTGCCTTTTCGCCGAAAATTGTATTGCCGAATTTCACTTACCAACCAACTTTTGCAGAAGCCTCATTTGGCCGAATTTCATTTCCCAACTTTACATAATCCAACCTAACCTAACCCAACCTAGTACGTCATTTTCATGGCAAGTGAAATTCGGCAATACTATTTTCGGCGAAAAGGCAGGATCCCAGTAGGTTAATGGTTTTAGTAGATTAGTTTTAGTAGAAGTGGACGTCCGCCCCGAAACCGCCTTTCCGAGACGTAAATAGTTCCCATTTTCTCGTACGTAGGGATGTAGTCCCTTTCCTGAGTTGACTATAGTAGACCCAAACCAAACGAAATCATATCTCTATCTCTCTCACCCTACTTTCGACCATGCGAGCGTGAATGAGAAGTTTACGACCCCGGTCGTCCGTTTGGTTTGGGTCTACTATAGACAGTATAGACGCCGATAATCGGGAGACGCTAGTGTCTTGTATTTTAGCGCCCCCCTTTGGCCGCTTTCATTGCTCTAAGCTCACGGCAGGCTACCGCCGCTGTGATGTCTAGTGTGACGAAGCCTTTGGAGCATAAAGGCCATTTTCGCATCCTCGAAATGACTCAAAAAATGTACGACTCATGTGTAAACAGGAGGCCTATGATGACAATTGTACATCCTGAAACGCCAAACGAATCGAAAAAAAAAACCGGCCAAGTGCGAGTCGGACTCGCGCACCGAGGGTTCCGTACTTTTTAGTATTTGTAGTTATAGCGGCAAGAGAAATACATCATCTGTGAAAATTTCAACTGTCTAGCTATCACGGTTCATGAGATACAGCCTGGTGACAGACAGACAGACAGACAGCGGAGTCTTAGTAATAGGGTCCCGTTTTTACCCTTTGGGTACGGAACCCTAAAAAGTACTGGGATAACAGTTGCTACGCAGTCACGTGAGTATTTTCATACATTACCTATTTAAGTTTCAATTGGAGTTTTCTATTAACAATTGGCATCTTGGCTCATGTCATGCGTCACTTTCGCACTTACATATTAAAACATGACAGACATGGTGACAGAGGATAATAAAGGCGACCATTGTAGCCCTACAGTAGGCTATATACGTGTATAGTTCCTAAAGATCGCCATATCGGGGATGAGCGTCCGCAGTGCGGTACAGGACCGACAGCAAAACATGTTTATTGATCTCATAAATATGGCAACATATGTCGTTCGTACTTGTTCCGTTTGAGTAGGTTTTTAGATATTAATGTTATAAGGAGAAAAGGCACTAGAAGATAAATTATATTTTATAAAAGTCAAGAGAGAGTATTTAATGGAAGACCTCTCAAAACCCTTAAAAAGACAGAACATCTGATTATGGCTAGAACGGCCTATTGCAGATAAAATGAGAGAAAAAAAAAAAAAAAAAAAAAAAAAAAAAAAAAGGAGAAAAGGGGCATCTTTTCTGTGAACTGTAATTGTAACAATGTTAACGATTTAGGTACATCGTCATATTTACCTAACTGTAACGTAATCTGGGTTCCGGCAGAATATCAGTGCTCCGCTCAATAGAGTGGAGCGTATAGCTGAGTCGGAGCCCTTTTGTTGTTGCTGCAATGCACACAGCGTGCAGCTAACCACTAAAAACTAATTTTTCTTGTTTAAGTAAAAAAATTTTTTTTTAATTTAATTTAGTACATAAGTTTTGTTCTGACTGCAATGTACCTACTTATACTTTACACTAAAATTGTGTGTTTTGCAGCATCCAAATAAACTTTTTATCTATCTATCTATCCATCTACAATTTACTAAGGCTCATTTTTTTAAAGAGTAAAAAATTTAAGGGTCTCCGACAAACTCGGTTCTCCATACAAACGTAGTTCCGCTCTCATCTTAAAACGAGTAGCTAGTTTGCACTTAAACTTTGTACTTACAATAGGATAAGGTATATCTATGTCTGAAATTAGTTTATATAGCTTCAGATACCATAGTTAAAAAAATACAGCGAATTTAAGTTTTTCATACAAAACGTGTTTTTGCTCTAAGTATTTCTTTTGTTTTATAAACTGGAGCTATATTCAAGCTTGCTTGAAACTTGGGTGAGTTCAAGTCTCACCCAAGGCAGTAATTTTTCCCCTTTTAAATTTATTCTAAGCTTAATAGCATCGATCGCAGACGTTTCTGCTTGTTAATAATTAATTTAGAACGGGTAGCACATCGAAACTGGTGAATTTCCAATATGACTTGGAACTCCGGTGGCCGTTTAAGAAGTGTAACACTCTTACGGTAGATGTCGCTAGGGTTCCCTAGACCCATATAGTGGGAAGATTTGTTGACTATGGTTGAGGTCTTGTGGTGGCTCAGTTGGCAGAGCGCTGGAGTATCGATCCAGAGGCCGTGAGTTCAAGTCTCACCCAAGGCAGTAATTTTTCGCAGACGTTTCTGTTTGTTAAAAATTAATTTGGAGCTATATAAACTAATTTCAGACCTAGATATACCTCATGTCAATGTATGTGTAAAGTTTCATTAACATCCAAAACGTAGTTTTAAAATGAAAACGGCGCGTACTGTTAACCCACATGTATCGCAACGTAGACAGACCGTTCACACAACAATACGTTCGTGTTTTATATGCTTTTGTTACCCATGTGTGTAACATTACATATTAATTTACCATTCGAGCCTCTTGATATAGTCTAACCCGTTCGTATAAAAATACCGCAAATCGATGTACAGGTTAGCCGTTTGGCACACACATACTAGAGGCAAAAACAACATTTTTGACCCGCAGTTCCTAAAAAAAATTCGCTGCGGGGGTTGATGATTATTTTTTTGTATGGAAAAAAAAAAAAAATTCCAAAACCTATGGTATGTGGTATCATACGAAAGGGCTTTTTGAGGCGATTCTAAAAATATATCACGTCATTACATTTCGGGCATTTTTTTAAAATTAAAACAAAAAGAATTTTCGAAACATACCAAGTATGGGCTCCTCCAGACACGATATGGCTGATTTTTTTTTGTACAATATACCACAAATGATACGTGATATCCTCATGTCTAACCCCAAGATAGCAATTTTGAAAATAATATCATTAGCAATTTTTTTTTAATGCTGGGGGGGGGGGGGAGTGAAATTTTTTTAGGAACTGCGGGTCAAAAATTTTGTTTTGGCCTCTAGTATGTGTGTGCCAAACGGCTAACCTGTACATCGATTTGCGGTATTCCTTTGAAATTGGGGTCGAGCGGCTTCCGCTAATACTCGCCATATCTCGCCAGCGTCTTACGTAAGCGAACAACTCGCGAACGCGAAGCGAAGCGGCGCGGCGCAACGCGGCGGGCCCACGGCGTTCGCGTTCGCAACGAGATCGACTCAGATCGCCCACTTAGTACACTTATATAGGTAACAAAGGATTGATTCACCCCGCCCCGCATCGCTTGGCTTCGCATTCGCGTGTTGTTCGCCTACGTAGTACGCGGCGTTACATATAAAAGTCAGTTCAATAAATGGTGTCAGAAATTGACGTGTGTAGGCGTCTTAGGGCGGGCAACAAAGAGATGAGTGTGTCACGACATAATAATTTCCTAGAGAATATTTGGAAAGTAAAAGTACATTATGACAAGGAGCATGTTAGCTTGTAACTTATACGCCGTAAAATTAATACAGTATTTTATACAACCGTGATATAATAGAGAGCTTTTCAGTCGAATACCGTGTTAAGGCCACGAAGCTTGTTGAGTCCTTAGGTTAACCAAGGAATAGTTTAAATAGTATATTTAGTTACCACTTTCTGAGCGAATATACAAACCTAGTCATCTATTAGTTCTATATCTACATAATACCAAAGTTAATAAGCATAATATACAAGTGTTCAAGTTTTTATAAATGATATCAAACGATCCGGTTTGCTGTGAGGATTATTTCTCTATATCGGACCAATTGTATTAAAATAATTACAAAAAACAGAAATGAGAAAAGCCTGATATGCCTAACGCTCCTTACTATTTTTTTTTGTACTTATATATTTTCAGTTTATGGGTACGCTTTTCAATACTATTGAATATTGCGTTTATGAGAAAAGTACGTATGTATATAATTAATATTCAATAAAATGTATGAAACACTGACATATATGTATGAAATGTATGACAGTTTACACAATAAATATTTCTGATTCTGAAATCGAATAATAGGTAGGTATCAGTTAAAATTAACAGAACTATTAGGTTTGCATCCCTGCATATAAAAATATATGAAGGGGAGTTAAAGTTCACCTTTGAATTTCTTCGCAGATGTATGCAGGTTTCCTCACTATGTTATCCTTCACCGAAAAGCAAGTGGTAAATATCAATGATATTTCGTATATAAGTTCCGAAAAGACTCATTGGTTTGAGCTTGGATTTGAACTTCAAATCCAAGTGGTGAAGGAAAACCTTCAAACGGTGAAGGAAAACATCGTGAGGAAACCTGCATACATCTGCGAAGAAATTCAAAGGTGTATGTGAAGTCCCCAATCCGCATTGGGCTAGCGTGGGGACTATAGCCCAAGCCCTCTCGCGCATGAGAGGCCTGTGCCCAGCAGTGGGACGTATATAGGCTGAATTATTAATATTTATTATTATCATTCCCCATTAGGTCAACACAATTAGTCCGCGTCAGGACAATCTGATTGGTTGTTAATTGGCCAATTATTGATGGTATGTGTAACTTGTTCCATTTACCCCAGTAATGGGGTAAAATTGACTGATTATTGCAGTGGTTTTTTTTATTAGGCTTTTATTTTTATTCAAATTAATAGTAATGTTTACGCATATGTAAGTTAGAATTTTATCTAAAATAATTAAATCGCATATTATAATTATAAAATTTATCAATTTTTACACAAATTGTACAAGACTGTTTATGTTTAAACGTAGGTTAATATTTTTAAGCATGTTTTTTGGTACCTAAAGGGGCCCACTGATTACCAGTCCGCCGGCCGATATCGGCCTGTCAGATGTTCGGAACTGTCAAATCTTTGTTCTAACTGACAGGCTGATATCAGTGACATCGTCCGGCGGACTGATAATCAGTGGGCCCTTAACTGACTTTGTTTATTACACCTATAGTAAAAGTTAAAATATACCTATTGACAAATTAGTAATAGTAGTTTTACAATTTTTTAGAAAAAAACTTTTTTTGGTTGACCGTACCAGAAATGGATGAAATAATTTACGAGTTTTAATTGAAAACAAAATCCGTCGTCGCTTCGTTAACGGCTCATATTTATAAAACCCGCTTCCTATTAAAATTAAAAGCGAAATACAACACCCATGGTATCTCGTTCAAAATGCACGGTATAGAATGATTAATGGTTTGTTGACACATGTTATTTTCTCGCCATAAATTCGTCATCCTGCACTGCTACCATGAGTTGGTATTTGAGATTTACGCTAGTGACTGCGTGAACTTGATTGCATTCCCTCTCAATCGTACCAATACATCAGTACGGCTACCATCAGTTTGGCACTGACATCGAGAACGTAATTTACTTTATAAAGCAAATTACGTTCTCGATGGCGTTTATGTCAGTGCCAAACTGATGGTAGCCGTACTATGCGAGCAAGATGGACTACAATCGAGTTTACGCAGACGCTAGCGTAAATGTCAAGTGTCAACTCATGGTAGCCGTACTACGCACTGTAGCTGTAAGCTTAGCTAGAAGCGCTGTACGACAATATCTCGCCCGCTAGATAGACTACCCATCTTTTTCTAACTGTGCTAATTAGTGAGGGACGGCGGGCGAGATACTGTTGCGGTGCTCTTGTGCTAATCCTACTGGAATCCTATGGTGGTTGCGTTTTTACCGTCTGTCATTGTGGCGTTTTAACAAGTAAGATTGAAAGGTATGCATTGCATGTTAAATGATAGTAAGTTAAGTAATGTCATCTATCTATGTATGTGTCTATTACTAACGTTTCAAATCGATACAGTTACAGTACCGGCCAATAATATAATTATCACCTTTGAGTGTTTTTGTATGAGCTTTTCAGTAAACAATATATGTTAGTTTGTAGATTGCTTATTCTACTAGTCATTTTATAAATATATGATGAATATTGCAATGAAATACTGTGAATTACAATAGGATACTCAGCGTATTACTAAAAAAACCTCTAGTAAAAAAATGAAGTTAACAATGCATTTAAAAAAAACCTTTATGTATAAAACATTACATGAGACCAACTTTTCTCATAGCCCGTACAAAGTAATACTACTAGACTACCTAAAGCAGTGAGGTGGAAGTGACTCACAACTATTAAAAAAGTTATACCGTAAAACCCTGTAGGTGATATATTATTTAAACATTAACGATTTGGGTGTACGGTACATTTTGCTAAGGCTTTCATCACACAGGTTTTAAGAAATATAATATTTGAATATGCCTAATTAGGGTCCAGCAAGAAAATTAGGCATTAAAATCAATATATTTTCAGCTCGCTTAAAAAAAAAACTCACTAAAAACGTTTTTGAACCAAACACTTATAAAACTGTAATAATATTTCGTAATTGTCAAAATCGAAAACTAGATATATTTATCTTGCTAAAATCATACAAAAAGCAATAAAATCTATACATGTATTGTGATAAAAATTATCAAAGTAATCTATAATATTATTGCAAGCCCTCTCCCAGGTAGCAAAGTGACGTCAGCGACGTCATAATGACGTCATTATGACGTCGCTGACGTCATAATGACGTATAGACTCTGTTAGGGCTGTTATTTTCCTAAAGTATAGTTTTCACCCTGTATCCCTTTTGGGACAGACTACACGTCATGCGGCTAACCTCCATATATCGTCTATTGTGTTATAAATAATACTTTGCATAGACGAAGGTTATTCGGGCATTGAGAAATGGGGCGCTATTTGTTCAAGATATCCTATAATAACAGTTTAATGTTATTCTAGTTATTACGTTGTCATGAGATTGTGTTATTATAAGAAATACGCTATTCAACTAGGTATACTCCAAAAACCATTATGGACGTAGGTATTCACTTTATTTTGTCGCCGTTATTCTTTTTTTGTAAGTTTAATTTATGTGTTATATTTGTAGTAGTTAGCTTAATTTTTGTTTTGTATGTAATTCATGTTTTTGATTCACATTTTAATTTAATAATAGTAGTAATAGTAAATCACTTTATTGTACAAAACAAAAATGGTTAACATGAAATTCATATAAATTTAGGTACAAAGGCGAGCTTATCCCTATAAGGGATCTCTTCCAGCTAACCTTAGAGTAAATGAGTGGAAAATTCGGATTAGTTAGATAGACAAACTGAAATAATAATAAAAACAATAATAATAATTTGTATAAAGCCTCACGTGTTTTCAAGTGATACCTACTGTTAACTTATGTGTAATTTATAATAAATAAAATATTTTTTATTGCAATAAGCGGTCTTTACTGGCACGTCAATCCAGCTTCTTTTTAGGGTTCCGTACCCAAAGGGTAAAAACGGGACCCTATTCCTAAGACTCCGCTGTCCGTCTGTCCGTCTGTCACCAGGCTGTATCTCATGAACCGTGAAAGCCAGACAGTTGAAACACAGATGATGTACTCGTATTTCTGTTGCAGCTATAACAACAAATACTAAAAAGTACAGAACCCTCGATGCGCGAGTCCGACTCGCACTTGGCCGGTTTTTTCGATCTGTCAAATGATAAACATGATGACCTTACTTATAAGTAGAAAATTCAACAAACAGTACTGAGTGTAGTGTACACTGATTTTTATACTATTTCAGTCAGTTTCAATACAAAAAGTACTGAGCTGACTAAATATGAACGTTTTCGAAAAATTATGATATAAAAGGATTATTTTGTAAATAAATGTATGCTTTCTTTTCCTTCTCTTCTACTAACTATAGAACAAGAACAAACTGGTTACTCCAGTTTGGCGCATTTAAAGTATATGTGTAACTGTGTAACTGTATTATATGAATAAATGAATTAAAAAAAAAGTACATCTGTATTTGTCTACATCACGGTCAAATTACCTACTCTTAGAAGTTCTCTGATTTATTAAATATAATTTTAATTTTTAACAAGCAGAAACGTCTGCGAACGATGCGAAGCTTAGAACAAATTTAAAAGTGGAAAAATTACTTGGGTGAGACTTGAACTCACGGCCTCTGGATCGATACTCCAGCGCTCTACCAACTGGGCCACCAAGACCTCATCCATAGTCAGCAAATCTTCCCAATGCAGTCATTTTTCCACTTTTAAAAATATTAATTGTAATTTTTGGACAAAATTTGGTGGTCTACGCTTTTCTATATATTGTACTCTTGCATTATGTTAAATTAGTTATTTATTAAAACAAAAATCCACATCTCTATTACACACAAAATATCACTAAAACCAGAATAAGTAGGTACCTATAAAAACGCTGATTCCAAAAATATAATTCTCTAAATTTTCCCCTAGCATAAAGCGTGCAACGTAAAATACTGCCAAGTTAAGAAGTTTATTTAAAAATAGCTAACAAAGTTGAACGGACAAAGTTCATTTTGATCGCGAAACTTTGGAGATACGCGACGGCCAAAATTGCTATTGTCCCATTTCACAAGATTGTGGAAAATACGGGAAGACATTTCATAGGAATGCTCTAGATTAATTTTATGTATGAGTATCATCAAATTTAAGTTTTTTCGGTAATATACCTTGTATTGAATCAACTTTGCCCAAGTAACAGCTGAAAAATTAAAATAAGCATGACTGGTGTACATTAATAAAATAGCTATTTATGCAACAAGTGCGGAAATCATCTTTTCGCACGTGTATCGTACAAAGTTTTACAGTACATATGGCATATGGCCCTTTAAACTTTCGACATATGAACTGTAAAAAAATTTTAAAACAAAAAGCACTAGTGCGGAAAAGTAGTACTTTCCGCATGATATGGCGATAACGCACTTTTCGAGCACATGTATTGTAAAATATTTATTACTGGTCAAAAGTAAAACAAATGATAACTACATTTTGACTTATCGTTAAAAATGTTTTTATGCAGACAACTTTTCAGCATATCACCAATCAGTACAATTTTTTATAGAATAAATGAAAAGCATAACTTACTTCAAAATTTCAATTTTTTTACGGCTTTCAACATTTGATTTTACTTAAATAATACGCGTAATGTAAGAAAACATACAAAAAGAATATGTATTGAGACATACAGGCCAATTAGAACTGACCCTGACATCAGAATGATGTCATTTATAGGCCCTTGTCATGCTTTCGCTCGTAATTGTCCGTTCATATGACGCGAGTGAGGCGCACGATATCTAAATGACAACAATCAGATATCATTCTGATGCCAGTGTATGTTCGTTACACTTCGTCTCGCTTGTGCCATGTCATCAATTAGATGTCATTCATGTCAGTGTACGTTCGAATCGGTCTGTTAGTGGGGGGCTTGTCTGGATTGTGTCCAACGTCAACGTCTTACCATCTAATCCTAATCACTACTCATCGAATTACAATGTCCGGCGAGGAGTTAGGGAAGTTGATTGATTAATTTAAGTTATTGAATATGTAAGGCTACAAGACTCTACAAGACTGTAATTAGACCAATTTGTATGTACTGGTGTGAAGCTTGGACGCTGACTCAGAAAGAAGAGAGCAAACTCTTAGTGGCGGAGAGAAAAATCTGGCGAAAGTTTCTGGGACAGTCGCCATCAGATATATCGGAGCAGCCAAGGCGCTCACAAATATCTGAACACGCACTCTAACGCCTTGACAATAGAGGCGTGTTCAGATATTTGTGAGCGCCTTGGCTGCTCCGATATATCTGATGGCGACTGGACCTATCAGAGATGAAGATGGAACTTGGAGGCGTAGGAAGAATAGGGAGCTAGAGAAGTTGGTTGCGGTGCCCAATATAATTGGCGAGATCAAAACCACACGACTCCGCTGGCTTGGTCACCAGAGGATCGTGCTGTGAGAAGAGCGTATGTGGAGCACCCGGGCGGAAAACGTCCGTCTGGGCGTCCCAGATACCGCTGGAGTGACGAAGCCCTAAAAGACCTGTCCGCCCTCGGAATACCCAACTGGCCTGAAGGTGGCGCAGAATAGGGCAGAGTGGCGCTCTCATGTGTCAGAGGCCAAGATCCATTTTGGGTCACTGAGCCAGTGAAGTATGAATATTGGTCTACTAATCCTATACATATCCTATAATTTAATAGTAGCGTAGTCATATGACTTAATTAGGTACTTCTTTTTAGGAAATCAGTTAAACATGTAGCTTATACTAAAATTAAACTGAGCTATAAAGAATAATTTAAATTCATCCAATCAAGACAAAAGGGAAAATATATAAAACCGCCGTTAGACCCGCAATGATGTATGGAGCAGAATGCTGGGCCGCTAAGAAAGTGCATGAACAAAGACTCCACGTCGCGGAAATTAAAATGCTTAGGTGGGCCCGCGGAGTCACGCGACTCGATAAGGTTCGCAATGAACATGTACGCGGCTCGTTCAAGGTAGTGCCTATTATCGAAAAACTCAAAGAGAGTAGAATGAGGTGGTATGGGCACGTTATGCGAAGGGACGAAAACTACATAGTGAGGAAGGCTATGAACATCCCAAGCAACCGCAGGGGAAGAGGCAGAAGACCAGCAACCTGGTGGTCCAATGTCGAAAAAGAGATGAGGACACAATACCTGACAACACAGACAACCCAGGATAGATTGTCCTGGCGCCGACGTACGAGGAGGCCCGACCCCAGCTAAACTGGGAAATGGGCTGGACAAAGAAGAGATAAAGAATGATTTAAATTATATTTTTAATGCCTAACTTATTCAATGTTATTTTTTATTGTTTTATTGTTTTATTTGTGAAAATCTCTTGCGGGCTTACAGGTGACCCCAAAACGCTCACAAGAAAATAATATTATGTAAGAGATAAAATAACTATACAAATAATTTTAACGTTATTACGTACTTTAGTTCTTATTTCTTAGATGTATTGCAATACTCGTACCCTCAAAGAGTTGTGTTGAGACATGAAATGGTATTATATACATAAAACCTATTAAACACACACAAAGCAAGGAATAAAATAATTGAATTGAAAGAAAAAAATTTAAACACTATTATACTTATACAAAAAACTATTATACTTATTACCTTCATAATTTTCATCTACATATAGTGCAGATAATGCTTTCAGTTACTTATTAAATTTTAGCACCTATAATTTATTTATTTATTTATTTTAAACTTTATTGCACAATATAACAAATAAAGTACAAATGGCGGACTTAATGCCTAAAGGCATTCTCTACCAGTCAACCACCAGGCTAAACAGAAACAGTGATAGGTGCAGGCATTGAACAAAAAAAAAGCAGAATAGGTAACTTAAAACAAAAAAATATAGCGATGAATAATACACACTACCGAAAATAAACTTACATATACGTACTATACATACTATAATTAAATAAACTTACATATATATTACTTTATTTTATGTACCCAGTCCAGTATAATCTGTCTAAGCTAATAATAACGGCGTTTATTAAAACGCACCCTCCTTAAAGAATAAACGTATGTTTCCAAACATTCCTCCCGTATTCCGTGTAAAGGAGAAATAGTCAAAGTTGCCCCGCAGTTGCCCCGAAGTTGCCCACAATTTTGTATTGCGCAGCAACTTATTGCCGCCGCGTTGAACATGGGTTACGTTTTCGTTTTTACCGTTATTATATTGTACCTACAATATTTGATATCACAAAATTAAGTTTAACTAAGACTCATTCTGCAAAAAGCTTTGTTTTACAAACATTGGAGATTTTATGCAAGTTTACCTATTTACAGCAAACTTATTTCAAAATGTGGTGACAAGTAAGTGTATTTGTTATACCTATTATTTGCCACTGTCGTACCTTCGATAAAGTTTTTCTTTGTAAAATAAATAAAGCAATAAATTAGAGTGGGACCACGTCAAAAGTTTTCATGCGAAGTGCTACGTCAAGTACTTATAGAGGTATGTATGCATTCGTAAAGTTTGTGCAAAGTTACCGCGGTCAATGTCTAAAAGTTCTAGTGCTCGACATCCTTATGCTTATAAACAAAGAGTAAAGTAAGTAGGTATTTATTAAGTAGGTTATAAATATAAAATAGATGATTGCTTGCTGTCATCTCTATTGACCTATCGTCGGGGATAGTGCAATACCGCGTAAGAGCGTTTTCACATTGTCCGATCCGACATCACTAACAAATGTAGTAAGGTCCAATGAGGGCTACCGCGTTTAATTTCACCGCTAGGGTTGCTAGTGTAGATGGAGGTCTTACCAAATGTCAAATGCATGGAAGTTTTGGGGGTTTCAAGCTTTTTTATCGGGAAGTTTTACTCCTTATTCATAATTGTGGTAAATCTTTGTTCATCTTTGATTAATCATGGTAAACAATAGATATAGCTCAATAAATGTCAGTGGTTTAAAAAAAGTGCCAACTATAATATATGCAAAATTAAACAGGTTGAAAAAATGACACATTTAGACCTTAAAATCCTTTGCGTACGTATTGATTTTATAAAAATAAGCACAGAAGAATTTTGAGATTTATTTTTCTGGATCTACATCTACAGTGGCGCCAACTGGTGAGCACAAAAACGGTAGCCCTCATTTCCTTATACCTTGTTTGGATTTCGTACTCCTTCGGCTTTGTTAGTTGTGCGGTATTGCACTATCCCCGACGCTATAAGATGTTTAAAGACGGCATGTGGGACGATGACTTTCTCTACTAACATTTTGGTTTGTAAAATAAAATTATTGCACGAAAATTATAGATAATAATTTGAGATATTCTTATTAGTCTTCTGTTTAAATTTTTTATTTCAGGCCCAATCGTAAAATCAAATTAGTATGTCTGTATAGCAAATTAAAAGTACAAAAGACAAAGCATGTAAAACAATAAAGAGAGAGAGGGCACATTAAAAATACGTAAACAATTGTCTCTGTCTAATTATATTCCTGTTTGTTCTTGTTTACTGCTGTTTTACGACTGGTCATTCTAAAACTAGAACTAAGCGCCATTGAGACTGCATGTTGTACGTGCATAATAAACTTTCCATTGTCTTTGCTACTACGAATATAAATCTGGGCTAAATTCCACTAGACAGTTTTCACGTAGTAATTCACACATCTTCTTCTTTGTTTGCCATGCCCTAACGGACGTCGGCGACGACCTTTGCCATCTCTCTCCTGTTCTTAGCCATTTCTGCCAGCATGGCTGCGTTATCGACGTTCGTCCATTTTTTTATGTTGTCAAGCCAGGTGACTCCTTCTTCCCCTTCTCCTCTTGCCATCAATTTTTCCTTCTAATATTAGTTGTAGTATATTATATTCACACATATGACTTGATTATTTTTTATGCAAACAGAAAGTTAAAAATAACAATAATTTGCGTCAGTATACCCCCCGTGCACCTTCAGCCTTGTATGAAGTGAGCACTATACTATTACGTATTCTGTGACTTTATTTAAAATTACTTTTTCACCTCAGCAGCTTGAACAAGCCTACTTTCGACTTTCCTCACTCCAGGGAGTGAAACAAAGTAGCTTTTTAATTTAGTGAAGGCCATGAACTGCCACTTCATACTTTGATTACGTTTTTTTTTTCTATGAATTATTCTGTGTAATTCGAAATACATTTTAACCTTTAATATGTTCTCACTACTGATGTGAAATAGTTATTTGTGCAACAAGAGAGGAAAGTTGGTTTTTCTTGCGAGTGTTTATTTTGAGTCCCGAGAAAGCGAAAGATTCTATAATTGAATCACGAGTGAAGAGCGAATCTTGAGCGTAGCGAGGGACTCAAAAACACGAGATGTAAAATAACTTTGCTCTCGTGTTGCACACATAATTTTTCACCTTAGTAGTGAGAACATATTAAAGGTTAAAATGTATTTCGAATTACACAGAATAAACAGAAAAAAAAGTATTATAATATGTACGATACGATACGATACGAGACGAGACGAGACGAGGACCGGACCGGACCGGACCGGACCGTACCGTACCGTACCGGACCGGACCGGACCGTACCGTACCGTACCGTACCGTACCGTACCGTACCGTACCGTACCGTGCCGTACCGTACCGTACCTTACCTTACCGTACCGTAGTATGAAGTTCATGGCCTTCACTAAATTAAAAAGCTACATTGTTTCACTCCCTGGAGTGAGGAAAGTCGCACTTTCCTCACTCCAGGGAGTGACGAAAGTAGGCTTGTTCGAGCTGCTGAGGTGAAAAATTATGTGTGCAACACGAGAGCAAAGTTATTTTACGTCTCGTGTTTTTGAGTCCCTCGCTACGCTCAAGATTCCAACTTAGAATCACTCGCTTCGCTCGTGATTCAATTATAGAATCTTTCGCTTTCTCGGGACTCAAAATAAACACTCGCAAGAAAAACCAACTTTCCTCTCTTGTTGCACAAATAACTATTTTCTCTATGCCCGGAGTAAGATCTTTGAAATGTTTCACATTTTAATTCTCTTCCCTTCGACCTTTTTACCCGTAGACTTTTTTAACTGCGCCTTATCGTAGGTACAGTCGCCATCAGATATATCGGAGCGGCCGAGGTGCTCAAAAATCTGAACACGCACTTAACACCTTGACAATAGAGGCGTGTTCAGATGTTTGTGAGCACCTCGGCCGCTCCGATATATCTGATGGCGACTATACCACGACTAGTCGCGTTCTAATATTAAAAGTACTTACTTTGTAATGGCGCGCCTAGCCGCGCATTACAACATCATGCAACGGCCACGTGACAGACAGCGGAGCTACCTATCGAGCCGCGGCCACCGATCGAGTGCCAGCCCACTCGCCCCACCCGTCGCGCGCCGGGCCGAGCGTATAAAAGCGGCGCGCGCCCATACAACAGCGTCAGTTGGGCTCACCGCCTTCCGCAGTGTGGACAGCTGATCTCCCGGTCGAGCCGGCGTGTTTTCAGACGCGTAGGCACCCGGTTCCCCTCCGACCCTTCCTGATTCCCGTAGCCCAGTCAGAGCCGGTGTGTTTTCAGACGCGTAGGCACCTGGATTACGTATCCTGTCCTACCCTGTATCTTGGTCCGAGCCGGCGTGTTTTAGACGCGTAGGCACCCTTGATACTCCCTATCGCCCTGGTCAGAGCCGGCGTGTTTTAGACGCGTAGGCACCCTAGGCGCTCCCCCCCGATTCGCATATCCTTCCCATCTCGCCATCCCCTTCACTCTTAGGGGATACCGTTCCCGAATCCGCGAGTAGCTTAGGGTCCGCGCCACACTGTTGCGATAATTAGAATCACCCCCGCGTCGTACCTAGCTTAGGATACCTAGACCTAAGCAATCTTGATTTATAATAAACCGGCATAAAAGCCCGCCGATCTATACTACAGCATTAAACCTGTGTTTCTTTGTCTCACTCTGCACCCTCTCTCTCCTCTGAGCTAACTAGGAAACCCTTGCTCCCGTCTGGAACAAGGGAGGTGTATGAGGCCGCGCCCGCCCCGGCGAACGTGACCCCATCACATCTGGCGCCCAACGAAAAAACTCACGTAGGAGTCCATACGGTATCCTGGAAGGAACCAATGCTCGAGAGAGGACAGAATAAAGAGAGAGAATAAATAAATAAATAAATATTTAACATATACCGCCCCGTGTACTAATATATTCCATACAGCCGCTACACGTAGCATCACCGCACCGAGGCAACGGGGACTGTCGCATCCCGCCCACCCGTAGAGTACACCTAGCCCGCACAGAGGTACACCAGGAGCCCCCACGCTCCATCCAAGTAATAAAGTAAAAAAAAAAAAAACCCCGCACGGACAACCGTGCACCGTACAACCGCTGCTTACCGGTAGGTATTAGAAATGCCTACAAGTTGGATATACCGACTGAAAAAACCCGAATTAGTACAAGAAGCCACAAAACGTGGCGTACCGACCGAAGACTTAACCGTAGAGGAGATACGTAAGGGCTTGGTGGAGATCCTGAAAGAGGAAGAAGCGGGAGAAATGGCGGAAAACAATGCAAAGGTAATAACAAAATTAATAAAAGAATGGAACCTCTCATTTGAGACCACAGACGACGCCGTCGAGTTCATAGAAAGGTTGGAAGAACTCATCAAGGCGAGCAAGATTAAGAAGGAAGATATATTAGCAGCATTACCACGCATCTTAAAAGGTAGGGCACTGCTCTGGTACAGAAATTACGTAGACTCGTGGACCAATTGGAATCAATTCCTGCAAACATTTAAGCTGTACTACTACCCGGCCAATTATGAAGAGGATCTCATAGCCAGAATTGTCACTAGAAAGCAAGGAGACCAGGAGAGGTTTACCGACTACGTCACAGACATTCTGACGCTGATGCGCAGGTACGGAAGTCTCGACGAAGCAGCGAAGCTACACCGCATTCACGAGAATATGTTACATAGCTACAAGCTATACATCAAAAGGCAAGACTATAAGACCTTACCAGAACTATTGAAATTAGGAACCGAGTATGAAAATATAAGGACACCCACGTACGGTGCAACGACGTCGTCAGGAGCGTGGCGAGACGCCAGCGACGACAGCAAATGGAGGGAGGACAAACAAGCAAGCAGCGAACAAACGACCCAAGGTAGGGACGACCGACGCCACAAAAACCAGAAACCGAAACCCGAACCGAAAGAGAGTACGAGCCACACAGTGCATCCGAAGTACGACCCCAAGACCAGCTGCTGGTCCTGTGGGAAACCGGGACATAACGCAGACGCCTGCAGAGGCAGGCGCCAAGTATTTTGTAGCCAGTGTGGAAAACTGGGAGTGTTAAGCAGGACATGCTGCAAGAAACCAACCTGGATAGGGCAGGAAAAGCTAGGAGCAGCCGATAGCCCACAGGCGAGCGACAACCGCATATACACCGATTTGCACATAATGGGAAGAAGATACCGAGGCGTAATAGACACAGGATCCATCAACTCGTACATCAACCAGCAAGTATATAATGAATGTAAGAACATCGCGTACCAGAATAAGGTAAAAACAAGAGAAGTAATACTAGCGAATGGGACCAGGACACAAACCCACAACAACCTGTTGGTCGATATAGAAGTCAAAGAGGTAAAAATCAGACACTGGCTGAGGGTACTGCCGTCAGCGACGGACATTATAATAGGAATGGACGTCCTGAAACGACTTGGAATGTCAATAAAATGGCCAGGAGAGAGCCAAGACGAAGAAGACCCCGATGACAAAGATACCCAGAGAAAAAATCCGAAAAACGGAGAGGACAAGCAAAAAGTAGACACTCCAGAAGAAAACCAGAATAGCATAACCGCCGAATCCAGTCAACAGCAGCCAACCACACCGTTCACAGAGGTACATCACAAAATAGAACTAAAGCACACAGGACCCGTAAAACAGAAATACAATCCGCGAAATCCGAAACAGCAAGAAATAACTGACAAACACGTGAGTGACATGCTTCAACAGGGCGTGATCGAGAAGTCCCATAGCTCACGTAGTTTCCCCTTAGTACCAGTGGAAAAACTGTCAGGTCAGTACCGATTCCGTGCAGATTACCGTAAGCTTAGCCAGATATCCGAAGAAGATGCGTACCCGCTCCCACAGGTAGATTTCCGTAAGATTGACCAGATATCCGAAAAAGGTAAATACACCGCAAACCGAGTCACGCGCCGACGAGCAAAAGCGAACCTTACGCAGCACACACAGAGACTAGCGACAAAATACAACCGGAAGAAGAAAATTCGAAAAACACAAACCACGCAGCGCGGACACGAACCGACTTCAGAGATGGAACATGGGACCCTTAAACGTCAATTTAATAAAAGAAAAATAGAGATAGGATGGATAAGAAAAAGTAAGTTACAGATCGCCAGCCCCCTGGCACCGGCACCGTCCTCAAGACCAGACACAGAAGGCGGAAACAAGAAAAGGACGCGCAGGGCGGGCAGAAAGAGGAACGGCGGCCAACAACACGGCCATACGAGGAGGCCGCGAACGCGGCAGGCGCACCCGCCCTACGAACGTCACCGGAAAGGAAAAAGGGGGGAAACAAGAATAAATAAACAGTGAAATAATTAAATATATAGTGTAGTGAAATAATATAAAAATATAATAGAGATTACATTCAAGTACCGTAATAAGAAAAACAAATATAGTGTAGTAAAAAAAAAAAAACATAATATTATAGTGTAGTATAAAAAAAACCGTTAATAGATTAAAGTACCAAAAAAAAACATTAAAAAAAATGTGTAGAAAAAAAACCGTATTGTTTACATAAAATATAGTTATTAAAGAAAGAATAAGTGTAATCAAAAGTGGGACCAGTTAAACCGCAATAGATACTTAAAATAAGCATAAATAAACAAACGACGTGGGGTCAAGCAGAGAAAGTAGGCTCAAAATAAATAAACGTGTAGCAAATAGGAAGACGAATACTTAGAATAAATACAAAAATGAGAGATAAACATAATAGCATCCAGTAAATAAAAAATAATAATAATAAGAATTAAAAAAAAAGAAAAAAAAAGAAATGGTATCGTCTTTCAGCCAGCATATTCTAACGGTGATTTTTTCCCCATAGGTAAAAATCTCCAGACGGGTGACGGGACTGTAATGGCGCGCCTAGCCGCGCATTACAACATCATGCAACGGCCACGTGACAGACAGCGGAGCTACCTATCGAGCCGCGGCCACCGATCGAGTGCCAGCCCACTCGCCCCACCCGTCGCGCGCCGGGCCGAGCGTATAAAAGCGGCGCGCGCCCATACAACAGCGTCAGTTGGGCTCACCGCCTTCCGCAGTGAGGACAGCTGATCTCCCGGTCGAGCCGGCGTGTTTTCAGACGCGTAGGCACCCGGTTCCCCTCCGACCCTTCCTGATTCCCGTAGCCCAGTCAGAGCCGGCGTGTTTTCAGACGCGTAGGCACCTGGATTACGTATCCTGTCCTACCCTGTATCTTGGTCCGAGCCGGCGTGTTTTAGACGCGTAGGCACCCTTGATACTCCCTATCGCCCTGGTCAGAGCCGGCGTGTTTTAGACGCGTAGGCACCCTAGGCGCTCCCCCCCGATTCGCATATCCTTCCCATCTCGCCATCCCCTTCACTCTTAGGGGATACCGTTCCCGAATCCGCGAGTAGCTTAGGGTCCGCGCCACACTGTTGCGATAATTAGAATCACCCCCGCGTCGTACCTAGCTTAGGATACCTAGACCTAAGCAATCTTGATTTATAATAAACCGGCATAAAAGCCCGCCGATCTATACTACAGCATTAAACCTGTGTTTCTTTGTCTCACTCTGCACCCTCTCTCTCCTCTGAGCTAACTAGGAAACCCTTGCTCCCGTCTGGAACAAGGGAGGTGTATGAGGCCGCGCCCGCCCCGGCGAACGTGACCCCATCACAACTTTAATGTAATTTTTACGATTAAATCTAGTTACACGCACTCTCACTGCATACGTGTAAAATCCCGATTTAGCTTTTGGTTATAGTACTAGTATTAGTAGTCATTAAAATATTGTTAACCCTTAGTCGCAAGTTTTTTTTTAATAATTTTTTTTTTTATGTTTTTTAGATTTATCATAGCCAAAAAATAAGTAAAAAAAAACAAAAAAAAAAACAACCGCTTGCAAATACTGAAATAATCAACGTATAGAATAATATACGTTGCCAACAACTTAACAGAAATCAATCCTTTGTCTATGTATAGTATTCTATGCACTGCTATACTTCCTATGCGATCTGATAGGTTGGGTAAGGTTGGGTAAGGGTTTACACAGCGAGTCCGAATATATGCAATTAAATGCAAGGATGCTTATTACGTGCGTTGATTTGTATGCAGCCGCGCTAAACATTAATCACTACATAGTATAAAACAAAGTCGCTTTCCGCTGTCTGTCCGTCTGTCCCTATGTATGCTTAATTCTTTAAAACTACGCAACGGATTTTGATATGGTTTCTTTAATAGATAGTGATCCAAGAGGAAGGTTTATATGTATAATCTGTAAAGGTTTTGTGTGAATTAGTTGAACTATCCGGGCGAAGCCGGGGCGGGTCGCTAGTCAACCTATAGACAGGTCGTAAGCTTCGCTATTTAGATGTAACGGTGGGTGTTTTTCCCATAAACTTATTCTTATATACAGCGACCAGATGGTAGGTATTTTAGGTGCGACCAGACATGGATGACCAGAACGGTCGGACCCGGGCATAGGCGTCCGACACTTCAGTTTTCTATAAAAGCAAAAGCATTGTGATTACCGAAAACGATGTGTCAGAAGCTTCGGTCCGGACTCAGATCGTTCTAACATTTAACCAATCTCGTAAGGCTCACCATACAAAGTTTCCTATTTTTAATTTGAACCTTGTTCTATAAGTAATTTGAAATTAAATGAGTTTGTGTTAAAAAAACAATCAAATAAAAGAAATACTACTTTATTTGGTTCACGAAAGGTACTAATTAGATTGCAACGAATGTGTACATTGTAATGTATATTGAGCCTTACGAGATACGTAGAATACCTAACTCGGGTTACAATGCGGAATGTAGTTATTGATTATGTTTGACATTGATGTATTAAATATATTAATAACGGGTAACTCACGTGTTTTAAGTCGAAAACGCTCGACATGTTTCACTCCGTACCGAGGAGCGTCATCAGGAGCTTGCGTCGACGGTGACGGACCGGCGCAGACCCAGCAGCACAGGTGAGTGACCCGTTATTAATATATTTAATATGTCTGTGTCTCACGGAAGTGTAAAAGCTTTATCTACCTACGTAATAATAGATACTCGTATAATTGTAACATGCAACTGACACGTGTTACGAATGCATGGAATAGTACATTTCGATGCTAGTGCGGAAAGTATGTCATTACGTCATGAGTACCGAGATATCTTGCCACGGGCCGTAGGCGAGTGGCAAGACTCGGGACGAGTGAAGAATGACATATCCGCACGTGTATCGAACGACGTTTTTTAATACAGTTGCGAAAAAATAAGAAAAGCAACAAGTAAGGAATGGAATTCGAAACTTTTATATTATTAATTCTGTGACACTGACATCATTGACATTGACATTATGAAGAGGTGTTTTTCTAGCTTTTATTCGACTAGAATAGATTTTGTTATTATTATTGGACCCACTTCAATGAAAGTTTTTTTTTCAAATGCATGTTCTATGAGACAGAAACAATTGTAAATATTAAAACATTGTACTATTATTACCTAAATATCGTTATTTACGATTATTTGTGTATCGTATATTTATAAAAACAATATCGAATGTTGCCTTTGAAAACTTAAAACATTATTGCTGTAAGAAAATACGCCTCTTGTTTGACAGGCGTTCCGTTCCATTCAGACAACTTATTAAGAACGGTTTTTCAACATTAAAAAATAAACGTGTTATAATACTTATAATGATGAAGAGGTAAGTAATAAAATATGAAATATGCATATGTTTCGTATTCTTACATTAACAGTAGGTTTTTATGTTAATTACGACGTTTAAAAGAAACTAATATTAACATGCACTCATCAATAAGTAGTCATGAATTGGAACAAGTAAAAATTTTAAAAAATTGGAAAAGTAAAAAGCACTAGTTCGCGAAAACCAACTTTCCGCACGCTAAACAGCCACGAAAAGTAGCACTTTTGAGCAACTGTATTTAAAATTATTTTTCAACACACAATCTCGTAACGGCTCTCTTTATTTTTCAAAAACTGATTATAAAAGGGTTGCCTTCTGGTGTTGCAGATGTCCATGGGCGACGGCTATTGCTTACCTTCAGGCAATTCCTCGTTTACCTCCTATATCATTAAAAATTTATCATATTTGTGTATAATAGTTAAGTGTTTCTTAGTTTTAATTTAGTTTTAAGTGTCCATTGTATACCCGAATTGGGTTACCGTTGAAACTCACATGTATCACACCACATAACACCTCTGTAACACGGTTGTACAATAAAGAAATATCTTATCTTATCTTATCTTATCTTATATGTTCATTAGGGCCTACACTTACTACATTCATAGTTAAGTTAAATTAAATACACCAAGTATATGCCCGTTTACAAACATCATATTTTGTGCGCTTAAAACAAGGCATCAGTTAATCAGAGCAGCAGCCGACGTGTTAATAATTAACCCGTTAAACATCGCGTAATTAGCAATTTGCGAGTACACCCGCTGGCTTAATTACACGGCCTGGACAAAGTGTTTACCGGCTAGGCTGTTTGCTGGAACTGTGTCAATTTTCAGCCAGATTTAAATTTTTTTTTTTTTTTTTTACTAGCCTAATTTAGTGTCCCACTGCTGGGCAAAGGCCTCCCCTCGTTTCCTCCATTCGACCCTGTCGTTTGTAGTGTCCCGCCAATCCGGATAAAATGCGTCTAAGTCGTCCCGCCATCTCCTCCAGGCCGAAAAGATTTAAAATTTAAACACTTTTAATTCACAGCATAGTCTGTATCGGTAAATACAGCGCCATCAAATAGGTTCTTTATCTAAAGATCTTTGCTGGTGTATTGTAAAGGAATGGCGACCCGCACACCCGTTCCATTTGACAGGGAGTTCGGATTCTAATTTTAAATGCGTGTATGTTGCCAGTCACTGATCAAAAAGGCTGTAAAGGTTGCAAGCTTGAATTACGGTAATCTGTTAAACGAAAGCCATTGTTTCTTTTCCGAGAGCGGTCGGCCATTGTGTGCCATTGTGTGTGAGCGCCGCACGCGCCGTGGCACGTTCTAACACACAATGGCCGACCGCTCACATAAAAGAGACAATGGCTTTTGTTTAACAGATTACCGTCTTAGACGAAAAAGTCATTTGAGAAAATGAAGACTATACACAGCTATAGCCTAAGTCCAATAGTATTTTTTGCAAACCTTTTTAAATTCGATTTGATTTTGTCCTCTTAAAAGAAAATCTAAGTAGGATAGATACAACAAAACAATACGCCTAGTTAAAACGTTAGTAGAGATATTTTGTACATATTTAAAGTGCTTGTTAATAACACAAGCATTTTAGGTTAGGTTAAGCATTCACATTTACGTTACACATCTTTGAATCCTTTGGCTCACGAATACATCTCGCAACGTTTCTGGGTCACGCAAACAATGGAAGGCAAAATATGAGACGCACGTATTGCTAGGGAAGGTTTATGAAAAATTGGGGGGTGGAGACGAGATGTGGGCCCAAATTGTGACAGCCACGTAGGCACAGTTCTGACATTCTTAAAACTTTGAGAAATGGCTTCTGGCGTCGGGACTACATATTAAAATTATTTATATAACATGTAATGAATATATTTAAACTATTGCAAATAATTTAGTTCATTGTAGAGGTATTCAATTTATTATTTTGATCGTGTGTCCTGATGTTTAGTTAGTAAATGTTGTACTAATTATCTCTTAAATGTATTTATTGCAATAAACATACAATGCATTATGAACATAACATGTAACGAACATTTGCGCAGCGCATCAGCATAGCTATACAGCGCGGAAATGCGGCCAGCCTTCTGGGCACCCTACCATACGACCGAGACCTAGGTCAGATTTTTTATTTGTAAGTTTTTTAGTTTAGGTCATTATGTTTTAGCTCACTTTATTGTTTTAATCGAAATAATTGAAACTTTCATATTTAAAAACAAAGTTAGTAGGTATGTATTATCATAGAGTAACTTATACTAGAGCGGTACTGTCATAGTAAATTTTGTAACCCCGTAAATTCACTGCCATCTGTCGACACACTTTAAAACTAAAAATAAATATTTATAAAAATACGATAAAATGTATTTAAATATGGATAAATGTTTTTTTTATTTGCATTAATTATTTTTATTTTATTTTGACCCATGTTCTTTCACTGGTATGCGTTAAAATTAAAAATAACAAACGAAACAGTCAACGCCCTCTATACGAGAGTAGGCCAAAACTAGTGGCACCATCTGATCGAGAATCAAATTTTCGTGATTTTCGAGGCACGTTTTTTCCTTAGACTGTATCCATCTATTACGGAGTTATATCTATCTTTGGTATTATGGTAGGTATGTGGTAATTAAATCAATAATTTATTAAACTTGTAACATTTTTACGATAAATAAAGTACCTATGTTTATATGTATTTCTGTAAATTGGTCGGTTAAAATATCCGGTCTTCGCCCCGAACGCGTCAACATCACAATCATTCGGTCAGCTGTTGAACGAATATCTAAATCCTACGCTCTTGTACACGTGTTCTCTTGTAGTGGATACGATCAAGACGGGCCTAGATATTGTCGTAGTTCGTGCCAACATTGAGTATGTTCAAAATACTATCTGTAACATGTACAAGTATCAGATCTATGTATGCAGATTTGTCTTCCCTCCCCACACTCCGCCCGCGCGGCCCTCTAATTAGTTGACACCTAATGACAGACGAAAAATAGACATACACCTGGCCGCCGGTGTGGTCCTCCGTAAACCTGGTGAATTTCGGATACCCACCTAGAAGAATTGTGCTTTGGCCGAGTCCTTTGTGCGGATCCTAACTCCTAGAGAAAGGTTATTATAGTGGTGCTGTCTTGACAATCTGACAAATATTTTCCTAAAATTGTGTACCTACTGTTGCAGAATAGAGTTTATATAGGCAACATTTAAGAAAACTACTGGTTACCATAGCAATGTGTCAACATTCTTCTTGGACAAAATATAAAAGCATTCGTTTGTACTTTCGCAGTTTTAATTCATAAAAATTACTTATTTGGACTCCAAGGCAAAAGTATATACTTTAACATGGTCCTTCGAGCCGGATATGAACCAGCGACCTATGGATAACAGAAATAACATAACTAGGCACAAAATCAATACCTTATTAAATATAAGCTACATTTTACATTAGCTCCTTGTATACTTGTATTACACAGATCAATATTTAGTGGACTGTAATCTTTTAAGGTTTGTGAAATTGAAATTAATATAACTCTTATTAAAACTTAATAAGTTGCTATGTAAGCAAGTTCACAAGATTGCTACGAATGTAGTTATGGAACAGTATGTAAGAACACAAGATAAGACACATGTTATATAACTAAATAAACATCTTAATATATTAGACGCGACCAGCATCAACATATAGCACATGACTACTTACTTACAGTTATAAATTAAGTATCAGTGCAATTCAGTAGGATTATTAGCCATAATAATACTTAACTAAAATATCAAAATACAGACATTATAACATTTTTAAAACATTAAGAGCCTTAGAAGTTAAAAAGGCTAATGGTAAAATTCATACAACTTCTATTACCAAAGTGTATATATTGCCTTTAGATGAATAGGTAAATGTTTTAAAAATGTTGACGATTGTACTAGTAAATAATATACTATTGTTGCTATCAAACATGCCGGTTAAATAACTTTGTCAGTAGAAAAAACCGCGAAATTCAAATTTTCTGTGGTACGATAACCCATCGCGCTTACATTTTTAAAATTTGCCGCTTTGTTCAACTGACGCAAATGGCTTGACAGAGTATACGTCAGATTCAGAGAGCGTACCGGGAAACACGAAAATCAAAATTTCGTTATCTGCCTCTTTATCACTCATACTCTTGCATATTCAAATGAGGCTTGACCGATTTTAGACCGCCACACATACGAAAGGATACTAGCGATGCTCTTTCTTCAGAAATCCAATAAATACAGGAAAAAAGAAAAATCACGTATTACAACATGGTCTCCGTCACAAAATGGTGTTTTCGTGAAGTGGCCATGTTTTATCCGCGACGATAAACTCCTTTGTTTATTGTTGCGTAGATTTAGTGCCGTATTTACGACCGACGTAACGCTTTTGAGGTCGCCATATCTATGTTTAATTTTTTCGTTTCGAACGTTGGTTACTTTCGTTTCGCTTTCCGTGAGAAAATCTACTAAGTGAGTTATAACGCTAAGCATGACGGGTGGTTTTTATCTTACCTCATAAAAAAACCCTTCAATGTTAGCCCAACGCACCCGTAAATCCACTGAACTATTTAAGGTTTACAAGTTGAATAAGTAAATATGAATAGGTACCAATGTTCTTTTTGGTTTTATCTGGGTTAATTCCATTTATGAAAATACTAGCTTTTGCCCGCGACTTCGTCTGCGTGGAATTAGTAATTTGGGTACCTTAATTCTTAAACTAATCTGCTTTTTAATCCATCCTTTTTTCACCCCCAAATTGGTCCACACTATTCATTTCCACCCCATTTTTTACACCCTTAAGGGATGATTTCGGGGATAAAAGTAATAACTTTTATATCCTTTTCCACAGCTCAAACTATCCCCATACCAAGTTTCATCTAAATCGGTTCAGCGGTTATTGATTCCCCATACAAATTTCCATCCCCCTTTTCACCCCCTTGAGGGGTGAGTTCTGGGATAAAAAGTATCCTATGTCCTTCCCCGGGACTTAAACTATCTGTATACCAAATTTCAACTAAATCCGTTCAGAGGTTTAAGCGTGAAGAGGTAACACACAGACAGACAGACAGACAGACAGTCAGACTTTCGCATTTATAATATTAGTATGGATTAGTATGGATATTGCCTCAGAACTGCGATATCTAAACAATAATCACACCTAAACGATGCTATTCGAGTTTTTTTTTGTTTAGAATTCACACAAATAAATGGGGGATAACATTAGTGCCATTTTTAACCAAAAGGGTACTTATTGTCGCTTGTCAGTAAGGCGCTATTTCCATATAGCTTCAATTAGAAATCAACCTTATCAACAAGCGACAATGTGGTACCTTTTGGTTGAAAACGACACATTTATTTGTAACGTGAAGCCCCGCGCTTTTAACTAGCTTATCGAATTCAGTTTAGTCACCTCTCGCCCCGGGGATCATGTGACGCTGCCAACCTCAACATTTTCGACATCGATATGTTTGTCGTTCGTCGCCAGACTATTTGTTTTTATAAGTTTTAGAGGTGTTGGGTTGTATTTAAATAGGTATTAATAGGTACTGTTACTGAGACTTTGTGAAAATATTGCAAAGAAAAAAGGTGCAACAATGGTAAATTGACTGCTGCATGCTGTTATACCTATTTCAACAGTAGCGAAAAGCTTTAGTAGGCTTCTGGTTACTTGCTGCACGTCTTCTTTCCGCCTCAAAAGAAAGGAAGCCTTAATTGGGGAAAAACTACCAGTATTCAGTCTATTCACTCTTACACTACACTACACGCACACACACACACACACACACACCACACACACACACACACACACGCTACACATTAACTTTAGCAACGCCACTTGAAACATTATAGGCTACGGTGTCCATATATTATATCACCCGGTCAGGCAAGCTACCTATATATGCTTAAGGGGCCCACTGATTACCCAGTTGTTCGTAACTGTCAAATTTTTTTGTTCTAACTGACAGGCTGATATCGTCCGGCTGACTGATAATCAGTGGGCCCCTTTATTTGCAATTGTGGTTTAAGGTGACTGTCCATTTGTAACTACCGCTGCACTGCAGTTGCGACGTTACGCGGTGCCGCACTACTGTAGCAGCACGACTGCGGCTGTTGCGGCGTGCAGTCGCGACAGCGTTCGTTGATGGCTTGTCAATGTCAAGTCATATAATGTCAGCCGTACAAATAAAATACTAATTTACTTTTGTATTTTTTACGTGAAGAAGCGAGTGACGATAATGCTACATGCTACATGAAAAAGAAGACCAGTTTGCCTTTCTACAATAGTCAGAGTCCGACGAAGGCAGCTACGCAATATTAATAAAAAATCTGATATTTAATGGTGATCCTTTATTCAGATAATATTGCCGATTAAATGAAAAGCAATTCAACATTGAATGAGACTTAATAATTGACGAAATACAATCAAATTACTCAAATAAAATTAATGCAGAGGAAAAATTATTCTTAACATTAAGGTAAGTTCACAATGTGAAATTTTCTTCCCCATCCTCTTGCCTAAATGCGTAACCACCGCACACAGCAATCCGACGGAAACGGGACTCATGGAGTTCGTGATATATACGGGGGGAGTGCGAACTTGATCCACCTGCATCACGTATAGGTACTCGGCCGTCAGAAACGTGCGGCTGGATTTAGAAGTCTGTAATAAACGTCCCCTCAAAACCATGCCAGGTAGGCTCTTTTAGCAGGCCTTTTATTGATTTCTGCAAAGTGATTCGTGGGTTCTGGAGATGACGATGCGACACGTAAGAATAAAATTATCCAATGGTGGGCAGGCAGTCGTTCGGTGTTAGCAAAATATTACAGATTTATCTTTCTAAGTATCCATATTAAGCCAATTTTACTTTCTTTAGGTACCAAACAGTGAAGTATGATGAATAAAATAATTTGTAATTTACACTTCATATTGTCCAGTTGCAGGTGTGAATGGGCGACGGCACTCTATGATATGACCGCACCATCCATATAAAACTTGACGGGCGAGACAAGAAATCCTTTATGAAGAAAGATATTTCCCTCACCTTGGCCGATAGAAAGAACTTTTAATAAATTAATTTGAATAATAAATGGTTTCCTCGTGTTGGTGTGAAGAATTACGTGTTGCACTGTAACACAGTTTGTTTAACCCTCATGCCTTGAGACCTCCGCAACTGTCAATATTCTAAATTTTAAACCATTCGCTTCTCTCGTGGTTCAATTTTGTATCGTTTCGTATGTTTGGATATCAATATGTTACCATGAGGTATTAAATAACATCTTTGCCCCTTGTAATAAAAATAAATAAATAAATCTGCCTTAAGTTATATACCTTAGTTTTATTGGATGTATATAATGTACAAATTTCTAGAGAAGGCGGAGAATGTAAAGTTATAGCAAGAATAGTGCCTGGGCGTGAGCATAGATTTAATAATAAACTATACAATTATTTTCTGGATCAACAAGAGTAGAACCTAAATCAACTTCAACTGAATGCTACTAAACAAAGCCCTCAATGTCAACCTTACGTGCAGAACATGTTGAACATATAATGTATACACTTTTTTGGGAAACAGGTTTTTCGTAAATTAATAAAAAAGTAAAAAATAAGACATGTTTTATTTTTCACAACTCTTTATTAACTTTAGTTTTGTCCGCCATGGTCGTGATATCAGCAGCTTGAGCCTTGAACTGCAACTTGTAGGTACCTGGAAATTAGAAATTATCTTTTCAGTTTCATGTTGTATTTTGAATATAACTATGTATTTTTGTATGTATATGATTTATTGCTTGCAAGATGGTTATAAGTTACATATATGTATGTCTGTTGAATTTAACTTCAAATCAGTAAAACGGAGCTAGTAGCGGACAAGCTGTGTTAAACGGTTTGTCTTTAGATATTCTGGCCACATCATCACAGAAAATAAATAGGTAATAGTGACCCGACCACCAAAATGGACTTTTAAATATTCGTAGTAAAATAATATTAATTTTATACTTACATCGACGTGATCCTCACAGCAATATTGTGTGTAACACTTGAAGTATTCCATTCCACATTTACTTCACGACAACACCGTCTTTCACGTAGGTCTTCGCGGACTATAATTTTTGTAAATCATTCCCACAAGTGGAAACAAGGTTTTTGATATATTAAGCAATCAAAATCTACTGTTTAGGTATTAAAAATTATAAATCAAATCGTAAGAAACTAGCGGTTTAACTGAATTTTTTTATTATGACAATTGATGACAATGACATCTTTAACAATTACGTGAGTGACGGATTTATTTACTATGGTTCGATAACTTTTACTATACGATGACATTATTATATTCAGCCTCGCGAGAAGGTCAAACTAAGGTCATCAGTATATTTGTTGAAATATCTTCAATCCTCGATTATTATATCGCAGCAAATGTCGGAAACTGTTTAAAAACCTAATATCTCGAAATGGTTTTCGAAATAGAACATTAAAAAAAAATGAACAATCCTAATTAGAGATTGGATTTTGCAAGTAGTGAGTGGGAAGTGCGACTGTGTGCACGTTTTCCCCCGCAAAAAATGGCAGAACGATTTGTACGGTAAGATATCGCTTGGGCTCCTCCCTTCCGACGTGTCGGAAGCCGGTGTTGCTCGAAGGGTTTGCCAGACTATAGTTAACTTCCGAATTTGACACTCTCTTTTTCGGACCTATCATTCTAGTTTCCTAACTGGCTTTGTGATACTCGTATGGCTCAATATAGATTAGCAAAAAAGTTTACAGTAGTACTACAGTCGCCATCAGATATGTCGGAGCGACCGAGGTGCTAAATATATCTGAACATGCACTCTAGCGCCTTGACAATAAAGGCGTGTTCAGATATTTGTGAGCTCCTTGGCCGCCCCGATATATCTGCGATATATGGCGACGGTACCATCGGGGTTGTTTATCCGTGGGTGTAATAACTCCTTAGAACGTAGTGGTTATATCCTCTTTGCTTAGAACTACTCATATCTGTGACCCAAAGACATTTCAGTGCAGGTGACAGATTTGACGTGCGGTCTGCAGCCGCAGTTGCAATAATACACTAAATACGCAAAAATGGCCATGCTACGTGCAGTCGGCCTTGTCATTTATTTTACTATAGAAATTGACAATAACACCGACGTGTCGGAGCAGTAGTGCAGCTGCGGTTGGGAAAACGTTAAAATCACCATATTACGTGCAGTCGATATCGTCATTCATTTTACTATGGAAATTGACAATAACACCGACGCGTTCAGGCCGCTGCAGTAGTGTCGGAGCAGTAACGCAGCTGCGGTTGAAAATGGACAGTCACCTTTAACAAGATACAAAGTTCAGTTTGTCATTTCTCGCCAACGTCAACATGTTCTGACACCGATACGTTCCGACGGTCATATAAGTTTCTATTTATTTTCACAGCACCTTGCTACGACGGGCTGTTTTAGAAATATTTATTACCCGATAGGTTGACGGGTTTTACGATTTAAAACGAGATTTGTGAAGACGTAAAAATGAAAGAATGAAAGTCCCGGAGACATAATCAACAAATATTAAACAAAATTATCCCACAAATTAACTAAGCCCCACTGTGGGTACTCAAACAACGATGTATATAATGTGTAGATACTTAAATACACAGAACACACCCATGACTCAGGAACAAATATCTGTGCTCATCACAGAAATAAACGCCCTCACCGGGATTCGAATCCAGGACCAGCGGCTTTACAGGCAGGGTCATGATGAAATAAAACTAAGTAAACGGATTATAATAATAATAATTAAATGCTTTATTGGACACTACTAAAAGAAATGGTACATAAGTATGAACAGGTACAAATATGAAATAAAACTATGAAATCGATTATATCGCGTATATTGAATTTATAATATATCCCGACTTATTTATGTGTGGGCATGATGTATTATAAATTCAATATACGCGATATAATTCAATTTCATAGTTTTATTTCATGAGTAACTAACCGAAGACAATATTAGGTATAATTATATCGTGTATAATCAATTTAAAAACCCTAAAAAGCCTTGCTATCCATATAATACAATATATTCTTTTCGCCAATTCCCCAAGCCCCATTGCCCGATAAAAGTTATGACAGGAGTGATAAAAAGTAAAGTTTGGTAAGCCATCGATTTTACCGCCATGCTACAGTCTGTTCCGAAAGAGAAAAGTCGTGGAATGTATGGGGCCCAATACATTCCACGACTTCTCTTTCCGAACAGACTCTAAGTACTTTAGTTCTAAATTATCTACAGATATATTATAGACGTACATATACTTCGTTTTTTTAGCATTAGAAAAAGACTATACGATCTTGACGTGTCTTTATATTGAAAAACCCTTTTGAAAAATAAGTCACAGAAAATATGTAACAATTATATAGCATAATATGTGTATTGGGACCGTGCACGATGTCAGCGCCACACAGCCGAGCGGTTGCAACTATAGGCTTGTATTTTGTCAAAACTATTAAGCGAGAGTAGGTAAATCGCAATAATTTCAGTGAAAACTACTGAACGGATTTTTATGCGGTTTTCACGTATGAATAGAGTGATTCTTGAGGAAGCTTAAGGCGTATTTGTTAAGGTTTTGTGTACATTGGTTGAAATATGACGATATTTGGTAATGAAGTCAGAAAAAAATCACGCTGGCTAAGAGCTTTAATCGAAAACGCTGCCCAACCCGTTTGAGATATAACAAAATAATGTATGGTGGAAAGATTTCTCTTTCATTGCTCTACAAAAAAGTCCGCGATGGTGTATGTCTATCTTTTAAGGATAACTTACTATACCCCGTCCCGTTTTTGTCAAAACACAGTTTTGATGATGGAATCCATGAGGAATCGAGGGAACTCCTCAAATGTTAAAGGCATACATATAGTGATTTTAGTATTTTCATCAACAAATCAAGCATTTACATTTAAAAAAGTGACATTTGATGAAGTGGAACTGCTGATGATGATCAGAACGGAACTATTCAATGACGCATAGTTCACGTTTGGCGATTTGTCCTCTTCGTTATGACTGGTAAGCAAGTTAGGTTTTCAAGGCACATTTCTGTCAAGCTCGAGTTCTGATGATGGGATCCATGAGGAATCGAGGGAACTCCTCAAATGTGAAAGGCATACATATAGTGATTTTTGTATTTTCATCAACAAATCCAGCATTTCCATTTAAAAAAGTGACTTTTGATGAAGTGCAGCTGCTGATGATGATCAGAAATATCAGAATGGAACTCTTTAACGACGCATAGTTCACGTTTGGCGATTTGTCTTTCTTTTTTATGTTTGTTAAGCAAGTTCTGTTTTCAAGACACATTTTTGTCAAGCTCGAGGTCTGATGATGGGATCCATAAGGAACCGAGGGAACTCCTCAAATGTGAAAGGCATATATATAGTGATTTTTGTATTTTCATCAACAAATCCAGCATTTACATAAAAAAGTGACATTTGATGAAGTGGAACTGCTGATGATGATCAGAATGGAACTCTTCAACGACACATAGTTCACGTTTGGCGATTTATTCTCTTCGTTTTGGACCCAGACCCAAACTTGGACCTGGACTTTTTTTTGAACTGCGATCCTCACAGAACCGAAATGCTATCAGAAAAGTGGGTTAGGTTAGGTTAGAACTGTGACCCTTGCAGAAACGAAATGCTATCAGAACATTGGGTTAGGTTAGGTTAGAAATATGACCCTTACGAAATGCTACTAGAAACGTGGGTGGTTTTACCTCCTTTTAGTTAGGCAAAAGATGCTGTCTTTTTCATTTCATCGTCTGGAGTGCACCATTAACAATAAGTAACCTTTCAACGACATCCCCCATTGAATTCGGTTTTTTTTTCTTAAAAATTATTTAAACACATTTCACTCACGTTACTTTTCACATAAAAAATACATTGTCTAAACCTTGGCCGGTTTTTTAAAGCGTTCTTCAATAAAACGAGACGTCAAGATCGTGTAGGTAGTCTTTTATGATGCTAAAAAACCGTACAAGTGCGAGTCGGACTCGCCCACCAAGGGTTCCGTACTTTTTAGTACCTATTTGTTGTTATAGCGGCAAGAGAGAAACATCATCTGTGAAAATTTCAACTGTATCACGGTTCATGAGATACACCCTGGTGACAGACAGACGGACAGTCGAGTCTTAGTAATAGGGTCCCGTTTTTACTCTTTGGGTTCGGAACCCTAAAAATTAGAGCCGTTAGAAATGTTACATACAAAACTTCTAACTGTTCTATTTTCTGTGTATAAAAATTGATTTTATTTATTAAAAAAACATCGTGAAGTAGACAGATATGACTTATGAGCAAAGACACGTGATGATTTCCAAATATCCCTTACCTACTTATTGGCGTTAACGATTAACAATTATGTAATCTTAGCTATTCTCTTAAGACTTCTTAAAAAATAACTATTATACAGTTAAGAGGCATTTTCCGCATTTTGATGAAACACAGGAAATGCTGGCGCTGGTCGGAGCGAGTGTAAACAGCTGAAAAATTCGCACTCATAAACAAACCGGCTTATCGACTCATAACTGAGTATATGTGCGCGCGATCGATGAAAGAGGAACGATATGAAGTATAATTTTAATCCCTTAATGTACCAGAAAAGGGTTCATTAGTTCAGGCATGTACGGGACTTAACAAACATGTAGTGTTGTAACAAATTTGGTTCGAAGAACATAACATTATATACATATTCGGAGAAAATGATTAACATTATTTTAAACGCCTTATTAACGTAATATTAATATTGTCTTCGATTACCGTGATAGTTACTCTTGAAATAAAACTATGAAAACGGATTATATCGCGTATCACCCGTTGACCACGAACGCTGTAAAGGGTTCGAAACTTCGGGATGTAATAAATTCAATATACGTGATATAATCCGTTTTCATAGTTTTATTTCAACGGAAATCGCGAAGCGTCTGGTTGACGTAACTGGTGACCGAAGAGCTGGCGGCTTCCTCGCACAACGTATCAGCATTGCGATACAGCGAGGAAATGCCGCCAGCATCCTTGGTACAATGCCTCAATGGCCTATTTTAGATTTAAGCTAGTTATTAATTTCGTTTACCTATTACCACTGTATATATCTTGTAGTAGGTAGTAGTAGTAGTAAACACTTTATTGCACAAAACAAGTACATAACACAGAGATAATACAGTAAATGTGTACAAATGCGAACTTATACCCTTAAGGGATCTCTTCCAGCTGACCTTCTATGTAAATAAAGAGTTTAGTCGAATAAACACTATATTTCGATCTGTTATTGAGAATTTTGAACTGGAGCCCCGACTGCACCGTCTCTATCTGCTCAATCTGCAGATCGCGCTGATCAGGCGTGCGACGTTTACTCAAAATTGTGTACTCGTTTATATAATTTTGTATGGAGATAATTTAAGGTCCGAGGAACGACATCAGGATAGTTTTTTAGGGTTCCGTACCCAAAGCGTAAAAACGGGACCCTAATACTAAGACTCCGCTGTCCGTCTGTCTGTCTGTCACCAGGCTGTATCTCATGAACCGTTGAAATTTTCACAGATTTTATTTGCCAGATTTCTGTTGCCGCTATAACAACAAATACTAAAAAGTACGGAACCCGCGGTGCGCGAGTCCGACTCGCACTTGGCCGGTTTTTATCAATCATCACCAACATCATCATTCAAGGCAGACGAAGCAAAACCTAGTTATAATATCATCATCATTAAATTTTAGAGCTGTGGGCTCTTGTCGGTGCAGCGCGATGAATTTGTCTCTACTACGGCGCGTGCGGCGCTCACACACAATGGACAACCACTCGCACAAAAGAGACAATGGCTTTGGTTTAACAGATTACCGTCTTAGAGGAAAAAGTCATTTGAGATGGTGCAGACTATTTATAACTGTCTCCTTTAGTGCGCATGGTGTCCCTAGGTATTGTGGTTCCTGTATACTTCTACCTTTTTACAGTCTAGGAGAATATGTTTTGCTGTTTCCTCTTCTTATGACGCATGCATGCGTTTTGTAGGTAATCTATGGTAAACAATATGCCATTTATAATTTATCCCAATTATCCGGCCTGGATAATTAAATGAAGAAACAATGTTGATGCGAGGGAAGAATGACATTTATGGTTTCAAGAATTTCTGTAATGTTTACAATGTATTTGAAAGACCGAAGGAGGGTATGTACGTGTTGTTTAAACGTCATAATTTCATAGACGTAACGTTTATAAATAAAATCGCTGCAGAGTTATCTTGGCCTGACTCTAGAAATGTTATATCCTCTCTTGAATTTGGAGCAGTCTAAGGCCGCGTTCCGCCGTCATCCAGTTTTTTGCGGGTACGGTTTTCTGCAGAATCCAGTTTTCTGTAGTATGAGTGCAGTATCCCGCAAACAGAATGCTCGTGTGAACGTTACATATAGTAGGACGTATACTACTAAAACGGAATCCTGCAGAAAACCGTATCCCGCACAAAACTGGACGTCAGTGGGCAAGAGCTCTAACTCAACTGGGAAAGTATACCTCCACCTTATAAAACACCACAGACATAATTACACTGCTATTTACTCTGGAGATACCTTTACCTACATATGGCTCAAAAATTAGTTTACAAAACGCTAAAGCAGATATCCGAAGATAATTAGTTCTTTTCAGTAATATAACTGAATATAATTTTAATTTTTTATGATATTTGGCAATTCAACGGGGCAACGCTGCCAGTGTCATGGGAACGTTTGGGCCGGCTACGGTCCGGGGTGGCACCATAGCCTAAATAGTTTAATTTAGTGGTTAAGCTAGACAAAGCCTGTTGCGGATTACATCATTTGTAAGTCGATGACGAAGCCTGTTACTGATTTGCTTTTGTGTCCACTTGACGAAGCCTGCGTTGCCGATCACGATCTATGCATGGATGTTATTTACTGTTTTATTTATTGTGACGTGAAAATAAATGATGTATTTTGTTAATAAACAAGCTAAAAGTGATACATCAACGTATTTTTGAGCCACCATATATTTGCATATTTTCCAACGTGGTACAATGATTTATTATAGGCGTTCCAAAAGTGAAGCGCTTACCTTGTGACAAATTGTACAAGTTGTCTCTAGTCGCACCTGGGCAAGCGAGAAATGTGCACGTGCTAACGAGCTCCCGCTCACCGAAAGAGAAAGAGACAAGCTCATATGTAACAACAAGACAAGTATGAAAAGATGAATCCTCATCATCATCATCATGTCAGCCGATAGACGTCCACTGCTGGACATAGGGCTCCCCCAAGGCTCGCCACTCCGACCGATCCTGTGCCGCTCGCATCCACCAAATTCCCGCGCGTGAAAAGATGAATGGAATGCGAAAATTAATCAATAATAACAAATTTGGAAGTACTTTTTAGGGTTCCGTACCCAAAGGGTAAAAATGGGACCCTATAACTAAGACTCCGCTGTCCGTCTGTCCGTCTGTCTGTCTGTCACCAGGCTGTATCTTATGAACCGTGATAGCTAGACAGTTGAAATTTTCACAGATGATGTATTTCTGTTGCCGCTATAACAACAAATACTAAAAAGTACGGAGCCCTCGGTGGGCGAGTCCGACTCGCATTTGTCCGGTTTTTTGTGCTTCTTTATGTATGAGTATAAACTATCTACAGTTATATAATATCATAGACGTGGTATAAAACCTTGATTTAAAAGTAGTGTTGTCTTGCGAACGTTCTTCGTTTACTATAGGAAATATTCACGAGCGAGAACGTTCCCCATACAAAACGGAGAACGTTCTCGAGAACGGCACAACTCTATTTAAAAGCGATTACCAAAAGTGTATCCGGTATGTCTTAAAATTTCGTACAAACAGTTCTCTCATTGAGTTCATATCGTAAGGCTATTAATAAGAAGTTATTTCTTTTTGCTCCACTTGAAGAGCGTCCTTGACTCCTCAATAAACACTGTGTAGGTATTCGTTATTATTATACCTACTGCTAAGGTGATGATCAAGGTGAATGTATGTATGTATGTACCAGGTACGTTTGGCGTTAATAGAAAGTCTAGAATATTGTGAGGCCATTTTGTTTTCACCGTTTGTTCTAGGCACTTGCGAGTTGGCTCTTCAAATATTCTATAAAAATAGTGGTTTTTATGGGTCTGTACAAGTTTTTCAAAGGTGAGCCTTATAGCCTATTCTGTGACATCTAAATCTAATGTAGTGTAATGTGTGTTTTAATAGGAATTTGGCGATAGTTTAATTTCGAAATTCAAAAATTGCCCTTCTGTCTTCTATATGATGTGATTGTTTTTGACATAAGTGGATAAAATTATGATTACTTACTCAGACATTTTTAAATTGTAATTTTGAATTTATTTGATAATGTAATGTATATTATGCAATTAAATTGTATTTTTGAATTTATCAAATAATGTAAATTGTATGTACTATACCATAATATAAATTCGTGTATATTAGTCTAAGATAATTTATATTGTAATTTTATATTATGAGAATAAATATCTAAATCTAAATCTATAGTCATTATATTATTATTATTGATTGATTATAGCTCGTTGGGTTAAAAAACAGCCGGTCAAACCACGGCTTAAAGATAAATTTTAGCTAAAAACTGATAAATGATCTAGCAGAAAGACCACAAACCACAAGTCATAGATTAATCCCAAACTAGTCTAGTTAAACTTAACCAACAGACGAGAGGCCAAAATATCATCAACAGCATATGAAAATTCCTCGCACAACTCCAACGTAACAATAAACATATCTCAAATCACATAAACAACATTATTTAAGCCACATATGTAAACAAATTTAACACTTGTATCTATTTAAATTTTGAACTTTATTGATATTAGTAAAAGGTTGATTTTAGTGTGGGCGGTAAAAGTTTAGTTTAATATACAGAACGATGAAGTACTTTTATATTATAAATGTTGCTGTCAATGTTTTTCAATTGAGTTACATAAGTGTGTGTTCATTATTGTACTAGTGGCATTGTGTGACCTATCGAGCATAACTTAAAACTGAATAAATGTATGGCTCCGCCATTTCATAAAAAAAACTGGATCGGCAAAAAAAACTATTTAGTCATCAAATCTGCTCACAAAATGTCATGAGAATTTGTCCCGAATTGCGACCTGTAGAGAAGAACATCCGGATATACGAAAGCATTTTTGCCCAAACTGAAACGTAGACCTTCGCTAACGCTCGGTTAATAAATTGAAAAGACTGTCATCAAGCATAGACGCAAAAATTGTCACAATTTTGTAGATTGCGCTAAATGTTGCATTAACATTTTAGTTATTTACGTGTGAAACCCTTACGCAGTATACTGGGCAGGCGAACTCCACGCGAGCGCGAAGCGAAGCGACGCGGCGCGGGGTGAATCAATCACTTGATAGCTATAGAAGTGTCTTAGATACCTACGTAGGCGATCTCGTTGCGAACAATGCGACGCGAACGCCGTGGGCCCGCTGCGCCGCGCCGCGCCGCTTCGCTTCGCGTTCGCGAGTTGTTCGCTTACGTAAGACGCTGCGTTATACCGCTATTTAAAACTTTGATACGTAAAAAAGGACTATCTTGTCAGCTTGAACAGGATCAAAAATAGATTGAAAACATAATAAAAACATAAAGAAAGCAGAAGAAAACTTACCAAATCGATTTAACAGCAATGCATATTTGTTTAGGTTTTCCCTACACACTCAAAAGTATTACTGCTATAACATAACACGTTAAAAATAATGCATAGCCGATGACGGCGATGACAGATCGAACTATAATGGACCTGAATAGCGACTGCACCGCAGTGCAATTGCTGCATTTATGCATTATCCGCAGTTGACGTAATGACATTAATGCAAGAATGTTGCTGTTGATTATCGAAATGCAGTATTACAATCTTTTTTGTATTATTTATTAACAAACTGGGATAGCAAAAGCGATTTTTAGGGTTCCGTACCCAAAGGGTAAAAACGGGATCCTATTACTAAGACTCCGCTGTCCGTTTGTCCGTCTGTCTGTCACCGGGCTGTATCTCATGAACCGTGAGTGCTAGCCAGTTGAAATTTTCACTGATGATGTATTTCTGTTGCCGCTATAACAATAAATACTTAAAACAGAATAAAATAAATATTTAAGTGGGGCTCCCATACAACAAACGTGATTTTTTTGCATAATGCTACGGAATCCTTCATGCGCGAGTCCGACTCGCACTTGGCCGGTTTTTTTAATATCAATTGAACGTACAAGTAATGTTGCATTACGCATACAGGTATTAGGTACTTTAATGAGTTATCAATACAAAATTTTCAAAGATGAATAAAGTTTGAATTAAAAATTATTACTTTCTTTAATAATATTACGTCTTTAAGGTGACATTCTGAAAGCATGTCAACGTCACCTTAAACTGTGCATTGCTGTTGCAGTGCTGCTGCGAACTTGTTGCGGTAAATTTTCTTGTTATAAGTGACGTATATTAGGTGTTCGTAAAACTGATCGAATCAGAAACACGGAACTACGCTCCAGAACTGGAGTTGTAGATGTGGGCGTCAAGACCGCTAAGCTTATGTGGGACTGGGCTGGACATGTCTGTCGCATGCACCCGGAAAGGTGAGCCAAAATGGTTACTGAGTGGGACCCACGGAACACCATAGACGGTGCAGGCCGGGGTTCAGGCAGACCGAAAAGGCGATAGCGGGACGACTTGGACGCATTCTACCCCAAATGGTGGGAAAATGCCGATGACAGGGTCGAGTGGAGAAAACGAGGGGAGGCCTTTGCCCAGTAGTGTGACACCAAAGTAGGCTAATAAAAAAAAAAGTTACGTTCGCCACCGCATTACTATGACGTTCATTCCGTTACTCATTTTATCAAGAAAGTTTACAGATACAGCTGCGGCAACAACGACGCCACAACAGTAATGCACCTGCAGTTAGATTGGCATCCAAATATCACATTTATTTATTGTTATTCTAAAAATGTATTTATTGCAATAACAAGTAAAATAAACAATAAATAAAGCCTTACAGTAAAAATTAAACTACAAACTAAACTAAAACTACTATAAAACTAAAAATCTAAACCTAAAATGGGCCCCCGTGGCATGGTACCGAGGATGCTGGCAGCATTTCTTCGCTGAATCGCTACGCTCAAGCGTTGGGCGAGGAAGCTGCCAGCTCTCTTATCCCCGGTCCCATCCACCAGCCGTTGTTATTCTTACTTTCGATCCTGATATTAAACGTTAAAACGTACCAAGAAAAAAATTCAAGGTACCTACCTAAAGAAAAACCTTCACATGAACTAAATTTACCGAAGCAATAAAAAACGTTGCTGATAAGAGATAACAAAATCCTTAAAGGCTAACCAAAATACACCCGGAAGCATCTTTTATCACCAATAAAAACTAAAGTATACTCAAAATCTTTTACCATCCATACTTTTCCGAAGCACACGAATAATACGATATTACGATTTTACTCCTTAACTCTTTAGAAATAAGGAACAACTTGGAGTTTTTAAGCGGCAAATATAAGTTGGTAGATTTTAAGCTATTGTAAGATTTATCTGAATTCGTATGAAAACTTTTTAATTTTAGTGGTTATGTCTTTAACTTTGGGTAGGTTTTTGGCTGGCAAAGTTAGTTTTTGCACTAATGTCGGATTATGGAACATTTAACCGAGTTAGCAACCTAGAGGACTTTAAATCAATAACACCTTTGGGGAGTAAGTAAGTAAGTAAATATTCTTTATTGTACACCATAAAGTTAAAAAATACACAGAAAGCGAAATACAAGCTTAAGACTAGGTAACAACAGGCGGTCTTATCGCTAAAAAGAGTGCAGCACTAGCGCAAACCATAAACCATACAGTATCTTTAATTTTGTATGCGTGGGAGACTTTTTTGAGTTACCATGCACATAAAACGTGATAAATTGATATTGACATGCATATGATAATGAATGACTAATTTTATATTATGTAACAATATAGTTATAGTTATACAACGTATAATTACCTATTTTGATTTGATTGCTGTTATCAACAAATTTTTGTATTTGTATATACTATGCCGTAAACAGTTATTGACAAGTTTTTCAAATTCAAATTCAAATTCAAATTCAAATCACTTTATTGCCAAAACATGATAGTACAAAAAATAGCAATACAACAATACAATACAAAAGTTCTAGTTTAAGTATAGTGTTAACTTATTCTAGGTTAAATACTAACTTATTGTCTAATCTAATAGGTAATCAAATTCTGCAATACATGTTGGCCATGGGTACCAAGCTCAGCATGTGCTAGACTGAAGTCCAGCGCTGGTTTTCAGTTTGGCCCCTTTTTTGGAGGTCTGACGAAGTACATGATGATCTTTTCTGAGCCGTTATATGTAAAATGATGAGCAGTTATGAAAAGCAATAGTATAAAGAACAATGTTACAATATTACAGTCAAATGGTTAGCGTATCGTGTGTTTGTAACTGTTTACGAGTGTCATCTATTGTTGTTACTGTGGTTGGGTGAATAGGTATAGCCGGTGGTGCACGGGATTTGTACATGTGTGTGTGTGTGTGTGTGTGTGTGTGTGTGTGTATATATATATAAATCGCTGTTTTTTTATGTTTGCCTTTGTAATTCAAGTAAGTGTTTTTTTACAAGGTTTTTAAACTTGACCAAATTCATCGGTTTTCACAGCAACATGTCGCGCGAGTGACTAAAACAAGTGAGTCTAAACCGTAAAATGATTTAATGTTAGTATGTCTCACAACAGTTTAAATTCGATTAAGTTTTCACAGATTATTTGTTACGAATAAATATGACATTGATGCATCAAAGCGGTTTTTTTACTGTTTGTACTAGTGGCGCCCCCTAAGCAAATTTTTGCGTAATATTCCTTTTTACATTTCACATGTATGACACACTGTCCTTACCGGGATTCGAACCCAAAACTTCTTGCTTATTTTTTTTACCGTGGCCCGGTTCAAATTTATCTAACGATGTCCAAGCTTTAAACAATGTACATTTTTTAAACCCCGTTTCGCAAATACTTGTTATTTTTGACGTTCTCAAATCTAGACCAGGTAAACACAAAAACACCTTTACACCGTGAAATCGTAAATTCCTTGACGTCAATGAAATGCAAACAGAGTTGGAGCAAACACTGTGGGAACGAGGGATTTGTTTACTAAGCAAATGGTAGTAAGTTAGCTTCAGGTAGAATTGTGAAATTATGAACTTATCTGCGTTTTGATACGACTTTTGGCATAAGACGTATATACATTGATAGATATAATTGATAAATATACTGAGACAATCTTAAAATAAAATTAATGAAAAAGGTTATGTGTTGTACAGTCGCCATCAGATATATCGGAGCGGCCAAGGTGGTCACAAATATCTGAACACTCCTCTATTGTCAAGGCGTTAGTGCGTGTAGATATTGTGAACACCATGGTCGCTCCGATATATCTGATGGCGACTGTACAAATTTTATAAAACATATTTTTTTTCTTCAACCAGTAACGTCACTTTTGACACCAATTACCTGTTATTACAATTAGAATACGAATAATATTTTATAAAATAACTGTATACTTATGTCCTTTCAACACCTAAGCATATGGCATCGGACAATGCTCACGAAATGAGATTGGCCCTAAATTGGATTGAAATTGGATGAGATCGAACTTATCTACATAAATGTATGTTTTGAAAGTAGATTTGGATAAAGTGCGGTTACTATTAGAGCACTCAAGAAAATGGCTCAGTGATAGTACGTATAAAACCGGCCAAGTGCGAGTCGGACTCGCCCACCGAGGGTTGCGTACTTTTTAGTATTTGTTGTTATAGCGACAACAGAAATATATCATCTGTGAAAATTTCAACTGTCTAGCTATCACGGTTGATGAGATACAGCCTGGTGACAGACAGACGGACAGAGGAGTTAATAATAGGGTCCCGTTTTTACCCTTTGGGTACGGAACCCTAAAAATCAGACATACAAAATAATAACAATAAATAATTAAAACAATCCGTAATTTTCCCAAAAGAACGTAAAACGGAAGTCAATTCCGGATTCTTTCAAAGTAGGTAATTAACTCTCTGGCAGCCAGCCAAATGAACTCCAAATTAATGTGACAAGTTATACAACTTCTGACAACGCATGTGTAAAACTTACGAGATCAGACACAACAAATGTTGGATACCTGATGAAATGTTGATGTTTTGGACATGTAGCATGACTGCAAATTGATAATCTCGTTGTATTTTGCTGACAGCGTTGTTGACATATTAAATCACATTTAGAAACGGGTCTATCGCGAATTTATTTTGTTACCTTTATTTACCGACGTTTCCGACCGTTTCCGTACCGAGCGTTGTTGAGTTAATAAATATGTATTGCTAATTATTATTTATCTCCACGGGACTTAATCGCGTAAAATAGTTTTAAATTTACCTCCGACGTTTCGAGGACGGCGTTGTCCCCGTGGTCTCGGAGAAGACTGGCTAAAGTTGACATCAACATCTTCTAGGCGCGCGAGTTTTTCGAACTACCCGCACTTGGTCTTGTTTATTAACTTGAACGTTTTGCGCACTAGGGATGCTAGCGGGTCGACACACAACACTAACAATATTCGATTTTTCAACTTTCGATATTTGGTTTCGCTTACACTTACTAATGACTGGGTTCCATGTGGATTAACGTCGGAGGTAAATTTAAAACTATTTTACGCGATTAAGTCCCGTGGAGATAAATAATAATGAGTAAAAATCGTGAAAGTTTAAATCAATGTATTGCTAATTTCAGTTTACTTCATTTGTTAGAGTAAATAGCGTTTAATGGATCTAAATTGAATTAATGGTCTTTGCCGAAATTGATTACATGAAATATCGTGCCATCAAAGGGGCATTCCACGGGAATCTCTTACGAAATGCTTTTGCCTTGTATGGCAGCTGATTCAATCAACCAGACCCAATATCATTTTCTCAGCTTATTCAGATTTAGAGTTTTGAATGATTCACGGTTAGTTTCACTAGACTTATATTGACCGGGATATAGACCGTGATTACCGTGATGACCGTGGTTTTTCAGAACTATTAGAAGAACGGCGTCTCGTAAGGGACATTCTCGTGGAATGCACCCAAAATGGTACATTAGTATTAATTACTAATTTGCAAGCATGACATAGCACCGACCAATATAATTAAATAATCAAAGTATTACAAATTCGGTTACATACATTTGTCTGTCAATCGCGCAGCCCTGGCCGAAAGCAATAAATCACACTTATATTTTCTTCGCACTAATTAACAATGGACTATTTAGAAACAAAACTAAAATTACAGAAGAGTCATAATTTGTAATAAAAGCGAAGCGAATAAAGAGTTTACTGTCATGGTGGAGGTGAGTAAAGCTATAAATTTTGTGTATATATGCTCCCAAACAGTTAAAAATGTAATAAAAAGAAACAATTTCTTAATTTTTGACTTGATTGCCTACATTTTATGGCTAACAATGCAATAACTTTCATTGTGTTGTCAAAATATTTCGTGTTATTTTCTATTTAACGTTAATCTCCGAGGATACAATTAGTCACTGGCATATTTATGATTCATAAACTTATGAAAATGACTACTTAGTTTCAAAATAATGTCATTTATTTGTTTGATTGACGTTTAAATGCTGTTATTTTTTGTATTACATTTTATAAGTGAATCTTTAAGGATTTAAAAACTAGGCCTTCAATTATTTATTTATAAGTGTCATTTAATGACTAGCTTATTCTCCTAAAACTCTTTTCTAGCAGCTCAAATATACATAGTCTCAGGATGTCGGCAGATAGTGTCGGCGGATCCGCGTCCGTCTCCCTGGTACTGTGTGGTAGCGTGCATCGCACACTTACATACATACATAGTTGCCTGAATCATTTTTTTAATAGCCTATCTTTTGTCCCACTGCTGGGCAAAGGCCTCCCCTTTCTTTCGCCACTCACCACGGTTTGGTCAAACAAAAAAAGCAAAAAGCGTCGAGGTCATCCCGCCATCTCTTTTTTGGTATGCCTTGGCCCCGGCTAATCTGCGGTGTCCATTTGGTAGCCAATTTGAGCCACCGATCCGGATGCATACGGCAGACATGTCCCGCCCAATCCCACTTAAGCTATGGTATTAATAGGCAGCGGCATGCACAAATCCCCGATTCAAAATTTTAATAAATTAATAGGAAACGGGAAACGCGAATACGAAATTTAGCTATCTGCCTCTTTATCTCTCGAATATGCAAGAGTGACAGAGGTGTAAGTAGATTAAAAAAAAAAAGCGATTTTCTTAGACCCTCAGATTGTGGTAGTGGCAAAATTTGGCCAATGATGACGCTTATCGATTTATGGACACCGTCAAAAGCTATACAAATCTAACCTTGAATTCTTCTTTCCAGGTACGGCGACATGGTCCCCGGCACGATCGCGGGCAAGATCGTAGGCGGCGTATGCTCGCTGTCTGGAGTGCTCGTGATCGCTCTGCCTGTGCCGGTCATTGTGTCCAACTTCTCACGGATCTACCATCAGAACCAGAGAGCTGATAAGAGGAAGGCGCAGCGGGTAAGAATCATCATATTCATCATTGGTCTTCTCTTATTCAAACGCCCTATAACGCGTGCCGTTAGCAAGAAGGGACATTGGTTAAACCAAAGGGTATTTTTTGGAATTCGTAATGCCCTTAGATTATTGAACTGAAAGTCGTTTATGATATGGTGGATTCTATCAAAATCTTTAGTTGTACAAGCAAGATCGTGTGCGGCGTATGCTCGTTGTCTGGAGTGCTCGTGATCGCTCTGCCTGTACCGGTCACCGTATCCAACTTCTCGCGGATCTACCATCAGAACTAGAGAGCTGACAAGAAGAAGGCGCAGCGGGTAAGAACTGCCATAATTGTGCAAATATCTTATCCAGGCGCTCCTAAAAGTATGTTATTAAGAAGATGGCGCAATACAATGGACCTTTTTTTTTACTTCGTAATATCCTTTGATTGCGGAGTGGTTATATTAATCTATTATTTCAAGAATCTATCATCAGAACTACAGAGCTGATAAAAGCAAGGGGTAAGAATCATCATAACCATATCATAATACGCGTATCACCAATAAGATGGAATATTGCATGATTAGACTAAAGGACATTTTTTTGGATTCGTAATGACCTTTGATATTTGAACTGAAAGTCTATCATAAACTTTAGCTGTACAAATGGCTACAAGATCGTATGCTGCGTATGCTTGCTGTCTGGAGTGATCGCGATCGCTTTGCCTGTTCCGGTTATTGAGTCCAATTCTCAATGATCAATCATCAGAACCAGAGAGCTGATAAAGGCGCCTGATAAAGGCGCAGCGGGTAAGAATTATCATAATGATTTGTTCCTGGCAATTTACGTGCATTCTAACCAAAACTCGGTATACGGCAGCAGTTTCATTGCCGTAGCTCCCATAAAAAAACCTGCACTTTGACGTAATTTTTGGACGCAATATTCTTAAGGTTTTCTATTTAAGCACGGCAATTTAAGACTCTGTACACGGCAACTCCAAAATTCTACAGGAACAACACTGATCGACTTGGTCTTCTCTCAAACGCCCTATAACTTGTGTCGCTAATAATAAGAAGGGGTATTACTAGACCATAGGACATTTTTTGGAATTCGTAATGTGTTAATAAATAATTGTTTTTGGTGGTTGCAAAATCGTGAGACCTATTTGATCATACACTGTTAAATGGGTAACAATTAAACTCCACATCCTCAAATTCCAGAAAGCTCGCCTCGCCCGTATCCGCATTGCCAAGGCGTCTTCCGGCGCAGCCTTTGTATCCAAGAAGAAAGCCGCCGAGGCTCGCCTGGCTGCGCAGGAGTCTGGCGTGGAGCTGGACGACGCTGGACGAGATGAAGACATCTTCGAGTTGCAGCATCACCATCTGCTGCGGTGCTTGGAGCGCACCACGGTGAGTATTGACTGGGCAAGTGCTTTACCATACTCCTGGGCCTATGTGATCAATGACCGAGTTTTGTATGGACCCCACACTAGCGTTTTCCGAGCGTCAGCGTCTAGTGAACTCTATGTCTGCTGTAGGGCTAAGACGGTCGGCTCTTTATCATTTGTCACCATGCCTGTCACGTTCTAACAAATATGTAAGTGCGAAAGTGACGCATGGCATGGCAGGTGATAAAAATGCGACCATGATACCGCTGCTGCACGACGCAACGTTGGTGCAACTGCGCAGCGACGCTATTTTCCATAGCGCCGACGCTCATAAGATGTTAGTATGGGGTGGCCCTATAAATCCAAACAGGGGCTGAACACCAGCTACGCAAAGGTGATTTAGACTGCCTTGCCTGCTGCCTTGGTGATGAGCGGAGATGATAGGAGACGTCCGGGTTTCAACTAATAGTCTAAGAAGCACGCAAACACTGGTGTCTTCCAATCAGAGTCGAATGAATGAATGAATGAAATCGTTTATTCACAATGAACATATGGTAACATAAGATCTTAATTTATATACATTGCTTCCCACTATACATTCAGTCAAGATAGACATGTCGAAGTCAGTTTTCTTGTGACACAATAACACCGCGGACTCCATGGATAAGCTAGTTTTAAAGTCAATTGTACGTCGTACATTTGAAATTCTTGGTAAGCATTTTATTTATCGTGATCCCCAATGATTTAATATAACTCAAGATATGTTATAGGCGTTCCAAAATTGAAGCGCTTACCTTGTGACAAATTGTACAAGTTGTCTAATCGCACCTGGGCACCCGAGAAATGTGCACATGCTAACGAGCTCCCGTTCACTGAAAGAGAAAGAGACAAGCTCGTGTTTAATAACGAATATGACAAAGATGAATGGAATGCGAAAATTAATCAAAAATAACGGATTTCTTCGTAGGTATATAAATAAATATGGAAGTATTTTTTGTGCTCCTTATGTATGATTATACTCGTACATAAGAAGCACAAAATCCTATCTATAGTTACCTATATAATATTATTGGTGATCCCGCGGAAGTAGACAACCAATGCCGTTTGTTGATTCCCGCACGTCTCCTGTCATCTTAGTTTCAGAGAATGGCAGCCTAAAGTAGCATCAAGATTTTGCAAGGGATGTGGGCTCTTCAATGACAATATTCAAATGTAGCTACTTGTCAATTCTAAAGGTAATTAATTAATTATGATAATGACACAGATAATAGCATATGCATATTATGTGCCTAATCCATCACACAGCTTTCTACATCATAATTAAACACAAATTTTAGACTACAGATCATTTGTCACACGAGCCACAAAATACGCTCTATTTTGCTTAGTTAATATAATAGCTATAGTTACAAATAATTAGATAATTAAATAATGTGTCAAGGAAATTGAAATATGCACCTTATTCTGACATAACCTCAAGGCTCATGGTTCTGTACGTAGCTATAGTTTTATTCGGTTCAATGGAGTTTAAGTTTAAATCATATTCGAATGTAAAAGTTGCATTTGTTTTGTTTCGTTCAATATCAAACAAAACAAAATAAACTGTATTCTACACTAAAAAAGTAGTTTAAAATTTCAGTAGCAAATTTCGGATTTGTCAATGAAAATGAAGACAAAAGGTGCATATTTTAGATTCCGCGTTGACACCTGTTTCAAAATTGTCTGTTTTTATATTACACATGTATTCACACCATTTTCATTTTCCCAAAGGTTAGCTGGTAGAGAACGTCTTACGCAATAGGTCCGCCCTTTGCACTGTAAGTTTTATGTGCAATGCTCGTGAAATTGGTGTTGTATTCATACATATCTAAAACTTATGTTAATATAAGTTTGTATCATTAATGTATATATTTATCACTTGACACTCGTATTTTTAAAAACACAAATGTAACCAAATAAATACATGGAAAGGAATGAGCAAATATGTATAATAAAAAATCTATACACTTATCGAACATTATACCCAAACACATTAATTATTTAAAGGTCGAGGGCCGATTTTTGAATTTCGACCGCTCGAACTCAAGACTCGAATATCAGTCAAAAATGTCGAAACATGCTATTTTTGAAATACGAGCGATAGACTCATTTTCAATTCTATTATAACCTCTAGAATTTAAATGCCTGGGGGTCATTTCTCGAACGGTATTAGTGTGTTGCTATGGTAACCCATACGATTTGACAGTTCGTGCACTAATAATATTAGTCTAATAACGTTCGAGAAATGGGCCCCTGGTAGTGGCGATAGTATTGAACGAAATACACGAAATCGATCGGTCGAAATTCAAAAATCGGCCCCCAGGCTTGTATCTGACACGCAATAACAGTAAATAGTATTATGAGAAATTCTCTTCATGGATTGTCTTGTGAAGTGTTTAGCTATAACATAAAAAATATGTTACTTTAATTATATTTTTGGCGCGTGGCGAAAAGGGGCCTAGAAGAGATCACAATCACATCACAATTTACACACCACTACCTATATCAGTACACATTCGATGTGTTTTAGTTTTAGTTGTTTTTCTATTTTAATTTATGTCAAAAACCGAATTGAGTAGTTAGTTGCGCTCGATATGTCTTTGTATATTATTCTGGCGTTATTAGATTATTTTAAACCGGGTCACTCACGTATCGTGTCACATGTCGTGTCTCCGTGAAGACGGTCCTCGTAAATAGGACCGAAACATGTCGAGCTATTCGACTTAATAATACGTGAGTGACCCGGTTTAAAATAATCTAATATGTTTGAGTCTCACGGGAGTTTTATAGTTATTCTGGCGTTATTCATAAAAGCGTTACTGGGCTGAATTAGCTATGGATCGTTTCTTTATCTGTCATTTTGACTTATGTATTTGTAAGAAAGGGATAAAACATAATTTAACTAAATCAGGCCAGTAAAGTTTTATGAATAGGGGGGTTTATGGTTACAAGATACATAACAGTTACGTAATGCATGTTAAAATTAGGTAAATGTAAACTACTTTGTTGTTTGTGATATAATTAAAAATTCCTGCCCCGTTAACTGCTCAAATCATATCCCCAATAATATAACAAACTATACATATAAAATATACCATACGTGTAAATATTATTGACCTACGCTACTGACTTAATTTTGACTATAATGTCTGCAATAAATACAAGGTGTAAAAAAGACAGTGGGGTTCCGTGCAAGTTAGGGAATGCAAATCGGTTATAACCGTAACCGAAATAATCGGTTATAACCGATTATTTTGACAAAACTTCATAACCGATTATTGAAAACTCGAATAACCGGTTATGGTTATTTTCGGTTATTTATTTATGACTTAAATTATATTAATTGATCTTCTTTGTTCGGTATCCAATTAATTTTTGACGCGAAAAATTTTGACCTTTGTATGGACAGTTGGCTGACTGCCCTATATAGCAAAAACCCTTTTTTTGTCTAAAAAAAAAAATTCTTCTACTTATTCCTAATCAAAGCACGATACCGAATATTTCCTTAAAACGGATTCCCGCTATTTTTGTTAAACTACAGAACTACACCTTGTATAAAAGACGTAAAATAATGACAATGAAACTCGTATTTCAAAACGGGCTGCCTATTTTTTTAGTTGAAACTACCTAGACATGTTAACATCTAAAACGTGGATTAAGTAGGTAGCCTTTTGCGCGGGTTTCAAATGTAAAGCAACATGACCCGTATATTCTCATTTAAAAATAAAGTCAAATCATAAATCACACGTCTTATTCGAAGATTTTTTAATAACAAAATAATTAAACCCTTTTCCAGGATCGCGAGTTCGTGGAGATGGAGAACCCGTTCAACGGGGCGGTGAAGCGGCCCGGTTCGCCGTCGCCGCTCGCGTCGCCGGCGCACTCCGGCCGCGCGCCTGCGCTGTTAGCCTGCTGCGCGCGCTGCGGCTGCTGTCCGCAGAAATACCAGGTGATACATAAACAAAGAAAACAATAACATTTAAAATACTGCGAAAGAGATATCTTGCTAACTAAACTTAACAATAAAAAAACTTAAAAAAAAAGACAATTTAAATAATTTTAATAAACAAAACTTCCGTGAGACATGATACATATTAATCTCCTCGGTACGGAATGAAACATCACGAGCGTTTTTCGACTTAATTAATTAATTAAATTCTTTATACAACGACCAACTAGGATCAATTAAAATACGTGAGTGACCCGTTATTAATATATATTTAATTTAAATCATGTTGCTCTAATAATATTGAAAAATAAAGTTAAAGTTGTATTAGTACCTATTGTAGCCGTTATCCACAGAAAGATACACTAAATACTGTCTAAGTATCGCGATTCGCGAATTTATTGCTGTACATATATTTTGGAACAAGTTTGTACACTGAATTAAATATTCAACAAAATGATCAATACATTTTTAAATATCAAGAGAAAGTGATTTATGTAGATTAGACAAATAAATAAATCACTTGTGACATAGTGAAACGTGAAAGAATATAAAAATATGACAATATGTTAAGAACTTTATACAGTTGCAAGACTGTTCTCTGTAGACATTAAAAAAAATGTAACATTACCTAGAATAAAAAAAAAATTAAATACCTTACAAATAATTATTAGCTATAATGTAAAAAGAAAAACATTTTGTACTATTTCTGATTTTGAGTAGAAATCCAAAAAAAAAAAACAACTAAAAAATCATAAATGATTTGACATGAAAGATGATTATCGAAAATAAAACCGTTTTTTATAAGAAACCTGGTTCAGCTGCAGTTGCAACCTCGTAAATTATACTGGGGGCCATTTATCGAACGGTATTAGACTAATATTATTAGCAATTATTAGTGTGTTGCCATAGTAACCCATATGACTTGACAGTTCGTGGACTAATAATATTAGTCTAATACCGTTCGAGAAATGGGCCCCTGGAGTGCTCCTACACTTGCAACCCCATGTAGTTCCACCCCACATTAGCGTCTTTTGAGCGCCGGCGTCTAGTCAGCGCTATGGAAAATGGCGTCGTTGCGCAGTTGCGTGTACGTTGCGTCGAGCAGCTGCCATAGAATTGACTAGACGCTGACGCTCGGCCAGCTCGGGAGACGCTAGTGTGCGGTGGCTCATACTCATAGTTCCCTAGTAAAACACAAAAGCTGACTATTAACAACATTAAATACTAACTTATTTACTAAGTTATTATATTAGTCGGATATTATTATATTATATTATTAGTTTTTCTATATTAGTCGGTAGTTTGTAGATTTTTATGTCAAATGAATTTCTGAAGTTAATTTTATTAGTCTAATATAATGTACCTGCATTTTAATTATACTACGCACCATTCAACAAATACCATACACACATACAAATACCATTTATAAGTACATAAGTAGATAGATAGGTATATACCTAAGTAATATTTTCAGATTAACTTGGTTTCGTTGATTAGCTTATACTTAAGTCATTTAGTCTGTCTACATATATTATAATGTGTAAACTACACATTTATGTTTAAATAATGGAAGGAATAATGGAAGAATAATTTCATATCAGCGCTTTCCAATAGTTTTGAATGAAAACTTTTTATTTCAGAACGTACTTTATTAAGTATCATTTTTATTCTGATTTTAATAGCACTTCTCGGATCGGATCGCCCCTTTTTTTCCATTTAAATATGTTGAGCCGAAACACCTGATTTTCAATTTTCTATCCATATCTTTTAATTTCTAAACAACTAAAATTACCAATAAAAGTTAGTTCTGAGACAAAAAGTTTTTCATTCATAAAATCTGGAGAGACCGTACATGTCCGATCCGATATCGGAGGTCGGATGACCCTTGAAGAAAAATAGGTGTATTGAGTGCCTTATAGCGTAAGTCCTTTTATTTATGTCATAAAGCTTTCTTTTGGACAACAAATAATAATTCAATGAATATAATTATCAATACCTTTAATAGGGATGACGACACATGTTGAATTTTATAACAAAATCTAGTAACATAGATAGCAAATGAGCAATTTATCATAAAAATGTAGATATTAAAATAATATATGGAAATAATACAAAAATACAGGACTTGAAAGTTTCAAAATTTAAGTAATTTTTCAACTTACAAAAAGGAAAAAAGTAAGGGTACCATTCGATTTCTTACATTTTATCCAAAAAAAGATTGTATGGCAACTAAATACATAAACGCAATATTTCACCGACAAAAACGCAATTTTCTTATTTTGTCCATAGATTCAAAATGGGCTCTCAGTGAACTTGACGTCACGTTCACTTATCGTTTTGTTTGGAGCGTTTCGCGAGTGAAGTACGACTCAAACAAACATCAAACATTTATTCAGCAAATAGGCCACAGGGGCACTTTTACATGTCAATTTTTACAAGCAATACAAAACCAAAATTTACAAAAAACAATTACAAATATGGAATCAATAAAATATTAGATACTTTGTCAGAGATGTATCCAGTCTAAATGTCGGACTTTGACTATCATTTCTGACTTTTGTATAGCTTTAATGCAATGGGGCCCATATGGACATTTGATCCTAAAAATAAACCTGATCGATTGATACCAGTAATGAAAATTTGTCATCTAGCCTATAATGCATAAATATAAACTCTGACAAGACCTTATTTGGCCTTCGCCATGTTGCAGATTTTACCATAAAAACGCCATAGAAGGTTGTCAAAGTTAAGAAGCAAGACAAAATATTTTGAATACAATAAAACATTTACATCAATAAAACGACGAAGGATTTCGTGGCATTCCAATAAACAATATTTTAAAATTAGTCGTTGTCGTTGTCACGACCGGTATTGATATATTATTACAGTATATATGACATACGCACATTATTGCCATTTTAATTTGCTTGTAGCGACACTATTTTAGGGCCAAAGTAGAATCTTGTCATGATTTAAAGAGGCACTTGTTATTATTTCTTTTTTATAGCAGTATTCGAAATCCGATATTGGGTTGTACAAGGTGAAAACACTCTTAGAGCCACCCCACACTAGCGTTTCTTGAGCGTCGGCGTCTAGTTAGCGCTATGGAAAATGGCGTCGCTGCGCAGTTGCGTCAACCTTACGTCGAGCAGCACGCATAGAGTTACTCGGGAGACGCTAGTGTAGTGCTCTTACCCCATACTATATTATTCTGATATTTTGACGGCAGAAGCGCCGCCGCTCGGTGCGCTGCGTCAGTCCTATCGGACTCACCTCTTGCCCTCGTCGTGAGGTACTATCTGTTGCCTTACTGAGCACTATGTGGACCCTTTTGTTTGCCGTACCTTTATGTTTCTATGATCGACTTTGGTAGACTACTACATGTTTCTTGATTATTTGGAATCAAATGCGTAGAAATATTTATAAAAAATTAAAGGATCATTATAAGTGAGAACTTAATGCGTTTTATGCAACACACAATTTAAAACCACAATTTTACAAATAGCGGCAGCAAAATAAAATAAATATAAATGAAAAATTAGTTTAAATAATTAGGTACTCAATGCTGTGTATGTGTATAATAAATGAACAAAATTTACGATAAATAATAGCTTTGACATTTTCTTTTCTCGGCCATAGAAACATAAAATTGCTCGTTCACAAAACCCTTAAAACCTGGGGTGTTGTCGCTTGCCCCGTCATGTTGGCCGTGCTAGGTGTATCTCGTGCTGCAATATTGTGTATTCAGTAACATTCATCATGCTAGATATACTAGTAATATAGAGACACCCCACACTAGTGTCTTTTGAGCGTCAGCGCTATGGAAAGTAGCGTCGCTGCGCAGTTGGCCGACTGATACTCGATAACGCCGAGTAGCAGCCATATAGTTGACTATAGGCCGACGCTCGGGAGTCGCTAGTGTGGGGTATCTCATAAAGAGGTGTTTTTAAAACATCTTCGATTGAATAGATTTGCACTTCAAAGCACTGGATTAAATGGAGTTAGTATTATTTTACCAACAAGACAAACATTTTTTTAAATTTTTTTTCGTCAGTAGCTTTGAATAAAAATTTCATAAGAAAAAAAACTGTTCTATATATAGTAACTTAAACAACTGAACTATTTTTTAAGAAATTTAATGCTCCTGAATTACTACAAATAAAAATAATAACAAATACGTATTAAACAAAAGATGTTATTCTACTCGTATAATGGCGAGATGTGACTATACAAATCTCAAATAACTAGGTATTCGAATATATGCATTTTTTATTTGGTAAATTTTTTAATTATACTGTTATTTTAATCGTCACAATAGCATCTTTTGTAATAAAACGAAATAAGACATTATAAAAAATAAAGTTACATTTGCTAGTATCCGAACACAAGGTATTTTATAGTTATATTAGCTTATCAAAGGATTATATGGTAAGTATGGGCTTGAAAATATTTAGCCAAATAAAACTATATTTACTTAATTTATGTATTTTCAAATTATCATCATTAATGCATACATTTAAAGGTAAAAACGAGTCCAGCATTTACTGAAAGCATTGTGAGTTCAATACCAACATGTTAAATATAGCATTAATATTTAAGTAATTTTAGCTGTATCTACAATTACACACAACAATATTTGTACTTTGTATACGTATTACGTATATGTTATGCTCAACTTAAATACAGGGTTTTATATGCTCTTTGCCTTTGTGTCTTTAAAGCTATGTTTTGTTATTATTTTCGCTTATTTATGTCTGTCTATAATTTTAAGACTTTTTATTATTCTTAATCTTAAATTTATTCTCATTTAGTCATGTATCCCTTCACTCACACGACATACAAATTGTCAGTAAATTGACTACAATTAATATTAAAATTACTCTTTTTGCAATTGTATACCTATTTAAAACTCTATTTCAACACTCATTGTATAATTTTTTTTATACAATACACTATATTTAAACATATTTGCAACTGAATTGAAATGTATTTTTTTGAATTGGTATTTTAAGTCCAAAGATATTCTCCTCCAATTATAATATCAAGTATCTAAGTGCATTTTACCTTTTATATTTCAAAACTGGATAGTATTAAGAATTATAGAACCCCCGTGAGACTAAAACACATTAAAGTCGTTTTAATACGGGTTACTCATACAATTTTAGTCGATTATCTTCGAAATATTTGACAACCGGTGTGGCCTAGTGGGTAATGACCCTGCCTATGAAGCCGATGGTTCTGGGTTCGAATCCTGGTAACGGCATTTATTTGTGTGATGAACACCTAACCCGTTATTTATATATATATATATATTTTAGTTACTCATACATAACATACAATGAGTGTTGTTACCGTTTCTAATTCCAAGCAAGCAGTTTCACAGTACATTTCTTCCAAAAACTCAAAACTCCAATTGGCTGACAGGTACTGCTCTTAGATACGAGCAGGAAGGGCAGGAGGGGCACCCGGAGGTACACTGCGACCTCCAGACCGAGCGATACTTCGGTGTCCGCCGCGGCCAGCGAAGACCCTTTACCAGTACGTGTGCGGTGTTACCACGCAGCGAAGCTAGGCTAGCTATGAGTAGGGTAGGGATGTGGGTGAAGCTAGGCATAAAGCCCGCTCCACACTCGTGCGCCAATCGCGCCGCGAAGCCGCGATTGTGTAGCGGGCGTCGCCGATCTGCGAAATTGACTCCACACTCGAGTTCGCGGCTTCGCGCCCCGAGTGTGGAGGGAGCTTTATATACGTAGGGCTGACGTAGTGACGTTTCCGACGGCTGACGAAACGATATGGTTGACATAATTGACCCGAGATGCAAAAACGACAGTTAGATTGCACCAGTTTAATTAACTGATCTGTCATTTTCAGTGATCGGCGTTTTGAAATTAAATTATCGTGAGACATATTTCAAAATCACTACGGTTACACTCACTATTTAGTTATTTTTAGTCGCTTTTGGCGACATGTTTCGGACTCGGGAGTCCACACGCGCAGTGCGGCGGGGGGGCAGTGCACGGAGTACAGCCGACGCGGGCACTCGAGCCTAAGGAAGGACTCCCGACGAGTCCGAAACATGTCGCCAAAAGCGACTAAAACTACTAGTGAGTAACCGTAGTGAACTTAATATCGGCGTTTTGGTTGCAACTCGGGGTGAGTGAAAATAACTGGTTAATGAATGTCGTATATTTTATAAATATATTACCTACACTTAAAACGCATTTATTTCGAGCGGTTTAATAGGTATCGCGGGCTTAAAGGCGTATCCATATTACTATTTCAACTTGATATACCGCGATGTGGCATTCAAAACGCCGATCACTATTAATTTTAGAACAGACTAGTACAAAAGCAGGATAATGGGCAATCAAACTGTAATTTTAATGTCTGGAGTATAATAACAGAGATTATACGGCAGCGGTTCTTTGTTAGTGTTATTTTTATACATAAAATAAAACAGGGAAACGTGAACTGATAAGAAATAAGACTGATTAATTGTTATAAATAATGAAACAAAGGGGTTCGAAACGTCGGGATGTATTATAAATTCAATATACACGATATAATTTTATTTCATGAGTAACTATCGCGGTAACCGAAGACAATATTAATAAAACAAACTTATAGTTACAAAGTGAGGGTAAGTTAGCTAGGTAAGTAAATATATGTATGACACATTAAACGTTTTTGTATGTCTTAAATTTCATTAGTATGGTTATATTATTGGATTTGATTAGAAAGAATACTACAGACATTTTAGGTTTTTTAAATTCAGGTTAGATTTTGATCGCTGTGTGGTAATTAACCGATAAATTGTATAAAAAGGCTTTTAATGTCTGCAGGGTGTTGGCTGCTATAAAAAATGTCGCTTCATTGTACACGGTGTCACTTTTAGTACTTATTGATGTAACGAAGGCCAACGTAGAGGACCGTAATTTTAACTATAAAACTCCCATGAGAGTCAAACATATTAGATTATTTTAAACCGGGTCACTCACCTATTATTAAGTCGACATGTTTCGCCGCCCCCTCGACCAGTGAAGACGTGTCGTGTCTCCGTGAAGACGGTCCTCGTAAATTGGACCGACACATGTCGAGCTATTCGACTTAATAATACGTGAGTGACCCGGTTTAAAATAATCTAATATGTAGAGGACCGTAAGAACGATTTGATTCTTATTTATGTTCAGCGAAAATATATGCCTTCAAAGCGGGCCAATCGGTCACTCTTCGCTGCGTTGTAGGCGAACACTCGCGAACGCGAAGCGAAGTGGCGCGGCGTGGCGGGCCCAAGGTGTTCGCATTCGCAACAAAATCGCCCGCGTAGGACACTTCTATAGGTATCAAAGGATTGATTCACCCCGCGCCGCGCCGCGCCGCCTACGTAGTACCCTGCGTTAAGGTTTTTTGTACTAACAGTGATACCCAGTATTTTTCAGTACGACTTATCCTGTATTAAATGTTGTATTTAATGTGATTTTTATTTACGGGCTTGCTGCTGTGCTAAGATGTTGTAAAAAGCAAGTTTTTATTTCAATATCGTGAAGTGTCAAATGTATTTATTATTGTGTATTTCAGTATATTATATGATGTTATATTGTTGTTATGAGATCGTCTTATTCTTGAACAATTTTAACAAGTTGTACCAAAATTTGCGGTAGCATAAATGACCTGTTATAATAATTTTATAAAAAAATAAAATTGTTTTTTTTTTTTTATTATCTTGATAGGGTATATTTTATCTGAGCATATCGGCCTCATTTTAATAATTTAAGAAAGAAGAATTTAAGAAGTGCAAAAGAAACCTTTGTAAAACCATTTTTTTTGCAAGCTTTTGTGCGTGCGTTAAACAAATTTATATATTTTTTGTAGAGAGTAGGATTTTGTCTCTATAATACCTTGCAGAAATTGGAGTAGAAAAAAAGGCTACCGCAATTTTGAGTAATATTTATTTTAAATATAAAAATTGTATTGTTATTAAAATTTAAATAACAAGAATGAGACGAGGTTTCAAGTAGATCCAGGAGTGTTGTAAATGTACTTAAAATCGGATGTCCTTCAATGTTTGTAAATTATTTGCTAGTTATGTTGAAACTCCCAACTGTGACAAAGGTTTCAACAGGAATGCCAACACACCGCACACATTATATATAAAATGGCGTTAACATATAGCCATTTTATAAGCAGTGTTATATGTTAATTGTAGTAGAAACATATTCAGTAGAAAAATTAAAAGTAAATTCTTTAATAAATGTTGGTTACCCCTGACCATTTTATGCAGTATCATCAGTATAAACACAAACATAGTTTACTAACTAATAACAATGAAATAGAATCCATATATAATTGGTTAGTCAAATGTGACACAGTATTGCATCTAAAGTAAGGACGAAGTATTTAATACGTTGATCCGCCATTTTCTCTCTCTATCGTACGTGCATAAATATATCGCTGTTCCGCTCGCACGGTGTCATTGACCTCCGGCATCACCGGCGGAACAACAGTATATGTAATTGATAGAGATATTTAAGGACTGTATCGTTTATTATAAATACAACTTAGCCGTTTTTTTTTTGGTAGGTGCATTGGGGTAAGATAGATCGGGTTTTTTATGTCTGATAAGAAGAAAAGTCGCTCGTAACGCTTCGGCATACGGATACGGACGTCCCGTTCGATCTTATCCCAACGCACGCTATTATATTTTAATTTAAAAATTACACATGTGTTTAATTCTTTAATAAGATACACATTTCGTCCTGGAAGCTCGACGTAAAGCATACGATTTAGACAAAATTTACTCAATTCTCTCGAGTAATAATAACGATTTCGGACAAATACTACAAGAAAATTTACGGTGTGCAAACAAATCGATATTACACAAAAAAAAACTCTTACTATGCGAACCGCAATTACAATGATTCGTAAAGCGAACTACAAGCTTTTGAGACCCGGGCCCCTGGGGCCCGTTTATCAAAAACTTGTAACTTGTAATACAAGTGGAAGTCCCTTTTTGACAGCATTTGTCCGAAAGGGTCTTCCACTTGTATTACAAGCTACAAGCTTTTGATAAACGGGCACCAGGTATTTTCTATCTGTATTTATAAATTTTATAATAAACGATACAGTCCATAGGAAGTGGCAGATCAATGTACGAAATTTTTCGTGTTTTTAACGCAAAGGAACATAACAGTTGTTGGTTGGACAGAGGTCCACAACCTTGTGGTAACTTGTAAAATTTACAAATTAAAACCTTGACATCCAACACTTTTATTGACAAGAACATTTGTGACGTTTTCAACTAAAAGGTACCACATTGTCGCTTGTCGATAAGGTTTCGAAATAGCGCCTTATTGACAACCGACAATAAGTACCCTTTTGGTTGACAATGGCACATTTCTTTAACACGTTACACGCTATTGGGTCTACATAAAAAGCTATTTCTCTCAAATTGGCATGACTACACCAAAATTTTCACTCATACACACAACAATTTCACTGCTACTTGCCACTTTCAAATTGTGTTTGTATTTTAACACTTTTGTTTTTAAAGCTTGAGCATTATGTCGTGTCGGTTGAGTATTTAAGGTAGATAAAAACGTAGTTAGGTCAAAAGTAATGTGTATTTAAATTTAAGTGCTTAAATAAAACCGATTTATAATCAGATAGCAAATAAAATGTTTTAAATCTCAACTAAGCCTGTTTAAAACACTGACAATAAAATGTACAAACATTTTAAATGTGTTTATGAATTATAATAATGTCCCTACTTTAATTACTTTGTTTTTTTTTTTATATAAATAATTTTATTTTATCATGCAGAAATAAATAAGTTAAAAATATTTTAGGTTTTGACCTGTACAGGACAATACAGGTACCTCCAAATCTAGCAAAATTTCGCTATCGTTTCATTTGCCATTATAAAAATGACAGTAAGGTGTATCTACTATCCAATATGTCCAGTCAAATTGTCATTTTAGTAACTGCGATATCAAAACATATATACGCAACTACTAAAGGGGCCCACTGACTATCAGTCCGCTGGACGATATCGGCCTGTCAGTTGTTCGGAATTGTCAAACTTTTGTTCTAACTGACAGGCCTATATCGTCCGGCAGACTGATAGTCAGTGGGCCCCTTTAAAGAGCGTTTCCCTAACTGCCGGAGCATTAGCCAGATATGGACGTACCTCTTAACACCTGTATTTTAACACGAAAAAATTTCTCTCATTCCAGCAAGCATGCGGCAAATACATTCCGGCGGGGAGCACCGTCCAGGGAAACCAGACGGGCGTAGCGATGGACGGCACATATTTAGTGGAGGCGTCATTTTAGGGTCCGTCCACTAGCCATATGGAGAGCTACGTATAGTCCGCACGGAACCTGTACGGACCCCCTACGGAACCTCGTACGGAACCCGCAATGACCTTCGTGCGGACCCCCATACGGACCACCCCCGTACGAACCCCCGTACGGTCCCGCGTACGGAACAAACGGAACCCCGCACGAACCCCCGGATGGACCTAGTACGGACCCCGTGATCAGTGAGGGTGGAAAGACTATTGACAACAATTATTAGATGTATGTATAATTACGTCTTTATCTAACATGATACTGCCTATGAATTATCAAGTTTATATCGATGTATAGGTACTTGATCTTGGGTGGATTGCTTAAATATACGAATTTAATATTTTATAAATTTTAAACTATAAATATAAATTAGTTGTGTTTATCAAAACGCTTCGGTTATTTATTTTATCATAGTTAGGTATTTTTATTTTATTATGCACTGAAAATTTGTGGGTTTCCACGTTAAGAGGGATGAATAGTTTCTCGTATATTTGCGATCCTAGGTACTTATTTGATGAAATTTCTATTTCAGAAGAATACAGTTTCCACTAACTAAATCTTAATAAATCACTTTAATTTTGATGTCGATCGCTTCAGCATAATAATAAGCAATATTCTAGGTTTAAGGGGCCCACTGACTATCAGTACGCCGGACGATATCGGCCTGTCAGTTAGAACAAAAATTTGACAGTTCCGAACAACTGACAGGCCGATATCGGACTTTATAGGTTTCGCTTTAAAAAAAAACATTGAAAAAAAGGAAAACCTATAAACCTAGTCTCTCATTGTACCAATAACGCACTAAAAATCTTGCGAGGATGGAAAAAAAAATTCTCTTCTTGTATGGACGAGTACGTGGTATTCTTCCCTCTTAATATGTAAATACACAAATTATTAACAATATCTTTTACATAATATTTGACAACTGTAAAGAAATGTACTGTAATTGAATGTTGCCTATACCAATGAAATTTCACTGTATTATAATTTATAAATACTTCAGGCACGATTGTACATTTATAGTTTTTTCGTATTAAATTCGTATATTTAAGTACCCACATTTCAAAAAATATATTTCCGATTCAGAATGTTAAATCAGTGTTCTAGAAAGCAGTGTTTCAGGAAATGGTACAAACTCCTTAAAATGTTACCTTATCTTTTAACAGGTATAATGCCGAACAACAAAAAAATTTTTTTCTAACATCTTATAAATCGACGAACACCGGTACCATGCACGAAAGAGTGTCACGTTGTTGACAGATCTCCATGGTAACGTTATAACGTTATCACGCAAAATTATCGTCCGTAAACAGCCATATTATTAACACGCTTTTATTAGGTCGACCTGTATGTAACTATGTATTGGAATCTAGGGTAACAAATTTAACCATCTTCCCGGTTTCCCATGAAGCTGAAAATTTGCATACGCATGTAAGTCGGGTGACAATGCAATATTATGGTACCATCGAGCTGTTCTGATGATGAAGACAGGAGGTGGACATGGAAACTCTGTGATAAAACAACGCAACCTAATTGTGTTTGGGGTTTTTAGAATTGTCTCGATGTATTAGTTGCCTGTGGAAAAAAAGTACAGTCAGCAATAAAATCTTGTACCAAAAATGAAATTTTAGCCAAAAACTTATTTATTCTATTGATAATCAGGATAACAACAGCCGTAATTATAACAGACATATAATAATGCTTACATATTTAAAATAATGCCAATAACACGCATTTATTAAATTACATTATGTAAAGATTAAAAATAACAAAAATTTCATAAATTCTTATATAATCTTAATACCTTTTCAATTAGCTGACCAAGGGCGGGTTTAAATCCAGCAATCACCGCACCTTTTTCATTACTTAAACAATCAAATTGTCGGACAATGTTTAGATAAATACTTAACTACTTGCACTAAAGTGCACCTAAGTGTACCTAAGATGGACTAATTACCTACCTGAACAGCTGTAAAAAGTAATGAAATAAAGCATTTGTATTTGTGTTTTGTATTTAAATAAGAAAACAACGAGAATGTACAATACACACTAAAATGCTCGATACGCTAGAAGTTTTTGCTTCAAGTACTTTTAGATGCACAATTTTGTCAATGTTACAATGTTAAATATGTCACAAGTTGGGTCACTATTTATTTATTTATTGAAAACATGTTTAAATGACATTACAGTGTAAAACTAATGCTATAAACTATAATAGCAAACATAATTTTATAAAACAGAAGCATAAAATGGTTTACTGGTTTATGATGAAAAACTTTGTGTTTAATTAATTTGCTAAATGTAATTTGTTAAAAAGATAAAGTTGCCCAGTTTAAGAAGTTTGTACAATGTGCCACGTATGTCAACTTCTGATTAATAAACACGCTGAAATGGATATTTCTAATGATTACCAACTTTAGAGGCTGGTTTAGATTTAGTTATCTCAAGGAAGACAGTTCTACATGGGAAGATTATAGCCCAAGAGATAGTGCCGGGTTTCTGTGCCAAAAAATAATAGATAAATAAACCATGTATTCGCTTGCTACAATCTAGACAAAAAAATAGAAACAATAACAATACCAAAATAAAAATAAAATAAATAACAAAAAAGCATCAATAAAAGGTAGGTAGGTTTGCTGTGTGCGTTGCAGCAAAACAAAAGGGTTATGGCTCAGTAATACGCTCCACATTTTCGGGTGAAGCACTGATAATTCTGCTAACTAACTAACTATTTTGGTTCAGTGTCCTGTCCCTGTCCCGATCCTGCGCAACTTCCTGCCAATTACTGACGCAAAGCTGAAGCAGATCCGCTGTCACACTGTCTTCTCAACGATACCTGGGCCTATAATTCTGCAAGAAACCAAAATATTTATAGAAACAGCAAATATCGTGCTAGCTATTGTAAATTGATATGTTAATATTAATTTACTGCTTGTCACGCAAAATAGGCGCCAGTCGTCGAGTTGCGGAAAATCGCCCGAACTACAATACAATACAATTTACTGCTTATTGTGTCACGTTCCTCGTTTGGAACAAATTAAAAACGCGACAATTGTTGTACGTTAATGAAAATTTGTTATTTTTGCGTAAAATCATGTACCACCACCTCAAACAGCTAAAATGTGGGAAAGACCGGCATATAATTTTTTTGGTTGAGAAAACCGTCATAGAGTAAGAACTCTCGTATTTGTATACATACTTCGCTCAGATAGTCAGAAAGGAAGAGATTCGCTCCTTCTGCTCTACCGACCTTCTGTTAATGGAGTATTTGTACAAGTGCAAGAGTTAAAAGCGGCGATCTTTCGTCGAAGCTCTTGCTTGTAGACGGTATTACCTGATAGACGCTCTCCACATTGACCTAATCTAATACCAGTCTCTAATAAATAATTTCCTATCAGTGTTTTACCGAGCAGTGATACATGACAGTATTATAAGGTTTTAATGTTGTAAAGGTGACTGAAACAGTTGTTCAGATTCGATTACTCGAATGTGTATAATTCTCAAATGTTGTAAGCGTCAATGCAATAAGTTTTTGCAAATAAAAAAAAATGTAAGTTGTAAATGTAAATGAAGATCAAGATGTATCGGTATTAATAATTTCAACATCTACTTAAAAGCATGATGTACCTAGTGTAAACATATGTTGTTTACGACTTTCTCATGATATCCAACAAAAAAAAAAACGGGTCACTCACGTATTATTAAGTCGAGCTATTCGACTTAATAATAATACGTGAGTGACCCGTTTTAAAATAATTTTAATAATATGTTTGAGTCTCACGGGAGATTTGTAGTAAAAAAAACTGTTCTCCTTAAGAACTATTTCTAATGGATCTTAATCATTTCTATTTACATTTCATATGCCTAACAGACATTGAATGTCGCTTACCACAACTGAGATAAGTTTGGATTTAGAGATGATTTTAGTTATCGCATCGCTGGTAAGGAAAGATTTCAAATTTTGGTCTAGTCAATAGTTATTGAAATCATATCAATATTAGCTGGTTAGGTTACTGGTAAATTTTAAAGTACATTTTCATCTTATATTGATTAACGTATGGTGTCAATGCCGCTGCTAGATAAAGAGCTGGCTCCGAAAAATGGTTCAAGGTTACGAGCAACGAAACTAGGCAGTTACTGCTATCCTTAGAAAGTTCCCGCCTCGCACAGCTCTGCTAAACTGTGGAATGAACAGTCGCCTGCGGTATTTTCGGACCGATACAATCTTCAAACCTTTAAGAAAACAGCGTACTCCCATCTTAAAAGCCGGCGCACTTGCAACCCTTGGTGTTTTATGTATCCATATCCATGGGCGACGGTTGGAATTGCTTACCATCCGGCGATTGGTCCGCTTGTTTGCCTCCTATATCAGAAAAAAGTCCTTATTATTGAAGCCGAATGCTTGGCAACTGGTCACCGGTAGAGGTCAGAATAACAGGCCAGCAAAACTTTTCTGGGGCTGGCTCTTAGTCTATGTTAAGCAATTGTATGTTTCGGATGGCGTTTACGCCATTTTAGTTTGCAGAAGAAAAAAATATGTAACTGAAATAAGTACATTTTAAATACAATGCTAGCCTTTGCAAAGCGATATATGTATTTAAATATTTCAACAATGATTAAGTACAAGGTTCCGTTTTGGAACAATTTTATTAATGTTCCAAAAACTAGTATGTATATATAAGTTTATCGGATGGACTATAATTATAAATATTAGTAATAGTATTCAGTTGACGTGTTCCTAACAATCTATCTAAATATTCAATTATAATGTTCACAGTTCAATAAAAAAATTCAAATGCAAACTCAATTTCGATAATAGGCTTTGCAAAGGATTTATTGTGACATTGGACATAGAATTAACTATTTAACTACTACGGGTAAACTTAAAGTTAAAATTTCGTGCTGTTCGGGAGTCCTTCCTCAGGTTGAATACCTACCTACCGTTCACGTCCACGGCGCGACGCATAAGAGAGACCCCACACTAGCATCTCCCTAGCGTCGGCGTCTAGTCAACTCTATAACTGCTGCTCGACGCAACGTGGGCGCAACTGCGCAGCGACGCCATTTTCCATAGCGCTGACAGGAAAATTGCGCCCACGTTGCGTTGAGCAGCAGCCATAGAGTTGACTAGACGCCGACGCTTGGGAGACGCTAGTGTGGGGTTGCTCTAAATAAAAAGTAAAATTTATCCGTAGTATTTAAATACTGTAAAATAATCGCGTTTCAACTTCCTGATTAAAATTTGTTTTGAATCCACTAGCGATCTAGTGCCTTCGAAGATTATTTCGGAATAATTAACGTTGCTCTGTGTTAGTGAGTATAGAGTTTTAGATAACTGGCTCGAGGTACATTGCCACGTTATAGATAAATTCCGTGATATTAAGCAGAATCAGGGTGGATTACCCAGGACATAATATTTCCATTTTATTTACGTTTCGAAATTCCCTGCCTCGAACAGTTAAACTGTGGAATGAACTGTCGCCCGTGGTATTTCCGGACCGATACGACTCAGTGACTTTGAAATCTTCAAACCCTTAAGAAAAGACCGTACTCTCGGCCTCATCTTTAAGGCCGGTAACGTCTTTTCAATTACTCTGGTGTTGCGGGTGTCCATGGGCGAGGGTAAACGCAAATATTTTTTGAGGTCCCTTGAGTTGTTAGGTCATATGGATGATATTAATGGCTAAGTCGTTTAGTGATTGAAATATGTCCGTGATTCTCTGAATCAGCTACTGGATAAGCGACACTAAAGTCGTCAGATGGGTACGAAACCTAGTCCATTCGATGTAGAAAAATCTGGCGATTCCAACGATGTATATAACTCTGTCAATACCTCTAAAACTGTCGCTTATCCCATTTCTCATTTCCAGCGTCGATATGTTCAGTATAGCCCAGCTTGCTAGACAAAACACCATAGTAGAACACTTGAGGAATCTCTTAAGATATTCTAGTTTATTATAGTACCCGGGTGTTCCACTCGGTGGATTCTACTGGATATCACACTGTTTTGATGGAAAAGGCGGTAATGCAATGAATATTGTACAATGAATAAGAAATTCAGATGGTTAGCTGTCCCTTGTATATAGTGATTCTAGTTATACGTTAAGGGCTGAAATGTCGACGTTTTGTACCAAAATTGAAATTTTGGTACGAAATGTGACATTAAGGACTCGTTATGGACTCTTATGAATGCAATAGTTCGTAAATGTTAAATAGATAGATGAATTTATGTGGTTAATCTAGAGATTTATTTAAATTATATGTTAAATTTAGTATTAAGACGAGATGTATAATGACGGTGTTGCATTGGATGCATTTTAAGGTTAGGCGTACGTTTTATTTTGTAGTTAATTATTATACCGAATTCGATGTTGAAAATTTCTTCCATAAAATTGCCACAATTTCTACTAAAACTAATATATTTAAAGTGGTGTAGCTAAGTGTTTAAAATCGATAAAGAAGTAAATAAATTTTCAACTTTTTTCCAATGTTTTTTAACTTTTGTTGTTTAAATATATTTATGTTTTTAATAAAAATGGCGGGCGCCTATTTATACAGGGTGGGCACAGGGATTCCGACAGACTTTAACCGTGGATTCCTGGCAGTGTTACGAAAGAAAAATGTTATATCAACATGGGTCCAAAATTGCCTAATTAATTTACTTAATTTCTGGAACAAAATAAATCAATTAACGATAGTACTAACTTGTGAACGTATCTTTAGTTTGAAAGAGTGAAAAAGAAAACATGCGACACCAATATGACACTTTATAGTCTAGTTTATAGCAGGTGACAGGTAAGTTTACTATTTTTAACACTTCTGCTTTGCATGTGTGATTGTTTGTGTCTTGGTATGTATGATTACGTCACATAAGGGCGTGTTAGCCTTGAGTTTTTTTAACTTCGAAATTACTTAAATAATTGAATATCTCGTAAATTAGGCTTTCTATGGCATTGTTATATTACTTTTTTTTATCCAAATAGGCACTAGAATTCATGGTTAAAGTGTGTCGGAATCCCTGTGCCCACCCTGTATATTCAAATTCACTAACCTAACCTGTCAGATGTTTTTAAATTTTCCAATATAATACCAATATCTGGATATACGTTACTGTAGTATATCCTATAGCAAAAGAAAGAAATACAAATACTTATTAGTATCTTAAATAGCGCTTTACCGTTTTCTTGGTCTGTCAAAATGTGTCCCTGTGATTTTTATGGCTGTTTGGTTTTCTCTTTACAAGAAATATATAATTGTTTGTTTGTTATGAGACAATACAAGAATAAAGGCATAACCGCTCGAATAATTGAGATTGATGCCAAAATGGTATCAAACTTTAAAGGTTCGAACCAATTCTGCGGAATATATATTGAAATATATATTTCAATTAGGGTGCGTTGGGGTAATATTGAACGGATTTTTCATGAGGGGTGAGACAAAAAATCGTATGCCGAAGCATTATGGGCGACTTTTCATCTTACCCCGTATGAAAAACCCGTTCAATCTTATCCCAATGCACCCATCTCTAAAATATATGTATCAGAGAACCACGTGGAATATTAAGAAAAGCTGAATAAGAATAATTTTCTATTAAAGTTATATATGCATATAAAAATATATTTATATACGAAACAAATGTGAAATTATATTCAACTATAAAAGAACTCACAGTAATGTATAAAGTACAAATAAAATGAACTTAATTTATATTTCGTGTTTTTAACATTTTAAAAGTACATATTTTAATATTTTTTAAAGAAAGTCTTAATAATTCGTCTCCACTTTAAAATTTACGCAGAATTGGTTTTGCATGCATGCAACGTATATATTCTCTTGAACTCAGAATGCAAAAAAAAATGTGATTATTGACTAGTGCTGAGTTTTTAAAAATGTGACTATTATGCTAAGTTTTTAAAAATGTGACTATTGACTAGTGCTGTAATATGTGACTTAAATAGGCATATATTTAAGTCACATATTTTAAACTGTCATTTCAAGAGAATATTTCCGATATATACATGCCACCATTATTGGGAAATAGAGTTCTACAAATCTTTATTCTTATATTAAACTCTTTGAGTACATAATCCGATAGCACCACAGATAATTGCTAAATATATTTTACAGTACTAGTGCGATAATTAAGATTTAGGGCGTTACGAAACTATTTCGAAAATTTAAATTGCCATATGTATTGTAAAATGTTGTACGATATATGTGCGAAAAGGTAATTCGCAACTCGTGTTGATTTAAAACACTCCGTTCGGTCGTGTTTTAATTTATCATCACTCGTCGCGAATTTCCTTTTTTTCGCACTAGTATCATAATGTACTGTTATGTAACTTTGTATAAAATATTATGTTCCATATTATTACAAAATAAAACAGTATTTTATATTAACAGTTACTTAATAAGCAGACATCGGCTTATAGGGGGCATTTGTGAAACAAAACTTTGAACGGTCACTTGCCTTGTCTCGTACCTTCATTGGGCCACTCAGCAAGCTGTGGCCTAAACACTGTCGACTGAAAGTACTACCTGTCATTAAATTTCGCCCCCTATAATCCAATGTCAGATAATAAGATTTAGTTAACATTGCATACTTTTTTTATGACAATAAATGACACTTGTTTAAATTAAAATGTTGATATTGACGGATTAGACCTTTAATGCATGACCCCTATAATATATTGTGAAACTGTTAACAGTTATAAAATTAATAAATTATGAAACAACAAAATAATAATAAGAGATTCTTTTTTTTTGGCTGCTTTCGGTATTGTGTCCTCAATGAAATATAATATCCTGTTACAATTTTATTTAACATATATATCCTAGATTTGTATAAATTAATTATAACATCTGCTCTACCAAAACTTTTAAATATAATGTAGATAACTCAACCGTAAATAATTGTATAGTGTTTCCAAGGGGATATTCTTGGATCGCCGATTTTTTTTAAATAAATTAATGTATTATTGGTACAAAGATTGTTCTAGTACCTACTTGAAACATGAGATTCAAGTTTCTGAAAAAAAAAGTGATGAGCTTTTTTATTCCTATAATTTGTTGACCATTTTTCGTTGACAACCCAGGACAGAACGACCTGGCGCAGACGCACAAGAAGGCCCGACCCCAAATGAAGTTGGGACAAGGGAAGAAGAAGAAGAAGAATTTGTTGACCATTTTTGCAAAAAAAAACATGTCACGTGAAAATGAAGAACTAATTTAAAACTATGTTTGTTTCAAATTCGATTGCTTTTTTTTGTTATCATGAAATAATATTTGCGCCTATCCTTAGCTATTTTATGAGCATTGGAAAGATGATGATTGATGACTCATCGAGAACTTGCGATTTTGAAATTATTTCAGACGATCGCGTCATACATTATTTAGGCGAAATTAAATTAAAAAAAGCTTTTATTTCGGATTATACATATACATGTTTTCTAATTGTCTTACCTAATTGTAAAATATGAATATCGGCATAAGAAATGTTTAAAAAAAGGCGCATTAAGAGTCCCCGGCAAGCTCGGCCGAATTTCACCTTCCCATACAAACGGAGTTTCGTTCTCATTTTAAAACTACTTGTTGGACTGTAATAAAACTTTGCACATACAATGACATTAGGTATATCTAGTTCTGTAATTAGTTTATATAGCTCTAGTTTATAAAACAAACGAACTAGAGTAAAAGAAAGTTGTGATAAAAAAAATCCGCTGTATTGTTTTAATTATGGTATCTAAAGCTACATAAACTAATTACAGACCTAGATATACCTTATCCTATTGTAAGTACAAAGTTTCAGAGCAATCTAGCTAGTCGTTTTAAAATGAAAGCGTAACTACGTTTGTATGGAGAATCAAGCTTGCCGGGGACTTAATGTCACGAAGCCATTGCACTTCTTACGAACGCTAATCGTATTGAAAACTTTTAATACTTTTTTTAATCTACGTTTCAAGAATATAGCCCCTTTTTGTCGATATCGACAATTGTATAGTGTTGTGACTCAGGATGTCGGACCAATCTTGGGCCCTGCCCGTAACTTCATGGTACTAAATGGACCCAGTGCTACGAGTCGTAAGTCCGATAGTGGACCTTATTGATGCTGCTGCAGGGCTGATAGTTGAATGTCGTGGCATAGAACTTACGACTTTTATAGCTAGAACATCAAATGTCCATATTTTGTATGCGTGTGTACTGTGTGTAGTAATATGGGTTACAGTACTTACAGTTAATGTCTTCAGTGGTTAACATCGGTTAACTGTGGTTAATATTGGTAAACCCTGATTAAGATTGGTTAATACACTCACGAACAATAAAACCAGGCCACTTTTTACAGGATCTCCAAAGTCACTCGTGTAATAAAATATACTTTTTTTAATTACCTGTTTAGTGTCTAGCTAGCCGTTACTTATTTGTCCATTCTACAAAAATCACACCACAGAAAATGTATCACCTTTTTACTTGAAGCTACTTTATTAAAATGATTCACATGTTACAATTTACAATTAAATAACAACAAAATGTTACACCCGTATATAAAATATGGATTATGGCCCCGTTTTGAAAATAAAACTATGACATAATACTTATTAAGTACAAAAAATGTAATTGTAATATGGCAGAACAAATTGAATGGTTTATCACAGAACAGAAAAAAAGAATATCACAACGTTCCGCATTTGTACAAGAAGCATCCGGGTCAAAATTCTTTTCGTTGTCTTGTTTTTACCACTCTGTCACGCTTATATGTTTGTCTTTAATAAAATAAAATAAAATAAATGAGTGTCACTACACGTCTTACTAGCTGTAGATTAAAAGTTTCTTAAGAATAATTAAAAACTAAATTTCACCCCACACAAAAAGTTCCACTCCGTCACATTTTTTTTGGGAACAAAAACAAGACAACGAAAAGAATTTTGACCCGACCACACATTCTTTTTTATAATTGTTATGGGTGGATATTTATTTTGCTGTTGAATTTTTTTTCGTCAGATTTCGAATTCCCTATTCTATACAATATAAGCTTAATTTTATTTTATGTCCTAAAAACTTCCCCTAAGCTACAAAAACCTATGGATTTTTATAAACGAAATTTCTATGGAAAATTATAAACTTAATTTTTGAATTTCGTATTAATTTCGCCCAGAATGAGGAGCTCTTGAAACCAGCCTTTTATCCAAAGTTAACGAAAAATAAATCGACAACAATAAATAATCGGGTCTTATACGGTGTGGTTAAAAAAACGGGGCCCAGATAGACAAAATGAGTTGATAGCTCTTGTTCAGAATGTGGTTTAGTGTAAGGTCCTTGGTTCTAAACCTCTAGCTTAACGATTCTTTGTTATTTTGAGAAAAAATAAACTTGATTGTATATAACGAATTATGTTGTTGTTTTATTCAACACTAAAACATTTACCACATCAATTCTTGGGATTGGTTACCAAGCGGACCCCAGGCTCCCATGAGTTGAGGCGAAATGCCGGGACAACGCGAGGAAGATGATGATGGCATTAATTTTTTTCTAATTTTTTATTCAAATTTCAGGATCAATTATACAAACAAATACTACACGCAATTGCATAAAGAATATTGACCAGGTTCGATGCCTGGTTATGTATGACTTAAAAAAAAATTGAATGTCATTATTATTAAATCTAAAATCGACGCCATGGTTCCTAAGAACAGATTTCGCTATCTCTCATAGTTTCTGATTTCTCCATACTGACCCATTTCGATTGATCACCCTGTATACTAGTGGTACTACTAAACTAAATTAATAACTAGCTTAAATAATAGGCCCTTGAGGCATTGTACCAAGTATACTGGCGGCATTTCCTCTCTGTATCGCAATGCTGATACGTTGTGCGAGGAAGCCGCCAGCTCTACGGTCACCAGTTACGTCAACCAGACGCTTTGCGATTTCTGCAAACAACTTGTGCGTGCGTGCGGTTGGCAACTTGGCAGACCTCAACTGTGCGTTTCTCCAAAAACTTCTTGCCTCGCACACCTACCTAAACTGTGGAATGGAATGAACTGTTGCCGGCGGTATTTCTAGATCGATGCGATCTTCAATCCTTCAAGAAAATAGCGTACTCCTATCTTAAATATCGGCAATACACTTGTAATCCCTCTGTAGTAACAGGTGTCCATGGGCAACGGTAATTGCTTACTATCAAGCAATTCGTCTGCTCATTTACCTCCTATATCACACGAAGGGTTCCATACCATTACGCAAAAAACGGCAAAAAAATCACGTTTGTTGTATGGTAGCCCCACTTAAATATTTATTTTATTCTGTTTTTAGTATTTGTTATTAATTATTTTATGGTGGCAACAGAAATACATCATCTGTGAAAATTTCAACTGTCTAGCTATCACGGTTGATGAGATACAGCCTGCTGACAGACAGACAGCGGAGTCTTAGTAATAGGGTCCCGTTTTTACCCTTTGGGTACGGAACCCTAAAAACTAGACTCCAATGACATTCAATTTGACACTTGTCATGGATACATGTATATTAGTTAACTGTTAATTGTTTTAAAAATTTAATGTTTCTTTTTATGTATAGTTTAAGATCTCGTTCCCAGTCCTATTATACACAGTCAACGCTATGTACTCCTTAATTGTCGTACTGTATCAGGTGAAGTATCTTGACACAATTTTAATGCAACATATGTAATACATACGATGTGGATGTACTTAATAAATAAAATAAAATAAGATACACTTTTTTTTAAACGTTAATCAGACATAATGGTAAGAGACGCAGCTTATCATTCTTATCATCTTCTAAATGCGTAAGGTTGATCCTGATCGCGTTTCCTGAATCATTCTGTAAATCTGTATTCAATGAATCGTTGGTGTAATGAAAACTATACCGCCATCTATTGGTGAACGTAGTAACTAGCGAAACATTAACGGATGTTATTTAAGTAGGGCGCTACGCGCTACCATGCGCTACGCTTGACTACGAGTAAATCTTGTACACGTAATTACAGAGACGCCCTAACAGGTGGCAGCGCGCAACGAAGGTGAAGTTCATTTTAATTCGATAGATGGCGTAACAGTGTTGTATTATTTGTTTCTTTTTGGACTATCTAATTTTTGAAAAGAAAAACCTATAATCGACCTCGTCTATGGAACTAACGATCTTTCTACTTTTATATTAGTTTTAAGGTATTTTTGTGTTTTGTGCTCATTTGATGGTACATGGTAGCCATAAGTATTATACCATAGAGTAACTTATACTAGAGCGGTACTGTCATAGTAAATTTTGTAACCCCAGTAAATTCACTGCCATCTATCGACACACTTCAAAACTAAAAATGAAGATTAATAAAAATACGATAAAATGTATTTAAATATGGATAAATGATTTTTTTTATTTGCATTAATTATTTTTATGACTTTGACCCATGTTCTTTCACTGATATGCGTAAAAATTGTAAAATAACAAACGAAACCGTCAACGCCATCTATACGACAGTAGGCTAAAGCTAGTAGCGCCCCTGATCGAGAGTCAAATTTTCTTGATTTTCGAGGCACGTTTTTTCCTTAGACTGTATCCATCTATTACGGAGTTATATCTATCTTTGATTATACCTATAAATGTATACTATGGTGATGATGATGATGATGATAATGATATGTATACTAAATAGTGTCGAAGGTTAAGTTTCGGGTTCGGTTTCGGCATACAAATCATGTTTCGCCAAAAGGTTCGGTTTTGGCCAACAAACTGCCGAACCTTTCTGCCGCGCCGAAATTGTATTTTCGGTAGAGTTTGACCGAAGTTCTGTTTTCGGCAAGTTTCAGCATAAAGATCATGATTCGGTCGAATGTTCGGTTTCGGTAAAGAATCCGATTTCAGTCTTACACTAATACTATACTATACTATAGTACATTACAATGTGATGACTATAGGTATTTGCATTATTTAAAGTCAGGTACCTACTACAACATAATCATAATTATTCTGCCGCCTTAAGGAGAAAAACCATAAGTGACAATTTTTGCGAAATTGAGTTATTGACAGCCTCGAAATCAGGAAGAAAAATGTGATTTTTCTATCTAGCAGTTATTTCTTTATCTCTAACAGGTCAAGATTTAGACAAGCATAACTACACGCCATTTTGGTAAAGTTAGTTCCTTTTTGAGAAAGAAAAAGCATAAGTATATATTCATAGACAGAAAAGTACTAAAGTGACGACTTGTGTTTTTTTTTCCCTTTTGTGTTGAATTTAAGCCCAACATCTATTTCATAAGAAGAAAAACCATAGTTTAGGATTACATAAAATTTCTATGTAAAAAACCCTTAAGTTGACAAAAATGTTCATTTTTGTTAGTAAAAAAATATTATTAGTCATAACTCTTGGAACCTAAAAAAACATAAGTTGCACGTTATGGTTTTTCTGTCTCGTATGACTCTTCCTTATGCTTTTTCTGCTTAGTGTCGGTTTCAAAAACAGTGAACTTGTGGTTTATTTCTTAAACATTGTTGTCAGTTATGCTTTATCAGGCTAGTAGGTAGTCCCCCTCCGGTCTCCTCAAAGACAGATTTCGGGCGGTTCACTTGGCGCGCGCGGGTTGATCGGTTTTTTTCCTTTGAAAGACGTTGCGAGTACGACGCAGTACGCACGTATTAATACTCCTGCCTATTTTGAAAAACATGAGAAGTGTTAACGTGTATTGGTGTACCCCATTCTGTTTCAACCTTAGATTTTAATACAAAAGGACATTTTGCAGGTAAAAATTTTGGCTTAGCATTTGGTTTCAGTTTCAGGGTTATATTTGCCTTTTTAAAACTACCCCAGGCTGTTTCAAATACAAAAGAGCTCTTTTTTTATTTTCTCTAAATACGCCTAGCTGTTTAGTTGGAACATCTAGACACGTGGCAGCGTGTCCAGTCAAGTTAAAAGAAAAAGCAGCAACCGTGTGTAATATTACACAAACCATTTCGAGCTACTTTTGAGCCCTTCATAACTTGAAACCTTTATATAACCTGCACATATGAAAATTGGCACATTTATTCAAGCCTATTATATTTAGCTTGTCTAGAATACGAAATTTGGGTTGGGTATATTCGGAGCACCTAATGGCAATGTGTCATAAATGTTACTATTTAATTTTGTTATCAAGAGAGAGACCTTTTTTTCTTCCGAAATGTCATGTAATAACTTGTAATTATAACAATTCACAAATTTTTTCTAAACTCGTAATACGGAGCATGACTGGTGTGACATCTTAATGTTTTTGGTTTTTTCTTATTCTGGAAGCAATTTTTGTAAGTCGACGATACTCTGATTTAAGCCTGGCAATGATCGTAATTGTTTTATGAGTTGCGATAATGTATCCTTTGTTAATTCTTGTATTACCACTTGCAATTTTTATTTTAAATTCCTCTAGTAGTGACATTATCGATCTTTAGATTGTACCTCATTTTAATTACATTATTACCTAAAGATCTCTAAAAGCATCTGTACTTAGTGGAATCTAATTGTAATAAATTTGAGTTTTGTATTACATTATTACTATTATTAAGGGTATCTCAAAGAATTAGTAATTACTTAGTGCAATCAAATTGTGGTTAATTTTAGTTTTGTGTTACATTATTACTCAAAGATTTCTAAAAGTATCTTATTTGTTTTCTTTTAATAAATAATTTTGATTCCTCATCGTATTTTTATGAATTCCGTCAACGAGATAAATCATAATTTGATTACTTTAACTAAGCAAAAAAACCACCCAATTGTACCCAATTGTGCTTTTTCAGCTTCTAGATCGATTAGTAACATAAGCACAACTGTGAACTTGTGCTTTTATTACTTAGACATCATAGTGCAAAACTAACACAAAAAACATAAGTACGCACTTATGTCATTTAATCTTAGTAAAAATATTTTTATTCTATTTGTTTTACGAGGTAGTAACTATTTTTTCTAAATAACTTATTTAAATAAATAGATAATCATATAATTTATAATGCATAAAAATTCTACACTATTACTTTGTTCATTAACAAAAGTTTCAACTTTGTACTTAGAATTTAACCTATTTGAACAGGAGCGCAAAGTTTTTTGGCTTTTTCTCGAAACTTACTTTTTGTCAGTTATGGTTTTTTTCCTTGAGACGGCAGTATTATTTTACACACTTTGGTGGTAAACTAACTATAGAACCCGACTGGGCAACTAAGTATCAAAATATACCTACATACATTTTATTCAGCGCATATTAAACTACTATACATCATACATACGGACGATAACTCAACAATATCTCCCGGATACAGCTCATAATAAAATTATAATTGATTCTTCTAGAACAAGACACAATATAAGTATTACCTACCGTATTTCAGTAAATTCTTTATCGTACAAAATACACATAAAACACAACTTACAGAAAAAAATACATACATACAAAGATGAACCTGACGTAAAAAAAATACGGAAACTAGATTATATTTTCAAGGGCAGACTTTAATATCTTAAAAACACGAAAACAAGTATAAATTCCATTTTTTTTCACGGGCCAGACACTATCACGATTAATGACATGATTAATTACAGTATAGTTATTGGAATGACAGTAAGTAATGAAGTAAGTTTAATAATTTTGTTTCAGTATTGGAGTAATGGCAACGGAATGACATAATTTTGAATCGCAACGATTGGAATTATGGAATGAAGAATGACAGAAAGAATGACGTATTATATCATTACCCAGCATGTATAATTTTAGTAAAAAATAGCTAGTGATATAGTGTAGTCCTCCTCATCGGTTTCGATGACGGCAACCTCAGCAATTATGGATTACGCCTATTATGGGCTCGAATGTAGCTGGCCAGGCCGAACTTGGTCTTAAAGACTATTGCAGGTGCTACAATAGAATTGGCCAGACGCGTTATACGTATACGCGTACGAGGGCTTCGGTCTCTCTTTACGTTGTTGGCGTTTGACATCTAAGGTATTGAGGCGGTTTTCTTCAAATAATTTGATGCGGTTAAAGATGGTCGACCGCCAAGATGACCTGTCTGTAGCAAGCTCCTCCCAACGCTCATGATCGATGTTGATACGTGTGTTGATAGTGATATAGCCGAGGGATCGGACTAGCAAAATGTTTAACAAAAGTATATCTTCAGAGTAATTGAGATAAAATGTAAAAACCCGCATGATGGCAATTTCTTCCATCGTAAGTTTCTTACGGCGCGCCATAACTTTTTTCCCCTTCTACCTGGCTTTACGCCCCCTTAAACGTGAATTGTACAATTTGTACATCATCAGTTTGATGCAATATCGCAAAAAAATTTTTTTTGAGAAATTAAAAAATATTTATTTTATTTTCATGGCAATACAAAAATTTGTGTTTGATATTTAAACGTATTACATGTATGTACATACGTATGACAATAATAATTTGGCTTCAATTATTAATCTCTTCTAATTAAGACGAAACACTAGATGCAAACATAACGTAATCGAGACGTTGAAATCGGAAACAAAAATATGTACTTACTTAAAATATGTACAATGTACATAACATAACACTCAAGAACAAAGAATTGGGCTATTAATATTAATAATGGGTTCGTTTAAATTTAAAATAGCAGCTCAATTAGTATAAATCTTCTTTAGCGTTCTGTACCTGAAGGGTAAAAACGGGACCCTATTACTAAGACTCCGCTGTCTGTCTGCCTGTCCGTCTGTCACCAGGCTGTATCTCATGAACCGTGATAGCTAGACAGTTGAAATTTTCACAGATGATGTTTTTCTGTTGCCGCTATAACAACAAATACTAAAAACAGAATAAAATAAATATAGTGGGGCTCCCATACAACAAACGCGATTTTTTGCCGTTTTTTGCGTAATGGTACGGAACCCTTTGCGCGAGTCCGACTCGCACTTGTTTTTATTGATAGGTACATTAATATACTGTACAACTGGCTTGTGAAGGAATGGAAAGAAATGGCCTACAATGCATATTAACTGGCTGATTTTCCACTTCGCCGGCTCTGCGGCCAAAATAGGAAAGACACTGGTCTTCGTATCAGTGCTTCGTTTATATCGTTATGCTTTATATTAACAGTAAATTAGCACCTGTATGCCTGAATAGTAGATTTTTAACCATGGGATAAAATGGTGCCTTTCATCCGAGTTAAACACTTTTCATTTCGAATAGGAGGAAAGTAAAATATATGTGCATTCTAAAAAAACACGGTTAGGTAAATAGGTATAAACTTCAAGTTTGTAGAGGGCACTTTCAATTAACAATTTAGGTAAAAATATCGTTATTTATGGAATATCGAGTTAATTATCACATTGAAAATTGTAAAACAAATCCATTTAAACCAAAAAAATTATTGCTAGAGTAAAAAAAAAGAAAAAAACGTACTTAGAAAGTACAGTGCTCTAGAGCAGAAACGTATCATTTTCTGCATACTTTTTAGTGCAACAACGACCCACTTTCAGAGCATGAGAAATTTAAATATCTTTTGATTACTTGTTAATAGGTCATCCAATATCGGACGATTATCAATAACGGTGTATTGAAATCCTACTATACTAGTATAGTGGTGATATTTAGATATTGTGGACCAATATCGGATATATAATATATTTTACTAAATATTAGAAAGAATCGCAGTATTCGTCGTATTTTATCATTATTTTATAAAACTAAACTAAAAAGTTCCAATACCGGAATATCGATATTTCGATATTGACCCTCTTCAATTCCAGTATTCTGCGTAAATATCAGTCCGATATTCCGGTATTTTAGGATTACGAAATTCCAGTATACATGCCCAGTGCCATGCAGTATATATTGGCTTTCATATAAGTGTCTCTTTGATGGAGTAAATTATCTACCAATATGTAACAAATAAAATAATATTTATTTATTTAACTAAAATAAATTACAGAAAGAATTAAGAAAAAACTAAAAGATACTTAAACAATAAACAAATTACAAACTAAATAATAATACTAAATAATACTAAAGTAAAAATAAACTTAAAAATACTTACATAAAAGGCCCTTCTCAATTTTGCCCCCTAGGTAAGGTGCCCATCACGCAGGCGGCATTCCCGCGCTGGATTGCTATATGTAATGGTTACAGTAAACTCTTGCATTTTTAAGACTTTCCATGCCAAGTTTCATACAATTTCAGCAAGCCGTTTTAAAAGGAGAGCGGACCTTCAATTGTATGGCGGCGCCTACGTTCTTGTAAGAATATAAACCTACATTTATTTCCATTCCTAATAGCGCACCAGCACCAGGAGAAAGGATGACTTACGTTAGACCGGGCCGTGTCCGGGCCGGAGCTTCCGGCGCTTACTTTTCTATGACATGACAGGTGATCACGTGGTGCTTTCCATAGAAAACGAAGCGCCGGAAGCTCCGGCCCGGACACGGCCCGGTCTAACGTGAGTCATCCTTAAAACAGAGAATCTCGAACTAAAATTTGCTTCTGTCTAAAGCCCGGTTCACATTTGTCTGACGTGTAGTGTTGTGTTGTGGCGTGACGCATATGCACGCTGTGTCAGATAAATGTGAATGTAACCATATTAAATGTATGAAACTATGCGTCACGACACAACATAATACGACATGTTAGACAAAATTTGAACCGTGCTTAATTCTGTACATTTAGGCGATAACCTAAATTAGCAAACCAACCGTACAGCTCATTATGTATCGTCCACACAGTGAACTAACAATTCGTAACCCATATTCCAACTACTTAAGAGCTACCTTTGGTCAGTGAAGACCATAATGCATTAGTCAGCTAGGAGCGCTTGACGCCATTTTTAATTCGCTTGCATCATACGCTCAATCAGAATTTGGTTGAGCAACTACTGGGTTGTGCATTACAATGTGCTGAAATTTTGAATAAGAGTATTCAAATTGTTACTACATTTGATGCTATGAAGCGTAAGTATAATGAATGCATCAAAGGCAGGAAAAAATACTTAATAAACGGAGCCATTGCTGCTATTAAAACGTTTTGGCGGACGCAAACAAAGTAACAGTAAAACGCTTTAAACAATTCTTTGAAATATAAAAGTTGGTCCGGACTCGTAACTATTAATGAATTAGTTGATTAGGACTCGCAACTATTAGCCAAGTACGCCTGTCAAAGGTACTTCATCCCCTCTGTACCTATAATATCTCCAATACCCAGGCCGTTACTTTTTATCATTTTTAAAAACGATTTGAGGAACCATGCTCCTCGCCCCTCTTTAACGTTATTTAGAAATGCTAAGTTTTTATTATAAATTTTTATTATAAATTTAAAAGCATATTGCATTGTTGTCAAGGGCACGTGCCTACTGCCTGGTTATTTGTCAATAACCGCGAAATTTGATTAACATTGTTTTCTTTATCTGCTGCTCTTGTACCTATACATTTTGGAGTACTACAAGGACCACACATGGGGCTCTTGATGTTAAGTTGCTTATATCTCTTAAGCTTGCGCAAATTAAGTACTTTTCTATGGAAATTACTCAGAATAAAACTATAAAATAAAAAGCTTATAAGGTACCATAAAGCACCGTAGCTGCATACAAGTTGTTGACCCGGGCACGTGCCTCGTATTTATTTATCAATTACCGCGAGATTTGAACTTCGCGCTCTGCCGGCCAACTGTGGCCAGTCGGAACGGGCCGCTACGTACACTCAGACGGGGATATGTTCGTCTATGCGAGTATGTGTGATTTGTATGTAAGTACTAGGTATATTATTCACGCAAAATATCGCAGTCGTAGAGTTGCGGAAAATCGCTCGAACTACAATACAATACTAGGTATATTATTAAAATGCAGCAGGGGTATCATGGTCGCATTTTTTATCACCTGTCATGCCATGCGTCACTTTCGCACTTAAATATTTGTTAGAACGTGACAGGCATGGTGACAAATGATAAAGAGCCGACCATCTTAGTCCTACAGGATGCTGTTGACTGCCGCGTTTCTGCAGCGCATCGCCCATGTTTGCTGAGGCGCGCAGACGGCTTCGATGCCGTTGGCACAAGAAACTGCCTCACTGCTTGACAGGGTGCGCGGGAGTAGCAACAAAATTTTAAACATGATAACTAATAAGCTAGATTGTCCGCTGTTCTGGGCAGTGAGTCAGCGGACAGCCACTGTTGTTTATAATTTATGAAATATTACTAACATAAATGATACTAACATAAATGATATAAGCGATAATAGCTAACGTGCCAAATATTTTTGATATGGACACTGGATACAAGCTGCTTGAAACCTAAGAGTTGTAAAATATCTTATGTCCTAACATCGCTGATCTACAATGACGCTTAATCTTATAGATCATCATCATTAACTTAAGAGTTATTCTCTTGTCGGTGGAGTATCTTCCAGCTTTCCCTATCCCGCGCCAGCTCTTTGACTTTTCGATACGACACGACCTTTTTTCTTTCACTTGATCGAAAAAGCTTATAGATACGAGTAATTAAAGTGTTGAAAAGGGAAGCCATCACGTATATGAATATTTTATTAGTACAAAAGAGGCAGACTAGAAATGAAGAAACGTGACCACTTTTGACATTTATAGCGGACGCTAACGGCCGCTTGAATGTACCAAATTGTAAGGTTATCATATCACTACATAGTATAAAACAAAGTCGCTTTCCGTTGTCTGTCCGTCTGTCCCTATATGTATGCTTAGATCATTAAAACTAGGTACGCAACGGATTTTGATGCGGTTTTTTTTAATAGTGACTGGGAAGGTTTATATTATGTATAATTTATAAAGGGTTTCTGTAAATTAGATGAACTACCCATGCGAAGGCGGGGCGGGTCTCTAGTTAAGTATATCTTGGAATACTTATTACAAAAGCAAATAATTTTAATTCAATACTTCTAATGACGCTTGGCATGATGACATCATTCTTATTTTGGTCATTCTTTTGATATCTGGCAGGTAATTTTGTGCCAAATTTGAAATCATAGGCATAATGCATAATTTTTGGACCAAGCCAAGGAGAAAATCAACGTAGTGACGTATCAGGAGCTCAAAACAGTGGCAGAAAGAAGAACGGAGTGGCGGTTACTCCACGGACAAGAGCCAGGCTCTTAAGAGTTATGAGGCATAATGTGTGCTTATAACCTCAACCCCATGTGAGTGTACGCGCCTCAGCGCGCGCAAGTAAGCCACACTTAGTGCATTTTTTTATTCTCTCCACAATTACCACTTATGTGTGTATCATGTATGTATATACTTACACGTATGTGTGCGTGCGTTACCGGGCTAACTGTTTTTGAAGAAATTACCCTTTACTTTAAACTTTTGTTGTAAGTTTTAAGTAGGATTCAGTACCGTTTGAATTAATTGAGATCTTGTTTCTAGTTTAAATGAATTAGTCTACTTATATGTTCCTTTCGGTTGCAGTCAAAAGGTACTTAACTAACTGCTGTATGTACAGATATGTCACAACATTAATGAGCTATTATAATGAAATAAAACTATGAAAACGGATTATATAGAAAAGAAAGAAGGAGAAAGAAAAAACATTTATTTGACGCCACAACATAGTACATAAAAAAGAAAGGCATGCAGACAAAAAAACATTTGGACGCTAAAAAGGACTCACTCAGCATAATGCCGCGGCACACCGTGGCGCTGGTTTTCTCAGGTGGGGACCTGACTTAATCTAAAATTAATGGCGACACGTACGCCAACGACACACAAATAAATTAACATTGACATAAAAACACAAACATTATTAAACATAGAAAATATATCGCGTATATTGAATTTATACATCCCGACGTTTCGAACCCTTTACAGTTTACAGCGTTCGTAGTCAACGGGTGACTGAAGAAAAGCTACAATGTGCAAAAATAATAATAATAATAATAATATATTCTTTATTGTGCATAGTTAAAACAAATTTAGATACATTATAATTAACATAGCGAACTAAGCAACAACAGGCGGTCTTATCGCTAAAAAGCGATCTCTTACAGACAACCTTCAGGTAGTAGAATTTACTAATTTTAATTTTTTTTTGTATTTAATTTTTGTATGTGGGTATTTAGAATACCCACATACAAAAATGATGAACCATAATAAACTTTAAGGCTGGTTGGTCGGGATGTATAATCCATTTCCATAGTTTTATTTATTAGTAACTATCGCGGTAACCGAAGAAAATCTTATGTTATTATAAAATTATATACACCTACCACACATTTTGAACATTAGCATCTTATCTTATTTTGACGACCGGTCTGGTGGGTAGTGACCCTGCCTGTGAAGCCGATGGTCCTGGGTTCGAATCCCGGTAAGGGCATTTATTTGTGTGATGAGCACAGATACTTGTTCCTGAGTCATAGGTGTTTTCTATGTATTTAAGTATTTATATATTATATATATCGTTGTCTGAGTACCCATAACACAAGCCTCCTTGGGCTTACCGTGGGACTTGGTCAATCTGTGTAAGAATGTCCTATAATATTTATTTATTTATTATTTATTTATTTATTTATCAAAGTCATATTCAGCCGGAATGTATGAAACAGCCAAATTTTTTTCTGTATGTACAGTCGCCATCAGATATATCGGAGCGGCCGAGGTGTTCACAATATCCGAACACGCACTCTAACTCCCTGACAATAGAGGCGTGTTTAGATATTTGTGAGCGCCTTGGCCGCTCCGATATATCTGATGGCGACTGTACATAAAAATATTGTCAATTTTAGGAAAAATTGTGACATTCATAATATAAATACTAGAAATAAACATAAGCTCGCGGTGCCCTTCTCTCGACTCCATTATTATTATTATTACGAGCCTATTGTGTCCCACTGCTGGGCAAAGGCCTCCCCCCTCTTCTTCCACTCCTCCCGGTTTTGAGCTACATCCGGCCAGTCGCTCAAAAAAGAGTCCAAGTTATCCCGCCATTCATCAATAATTGTGTAAGATTTTATAATAGTTCCAATCCATATTACTGAATTATCAATTAATAAATTTAAGAATTATTTAAAGCGTAAACTTATTTCAAAAGCTTATTATACCACACAAGATCTTCGACGTGATCCGTTATAGAAAGATAATATGAAACTTACATACGACTACAAAAATCACAACCTACAAACGGAACAAGGCGGTATAGCACAATAAATTATATTACACCTTCCCTAAGTGCGAGTGAGACAGCAACAACCACTCCACGCATGCGCGAAATAGACAGCAACACTCATATGTTATGTGCGCTTGAGTTTTTATTACACGCACACATGAGTTAAACGTGTGTGCGTTTTGTTCGTGTGCGTTATGTTTCAACGGAAATTTCTAGTACTAACAAGTAATGACCATATCTTGATCTTATTCCTTTGTAATAAGGTTTAAAATGGACAGTTTGAAAGGTACTTCTGATAGATTATGGAATGATGGTTATCTTGAAATTGCTTTTGAGATAAAATAAAAGAATAACGTGTATGCTTTTAGACGAGTTTTGGTAAAGTAACTATGTATTTACAATGTTTTCATTTGCCATATTTTTTCCTTTTTAGCTTAGTTTTACATAAGAAGAAAAAATAAGGCAAGGCAAGTGCTACCATAATATAATATTACATGTAGAGAAATCTATATCGATCATTTATATTGTAAGGCATCTTCTTTTTCAATACTTTCACTAAAGATTTTTTAAACGCCTTTACATCCTGATCTTTTATTGAGAGGTAATTTATTAAATAACTTAGTAGCCATTATTATAATAGACGGTTTTTACAGGGATTTTTGGGAGTGGGATATATCTGGGAAACTCATTTTGTATGGGATTTTGAGTTTCCAAAACGTCCGGCTTGGCGCGCTGTTTAAAATCTCATACAAAACGTTACGTCCGTCACGCTATTGAATGATATTTACACCAGGTGTTCTGATTTCGGCAATGTTGCAAGGGCTATGTTCAGTTACATTCAAAGTTTGTTTTAATACCTCATAATCACCCAAATTAAAACTACATGCCGTTATCAAATTATCCAATTTTTAATCATAGTTTTCTAGCTTATGTAATTCGGACAGTTTCCGATATACAGGGCCAAGTAAAAAATAACGACTGTCAATCTAAACCTCGCTAAAGGTTATCTTTAATCTCTATAGATAGCCCATCCTGAGGTACTGGTAGTAACAATTCTTGGGCAAAAGGGCATAAATATATATACATTCCCAAAGTTTCAAAAATATGTGTACGCTCGTACACCTTAGCCAATAAAGTCGTGTTCACATATTTTTGAGCCATTTGTCTGGATCGTTATTTTTGCCTTCGACTGTACTGGTAGTAACAATTAATTCGCTCCCTCTGCAAGAGCTATCGCTCTGTTAAAAGATATGTCTCTGCGATTACCTTTTTTATCATGCGTCTTACCAAGTTAGTAAAGGCATTTATGAATTTTTGATTTTAATTTAATTGATTAATATTTATTTACTTTACTGACATAATATTACATAATTGAATTTGTTTCTTTTTTTTGTAACTTTGACATGTAATTTTATAGTGTAAGTGTAACATACCATGTATGATATAATAACATATAGGCGCCTTGGTTATAGACTGTAAGCTTATTTGTAAATAAATGAAATGAAATGAAATGAAATTCTTGGGCAACCTAATGCCAAAGCGACCTCAGGTTTCTTAATTGATCTATTTCTATCGTTTCTTTTTCTAATTATTTGTTTTAATGTTTTAATTTCAATTTTGTTACTATTTACATGCTTAGAGTTGACTTTTTGCACGCTTGCTTGCAAGCAAAATACACCAATGTGTATATGACCCATCCCGCCGCACCATCCCTGGTGCGGCGGGTGCGTGGCAGTCCCAGCAGCATCCTACGAATGATAGCGGACAGGGTAGACTGTCCCTACTTGTCGCACTGTGAGGGATTGCATTCCCCCATCAGCCGGGCTAGCACATGATTGGCGCGAGAGTATCTCGCCGCGACATAGACTACCCGTCCCACTTTAATTCATACAGTTAGTACAAGTCAGGTAGTCTATCTCGCCGCGAGATACTGTCGCGCCAATCATGTGCTCGGCCTGCTGCATGGTATTATTTTAAATCTAAGCTCGTTGTACATACTAACCCCTTAGTTTGTAAGTTCTACTAATAAAAGTATGTGTCCATGTGTTACACGAAATAAAAATATTAATTCATTCATTCATTCATTCATAAGCCATCCGACACCACCCTTTCTACACGCTGGCCCATCTCAGTGGGCCAGTATGATGGTCCATCGTGTAGAGTAGCCAAAAGGTGTAGCGGAATGGAAATGCAGTCTATATTATTGAATAGTCTGTGTTACCGTCAGACAATTAGTTACCGTCTGATTACGCTACGTTATATAACGATATGTGCCATTCTCAACCAAAAGGGTACTTATTGTCGGTTGTCAATAAGGCGCTATTTCCATATAGCTTCAATTTGAACCTTATTGACTAGCGACAATGTGGTACCTTTTGGTTGAAAACGTCACATATAGCCGCGCCAAATGTACCAACCCTTTTGCGCTTGCGCATACTACTCGTTTACTTTAAATTTTAGCTATGTTATACCGTACCATAGAGAGATATATTTTTACGCTCTTACGGTGGATGTCGCTAGGGTCCCCTAAACCCCTATAGTGGGAAGATTTGCTGGCTATGGATGAGGTCTTGGTGGCTCAGTTGGCGGAGCGCTGGAGTGTCGACTGTCGATCAAGAGGCCGTGAGTTCAAGTCACACCCAAGGCAGTAATTTTTCCACTTTTAAATTTATTCTAACATCGTTCGCAGACATTTCTGTTTGTTTAAAACGAATTGAGAGATATATTATTATGAAGCGCTGGTGGCCTAGCGGTAAGAGCATGCGACTTTCAATCCGGAGGTCGCGGGTTCAAACCCCGGCTCATACCAATGAGTTTTTCGGAACTTATGTACGAAATACCATTTGATATTTACCAGTCGCTTTTCGGTGAAGGAAAACATCGTGAGGAAACCGGTCTAATCCTAATCTAACAAGGCCTAGTTCCCCCTCTGGGTTGGAAGGTCAGATGGTAGTTGCTTTCGTAAAAACTAGCACCTATGTCAATTCTTGGGATTAGTTGTCAAGCGGACCCCAGGCTCCCATGAGCCGTGGAAAAATGCCGGGATAACGCGAGGAAGATGAAGATGATGAGAGAGACTAAATACATCAGTTTTCTCACTAAATAATTAGTTGTATGGGAGGTAAGTACTCGTACCGTACCGTACGCGGTTTTCGCTAGCTGTTTTCAAATGTAATTAGTATTTTAAGATTGTTTTTGGATAAATAAATAAACAGTACGATAGTAGTAGGAGGTTACGATACAAGTGCGAAATATAAGTAATTTGAAACGAGTGGCGATAAATTAAAACACGACTGAAGGGAGTGTTTTAAATCAACACAAATTGCGAATTACCTATTCGCACATGTATCGTACAATGGCACTACATATGGCACTTTAAAATTTCGACATAGTTACGTAATATGCTAATTACCGCACTAGTGCAGTAAAGTACCACCTTATGTACTGTTTATTATAAATGGGGTTTTATCGATGTAAGGAGTGAGCACTCTAAGCTTTATTTTTCTATAACCGTACTATGTTTCAAAATATTAATAAAAATGTAAAAGTAGGGGAGAAGTGGCGTGAAGGAGTCAGGTTTCGAAACAGCAACTTGCATTATTTCGATATTTTCAAAGTTGACGGTAAATCAGTGATATCATTAAAAAATCGATAAGATGAAAACGATCGAAGTAAGTGCGTATAATTATAACACAATATTAAAATTAGGACACATTAGGTAAAATGTACCTACTGATGCGAAAGCCCTTCGCAAAATACTTCTAGTTTATACATAAGTACATATTTGCAACATCTTATGAAACATAAGGCATCATGTTATATGATTTAAATGTACAAATACCATAATTTAACTATAGATAAGATCTGAGCAAAGGGAAAATGTGTTCGTAATACGTTGGTGCGAAGGTTTCATAATTTATAAAGGTAACACCTTTGTATGTACAGTGAAAAGCATTCAAGACGTACCTCTTGATTGGGTCAAAACGTGTTTTATGAAAAACAAATTATAAAAAAACCGGCCAAGTGCGAGTCGGACTCGCGCACCGAGGATTTCTTTTTAGTACTTGTTGTCATAGCGGTAACAGAAATACATAGCCTAGAGATACAGCCTGGTGGCACACAGACGAACCGACGAACAGACGGCCAGACGGACAGACGGACAGACGGACAGACGGACAAACGGACAGACGGACAGCGGAGTCGTAGTAATAGGGTTCCATTTTACCCTAAAAAATAGAAACTGGATCAAAATTATTTTCGTTGTCTTATTTCTGACCACTCTGACACGCTTCTATTTTTGTCTTTTATCAAATAAATAAAACAAGTTGAGTACTAAGTGCTAATGCATATATTTATCTTTCTAGCTGTATATTATAATTCTCTTGAGAAAAATTAAAAACTAAATTTCATCCTATACAAAAAGCTCTACTCCGTCACATTTTTAGGGTTCCGTACCCAAAGGGTAAAAACGGGACCCTATTACTACTAAGACTCCGCTGTCCGTCTGTCTGCCAGCAGGCTGTATCTCATAAAGCGTGATAGCTAGACAGTTGAAATTTTCACAGATGATGTATTTTTGTTTGTAACCCTCGGTGGGCGAGTCCGACTCGCACTTGGCCGGTTTTTTTAGGGACGAAAAAGAAGACAACGAAAAGAATTCTGACCCAGCTAATACATACCTTGGGGTATGGTGCTTCACGCATACCAGCGTCTCCTCCCCTCCTCCTGACGAAACCCCCCATTTTAGCATGAAATATGTCCCGGTTAACAGTTTCTGCATTAAAAACTGCATTCAGATTTTTTTAATTTGCTTTCTTCGCCCGGGAACCGAACCGACTAAAAATTCCAAAAATTAACACTTGCTAGTTTATTCTACTAATCGATACAGTTAATGTTAATGATAACATCTCTCCAAGAAACATTAGGTCTTACACTTGTCTGTCTTACAAAATATCCATAAAATCGAATATTTAGTACTCAAGAACATTTTGAGGCAAGCGAAATTGAAGAAAAAAAGAAAAATATTTAAATGCAGTTTTGTTTCTTTTTTTAAATAAAATAATGTTTCCTTTAAGTAAAATGTGCACTTTCTCCCCAGGATCCATTAATTTTTTCCATCCTGTATAATCAAATTCACTAGTTAAATTACTAGGAAATTATAGTTGACCAAGTGTAAATTTCAATGATCCTTTGCCTAGATCATGTCGCACGTAGCATAAGGACAGGATTTGTTATTATTACCTTAGAGAACGTCCTGACATTTGCGGGGTGCGCAGGAGTGGCCGTTAAGGCGGTTGTACTTTCTTCGTCGCGCTCCGCCGACCGGGGTGGCGGTAGGGATGGGGCTCTGTTTATCGATAAACATGTGTAAAGAAACTCGATAAACTAACTCTAATAGTTGTCGTCCTATGGTACCCCATTGGTACAAAGGGCCTTCGTGAGACGTCGCCACCCGCTCCTGTCTTGCGCCTCGCGCTCCGCGTCCCTCCAACTTAGTCCTGCTGCCCGCAGCTCAGCGTCGATAGTGCGCTGCCACGTGTGCGCCGGCCGGCCATGTCGCCTGCTCCCGTGCGGCTTCCACTTGTAAGCAATCCTGGCCGTGTTGTCCTCTGGTCTTCGGAGGGTGTGCCCTATCCAATTCCACTTCCGTTGTGCAATCTCTTGTTTGACCGGGACTTGGTGGCATCGACTCCATAGATCCTTGTTGCTGATAGTGTTCGGCCAGAATATGCGCAGAATGGATCTTAGGCATTTGTTGATAAACACTTGCAGCATGCCCATCAGACCCTTTGTCTCCTTCCAAGTCTCGCAGCCGAAGAGCAAAACGGACTTCACAATGGAGTCGAAGAGGTAAATCTTGATCCGCCGTGTGAGCACGTTCGAATCCCAGACCGGTTTTAGCTGGGCAAAAGCGCCTTTGGCTTTCTTGATCCTCGCGTCGACGTCGTCATCAGAGCCACCACTGTTGGTCACGGTGCTGCCGAGATACGTTTAAACCTTCTTAAACTTTTAAACTTCAAATAGAAGCAATACAAAAACAAAACTTGAAGGTACAATGAAACAAACTCAATCTATGACCCATCATGAACGTTTTTTCAGTAGGTAAGTATAGTAATAAGTATAATTTTTATTTATTTATGGAAAACTTAGTAACTTGTTACATATAAGGACGTCGAAGACAGTAAGTAAAAGAAAATCGTTAAATGCAAGGAAAAAAGAAAAACACATAATCTTACATTTATTTTTAATGTGTGTGCGTTTATATGAGAATTTTAAGAGCAATAAAACAGTAATAAAATAAGGCTTAAGAGAAATATATATTGTAAGAGGATTTTTAGAGCAATAAAACACTTCTAATAAGGCTACAAAAATATATACATTTGGCAATTTCATTAAAATGAGACAAAACATATCAAAGAATTTGGTAGCTACAAGACTCGATTCGATAAACTGACTTCGAATCAACGGTACGATAGTTTATTCTATCGATAACAATTTAACCGCAGCCCTAGAACGGAAGTACAAATAATTGTGGCTCTTCCCCCATCGTCCCGCAAATGACCGCTTTTTATTCTGACTCTACGCCGCAGTGTAGCGGCCGCTTTTTGTGCACTTGTTCTTTATGGCATAGATTGTTAATAATGGCGGAGAAATGGCATTGTAGAGTTCTAATTTCTAATGTTACTTTCTTGGTAACTTATGAAAATTTGCTTTAAATAAATATTATAGGACATTCTTACACAAATTGACTAAGCAGTAAGCATAAGAAGGCTGGTTACTGGTACTTAGACAACGATATATATGTGACGTTCTCAAACAAAAGGTACCTCATTGTCGCTTACCATAAGGACAAAATTTGCTTGTATCTTTATACGAATAGCCGGTCAGAGCGTCCTTTTGGCATGCGACAATGTAGTAACTTTTGCTTGAGAACGACACATATAATATACAAATACTTAAATACATAGAAAACACCCATGACACAGGAACAAATATTTGTGCTCATCACACAAATAAATGCCCTTACCGGGATTCGAACCCAGGACCATCGGCTTCACAGGCAGGGTCACTATCCACTAGGCCAGACCGGTCGGTCGTTCGGCTTTACGAGGGCTGATCCGAAAGTTGTTAGCTGCTCTGGCTCTACTCATGCGATCACAATATTATTTTCATCTCATCAGCTCGAACAAGCCTACTTTCGTCACTCCCTGGAGTGAGGAGAGTGCGAGTTTCGTCACTCCAGGGAGTGGGGAAAATGCGACTTTCCTCACTCCAGGGAGTGAAACAAAGTAGCTTTTTGATTTAGTGAAGGCCATGAACTGCTACTTCATAATTCGGGGTCTATTACAAATTCGAAATACATTTTAACCTTAAATCACTCACGCTTTTCTCACTACGAGGTGAAAAATTATATGTGTCACACGAGAGCAAAGTTTTTTTACATCTCGTGTTTTTGAGCCTTTCGCTTACTCGGGACTCAAAATCAACACTCGCAAGAAAAACCAACTTTCCTCTCTTGTTGCACAAATAACTATTATAACATTGTGTGGGATTTTTCAGTACTTATTGAAGTGGTGTAAATACATTTTTAGAACACGATTAGTTTGTTTTACCATAGAGTAACTTATACTAGAGCGGTACTGTCATAGTAAATTTTGTAACCCCAGTAAATTCACTGCCATCTGTCGACACACTTTAAAACTAAAACTAAATATTTATAAAATACGATAAAATGTATTTAAATATGGATAAATGATTTTTTTTATTTGCATTAATTATTTTTATGATTTTGACCCATGATCTTTCACTGATATGCGTTAAAATTGTTAAATAACAAACGAAACAGTCAACGCCATCTATACGACAGTGGGCCAAAACTAGTGGCGCCCTCTGAACGAGAATCAAATTTTCTTGATTTTCGAGGCACGTTTTTTCCTTAGACTGTAAACATCTATTACGGAGTTATATCTATCTTTGGTTTTACTTAGACGCGTCGAAGTCTAACCATCAGTCATGAAAATCAGTAATTGAGACTACATATGTGCTGTCAGTTTATAAACAGTATTGTTTAAAAAAACACAAATTAGTTTTTTTAGATGCTGTTAATTACGAATCTCGACCGTTTTTAGGGTTCCGTACCCAAAGGGTAAAAACGGGACCCTATTACTAAGACTCCGCTGTCCGTCTGACCGCCTGTCTGTCTGTCACCAGGCTGTATCTCATGAACCGTGATAGCTAGGCAGTTGAAATTTTCACAGATGATGTATTTCTGTTGCCGCTATAACAACAAATACTAAAAAGTACGGAACCCTCGGTGGGCGAGTCTGACTCGCACTTGGCCGGTTTTTTTTACATGTAAACCGTTTTGAGTAAACATTATTATGATTTAATAGGTTTCAACAATAGGTGCGATTGTGCTAGTGACGCTCTCTACGCAGTTATTGCGTAATATTCCCTATTTACTCTGTAACTGAGTTTCTCGTGTTTCTCTTTCTATGTACAAAAAAGCATATAGATAAATTTGAAACACAAATCTCCATCTGACCTGAAAGAAGTCATAGGGCCTACCGCGAACAAAGTTCGACGTGTTGCCTCCCTGTCACACTTATGTACCAATTTACAAGTGCGACAGAGAGGCAACAAGTCGAACGTAGTTCGCGGTAGGCCCCAGGAACATGGTAGTGTGAAAACCTATTAGTAATTAGACTAACAATCTGCGCTGCACAGCGCGTGCGCTCGCGCTACCGGCCAGTGGCGCCCAAACTTTACCCGGCGGTTTTTTTTTTGTTGTTATATAAAGTACATTTATATACATTAACAGTTTTTTTGTTAAAATTTTGCCAAACTGTATAACAGTTTGTTGGCGGTCTTATATTTGTTTTATCTTATCTTAGCTAAATATTTAAATAGCTGCTGGGGCCATTTTATTCTCGTAAGACCCACCATACAGTGTCCGTATTTTTAATTTGAACCTTGTTTTATAAGTAAATTGGAACGAATTTCGTTTGTTTTAAAAACCAGTGAAACAAATGAAATGCTACTTTATTTAGTTTTGTTTGGAAGTTACTAATTAGATTTCAACGAATATGTACATTATAATGTACATGTAGACTTACGAGGTTATTTAAAGTGTACGCAACACTTTTCTCTGAACTTTGGGATTTTTTGTTCGATCCTAATAACCGGCCGGAGTCGGACTGCACGAAGGGTTCCGTACCATTACGCAAAAAACGACAAAAAACACGTTTGTTGTATGGGATTGGGAGCCCAACTTAAATATTTATTTTATTCTGTTTTTAGTATTTGTTGTTATAGCGGCAACAAAAATACATCATCTGTGTAAGTTTCAACTATCTAGCTATCACGGTTCATGAGATACAGCCTGGTGACAGACGGACAGACAGACAGCGGAGTCTTAGTAATAGCCTAATAGGGTCCCGTTTTTACCCTTTGGGTACGGAACCCTAAAAAAAGTGTCTAACTTTTCATACATTTTTGTTTATTCCATGTCGTTATCTATTCGCTATCATTAAGTTTAAAATGTATTGTTATTCAAAACTAAAGTGTTTTTTGGCTCTGGAAAATTGAGTTTAGTCCCTAAGCTCTTTGAGGAAAGCTGGTTTTGTCATCCCACTTTTAGTGTCACTTAGCAGGACACACATGGCATGTTTAGCCATAATAATCACTCCGGCTTTTTAATATATATGTAGCTTCAAAAGTTACACGCCTGCCTATTACAAGATTGCCTTTCAAAAAAAGCTGAATATTTTGAAAACTTAGTATAAATATCTTTTTAAGCTCACAAATTACCATTATTATGATTTCTTAAGAAAGGAAAATAAAGAACCTAATTAAAACTGATGTCCCTTATTAATTTTAATTAATTACTTATTTAAAATGAAACAGATATCTTTGAGAACCACTCCCACAAAAGTCAGTTACAACAGGCCGTTACAGTTTATCCATCGTCCGGCAGACAGAGACGGCGCTACACATACACCGCGCGTCAGAGCGAGACGCACGCGCACCTGTATCTTGTTCTATTTGTTTGGATTAATTACGTGATGGTGAAATATTGGCTTTTGTAATTTTGTTGTAAGTTTTTTGGTAATTTTGCGTTTTATTTTGTAATTTGCTGTTCTGCGTTTCGTAGTTTCATTAAATTTGTATTTTCAATGTACCTATATCTAAAAAGTTTTTAGGAATATCTTTAAGACATCGGAACGGAAATATAAAAAATATTTACCTACCTACCTATACCTACTAGATTATCAGAAAACCGTGTAACATTTTTTTTAACTAACAACTTTCCACACAGAATTATGAGGACTTGATAAAAAGAAAGAATAAAAGTGTCTCCAGTTTTTCATACACAATTTGGGAGTCAGTTTTGTGACGGTTCATACAAAATGTATGTGAAAATGCGTCACAAAAATGTCCTGCCTGGTGACAGACAGACAGACAGACAGACGGACGGACAGACGGACAGCGGAGTCTTAGTAATAGGGTCCCGTTTTTACCCTTTGGGTACGGAACCCTTAAAATCATTTATCCATATATAAATACATTTTACGGAATTTTTATACATCTTAATTTTTAGTTCTAATTCAAGATTCAAGCATTTATTCATAAAATAGTATTTTACATGTCAAGTTTCATAAGTATATACAATTTGATACAATTCATTCACAAAATTGGGTAGGTACATAATAGGTACACACACAGTTATGATTAATAATATCGTACAAGGTTTAGATTTTCAATTTAGTCACTACACGCTTCGACAAATTCGTCAATGGTATAGCAAGCGAGGTTTGTTAGTGACGTTTTTAGACGTTTTGCAAAAGCGATATCGCTTCGTACTAGTTTTAACTCCATAGGTAGTGAGTTATATAATCTTGCACCCGTGACACCGAGCGACCCTCGAGTTTTTGCGAATCTATGTCAATAGATGGCAGCGAATTTTGCTGTGGCTATAAAATTTACTATGACAGTACCGCTCTATCCTATTATATCCTCTTTGATAATAACACTAATAACGATAGGAAAACAAAACGCAGCTATAACGAAGAAAGTCGCCCGACACCCGTTGATGTCTTTTACCAGGAAAGTTAGTACAGTAGTAATTACTTTTGAATTGTTTTTTTTTTATACTACGTCGGTGGCAAACAAGCATACGGCCTGCCTGGTGGTAAGCGGTCACCGTAGCCTATGGACGCCTGCAACTCCACAACTCTTGTATTTTTTACCAAATTGTTATGCTTTTGTAGTTTGTTTGTACATTTGTTTTATTATTAATAATATACTTGAAACGAAATTGTGTGATTTAACCTCTGTCTGATTCTAACCGAGTTTTTATTTTTAGTAAATTTTTGCACTTTTTATTTAATACGAATTTTCTGCTCCATAGAGCAAACACGAGGTTTAAAACCCACGATTTTTACCACCACACATATAAAATAAAATAAACCGGCCAAGTGCAAGTCGGACTCGCGCACGAAGGGTTCCGTACCATTACGCAAAAAACTGCAAAAAACTCAAGGTTGTTGTATGGAAATCCCCCTTTATATTTATTTTATTCTGTTTTTAGTATTTGTTGTTATATAGCGGCAACAGAATTACATCATCTGTGAAATTTTCAACTGTCTATAGCTATCACGGTTCATGAGATACAGCCTGGTTACAGACAGATGGACAGACAGACAGACGGACAGTGGAGTCTTAGTAATAGGGTCCCGTTTTTACCCGTTGGGTACGTAACCCTAATAAAATAAATATTATAGAATAATAATATACAGCCTGGCTAAAAAATAAGTGCATTCCCGTTGCCAGGGAGGTTTTCGGATTATACTGAGCAACTTTTACTATGGGACCGACCCCGAAATCTCAAAAAAAAAATTCCTACATTTTGGCTGGTCCATTTTCTATGGGAGGGTACATTTTTTTTCGCTGTTTCGTGGCTGGTACTATGTTGTAAAATTTGCTCAGTATAATCCCAAAACCTCCCTGGCAACGAAAATGCACTTAATTTTTAGCCACCGTGTATGTGTCTCACACACAATAACCTAACGATGCACGATGCCAGCCGTTATGGCTCAGTGGCTCACACCCCAGTCCCGGGTTCGAGTCTGGACGTAAACATTACCTTTTAAATAGTTGACTTTCTTGAAGGGGGTGACTGGCAGGTGCATGACATGCGGAAGGTGGTAGAAGAATGTTTAAAGTAAATATTATTTGCATTTAAAAAACAGTTGCGCTGCCTTTTACAGGCTGACTGTACAGACTTCTTAATTCTATTTAAAACCTTAAGAGGCCGTAGTCGATTTTGGAGCAAAAATTTTAAATTGAAAGATTTAGTCGTTGAAATTATACACGTTTTGTTACGTAATATCTAAATAACAAGTATTGGTTTCTATTAGCACGTCTTCTCATCTTGCCTTTTAATAATGAAGTCGCAAGCGTGCGTCACCGGTAATATATGAAAACAAGGGACAGTTTTTAAAAATTCATCAAAAATTTATGGTGGTATATTATACAAATTGATGTATAAGAATAGTTTCAACAAATGTTGTAGATTGTTTAAGTATCAAAATTACGTTGAAATTAAGTCGATATTCAGAGAAATTGTCACTTGTTTTGAAGTAATTTCTGGAGAAAATTGATTTCGCCTAACTTTCATTTACACTACTTCAAAGTCATAATAATAAAAATGTAGTCTGATAAACGTCAAGTACAGGATATGTGTAATACAAAATTACCATGTTTAGCCGTCCAAACTTTACGAAATTTACAAATAAGAGCGACAAAATCAGTGCTTTACGCGCGTTTACCTAAACGTCCATCAGAAAAGCAAACATTACTAATTTAGTGAGTCTGTTTTCAACAAATTGATCTGATAAAAGGTAAGATAAGAAGATGCGCTAATAGAAACCAGTACTTGTTATTTCAATTAGGTAACAAAAGGTGTACAATTTCACCGACTAAATCTATCAATTTTACATTTTTGCGACTAAAATTGACACCGGCCTCTTAAAGAGTCACCGGCAAGCTCGGCCGAATTTCACCTTCCCATACAAAGGGAGTTTTGTTCTCATTTCAAAACTACATGTTGGATTGTAATGAAACTTTGCACATACAATGACGTGAGGGATATCTAGGTCTGTAACAAGTTTATATTGATCCAGTTGATAAAACAAATGAAGGAGAGCAAAAACGAGTTTTGTGTGAAAAACTTAAATTCGCTGTATTTTTTAACTATGGTATCTGAAGCTACATAAATATACCTTATTATTTTATTTTATTGGTTCAAAAAAATTACACAGCATTATAGTAGGTACTAATGCACTACGAAATTTGGGACAGAAAGTAATACATACAAACAAGGTACAGTATACAATATGGAACTAGGTATGTACAAAGTATATATTATACATGAGCAAATGAACAAATAATATAATATAACTCTGCTACTATTAGGGCAAATAATATAATTGATTTTGATAGTTTACTATTGTAAAATTAAGTTAAATTAATGCATGTCACGTTTGTGGTTTCAAATTCGCATTGTTTAGTTCTTTAGCACTAGATCTAGAGATAGTTTAATTGAATTGTACAAACAAGTCTTGTCTGAGCAACCATAATTATCTAATTTCAGTAGTGGAAACTGTTTTGGCTTATGTATGTATTTAAGTGTAATTATCTATATGTGTCATCTTTCGCTGTTTGTTTCCCATTATCAATAAATAAATAAAAAAAAAAAAATACATACCTAGTATGAGAGTTTATATCTTTATTAATACAAAGAGTATTACAAAAAAAATATAACAATTACACATAAAATAAATATTAAAACTAAAACTAACTACAATTATAATAACTAAAGCTAAAAATTAAAAATACCTATCAAAATTTTGTTCCCTTTTTAGGGTGCCCATCACGCAGGCAGCGTTCCCGCGCTGGATTGCTATAGCCGTATCTAGTATTATATTGTAAGTACAAAGTTTCAGAACAATCTAGCTCGTCGTTATAAAATGAGAGCGTAACTAGTAACTACCTTCGACCCTTAAATTGTAACTAAATAAAATTAAAATACAGTAGAATAAAAAAAAACAAACTGAAATAGATGTCAAAACAAACAATAAATATTTTTTCCCTAGTATTACAAGAAAATCAAGGTATTCCTAACCTTACACATACACACACGCTTTTTCACATTACACTCTAATGTTTTATATAAAAAACTTAATTTGTAAAACATGAGTGCTTTTAACCTATGTGTAAAGTTTAATAAATAAAATAAAATAAAATAAAAAATAAATGAAAACCGTCAATTAAGATCCAGTTCAGCTCGGCGTCACTTCAGTGAAAACTGGTGTCACGTCAGTGAAAACTGGCGTCACGTCAGTGAAAACTGGCGTGAATCCGCGCAGGTCGGGTAAAATGGCATGCTCTTGTGTTGGAGGCCAAGACTCATTTTGAGTCATCACGCCGAACTAGTAGTAGTTGAAACTCTAGATCCATGGGGTCCCAACACGCACAAGTTGTTTGCTGAAATCGAGAAGCGTCTGGTTGACGTAACTGGTGACCGAAGAGCTGGCGGCTTCGCACAACGTATTCAGCATTGCAATACAGCGAGGAAATGCCGCCAGCATCCTTGGTACAATGCCTCAAGGGCCTATTTTAGATTTAAGCTAGTTATTAATTTCGTTTACGTAGTACCACTGTATATATCTTGTATGTAAATAAATGAAAAAAAAGTAAGTATTAAGTAAGTAAGATCCAGTAACATTACAATACTTTACATTTAATAAAAAAAAACATGTGTTCCCTTATAGTAGTATCTATTGCAAGACTCAATAAATCCCAGTAAGTACCTATCCCTGTCCAGTCACACACAACTTTTTAACACACATTACGGCTCTACGAAACGCGCTAATTAGGTTCCTGAAATTGTTACTAAATATTTTCCTTTATTTAGTTCTTACGAGATTCATACACTGTTTGGATGCCAAAATGTTGAATTTTTTTTTAAATTCCCTAGCAGGTAGCTGTATCACAATACTAAAATAATTCCAGAAAGCATTCTTAGGCTCACACGCACACATTTTATATGAGGCTTTTTATATCGTGGTATTTAAGTTATTGAAAACTTTCAGGATTCATAAACTGTTTAGGTAAATGTCAAAATACTCAACTAAAATCAGTAAAATACCCTCTGGGATACTGGCCAGAGAGGTTAACCTTATACATAAGGTTCTACATAAAGTGACTGAAAAAACTTTAAATTATATTTAAATATTTTTTCTTATTTAACATACAAGATTTATAAACTGAAATAGATGGCAAAATAGTATTACAAATATTACAATATTCTCCAGTAAGTATCCTTAGGGAACAGCCGTAGAGGTTACACACACATTTTACATAAGGCCCTACATAACCTGCGCGGGCGCTCCGTGTTCCACTCAACCGCATTTGAACGCCCGAGTGCGGCGCGCGCGCACGTCCCGTCCGCCATCTTGGAATCAGACTCTGTGACAGTGTTTGTGTGTGTATGTGATTGTGTGTTTTGTTTTGGTAAGTGTCTAATAATTTTTATATAGCGAATCAAGTTTTTCGACAGTTTATATAGCGATGTGGGGATATTTCAGGTACATGAGGTAATTTTTATAGCTGAATTATTTTAGTAATTAGGTATAAGTATATTTAAATGTAGTAGCAATGAATTACAGAATTCATAGAGATTGAAAGGTGTTTTTGAAAGTGTTGTAACTACAATAAAGAACATGAAAAAATTTCAATATCGGAAGGAATTAAACATCTTTAAAGAATTCCTGAAAAGTTGCCATTTTTCAGTCCATTTGGCATTGAAATTTACAGGTAGTGTGGCAAGGAAATGTTTGATAATCAGCTTTTCTTTCGGTTATAAGTGAAAATAATACAATTGGATTCTTATAAGAAACTTATGAAGATGCTTAACTTTAAGATTACCTTAGCACTAGGCTGTTGTTTGGTGTGGTTATAAGCTTCAAGCTTTGTCAAATACTTATAATTATTTTTTAATAATATGTCATTCACTACGTATTTATTTATAAACCTGAGGTGCCTCTGCACCCTTAAGGATACAGTAAACATATTAACTTTATGATTAAGTATTTCAGTAAGAAATAAACCTGTTACAATCCTTTTTCATGTCGAAAATCTTAACTTGATATCAAAAAACAAGCTATGATGGTAAGCAACATTTTCTTATTTTTAATTGACTTTTATAAATACATATACCATGTATTTATGTATTTAAAGTAATTATCGAGCGTTCAAATCGAAGTAATTTATGTACGTATTGAAAATCTTGTTCGATGTTGTCGATCAGAAACGTTTTTACGTAAGCCGACGGAAAGTGGAGCGACTTAAGTAACAAGTCGATGAATTAGTGAAAAAAATATGACAATTACCTGACCTGAGGAAAAACTACGGAATAACAAGCACTAAGGAAAACTACAATACTTTTCAACAGTTCCTAAATATTACTTCATTCGAAGGGGTTAAATAATGAAGACATATTTTAATCGAATTATAACAGTTCTCAGTACCTATTATAGCTACAATATTAAGTTAAATTAGGCAGACGGACTGTAATTCCTTCCCAATTCAATGAATCAAAATGGTTTAATCTTGCGGCATTTTTACAATCACTATAAAAATAAAACATTTTTATAATAATGTCACACTTTAAAACATAAAATCCATTACTATTATTTTCACGAGTAGCACAATTTGGAGTCAGACTTCTAATACTTTTCTTCGCTACTATTTTCTACTTTTTAATTCGCGTTGATGTAGAGGTATAAACTGAGAAAACTTGAGAGAAGGCGCGCCCCAAGCAATGGACTTAGATCATAATTATTTTGAACACTAGATGTTATGGGAAATCAACGAAAACGCAAAGTACTTCATGCAGTTGTTATAAGCACCACATAATTTAAAAGATTGCCACTTAAAATTACAAGCGCGTCTATCAAAAACCTACCAATTAGCCAAATAAAAACCGCTAAACATAAACCTTCCAATACACAGTCGTAGTTAAAATGACATAAAACTCATCATAGTCGTGGGAGCGAGTGTAACCTAGACCCGGTACAATGGGTCCCACACTTGGGCTTGGTTAGATAAAGTTTTTGCGGAGGTTATGTCAGCGGGTTTAGGACTCTTTGCTTATTGTTTGACATATCATGTTGATTATATGTTTCCTTATGTTTGCCGCCGTCGGCTCACATATTTGTACCCTTAGTACAATCATTCGATAGCGTGACGGACGTAACGCGTATGGGATTTTGAACAGCGCGCCAAGCGGGACGTTTTGGAAACATAATCCCATACAAAATGAGACTTAACGCAAACACTATAAAATTAACAGTAGGGATACTAATAGGTATAGTAAATATCAAACTGATAGTGACAGCCAAAGTAGCCAAATGAATAGGGAATATTACGTGAAACTGCGTAGGGGGCGCCAGGGCGCCACTACCACAATCTGAGGGTCTAACGTGAAACAAGAAAATTTCTTTATCTAACATCTCTGTCACTCTTGCATATTCGAGCGATAAAGAGGCAGATAGCGAATTTTCGGATTCGCGTTTCCCGGTAGGTCCTAAGCAAACCGCCTTGATGCATCAATATCATATTTTATTATCTGAAAACTTGTCAAAAACCTGTTAAAGGTACTGTATGTATAAGTTACTCTATGGTTTACTAAAAAGGCTAGTCCTGCACTCTGGTGGCAGAACTTTGCAGTAATATCCCCTAGCAAATCTTAGTTACCTACCGCAGAAATATTTTATTCTTATATATTTGGTAACTTTACACGTCACCTATTTGATGCTGACTGTCGTCGAAAAAGAAGAAAAACAGCTTACTTCGGACATATCTACAGAAATACCAAATATTGAGAAGTATAATAGAAGGTAAAAGAGGTAAAGGAAGACCTAGAACAACATGGAGTAACAATATTAGGGATTGGACCGGTACCAAGGACGCCGCCACTCTTTCTAGAACGGCAAATAGTAGAGAAAACTTTCGCACCGACATCCGATAGGATATGGCACCAGCAGGGCTAAGATGATCAGTTTTTTGTCATCTAGCATCATGCCTCTCACGTTCTTACAAGTATGTAAGTGCGAAAGTGACGCATGACATGACAGGTGAATAAAATGCGATCATGATACCGCCGCAGAAGTAGTAGTAGTCGAAAAATAATGATTAAGATTCATGCCAACATGCAACACATAACGCATACGATATGAAGCGCGCTGCGTATGCGCATGAGTTAGAGTTAGAACAAGTACACTCTATAGTCTATACCGATTTGTCAAGCGAAGTGTAATAGTGCAACTAGTTTCAAAAGTTGGATTCATATAATTTGAACTAATATGTATAAAGCAACTAGAGATCAAAGTAGAAATTACAATTTTAACAACATCAATAGATTCAACAGCGATATATAAACTTGTATGCTGACACACTTCGACTCGAATTGAATCCTCTGTTGTCTAACAAAACGAGGTGGTTCCGTACCCAAAGGGTAAAAACGGGACCCTAATATTACTAAGACCCCGTTATCCGGCTCTCTGTCTGTCTGTCACCAGGCTGTGTCTCATGATAGCTAGACAGTTGAAATTTTCACAGATGATGTATTTCTGTTGCCGCTATAACAACAAATACTAAAAAGTACGGAACCCTCGATGGGCGAGTCCGACTCGCATTTGTCCGGTTTTTTTTTCAAACTGTATGTCACGCTCGCGTACAAAATACTGGACATGCTGATCCTCGTTTTACATTGATTTCCGAAAAAGAGCAATTACGACTACAGTATGGATATGATGGTCGTTCTTGTCTACGTGACAGCCCGATAAAACGGTGTTTGTCATTTTCTGTCCCGCGGTGTTAAAAAGTGACAGTTATTTTATTAGGTGGATAAAACCATCCATAATACGCCTGCTGAGGGCCAAGTAGGCTTGAACTCACTACCATTCCTTTTTGTGTGAAGGATTAAGGGTCGAACCAAGCTAAATCTGCATGGATTACAATGACAAAGTGTGGCCATGTCATCATTCATGTTAAAATTTTATGAAAATATTACATTTATAATTACCTCCCTATTCTTAGTTCCGTTGAAGTCGATGCAAAGTTAGCTTAAACGGATTCTAGTTTCATAAAAAAATTCGGAAGTCTGAAAATACTTCAAATGACGCATTTGCCAATACTTATACAAATGTTGAACAAAACATAAATAAGGGCTTAATGCAGCCTGGAAAGATAACTAGTTCATTATTATAGTGGTAATGTCAGAAGTTTCGCTAAATCCCTAGATCCCAGCGCGCCGTGTTTTAGAAAGTGGCGGCCATTGAGGTTTTTTTGTCTCGTTTTTTCGTTCGACAAAAAGCAATCGAAAGGTGTCGCTACTGAGTGAGAAATGTTAGGTTATGAATGGTGTAGATAGACCAGTAGTGCACAGGTCAAATAAATATTTAAATTGACCAATTAATTATCAATAACTTGCGCTCTGTGTGTAACTTTGTCAATCAGCAATCGCCGACTCCCAAACTTCTACTAGTACCTACTAATCCACCATATTAGTACTCTTACATTTATTTATTTATACAAGGAATTAAAATAAAAAGAAGGAAGGGCTATAAAATATTAGTTTAACTTTTTAAATAACAATACAGAGCCAATTATAGGAACTCCCAAATAGAAACTGAATATAATATGTTACACATTTAACTTCCATCAAAGAGAATAATAGATATAGAGTGCTCGCTCCATACATCAGTTTTGTTACGAAAAAAACTATTATTTTCATAGTCGACATCTGAAGTGTCAAGTAGCGGAATTATCAGTACAGCTACTCGACATTAGATGTCACATGTGTCGCGACTGACGAAAAGTGTATTGCTCAACAATTTGCAACTGATATTATAAGCAGAAGGAGTTGAAAATAGAGTTCCGCTTAATCCGATTATAATATTAGCTAAAAATCGTTGAGCATTAGAATTTCCGTTCGTCGCGACATCTGTTGTCGAGTAGAAGTACTTATAATTCCGCTACTTGACGCTAGATGTTGTCTACGAAAATAATAGTCGTTTTGGTAATAAAACTGATGTATGGAGTGAGCACTATATTTTTTATTTATTTATTTATATTTTTATTCATTAAATATATACGACAAACTTTTCACTATTTCTAATTATACATTTTAATTTAAGCCAGCGTTTAAAGACATAGTGTGCAGTAACAGCCCAAAAAGACCGTGGCCTGTGCTAGGGCTAGTTACAATATATGTGACACAATTTTAGAGAGCGATCGGATTTTGGATAAACAATTTTCTTATAATATAAAGTTTACTTAGTCAATTAAAAAAGCTTAATTAAATAAACATGCATTACTGGTATTTTTTATTTTTATGTACGTATTTATGTCTACTTAATTCTCTTTTCCTCTATTCACTCTGTTAGTAAATGAATTTAGGGACAAAAAGTATTTATTACAGGTTATAAACCACATAAATGCCAAGTTTCATGCAAATCATGCATATTCGCCCAGTTTTTTGCGTTAAACATATAAACATGCAACATGCAACCTTTCACATGTATGAAATTCAGTGAATAAACGTCCAATTTAATTTTTCCGTACGTGGTTAGGATATCCTGTTTTAACGTAAATGTCTGTGGGTCTCGCATCGGTCTTTTTAGCCATCAAAAACGGTGTCTCTCCGGTGTTACACCATAAATCGTCTGCTACAGACGATAAGGCCAATGATGATGTAGATATAGAGTGATACTAAGAGAAGTTTGCAACGATTTTGACAGCACACGCAGTGAAAGTGTTATTTATACGTCATAATTTCATAGCAGTTTGACGTTTAAAATAACACTTTAGCTGCCTATCAAAATCCCTGCAGACTTTTCTTGGTCTCACTCAGAATTACTATCCGAGTATCCGTACCTTCATTTAACTAAGAAATATTTGTGTAAAATTACTGCCGGGGGTGAGACTTAAACCCTGACTTGGAACTCGGGTAGCCGTTTAAAAAGTGTAACGCTCTTATGGTAGATGTCGCTAGGGTCCCCTAGACCCATATGGTGGAAAGATTCGCTGGCTATGGATGAGATCTTGGTGGCTCAGTTGGCAGAGCGCTGGAGTATCCAGAGGCTGTGAGTTTTTTACATTTGTGACGTTTTCAACCAAAAGGTCACAACCAACCACATTGTCGCTTGTTGATAAGGTTGATTTCTAAGTGAAGCTATATGGAAATAGCGCCTTACTGACAAGCGACAATAAGTACCCTTTTGGTTGAAAATGGCACATTTATTCTAAGCTTAATAGCATCGTTCGCAGACTCTTCTGTGTATATAGGTAGGTATAAACTGAAATAGATATCATATATTAAAGAAAAAGTGACGAAGCCCTCTAGTGGTGAAGGCCGGATTCGAACCGGCATCTTTAGCAATCCGGGCTAACGCCTTGAACCCCCTAGGCCACCCCGCCACGGCGGAACCGGTTCCAATTTCTCGACTATATGCCATCTTACTAAGACTGCGTCTTTGACCAACTCTAAGGGCGAATAGTACGCGCCTGCACCTATACGAATTCCTTACGGAATTACGATATATCGAGAGAGATTGGTGTAGGTAGGTAAAGTCAAAGATTTTACTTTCAGTACCATTTCGTACCTTTGTCACGGTGACAATCAGTATGAAAGCCGCTAGGGACCTCATTCTATATTGTCACTGAGACAAGGTACGAAATGGTACCGAAATTAAATTCCTTGATACCTATTTTACCAAGTAATTTTTTTTATAGTGGGGAAAAAATATTGGTTTCCTGTACCTAATCAGGCGGCCCAACCAAGGTGACAATCGCTATCGCTTCGCCATTGAATCGCTTTGTGCCTCTCTATTACTCTTCCATATTAGTGTGACAGTGACAGTTGCGTTTCGTTCGCTACGGAGCGTTAGCGATTGGCATGTCGTCAACGGGGCCAGTTCATTATGAACTTAGCTATAATATCCGTTTGTATATCAATTTTGGCTTAGATAATAAGTAATTTATTACTTTTACATATCAATGTCACATTTGAAAATTAAATTAGCTAACGATAAAATAAACTAAACATTAAAACTAAACTTTACCTAATAAATCTTAAAGTAAACAGTTTGGCTAGTATTTAAATATGGCGTTGGTCCATTCTACTCTATCTTTTGTCGTCGAAAGAGAAATTCACAGTAAGCACGTGTCGCCTTTATGTAACTAGTTTTTGTAGTTGTCGTTATAAAGTGAATGTTTATCTAAAAACTTGGCAATTATTAAAAAACTGGACGATGACAGGTTGTCACGAAATATAAACAAAATATTAGTTACCCTTACTAGAAAGGTAAACTCGAAATACCTTTCTACTTTTTTTTTTGTAATAACATAATTATATTTTAATAGGAAATATATATTTTAAATGCACACGGTCGTTTGCTTTGATAAATTATAAACAAGAGTAAACTGTTGTGTCTTACCAAAAATGTAAGTATAAGAACTTACTTCTTCCTTTTTTGAATTACAATAATAGGGTTGTTGACACATGTTGAATTGTGTAACTAAATCTAGTCAAATAGATCGTAAATGAGCAATCTTGCGTCTTGTTTATTTTGCCCGTGGAACAAATTAACAAGAAATAGATCACAAAATCACCACTGACCACATTTCTCACACTGGTTGGATTCGCTTGACAACTGTGCTTACTCGACTCTGGAAGTAGTTCTGCCGCGTAGGCGCAAGTCGGGCGTTTACGTTGCGCATGCACGGATTCGAGCGAAGTAGGGCGCGCTGCTGTGGGGAAGGAATTGACACAAAAAAATAACTAAAATACACACACACACTTTTTAAAGCAAATATGATATTCAATAATTGGTAGACTATAAAATAAAACTATGAAAACGGATTACATCCAGTATATTGAATTTATAACACATCCCGACATTTCGAACCCTTTACAGCGTTCGTGGTCAACGGGTAACTGAGGAAAAATTGTAAACACCATCATCACTACTACCATTACTACTTTACTATTACCATTATTACTTTATTATTATTACTACTTTCATTGGTAGACTATAGTTTACCAATGATGTATACAAATATCCAAACGTACCATATGTCTGATTAGACCATTTTTAACAGATTAAAAGCTACTTAATTTTTTTAAATTACGTTAGAATTGTTTATAAGAACAACACAGTGTACTGTGTCTGCCTTAAAACAGCCAATAAATACTTGTCAGAGCACTTCAAAAGCCTTTAAAAAATCAATATGAAAGGTAAAATTTCAGGAATATAAATATGTAGGTCAATGTACATATTAGAGAATAGAATAGAATAGTTTTTATTCGTAAACACACATACAATAGACATACATAAAAAGAACATAGTGAAAATAAAGTGTCACGAAATGGCCCCATCTCAGCATGCTGCTGGCAACTTCCAGCGCTGACCTTCCGATGAGACCATCAAGTGAGAAATAATCACGGAAGGTAACAGACAAAAAGAAAGAAACATATTCACGACAAGGTACCATGACCAGCCACTCCTACTAAACTATTCAAGAAACAAATCGCCAGACCGAAACACATGACCCAAACATCTTCGATGCACAAAATCACTACCAGAACCCATGACGTCAGTTCGCAGTCCAATGCGTACTGGTCAATGAGTGCACCAAACAGACAGAATGAAGCCGTCAATGGATGCATGACCTATACGCTCGACAGATTGAGTAAAAACACCAGCTGATGCCAGCAGTGCATAACTGGAACTGTGGCCCATGTAGCATAACTTGAGCAAAACGCAAAACTACTGCAGTTTCCTAAAATATGTGTCTTTTCATAAATATTGCAATTTAATATTTTTCACTACCTAGAATAAAGAATAAAAGAATAAAGATCATTTATTTCAGCTAAGGGTTACAGACATACCAGGGGTCTCCGCACTAGGCAATGCCTGTATCGCGGGAAACCAATTACAATCTAAATATCAGAGCTGTTACAATTAAAAACTATCATTCATACTTCATATCATCAAACTACCAACTAAAGCTTAATCTAGACACAATATTGAAACTAAATTTTGTTAAATATGGCTTCTGTCTCGGCATAATTTTGTGAGTGCATGCAGCAGTTTGAAAAACAGTATCTATCGATTGTTATGACCAGACATGCAAAGTCTCCGATCAAAGGTAAGTTTTAAGGAAAAATCATGGCCATACGTCTATTACTTTAATTAAGTACCCACTGATTATGCAAATTTGCCTTGTCTCTTTGGTTTCGTCGTTTTCGATATGAAAGGCACCAAGCATAATTTTCATCCCTTTGTTAACACTCTTCTATAGGTATACTTCTTCTTCTTCTAGTTCTTCTACTAGCTCTAGTTTAGCCTAATTGTGGCGGAAGGGTAACTACGGAACCCTACACTGAGCATGGTCCGACATGCTCTTGGCCGGTTTTTAGTAGCTCTTATTTGTATAGGCAGTTCCAATTTTATCCAGTAATCTTCCGGATTATATAGTAAGTAAGTAAGTAAGCAAGCACTTTATTAGCGTTAAATGCGGTTAACCAAAGGTCTTAAACATTATAAATTAAAAAAGTATCACACATTTAGCTGAATTGCAGCATGCAAAAATATACACCTCGCCTTTGTACCTAAATTTATATGAATTTCATGTTATCAATTTTTGTTTTGTACAATAAAGTGATTTACTACTACTACTACTACTACTATACACCTAAATCTAAAATCTCTCACAACATGCAATATGTACACAAGCTATATACAATTAACATATCTAAGAGTTGAGAGCAAGAAAAACAGAATTTAAATCATTAATAATATGGCTAGAATTTAGCTAAGAATTTGATTTTATTAATATTAATATTATAAATATATAAGAATATAGGAATAGGTATTATAATGAGAGATTGTGTTCATCATCATCATCATCATCATTATTTAGCCACCTTCAGTTTGCAGCTTCAGACTATTATCTGAATAGTATGAGTGGTCACGATTTGTAATCGTTGATCCGTATAGGGATTTAAATAATTTGGTTGTTAAATACTTTTGCCATGATATGTCCAATGTAAAGATAACTCTAAATGACTTAATGATTATCGTTATATAGCAAGGCTTGAACTAAAAAAAGCAAATAACGATCAGTGTGACTAAAATAAAAGCTTGTAAAATAAAATTAATTAATTCTTGTAAAATGTCTTGATCGTCAGCGGCAACCTAGCAAACATTCCGCCTGATGGTAAGCAGTTACTGTGAATGAAACCCCAAGGGTGACTTAAACTTTTTTTTACTTTATGTAGCTGACTCTTCAAAAACCCTGTTCACTCCCTTTTTAGAAGACATCATACTTTGGTCCTTCGAGAAAGCAAAAAATAAAATTCGCGGGAGGAAATTCTTCTAAAGTACGGTTACAGACTTTAATTGTTGATCCCTCTAAGGTTCAATCTAATTTGGTTGTCAAAGCAGTATGAAATGTCCAATGCAAGGTAAACCCTAAATGGCTCAACAATTAAAGTCCGTGACTGTACTGTGAGGTGAGGTAAGGTGGATAAATTATGAATGGTACTCATTCATAATTTCTCCATGCCATTTCGAACCTCACTGTACAAACTATTCACTGAAGCAACGCAGGACTGGCCACGGAGGATGCGGCCACGTGGGCCATGCTCCAGTGGAGTATGATGTTTGATTCGCACAATGGCTGCCTCAAACATTGACGCTCAGCTGAGTCTCATGCAGAACCGTTTTGACTTTGATTAGGTAGCTCGCTCAAATCAAGCGATTCGGTTATTGAGTTAGCTTTTTTTATTTACTTGCCTCGGTAAACTCGAGTCATGCAATGGAGTTTCGCTTTAAAGTGAGTAGGATGTCACTGATACTGAAATTGATACTTAACTAAACGAAGGTGGTTGTTAAGAGTGCCTAGTATACCATTCCTACGTGACGTTTAATTTTTTCTTCACTGTTTATTGGATCTGATGCTCTTTAGTCGTATTTAACCACGACAGTACGAAGTTTAAGGTTTGTTAGCAACATTAAAAATAAACTTATAAATATGTGACAACATTGATTTTCGTTACTATAGCGACCTCTTCAATTCTAGCCTTCAACATGTAACGTGCTTCTTAGAATAAATCCCAATTTTTCCATGATTTTCATCTTATAACCATTCCTACTCTCCACCTGACCCAGGCCAAGACCTTTCCAAGGTTCAAATGCATCGATATTCTCCAAAACAGATTGACCAAATTAATTACGGGTTTATGTAAAATAGTAGTGATATGTTAAACATTGTTCTCGAATAAGTTTTACTTACAAGAGTGCCTCAATCATTTCGGCATAGGATTTTGAATATTTTTTACTTTATGTCTTATTTATTTTTAACTGGCCAACTTTTTTCATAGTATCACGCTCTTGTTCCATCTAAAACCACGTGGGGCATGCTCCACTGGAGTAGGACGATGTTTGATTCGCACGATGACCGCGCATGCATCCGAAAATTGACGCTTAGTTGAACGCGGCGTGACGCATCGACGGACGGTTGACTGTCTATTCAAAAGAGATTATGTGTCTTTTTTATTATGTAATACTTGTTCTTTTATCGAGTATATCTATTTCAAGTAGATGTAGAAGAAGACGAACGGTTAATGAGTTCTTTCGAAAGAGGTGACGACACTGTATGAATGAAGGTTTTGCCCTCTTAGGTTCACGTTACAGAAGCCTTGAATTAGGTCGATGGCATGGTCAATTGTGTCCTGAGTGTTTTAATATATTTGAGGTTATATAACATATGAGGTAAGGTAGGCTTGATGGTATGAGGCTTTTGATTTTCCTTGCCTGTTTGCTTCTGTAATGCCAAGGCTTGCCACACTACATGGTCTTTAGGGCGTCTCATCACGTGGCCATCAGTGAAGCCTACTCGTCGTGACTTTATCTGTGCATGGATGCAACTTTGCCTGTCCATGGGTGCAACTTTGTCTGTGCATGGGTGCAACTTTGTAACTAGAGTTAGACCGAGAGAAGACTGCAACGATTTTGATAGCATACGCAGTGCTAGTGTTATTTTTACGTCATATTTTCATAGAAGTTTGACCTTTACAATGACACTTGCACTGCGTGTGCTATCAAAATAGTTGCAGACTTATCTTGGTCTAACTAGATCTGTGATGTACTATTTTTTAAAGTTTTGTTTCACGTTTTCTATAAACGATTCTCACTTCTCACCCCCTGGGGCTGAGAGTTCTTTTTCTAGTCCTATTCTAAGTTGCAGATAGAAGAAACAATACAAATAAATCCGTAATTTCTGTAAGTTTCAACGTAATGATAAAAATAATGACAACGATTAGATAACAATATCGACAAATTCATCCGTAACAACCTTAGGCTAAAGCATTGATAATTGTCAGCAGGGCTAGTAAACAAATTACGAAACTAACTTTTTATGCACAAAAAGACTTAATTTATATAAAAATACTTGTCGCTTACTGCATTTTGAAGACTTTTTGTTCTACTTTTGTTAAGTTTTATTTCGGTCAATGTAATCGAATCGTGATGGATAGATGAAGTAACAATTAAATGGTGGATTACACTAACATAAATTATAATTATACAGTAAATTAACGACATGGGGTCTTGTGATGTTAAAAAAATATTTTTCTCAAAAATGGACGGCAAAGTCGACGTTGCCGGTTGAAAAGTAGGTCGCGAAGTGCGTTGTTTATGGTCAGTCAAAAAATTAAAAAGTTAAAAACATTGCAGTCTCGATTTCGGGACTGCAATGTTGCATACAAATTCCATTATTTGTCGAGTTCCAAATGAAAATGCAGGCATAGGTCCATTAAACAGCCAAACAGATGATCAGTACTTATAATTATAATGTTGGTACCGCGACTATTTAGGTGTCTCAAATAGGTTGGCGTATTTTTAGCAGAAAAATACACTTCAATTTTTATTAAAAAAATAAAACGGCGGAGGGAATATATACATAAGAACGTTGCTTCTGTAAAATATTTCTATTATATTTGTATTTATTGCGCCATTTTTGAGAAAAGCACTATATATGACTCGGCTGGAAGGCTACTTGCTGGCTTCGGATTCAATTAAACGGACTCCCAAGGTCGTCCGTTTAAAACGAATACTCAGCCAGCAAGTAGCTACTTCCGAGCCTCGACAATAATGTACTATTATTATGTTAACGTCGCTGGAAAAAGAGATCGTAGAAATGAATTGTGACTGCGTAATATTAGAGGACCAGAATCAAAAATGCCGTTGAGCCTTTATTTATTTTAATGTTATTGTACAACACTGTAGTAATAAATATCAGATTAGGGATAAAAATTTCGGAAAAAAACAAATGTTTTTTCGGGAATTTTACAAAATTTCGTTTTTTCGGTTTTTTTCCAGTTCTATTCAGAAAAATTAAATACGTCACACACAATGCCACTGATGAGTGATGACAGTGTTAATGCCATAAACAAACACATAAGACATGCAACCTTAACCTATCTGTTTAAATTCCTAATTAGGTATATTGAAAAATACATTGTTTTTTCGAAAGAAACTTGAAAAAACCGAGCCTTTTGAAAAGAGTTTTGAAATTTCGAGCTCTTCATCCACCATCTTAGTACGTAGTGGGTAAAAATAAGACACAAAAGGAAAGGTTTAATGCTTAAAAGCATTTTTACTAGACAATATTCAACAAAGCAGGTGCAATCAGCAGTAGTTGCTAAGTATTAGTAGGCATGGTGTTAAAAATATTCTGCACGCACTTTAAAAAATAATAATTAGGAGACATCTTACACAGATCAACCTAGCCCCAAACTAAGCAAAGCTTGTACTATGGGTGCTAGGCGACGATATACATACTTAATTACATAGAAAACACCCACGACTCAGGAACAAATATTTGTGTTCATCACACAAATAATTTTCCTTACCGGAATTCGAACCTAGGACCATCGGATGCCATCGGCTTCACAGGCAGGGTCACTACCCACTAGGCCAGACTGGTTTTTAGTGACAAAGTTGCATTCATATCACTTATAACACTTTTTATTTACGTGTAACTATTATTTGAAAGACGTAGTTCTGAGGCAAAATATTTTCATAAATGGAATAAGTTTTTGGCAAAAATTTAATTTTTGGTACAAGCTTTTATCACTGACTGTAGGTACCTACTTTTCTTTCCACAGGCAACTAATACTCATCAAGGCAATTCTAACAATTCCAAACACGATTAGGTTGCGTTGTTTTATCACAGAGTTCCCAAGGCCACCCCCTGTCTCCATCATAAGATCAGCTCGGTGGTACGATAATATTTCGTTGTCACCCGACTTACATTATGTATGCACATTTTCAGCTACGAGTACATCGGAAACCGGAAAGTGGGTCAAATTTAACTTGCAAGATTTGATTACAGACAAACAACGGGACAGGTGAAACTAAATAAAGGCTTGTAAAATTGAACAAGGTGTCATGTAAGATCATGTCAAAAAGCTAGTCCACTAATACTAGGTTTACCCTACTTTATAATATCATTATTAATACAGGGCGTCCGCAAAAAAACCCGCGACCTCGCGTCAACAAAAAACCTTCTTAACCAACCGACCTTTATTTTTTGCCCACTGCTGGGATGCTCCGCGATGGCCATTTGGGGTCAACATTAGGAGGGCAAGACCATGACTTAGTTTAAATGGATTGTGCAAGTCTTAAAATTTGGGAACACTGGAGTGGGTGATGCGAAAAAATAATTACTGTCAAAAATCGTGGGGTAGTCACACAAATCTCTGTTTTGACATTTTGCTGGGACGTCAGTTAGCCGCGACCATGACCAGTGAAACCTGTGTCGAAACGTCGGTAAATAAAGGTAAAAATATAAATTCGCGATAGACCCGTTCGTAAATGTGATTTAATATGTGTTCAAACCGCGAAAGTTTAAAATGTTATACTGTCAAAAAGTTTTGAGATTAGATCTTAATATTAGTTACTCTCATTTTTTTCTTATCAATACTACAATAGTATGATCCGCCGATGGTTACACTGCAGCCTACTGGCATGTTACTCAATAACAACACGTTTCTAATTATCAGTGTAAATCACTGCAAAATTTTATTTTGATCTTCGAAAACGAAAGCAAAACGATAGGTTATTCTAGGAATGTTTAAGTTGCTTTCTGTTAATTCGATATTTAGCGATTATATTCCTAAATCTTTAACACAAAAAGTTAATTCTATAAACAAAACCTGTTGCGGACAATTTGACACAAATAAGAAAATTAATTTTGTTTAAGATTCTCGAAGCAATCAGAATATACTATTACTAAAACCGTAAACGAATGTAATTACTTTTGAATCTCCACTAAATTAACTAAAATCCTAATTAAATCTATGTAAATGACTTGAGATCATCTCGAATGTTTTAATGATTTAATCATTAGCCACAGTGATTAGATTGGCCAATCGATTACAGGCCAAGTTCGAACCCAAGGCCATTTCGTCAAAGGTTTTTACAGAAATCTATAATTTATGTAGTTCATGGAGTTTGTTGAATTTGTTGCGTTAGTTTCCATCATAGTTTTTGTAACCAAATACTAAGGTATAAATACTTAAATAAGTAATTATACCTATATTTAAAGCAATGATTATAATTATTGATTGAATTGCCTAGCGTGGTACGGACATGTAATGCGGAGGGATAAACGTCATGTGACGAGAAAGGTATTACGAATGAATGTGGAGGGAAGTATCGGGAGAGGAAAACCGAGGAAAAGGTTGCGACGAATGCGAGTGAATGATGAGATGACGGGCGAGAGATATGGAAGGAGGTATGGAAGGAAAAGACATGCTGCGCCGACCCCAAATGAATGGAATAAGGGTAAGCGAATGATGATGATTTAAAGCAATAATTACAATAACTGATCGTAGTGATCGTTTTAAGGAAAACAAAATGTGGTATTTTTTTATAAAAAGGGACCTTATTGTCGATGGCGCTTATGCCATTATAAACGATGCTCCGATATAAATACAATGCCGCGCGACGCTGTGCAGCGTAAGCGCCTTCGACAATAAGGTCCCTTTTCTTAGAAAATGCCCCAAATAAAATGTAGACTTTGATCTTAAAAGATAACGATCATCCTTTTTGTAATATCTTTCATTAAACTTTATTTCTTAATTAAAATTGTATGTTTTGTTCTCTTCTATTATGTGTACACATACATCAAACTAAATAGTTATCTTTTTATGACATTCTTTTTTTTTTTCGCACACATTTCTTTATTACATATAATTCAAAGAACAAAGCAAAACTACATAAAACAGTGCTTTTATACGCGGTAAAATGACCCTAAACTAACCCATAAAACTTAAAATTCCTACGGGAACCGATTCCCTATTTTCCCATACAACAATGAAACTTCATATTATTACTATCGCATACGCGCGTTTATGTTTAAACCAGTATATATACGTAATTTTAAAACTATAAGTCCTAGCAACATACTTCAAAGACAATTATTGCAGGTAATTGAATGGAAAATGTTTTGTTCATTAGCAACTAAATTCCAAAAAAAAAAACAGTTAAAAATTCTTAATGGGACAAAAAAGTAGGGGAAAGCGGAAGAAACATTCACAATACAAGTTGTTTCCATTTTTTTTTCTTAGCGACATGCATGCCAAGATTCATGCTTTCTTGTAGATGGGACTATTATTTTGAAATATGTGAGGGAAATGAACCGTACTGTACTATACTTATTATCACACCAGGACCCACTTATACTGGATGGCCGAATGAAAGCATTCAGAACTCCAGGATTCAAAATGGCTGCGCTGACGTCACGCCGGAAACGGCTCCGTTTTGAATTTGGAACGGTCGAGCGCGCAATGGCGGAACATCCGGTGAAGACGTTACAATGACTGCGCCGTAGATCGGTGACTATTGATTGGATATTGTTTGAAACGGATGCTACAGTTAGGGAAAGGCTTTCTAAAAGTAAATAAGACAGTAAAGTATAAAGGGCGCGTAATTTTGAAGCGCATTGATAATAATCGAATCGAAGACACCAAACTCACAAGCGATATTGAACCTTTAGAACCTTGGAGAGACTTTGCTTCATTGTGAGTGCCCTACGGCTTAATACAATGGGTTGTGCCCTGAAGAATTGTTTGACATGATGCCAACGGCCGCCTTCTATCACCGCACCGCTCGCCGTCGGCAGGGTGTTAATTCTCACACCCTAGAACCTAAATGGTCGCGCACTGTGAGGCTTAAGATAAATTTCCTCCCGCGGACGATCCGGCTGTGGAAGTAGCTCAGTGCCGATTAGCCATATTGTTGCTGTAATCAAAGCCCTACGTGACAGTATTTTCGAGGCATCTTCACCACTTAGATGGTTGGCAGTCCTCAACTGTGCGTTTCTCCAGAAACTTCCTGCCTCGCACAGCTAAACTGTGGAATGAACTGTCGCCTGCGCTATTTTGGGAGCAATACGACCTTCAAACCTTCAAGAAAAGAGCGCACTCCCATCTTAAATGCCAGCAACGCATTTACAACCCCTCTTGTGTCTATCGGCGACGGTAATCGCTTTTCATCTGGCGATTCGTCTGATCATTTGCCTCCTATATCATGAAAACAATCTCAATCTTGGAATTAAATATCTTGTTTGGTTCTAAGCGCCATTTGCACCAACCCACTAACCCGGGGTTAACCGGTTAAACCATTAACCCAATGTAAAATTGTATACTGATAACCATGGTAACACCAGTTTTAACTGGTTAACCCTGAGTTAGTGAGTGATGCAAGTGGCCCTAAGAAGTCGATTTGTAGGTCAATAAGTAAACTGAGATTATCTTAGCATATAAAAACATAAGTTTTATCCCACTTCCACAGTAGCCGTGATTGTGCTACTGAACGATTGAAGTATGACCGCAGTCGGGATTGTAATGGGCCGCTAATTGTGTGGTTAAAGTAAGGAGGGGAAAGGGTTGTCGATAATTATCATAATATCAAAGAGGATATAATATTATAGAGCGGTACTGTCATAGTAAATTTTGTAACCACAGTAAACACTGCCATCTATCGACACACTTTAAAACTAAAAATGAAAATTTATAAAAATACGATAAAATGTATTTAAATATGGATAAATGATTTTTTTTATTTGCATTAATTATTTTTCTAATTTTGACCCATGTTCTTTCACTGATATGCGTTAAAATTGTTTAATAACAAATGAAACCGTCAACGCCCTCTATACGAGAGTAGGCCAAAGGTAGTAGCGACATCTGATCGAGAATCAAATTTTCGTGATTTTCGAGGCACGTTTTCTCCTTAGACTGTATCCATCTATTACGGAGTTATATCTATGTTTGAAAATATTTAGATCAATACGGTTTCACTCACTATTGTTTTTATCGCTTTTGGCGACATGTTTCGGATTCGTCGGGAATCCTACCTCCATAATTATCACATTTAAAGGAAAAAATAGTAGTATTGCTTGCAGACGTATCTTCTGCTTGATAAAGAATAGTTTAATATATTTAAGTCAGTTTTAGAAAGTAGACTACTAAACTGGTAGACGATAAGGTAATTAGTGACTTTTAAAATAGTTACACTCTGGTTAACTCTATACCCACAGACAACATTCACCACACCAGCTTGTAAAGGCTCTGTTTGTACTTCAAAAACTGATGAGAAAGTTGCATTTATTTATGTGTGGCAAAGTAATCTGATGCAAAATTTTAGTTGTTTGCTCATGAGTCATGTTGACTGATATAATTGCCTTTGTTTGCTCATGTTGGCCGACAGAATTGACTTTTAAGTGATGATTTAGAATGATAAATATTAATCATTCATCGTGTTCTACAATTAGTATCTTCTCCGGGTTAGTGAGGTGAAAAATTTAGTGTTTCACTCGGGAGTTTTTTTAACCCTCGTGCCTTGAAACCCTCGCAACGCTCAAGATTCCACTTTTCGAACCACTTGCTATACTCATGGTTCAATTGGTAGTCTCACTACCTCGGATATCAATAGCACAAGGGGTTACACAACAGCTTTGCCCCCTTGAAAAACGTTCGCGAAATACTGGCCAGCCCTCTGGTCACCCAGTGGTGTCTATAGGGAATATTACGCAAAACTCTGCGTAGAGGGCATCACTAGCACAATTGCAGGGCCTACCGCGAAACACGAAAACCGACAGTTCGGTTTCTGATCACTCTTGCAGTCTTGCGGCTTGCCTATTCGATCGATAGAGAGGCAGATAACGAAATTTCGATATTCGCTTTTCGCGGTAGTCCATCTGTAAACAAACCGGCCTAGGAGCCTAGATGCCTCAATGTCATAGTGAAAACTTGTCAAAAAACTGTTTAATGTATAAGTTAGTCTATGGTTTAGTATGTTCACTAGTGCTGCACTCTGGCGGCAGAACATTGCAGTAATACTCCCTATTGAATATAAATCAGGTCAAAGTCTGCTAATCTGCTTCTGGCAGTTGTTATCGATAATTTAACCCCATCCCTATCGGGTAACAAATAACAGCAATCGGTGGCTACCGAATAGATTCAATATTGAGTTTCGATCCGATTTTCGAAATTGAAAAAATAGCTTCCGATTGTAATAAAGAATTATCGATCATTGTTTATGTTTTATAAATATGTATTAACCCTTTAGTTAATGATAGGCAAGGTGCAGAATACGTGTGGTCTGATTGTAATTTAAAATTACAATTTAAGTATTTACGTAGGTACTATTATTTTTTTCATTTATTTATTAATACAAAGCATAATATACATTCTAAAAATTATGACAGCGAACAAAGCTCCCTAAGGCTAAACTGCCGCTGTAATCGCTCTTATTTACTTTCAATATTATCTTATCTTATATACAGGGTGACCTTAGCCATTGGACAAACCCTGAAATCCCACGTAGGGTTACTTCTCAGGAATGCTCTAACATTAATTTTTTTTTTATTAGAACAAAAGACATAGAAAAGAATTTTCAAACAAAAAATAATTCCAATGATCGACCACAGAAATAAACATACGGTATTAATCATTGGCAGTGTTTTTGACAACTTGTTCGAAAATGTGCGGCAATGATGACATTGGTCAAAAGTCAGAATCTTATTAATGTCATAAATAAAAAAGATAATCAAAGGTAGAAGAAGGTTTCGTACTATTTATTACCTCAAGAGCTATTAACACATACTCGTACATCAGGCTGCTCCAAAGTAAAAATCTGTAATTTGTTAATTTCTTCGTAACCGCTACACCGGTTGTTATGATACTTGGTATACTGATTCTAAATACCCTAATGCATATGTACATTTCAGCTTTGTCCAATGGCTAGGAACACCCTGTATAATTATAATTTGTTTTTAAGTTTCAATGCAAAATAGGGGTAACATAAGTTAACACTTACATGTATATGTTTATCTATTGCGTATGTCTGTGGCGATGTAGCTCCTAATAAACCATTGAGTGCGATTTGTGATACGTAAAATATGATGGTTTGAGGCCAATGTCTGTCTGTTTGTGGTATGGTAGGATCGTAGCTGTCCAGCGGATGGGCCGATATTTTTACGTGAAAGCGTGTTTCCTTGCGGTGGTTAGCTATGACTGATACAAATCGCTTTTTTCCAAAATGATGTGCATTTTTGGCATAAAATGAAGTTTTTTGTCATGCAGCGAAGGGTTTTTTTTAAATATTAATTTAACAGTTATCGATTAAGGATTTGTGACATCATGGTTTTTAAAACTATTTTAACTTAGAATTTCTTATATGAAACTGTTATAATTTTTTTATTGTGTTTTAAAATTTAGAGTTATAAGCTTTCTTATGTGTGTGGCGGGTTTACAGTTTATTTACACCTCGGTTGTGTTGTATACGGCAGAAAATTTAGTCATGATCTTTATTATAAACAGACAAGAGGTGAATTCAACTTGAATAGTGATGGGAGTAGGGTGGTCAGGTTTTTTTTTAATGTTAGCGTGATTTTTGCGGAATGGGACCATAACCTACATTTAAACATTGTTGTTATGCTATAAGCTCTTTTTATCAAAGTCTAAAGAGTGGTAGCTAGTTGTCTATTTATTCATATCCTGCGTTTTTTCAGATAACCTATAATAAATATTTTTGCATCAAGCAACATTAAATCATTTTGTTATAGTCTTAAAACTAAAATTAGTATTATCGGTTATCTGCAGCACTCATACAAAATTAAAATGTACCTTATCCGCGGAAATTTTAACCTTTATACTCAAAACTTAAGAATTAGTACAATAACAAGAAAACAAATTTTATAATGCTTTTTAGCCATGCCAAATTTAACCTTGTCACTAAGAACTTAAGTATTATAAGTTAACGTTGTCAAAACTTGGTCCAGTAAAACTAAAACCATGTTAACAATGCTATTAAGCTACACAATTTTGAACTTAGTTTCTATAGGCTTAAGGTTGTTAGTGGATATTTATTATCTAGGTCGCGGAAGTGGTCGCGGTCTCAGCTGCCTTGATGACGATGAAGACCGCATTCGGACACTTCCTGCTTATTTGAGCTGTGATTTATTCAGATCAGGTTATTATTTGACACATTTGCAGGCGGAAAGTGGTATATCACTGAATCCTATCGCTTCGATCGGAGCACGGAGGCCAAGAGCATGTCGGGCCATGCTCAGTGTAGGTTTTTGTAGTTACCCATCCATCAAAATAGGGTATTAGTGGGTAAACCTGTAAATGACAAGCAAAAGGGAGTTTGTAGGTAGCATTTTTACTAAGGAGGGAAGATGTTTTCAAAAACTCAAAAACGGCTTAACCGTAGCCTTTAGCTGGAGGAACCCTAAAAATGTAGATACAGTGACAGGGAATGTATCATGCGGACTGTACACACTCGTCGAGAGAACCCGAGACAGACCGAGAACGAGTGTGTACATACTGCTTCCTTTTCTCCTCGTCTCGTCTCGCGGTTCTCCGACTGGATCGAAGCGGTAACCGACTCTAATAACCATGTAAAAAAAGTAGGTACATAAATGTTTATCAAAGTAATATACAATACATAGGTACATAAATCATTCATTTCTAACTCTATCTTAAGATTACAAAGTATCTAAAATCTACTCGTTTCTTTCGTGTGAATTTCCCATTAACACTTTCAAATCTTTAAAATTTCTTCAATCCGTCTAGATGTTTCCGTAGAAATCTTTTATCGTCATCGAAGTAGGTTAGTGTTCTGTTTATACATTAAGAATATCAAATACGGTTAGCCATCCTTCCGCTATAACTAGTTGGATTTTAGCGTAAGGGTGAGTGCATAATGTAATTTAAAATGTTTTTGCCTGCCGCGAAGTCTGCGCAAGAGTCCTTAAATAGGGTTGTTTCCACATGAATTTTATAACTAAATCTAGTTAAATAGATAGAAAATGAGCAATTTATCACAATAAATTGGGAATTAATTTTTACCAAGCAGAAACGTCTTCGATCGATGCTATTAAGCTTAGAATAAATTTAAAAGTGGAAAAATTACTGCCTTGGGTGATCCAGAGGCCGTGAGTTCAAGTCTCACCCAAGGCAGTAATTTTTCCACTTTTAAACTTAATAAATTGGGAACTTAAAAAATATATGGGAATAATAAATAAATTAAAGTGTACACGGAAAGAACATCTAGTCACTTTTTTCGGAAAATGAGATTTTCATCTCAAAATCACTCAAAATGTGGAGCTCTTAATGAACTATTAGTTATATCTTTTGCTACCACTGTATAATATATGTAACACAACTTATTTTTAGTTAAAAAAGACCTGGTCACGGAATTACCATACATTTTGACATGGTTCCAAAAAAAAATGTTACTTAAGTGACTATACCTAGACATGTTATTTCCGTGTACCCTTCAAATACAAGATTTCAAAGTTTATAAAATAATAACTTCTAAATAGGAAAAAAATAATGGTACCATTCGATTCCTTACATTTTATTAAAAAATATATTGTAATAAAAGCTCTGCCTTACAAAAGAAAGCCAGCCGCAGGCTTCGTATTTATTTAAGCTCAACCTGTAATTCACAAAGCTCTCCGAAGCTCTAGTTAGGTCTAGCCTTGGGCTATATTGTCTAAACCTAAACAGCGGACGGTGGGTGTTCTAACATTGACAGTGATATATTTTTTATGATAATATCAAAATAATACACAAATAACCTATTTTCATTGACGTTGTAACCGGAGGAGGGAAGTGGACCCTGATTACTTTTTCATAGTCCCATTTTACTCTCTTAAAAATAAACATTAGTAGCAACTAGCAAATGTTTATATAGACTAGATATAGACTTTTTCCGTTTTTTTTTAAATATGAAGTAAGTATTGAGTTTTGAGCGAACCAACAATTAAGAAAAAATATTTAAGTCATCATGGCATTATATTATGATACAAGTGCGTAAAATAGGAAAAATTGGCAATTAAAATACGACCGAAGGTGAGTTGCGAATTACCTATACGCACATGTATTGCACAACGTTTTACAGTACGTAATATATGGCCCTTTAAATTTTCGACATAGTTAAGTAATGTGCTAATTATCGCACTAATGCGGTAAAGTAGCACCAAATACTGTAAAAGTTTATCACACTAAATAGTAAAGCGTATTCATGTTCCATCAAAACTATACATTTTCATTGACTTTTGAGTTATAGTCCTAAAAAGAAAATAATAGTTATTTTCGATACAAGTGCGGAAAAGAGGAAATTCGAAACGAGTGGCGATAAATTAAAACACGACCGCAGGGAGTGTTTTAAATCGACACGAGTTGCGAATTACCTATTCGCACGTGTATCGAACAACGTTTTACAGTACATATGGCCCTTTAAACTTTCGACATATGCACGAAATATGCTCATTTACGCACTAGTTCGAGAAAGTAGCACCATATGTACTGTAAATGCCTATTATAATATCAGCTGATTGTAAACGTCATAGTTATAATTCAGGGTAGTTAAACCTTTTGAAAGAGTGTCCAGTTGTTTTCATAGGTTCATCTAGCCAAAAGGCAAAACTTCAACCCTTTCCCCTCTCAATAAGAGCTATGTTACAGCTGATATGTTAGTAGATTATTTAGGATACTTAGGCCCTTTGTGAGGGGGCGAAATAATTGTGTTTTTATAGTTAGTTCCTCAAGGAAACGCAACGGTTGTAAGTAACGGACGTATTACACCTGTCTTAGGTCAGTGCGGTTGAACGACCTGGGTTAGAAGTTGTAGAAATTACTGATAATAGGGCATTGATATTTGTTCGTGGGTTATAATGTGATTAATAGGTAGTAGTTATTTAATGGATTTTTTATACGAGCTGATTTTATTATGTCGACCATACTCTGATATATAAAATTATAGGTCACTACTGAACAACATGCATACTAATATTATTATAAAGAAACTCTGTCTGTCTGCCTATCGGTCTGTTACTTTTTCACTCTTAAACAGCTGAACCGATTTAGATGTGGTATAGATATGTATAGGTTGACGCCCGGGGAATCACATAGGATAGTGTTAATAAAAACTACCAACTTTAATGATTGAAAGTCATCATCATCATTTCACTCAGACAAAGATGAAAGAAACTATCCTGTGTCCTTTTTCGGACCTCAAACTATCTCCATACCAAATTTCATCCAATTCGGTTCAGCGGCTTAAGCGTAAAGTAACAGTCAGACAGTGTTACTTTTGCATTTAAAATATAAGTAGAAATAGGTTAAAAACTGTAATAGATGTCATATATTAAAGAAAAAGTGACGAAGCCCTCCAGTGGTGAAGGCCGGATAGAAATAGGTTGTTAAGGTTATTAAGTAAGTACCTACGGATTCGTAGACTGTAATGGTTCAGACACCAGTAATATTACTAATTTAACTACATAATATATTATTTATGTACATTTTGTATGTTTTAATATCTATCTATCAGGACAAAACCTGCCCGTCAAATAGACAATCATTTCACAATTATTTATTGTTTGAATAGTGTTATACTCAACCTCAGCTGTTTTTAATTCAATATAAATTACGCCAAATCACAGAGCAGACAATAAAAATGTCAAAAGTCAAGTGAGCTGTCATAGAACCATTCAAATCCATTCACCGCATTTCCCGCCAAACCGAAATTCCGTTACAACCGACATAATTAGACAGGAGGTATTTTTTCCGAAACACTTTCCGTATCTTTGTCATCGCAGGAAATGACTTCACCCTCTATAATCGAACGAAACTGACCCAAACCAAAAAGCCTTAAGTACTTTAAGGATTCATACATTAATACGCCGTTTTTGTATAGAGCATTTTAATAGTACACGCGCCGAGAAATTTGAATAAAAAAGAACCTAATAGCTGGCAACATGTGGCGTTTTATTCTAAATTCGAATTTTAAAAATAGTTTGCGTTCATTGTTATCTATCGAATTGACGATTTGTATTTTATTGGAAGCGTGTCATTAGTTTTTAAGAACGACGCATTTTTTATTCTAATGTTGAGAGAATAGAGTCGAATTTTGAATAGAAAGACTAAATTACTACAGTAGCTTACATCAAAATTATGTTTATTTACAAAATTGAACTTTATGCTTTTGTTATAAGGTTTAAATAAGCATACAATTGGTTTTGCTAGTGTGACAGTGAGCGCTTGAAATTGATAATTTATGCAATTTCGCATCATTTGGCGTTTGATAACTTCCTTTGTCGACAGCGGTTGAATTCTATTTGTGTCTACAAATATTTCGTTTTTATTTGTTTAGTGCATACATAACTATAACATTTTGTTTCGTAATGAAAATTAAAAGTCTCAATTGTATAAAACCAATACAGGGTAAAAAACCAGCGGCTCTGTGAGCTGTACGAGCATACCTCACCTTTAAATAAATGTATGACTCCTGTCGGGGCTTCTAACCTCCGTGGCGACCTGACATAGACCGACTGACTGACTGACTGACATACATATTTGGAATATTGGAACGACCGACATTTAAATTCAAAATTAGACATATGATAATCACAAGACCAGTTGTAGTTCACGACAGACAGCGGACGATGATAGACAGTTCAACTCTGCCATTTTGAAATTTTATTATAAACAAGCGAGAAAAAAATACTTAAAAATTTGCGACCTGTAGAGGAGGACATACGAAAGCATTTTTGCCCAAGCTGAAACGTAGACCTTCGCTAACGCTCGGTCAAATAATACAAATTATACCAAAGGTATATATTTCCAATAAATATACATAATTAATAAAAGAAAATATAATCCAAACCCAAACTCAGTTGGTTAATTTTTTTTACACATTCCTCAATCTATTCAAAAACTTTTTAAGTAACTTAAAAAATCCAAAGTCCAAACATTACTACTTCTAGATCTCAAGAGGCAAGACAAGACAATAAACAAGAAGATAGATCTTCAATCTCTAGAGATAAACTCCATACTAAAATTCTATCAAAAAAAAAAGTTCTAATTCCAATACGCGCCTTATTAAAGGGAACTCGCGGTCACGCAACTCTAACCCTTTATGAATGAACCGGCAGTTTGCCGACCCCTGCGGGTTGCTAGTGCAAAAAATCACTTGGCATCACACCTGTGCGCACGCGACGGTAAGGCTGTGGATACACTGGCTGCTATAATAGGTGATAGCGACAGTAAGATCTTTCAGATACTTAGTAATCTCTACTTCAACTTCAACTTTAAAAATATTTATTGAAGTAGGCTTAATAATAAATTAATAAGCACATCAAATTGTTATGGATATGATCTGTCAGCAGTCAGCTGTCAACGGTGTCATTTTTAGGGTTCCGTACCCAAAGGGTAAGGGGTAAGGGTAAAACGGGACCCTATTACTAAGACTCCTCTATTCATCTGTTCGTCTGTCCGTCACCTGTCACCAGGAACCGTGATAGCTAGACAGTTGAAATTTTCACAGATGATGTATTTCTCTTGCCGCTATAACAACAAATACTAAAAAGTACGGAATCCTCGGTGCGCGAGTCCGACTCGCACTTGGCCGGTTTTTCATTTATTTTTATACTAGTATATTAACATTTACCTTTATTACCGTGGACTGAGAGAGCTTATTTCTTAACGATAAGTCCGCATGTTTTACTTACCGAAACTTACGAGTATAAGATCTACACCCATTGCAATGGATGCTTCGCATTCACACCTGCATAGGGTATGAGTAATTAATATACCTATAATTATGCACTTTTTATATCTCCACCTTACAGTTCGCATGTTACAACTGTCCTTAGCCCTTATCACGATTACGACACAGTAGGTGTAGGTTAACAAACCCACCCGACCTCTGACTGCAAAAAATCCTTTGACCCACCTGTTCATGTGTTCACTCTTCATTGACCATTAGTAATTCTTATGTCTGGACATTACGGTTTACGAATCATCAACTATTTGGACTTAATTTTGCACTTGTAAAAACCAGTATAACGAGACCTTAAGATCAGTAAAGACTGTATGCAATCGAAAGGCTCTTTTATACTGGTTTTCTCTGAATTCCCTGAGCTTTGGAAACACCCTTATAGTGCCAATACATTGTAACAGCTTGCTGTCTCGCATTATTCAAAATTGGAATCTATCCAATGATTATTACGGTTGGTATTTGAATAAAATAAGAAAACTAGATACGTCGTCGCGATAGTTAGCTTTTGATCCTTCGCTTTCACGTTTCGTTATAATTTGAATTCTAGCTCGTTGATCTAAAAGTTGAAATTTCAATGATATGTCAATGGTAGATATGGCGTTTTATGTATATGCGCGTGCGTTTATTTTAGTTTAGCGCCCTTTAAGTGGCGTAATATGCGAGTTTAACTTATTAATTAAGGGTATAATATTGCAGTTATGATTGTTATAAACCTGTTGGAGAGTTGAACTGCGCCGGTGTGTTTGAAAATGTCCTATGTTGGTTGGTATGTCTTGATAGGGATTCTTAACAGCTTTAGAATTAAGCCGCCGCGAATAATTATTGATATTTTCCTTTCACATTTAGTGTCATCTTTATTAGTCCAATAAATAAATAAAAAAACAAATACCCTTATTATTCCCAATTTTAAAACGTATGCTTATGAATTAGAAATTAAAAACTAAGTAAAAATATGGTTCATATTGCAGAAAACCGCAGCCAAATAACACTAGACCCTACTAATAGTGTTGTGTTCCTGCCGGTGAGTAAGGTTACCAGAGATCGAGGGAGAGGAGTGTTAGGGTCGGCAACGCGCATGTAACTCCTCTGGAGTTGCAGGCGTACATAGGCTACGGAGACTGCTTAACATCAGGCAGGCCGTATGCTTGTTTGCCACCGACGTAGTATAAAAAAAAAGGATCCCTTTCAGACAGCCTTTTGAGCGCACCAAATAAAGATTTAATAAATTAATAGGAACTTCGTACATAAATAAAATAAACTCAAGGAATACATATTAAACATTTTTTTTCCGCACGAATTCACAATATTTTTATTTATTTATTCAGGTAAATACACATAATATACAACTTAATTACAAAAGTACCGTTAAACCAGTAAGGTTTGTTTCGGTACACCATCCGCAGTAGATTTTATACAATCATAAAATATCTTATAACTTAACAACAACATAAGAAAGTTCGTAACATTTCTCTCAATGCTGCTGAGTGCACTGCTCAATTGGAACTTTCTTATGTTGTTGTTATAAGATATAATAATATTAATTTTTAACAAGCAGAAACGTCTGCGATCGATGCTATTAAGCTTAGAATAAAAATTAAAGGTGGAAAAATTACTGCCTTGGGTGAGACTTGAACTCACGGCCTCTGGATCGATACTCCAGCGCTCTGCCAACTGAGCCACCAATACCTCATCCATCAAGATCGCAGACGTTTCTGCTTGTTAAAAATTAATATAGAATGGGTAGCACATCGTAACTGGTGAATTTCCAATATGACTTGGAACTCCGGTGGCCGTTTAGGAAGTGTAACACTCTTACGGTAGATGTCGCTAGGGTCCCCTAGACCCATATAGTGGGAAGATTTGCTGACTATGGATGAGGTCTTGGTGGCTCAGTTCACAGAGCGCTGGAGTATCGATCCAGAGGCCGTGAGTTCAAGTCTCACCCAAGGCAGTAATTTTTCCACTTTTAAATAAATTTAGATATAATAATGCCAAAAAAAATATATTTTCCCATCAAAATGCTTTTATAAAATATATTTTCCATAGTAATAATGTAGAGATAAGTCGATTCCGTTGCCTATAGATGCCACTATAAGTAGTACCTAAGTGTTATTTGACATTAACCTAGATATAGGTACTTATCCTGTGTTAAAAGCTAAGACCTAAACGTAAAGTCCCTTGCCGTCTTTTCAAGTGAAAGTGATCTAAATATAAAACCCGATACAAAATGATCCAATGTTAACAAATCGCTCCCAAATCTATTTCTCACCCCACCAGGGTTGTCACATTTGAATTTTAAATTCGAATTATAAAATAACAGGTGGCGCTGTGTGGGAACGTTGGTATTTGCATATCGGCCATCTTGGTAATTTAAATATGGTGTAATTGTTTAGCACTTCCGAGTAATGTCACTTACCTACTAATGTAATGTTCGTTGTTTTTAAATGTTATTGAAATTATGGCATTTCGTTCATTACTTTAAGCAGGATGATAATGACATTTTTAAGTACCCTTGACGAAAAATCAATTTTTATTTTATGAAATAGGTATTATTTAAAAAACATAGAATATAAAATTCTGTCGACCCAATTTTGCTCCTTCCGCATTTTAAATTGTATTTCATAGCTGTGAATCATGGTTTATCAATTGGCTAACATGATTAACTATCAACAAAACTGTTTAAACGAATAAAGGATGACTCACATTAGACCGGGCCGTGTCCGGGCCAGAGCTTCCGGCGCTTACTTTTCTATGACATGACAGTGATCACGTGATGCTTTCTATAGAAAACGAAGCGCCGGAAGCTCCGGCCCGGACATGGCCCGGTCTAACGTGATTCTCTATAAGGTTAAATGGGGTAAGAGAAGCACCGGGGCAATAAGAGAATAATAATAATAAGAGAATAATACACTTGTAGGGAATTATCATATTGTTTCTCTTATCCCGAGAAAAGTAAAGATGTTTCTCGTACCTCATCTTACAGTTTAATAGGTAAAGTATCTGCCTCCTGTTTTCGGCGTTATTACTTTCTTCAATGTGTAAAGCCTGACCAGGAATATATGATCACGCGCCATATTGCGGAATTTCACTGGAACAATTTTTTTCATACTATACTGAACTTTCACCCTATACATGAGAATGAACAGCGCCCTCTTGACAATGATCATATGATCAGGCTTTACTATAATTTTTTTGTTGTAAATTAAGTACCTACAGAATCATGCATTTCTTACTAAAACAATTTAAAAAAATTGCCACAGATAACATTTACCATACAACTTTCAACAAGCACTTAATAATTTCAAAATAGATCCTAGCGCCAGCCCTAGCCATTTTCCCGCGCAGCGCGTGCGCCGTTGCGTCAGGTGCACCCCCGCACCCCCACACCCCCACACCCCCTCTCCTCAGCAGGTGGGTATAATGACCTTAGGGTAGTCACCCTAGCAGGTTGGATTTGGAACGTTACGTTTTTTTTTAACGGCTGTCTTGGATTAAGATAATGAATGAATTGTTTTCTTTTAATGGGCCAACGGTTTTCTTTTAAGATTGGCGCGTGTCAGTTTCGGTTTTTTTACTACGGAATACGTAATGAAATTCAGTTAAATAAAGACTAGTCCTTTGATTCCTCAATCCTTGGCTTTTTTTTCAAAAAAGTAAAGTAAAAAGTATAAAGTAAATTATTTATTAGCAAATCTTTATCATATTTTTTGTCTATAATTGTCGAAGTTCGACTCTATTTCGAGGACTCTAGTTAAAAAAAAAAACAAAAAAGAAAAACAAAATGCATTGTCTTCATAAGTTTTGCTGTGCCTTGTACTAACAATAATATGGATTTTTTATTCGAAATAAAAATATTGAATTGAATTGAATTGAAAAATTAGGTACGCCAAACATAACGCTACTAAAAAAAATAAAGATAGCAAGCAACAAGTGTTCAGATAAAACCTACAAAATTGTTGACGGACTCTTTATAATTGGAGGCTCGAGTCTTTTTGAGTTGCACTTAGAAAAACTTAATAAAGGACTCGACTCAGGGTTTAAAATATTGGAAAAATTTTTGAGCGCAGTATCGTAAAAACGAGTTGAGTTCTTTAGATTTACACTCAAAAGACCCGAGTTCCTCCCACATTATGCATCCGTATGTATAGCTACTAACTTTTTATAAAATTCACCAAATTCGGTAGGAAGCGTCAGACAAGTTATATCACCGTGTTATAATAGGAAGAAACAAGGAAATAATTCACTATCAGTAATTACAAAGGTTCATTAACCCCCCATGTAATTGGCTGATTATAATACAATGGGCAAAAACAAGTGACGATTGTACAATTAAAACGTCAATGACAATATAGACAATTCACTTCGTAGATGTGTTTGATAAACGCTTTGACCATGTATATGTATGTATACAGGTTGGACCAAAAATACGTTGACAAAAAAAAATTGCGAAATGCGACAGTATTTGTTAAAATTATCAACAATATGCCGCGGCTGTTGTTGGTAATTTTAAAGATCGTTTGCGTTTTTTGTATCAAAATCAGAATCAAAGGATACGTTTTTTTTTATTAGAAATGATTGTAGTTTAAATTTTTAGGGTTCCGTACCTAAAGGGTAAAAACGGGACCCTATTACTAAGACTCCGCGGTCCGTCCGTCTGTCTGTCCGTCTGTCACCAGGCTGGCTTGATAGAGAGCAATAAAGATAGTTTTTAATCAAACTTAAACTATCGTGAGACATATTTCAAAATATTTAGATCAGGAAGGTTTCACTCACTATCACACACACACACTATCACACACACACTATCACACACACTCTATCACATGTCGCCAAAAGCGACTAAAAATAATATTGAGTAAAACCGTACTAATCTAAATATTTTGAAGATAGTTTTTTTATTTAAGTATGCATATTACAATGCGCTTAGAAACGTCTTGTCTGTTGTTTTCTTGGTTTTTGTTCGTTGTTGTCTTTCCCCCACCACCAACGTCGCAAGACAATAAATTCGGCGATATTTGTTGTACCAACCCAAATTTGGAGGTCAAAATATCAAGTTCAAAGCCATGTGCACTACTCTTGCACTAGTTTACACGTAAGCCTTGGCAATGAAACTAGTACAGCCTTAGAGTTCGCACGGGCGTGTGAAAGAGCTTACAAAAACAATGGCGGTTATGTCAGGTCGAAAGGAAAATGCTTTTACTTGTTACATAAGTGACCCGTGGATAGGTAATCGGGGTAATTGTGCACATGGGCTGAATGGGTAATAGAAGAATCACCGAATGGGCTCTACGGAAGACCAGCGCTGGCTTTATAGCTAGCATTATGCTGAGTTGGGTCCATTTCGTGATGCACACTTGATGATTTCTTCTTTTCTTGCTGTTGTTGTCTGTATATGTTCGTACTTGTGTTGTGATCGTCACGAATAAATATCTTTTATCTTCTTTATCTTTAAGAACTAAAATAGTGGTATCGACTATCGACAACTTGCTAATGGTGCAATATGCGACAGAACACGGTAGCTAAAAAATAAGTTCATTCCCGTTGCCAGGGAGGTTTTGGGATTATACTGAGCAACTTTTACTATAGGACCAACGCCGAAATCGCGAAATTGTATACCGGGTAATTCATAAAGTAAACGTTACACAAAAATAGACAGGTCCACCAGCAGAGTGAAAAAGAAAGGAAAAAGGAGTAAGGTAACTATTATAAAATAAATTTTGGCGCCGCTATAGTGGCTACAAAAGGACGCCACTCAGCATATGCTCTGGCTAGACCAAGGGCCAGGAACAGATTTCCATGACCAATCGCCTCCCTGGCGAAAACTCGTATAGTAGTTAACGGCTATGTATGATGAACCCTCGTGAACGTCAGCTGCCGCTCCGTTGGTGGGTTGAGGAATGGCAGCAAATAAAGTCTATAAAAAAATTTAGTCATCGCCTCCCGCTTGATACTTTGTCAGATGATAGTTTAGATGCTATTGTGAATAAACAAAATCGTCAGCCGATTGTATCGCTGTGGAAAGACCGTCAGCTGGTCACATGAACATGTAAAAAAGAAAATTATTTTTAGGTATCGGCGTCATCTCCTCCCGTTTGATACTTTGTCAGATGATAGTTTAGATGCTATTGTTAATAAAACAAATCGTCAGCCGGTTGTATCGCGGTGGAAAGACCGTGTTACGCGTTTCGGAAGCTGTCATTTATCAACCCACCAACGGAGCGGCAGCTGACGTTCACGAGGGTTCATCATACATAGCCGTTAACCGCTATACGAGTTTTCGCCCGGGAGGCGATGACTGGCGAAATTTGCGCCTGGCTCGCGGTCCATGGTACAAATACCACAGCGCTGGTTTTATGTGGCGCCCCTAGTGGGGGGTAGCTTAGAATACTTAACGGTCGTGGCAAACAGATATTACAGAACTAAGAATTTACAGATATAAGTTAAATACTTATTTATAGTTCTGGATCTCTGGAGCAGTCGAAAAAGGTTATAAATTGGCTACACAGAAGGCAAGATGTAGAAGCCGGTCACCGGCGGTATCAGCATGGTTGCATTTTTATCACCTGTCACTATGCCTGTCACTTTCGCACTTACAACCTTGTTAGAACGTGACAGGCATGGTGACAGGCGATAAAAATGCTACCGTGCTAAGCCCGCAGAAAAAGACTATTTTCAACCGATTTTCGTTTATTTTTATCATTTAAATTTGTGGACTTTTTGAAAATGGCGGATAATTGCACTAGTAGTAGTTTTAGTTACCTATTTACCTAGTCCTTTTAGTAATTATAATCATGATAAAGTCGTCGTCAATAGTACTTGCAAAAAATGTAAACAAACCATTTTACCTTCATTACTTCGTAATCTCGCTCTTTAAAAGGACAACCATGACCTTATCAACAGTCTACAAACTTAAATATTTTATTTATATAAATTTTTAGTTAAATTAAATGTTAATTATTAATATGTCATGGAAAATAACCTTAGTAACAAGTGACTGTCAAACATTTTTTTTGTTACACACTTTTATTGCTGACTGTACTTCTTCTCATTTGCATGTCTATCGAGTACTTCTTAAGACCTTTCTAATGAGACTAAACTTGATGTGTTTGTGTTTTTCCATCGAGGAGTTCCTTTGGCTATGTACCGGCTGCATCATTAGAACAGCTCCATGTTAGCATATTATTTTGTCACCGGAATAACGATAGTACTCCAAATTTCAACTGAATAAGATACCGGGAAGTGGTTCAAATTTTAGGTTCAAGATTTGAAGCACTATATATACCTATATACATACAAAGGTGAAGCTAAATAAAAGTGTGAAATAATAATAATAAAATGTTAGGCCATGTTTCAAACGCTAACAAAATCTATATTTGTTTAATATATTTGTTTACAATTTACATTATTTGCACGTTCTATTGACGACTTTAGATATAAATAAAGGCATATCTGACCCACCACGCCATTCATATCCAACGGTCTTCCTTCCTTCCTTATTTCACTGCCACTGCATAACCAACAAACCTGCATAATGATCATTAACACGATTAATTCAAACAATTACTAACTGACATCGTCACGCGATCACTGGTGGAATGTAGGGGTGTAGGGTTGGAATTACCAATTACCGGTTTTTAGGGTAATATTTTTAGGGTTACTATTGGTTTTAAGTTTTAAGGGTTGAGTGTGTGCTCGCTTTAGTAGGTGAGTGCGAGATGAGTTTTAAGTAAAGTACTGTTTACATTATAATAATACAATAAAGATGTACTATTTATTAATTTGCAATACAATACAATAAAACTACAATAAAAAAAAAATCTACACTAACCCATAAAAACTAGTCGAACAACCCCCCTGCATCTCTCCCAATGCAAAGGTGCCCTACACGCTTGCCGCGTTTCCGCGTTGAACCGCGATGGACAGCCTCTGCGCCAGGAACGACCCGGAGCGGGGGCAATACAATACAATAAAGTAGATTCGCATAGTTCCTAAATGAAAAAAACACTAAAGAGTGACGAATAATTCAGAAAAGGGAATCTTATTACAACGTAATATTAATTTTTGAATGATTTTTGGGATTACCCAATTTCCAAAATGACCCGATGACTACCTGCAAGATAGTAATAAACTTTTCGTTTTTATTTCTAAGTGATTAAAAAAAAACCGGCCGAGTGCGAGTCGGACTCGCCCTCCGAGGGTTCCGTACTTTTTAGTATTTGTTGTTATAGCGGCAACAGAAATACATCATCTGTGAAAAATTCAACTGTCTAGAGTCTTTCAACTATCACGGTTCGTGAGATACAGCCTGGTGACAGACAGACGGACAGCGGAGTCTTAGTAATGGGGTCCCGTTTACCATTTGGGTACGGAACCCTAAAAAGGGGCTCTTATTACAACGTAATATGAGTAATTTTTAAATGATTTTGGGGATTACCCCATTTCCGAAATTACCCGAATACACTTTACCTGCAAGATAGTAATAAACTTTTCGTTTTTATTTCTAAGTGATAAAAAGGTGACATTTACTGATATTCCTATAAGTTTAAACTTACCTACTGGTACATATTAATATCTTAACATCTCCATCACACAATCATATTTGGTAAGTAATTAAGGAAAAAATAAGCTAAACTATAACTCACACAACTGTTATCTTATTTTCGAAAATCGTTAGTAGCGTTACAGAGGTTAAAACAAAAGGGCAACCCCAATTAACCCTGCGTCCGCGCAGGGCGTAAATGTACCGGAAAATTGGTATTGTTTACAAAATAAGTCATTTCTACCGTCACGGTCGGCTGACTACCGACTATGACTATTTGACTGTTATTGCCAATCTGGAGTGTTAATGGTTTTTCAATTGGTACTGGTATTTTTCTAATATTGGTAAATTTATTTCTTAGAGTCTTCGGTTATCGCGATAGTTACTCATGAAATAAAACTATGAAAACGGATTATATCGCGTATATTGAATTTATAATACATCCCGATGTTTCGAACCCTTTACAGTGTTCGTGGTCAACGGGTGACCGAGGAAAAGCAATAATACCCACAAATGTGCAAAAATACCCACATACAAAAATTATGAACCATAAACTATAAACTTTAAGGCTGGTTGTACATTCAAAATCGGTTCATAATGCTAAATATACAATACAACTCTTTTCAAGTAAAGATATACGCGATAAAGCTACGCAGGATACAGATTTTGCTGATCTCCAAACTACAGGCATTGCCTAGTGTGGAGGTTAGCAAAATCTGTATCCAAGTGAATATTTACTGGAAATAAACGTTTTTTTTTTACTCTAAGAACAAATTAATTTATTTTCTATGAAAATCCCCTAATTACCCGAGTTGATTCAGTTAGAAGGTCGAACCATACTGTTCTACCTTAGAGATGGCCAGGGGGCGCCACAAGCCTTCGGGAATTGTAATATACTTGGAAATTTCGACCCATGCCACCGTGGCCGGATAGCCGAGCGGTTTAGGCACCTGTCCGGTAAACGGGGTACGTTGGTTCGATTCCAGCTCTGGACACTGGAGGCTTTGGTCAATTTTTTCCTTCGTATATGACATTTATTTCGTTTTTTTTTATATAGCACTTGTACGTTGTTTATACAGCGGGGTCCCTTAGTTTGACATAATTATTGAAAGTTATAATGTAATGACTGTCATATTATCATTAGTAATATTTTATTATATTTTGTTTTATTTTATTAGTTGTATTTTTTGAGCCATGTTGCTTGAAATAAAGTATTAATAATAATATTTATTAGTCATAATTCTGAAACCGTTAACTTTTCAGGATTTTCCTCAGGTTATCCTATAAATAGGTTAGGTTAGGTTTGTTTTATGGCAACCCTGAAAAGTTACGCGTTTCTGAGATAAACCAAATTATGAGTAACTAAATTTTTTTATTAAAATCATGTATTTCGGACGATATTACAATTCACCTTAGTACCTAAACTAGTGCCTAATTAGTGCGCTGTCCCATCTCCCAAATCATCAAATGAATCATCAAATGTGCCATTTTCAATCAAAAGGGTACTTATTGTCGGTGTCAATAGGGCACTATTTCCACACAGCTTCAATTCAATTTGAAATCAACCTTATTGACAAGCGACAATGTACCTTTTGGTTGAAAATGTCACAAATGATGTCATGTCAAATGTGGACAAATAATACAATTATGACTTAAAACTATATGGGAAACGATAGAGAACCATATACGCCTCTTGTACGTAACTTGATATATCAACACTTCACAATTGTTGTTAAAAAATGTAGAGTCCTTGGAAAAGCAGTTGTGTCTAATATACTCGTACCTAACCGGCGTCCGTGCTTGTAGCGACGTGTTATCGGCTCTACCTAACTGTGTAAGGTGACCGCTTTAGCGTTGAACGAGAGACTGTTTAAAGTGATTGTTAGATTGTAGAGTTCTTGGAAAAGCAGTGTCTAATACCTATTCGTACAATCACCAATATATTGGATAGGCCACGGTGCTCACAAATATCTGAGCACGCCTCTATTGTCAAGGCATTAGAGTGCGTGTTTAGATATTTGTGAACACCTCGGCCGCTCCGATATATCTGATGGCGACTGTACCTAACCGGCGCGGCGTCCGTGCTTGTAGCGACGTGTTATCGGCTCTACCTAACTGCGTAGGGTGACCACTTTATCGAGGAATAATAAACTGTCCTTATTAATAATTTTACATTTCTTACAAATAATTATATAATTACATGAGATGAATGAGTATATAAGAGGAAGCCTGAAAGTTGCACCCATAACAGAAAAAGTAAGGGCAAATCGCCTAGCATGGTACGGGCATGTGATGCGGAGGGATGAAAGTCATGTGACAAGAAAGGTATTAAGAATGAATGTGGAGGGAGGTGCGAGGAGAGGAAAACCGAGGTAAAGGTGGATGGACTGTGTGAAAGATGATATGAAACTAACGCAAGTAAATGATGAGATGACGGGTGACAGAGAGGTATGGAAGAAAAAGACATGCTGCGCCGACCCCAAGTGAATAGGACAAGGGCAAGCGAATGATGAATTATACAATTACATGAGGTAACTATTAGTCAAATCCGCTCGTTATCGCTTCCGGTGCAAAAGTGCCCATAGTGCTCACGGCATTACCCCGCTGGATGGCTATGGACGTGTTATCTATCTAAATTTCACATTAAACGGCTCAGCGGATTAAGCTTGAAAAGGTAACAGACAGACAGATTTACGTTCGCATCTATAATATTTGTACATATAGTCTGTCAAGCCATTTCCGTCAGCAGAAAAAAGCGGCCAATTTAAAACATGTAGGCACCCATATTAGAGGTAAATTTGAATTTCGCTCCTTTTGCTACTGACAAACTTGTTTGACCTGCTATAATTGTAGTATAGTTATAGTTAGGTAGGTGGTTTTTAGTTACTGTCCTATATTTATCAGCAGCGACGTGGTCACCCTAACCCTAATTAACAATTCCTTTGTGAATCATTTTGTCTGGTACCAGAACGATTGTTTTAACTTGTCTGAAGTTTTTTACTCGAAATATTCCGTCACGTCCATTTTGGATTTTCATTTAAGCCGATTTGAGGTGAATTGACGGCCAAGGTCGTGATGATGATTAAAATTTATAGATTCATACTTAAATCTTATATTGAATGTTATTTACTCTTTTTAAACAGTAAAATAACAAGACTCTAAAAAGTATCACATTAGAATTTTTTTCCCCGTGAAACGGTACTTGTCCTCACTTTTTAGGGTTCCGTACCCAAAGGGTAAAAACGGTACCCTATTACTAAGACTCCGCTGTCCGTCTGTCTGACTGTCTGTCACCAGGCTGTATCTCATGAACCGTGATAGCTATACAGTTGAAATTTTCACAGATGATGTATTTCTGTTGCCGCTATAGCAACATCTAAAAAGTACGGAACCCTCGGTGCGCGAGTCCGACTCGCACTTGGCCGGTTTTTTATAGTTGGTTATGCGACTGCTACATATTGAAAGCCATTAAAATACGAGTGTGGGTTTTATGATATTTGTATCTGTACAGTGAGGTTCGAAATTGCATGGAGAAATTAATTAATACATACCTATACATACATAACTAGATGTTAAAACACTCTTCTTCTTCTTTGTCCAGCGGGCTTAGCACGGTAGCATTTTTATCGCCTGTCACCATGCCTGTCACGTTCTAACAAGTATGTAAGTGCGAAAGTGACAGGCATAGTGACAGGTGATAAAAATGCAACCATGCTGACACCGCAGCTCATTTCCCAGTTCAGCTGCGGTCGGGCCTCCTCATACGTCGGCGCCAGGACAATCTATCCTGGGTTCTCTGTGTTGTCAGGTTTTGTGTCCTCATCTCTTTTTCAACATAGAACCACCTGGGTGCTTGGAATGTTCATAGATTTTAAAACACTCTTGTGATATTTAGATCAATACGGTTTCACTCACTATTATTTTTAGTTGCTTTTGGTGACATGCCGTATTGATCTAAATATTTTGAAATATGTCTCACGATAGTTTAATTTCGATCACTCTTGTGATGTTTTTATGCAACTCGCTTTTAGCTCATTTCATAAACCCACACTCATATTTTAATGGCTTTCATTATGTAGCAGTCACATAAATTACTATTATCTACTCTAATATATACCAATACTGATAAATATCTAAACAAGCCCTTTTCGTTAGAGTTCGTAAAAAATAACTAAAGATTAAGTGATAGAAATTAACACTTTTTTAGGGCTCCGTACCCGAAGGGTAAAAACGGGACGCTATTACTAAGACTCCGCAGTCCGTCTGTCTGTCCGTCTGTCCGTCTGTCTGTCCGTCTGTCCGTCTGTCACCAGGCTGTATCTCATGAACCGTGATAGCTAGACAGTTAAAAATAACACAGATGGTGTATTTCTGTTGCCGCTATAACAACAAATACTAAAAACGACATTTCACACGTGTTGTAAACGACGTTTTTTAATACAATTGCGAAAAAATAATAAATTAATATATCATTAGTAGAATCATACCACCAAACCAAACCAAAACCAAAAGTACCTATACAGCCCGCGATACTTGAGCTGCCGCAGCCCGCGATACCTTCATACTCGTGCGCGCCCCGGCCGCGGCCGCCGCGGGCCCGGCGCGGGTTGGTCAACGACACCTCCTCATAACTCATGAGGCCCTGGTACCTGCTCAAGCTAAATTCAATTTTAACTGCGTTTCGAAAGTATAGTTTGGAACTAAAAAGTAAAAAGCACTAGTTCGAGAAATTGAGCTTCTCGCACGCTACGCAGCCACAAAAAGTACCACTTTTTGAGCAACTGTATTAAAATGAATATTTAAGGGGGGCTCCCATACAACAAACGTGATTTTTTTGCCGTTTTTTGCGTAATGGTACGGAACTCTTCGTGCACGAGTTCGACTCGCACTTGGCCGGTTTTTTTCCAAATCCTGCAGTAGCTCATCTTCCCAACCTATTTGCCCGCTGATATACTGTATAATCAAAGTATAGTTAGTGTGGGTGTCATGTCCGTCCGTCGTTCACACGTTTAATGGCTCGTTATATGGTTGTTTTGTATGAATTATACTAAAATAATACGAGCAATAGAAAGGAGAACAAAATGTTAAAATTTTTCAATGTTTTTTTCTTTTTAATTTTTGTGAACTTAAGTTTTTGCAAACTTAAATACTACCAAATACTAGGTACCAAAGAAAACATGACCAATTCCTCCGGTGGCTAAATAGACCAGACTAATTTTATAAAATTATTGTAACCCTATTAAATAAGTTTATTAATAAACAACAAAAAAATGGCAAATAAAAAAAATTGGGGACAATCTTACACAGATCGAATTAGCCCCAAACTAAGCAAAGCTTGTATTAGGCGACAATATCATGCATAGGTATATAGATACATAAATACAAACTTATATACATAGAAAACACCCATGACTCGGTAACAAATATCTGTGTTCAGTTATTCAGGGATTCGAACCCGGGACCATCGGCTTCATAGGCAGGGTCACTATCCACTAGGCCAGACCGGTAGTCAACAATGTATGATAACTGTAAGGCGGACATTATAGGGGCTGGTGGGGGCTTCGCCACTTTCCAGTCTGGCAACATCATGTTTCTTGAGGCGTAGGAACATAAGTTAAACTTTGTAGTTTAACTTATGTTCCTACAAGGATCAGAAATCAAACTGCGGTCTAATAATTATACCCGGTTTTAATACAATTTATAAATTTATAATATTCTTCTTCTTCGTTACACTCTTTACAGTGGTCGTAGCCATTATGTAGATTCGCCACTCCGTAGAGCTGCTTTCCCATATTGGGATACCCTCCTCCAATTGAAGGGGGATTTAAATCTTCTCGGGGCAGAGGTGTAGGGTTAGTAGGGTTAGAGCCGGCGCAGCTTTATTTGACGTTCACAAGCGCATTGTGCTATGCCTACTTGAATAATAAACTTCCTTTATCTTTATCTTTCCGTGAGCATTCATTTACTGAGGCCGATACACTGATGAGGCCACTGGAGATCAAATCATTTACACTGGCTCTGATTTGATCGGTCCATCTCATAGGCGATCTTCCTCTATAACACTTTAAATTCGCGTTTGTACACATAATTAATGTCATTACCGGGTCTAACGCGATTAAATCTCATTATTTTACCTTTTTTCCGACGTTTCAACTAGGTTGCACTAGCTGTGAACACGGAACTGACGTCTCAGCAAATGTCAGCAAACGTCAGAAAAAAGGTAAAATAATGAGATTTAATCGCGTTAGACCCGGTAATGACATTAATTATGTGATCTTTCTCTAGCCCTGTCACCTCCCACTCTTCCTTGCACAACCAGACGTTCTATGGGAGTTCCGTCTCGCCGAGACACGTCTTCTTCTTCTTCCCGCTAGACCTGTTCCCATTTACTTGGGGTCGGCCTTCCTTGTCCTTAATTTCCATCTAGCGCGGTCTTGCTCTAAGTTCTTATTTAAATGAGCGTCTTTTAGGTCTTTTTCAACCGTCGTCCACCAGGTGGTAGGTGGTCTGCCCGAGTTGCGTTTAGTGGTTGGCAGTTTTAGGGCCAGTTTCACCATATGGTCTTCTGAACGCCTTTGGACATGACCATACCATCTTAAGCGTTTCTCCTTGACCTTTTCGATAATCGGGGCAATCTTGAAATCTCGCCGAGACACGTGTCCAAAGAATTTGACGATCCGAGTTTTGACCATAGAAAGCAAACGCTCTTTAATGCCAAGCTCAAGAATTGATACGTTGGTCTGGAATTCAGTCCATGTATAATTTTTTTTAATTTTTTTTTATTGATAATATAGCAACAGTGATATAAACCCTGTAATCCTCGGGCAGTGACCAGCGAGCATTCGTACCACAAAACCTTACAATAATACCCAAGGCCATGGGAATTGGAAACAATGGGGGTACAGATGAGATCACTGCGATACCGGTCTGGAGATATCGATGCTCTTGATATTGGAAAAGGTTTTTTAATCTTTTTAAATATTTATTTAGTAGTATTTATTAGTGTTCCTAAATTTAGAGAATACCTACCGTATGAACCGCACGGTTATTTTTAATTTAAATTTTTAAAATTAATGCTGTTTATTTCTATAAAAAAGCACATTATATAATATTGAATTTAACTACTAATCTTAAATTAAAATTCTCCATGTAATATGCCATTCTTTACGCGAATCGTTGTAGCCTGTTTCAATACATTTATTTTGACCGTAAATATATCACTTTAAATAAAATAAAAAACATTTTCAGGTCTTTTATTTTGTTAATATGTGAAAATGTACTACGTACACACAATAATCAATCCTAATGTTCACAGTTACTCTATTTTTAATTTATCCACTTCAACCCAAAACTTCCGCAAAATGCAGATTTTGTAAATTTATTTCGCGGTTCGAAATAAATTACTGATTTTATTTAAATCATTTCAACATATTAAATATATTAATAACGGGTCACTCACGTATTTTAAGTCGAAAAACCCTCCTGCTGACATTCCTCGGTACGGAGTGAAACATGTCGAGCGGTTTTCGACTTAAAATACGTGAGTGACCCGTTATTAATATATTTAATATGTCTGTGTCTCACGGAGGTTTTGTCATTTCAACATAATTTCATTTCCTATTACTTAGGATTGATTTTCACATACCTATTTTCTTTTTCTTTGTATCAATTGTATTTAAATAAAATTCCATATTATATTAAATACTTTAACTTTAAAAAGTCAAACATTATAAAAATACCTTGTATTTTTAAAGGGAAGTCCTTACAATACCTTTTAATCACATTAACAAACACCATTTGACCATATCTCCGCATTTACTATCCGCCATCGCGCTCATGTGTGTCCGTTTCCCACACAGTTTTCACACGTATCCGCCGATGTCTATCTCATGTATACCGCGCTTTACAAAATGCATTCGCTCTGAATTCTACGACTACGAAATTAAAGTTCAATCTTGCTTGACATGGTCGCAAAAAGAAAATTCTATATAATCATTGCTTACGTATTATGTACATGTTTATGTGTTAGATTATGGTTTTCAAGGATTAGAATTATGTATAAGTATTGTTAAGTTTATCTGAGCGGACAAGGTGACATTAGTCATGTATTAACTACTAACTAGTTATTCTATATTGTGTTTTACAAAGAAACCTTCAATTTATCTCGTATAAAAATAAAAGATCTATGACTATAGCCAGTGTAGTCGTGGCAGAGGCAGACCGAGAAAGAGATGGCGGGACGATTTCGTTGCGTTCCAGCGGGATTGGCGGGATCGTGCCCAGCACAGGGAGGATTGGAAAGGAAGAGGGGAGGCCTTTGCCCAGCAGTGGGACTCACACATAGGCTATTAAAATGACTATAAAATTTACCGCAGTAATTATACTCAATATATTTTGCCAACCATATTTTTTATTACTATAACGCATTTTAGATGCTAAAAATGATTTGCGCAGAATTTTTATGGATATAAGAGCGTGTGTAGATAATTTTAAACACCGCACCCGCTTAGCTAGTTCTGCACACTGTAGTCAGCATCAAAAATAGATCAGGCTACGTGTCATAAGTATTTACCATTATTTGAAAGCTGTACAAAAATATATAAGTGCAAATAGAACAATCAGACTGTTATTACAGGTTGGCTGAAAAGTAAGTAATAAATCGCGAAAAAAAAATTACCCTCCCATAGAAAATGGACCAGCCAAAATGTATGAAAAAGCCAAATTTTTTTTCGCGTTCGCGGTTGGTCCCATAGTAAAAGTTGCTCAGTATAATCCCAAAACCTCCCACCCAACGGGAATGCACTTATTTTTGAGCCGCCGTGTATACAGATACTTAAAGGGGCCCACTAATTACCAGTCCGCTGGACGATATCGCCCTGTCAGTTGTTCGGAACTGTCAAATTTATGTTCTAACTGACAGGCTGATATCGTCCGGTGGACTGATAATCAGTGGGCCCCTTTAGAACGCGAACTGTAGATTATATACCTCTATCTGGAAAATCATTCCATTACGACAGATATTTCTGGAGCGTTATGTTCCATCCGCTATCGATACAGACTGTATATGTTACTAAAATACAGATCATTATTTCGCTAAACCCACAGTAGCTTTGACAGTAAAAATCGTAGCATTGTGCACAAAGCGCTTGCGCACTAAATCAAGGCTTCTGCGGAAATGTATGTATTATTTAAACTCGGTCCGAGGTTCGTGCCCTGAGCTGCCCATTGTTTGTTACACATGAAGTTAGCTGCGATAGGACGTGGCATTTGCCTTATGATATTCAAACACAACAAATTTTATTTGAGTTTTGGATGCTTTCTATTTTGTACATAAGTATTTATACATATCTTTATAGTAATAAGTAATAACGTCACTACTTTGAAAAAACTTGTATATTGTTCTGTCAATTAAAAGTAAAATGTAGTAGCTATGTATGGGATGCATGGAGAGTTACCTACTGCGTTTGAACTTTGAGTAGTGTGAGATACGAGATTTTTGAAAATAGTGATGATATATGATGATATATCCTGATGATATATGATGATGATATGATGATAGACGATGGTCTAGTACCAACAAAATAAGCCTGATTGAGCTTACTGTATGAAAAGGTCGGTTTATGTAAGATTGTCTAAAATACTTATTTATTTATTGGTTTTACACAAGAGGGTTAAATATAAAAAAATGAACGGTACATATTAATGATATTTACTTTAGAAACTGGAATAGATATCATACATTTCATACAATAAATAAAAAAGTGACCAAGTGAAAGTGAACAAGTGAAAACAAATAAAAAAACATTCATAAAATAATTTGTTTTTTTCCATAATTTGAGTTTTTTTTTCATGCATTATAAAACAGAAAGCCCACTCCAAACTTTACCAGCTCCGACATGACCTATCCCAAGCTTCCTTGAGCGTTTGTTTGCATATTCAAACCCGCTGTCCGACACACTACTACAGATATGACCGTATACGGTTAAAATTATATTTGGAGTATATTTTAAAATATCAGCGAGCAAACAGTATTGTATTTGCAGCAAAAGTATTTGTATTTTAAATAATTCAGAAAGTATTTTTCTATTTTGGGCATATTAAGACCGCCTGACGTCTACCTGTCCTCTATCCTTAATTAATTGTTTCTGTAAGCTGTACCTTTTACTGAGGTGTGCCAATAAAAAGTATCCTATCCTCGTAAGGCCCACCATACAAAAATTGCCTATTTTTAATTTGAACCTTGTTGTATAGAAGATTAGGGTGACTTTCGTTTGTTTTAGAAAACATTGAAACAAAAGAAATGCTACTTAATTCAGTTAGTGTAAGGTTCAAATTAGATTGAAACAAAGTGTACATTGTAATGCACAATGGGCCTTATGAGGCTATATATCTATCTATTACAACCAGTGATAGTTGCAGTACTTGCAGTGGCCTTAAACACAGTGCTCCGAAAAGCTAAACATTTTAAACTGATACCTCTTTTTTATTAGACTTCCGAGAATCTAAAGTTAATCTGTTTTCTTATTTATAAGTTCTTGCATTATTGCTAAATTAATTCACAAAAACAGCACAAAAAAGTGAGCGGCCAAAGAAAGTTACATTTCACCGACTGATTTCTTGTTTTTTTTTTGTTACAGAAACGCAAAATGCTAAAACAGAAGATCCGCAAGAAACGGTGACGAATGTTGCCATGTGCAAAATAAAATACTCCGCAAAAGTACTCCTTAGTTTAAAGTGAGTTGCAAACGTGTAGAAGTGACCAACGAACTTTTTTGACAACGAAGTGTTAATTGAAAACAATAAAAAAACTGTGTTGTGTTTATAAGTGACAGACAGAAATTTTTTGTGTCAAATAGTGCCTAAAAAAAGAAAAAAAAAAACAGTGTTGTGTCACCAACTATGTGTTAAGTGTCTCTGGATTTGAGAGTGAACGCAATGGATCTTCACCCGCCTCCCTTGATTGTTCATGGATATGAGCCCCATGCTCCCCTTTTGGAGGTTGAGGGTCTGGACCCTCATAGTCCTCAGCAGAAGGTGCTGATTCATGCGCCGACTCTGCAGAGTCAGGATTTGATGGGTGACCATAGGAATGGAGGTACGTAATATACAAATAATAATCTGGTACATTTCACTCTGTCAAAATATTGCAAACAAATTTTAAGTACCTAAACTCTTTAAAAATCTTAATAATTATTAACTAGTCATACATTAGCTATTTATGCAACAAGTGGGGAAATTGTATGATTTCCGACGAGTGGAATTTTATTCACGAGCGAGCAAAGCGAGCGAGTGTATAAAGGAATACGAGTTTACAATACAATGTTTTACTATGCATTGTGCGAGTAAATAAAAAAAAAACATATAATGGCAAATAAGTTTAATTGAAAACAAAAAGCACTAGTGCGGAAAAGTAGTACTTTCCGCATGATATGGCTCCGTAGGAAACGCACTTTTCGAGCACATGCATTGTATTTTTTTTTTTTAATCATATGCTAAAAGCCATCGAATAACTTTTTAATTTTACGCAAGATCCTGAGGGCCTACCGCGATAAACAAAAATGGAAATTCGCTATCTGCCTCTCTATAGCTCTTGCATATTCAATTGATCCGTATCGATCAATTTACAAAAACATACTTTCATTATAAATCTGTTTGTTTACTAAGATTATAAAGAATAAGGTCAATGTGGAGAAGACCGTATATATGATAACGTCTAAACTAATGGCGTTATTCATAAACGCGTTACTGGCCTGAATTAGCTATGAATAGTTTGTCTTTATCTGCCATTTTGACTTATGTATTTGTAAGAAAGGGATAAAACATAATTTAACTAAATCAGGCCCGTAAAGTTTTATGAATAAGGGGGTAAATGTACACATATCCACTTATAGAAGGTCGGTAAAGCAGAAGGAGCAAAACTTTGTGTCTGAGCGAAGTACGTATTCAAATACGAGAATTCTTGCCCTATGGCCTTCCCAACCAAAAATTGTATATACCGGTCTTCTCCACATTGCCCATACTTTATTGTATTTTCCTGTAGGTACCATCAACGATCGATTCGTATGAGTAGAGAGCAGATGGTCTGACCTGATGTAGAGTACGACTTTTCAGATGAGCAGTACCACGGACACAGCAGCAACCAGAGCGGAGACGGTGAGTACCCTTGTATTTATAAACTAGCTTTTCCCCGCGACTTCGTCTGCGTGGACTTATTAGTAACCCCAGCTAGAGTAAGAATAGCGACTGGAGAAAGTCTAGCAATCATTCAATTTGAGCATAATATGCACACAAATATTAGGCAACTCATTCATTATCTCAATTCCACCATGATTCCACCCCGGTTTTCACCCTCTTAAGGGATGATTTTCGGGATAAAAACTATACTATGTCCTTCCCCGGGACTCAAACTATCTCTACGCCAAATTTCAACTAAATCGGTTCAGCGGTTTAAGCGTGAACAAGTAACACACAGACAGACAGAAGGACAGACAGACTTTCGTATTTATAATATTAGTATGGATGATCATTCATTCATTCCTTTAAGGACCACCACAGTGTCCACCCTAGTGACCAGCAGTGTCTCCCAAGCGTCGGAGTCAAGCATAGACATAGTATATACATATACAAGTAGTTATAGACGCGCCACCGAGTGACCGGGGATAAGAAAGAATATTCATATAAAAGGGTAGCATAGGATTTTTTCTCCCACTTTTATAAATTTCGGTATTTCGCCATCGCCTCCTACGTATGATGCCACCCGGTCGGTGATAAGGACAAAGCATGGCACTATTTTCTCTTTAGGAATCCCAATAAGACTATCTTTCTCTATCAAAGAGTGTCAGCAGGCTCTTGGCGTCAAGTCAACAACGTTCGCGCAACTGCGCAGCGATGCCATTATCTATAGCGCTGACTAAATGCCGACGCTCAAAAGATGGTAGTGTGGGTTGGCCCTAAGAGTCACAAGAACTTTGCAGCCGCCATACAATATACAATCGAAGTTGCATTGATTTTAAAACGAAATTTTGAAATAACATTAAATTTGATAGAACATGAAATTTAAAATAACAGGAATTTTGTGATACAACGTGACGACTAGCATTTTAAGGCTAATACATATTTTTCTTTTTCAAAATTTTTCATCAACCATAGAATCAAATAAAATTACATTTTGACACACCTTATTTGGCCTATTTTGTTTGTATAGAACGTAATCTTCACGAAAATTAATTTAGTATAGAATAGAATAGAATAGAATATAATTTTATTGGTATTAATCATACACTGTCAGTTACATAAAAAATAATTACTTATACATGTGGCGGGGTGGCCTAGGGGTTCATGGCGTTAGCCGCGATAGCTAAAGACGCCGGTTCGAATCCGGCCTTCACCACTGGAGGGCTTCGTCACTTTTTCTTTAATATATGACATCTATTACAGTTTTTACTTATACATTATAAAACTTAAAAATTTAACGAAGCACGATGAAATAAGAGCGAATCCCACGTTAACCAAAAGTTGATCCCAGTTCGGTTTTAGGGTTCCGTACCCAAAGGGTAAAAACGGGACCCTATTACTAAGAATTCACTGTCCGTCTGTCTGTCACCAGGCTGTATCTCATGAACCGTGAGAGCTAGACAATTGACATTTTCACAGATGATGTTTTCTGTTGCCGCTATAACAACAAATACTAAAAAGTACGGAACCCTCGGTGGGTGTCAGACTCGCATTTGTCCGGTTTTTTTTATTGTGTATACAATTTATATTGTAATGTGGTTAGGTACGTCCCACAAAAAAAAGAATAATCAATAATATGTTTATTAAAATGTGTTGATATGCGAACATTGAAATACGAGCATATCAACTATGAATTTATTATTAAACCTGTTATGTCTGCCCATTCATAGCTCTGCAGGAGTGAGATCAATACAATGGATATTACGTAACAATTGTCATTTGCTCGTAATTGCTTCTGTTACCAAGTTTTTTTTTTACTTTTTTTTACTTCCGTTCACTATATGGATAGTTCGTTATTGTTTCATTTAATATGGATATTTTTTATAGGGTTGAAGTAATGTAGAGGTAAACACAGTATGAATACAATTTACATACTTAATGTTATAAGTTTAAAAATTATTTTTACTCGGACAAAGATTTACTCTGCATGGTATTTGCATTGTCAAAGTGTGACTATGTCATTATTAATGTGAAATTTCTATGAAAATATAAAGTTTATAATGATACTCCCTCACTTTGCATCTTACTCGCGCCAATTTATATTATACCAAGTGACGTCAAAAATACATAAATCATCAATTTTTAAGTTTGTATCGGTTTCCTGGCTCATATTTAAATATTATCGTTTGTTCATTCGATTTGTATTATATTTCAATCCGGAGGTCGCGGGTTCAAACCCCGGCTCGTACCAATGTGTTTTTCGGAACTTATGTACGAAATATCATTTGATATTTACCAGTTGCTTTTCGGTGAAGGAAAACATCGTGAGGAAACCGGACTAATCCCAATAAGGCCTAGTTTCCCCTCTGGGTTGGAAGGTCAGATGGCAGTCTCAGTAAAAACTAGCCTACGTCAATTCTTGGGATTAGTTGTCAAGCAGACACCAGGCTCCCATGAGCCGTGGCAAAATGCCGGGATAACGCGAGGAAGAAGTTCATTCGATTTGTATCTAAGTGCTACAAGCGGGGGTTTGAATCCACGATCATCCTTCAAGCTTTATCTCTCAGCTACCAGCATCATATTACCCTTCTTCTCACTATAATCACCAAAACGTCGCACATTAAGCGATACTCCGTAAGGGATAGAACCGGTCCACGAATATCGAGATTCATTCACTTTCCAGCGCGGTGAATGGACAGTTTTTGTGCGAGTACACTTGCTCTAATCGCTGTGAAATTAGTTCGGCGGGCGAGTCAGGTGCTACTGGCAGCGGGTAGAAATGCATCTCTATCATGCAATACGGCAAGGAAGTATTTTCAAAGTAGGTATATTCATTATGACTGTGCAAGGTAGGTATGTAGGTCACATTGAATTATCCCATTGAATTGAATAGCCAGCCAAATAAATAAAAATTGAAGCTGTTACTTAATGTCACGATATACAGTGGAATCGGTTTATTATGACTGCTTATAGTACAATTTTTTATATTTGGTATATGAAGAGGAAAAATTTTTAGTAACGCTCGCAGACGTATCTGCTTGTCAAAAATTGGTTTCTGCTTATACGGACCAACCGCTAACAACGAGTATGACGTAATTACTGTGTGAAGTTTGTTTTTTTTATAAAATTCTTTGTATAACAAGTAGGATAAGATGACTTCGTTTAGTGAGTAATCATAATGACGTATTAATCCTATTTTCATGAAATTCTGACCTATTATACTGACACATTCGCTGGTTTTCGTGGCCATCCCTACGTCTTTGTTTTTTGGTGTGCGTGGTGTGTAAGTTGTTTTACTTAGTTATGTTTCTCAGAGATTAGTTGATCTATCACAAAGGAATTTGGGAAACTTAACATAAATAAGACCTTGATCAACTATGTCTGATATGACATCAGCTTTCTATGACGTAACGTATTTGTCACTTCCCCTCGATATGCGGATTCTACTGCAAGTTTGTCAGATTATGCAAAAAATACAATAAAAACAAGATAAGAAATTCAAATCTAAACACTACAAACATATACACTAAACATATAAGTACAATAAACATAGCGTAGCGGTTGGACCTTAAGTCTAATAAATTAAATAATAAATAAATTAACCTACCTAAATAAAATAAAATAATTATTAAATATAGTGTATAAGCTAAAGAGTAAATATAAATATAAATGAAAAAAAAGAAAAAAAAATGAAATGAAATCTGAACAGTGTTTGGCAATTCAGAGCCAGTGTATTAACATTTATGGCTACTCTATACGATGACCGCTGGACCAGCGAGATGGCCATATGGGTCATGTGATGGTAAAACGCAACTACACGATGGCGACATTCAGTTGTGATCTATTAGTTTTCTTTGATCTGCGGACGAAAAAGCGACACCGTGGCCATCCTATCGCCATCCCGCCGCGCCATAAGCCATCCGACACCACTGCGCTCTCCACACGCTGGTCCATCTCAGTGGGCCAGTATGATAACCCATCGTGTAGAGGAGCCATTACATGGCCAAAAAAATGTGCATTCCCGTTGCTAATGAGATTTTGGAATTATATATAATAATAATATAAAATCATTTAATCCAGATAACATTGATCCATAATTAAAACATTTGCAATAAAAATACTATACTGAGCAAATTTTACTATGGGACCAACCCCGAAATCGCGAAAAAAGTTTTGGCTGTTTCATACATTTTGGCTGGTCGGGCTAGTCCATTTTCTATGGGAGGGTAAAATTTCTTTTCGCGATTTCGTGGTTGGCCATAGTAAAAGTTGCTCAGTATAATCCCAAAACCTCCCTGGCAACGGGAATGCACATATTTTTTGGCCACTATATAATTTAGATACCAACTACAAAGTATATTTATCAATTCAATTAATTATTAGAAAAGTTTCTGAATCTCGATATTTTCTGCGAGAAACTTAATAGATTTATAACACTATCTATGCAGTGTCCCCAAATCATTAGTTTGGCGCTATTAAGAAAAAATCTCAGTATTTAATGTTAATAAGAATAACAAAACCTTTTTAGTTTATAAACTAATTAATTGTTGACACTGATACTCTTGCATTTTATTTTCATTAGTTATTATTATTTTTGTTCTTGTATGTGCATACAAGAACAAAAATAATACAGAGAGATGTACAGAGTAAAACAGAGCTATTTGTGCAAATAGCTCTGTTTTACTCTGTACAAACTTTATTAAACGTGAAATTAAGATATTTTCATTAAGGAAACTGTGAATCTAACTTAAAATTTCCAGTGTTAATATGTATAACTATACAAGACTGTTTGTTTCTTAAATAAATAAAAGAAAAAAAAATTGTGCTGCCATCTATGCGCCACAGCCCTAAACTGTTTCCGCTGTCACTGGCGCTCCAACTTTACCGACATTTACACACTATAATAAAAAGTTGTATAACAAAAATAACGCGCTGACAGCAATGTTCGATATTACAACGCTGCTACCGGTTTTGGTTTGACAGTGAGACGTGCGAGAGAGAGTGTAGTCTGTGAGTTTACTGTTTAATGTACATACAGTTTATTTTAAGCTCATCAATCGCATTGAATATAGATAGATAGATAGATAATAGTCTATTCATCAACACATGTAATAAATACATTTAAAATACACATCATGTACACAATACCTATACTACTAACAAGTCAGGAAATTATTAAACTAAGGTGCATGCATGACATAATTTGTAACATTTACATTTCATTCTTCTTCTTCTCTTCAACTTCTCTTTAACAAAAATCCTGCAAAATTTGGCAAAGGCAAAGACTAAAAATGCAAATATTAGGTACTTACTTAATGTTTTAAACACACTATACAATAAAATAGAAATAGAAGTATTTTTATAACACTTTAAACTCGCGTTTTGAACACATATTTAATTATACGAACTGGTCCGTGACCACAGCTGGTGCAACTCAGCTGAAACGTTGGAAGTTAGGTAAAAATAATAAAATTAAATCGCGGTAGACCCGTTCGTATAATTAAATTGAAGTATTTTTATTCGTAAACACACACGAGACACTAAGAACAAATTGAATTATTTTCTATGAAAATATTTTAATTTGTATTATTTCAAGCAGAAACTACTATTTAAACTATAAACCGAAATAATGTCATATACGAAGGAAAAAATTACCGTGCTCTGGACACTGCAGGTCATTTTTTCCTTCGTATATGTCATTTTTTTTACACACGAGACAATTTACACGTAATAAGAACATAGAAAGAATAAATAAACTGCCACGAAATGGCTTCATCTCAGCATGTTGCTGGCGACTTCTATCGCTGATCTTTCAATGAGCACTTCAACTACTTATGAGTGGAATCTTGTGTTATTTGGCTTGGTTTTCTGTGAGATGGAGGTATTTCCCCAGTTGGGTTCTGCTCTAGATATAACCGAAATGACATCCGCTGTGCTGAGCCCTACCACAAAGTGAGATGACATTCGCTGTGCCCCATACCTCATTCTTATTTTGTCTACATTAGTTCCCTAGTAGAATATATGTCTTAAGGCCGTTCCATCGGTTTGCCGCTGTCACTGTCACATTTCGCAAGAAAGAACGGGAAAGATCATGCGCACCAAGTGTCAATTTTGATCGAATTTTGTCGATTTTTATTTATTTTAAAAACGTTACTTTATAATATCGAAATTCTAAAGCTATGAAATTACTATTTTAGTTAAGATCGTTTTTTCTTCTTTTTTTGTTTATAGTATCACATAATAAATAACCGAGTAAAATTTTATTAAAAGTCCGTATTAGAGGTTACTTTGGGAATTAATTGTATCGAGCAAAGTGTCATAATTCGTGTATCCGAAGCTATTTTATTAAAGATAATATAGTCAAGAACTCCATATATTTTTTCCACGTCTACGAATATCAACGCCTCTTAGAAAAACATGATCATATAAGGAGAGTTTTCGCATAACAGAAAATCTCAGCAAAATCAACAAAAATATGAAATAGTAAGTATCAATGTACACTAGACGTGTAGACGACTTTACATGAGTACCACCAACGCTTAACTGCCATTCATAATCCTTATTACAAGTACACAAGATCCACCTATGGTCAGCTATTTAAGTTAGTACAAAACGTGCGTCAATGAAGTCGCGATGGTCACGCGCATCGAAAGGGAAACCGGCGTTCGGAAAAAACGAGACGTGCCCCGAACGAGGCTGGGGTTTAGGGTTTGAGAATATTGCTAAAATGTACTTTATTGGAATGGGATAGGGTTTGATTCTAATTGAGCGTGTGAGACATGATATAGTGACGTTTAAGTTTGATATGATTCTAGCACTCAGCAGTGACAAGGCGTCTATAGATTCTTGTTGTGAGTTTGAGTATTTTGTCGTGAATCAAATAAAGAATGATGTTCTTAATCTAAGGAGCTTAACTCACACAGGCTTCGATCAGTTTGAGATAAGTAGTTGAATTTTACTTATTCTCATTTTGTTTGATTTAAACTTTATGTTTTATCGTACAGTTTCCAAGAAAAAATCGAGAAAAGCTGGAACGTTTCAATTCCTTACTTCAGTGAAAGGTATGTATATAGGTATGTATGTTCACGTCTTTCATTTCATTTCAATATGTCGATTTAAAACTAGAGGTTTTTTGGCGACATTTTAAAAACCAAATCTTTAGATCAGCGGTTCTCAAACTGTTTGGTGACGGAACCCTTTTGAAAAGCGAAATATTTTCATAATCATCATCAGCCTACTCTCGTCTACTGCTGGACATAGATAGGCCTATACATATTTGGAAATATTTTACGGAACCCCAAATTATAAATTTTTGTTTGTCACTGTGACCTATACCTATAGAAGAGCTGGTTATTTTTTGTTACATATTATTACAAGTATTCTCGCGGAGCCCGAAGAGGCTTTGCGGAGCCCTAGGGGTCCGCAGAGCACACTTTGAGAAAGGCTGTTTTACATCGATTTAAAATTAAACTGTGCTACTATGGTACTGTGCCTGTTAAATAACTAGAACTAATATAGTTTTTCTTTTTTTTGGCCAATCACTTCACAGCGTGCTTAACAAAATTGTACTATTGCTGACCAAATAATAATACCATCGATACTTTTATCAACTTAACAACTTACGAATGTCTGCCCACCCTTATACTGAGCATATTAAGTTGCCAGCTGATACACTTGATACTGAGACAGCGACCGCAACTTCCCTGGGAACCTGACTTGAACCGAACTTATTGTTTCTTATTGTAGACTTAAGGTTAAGTATACACAATAGGGATGATGAGACATGTTGAATTTTATAACAATCTGAATTTTATAACTCGGGTTTAATGCCTTTTGGCATTAATTATCAAAAATCGATTTATTCTTCTTACTTAGTCACAAAGTCATATCTACTCACATGGGATAATTATCTGTTTATGCTTCCGATGTAGCCCACGAGATGGCAGAACCTACCATGCACAAGAAAACGTACGGGAACGGTAGACTAGCACTAGCTTTGGCAATGTACATCATACATGTTTATTTTTCCGATTCAGGCCATAAGATGGCAGGCCCTCCAACGCGCATGAAGTAATTTCAGCGTACATGGTAAAAGAAGGGCCGGAAAAGGGTCTCTATTGTTTGACATAATTATTGAAAGTCATAATATAATGATTGTCATATTATCATTAGTCATAATTTGGTTTTTCTCAGAAACGCGTAACTTTTCAGGATTGCCATAAAACAAACCTAACCTAACTTAACCTATCTATAGGATAACCCGAGGAAAATCCTGAAAAGTTAACGGTTTTAGAATTATGACTATAATGATAATATGACAATCATTACATTATGACTTTCAATAATTATGTCAAACAAAGGGACCCCGTCGGAAAAATTACAAAAAACGAGGTTATTATTGCATGTATATCGAAGCACTTGTATTTTATTTTGCACTTTTCAAAGTTCTAACATGTGTATCCAGTCTATTTTTAAAGTGTTCACTGACTGACTGTGTTCGTTGTGCGTTTTTTTTGTTATATGAAGATATATTTTACAATCTTACGGGACACGATGATGCCGTAACGATTTTATAAATTTGTAATCAGAAAGATAGCTCTGCGTTTTATTTATTTTACCGGTTTTTTTTTTTTCATAATTACTTAATGTGGTAATTTTTACGTCGAACATCAATTATAAGTTTAATTACGCTGTCACTAAACCTATTTATTAAAATAATAAAAATTACAATACACTAAAGATCCCCTAAACTTCGCTCCCGAAGGTCGCAGGTTCGTTCCCGGAGCGTGACTAATTGCGCCGGCGCATGGGAACTTACTTTACCCTGGACACGTTTATTGGTTTGATTGCTTTTGGATATTTTTGAATAATTCTAGAAGTTACAGTTCAAATAGACAAAATATATGTTTTTTTTATATACCACGTCGGTGGCAAACAAGCATACGGCAGTCACCGTAGCCTATGGACGCCTGCAACACCAGAGGTACTACATGCGCGTTGCCGACCCTTTAAAAACCTGTACACTCCTTATATGTCAATAAAAAGTATGCTAAATATTTTAAATCATAATTTTATTTGAATTTAAATTCATAACAAATCTTTAAAAGTTCAGTCAATAGATAAAAAACGGACAAGTACGCAAATTCATTCACAGTGCGCGCGGTGAAGTTGTGGAACGAGTTGCCCCTGTCGCTCAAACGGTCCCGGTCTGTAGCATCACTCAAAGTTAATCTGAAAAAGCTTTGGCTTTCCCACGAACTGTGATTTGGTTGAGTGCTAATATATATATTTTATTTATACACCTATGTAACCTCAGGGATTGCACACAAATGGAAGCGAAAAAACTGCTTTTCAAACTGCTGCACTCACAAAATTATGCCGAGACAGAGCCATATTTAACAAAATTTAGTTTCAATATTGTGTCTAGATTAAGCCTTAGTTTGTAGTTTTAATTGTAACAAAGTCTGATATTTAAATTATAATTGGTTCCCCGCGATACAGGCACTGCCTAGTGCGGAGACCCCTGGAATGTCTGTAACCTTTAGCTGAAAATAAATGATCTTTATTCTTTATTCTTATTCTATATATTATATATATATATATATATATAATATTTATTTAGTACTATATATTTATGTATGCTAGTACATATTTATTTTATTGCATAATGCTATTGATGAATTTTAGTTATTCGTAGACGTTAATATTGTAGTTTTCCTTTTTAAATATTATTGTACGTTCTGTAAGTTTGTCTATCTATCTAATTCGAATTTTCCGCTCATTTACTCTAAGGTTAGCTTGAAGAAATCCCTTATAGGGATAAGCTCGCCTTTGTACCTAAATTTATATGAATTTCATGTTAACAATTTTTGTTTTGTACAATAAAGTGATTTACTACTACTACTACTACAAGTGCGAGTCGGACTCGCCCACCGAGGGCCCATCATTTGTGAAAATTTCAACTGTCTAAGCTATCACGGTTCAAGAGATACAGCCTAGCGACAGACAGACAGACAGACGGACAGACATACAGACAGACGGACAGACAGACAGACAGACGGACAGACGGACAGACGGACAGACAGACAGACAGACGGACAGACGGACAGACAGACAGACAGACGGACAGACGGACAGACGGACAGGCAGGCAGATGGACAGACGTATCAAAGCTTCCATTAAAACTTAATGAAGTGTAGGAGATCTACTAACAAAACACAGTATATCATCCATTACCTCAATATATTATATTATATAAGATAATTAATTTCAAGCATTTAGTCTAATGAAGCAAAACTATATAAGTATAAATATTCAAGCTAATCTATATCTTAACCTGTTGTATTAAGGTTCCATTTGTTAGGGTTCTGTTGTAGTACATCAAAATCCATAATCGAATAGTCAAACCTTACCGCAGTGATGGGCGACTACTGTGTGTGAGAACTTGGGACGTTTTCAGTCATGGTCTATCTACATGTTTTGCAGGAAAAATATGATCTCAATTATATATATCTCGATTATAAGGAAATAAAATATGCTTTCACCTAAATGGTATTGTTATTTATTTAAATCGGTTCGTTATGGCCTTTTATTTACATAGGACCAATGAAATAAAACGATTTTTACGGATTTTATCTCGTATAATTAATTTAAAATACATCCCGACGTTTCGTGGCGTTTCATTCGTGGTTAACACTCCTGTTAACCACTAAGAAATAATATATTCACCTGTCAAGATTATAACGTTTTGTAGTTTTATTTCATGAGTAACTATCCCGGTAATCAAAGACAATATGGAGCATTCCATTGGTGTCCCGTATGAACAAATTTTATTTCGTGTATCAGAATTTAGTACCGAACCGGCGTCTTTAGCTTACGTGGCTGACGCCCTGGACCTCTAGGCCATCCGCCCATAACGTAAACTTTATCTTAACCAAACAAAAAGCCTATATCCCTTCAAGTGGCAACGTAATTTTTTAGTAGTTGTAATTTTGATTTTATCTTAGTTAATCAAATTTTAAATTTAAATGACTTAATCGACCATGACCTGCCACTTGAAGGGATAACTTTAATAAAAGTAAAGCTTGTATCTTAATTGTCCCAAGTCCACACTCCCAGTGGTCCATTATCTCCAATCTGTACACAGCCGCCAATTTGTCAAACAGAGCACTTACCGCGCATTAGCGATGTCTTTGTGCCAACCAGAGAGCTATTGTGGCTTTTATGTATATACCCTACACATACGCTAATGGTATGGCTTGCTAATAGGTATTTAGGTACATATCTGATAATATATAGATGATACAATCGAGATAGATAGATGGAATACTTAAAGGCCCCTCCAGACTATGTGCGTGAATCGCGGCGCGACTTCGCGGAGAGAACATGTCGCGACGTTGACGTATGATACCACACTCGCAAACTTCACGGCGTTTTCGCAGTTTGGTTCCCGCCAAGATGGCGGAGAAGCATCAGCTGATCGAGCTTAACTGCTAGTTATCTATGGCATCATACGTGATTTAGCTATTTTTCCATTTTGTTCTGTTGTAAAACCGTAAAATATAGCCGCTTTATATAATATTATTTATCTTGCCACATATGAGTCAAAATAGTGTGTAATGTTTAGTCTTGCCAGTTCGCGCTTTGCGCCTCCTTTGACGCGGGCTAATAAACCGACAAAAAACGGGGAACTAGGCGCAAAGGCGTGAACAATCTGCGAAATCAACGCCACACTTACGTTCCCGGCTTCGCGCCGTGATTCGCGCATGAGTGTGGAGGGCCCTTAAGAAAAGCTCACTGACTATCAGTCCGCCGGACGATATCAGCCTGTCAGAACAAAAACGTTTCTGCTTGTTAAAAAAACCGGCCAAGTGCGAGTCGGACTCGCGCACGAAGGGTTCCGTTACGCAAAAAACGGCAAAAAATCACGTTTATATCGGAGCCCCAGTTAAATATTTATTTTATTCTGTTTTTAGTATTTGTTGCTATAGCGGCAACAGAAATACATCACATGTGAAAATTTCAACTGTCTATCTATCACGGTTCATGAGATACATCCTGGTGACAGACGGACGGACAGCGGAGTCTTAGTAATTTGTATTATTCTGATTTTACGCTTTGGGTACGGAACCCTAAAAATTAATTATAATTACATACACATACAAACCAAAACAGAGCAATAACTAGTAGATGAGAAAGCATGGATAATTATTTTTATCGATGTAGGAACTCCGTAACTGTCAATTTTGCCCCCAAAGCGAAATATTAGAACCGTAGTCGCGCATAAATTAGTAAAATGACTATCATACTTAACTATACTTATCTAACACTTATCTATATATCACGGAGATAACGCGATGATCATCGCAAGGGTTGTCAGATCGTGCGAGAGAGATAGCAGCTAGGGCGGGCGGAGCGTGACGTCACGCGTTCGGATACTCTATCTGCAGGAAATTTGGGCTTTTTTAGCCGATTTCAAAAATTAATAGTTATGTATATTATATATTACTAGCGACCCGCCCTGGCTTCGCACGGGTGCAATGCTGATGTATTTATACATATAAACTTTCCTCTTGATCTATTTAAAAAAAACGCATCAATATCCGTTGCGTTTTAAAGATCTAAGCATACATAGGGACATACAGACAGCAGGAAGCGACTTTGTTTTATACTATGTAGTGATTCCAAATTAAATTTGATACAGTCCGTGATGCCATAGAGCAGAGCTGAAACTGACATTTACTTACGTGACCTCAGTAATGCAATATAATGATGCTGTCAAGCTTATATGATAAATAATATTTGTGTCGAAGTCTAGTCAAAGGTCCCATAAGGACGAGATTTGCTTGTATCCTTATATAAATAACCTGTCAAAGCGTTCTTATGGCAAGCAACAAAGTGGGACTATTTGCATGAAAACGGCATATTTATTCACGATTTGCTTTCACTTCATATAAATAATACGTGTGCAAAGTCGCCAAACGGCCAAGCCTCATATTTTGAGTAAGGTGCAGAGTTTGTGAAGTTAGGGCTTGTAGAGTTAGGAGCTTGACAGTGCGAGCCTTATGGTTTCGTCTTGGCAACATTTTACATGAAAATGTTTTTGGTGGGATAGATTTTGTTCCTGAATCATAAGGATGTAAGTGTAAGTATTTGTATGTATATATTTGTTTTTTGATGAGTATCCACAATACAAGCCTTCTTAAGCTTACTGTAGGGCTTAGTCACTTTGTGTAAGGATGTCCTATAATAATAAAATAATAAATAAATATAAATAAAAATCTTTTATTTCAGATCTGCATTGATCCATAACGGTGTTAGTATAAAAATCCTAAAAACTATGTTAAGTACTAAATTAATTAACCCTTTACCTACGGGGACTTTGAACACCCAGTCACCGCTCAATACGGGCATGTATTGGCGAGAGTCAATAATATGTCTAATTAGTTCGCAAGCTCTAAAAATATATCAACTTTAATAAACTCTAAACCTCCCCATCCTCCCTCGCAGTATCCAAACGCACCCCTCGCTCACGTGCAGCTAGAGAGTGTTTTGGCGCCCCCGCGCGCGGTCGACCGAATCGCCAGTGACGTGCCAAGTGCCAATCTTGTCAAATGTGCAAATCTGTCAAAGATGTAGTGTGATATGGCAAAAACACCAAATAGTTGAAGTGGTTATGTGTTTAAAAAAATAAAGGATTGAAAAAAAGTGAAAATTTTGTAAGGCTTAGAAGGATAAGGATTAGCTATTTCGCGGCTTATTTCGTCATTAAAAATGTAGTGTGATATGGTAAAATACTAAGAAGTTGAAGTGGTTTTGTGCATTTTTTTAAATGTCTTGAAAGAAAAAATAATGGATTGAAAAAAAGTGAAAAATTTGTAAGGATTTTAGAAGGATAAGGATTAGCTATTTAGTCTTAGAGACGTAGCGTCATATGGTAAAAAAATAGTTTTGTGAAATTATTTTGCAAATAAATTATAATGAGAGAAAGTGAAATTTTTGTAAGTATACATTGATTATGTATCGCGACTTATTTTTTACATCGGTAGCATTTGCGAAATAAAAATTAGCATTTTTTAAAAATGTTAATAGGTACCTATGTCGCAATTTTAATTAAACACAAAAAACTAACCAGTGTAATTTACAATCATTTTGCAAAATATTTATTTTGGATACTTATGTCTCAGCGGCTACGGCCAATAACGTGCAAAATTTGTACGTGAAACTTAGGTAATTACCTCAATATCGTAAAAGTATTTAACCAATATGTACTAACCGTGATTTTTTTAATGATAAAGAGACAATGCAAATGCTTTTTAAAAGAGACGTACATCACGTACACTATCAGGTAATCAAATACGAAAATACACTGTAAAAATTGCACAAGCACGTGCGCTAAAATTATAATTATCACCGACGAAAAGCACAACTCGATATTAAAAATATATAAGTTATATATAAGTAATTTACTCTTTTAAATAAAGCATAACAATTAATATATGATATTTATTTGTAAAAACATCCGCCCAGAGGCCTATAAAAAGTTCTCTTATTCCATTCTAATTTGAATATTAACTTTGACAAATCAAAATCGCTTTTGTCATGGCAAGTTTTAATGTATGGGTATAGAGGCAAATCTAAGCATATATAAGTAGTCTCTTGATAGCCAAACCTACTTTTTTTTTATACTACGTCGGTGGCAAACAAGCATCGGCCCGCCTGATGTTAAGCAGTCTCCGTAGCTTATGTACGCCTGCAACTCCAGAGGAGTTACATGCGCGTTGCCGACCCTAACACTCCTCTCCCTCGAGCTCTGGCAACCTTACTCACCGGCAGGAACACAACACTATGATGATGAAGAGTTTCACGTAATGCATGACCTGAAACACTAAATTTGAGAGAATAGAAAAAGAAAAAGTTTAAATCGTATTGACGTCTGACATTACCATCATTTAGTTCAGAGATACAACATACTTTTATATAAGTGCATACATCTAAGTATGCATATAGTTTATACCCCTATTTATGTTAATTTATTGAAGATATTTCACAATAAGGGCAAGTGTAAACGGGAGGGCGGGATTCTAATCTATTCGACGAAGCAACTCGGATAATTAACACAACACTATCAAGCGAGATGTCATTCACAGTGCCCATACCTCTCTCTTGTATTGTAATAAATACAAAACATGTACCTGTGTCAGTCTTGTAAACCAATCCGGCATGTAATTCTAATACCCACGTCTCAATCGAAACCCCGATATCGAGTGGCCGCGAGAAACTTGTGTGAACCTATCTAATAAATATATAATTATAAATACCTAAGTCTACCTTGTCTTAAGAATATAAATTCAAATTATTATTTAATTAATTCCATAAAAAATTTCATTTTCATTTTCATTTTCAAGTGCGGAAAAGAGGAAATTCGAAACGAGTGTTGATAAATTAAAACACGACCGTAGGGAGTGTTTTAAATCGACACGAGTTGAGAATTACCTATTCGCACGTGTATCGTACAACGTTTTACAGTACATATGACCCTTTAAACTTTCGACATATGCACGAAAAGTGCTCTTTTACGCACTAGTGCGAGAAAGTAGCACCATATGTGCTGTAAATTTTATTTATATGCCAAACTGTCTGAAAACAAAATTGAAAAAATACCTACATAATACTAAATTGAAATACTTAATTCTGACGGTATTTTAATATCTAAAATTCCAAAATAATGAAGTTTAGAAGTTTAAATGTTAGGTGTTTGCTATGTGAATGAGAATTGTTATAAAATACTGCACAAAAACAACCAATTAGTCAAAATCTAAGATGGTGGAGGTACCTTAAAATTAAATAAATTGATTAACGTTAAATATCTTCGATAGTTCAAATTAAATGTCGCGTGTGTGTGTGGTGAGAAATTTTTACTAATATTATAAATGCGCAAATAATTTTGTTCTTTAACTTTTCACGCTTAAACGAAATATTCTATGAAGATAGTTTAAGTCTCAGGGAAGGACATACTGAGCCATCACGCCATCATGGTGTTCGAGACTTATGTTAGGTGATCATTTGTCTCCTGCCTCAAGGAATTTGCTTAATCAGAGAAGTCCGCTGAGGCTTAACCGGCCAACGTGTCAAGTCATAACAAGTCCAGGCTGTGCCTCGTAAGAAGCATACCTACTTAAGATAGTTTTCAGCACGGTTATTATCATCGTTCTTTGCAGACGAAGTTGCAGACCAAATCTATTGCAAATATAAGTGACCAAATGTAACTGGTTAAAGAACAGTTCAAATATTATTTCCATAAATATCACTTCAGAAATATCAAAAGCTGTAGGATCAACCTATTATCAAATTCTAATAACAAACAAGTTTCTAAAGCCTGACCAGAAATATATGATTATTGTCATGAGGGCGCTGTTATTCTCATGTATAGAGTGACAATCGCACTTAAACTATCGTGAGACATATTTCAAAATATTTATTAATAATAGTGAGTAAAAACCGTACTGATAAATATATAGAGTGACAGTTCAATATAGTATGAAAAATGTAGTTCCAGTGAAATTCCACAACATGGCGCGTGATTCCTGGTCGGGCTTTACCTATTTACGAAACCACTCACAGCCATATTATGTTAGGTATCATTACATAAAAATAATGTCATAATGAAAAAAACTACAAATATAATCCCACGGCCGACACTGAAAACTGATCCCCTTGTCACAATCCATCGACTCCGGCGCCGAGCGTAAAATATACCTCAAAATCAGAGCAAGCCATCTGTAGCCGACCGTCCAGCATTCGATTAAGACGTATTCTTAATGAGAAAGACTATTAAAGTGAGCTAAGTGACCCGGTGGAAAATAGATCAAAAGATTGTGAAGTGTCAAACTTTAGCAAAAAAGTGATTTTTTAACTAACTTAATTAACGGTTTCACTCACGTATTTTTAGTCACTCGCGCGACATGTTTCGGAGAGCCTAGCTCGCGTACGTGACGCCCATCCGTCGTGACCGCTACTCACTCAGGCACTGTTAGTGCTTGAAAATGGAGACCTAGGCTCTCCGAAACATGTCGCGCGAGTGACTAAAAATACGTGAGTGAAACCGCTAAGTTAGTTAAGTTAATATGTCTCACGATAGTTTAAAGTGGTGATTGATCGGAAATTTCTGTGAATTGCGAAAAAGAGCGTCCTCTCATCCTAAAAACCGGCAATGTACTTAACACCTCTCTGGTGATACAGGTGTTCATGGGCTCCGGTAATTGCTTACCATCAGGCGATTCGTCCGCTCGTTTGCCTCTAATATCATTAAAAAAACTCAGTGGAAAAAAGTACCTATTTCAAAAAAAAAAAATTTTCTTGCAAACATGCCAGAATATACGCCGAATGTAATTAAAAAGTTACTTCACAGAGCACCTTAAAAAAGCCTTTTAAGAGACAATAAACCCAAATGAATAGCGAACTTTAACGACTTAAAGATGATAAACAAGGTTTATTAAATTAATCAACCAAAGCTTAACTAAATCACCAAAACGTTTAACCGTTACCGTTAACCAATCGAACATTTATATTATACAGCAAAACTATCCTAACTTCCTGATCAGGCGCACCTACCGTGCCTTCTCATGAGAAAACGAAACACCTGCCTTTACCCAACCGGAAAACTGCCCAAACACCGGAAAATCGTCCAAAAACCGGCAAATTTACCGACCAATCGGTATAGTAGATAATCGAAGACGAGATTACCACGGTCGGTTTTTAGAAGTCATTAGTGCATTGAAACTAACCGATCGAATCGTCAACACTCGTTTTGATTTTTTACGCACTTTTTTGATTCGCGGAAAGTCGGAGGCTTCAGTCTTTCATTGGTCGTGATGCTGAGATAAAATCACGAACGGAAATTTGAAAAAATACTATTTTACTTAATCCGCAAAATTTCCACTTTTTGAAATTGTTTATGTATATTTTTGAAAGGTGTTGTGATTTGTGTAAGAGCTTTTATTTTACATTTCAATCTTGAATGGTCAATTAAAACGAGTTTTTGTTCTAAATGGTGTATATTATAAAACTAAGCAATACCAATTTATCAAAGTCTGACTTTCCTTCAAAATTATTGAATAATCTTCCAGATTTCAGTGTTTTTTCAACCTTACATTTTCTAAAAATGTATTTTAATGAACTAATTTATAAATAGACACTATGAGTGACTAAATTAAAGTGCAGTGTCAAAATGGAGAAAAACAGTAAAAAGTGTAATGAGTTGAGTTCAATAAGTAGGTATTACGAATGAGTGTCACAACGAGGACAAAGGAGGATAGTGAGGATAGAATAGATAGAGGATAGTGAGGGTAGTGAGACTAGAATTGGGTTTAGTAAAGACAATATTGAGTGAAATAAAAGCGTATTGAGTGCAAACAGAGAATTTAGTGCAGTGTTGTGAAACCAAGACAAAAACGGTATTGATTCTATTGAGTGCAATAGGAAAGGTACTGAGTGTAAAAAAGAATATTGAGTGCATGGATTTACATTGAGTGATATAAAAAAGGCAAGCTGGAGGGGCAGAGTAAGGCGACATTCGCGGCCCTATTCGGGCTGAGGGCCGGAGGGGGGGTGGACCTCTCCGCGGCCTACAGATACAACCAAAATATGATGGAATATTATACATGTAAGTTGCTTTTATCTTTGTGCTCAAGCTTTGATAAATAATAGAACCTCATAATTTAAAACTAATACGGGACTTAATCGCGTACAAACTTACGTTTATTTATGGCCTGACGTTTCGAACGTGACGTTACGTTCAGTATAATAGAACCTCTCCACGTTTAAAAGGACCTCGCGCGTAATAAGTTGTTTTATAGACCTAGAATTTATTTTTAACCTTTTTAAGTGTTCTGTACCAAAAACGTACAAAAGGAACCCTTATGGTGCGACTCTGTCCGTCCGTTCGTCTGTCTGTCCGTCACATTGCTATATATTACCTATTAACGGTCTCTTAAATTAATTATTAAATAAATTAATTTGCCGATAGATGGCGCTGTACATAATTATGCTTAGTATACTTCTGGTCAAAAGTCTTTTGTGTTTATACTTACATGAGATAACTGAAAGTTTGTACGGAACCCTCAGTGCGCGAGTTAAACGAACTGGCACTTGACCGGTTTGTTCACGGTTAATACGTTTTTCAGGTCAACATGGGTTTTTGGATTGGTCCCTACAAAATCGTCTTTTAAGCAGGTTTGGTAGGTATCTATTGTTTCGATGTAAGGTCCCGTCGTTGTGTCATGAATGATAAATTTGAGAATTAGAGCAGCTACACTTAATTGTCATAGTATTATGGTAAATCTTTACAATATGTAAGTATTTACCTAGGTAATCGCTACCTACATTCCTTGAACTTTACTTACCTACATGGTACTTACCCAGGTAGTAAAATGACGTCAAATTACGTCAGCGACGTCATATTGACGTAATAATGCCGTCATTATGACGTCGCTGACGTCATTTTACGTCATTTTGCTACCTGGGATGTAGGGTTTAACTAGTTGAAAGTTTGAAACGACATGTGTATACACTATTTACCAACATGTGGTTGTCGTAGCTAATACTCCGCTAGGTTCATTAAGTACTTACCTACTTACTATTATTAAATATATGAAGGCAAAGTAAATGATGCAGGAATCAAGGAACAAAAACTGTGAACATTCAGACAAATACATTTTCGGAGTCAAAATTCCGGTAGGTTCTACGGGTAGGTATTACCTACGAATTTTGTTTCTGCAAAACACACTGTTTTGGAATAGTCTGCTTTCATACATAACTATCATACTTACTTTGTTTTATAACTATCAATTTTATCCCTTAAACTCTCCCCTAACTAATCCATATCATACACGGAAGCCATCTCCCAAACCAGCCATATATTTAACCGAATAAATCCCAAAAATATCATTGTGCAAAAACAAACGAGCTCTCCATAACAAGATTATCATAACCGGGCGACAAAAACATAAAAACCACAATGTCTATAAAATACCTCGTTCTGCGATACCCCGAGATTTCGTACGTATAAAACACCCAAAAAATTCCCTCCAAATTCGAAATCGTTATTCCAAAGCCAATGGGGAGGTTTGAATCGCGCGGGAGGGCGAGCGGCGGGCTGCGATTGGCCGGCCGGTGAAAGGGCGGGGCACGGTTTGTTAGTGTGAGTGGGTGCGTTCCAATTTGCGGGTGCGTTTTTAATTGGGAGGCTGCTGGCTGTTTGAGCGCGACCCTGGTCTGACATGTGTCGATGCATGGAGGATTTGTCGTATGCGAATCTGAGGAATATTGGAGTTGAGGTTTATGATTATAAAGGCTTTATAGAGTTTAGCAATCATGAAAACGAGTTTTTATTTGTTGCAAATTATAAGGCTAGGCGTATCAAAAATAGTCCTAGCAGCCTATTTTGTACAATAGAACAGCCACTATATTTTTTTTATTGTATTAGGTAACTGTAATAAGATAAAATTTAACTGTATTTATTTATTTAAACTTTATTGCGTTATATAATTAATATATGTACCTTCAACAATGTACAAATGGCGGACTTAATGCCAAATGGCATTGAGTTGGGTTGGTATTTACAACTGGATTTACCTACATATACCTATAGGTAACCTCTTGTCTGTGTTGGTTGGTAGCTTGTATAATAAGGATCCTGACCGAATTTTAGTTGTCTTTTTGCATTTTTAGCTCTATACAGTACCATCGAGGTTTAAATCCACGATTCAACCCGCTGAAACATCTATCTCCTACTGATATCAACACTAATAAAATTAAAATATTAAGACAAAGGTTCAGAAATAGGAAAACAAGTTTAATGGATACTAAGAAAACAGTGATTATTTCGTAGAGCCGAATAAACTTAGAACCTGCTGAAACATCTAAAGTTGGACCAAGATAAGTCTGCAACGATCTTGATAGCATATTGCGCAGTGCGTTATTTTAAGGATTTGCCACACTGGATGCGTTCTGCGGTCAGCGGTCAGGTCAAACCCGCATTATGTATGAACAACATTGACAGCAACCTTTGAAGTTGAAGTTTGACCTGACCGCTGCCCGCAGAACGCATCCAGTGTGGCAAATCCTTTATGCATCATAATTTCATAGGTTTGACGTTCAAAGTAACATTTGCACCGCGTGTGCTATCAAAATCGTTGCAGACTTATCTCGGTCTAACTCTATCTCCTACTGATATCAACACTGATAAAATGAAAATATTATGATAAAGGCTGTGTTGTTTTTGACACGGTAATTGTTGTTGTAATTGACATTCTGATTAGAAACACGGCATACGACAGTTCCATTTACGTGTTCCAATTACATTTCTTGCATTAATGCGCAATTTTTGTGATACGTCAAATCGGCAATATTCCTTACGGCACTTACCACCCGGCCACAAAGAACCATGGCCCATCTGGAAGGCGATGAACAGGCTCAGGTCTCAGGTTGGCCGTTGTAAGCAGGGCATGGCTGAATGGGGACTGCTTCGTGGCCACTCTACCCAATGTGGTTGCGACACAGCACCGCAAAGTAGCGGCCGTAGCGGAAACAAATTATTTAGTCTAAAAGAGTAGGTGTTGCATAAAACGTTATGAAGCCTACTTTCATACACACAATTACAGTAAATAAATAAGAAAATACCTAATAGGTATCTAGTCTTTTGTCTTTATTTATTCCGAGAACTACCTATTGTATATTTTAATGCACATACCGATTACGCAGTCGTATGAGGTCATGTTTTACAGTTTTTGTCCTATTGTTGTGCCTTATGGTTACAAATAACGACTGAATACTGTCATTAAATGTTAAGTGGGCCTGTCTTTGTTTAGGGATGTCGTGGCTCAAGTAAAGAGTTAGGTATTTGAAGGACGTGCCTTTTTCGAAACTAAGTAATGTTAGCCACCTAATAAGTTATTTCGAAATATTTTACACAACTTTGGGAACAAATGAAATTATTTTATTAAATATTTAGACTGCTTGCCCTTAGAATTGGTCAAAGACGCCTAGTCTTAATAAGATGGCATATAGTCGAGAAATTGGGACGGGTTCCGCTGTGGCGGGGTGGCCTAGGGGTTCAAGGCGTTAAAATTACCTATATGTTTCTCCACATCATGCGTTGAAGACAGCATGTCCGAAGAATTTAAGGACTCGCTTATGGCATGTTGCGGAGAGCCGAGTCAGGACACTCAAGACCGAATGAGCGGAAGGGTGACTTCCATGTTACCCAAACTAAAGAGATATTTACCAGACCCTCGAAATTAAGAGTATAAGATGACAGCCTTTTAATATTTCTTGTGATCGAATAGCTATTTGAATGCTTTGAGTGAGTCGCAAATGACAATACGAAGCTTAAGAATAATAGAATGCTTCACATATTTATTGTGAATTATTTGAAACTTGACGGTTGTTAAGATTTTTCTAGTGCACCGCTTACTATTTGAGTAGGTACAAACAAATCATTATTTTTTTATGCTTCCTACTAGTAAATCACTGTGACAGACTTTGTTATGTGTTACATTAAAATGAACATCATTAAATTCTGATTAAGGAAACCAACAAAATTTACGCCGCAGCGAATGACTCAACGGCCATAGATCACAAATTGTACCTACAGCGAACAATAGGCTTACCTAAGCTTACATACACACATACATACGTACAAATGACACAAGACGCCGCGCCTACTATAGAAGTGAATGACATCAACACCACAAGCTTAAAAAATCATACATTCAAAAACAAGCAGCCTTAACAAAACGGAACAGAACACAGATTTGTATAAACTTTAAATTTTAACCGCAAATGGAACGCGGTTGAAACACGACACACATGTAAGCTAATCGTCTCATATATCACCACACACACATAGAAGTTTATTATGCTGTATACGCGGACGCTCCACGCACACATAGGATGGTGGGCGCTGATTGGTCGGTTAGGGTGCGCGTGAGTATCTTGATCTGCGTTTTGAAACGAGTTCGGGAGCTAATTGTAAGATTTTAGAAAGGTGGTCCGGTTTAGTTTTGTAACTAACGAGTTGGTTGCGTTCGATTCTGGGCTGTTTTGCATGTTATGTAAGTTTTCAGGGTAAGTTTTTGTTTGCTAATTAAGCAATTAGGTTAGGTTTGGTTGCAAATTAATGGCTCCTATTTCTTTGTAGCTATTTTGTTGGTATGTCTAGTCTAATAGGTAATTTTATGTATGGATCAAATTCTAAAGCCCGGTTCTAATTTTAATTTCTTATTCTGAAACTGTTATGGATAATCATATCCACTGACTGACTGACTGATCAGTCAGGTGTCAAATGTGACGTTTTGTACCAGAAGTGTCACCTTTCACAGCTGACACATATCTCGTAGCTATCTAATTAAAATAAGGTACTTAGAGTCAAACCAAGAAAATTCTGCAGAGATTTTGACAGCACACGAAGTTCATGTGTTATTTTAAACGTCAAACTTCTATGAATTATGACGTATAAATAACACTGGCACTGCGTGTGCTGTCAAAATCTCTGCAGACTTTTTTGTTTATTTGTTTATTAGGCTCACCAACAGAAGATACAATTTACATACTAGGTATAATTTAAACATACTAAAAGGGCACATTTATTATTGATCCCCCACTTAAAGGCAATCAAAGCACATAATGGGTTGGCCTAAAGCAAAGGGGGTGCAAAAAAAGACAGATTTTTTTTAGTAGGTACAATAACATGTCTGTTCTGGCGAATCGCGATGGCGAATGGCGATCATCGCGGTCAACCTAACACACTCCTCCTCGCTTCGCTCGTCGTCGCACCTATCTTGTCTCTGTTACTTAAATTTACTGTTCCAAATGATTGCTTTTAATTTGTCAAGTAGTGGTTTCAACTTGCGGGTCAAATATCTCGGTCATTTTTTATTTTAGAGTAAAGTTTTTCCTACAAAACATGCTTATTTTAGCATATTCTCTACGATAACACAATAAAAACCAGGTGTCATAATAACATCACTCCGATGAAAATGTCGGCACCCCCTTTGCTTTAGTCCAACCACATCATAATGTTCTACTCTTACATGTACCTAGAGACAGCATATCCCTTTTGGTTAAGTTATAGAGAATGGTAGATACTAACTTTTGATTCGTAGTCTGATCCGCTTCTTTTGATGCCGATTGTACAATGTCTTTCAAATAAAACAAAGACTACATATGTAGACAGATACCTATATAATAAAGTTAGTGTGATAAAAACAAGCTAACAGAACAAAAAAAACAATAAAACCTCTAAAGCTTTATTCGGAATCCAAGATGGCGGACAATGCCGGCGGGCTCACATCCGGCCGCGTATGGTAATGCCGGCTTCATCGTATCCTTTATTTAATGTGGCTACAATATGAGAGTGTTTTGTAATTTTTCCTGTTTTTGTTGAATCATACGCAGGAAAAACTGGGACTTTTTTACGTTGTTTTTTTTTTATATTGTCGCCTGAAGGCCAAAGACAAAAGTCTTTGCTTTTACTTACTGTTTAAAATATTTCTGTAAGAGAATATATACGGGGAAAATCCTCATAGAATGACGGAGAATAGAGGACACACAGTGCCAAGACCTTTACTGCCTAAAACCCGTGCACACTGTGTATGTACTAATTTCAAAATTTAAAACGAAAACAAAGGAAAGGAGCCTAAATACTCACAGTGCTGATTGAATAGTTACCCGATTAGAAAGTATTTAAGAAAATTAATGTTAGAACTACCCCGAGGCTTATATTTACTTAGTTACACGTCTAAGACAATAAATCCACGTATGAGGTCGTGAGACTTTAAGAAGAAGAATCGTTAGGATTAAATTTAGCCTAGCTACTTAAACCAAAATTATTCTTTGTTTTCCCTTATTTGATACTACCTACCGGGATATACATTTCAATTGTAGAAGATTCAGAGAAGAAATCAGAAAACAATCTAGTTTTAATGCAAATAAAAGCTACAATATGAAGGAGTTTTGTAAATTTTCCTGTTACGTTCTTAAATCATATTTACATCAAAACTTTGAATTTTTATGTAGTCTTCAAAATCTTCAGAATAAGGCAGAAAAAAATATCATTGGCCTGCCTAAACCAATTGCTGAAGGATGTATGAGGTTTAATTATTCTGTTGTCTTTTCCCCGCATTCTAACTTAATCTACCAGGATTACAAATGCGTAATTTTTTTTCATTTCTCTAACACAAAAAACATAATTAATTACAAGTATTCTCATCATTAACAAACATAAAATAAATATACCTACTTTCGATGCTCCAGAAAAACTAGCAAAACCCTAAAACAATGATAGATCATTGTTACCTACCTAGATCTTCCCATGGCCCAAGGACGCGCGCGCAGCCATCGTGACCGTTTTTATACCCCTAATTAGCAGGATATATGGCCTATCTGCATATAGATTTATGATGGTGTTATTGATATGGGAGTGTGAGTCATATATGGAACAATAGGTCGATTGTAGAAAAAAGTCAACATCCCAATTACCGAATATTCGGCCCATCTCTAGATATTTTTAAATATTTAGGTATGCGATATTATAGAATGTACGTACCACGTACCTGACATGTAACTTGGTGTTATTAATAAATTATTTGTATTTGTATGCATATAATGTAATTTCCCCCCGTAAAGTTAAATTGTTGTACACGCATAAATACCGATGGAGCAGGAAATGCCCGTTTCCTGGCGGGAGTTTTAATTTCCACTCGTTAACGTGATTGGTACAGGATGTCACAGGTTTGGGAAATATTAGAGAATGTTTGTACTTATATATTATTCTGGAAAACCAGCTTTGTTTGTCAGTAGAAAAGGGCGAGAAACTTAAAAATGTACCTATATTTTGAATTTCGCGCTTTTTTCTACTGACTATCTGGCTTGCCAGAGTATAGGTAAGTTTACTTAGTTTTAAACATGTTTAAATGATAATAGGTATGTTGTTAAACTGGTATGGTATCGTGGTATCGAAATAAATAGGTAATTTTGTATTTGCATAACTTATTTCGTTACAAACCATTAATCACTGCTATGTTATAAAAGGTACACAAAAAGCTTTTTTTATTTTTTAACTTAAAAAAATCGAATCAAAAGATAGTAAATGAGTTTACAGTTAAATGTTAATGGTAGGTAACCTAATATCTATTTTTCTATTTTTATTTGTCTCAATTTTATTAAATTTGACATTCTCATGAAATAAAATTATGAAAACGGATTATATCGCGTATATTTAATTTATAATACATCCCGACGTTTCGAACTCTTTACAGCGTTCGTGGTCAACGGGTGACTGAGGAAAAATTACAATGTGCAAAAATACCCACATACTAAAATAATGAACAATCATAGACTACAAACTTTAAGGCTGGTTGTACATGCAAAATCGGTTAATAAGGCTAGTTATACACTACAATTATTTTCAAGTAAAGATATATATATATATACGCGATTCATGAGTAACTATCGCGGTAACCGAAGACAATATTTTGACATTCTCATATTGAATTTTCCAACATGATTAATAAAACAGACCTAAATTCAAATTGTTACATAGGAATTCCTACAGATTCACAATAATCGGGACTCGTACCCCAGGTCACTAGTCCTGAAATCAAGGTCTGTCATGCGCCGGCGCACACCCTCGCTAACATTTATAATTAACGAGCTTCACCTGTACACGATGTGTGTGGACGGTGTATATTCCTGACACATTGAGTCCAAAGACTGGGTAAACCAGTACCTAGCTACAAAAATGCAAGTTACTAAAAGTTTCCAAAAAAACAGAGAAGTATGGAAATTTTGGACAATTTTAAGTCAAGGAAAGAGAGGTAGGGTAAGAAACAGTGGCTCAGAAAAAATTGCCGGGTACAGTGCCTCACTCAACCTAATTCCAACATGATAGAGGTGATATTGGTGGGCCTGAGCCGCTGTTCGAGCTGAGGCACTGTTTCCTACCCTACCCTATTTAGTAAGTTAACAGAACCTATGTTTCTGCAATATGTATGTCATTATACGTACTATCTAAAACAAACTGATTCGTCCTTAATATGAAAATTAGGACCCCAGAGACGAGTCTGTTACCAACAATGTTCGTGTTGATGGTTCATCGGAAGATAGCACTTTTTCCTTCCTATATTTTCAATTTGTACAATTTTGTCGTATGTGTTTGTGCTTACAAATAAATTATTTTATTTCTATTGCGATGTTTAGTCTTGCTGTGATGGTAAGCTAAGCGAGTAGTTTTATTAGCATGATTCAATAGCAATTATTGACTGTGGTACTTTGCTCTAGCTAATTTTATAGAGCATTGTAAGTGCCACAAACATGAGCTCCATGTATGAATCCGCCATTTTGAAAAAAAAGAAACCAAAACTGAATATACAAAATTACATAATTATCGAACCTGCTCTCAATTTCTCACGATATTAGGTTGGGAGATGCGACTGGAGAACAGCCGGACAGATAAAGCTACAAAAATTATTTTTTTCGAGCTAAAACGGAGACGCTTCGCTTGCACTTCGCGCTCGCTCTGTCAATCAAACGCACATAATAATTACGTTTGTGTGGACGTTAGACTCTCTACCACTTTTTAAGCATTATGAATAACACAACATGCCGACACATCCCGACTGAATATTCGAAGCATTGTCGGTATTTTTATGAGGGGGGCTATCACTTTGATTCAGCTCTAACCAGTCATTTCCTGTTTTAACCTGGGGTGTGCATTGCATAGCATATAAATTGTCGTTTATTTTATCAGTGGTAGATTTTAAAGTAGGGCTAAAGTTTTATGACAAAATTTTAGTTTTGGATTCTTTAATCACCGACTGTAGTTTTCATTATATGTGACGTTTTCAATCAAAAGGTACCACATTGTCGCTTACCATAAGGACGAAAATTGCTTGTATCTTTATAGGAAAAACCTGTCAGAGCCTCCTTATGGCGAGCGACAATGTGGTACCTTTTGATTGAAAACGTCACATATAGTTAGGTATCTACTCATCTAGGTGTTAGGGTCGGCAACGCGCATGTAACTCCTCTGGAGTTGCAGGCGTACATAGGCTACGGAGACTACTTAACATCAGGCGGGCCGTATGCTTGTTTGCCACCGACGTAGTATAAAAAAAAAGTTCCAATAAACACCTTTTTTCCAAGGTATCTAAATGAATACTGCGACACATCAGTGGCAGTAATCATACTGTGCACAGAAAAGGTGGGAATCGGTAAGACATATCTGTCTTAAGTTATGTTTGCCAGATGACCCGTGGGCTAAGACAGCTGCAGCATCATTTGGGTTCCACAAAAACATGGCGGTAGATGCACGGTAGACCTTGTCAGGGATGGCGAAAGCTTTGGACAAAGATTCATCATCTTCCTCGCGTTTGTCCCGGCAGTTTGCCACGGCTCACGGGAGTCTGGGGTACGCTTGGGAACTAATCCCAAGAATTGGCGTAGGCACTAGTGTTTACGAAAGCGACTGCCATCTGACCTCTGCAAAGCTTTTGACAAAGATTAGTTACTGGAAACTGTTATAGACCGGGTAATCTTGAAGAATAAGTGGAAGTCAGTACACACAGTCAAGGCTCATAAAAAAACTTTTTAGCCCTTTTCGAGTAACTGAGCCACAACGATCTAAATATACTTTTACTTTATAATAATATTAGTAGAGTGAATCCTACTAAAGCCTGACCAGGATATGATCACGAGCCATATTGCGGAATTTCACTGGAACTAATTTTTTCATACTATACTGAACTGTCACCCTATACATGCACAACAACAGCGCCCTCTTGACAATGATCATATATGGTCAGTCTTTACAAGAAGACGGAGAGGGAGACCAAGGAGAACGTATATAAATGTGTCGTGTTGTCTTAAATAAATAAATTGAATTGAATTGATAAATCAAGTATAAAGGAAAAATTCAACGTCGTGTCGTATCGCTGTCAAGGAGAAGGCAGAGGACCGACATGCATGGAAATCGCTCCACCAACAAATCTAACTCTTAAATATATGACGGAGAATCCTACTAATATTAAAAATGTGAAAGTTTGTTTATTTAGATTATCCAATACGCTACATATAAAAGCACAAAACCCTCAGAAAACCGCCATAACTCAACAAATTATAAAAAAACAAGGAAAAGGAACTAGCGGACACCTGCCGAGCCCGGAAGTCGAGAGGGTTTCCCGCGTATTTCAGGCTTCCGGTCCGCCATCTTGCTCTCCATTACTGTTAATTACCCCCCGACGAGGTTTTAGTTTTGGGGGATATTTTTAGAAGTACTTTAGACAGGTAAAATGATTAAGGAAAGCTTGGGGGAGCGCAATCAAGATGTTTTCTTTTTGTTCTTTACTAACTTCTCGCAACACTTAAGTCCATTTCAGATATGTTAATTTGTTTTCCAAAAAATATAAAATGCAATGTTTTCATGTAAAATTCATGGGTTAGGTACACAAATCAAAAATACCGCATTATTCTTTACTGTTATTTTACAATAAAACTGTAAAATTTACGACGGAGTTTTTATTCGGATTCGGACGTTCGAGTCCTTTTGAATTGTGTTTAAAAAATAATTTTAAAGGACTCGACTCGGGACTTAAAAGACTTGGAAGTATTTTAATAGCAGAGTCTCGTAAAAACGCGTCGAGTTCAGAAGAAAGTTCAGTCTAGAAAGACTCAAAAGACCTGCGTTCATACTAAAACTAAATATGACCACTAAAAGCAATATACATCAGGCCAATTCGAACACGCACTGACATCAAACGGATATTAGAAATATTGTTCGCACAAGTATTAGTATGGGCAACTAATATAAAAAAAAGATCGTTTATTTCAGGCTTTTAGCCCATAATACATGACGACACAATGGCATAATGAAATAATAATAAAAGAAAAATTAAAATACAATACAAAAAGAATGTCAACAATGACAAAAACCGAAAAATATTACTGATGTTATAAAATATTACTTAATTAGTTAAGGTACATATACTTAGGTATATGTACCTACGTCATTTAGCCCAGTTATGGGACACTGGTGCATGCAATGACAACCATTGCAGTGTCCCATAAATGGACCGTCCAGCCTGTCGGCGACGACTGCCAGCAGGGCGCTGCCGCTGATATGATTCCAATATCATTCTAATATCTGTTTGATGTCACTGCACGTTCGGATTGTCCTGTAAGTATTCAAAATGATCTTCATCTCACACTCGCTATCGGTCATATCGATTGGGCGCGCTGTGCTCCGCTGCGCCCGGTTCACGGCCGCTACGTATGCTGCCTGCAATACGGCCACTTGGGCACCAATTTTTTAAAAGAAAACAACTTTATTATCTTAAGATTTTACTCCAAGTCATAAATTTTTAGACGTGGCCGTATTGCAGGCAGCATTCGACAATTTCTATATCCGGACAAGCGTCACCTTAGATATACTTTAGGTCTACTAAGTAGATGAAGTACGTAGTTGTACCTACAGTAAATTCCAATTAGAAAAGCTATAGCTCAGTTTTGAGACTAAAGATTGGCACGGTTTGGAAAGATTCATAGTTCACTGCTAAGTATTTTTGGTGCAACGCAACTGGCCCATAATCTGCTCATTTTTAGGGTTCCGTACCCAAAGGGTAAAACGGGACCCTATTACTAAGACTCCGCTGTCCGTCTGTCCGTATGTCACCAGGCTGTATCTCATGAACCGTGATAGCTAGACAGTTGAAATTTTCACAGATGATGTATTTCTGTTGCCGCTATAACAACAAATACTAAAAAGTACGGAACCCTCGGTGTGCGAGTTCGACTCGCACTTGGCCGGTTTTTAATTACATTTATTATGAAATTCAACATGCATTCGGAGCATTCCAGAAAGTATCGGGTACGTGATGAAATTTTTAACACTTCTGCTAAAGCTAAGAAGCCGATATTTGACATGATAACGTTATTGTCTTCGGTTACCGCGATAGTTACTCATGAAATAAAACTATGAAAACGGATTATATCGCGTATATTGAATTTATAATACATCCCGACTTTTTTTTTATCGCGTATATATATATCTTTACTTGAAAATAATTGTAGTGTATAACTAGCCTTATGAACCGATTTTGCATGTACAACCAGCCTTAAAGTTTGTAGTCTATGATTGTTCATTATTTTAGTATGTGGGTATTTTTGCACTTTGTAATTTTTCCTCAGTCACCCGTTGACCACGAACGCTGTAAAGGGTTCGAAACGTCGGGATGTATTATAAATTCAATATACGCGATATAATCCGTTTTCATAGTTTTATTTCATGATAACGTTAGATAGCTTGAAATATGTTCGTACACAATACACAATGCATATTTCTGCAGGTTATTAAGATAGCTGATATACGCGTTACGTCCCCGACATAGTAGACTGGATGTTTTATGGGATGCCCCATCATACTGGTTACTCCAGTTTGGCGCATTTATAGTATATGTGTAACTGTGTAACTGTATTATATGAATAAATTCATTAAAAAATATATATATATTTGTATGTGCTTCATCTCACCCCGCTTGCCTTATCGGTCATCCTATCGACCGGTCACGCTGCGGTCTGCTGCGCCCAGTTCACGGCCGCTACTTTAACCGGGTAATTATCGTGAATCCGGATAAAGTTCGATTGTGACGGACAATTAACGGGTTATTGCAGGGCTTCTAGTTTCTTTTTTTTTTTTTAATTATAAAGGATCATCAGTGTCCAAAGAGTTCAAGTGTCTACAAAATAGATTTTCTTGAAACCATACGTAGTTATTAAGGGGTACACTGACTACCAGTCCGCCGGACGATATCGGCCTGTCAGTTGTTCGGAACTGTCAAATTTTTGTTCTAACTGAGAGGTCGATATCGTCTGGCGTACTGGTAGTCAGTAGTGGGCTCCTTAAACCTATGGTTAAATGTTGTATAGGGTGACTTCGAAAACGGAATAATTTGCTAATGTATTAAATTAACTTGACACGTTTCCATCCATATTTAAATTATATACTGTAATTTTTGTTCTGTCTGTTTGTTTTATCTGTGTTATTTTGTAATTTATTATAAGTAAATTTAACTGTATTTGCATGCATGCAACTGTGCTTACTTATGGCAAGTAATTAAAAAAAACCGGCCAAGTGCGAGTCGGACTCGCGCACCGAGGGTTCCGTACTTTTTAGTATTTGTTGTTATAGCGGCAACAGAAATACATCATCTGTGAAGATTTCAACTGTCTAGCTATCACGGTTTGTGAGATACAGCCTGGTGACAGACAGACAGACGGACAGACGGATAGCGGAGTCTTAGTAATAGGGTCCCGTTTTTACCCTTTGGGTACGGAACTCTAAAAATGGAAACTAGCTACTAAACTACAAACACTTTCTACTGTAGCAACAGTTAGCAAGATGACAAGATGTCTTGGTAAGCGTTGTAGTAGCGTAAGTATGAAATGGTTTTGTTTTATACTTATTTGCGATTTTTCAAAGTTATCCCGCTATCTAAGTTACCCCAATGCGCCTCATACGTACGCATAACAGACAACTGCATACTGCTATCAAACATGTAAAATAATTATCATATAAAATCCACAACGAAGGCTATATTCACCCTAGCACGGTACCCTCAAATCCGGCAGCGTTCCAAGACACGCCGCGCGCAGGGCGTGACGGCATCGATCCGGCCCCGCCCGCCAATCGATGCCACTGTTTTCATTTTTAGATGGCCCATGATGATATTGATGATAATATTGATGAATGAGATGTGTAACATTACAATGAGCAATCGTCTTTACACTTCAGGGTTTTGGTGATACGAGTTTAAGTGAAATTATTCTTCTGAGTTCTAGATGCTATTGTTTTATTTTTGAATTTAATGCCTTGTATATAAAAGTTCAAAATATAATATTGAATAGATACAATATTTCGCATACAGGGTTGCATCATTGATAGGAAGTTGATTATTTAGAGTAACAGTTTTCTAATTAAATATCATCAATACCTAAGCAAATATTGATGATACACTTGTGTCTAATGATAAATAAATCATAATTCTACATTAAAACCGCTAGTTCTAAAGAATTACTAGTAGATTTTGATTTAATCGTCGAAAGTTTTATCGCAAATTATTAATTTGAGCGAATCATAATAACTAAATGACGCACCAACATGTTGCATTTAAAGTACTTAATACTTTGCCTATGCCTAATATCCTTCCCAATTGATTATTTTAAATACTTAACATAATCAAACCTATGCCAAATGATAATTCGAGCAGATGAAACTATGCGAAATTCTTATGACTTTCACTAAATTAAACGTCTGTTAGCCAACGAAATATTCTGGAATTAATTAATGTGAAATAACGAAAGAAAAAAATGGTTTAAACAAAGTAGAACTACACCGCACATTTCATACACATTATATTGTTAAAATTGAGTATTTTTAAATTTATTTTTTCATCCACAGGTCACGGTGGAGTAAACCAACTAGGCGGTGTATTCGTCAACGGCAGACCACTACCCGACGTCGTACGACAAAGGATAGTCGAGCTAGCCCACAGCGGCGTACGGCCCTGCGATATCAGTAGACAACTGAGGGTGTCGCATGGCTGTGTGTCAAAGATACTATCTAGGTGAGTCAGGTGTTGTGTTATGAATGAGATATTTAGCTTAGAGCCCACAGCGGCGTACGGCCCTGCGACATCAGTAGACAACTGAGGGTGTCGCATGGCTGTGTGTCGAAGATACTATCTAGGTGAGTCTCTTAAACATCTTTGTTGATCACTACCCGACGTCGTCCGACAAAGGATAGTCGAGCTAGCCCACAGCGGCGTACGGCCCTGCGACATCAGTAGACAACTGAGGGTGTCGCATGGCTGTGTGTCGAAGATACTATCTAGGTGAGTCTCTTAAACATCTTTGTTGATCACTACCCGACGTCGTCCGACAAAGGATAGTCGAGCTAGCCCACAGCGGCGTACGGCCCTGCGACATCAGTAGACAACTGAGGGTGTCGCATGGCTGTGTGTCGAAGATACTATCTAGGTGAGTCTCTTAAACATCTTTGTTGATCATTACCCGACGTCGTCCGACAAAGGATAGTCGAGCTAGCCCACAGCGGCGTACGGCCCTGCGACATCAGTAGACAATTGAGGGTGTCGCATGGCTGTGTGTCGAAGATACTATCTAGGTGAGTCTCTTAAAAATCCTTGTTGATCACTACCCGTCGTCGTCCGACAAAGGATAGTCAAGCTAGCCTACAGCGGCGTACCGCCCTGCGACATCAGTAGACAACTGAGGGTGTCGCATGGCTGTGTGTCGAAGATACTATCTAGGTGAGTCTCTTAAACATCTTTGTTGATCACTACCCGACGTCGTCCGACAAAGGATAGTCGAGCTAGCCCACAGGGGCGTACGGCCCTGTGACATTAGTAGACAACTGAGGGTGTCGCATGGCTGTGTGTCGAAGATACTATCTAGGTGAGTCTCTTAAACATCTTTGTCGACCACTACCCGACGTCGTCCGACAAAGAATAGTCAAGCTAGCCTACAGCGGCGTACGGCCCTGTGTGACATCGTAGGCGACTGAGAGTGTCGCATGGCTGTGTGTCGAAGATACTATCTAGGTGAGTCTCTCAAAAACCCATGTCGACCACTACCCGACGTCGTCCGACAAAGGATAGTCGAGCTAGCCCACAGCGGCGTACGGCCCTGCCACATCAGTATGCGACTGAGGGTGTCGCATGGTTGTGTGTCAAAGATACTACTTATTTTCCAGGTGTGTCTCTGTATTTCACGTTGTCGGACAAATAATAGTTGATATGGCGGCTTACGACTCTCCAACAGGAGTCTAAATTGTAAATTTCAGTATTAACTTTCATTCTAGTTTTTCAGTTTGTCAGTGAATTCAATTGGTACCTATAGAAAGTCCTTCTGTACTATATACATGCAGTAAATAATTATAAACTAACGTCACTGAAAACTTCTGACTGTAAGACCAAAAATTACGCAAATCTGTAGCATCTCCAAAACAAAACAAAAGCGTAATTCAAAGAAATTATTCTAATCACTGGAGATAGTCATCGAAATTGCTAAAATTGTAACAACCAAAATAAAACCTTATGGCATTGGTTAAGAGTTCAATATGACATGGAGGCAATAGCTTTTTAGTTTATCTATTTTGAAAACCAAAATAGAATGATGCATTTTCAATAGTCTTTCCTATGTTGAGATAGGATTGGTTTCGTCTTGATTTTAAAGCAATAGTAAAATGGGTCGTATATAAAGTGAGGCTCGTATGGTATAAAGGTAAATGACATAAGTGCGCACGCGCCGTCTCGGTCTGTGCGCATGCGTGAACTACTCAGAAGAAAATGGTAATAAGTCCAAGTAAATTGCATACATTTTATGGCCTTTCATGTTGAGCAGGTTGGAAGTAGGCTAGGATGAGAGAGAATTGAGAAAAACTGTGCTTACCGGTGTTCTATTGTGTATAAAACAATTGGTGCTGTACTGGATTTTGCAAACGAGTTTTTAAAGTAGAAATAGATTTCAAAAAATATAAATAATAGTATTACAAACAATATTATGCACATTTGCTGGGACCTCTTTAGGCTTACAGGGCCCGTGTTGAGACGTCCCGCTCTTCCAACAACCATAATTACTAATATGACTTACGTAATTATATTACATTGCAAAAAATTATAGCAATTTTATAGCAAATATTTTTAAAAAATTGAAGAAAGGTTTTGTTTAGGAGAATTTGAAAGATTTGTTATGTAAGTTCGAAAGGCTAAAACTTTTTGAGCCTATTTGGATGATTATATATATATATATATATATTAAAATATCTAGGTACAGTAATATAAAATAGTCCAACATTGCTCATTACTCGATAAATGTCTTCTCATTAAGACCTGAGCTCCTGCGGTCGTTTAAAGCGCAAGCAAGCTAAGTGCTGTCTGACCGCAGCCTAAAACTCTGCCTGTAAGCGTAACTACAAATGAAATATAATCAATTGTGTACCTTATCGTATGGACTTAAGGTGTATAGTTGAATGAGCGTTTGAAGTGAGTTATGGTGTTTTAATTTTAAAAGTGAGGAGATTTGTAGGCTGCTTTAAACAGTAGTAAATGGAGGAGAAATTAGGTTGTGGGGCAAAAAGGCGTTTCGCAGTGGTAAAAATGAATATAGCAGAAATATTTTTGTATTCAAAAGTATGAATTTTGTAAGCAACAAATCGATAAGACAATTAAGTATAAAACTTAAGCAAATTGCATGTATTATATACAAATTAATTTACGACGCTTCAGTCAAATATTTTTTGTTTTTTCGAAACATAAGAAGATTTTTTTTGTCTAGGCTTTCTAAAAATGCATACGAAAAATATACTTAGGTACAAATTATTGAATAGGTATAAGGTGTGCGCGATACTAATGATAGGGGCCCAATCTTATAAGATTACCAGGGGTCGGAAACCGGTATTTGCTCCATACAAAAATACCGGTATTATTACGTTCTTTTTCGTTCTTTTGTTTATAATTTCATCTTTAATGGGACGTTTTAATAATGCAAAATTGTTTTCTAAAAACATGATTCAGTCCTACGTAATGAGCATAAAAAAAATTCAAAATATTGGGCTATTTCGGGGTTTTTAAAAAATACCGGTTCCGAGCCCTGAAGATTACTAATAATCTTACATCGTAACTATACCAGTGTTTCAATAAAATATTAGAAAAAAAAATACAAGATTTCCAGCCGATTATGAAACCAAGTTGAGGCACCGGAAAAGCCTTTACATTAACTTTTTAACGTAAAAACTATCTTTTATTGCTACTTTATAGATATTAAAGTAAAGATAGGTATAAGGTAGTTACGAAACACTTGCATCCGGTCGATTTCTATTAAAATCATCATTTTTGTTGCAAAGCTTAGTAAATTAATTTTTAACAAGCAGAAACTTCTGCGATCGATGCTATTAAGCTTAGAATAAATTTAAAAGTGGAAAAATTACTGCCTTGGGTGAGACTTGAACTCATCCAGAGGCCGTGAGTTCAAGTCTCACCCAAGGCAGTAATTTTTCCACTTTTAAATTTAAGTTTAGTAAAATTTATAAAACAGTATAATACCTATATATCCGCTCAGCTTTTAAATTATATAAACTTGAACACATCATGGACTGAAAATATAAGAGACTGGTTAAAATTGAAGAGCATAGATATACTAATTCGCATGACTGAACATAGAGAGACATATAGACATATGGTCGTCGACCTCCTGGACGGAGATAGCACGTGAAGAAGAAGAAGAAGAAGCTCGAACAATTATGAAACAATGTATAAACAATTTTTTTTTTGCTATGTAATATATAAAAAAACAAATCCTCTTTATTGAACAAACTTTTTTGATCTCACGGGCGAGAAAAGAAACAATTTAAACATGTACCTACCTATATTTTGAAGGATTTTATTTCCACGAACTACGAGATATCTTTAACTAAAAAAGACAAGAAATTGGTATTTTTTACGACTCTAGCGTCCTAGTCAAGTGACCAAATTTTATAGAAAACGCCGAAAGAAACTTAAGCGATGTAAGATATGATCACGTCACTTTTCGTTGCATTTATCTTCATTGATACATTTATAACTTTTCCAATGGCGCATATGCTTTTCATCTTTGCTACGGTTTTTTAAACTTAAAATAGGGGTGTTAAATATTTATGTTTGAATCCAATGCCTGTCCGTCTGTCTGTCTCTGGCATCATAGCTCTCAAACGGATGGACCGATTTCGATGCGGTTTTATTACGTGAAAGCGAGATTTCTTGCGGTGGTTTTAAGATATTTTTGATAAAAATAAATCCTGCAGTTTGAAGAGTATCAGCTCTTTTTGAAAATGATGTAGCTAAGATATTTTTGGTATAAAATGGATTCTTGGCATAATGCGTTTTTTTTTAATTTTTTATTTAATAGTTTATAAGCTTTAGTTTCGCACTTTTATACTAATTCCTCAATATTATCTCAAATCCACAAGATCACATTCAAAACACCCCACAAATGAAGCATAATGGCTCAGAACAGATCGAATGATAATTTGAATATAACTGACCGAATGATATAAAAGGAATGGAAGCGAGGGTCAGTAGAACTGGCTATTGTTTGATTTAAATTGAAAACTGACCGGTAGGGGTGGGAGTGTCGATAGGAAGTTCTATAATCGTTGTTTTTACAAATAATTCATTAAATGAGTAGCTAGTTACAGAGCACATTTTCTAATGATGCTAAAAATTTGCATACATATGTAAGTCGGGTGACAATCCAATATTATGGTACCATTGAGCTGATCTGATGATGGAGACAGGAGATGGACTCTGTGATAAAACAACGCAACCTAATTGTGTTGGGGGTTTTATGAATTGTCTACTAATAATGTATTTTTGCCAAAAACTTATTTAACTACCAATGTCATTGAACACTGACAGCTCATCGGAGCTGTCATGTGTTTTGGTTAGAATACCTAAATATGACACTAGTAACAGTGGTGAGAAATTGAAACCTCATCGTAACAATTTTTTTAATATGTTAGAAGACATAATATTGTCTTCGGTTACAGCGATAGTTACTCATGAAATAAAACTATGAAAACGGATTATATCGCGTAACATATTGAATTTATAATACATACCGACGTTTCGAACTCTTTACAGCGTTTGTAGTCAACGGGTGACTGAGGAAAAATTACAAATTGCAAAAATACCCACATACTAAAAATAATGAACCATCATAGACTATAAACTTTAAGGCTGGTTGTACATGCAAAACTACAATTATTATTTTCAAGTAAAGATATATATACGCGAACGTCGGGATGAATTATAAATTCAATATACGCGATATAATCCGTTTTCATTAGGTAGTTTTATTTCATATTAGAAGACAGTTAATCACTGTATTTAACTATTTAATATTTTAAAATACCGTGATTAACTGTTAAATTACCATGTCAGCTAAAAATTATACCTATTCCAATATGCTTGATACTCGAAAACAGTAAACTAAAAAAAAAAGTTGTTTAACTATTGTTGAAAAGGACTCTTTAAATTGAAATCACCCCACTGGGACTGAATGAGCATTCTATGTAACCATATCAAGCAGCTATTTAACAATATATTTTGTGGATACGGAATACTAAAATTAATATAATTACTTCGATCCCTAAAAATTCTTAACCTAGCCCTTACTACCGAAACATCCAACATTTAAAGTCTAAAAACAAAAAAAAAAGAAATTCAAGGTGTTTAAGCATTTATTCAATACTGTTGAAAAGGTACAGAAATTGAAAATACATCCAAGTCAATGCCCATCCCTACCCCGCTGGGACTGAATGGGCATTCAATTTATTCCCGATCGTTGTTTGAGTGTTGCCCGTTGCTGTCTTCATTATTCTGTTATTTATAGAACAGTCATTCTGGAATATATTTTTTTTTGCTTGGAGACGCAATTAGCAGGCAGATAGATAGGTTGCAACTAAGTATGTAGTTACCACTAATCAAGCGATGCCGTTTATAATTTCCATAAAACTATTAATTCAAACAAAAAAATACTTTGCTAATACGGGAAATAATAACATGCTAGTCAATTAGTGCTACCCGTTATATTTATTTGCATATTTTTTTGTATATTTACCATAAGTAATAATATATTTGTTAATGTATCCAGAATTTTTCTGTGTATAATGAGGTCACATTGATATTAAATATATTAATCACGGGTCACTCACGACTATTTTAGGTCGAAAAACGCTCGACATGTTTCACTCCGTACCGAAGTGTCATCAGGAGCTTGCGTTGACAGTACGGAGTGAAACATGTCGAGCGTTTTTCGATTTAAAATACGTGACTTACGTGAGTGACCCGTTATTAATATTTTTAATGAGTCTGTGTCTCACGGAAGTTTTGTTATTATAATGTATTAGCTAATAGTTCTGCGTTCTGCATGCCAAAATTATTAAACTGAAAAATGTTAAATAAAGCTTAATATCACTCTAGTGGATACAATGTAGAGTATCAGACCGGATGTACTGCAGACAGAAGCAAAATGATATTGCTACAAACAAACATTATTTGTGGTATTCTATAAAAAGGGACTTTATTGTCGATGGCGCTTACGCCATTATAAACGATGCTCCGATATAAATACAATGCCGCGCGACGCTGTGCGGCGTAAGCGCAATCGACAATAAGGTCCCTTTTCATAGAAAATGCCCCATTTGTCTAGCTAATGGAAGTCTTTTTCCAATACTACTATGTACTCGAATACTTTTCCAAATACAGATATATATCGACACTTCGCGTTCAAAAGTGTCTTCAACAGTTTAATTGGTTTTTATATAGAGAGATATCTCTTTTCGTTAAGCTATCAGAATATAAAAACTTTTGACGCATAGTCTGATTCGCTACTTATGGTGCTGACTATACAACTCTCACGATTACGATTCAATACTGCTTGCTGTAATGTTCTTGCAAGTAGCAACAAAAAAATAATTTCTAGATCACATAAAACGAAATCAAATCCAAACTAACACATAAATGAAAGTAGTTCACCTCCTGTCCGTATAATTGCCTGTTTTTCTGGTCATACACTACCACATTGAGCATAGAATATGGTTTTTAACACTTAAGTAATAAGGCTTGTTTTCGATTGGGGTAAAAAACGACGCGGGCGCAGAAAGCGTGTCCATTATACACTTCCGCTCATGTAGTGTATTGTACGTCCGTATGGACTACGATTGTTTCATTATTATTATGTATCAAAATTGTGACTGCCCTTTAAGGCGAGATTTGTTTGGTTTATTATAAACCACGCTAAGTTTTCATGCCATGTGCTAGATCAAGTATGCCTATGCAGTGGTCAGGGCCGCAGTGAGGAACCGACGTACTATACGCGCCGTGTCCAAAATTACCGCCTTCTGCATCTGATCCTTGATCCAACCACCCAGCGAGTCTCTCTAAGTGTTGATCGAGACTTCGCTGAGACCGTTCGCTGACACGACTATCGGAACCATCATCGTCGAGTCAACATCCCACATAATCTCGTGAGCCAAGTCTAGGTACTTGCTGGATTTGTGCTTCTCAGCTTTCACAAGATTCTCATCATGGGGGATGGTGACGTCAACGATCAACTAGGACTGCTAGTTTAGTATTAATTTCGTGTAAGCTAATATGTAGATTTTTGACGATGCAAAAGTGATCCAACAGATCCTACTTGAATAAATTGATTTTTATCTTTATCTTTATCTTTATCTTTTAACTATTAGGGCTAAATTCTAGGTCGATCTGTGTAATATTGTTCCAAATATATGTCATATTTTTGTACAGTTTCTTTTCTGAAAAATCTTTCATTATATTGTTTTAGCCGGTAATACACTTACCGATATTATTTATTCAATATTCAAGGTTGCAAAGCATCATTGTACAATCATCACCGATAGTATAGCGTTTAAAACAATGCGCCAAAAGTATCTATCAACCTGAAATACTTTTCCAAACAGAGATATATCTGTATAGGTACAGTTTTTGCTCAGAAATATTTGTCTCAATTTATTTCTACATAACATAGGGACATAATCGGCGCGATTCGGGAAATGAATTAGATTCACTAGATATGAAATAATAAAGATATGTGACGTCCCACGGATAAAGGTACCTTATGGCGGTTGGAGCTTAGGTACGCTATTCTTTACGCCGCTCCAATTAATATTGGATGGCGCTTACATTATTGCGGCGCTATGCGACGTAGGTACCTTTTGCCGTGCAATGTCACATATCTTTACTATTTCATATCTAGCAATGAGGATATAATAAGATAGAGCGGTACTGTCATAGTAAATTTTGTAACCACTGTAAAATCACTGCCATCTATCGACATACTTTACAACTGAAAATGAAGATTTATAAAAATACGTTAAAATGTATTTAAATATGGATAAATGATTTTTTTATTTGCAATAATTATTTTTATATGATTTTGACCCATGTTCTTTCACTGGTATGCGTTAAAATTATAAATAACAAACGAAACAGTCAACGCCCTCTATGCGAGTGTAGGCCAAAACTAGTGGCGCCATCTGATTGAGAATCAAATTTTCGTGATTTTCGAGGCACGTTTTTTCCTTAGACTGTATCCATCTATTACGGAGTTATATCTATCTTTGTATCTAGTGAATCTCTAATTCATTTCCCGAATCGCGCCGTAAATCTCTTTTATTTTAGTTAAATTATTAGTTAGTTTAGTCAAAGATAGATATAACTCCGTAATAGATAGATACAGTCTAAGGAAAAAACGTGCCTCGAAAATCAAGAAAATTTGATTCTCGTTCAGAGGGCGTTACTAGTTTTGGCCTACAGTCGTATAGATGGCGTTGACGGTTTCGTTTGTTATTTAACAATTTTAACGCATATCAGTGAAAGAACATGGGTCAAAATCATAAAAATAATTAATGCAAATAATAAAAAAAATTTATCTATATTTAAATACATTCTATCGTATTTTTATAAATCTTCATTTTTAGTTTTAAAGTGTGGCGACAGATGGCAGTGAATTTACTGGGGTTACAAAATTTACTATGACAGTACCGCTCTAGTATAAGTTACTCTATGGTTTAGTAGATACTTTTGACGCGTAATTTTATCCACTACTTTTGATACTGCTTGTATTATGAAAATTCCACGCACTTCATATTGCAATTCAATAATATTCAAGGTTGCAAAGCTTCGCCGACAACCGACGTAAGCCAATAATCCCCAAAGCTGTGTAAGCCCCGACTAAGTCAGTTATCTGATCGACAATATGTCGAGCATGGCCGACAAATTGCTGGCGGGTTCCGTTGATTGGTTATTGATGTCAGTTCAATGTTAAGGTTAATTTTGAGACTGTGCTAACAATTCTACCGTATGTAAAATACGCAAGAAATACCTACAAATGAATACATAGGTAGGTATTTTCTTAGATAAAAAAAACAGAACAGGACTGGATATTAAAAGCAGTAAGAGCAAAAACAATACCTATTTTAATCGATGTTCGTAGTCTAAGACTGATATTTTACCACTTGTTTTTTTAATTATACAATTTTTCGCATTAAATATTTTATGTCTGCGAAACAATGCACATACTTGGTCTATTAAGAATTATTAAACCACTTTTTGCTCAAGTAATAAGTAAAAACTTGTAACGTTACCTATTATTTTCAACAATTTATTAACGGAAAATTAAAGACGTTGTGTATACTGTAACTCTTAATAGTACAAAAAAGATTGTTGAAATGCCAATATTAAGAAACATTTTTTGAAACTATCAAATACTTAATAAAAATAGCGATCAAAAAGATGACTATATTTCAAAAGACTACACAATTTTCATGGATGTTAAAGTTTCTATTTGTCGGTAGTGCTCCGATGGGCGGGCGCGCCTGCGCGCAGCCGGGCGTAGCTAGGTACGTTCCATTTTATATCACCTAACCTAGGTCTAGTTAGGCATTGCACTGGATTTGTGAAACTGGGGTTTAAAATATGAAAATTTTCCGATTAACCACGATTGTATAGGTACACAATTTAGATGTTTGATTAGAAAATATTGATCTGATTAAAATTTAATTTGAAATGGGCAATGAAGCATAATTTTTCTGTATAGGTATTTTTCACGTTTTTAAGAAAGACAAAGTTCAAAATATGGCGGAAAATATACCGATTTTGCCCAATAGTTAAAGGTGAAAAAACATTTACTGGCAGTCGAATTACCTTTTACATTGTTTTCGAGCTCCTATCGACGCAGTTACATGCATCTTGTTCACGGGTAGCTGAAGATTGGGTTGGTGTCAAAGTTGTGTAGACCGCGCTCTGTCTACCCTCATTCGTGCGTGAAACTAACCGTGAATCAAAACTGTTATCGTAAGAATGAATTTCCGAAAATGATGTACGTATCGTTATTTGAAACTTATTAGTTTGTCTTCGATGAAAAGAAAAGTCGTGAAGAATTGCATACATTCTCGATGGTATATTAGATATTTAAAATATTGCATTAGAATCAGCAGACACTTTTTCATGACCCACTGAAAACCTAAAAACAGTTTGTGCAGAATCGATAGGAGAATCGATTGCGCTATATTTTAATGGGGGTAATTTTTTTTTTTACATGCTCAGTCTACAAGTTTGTAATGCAATATCAATAACATTTGACACGTTTTTTGTCAATGAGCAACACCCTTAACTGGCCATTGGTAAACCTTATCTCGTTGCAGGTATGCAAATGGTCAGTTAAGAGTGTTTACGATGTTAACTAGCAATTGTTTGATGGCACAAAAACGACGAAGTACCTTGTGTAAAATTTTACCAGTCGAATAGAATTGTTAGGAAAACTAAACAATGAATATTTTTTCAAATATTTATCGGATTATCCAAGATGAGTTTAAAATAAAGTAAATCTGTAGAGGTATCTCAGGTTTTCAGGGGCTCAAGTAACACCGTGTATATTGGCTTATGCCAAGGCAAACGTTGTTAGATTAAAGATGCCTGTTATGCCTTGAATGCTTAACATTCTAGTATAGAAACTTAGGCATTGCAACAGATTATTAGACTATGTAATCAAAACGTATGTGCTTAAAATGATTTAAGATCGTTTGCTGTAGATAACTCTGTAACGTGCAACTAAATTAAAACTGTACAGCCTATTACATTGTATATAAAACTTCTTAATAACATAATCAAACCTTAGGTACAAAATTAGTAGTGCACAAATATTGCGTCCGCCTCTTTGACAATTGAAGTAAGTGACGCAGTATGAAAATTTTATGTTAACTGATTAATCAAATATTCGTTCATCGGTTTAAACCTGAAGATGTATTAGATAGTTAATTTGTCATCTGTCTAATACGTAGTACTGGAGTGTCCCCTCAGAGCCTACCCTGGAAGTCCCGATGACCTGGTCTCACTTACTTCTGACGCAGCTTAATAGCTGAGAACCTTGGATATAAACTTGTGACATACCTAAATTTTTAAATTAAAGGAAAAATGGAAAAATGTACACTGGCAGAAGCAATTGGACCACGTTTCCAATTGTCGCAGGTTCGAGTCCTGCCGGAAGTGTAAATTTTTCCTTTAATTTAAAAATTTTGAGTATATCTCGCAGAGTATGTTTGCAGATTTAGCCAACAGGGCTGGTTAGTGTTACTGGGGACAAGAGCGCTGGCAGCTTCCTTGCTCAACGAATAAGCGTTGCGATTCAGCGAGGAAATGCCACCAGTATCTTTGGCAGTATGCCCCAGGGGCCCTCTTTAGATATTAATAATTAGTAGGGATTTTTATAGATTGCATACATAAATACATACACATAATCACGCCTATTTCCCGGAGGGGTTGGCAGAGACCACGGATTTCCACTTGCTACGGTCCTTCACTTTCTTCACTTTCATAAAACGCTCGCCGGTTTAGGGAGCTCTTGATCTTGACCTGGCCTTTCTTCAGGATTTCCCCGAACTGATCAGAGAAAGTTCGCCAAGGTCTGCCCCTTCCAACTCACTCTCTTTGTTAACCTTTTTTCATTCATTCTTTCCACGTGTCCAAACACTGCAACTTCCGACTATCATCAAAATTGTACAAGAAAACAATTTACCAATGCTCTTTCAGTTTGATAAAGTGTACGCTTGTAGAGCGGCGTCCCTTTAGAACTTTAAAACAGGGTTCACTACGGGACCCTCTACACTAATGTCCCTGGGGGCCGTATACTGTCGAATACTCGCCCTGGATACTCGTCTTTACAAGTGTTTAGTCAAATTTGATACGAAACAATCTATACACTTTTTTTTTATGTCAATAACGCTCTTTGTTTAAAAGGAGAATGGACAATTTGTCCCATGGATGTATACTGTTGAGACATATCTCGTTTGAAAGGGCTTAGTAAATAGCATTATTTTGTTGTATGACACCAACTTTGGATAACGTGCAGGGACGGTGCTATTAAAAAAGTGTGGCGCATATAAACTGTTGTTAAGAGCTTTAAGAGCTTTATCGATTAAGAGCTTTAAAACGATATATGTCTCAACAGTATACATCCATGGGACACTTCCCATACTAAAGTGCCCATTCTCCTTTACTAAATATTATAATACAGTTATACGAATCACTACATGTGTGTAACTTAATGTTATGTACTTATGTTATGTTCTTATGTCGTCATATTGTATCTCTTTTTGTATTAGTTTGTGTAAACGATGTGTAATTTTATTTTTCGCCATATTTTATGTCTCTTTCTTTTATGTTGCTTTCTTTTTGTCTGTTACCTTCCGTGATTCTCACCTGATGGTCTCATCGGAAGATCAGCGCTGGAAGTCGCCAGCAGCATGCTGAGATGGGGCCATTTCGTGACACTTTATTTTCATGTTATTTTAATGTATGTCTATTGTCTGTGTGTGTTTACGAATAAAGTATTCTATTCTATTCTATTCTATACATAGTATAACAAAGTCGCTTCCTGCTGTCTGTAAGGATGTCTGTCCCTTTGTGTACTTAGATCTTTAAAACTACGCAACGGATTTTGATGCGGTTTTTTTAAATAGATAGTGATTCTAGAGGAATGTATATATGTATAATTTGTAAATATTTTGTGTAAATTAGTTGAACTACCCGCGCGAAGCCGGGGCGGGTCGCTAGTAAACGAATAAATTTGTACAAAACAGTTTTTTTTGCCACACAGTAAAAATACTAAATTTAATGTCAACATGGTTTAAACTATAATTGTAATGAGCATAGTTTAGCGTAAAATGATTCGTTATGAATTTAAAAATACAATTCAATAGTGGTAGGAATTGATTCACACATGTATATAAGTAAATCGATCGTTAAATCAAACGCACATTTTATAAAAGGGCACAGGTCATTTTGCACCAATCACAGAAAAATATTTTCATAAACACAACTATACGTTTTATATTATTTCTTTGCTATTGCGCCAAATTGTCTGTTGGTATTACGAAAACAAGTGATTATGTAACTAGCCATTATAAATATTAACTTTACTCGTACCTAATTCAGCTCCGGTTTATTAAAACATACAAATAAATTATTCATTCAGGTACATCACTACCAAAACCCGAATAACCACAGTCTCATAATCACTAAAATGACACCCGAATCCGATTCTCTCTTTAATTTTGATATGGTTTTCATTTCATTTTGATACTACCTTTAGTCCAAGTCCAAGACTGCATCAAAATAAAATGAAAATCATATCGAATTGTTCAGACAGAATTGGCCCCATCACTAATCCACTCTCGTGCGCCCCTGTACTTAGGGTGCTATCACACTTGTAATGAGCTTATCTCGGCTTCTGTCCACTAAACACTTGTGCACACGCCTGTACAATAAATTGGTTAAGTGCGTATTTTTAATCTTATTTAGGCTGGTTTTTGATGGATTAATTTGGTTTGTGGTTTTTATCACTAAGTACCCTGATGTGTGACATGCTCTTAATTATTATTTTTTGCAACATATTTTCCTGGCCTAGATATTTATTTATTTTAAACTTTATTGCAAATCAAAAAGAAATTACAAATGGCGGACCATTTGCCTCGTGGCATATATATTGCTGACCAACTTCAAATACATCATTGGAATTTCATATAATCAGCTTTGTTTTGTCCAGTTTTGAAGTTTTAATTCGAACGTTTTGCTTGTTTTATGTCAATTGGTAGTACCTAAAGATATTATAGCGGGCGTAAAAGCATTGCATTCGCTTGCAAATTAACTTACCACCTTTGAATTTAAGTTAGTAGGTACAAGGTACATCATTTTAAAACTAACATGGGACCAAATCGCGCACAAACTTACGTAAGCGTTACGTAAACGTAAGTTTGTACGCGATTAAGTCCCGTGTGAGTTTAATTTAGTAGGTACATGTTCTAAATTGGAGGCGACAATAGATTAGACCATTCGTGTTCGCCACTAGCGTCTCACGACGCTCGGGAGACGCTAATGTGGGGACACTAGCGTCTCCCGAGCGTCGGCTAGTCAACTCTATGGCTGCTGCTCAACGCAACGTTGGCGCAACTGCGCAGCGTCACTATTTTCCATAGCGCTGACTAGACGCCGGTCGCCGACGCTCAAAAGGCGCTAGTATGAGGTCTCTCCTAGTCTGCGTGTGAATTGCCTTAAAGCCGTTCCAACGGTTTGCCGCTATCACTGTCACATTTCGACAGGAAATGACGGGAAATACCATTCGCGCCAAGTGTCAATTTTGTCGATTTTTATTTATTTTAAAAACTTTGCCTTACAATATCGAAATTCGAAAGCGGTAAAATTACTATTTAAGTTAAGATTGTTTTTCTTCTTTTTTTTTTTGTTTATAGTGTCACATAATAAATAACCGAGTAAAGTTGGATTAAACGTCCAAGTTAGAGGTTACTTTGGGAATTAATTGTATCTAGCGAAGTGTCATAATTCGTGTAACGGAAGCTGTGTTATTAAAGGTAATATAATCAAGAACTACATATATTTTTTCCACGTCTACAAATATCAACGTTTCTAAGAAAAATATGATCATATAAGGAGATTTTTCGCCTTCTGGCTCAGGGAACGGCCTTAAAATACGATAACCATTATAATCAATACACTTATAGATCAGTTTATTAACAATAGTGCTTCATCTAAAAGAGTAGTTTCCAACATCACACCCCTGATCATCAGTAATGTGTGAAACAAACTAGCATAGATCGATCTTATTCCCATAGGACTAGGGGACAATATCCACTACCAACAACTTGCAATATATACCTTAAAGATATTAGGATAAAGGTGTTTATTGTGTGTGAATGGGGCTTGAAATAATGTGCTCAAGTAGATCTAATGTTGTCAAATTGAATGCACTTTAAAATGGCTTTAGTTGGAGTATCTGGTTAATGTAATCGAAAAACTATTGAGAGTATTGGTTTAGTACAGTCAACCATGCAGAGCTCAGGAATATATACATACTAGCTTTTGCCCGCAAATTCGTCTGCGTGGACTTAGTAACCGCAAGGAGTAAGGAGAGCGCCTGGATAAAGCCTAATAGCAATCATTCAATTTGAGCATATGCCTAATTTTTTACACAAATTATCTGGCATTTCATTAATTATCTCAATTCCACCCCTCTTTTGACCTTCTTAAGGGATGATTTTCGGGATAAAAACTATCCTATGTCCTTCTCCGGGACTCAAACTATTCCTATGCCAAAATTCAACAAAATCGGTTCAGCCGTTTAAGCGTGAAAAGGTATCACACAGACAGACAGACAGAAAAACTTTCGCATTAATAATATTAGTATGGATTTTTATTTTAGTATTTCTAATTTCTGTTGTATTGATATTTCAATTATCTGGAGTAAGTAGTAATTTTTCATGGTTATTTTGAGTTTTTGTTCTTGTTAGAACCTATTGTCACAAACAGTATGAAATGCTATTCAAAATTAAGAAATGTCAGAAAGATCTACTTAAGTGGTAAGGCAATCTAGTAGAAAATTTGTCATACCTAATATTGTCTTCGGTTACCGCGATAGTTACTCATGAAATAAAACTATGAAAACGGATTTCATTTCATTTCATAATACATCCCGACGTTTCGACGTTACGCTGTAAAGGGTTCAAAACGTCGGGATATATTTTAAATTCAATATACGTGATATAATCCGTTTTCATAGTTTTATTTCATTTGTCAGACATATTTAAATTTACACCGTCGATGAATATAGTATTATTGGCAGATCAACTTCACACCACCTTTTGTAAAACATTACGTTGTATAAAATGTAGAAAATATAGAATGAGTTTACCAAATTTACATTTAGTGGCAAGTACCTAATGATAGTAACTCTAAAGTATGATTCGAAAATTATAGACATTTCCGTTAAAATGTAATATTAAAAGTCTTCCTCGGGGTCTAAGAGTTTTTTCAGGCATTTATTATTAGGTTATTACAGTTGAAACGTAAGGCAGGCTAAAATAAATTCCCAACGATACAATAAAAACAATTCACGAAACAAACAGCTCGCAAAATTCAAATTATCAATGAAACAAAACAACGCTTCAAATAAATCATCGAACCCAAATGGTAGGGTGTCCAACTAATTAAATTGTCATAATACAGTCCCATTATTTTATTGAGCGCAGAATTTAATTTTCGTCAGTCGTAATGCCACGTCTCCTGGGAGGGGAGTGACATTGTATCGGGAATGTCCTGACTAGTCCTGAGTAAGGGGGGTCACTTTATGGTTGATTTGGGACTGGGGTGTACAATATGGTGTGATTTTGTGTGCGAGTGATTTTTGTTTGATTTTGGGAAGGTTACGCGTGTTTACTGATTGTTGAAGGCCCGAAGGAAGGAGAATTTTATGTCAAGTGCAAGATGAAGTTGAATTCAATATCATAATCATACTTTTATCATAGAGTAACTTATACTAGAGCGGTACTGTCATAGTAAATTTTGTAACTCCAGTAAATTCACTGCCATCTGTCGACACACTAGTTTTAAAACTAAAAATGAAGATTTATAAAAATACGATAGAATGTATTTAAATATAGATAAATGATTTTTTTTATTTGCATTAATTATTTTTATGATTTTGACCCATGTTCTTTCATTGATATGCGTTAAAATTGTTAAATAACAAACGAAACCGTCAACGCCATCTATACGACTGTAGGCCAAAACTAGTAGCGCCCTCTGAACGAGAATCAAGTTTTCTTGATTTTCGAGGCACGTTTTTTCCTTAGACTGTATCTATCTATTACGGAGTTATATCTATCTTTGCTTTTATGTACCAATGTTTGACGACCGGTCTGGCCTAGTGGGTAGTGACCCTTCCTGTGAAGCCGATGGTCCTGGGTTCGAATCCCGGTAAGGGCATTTATTTGTGTGATGAGCACAGATATTTGTTCCTGAGTAATGGGTGTTTTCTATGTATTTAAGTATTTATCTGAGTACCCATAACACAAGCCTCCTTCGGCTTACCGTGGGATTTAGTCAATCTGTGTAAGAATGTCCTATAATATTTATTTATTTAATGATAGTATTTGATTGTGCATTTCATATGTTGTTTAAAATTTGTTTGGGTTTGTAAGCACAGATTTTTAAGGTTTGAATTCAATTCCATTTTTCATTTCAATTCTTGACTGTCTAATATAACTAATTAAAGAATAGTTATTTGTTATACAAGGGTGCAAAGTTGTATTTTACCCGCGAGTGTGGAATTGAAACACGAGCAAGCGAAAGGATTCTATAGTTGAACCACGAGCGAAGCGAGTGGTTCTAAAATAGAATCCTGAGCGTAGCAAGTGTTTCAACATACGAGAAGTAAAATACATTTGCACCCGTGTGTAACACAAAACTTTTCCCCTCACTATAGCGAGGAAAGTGCAACATCCACAGGCGTTAGATCATCTTCATCACTGGAATCACTCATTTTTTTACGATATTATAACAGAAAACACTAGAAATTCTGATTTTTACGTGAGTCGGTGAGAAGAACAGTAAAAATTTTGTTGACAATGTTGACATTTCTGTTCTGACGTAGGAAATGTCAACGATGCGTTTTGAAATTGCATCGACTCAACTTGTGTGTTCAGAATTATATTTAACATCATTATTAAAAAACAATCGTTTCTTATGGAATTTTAAGGTTTATGACATAAAATCATTAAATAAAGCTAAATTTAGTATTTTTATTAGATTCTCAAACCATCTATTTAATGATAATTAATATCGAGCGAACCATTATTATGAGCGTTTTACGTTTTGTTATCTGTCAAGCTACTTAAACACGCTCCATCCAATTACTTTCCCCACTAGTGGATAAAACGCGTTTTTCCCCGCTTGTTTTAAAGGATAAAAGACGGCTTTTCGAGCTAGTGAGGGGAAAAATCATAATCGGCTTCCTAGCATACCTACTTAAAAGAACAAAACAGCGAAGGTCTCAAGCGACACTTCGATGAGACTTTTTTTAAACGCTTTCCATTTCGAAATAGAAATATTTACTTGCCAGAATATAGGTACATTTCAATTAGGTCTTAAAACGTTTTGCTTACAGAATACTTTATAAAACTTTTTATCCCCAGGTACTATGAAACCGGAAGCTTCAAAGCCGGCGTGATTGGCGGCTCGAAGCCTAAAGTCGCCACGCCGCCAGTGGTCGACGCCATCGCGGCGTACAAGAGAGAAAATCCGACCATGTTCGCGTGGGAGATAAGAGACCGGCTGCTGAGTGAAGGGATCTGCAGTCAGGACAATGTGCCGTCTGTTTCTAGTATCAATAGGTAAGTTATCTGTGGTAATCTAATAGATATTATAGGTCTGATTAGAGATTGGGAAAAAATCTCATTTTACTGCGACTTTTTTAGGAAACCGTATAATGTTTGCTGTTAGTGAACATATCAAAATCTAGTAGGTCCAATGTGTAGAGGCTAAGAAAAGAACCTCATTTCGCTACGACTCCTTTTAGAAAACCGCGTTAATTTTGCTGATAGTGACCTGCACCCATCAAATACTAGTAGTTTACAAGAGAGAGAATCCGACCATGTTCGCGTGGGAGATAAGCCTAAAGTCGCCACGCCGCCAGTTGTCGACGTCTTCGCGGCGTACGAGAGAGAAAATCCGACCATGTTCGCGTGGGAGATAAGGGACCGGCTGCTCAGTAAAGGGATCTGCAGTCAGAACAATGTTCCGTCTGTTTCTAGTATCAATAGTTTCAAACTTTTTAATCAGGCCATCGGCACTCCTTTTTACGAGCCAAAAGCAAGGGCAGACGGGTCAGAGGGCCTACCACGAACACAGAAATTAGCAAATTGCGGGTATCTTTCTCTGTCATTCTAATTACACCTTAATTAAAAGAAACATATGCCCGGAATTTGCGAACTTCAGTGGCCGTCGGACCCATCAAATATATAACTTTTTTTTGTGTTGTCTTTTCCTGTACCGTCCGTCTAATTATAATTGAATGACAACAGATTAAAATTTTCGGATTTTATTTTAGTTGATCGACGTGATTGTTTTATAAGAAAAACGGACCATTTATTCAAGAGAAATCACGAACGATCATCTTTTTGATTATTGCATCGAATACACAAGTTATCCCTGAAATAAGCATTATTTAAAACATTATTTCATATGCTGACTTAAGGATGACTCACGTTAGACCGGGCCGTGACCGGGCCGGAGCTTCCGGAGCTTCGTTTTCTATGGGAAGCATCACGTGATCACCTGTCATGTCATAGAAAAGTAAGCGCCGGAAGCTCCGGCCCGGTCACAGCCCGGTCTAACGTGAGTCATCCTTTACTCTCATGGTAACTTTACTCATATGGTAACTTTAACAAGAATTTCCTTACAAAGCATTTCTAGCATTCCCCTTTACCTACGTATTCCTTAGCATTGATTGAAAGCACAAAAGCGATTCCAACTTGCAACTAAACTTTTCCTACTATTTTCTTACACAAAATACTCTTCCATCGTAAAGACAAAACAGACATCTTAAGCAAAATACTCGTACCTACGAAATAGATAAAGAAAAACATTCAGACCACTCCCTTTCAGAAACTTTTCCGGTGATATTTAATGTAATTTCAACTCTTTTGTGGAGGTATAAGGTTTAGTTTTGCCGGATTTAATAGCGCTTGGAAGAGTTATTGAGTGTGGCCATGAAATGACTTTATAGTTTGGATATTTGAATGAATCAGCAGAATTTGATGTGACTTATCTATAACTACGTTTTATGGTGACATTATCATCAATTTATTTATATTGATTATTTATGATATGAATAAATCTAAACCCGACTGAGATGGCACGGCCACATAAAAAGAAGAGGAAAAGACCATGTCATTAATATTGCATTGAACTTTCCGGAACAACTGAGAGGAAGAGGAAGACCAAACTCCACATGGTGGTTCAATATTAGAACCGACCTAAAGAACCTGAACATAGCAGAAGATACAACCCACTCGAGAATCGACTACTCTGGCGCAAAATGACAAGGAGACCCGATCCCACGGATAAGGGAAGGAAGAAGAAGAAGATCTAAAACTAAAAATAGTTTATTTCTATAATTTGATCATAAACATGATCAGGAACACATTCCCATCATATTTTTGCCTTTGGTGCATTCCGTTAAATTATTGCATATAGGTAGCTCGCCAGTCTTTTAAACAATACTTTTGATAAGTAATATACTGATTAACTGGTTTGAAATATTAAGTGTCAAACCATGGGTTTCTTTGATAGTCAAGGTTTTTTAGTTTTCGTCTGGGAGATAAACTACTTAAGTAACCAGTTTTGAATTAGTTATAAGTGCGATTTTAAAATAGCCTTAACATGAGTAGGCAACTTCTGTCTATTTATCATTAATATCATTATAAAACAAAAGTATTCCTCGGATGCTGCGCCATCCGCCTTTTTCCTGGCCCTACACAAGGGGTTGCGTGACGCGAAGTGCGTACCGGAAACGGGTGGGGGAACAAAGATGGCGTCACCGGAAGCAGGGACACGTGCTCCGCGCGCACCGGACATCCCCCGTACCATTGAATTATTACGAATACCCATAATAATCGTATAAAGTTTTTTGCCTATGACTTTACGTAGGGTAAAGTACAGGGTTTTTCGATTAGTATATCAATCAAGATATTGGTTAATATTAAGTATTTCTTAGGATTAGAGGAAATATTTCATATTTATTATGGAAACGGAGCGAGAGCACTCACTCAATGGGTATCAAAGGCAGGAAATAGTGGGCCTTGGTCCAGTGTAGAAGGTAGAATAGTGCTGATTAAGACAAGTCGTTTTAGTTCTCTGCTTTAAGACTCAACTATGTACAACTTTGGGAACAGATCAAATTAGCTCCATGCATATATTTTTTTTGTAATCATAATTTATATCGTTTGAACACCGGAAAAACATAAAAATACTTTTGTAAACCTTCACATTATTTTATTTAAAAATATTTAAAATGTAAAAAAAAAATTGAGCGGTTGAAACACTCATAATTTTTAACAATTTGTGTTCTATGTTGTTTTGTTAAATAAATTCTATATTAGATACCTTTTAATGATTTAATCTTAAAAAATAAAGTCTTACTTTATTAATTAAATAGCACGTACCTCCAATCATCAATTTGTTTTATGGTGGTAGTCATTTTTAATAAGAAAACATGAATAAAACTGGAAAGCTGTCATTCTTCCGGAGTTTGATTAGGTCTGGCCAAATGTATAAACATGATAGTAATTTAATTGCTATATTCAAATAGCCTATTTAACGCTGATTCATACGATATGTGATTTAATGTATAATTTAAAACATAGAAAAGTTTAAATCAACGATTTTTTAAATTCTCTTAATCTGCGCTGACCACCCAACGGGGCCCCGTCACGTGACTGCTTTTGCGCAAATCCGCGGCGTCACTTGACTGGGTACTTTTCGCGTTTTCGCTGGCGCCACCTAAAGAGCTAGCTAGGCACCTTGAGTATTTTGTAAAAGCTAGTTCTTTTTTTTTTGATACGTAACACCAACCTATCGACATACATTTTCTGTGACAGCTTTACGAAACGATGTAAAATTACATTTGCGATGGTTTATTAGCTTTATCATTTATCAAACTACCCTGCCATAAACTAGTGTCCTCAAAACAAATCTCTAATTACATGCAACACAGATAAGATAAGATAAACCGGTAATAAGATAACGTACCGATATTAGTTCACCGGATTACATGCTACCGTTTATTAATCGCGGTATCTGACAGTTTCGAGTGGGCTTAGATTGGATCTGCACTTAACGGCGGAAATCATATTATTATTGTTATTAGAAGTTATCAAGTTGTTATTATTATATTTCATTTTTGACTTAATTACATTTCTTTTGGATTTAAATTAATTAATTTATTCTTGATTATTACTTTTATAGCATAGAAATCATAGAATAACATTGTATAATGCATAGATTATAATACTTATCATATTTTGTAAGTCATATTTAACTAACAAAGAAAAACGATGTCAGTTGGTCCTAAATAAAATGAAATTGATAAAATATGGCGATTGCGTTGTAAACTGTCTGTTTTACCAAGCACATACGTTTAAATTAAAAGTTAAAATTTAAATTAAAGGTTAAGATAAACCGCAGCCAAATAACACTAAACCCTACTCATAGTGTTGTGTTCCTGCCGGTGAGTAAGGTTGCCAGAGCTCAACGAGGGAGAGGAGTGTTAGGGTCGGCAACGCGCATGTAATTCCTCTGGAGTTGCAGGCGTACATAGGCTACGGAGACTGCTTAACATCAGGCGGGCCGTATGCTTGTTTGCCACCGACGTAGTATAAAAAAAAGATAGAAAAATTCGCAAATCACTTTTAACCAACTGTAGCTTACCAGAAACTCGTGAAATTCTCAATTCTCCTTTTGTGCCGCTTTAGCCCAGGGAGGCATTTAGACCGGAATTCTAAAAAGGTCGCAAGTTCGAGTCTTGCCCAAAGCGGTGAATTGGGTAGAAACATGACAATATAGATAAAACAAAGACACAAGACAAAGATAAGACAGAGAGAACAAAAGAGCGTACTTCCATTGTAAATCCGGCAACGCACTTGCAACCCAGGAGATGCAGGTATCCATGGGCGACGGTTATCGCTTCAGACAGGCCTTCAAGCAATTCGTTTGCTTGTTTGCCTCCTTCATAGACATAGTATATACAACTAGTTATAGACGCACCACCGAGCGACCGGGGGTAAAAGAAAGAATATTCATATAAAATTTGGGCAGCATAGGAGTTTTCTATTTCACTCTTATAAACTTCGGTATTTCGCCATCGCCTCCTACATATGATGCCACCCGGTCGGTGATAAGGACAAATCATGGCACTATTTTCTCTTTCCTCTATCACAATAAGACTATCTTTCTCTAGTCAGGCCCATGGCCTACTCTCATAAAAAACAGATCCTATCAAAGTTTTGATCTCTCGACAAGCATGTTGATCTACCCACTTTCAACACTAACATTTAAAGGCCCCCCTACACTATCATTCTGTCATTACAATTGTCTCAAATCAAGCGCACCCCTAGGGTCGGCACTCACGAGTTATTCGCCAGGGGTGCTTCAAGTCCATTACCGAACAATAACGCAGGATTACCGGTATCAGTAAACTGGGGTACAAATCTAGTTATTTTAAATTTATTCTGCTAGTAATGGATATTGTTTTTAAGTAGTTTTACATTAGCACTTTTATTGGGTTTATTGTAGGATATTATTGGTAATTTAATAAGGATTTCACATTTTTTTATTGTTTAAACAAATGGTTACGGAGGCAGTTTAGCTATTATAAATATGAGAAACAACTGCACAGGTAGCTTTAAATATATCGTATGTCCTATATTTATTTTTATGGAGTATGATTGTATATTTTATTCCAAATCCATACACGAAATAAAAAACATTAATAAATTAGATGGTACTAGATTTAAATAAAAATATTTTTTTTAAAGATACACATTCGTAAAAGAAACGAAATAAATTAAATGTAATATAATTATATAATCCTTAACTTACCTACCCACTAAGTGATAATTTGTAAATAAAAAATAAATATCCACCATGAAAATTGCATACAGCAAACTAAAATCTCATATTGAAAACCTTTTGCCACATTGCTAGTAGTTAGAGGGAATGGTTTTACTTACTGATCTAATCTGCTCAACACAAACACTCAAAATCGAATTAAAAGTCAAAATTCCAAAAGTCAAGAGTCAATTCGAAGCCCATCGCTAGCTCAATACGACGGCGATGCGCGTGTCCGCCGCGTGCCCGGCACGTGCCCGTCACTTGCCCGTCACGTGCCCGCGCCGGTAATGCTCGTGGTCGTCATGAAGTGAGAAGTTGGAAATGCTTTTAGAGTTGCGTTGTCTATTGTTATATATGTGAAGGTTTGGAAGAATGTCAGCGGTGTCAGTAATATTGACAGGACGAAGGAGCTGCTGATGGGAGGATACGGAATGTAAGAAATACTGACAAAATAATTATTGAACCAACTTTTTATTGGTTGGTAATTGTGACAGAGCATAGACATAGTATTATACAAGTAGTTATAGACGCGCCACCGACCGACCGGGGGTAAGAGAAAGAATATTCATATAAAATTTGGGCAGCATAGGATTTTTTGTCTTTCACTCTTTTAAATTTCGGTATTTCGCCATCGCCTCCTACCTATGATGCCACCCGGTCGGTGATAAGGACAAAGCATGGCACTATTTTCTCTTTCCTCTTATAGGAATCGCAATAAGACTATCTTTCTCTATCAAATAGTGTCAGGCCCTTGTCCATAACACTTGTTATGTAGGTGTTTTGGCACTAAATATAAATTATTTATAATTTTAACGATACTACAAGATTTCATACCGTTTTTATACATTTACTTATTTAGATAATATGTAGATCAAGAAAGACATAATATTGCCTACACTTGTTACATTTCCTAAAGATATTTACAAAAGTGGTTTAACTTGAAAATAAAATATAGTTAGCCTTAATACCATGCATAATAGCATAATGGTACGAGAATTTTCAGTCTTTTAACAGGATCTTCTGATAAAAGTGCATAGAAGGTCAAATTACAATAATCCAACGGGCTCAATAATGTATTCACACCCTCCATCCCCAGCACGACAAATTATTTCATTCGCGCACCAAAAATTCAAATGTCAAACCGGGGTTGCCAGGAATTATGGCCTCAATTACCAGACGGGCGGGCTCGATTAAAAAATGTCTTGACGTAGCGCTGGGTGGCAGTTTTTTTAATGTTTTTTTTTTAGATTTTATGGTTATGATATTGCGGGGCGTTTTTTGATGACAATGTGAAATTATGGTTAGCAAGAAAATAACTTGGTAATGTTTGTTTTGGAGAATAATTTTGTAATTTTTTTGTCTATAAGTTTAAGTAATGTATTGTCATAAAATATAGGTATAATTGACAAATAAAGCAAAGTCACTCGCGCAATAAATAATATAATAAATGGCTAAAAAACAATAAAAAACGTAGAAAAACTTTTTGATGTCAGAAAACACTATCTTAACCATTAAAAGGCATCGAAAGTTACATGTATATTTAATTTACTTAAGAAATCAGTGGTGGTAGAACACCATTTTGTGACCATAGTGACAGTGTTTCGCATCATATCTAGCATCTACTAATGAGTTATGGGAGTTGGGTTTCTTCTCGAGAATTTTTTCCTCGAGAAATCTTGATCATGAATTCTCGTGTCTCGTGAAATCAAAAAGGTCGAGAAACTAAAACCACTATCTAAGCTAAGAGTGAAATATATTTAAGAGCATGACCATACGAGTAGATACTTATTTCAGATTTAAGCATAAAACTGAGATTATAGTTTAATTCGCAATAATTCATTATCCTTACAAAGATAGCTGTAATCGTAGGTATTAGCATTATTTTCCAACATACAATTTGCAAAGAACAACTTCCGTCCTTTTAGCGAATGTAAAAATTCCACAATAAATTCGCAAAAAGCAAGGGTTACATCCGCTTCCTGCGGAAGGGTTGCCAGCGCTGCGGTTGCCCAAATATTTTATTCTATTCTCTGTGATAATGTTACCATACCACAAGTGCTTTATTGTATCGGAAACGGGTTTGATTTATCTGTGTGACAAATTTTTTAGTGGATTCTCGACATAGTACGATTTATATTTTTATGTATTTGCAACCTTTGCAGGTTTGATTTGACTGATACTCATATTGTAATTAAGTTACTCAACCATGGAGACTGTATAAAGGAGCCAAATCTCTATGTATGAAAAGTGTCCATCAAAAAACAGTAATTAGGCGGCGCCACCATACACCGAAATACTACCAAAAACAACCTACGTAATTTGGTCGGGTTATTTGTTGCCTTATATGGTTCATGTTATACTCATGTCCCAGAGCCGAACTAGCGCCACCGGAGAGATTAGGAACTATTATTTAAAGCTTAACGCGGTCACTTTTACAACAATTCTGAAATAAGAGATTGCGATCCTTTCTATACTATCCATATACTCAACGTTTCTTAGTCATTTTTTTAATCGACTTATGCCCACAGAACTAGGATGACATAAGCATAAATTTTAGGTCTGTGCTTATGCCGTTTACTTCACTTCATTTCACTTTGTAGTCTTGTTATTGCGTTAAAGTCCGTCTAAGCTAGCTTTACACCGACTTTGAAGTAATAAAGTGTAGCAGTGCCTCTATAGTCTATACACATCTCACAAATCACATATAACGGCATTTTGGCATTTTCACACACGAAGCAAGCATAGAAAAACAACGCGACAACTAACCATGCAGGGAATCCGCCATCAAGGGCTACGGTTACAGCTTAAAACTCGTACGCTGGTTTACCACCATTGTCTTAAAAGTTGCAATTTCTCATTTCACCATTAGTTCGCCGCAATGAATCAAGTGGCACGCGCGCCAACATCCTTTTTCCATATACCACCGCGCGCCGCAAATGCCTCGATTGGCCACGCATCCGCCGCAGGCCACGTGGCGTTTTTTGGCAAATTGCTGAGGGTTTTGAATTTTTGAAGGGCGGTTTTTTATTGCCCTAATTTTGGATTATGAGATTAGATTTGCATTAACAACTATTAAGGCGAAGTTATCGAAGATCATCTACGGCAGGGGCAGGACAGTGTATTATTCTTAAATAATTAGAGGCCTAATTAATTCTAACAAAATCCAAAAGCAAAATCATATGACTGTACTTAGGTATTAAATATTTCTGAATAAAAGAGCCGTTTTTAGGGTTCCGTACCCAAAGGGTAAAAACGGGACCCTATTACTAAGACTCCGCTGTCCGTCTGTCCGTCCGTCTGTCCGTCTGTCTGTCTGTCACCAGGCTATATCTCATGAACCGTGATAGCTAGACAGTTGAAATTTTTACAGATGATGGATTTCTGTTGCCGCTATAACAACAAATGGTTCATGAGATACAGCCTGGTGACAGACAGACAGACGGACAGACGGACAAACGGACTGACGGTCAGACGGACAGCGGAGTCTTAGTAACAGGGTCCCGTTTTTACCCTTAGGGTACGGAACCCTAAAAATGTAAGTATATGGAGTTCTTGATTAATAGGTATTTTTTAATAAACACACCTACGACATAATTTGTTTCTTTATGAATAATCGTCATATTTATTTCTACACGTTCCTCGTTACACAAAACACCCTAAAAAAAATCCCCAGACAATAACGCAGTAACAAGATTTCGATGCAGCGATGACGACATACTGTTTCGCGGCCATTTTGCTGAGTTGACGTTTCATTTCCCGCCATGATAGATGACGCTGGCTTCGTGAATTATTGCCAGTATCTCGCGGGTTGACATATGCAAAAATTGTTTCGGGAACTTATTATAAAGGTGAATAGGGTTTTAGTTTGATCGATGGCTGGCTTTTTGCTTTGGATTTTAACAGGTGCTCATCTGGTTGGAGATTCTTTGTAAACTTTTGGCTGCTTACGTTTTTATGAGAATCATTTAAATAATGATTATTCAGAAACCTAATTCCAATGTGCGTTACGTCACGTTCTTTATTGAGGGACTTAATAAAGTTGAACTTTTTTGTAGTTTTTGTTAGTTTTTGGCTCTTGTTGTATGCGTGTGTCAAAAAATGAGTCAGTTTGTGTCAAAACATAACCAAACTTAACTTTCGAATGATCCACGGATCGTGCACCAGACATTTTCATTTATTTATTTGCATTTCTGCTGTTTGATAGGATACACACACACACACACACACGGAAGAGCGGTGCCTCCTAGCACAGGTTATTTTGTAAATAACTTAAAAGGAGACACCAGCCACTGTAATATTTGTAAAGTTTTTGAATGCAATAAACAATTTTGAATTTTGAATTTGAATTTTTTGAAAACGCAACAAAAACATACCCTACACTTCGACCAGTTTCTAAATTAACCTTTTGTTCTCAGGATCGTCCGCAACAAGGCGGCAGAAAAAGCAAAGCACGCGCACAATCAGCAGCAACAGCAAGAACAAGAAATTTCCTCGGCGCAGGGCAGCGTAGTATCTGTGAGTATTTTATATCTGTATATCGTTCTTAAGTTGCAAAATTCTTAACAAATAAGTGTCTCCAGAGTCTTTTACTCAGTGTGCTAATTATCAATAGATATGGTCTAGGTTTACGAAGAGACCTATAGTTTCTCGCGCACGATTCGGTTCGCGGGTTGAACTGAGATGTACTAGAGGACCTTAATGGTAAGGTGTATTGGGTTAACTTTGAAAATATCTATAAAACTAGAAGCATTTCATATAGTTTGTCAAAGGACTGTCTCATTTCAAACATGGACAAAGAGAATCATACTATGTCTTACGTTTGTACTAGCTTGCAGCACCCAAAAGAAAAGGATCAGTATAGTTTTTTTGACATTCTTTGAAATTCTAACATTCACACTTTTTATACTTCCGACAGTACTTAACCCAATTTGTTCATCAGGTAATAACCCATTCGGGCAACGCGGGCACGACAGCCGTCCTCTCTCCCACGACGGAGCAGCACGTACCCAACACGGGCAGCTATAGCATCAACGGTATACTCGGCATCGAGCAGGTCGAGGGTCTACATAATGGCAACGGGCTCAAGAGAAAGCGACACGAAGACCAAGGTAAGAACAGTCAAAACACCAGCCAAAGCATCTCAAACAACCCTTATAGAATCTACGGTATACTCGGGATCGAGCAGGTTGAGCGTCTACATAATGGCAACGGGCTCAAGAGAAAGCGACACGAAGACCAAGGTAAGAACAGTCAAAATTCTAGCCAAAGCATCTCAAACAAAAACCTCCCCTCACGACGGAGCAACACGTACCCAACACGAGCAGCTATAGCATCAACTGTATACTCGGCATCGAGCAGGTCGAGGGTCTACATAATGGCAACGGGCTCAAGAGAAAGCGACACGAAGACCAAGGTAAGAACAGTCAAAACTCTAGCCAAAGCATCTTAAACAAAAACCTCCCCTCACGACGGAGCAACACGTACCCAACACGGGCAGCTATAGCATCAACGGTATACTCGGCATCGAGCAGGTCGAGGGTCTACATAATGGCAACGGGCTCAAGAGAAAGCGACACGAAGACCAAGGTAAGAACAGTCAAAACACCAGCCAAAGCATCTCAAACAACCCTTATAGCATCAACGGTATACTCGGGATCGAGCAGGTTGAGCGTCTGCATAATGGCAACGGGCTCAAGAGAAAGCGACACGAAGACCAAGGTAAGAACAGTCAAAACTCTAGCCAAAGCATCCCAAACAACCCTTTATAGCATCAACGGTATACTCGGGATCGAGCAGGTCGAGGGTCTGCATAATGGCAACGGGCTCAAGAAAAAGCGACACGAAGACCAGGGTAAGAATTGGATTTAGGGAAAAGATTAGGGAATTTAGGAATAATAATTCATTTAAATGACAAATTTTAGAGGATGGATCCTTTTTGCTAAACTACATTAAATTACCAGTCATAACTGTAGCCAGAACATCTTCAACAAAAACCCATTGATTATGTGAGTAACATAAACATCTCTCTCAAGGTCTCAAGTGAGGTTCGCTTTTACGCGTGTTCCAGACGGGGTGACCCTAGTTGAGAAATTAAAATAATAATCAAATACTTTTGAAAATATCACAAGTTTAGCCATCCACTATCTATCCGCAGAATTGTTCTGTTTCAATTCTTCCGCAACGACTTTCAAAATGTAGGTACAATTTTAATGAAGGTATTTTTATATTAATTAACTTTGAATAAGTATTTGATTAAGTCTTTTGCTCATTCCCACAAAATTCACCTTCTTTATTATTAAATAAAATTGTGAGAGTTTGAGACACATCCATTTTACGAGAACGAGTCGCGCGGGCACACTTTGCCATAATTAAACTCTTTCCAAGGTAAAACTTAGTATTCCCATTTTAAAAGGCCTTATGTCCACATGAAGTTGTTGACAGTTACGTCTTTTTGGAGTGGAGGACGGTATGGGCAAACTTGTGAGCTACGAGAAGTATAACGAATAAAATAGTCGACCCCGTGGAGTTTGCACCCCTAACTAGGAGTAGAGATGGGGAGTGAGGAGTGTCGATTATCGATAAGTTGTAAATTTAATGATATTGTTATGATATCTGACATTATGACTAAAGTAGGGACGTTATGCACGAAGTTTTTTGTATATTGAATGCACGTAAATGCCACCGTGCGAGCTACACAGCAATATAATTATGCGCATGCGATAACGATAGGAAATGGCTAACTAGTCATTGTACTTGTACAAAAAATTTCGTGCTTTGCGTCCTCAATTTACCTAATGACGGGTTGAGAGACTTGAGAGCTTTCATAAAATAAATAAAAAAATAAAATTCGTTTATTTCAGACTTCATAATGGTCCATACATGTTAGTACTTAATACTATCTTAAGCAACTAAACGTAAAATATTATTATTATTATAAGTGTAAGTGTATTCATAAATAGGTCAGATAATATTTACACATTAAGATCAATACGGTTAAGTATGGCTGCGCGATAAATGTGGATGGCCTTCACATTAGGGCCGAATCATAATCATTTATTTGCGTTAATAAAGGTTATATACGTTGTTTCTGTAAAATATGCATTTTCGAGTCCCTTCCTTCTTAACTGACTATGCAGAGTACAAATTATAGTGTAATATATACCTAACCTACTTAAACTAGTTTTGTACAAATTAAATACCAACAGCAATAAAAATACACTGGCAATTATGAAAATAATAATAATATATATTATAATATCTCAAACAAAACCACTTCAATTAATATAACAACTCGATTGTTGATTAACTAGGTATTAATAGAATAAAATGTCGAAGACAGCAGCCATTAAAATAGCTATCGATATCCGTAACCCTCAAAGTCATAAGCGAGCCCATCCCTACCTCCATAGAGCGGCCTATAGACCGTAGCGAGATTTACTGAGCTATTAAACCTACTGCACAAATTGCCATATTATATAACTATAACTTAAGTTATATAACTATAACTTTTCAAATTCTCCCGCTTAAGATATTTAGTAGGGTTTCGAACCGTGGAGTTTTAGAGTTTGAATTTGAGTTTGGTTTTTATTGAGGTGGTTTTGCGGTGGTTGATGGTTATTAAAGTTAGGCGTTATTCAATTATTATAATAGAAATGTAAGGTAAAAAAACATGCCTTTTTTCGTAAAGATGTAATATCTACGCACTTTATGTTCCTTTGCGAAAGCGCCAATGAGGCCGATTCGAACGTACATTTACACCTCAAAATAATGTCATTTAGCTATCATTAAATCTATTTTGCTCGTACTTGTCCATACATGTATTGACGTGAGCGGAACGCACGGGCGAATTATATTCATATTCATATAATCTAAAAATTATAAGTATTATTTTTTTAGATTTTTAGTTAAGTATCTGTTTTCACACTATAGGCCAAGAAATTAAATGCCCAAAAAAAGGTATAGAGGGAAATGCTTTTAACACAATTTTTGACTTCGTAGCTTTGTTTGGACTAGTTAGGAGGTGAACATATCAAAAGTCCCCGGCCGTAACCCTGGTGCTGGGGGGAGAGGGGGGTTTGAAGGTTCCGATTTTCGGTTTTTCGATTATATATCTCGGAAACTATGCAAGATATCAAAAAAAATTACCTAATAAAACTTGTAACAAATTAAATCACTTTTCATTTTGTATAAGTGGCCATGTCGCTCAGACCCATAGTTTCCGAGATATAATCGAAAAACCGAAAAATTTAACCTTCAAACCCCCCTCCCTCAGCACCAGGGTTACGGTCGGGGACTTGATATGTTCATCTCCTAACTAGTCCAAACAAAGCTACGAAGTTAAAAATTGTGTTCCTACGAGTAGCATTTCCCTCTATACCTTCTTATTGCTTGGCCTACTATTTGAACATGTGATTTATAAGTTTTGAAGTAGAAAAACATTTTTATTTCTATTTTTTATAATTTTTCAAAAGTTATATTATTTAAATTTCACCTAAAAAAATCATAAAAAAATAGAAATAAAAATGGTATTTAATAACTTACAAATCACATTTTTAAATAAAGTGAAAACAGATACTTAAATAAAAATCTAAAAAATATTATTTTCATTTTTTTAGATTTCATACAACGTTGAAAAATTTCGACACCCCCTTGTAGTTGAGATAAGGTTACAAAACTTGGCGTACCTATATATCAACTTAATAAGTGTAATAAAATAAGGGGGTGCCGCTTCCCAGGTAGCAAAATGACGTCAGGGACGTCATAATGACGTCGCTGACGTCATAATGACGTATAAATGCTACTGGGGTTCTTCTAGCTAGAGATTGATTTCTTCCCATACAATCGTGAACCACCCTACTCTTGGGCTCATCGGGATTAGAAACTTCTTGTGAAGTGTTCTTTGGAAATAATTGTAACTTTTTTGCAGATGAAAACCGAGACTTCAACAGTCATTCCGAAGACGATGTGAAACGGCAAAGGAGTCACTATAACGGCGATCAAATATATTCTAATGTAAGTGACATGAACTCTTTGGGTCTCCCTATATTATATCGACGCGGAATCGGCAAAAGCCGATAGAAAAAAACCTTTATGTCTGAGCAATAAGAGCGAAAAACGCGTCATTCGGACGCTTCTCCAATGGAGGAGGAGTAGGATTTAAGATACGTCAAAAATTTGCTAAAGATACGACATGGATCGGATATGTCAGTGTCAAAAGTGACGTTTCTTCAAACAAAACGTCACTTTTGATGACAAGTTGTGTTTGCCAGACATAAGTAGGTTTTGCTGTTATACTCAAACACACCCACCTCGTCAGGAGATAAAGGCGCGAAATTCACATTTTCTATGGGAAGACAACTCTTCGCGCCTAAATTTTTTAAGGGTACTCAAAGGTCCGTCTGTCTGTCTGTCAGTCTGTCCGTCTGTCCGTCTGTCCGTCTGTCCGTCTGTCCGTCTGTCCGTCTGTCCGTCTGTCCGTCTGTCCGTCTGTCCGTCTGTTCGTCTGTCCGTCTGTCTGTCACCAGTCTGTATCTCTTGAATCGTGATAAAATAAATATTTAAGTGGGGCTCCCATACAACAAACATGATTTTTTTGCCGTTTTTTTCGTAATGGTACCGACCCTTCGTGCGCGAGTCCGACTTGCAATTGGCCGGTTTTTACAGACGTCTCTATCTCTTACAAAGTAGTTAATATTTTATTGGTTCCATATTTGTAATTATTGGTTAATTTTATTGTTTGTGAAAATTGACATGTAAAAGTGCCCCTGTAGCCTATTTGCTGAATAAATGTTTGATGTTTCATTGACAAGGGCCAGAGTCATTTATAAGCAAAAAAGCTAAACCAAACAAGCCTTCTATTTTGGCGCCAAACGACCATCTTTGACTGATAGCGTCGGTCGCGGCCCCGCCGCCGTGACGGACCGAAAAAACGGCCCGATTTATCGTCAGTGCGGATTTCCGGGTTAACGCATTAAAGTGTTTAAGGTTTGGTTTGGCTTTTGGGTGGTTGATCCATCCAACGCTAATGACAGTAATCACGATGGCACAAGGTGTAACAAAAATATTTAGTGGTGATCCGTTTAGGGGCTATCGTATCAAAATAAGATTAAAACATATCTCATTGCCAATCTATAGATATATATTCTAACATAATAATATCCTTTCAGCTCTGGTCATCATCAAAATGGAGTCTCAAAGATGAATATAAGCTGCTGTCAGAGTTGGGCGGCGCGGCGGGCGGAGCGACAGGGTACTACGGCGAGTTGTTCGACACGCCGTATGAGCACGCCGCACATCCACATTATACTCCTCATTCAGGTAAGGTTCTCATTAAATACGAGTACAAGCTTCTGTCAGAGTTGGGCGGCGCGGCGGACGGAGCGACAGGGTACTACGGCGAGTTGTTCGACACGCCGTACGAGCACGCCGCACAACAACATCATACTCCTCAGGTAAGAATCTCATCAGAGTACGATTCTCTATATTCTTCATCAACATACACAATATCGTCATCCGAAATACAACGCTAGACTTAGGCCTCGCGCAATTTTGATTCTGGTGAAGATTGAGAACCTCATATACGATGTGTTTTCTAATACGACGTACGTATTTAGTCGCCATTACAAAACCTTTTGAAATTTTGACGTACCTACGTCGTTTTGACGTTTTTTTGCGCCATGCCATTTTCCTTTCCATATTCCGCAATTAAATCTACCGTTTTTGTGACTAACTTAAGCTGTTGTCTAGTTTCCCCAAAATTTAAGGGGTTTACTAGCCAACGTCGTTGGGATTTGCAGGGTCCGTGGTGCCTAATTTTACTTATTTCTTGCTAACGACTCTTCCGTCTTAGTTTAGCAATGAGTATAATGCGTGTAAAAGCTAATCATAGATTGCGCTTTTCTATACTCCAAATACAAACGGGACCGCTGTCGAACGTTAGATTTCTTTTACACTTTAGCGTAGACAAATCGCCGCTATAATACTTACTCAACCTCGTATCTGCATCACTCATTTGATGACAAAAACACCCGTATTCCGAATGAAAGAAAAGCGACATTTCCATCAAATGATTGTTGCATATATAAGGTTCAGTGAGTATAGCGACGAAATTAATTACCAATGCCATCACCACCATAAAAATCGTAACCACTACTTTCCACTCAAAATTCGCTAATCAGAAAACATCCGTTCAGCAAATTAAGTACAACTATGACCTTAAAGGTTTCCGTTTATATCCATAATCAAATCGTGACGCGACGGACGCCGGGCCTGTCATTTGATAACCACCAATCTGTCAAGTATTGTCATTCGGTGCTGCTGTCACGCCCTGAAAAGTGCCTGCGGTGGTGTGAGACGGCGGATTCTGAGCTAAACTTCTGCGGCACAGACATAGTTACGTTGTCCTACTGTTCTGAAAAGTATCTCTTATTTTATTTTTGACTATCGTATAATTATTGTGCTACTGTAGCAAGCATGTCCAGACCCATAAGGAGTTGTAGCCGGGTTGTAGCCCCACAGGAAGTAAGTAAAGCTTACATATTATGCTGCATGACTGGCAAAGAAGAGAGGGTAATGACATCAGTAAACTTTCTATCCCGTTTCTGTTTAAAGACTATTTTGCTGATGAAGTAAAACTATGAAAACGGATTATATCGCGTTTTGAATTTATGATACATCCCGACGTTTCGAACCCTTTACAGCGTTCGTGGTCAACTATATGGTAAACTTGCATTATTTGGTGACACGCCTAATTCGGTGATACAAGTTTTGAAGCATGACACCCAGGAAAGCTAGTGAATTAGGGCCTTTTAAATGGGCCTCACGGCAAAGCTGCCGAAGCCGTGAAGCCGTGAGGTCCCATTTAAAAGGCCCTAATTCACTAGCTTTCCTGGGTGTCATGCTTCAAAACTTGTATCACCGAATAATGCAGGTTTACCCTACTATTTTGCTGCATTTTTCCTCAGAATAATCCTCCATTCTTATCCGGAAGGTTAACTGTTTCTCCATTATCGCATCTCTCCCATAACTAACCCTTTGCGGTGACATTGTCAACATTTCTGTGGTGGCAGTGAAATAAAATGTCCCGTAATCGAAGTTTCCACTACACTTAGATTTTAAGTAGCGGTATATAACGTAAATCTTTAAAAAAAGTACAAACAGAGTAAGTGCTTTTTTCCTCTTATTAAAAATACAGCCTATAAATAAATAAAATAAGCCTGTAATTTTTTTTTTCGCGATTTCGGGGTTGGTCCCATAGTAAAAGTTGTATAATCCCAAAATCTCCCTGGCAACGGGAATGTACATATTTTTTGGCCACCCTGTATATATTTTTTATACCACATCTGTGGCAAACAAGTATACGGCCCGCCTGATGGTAAGCAGTCACCCTAGCCTATGGACGCCTGCATCACCAGAGGTATTACATACGCGTTGCCGACCTTTTAAAGACCTGTACGCAAAGCATCACAATACCCTTAAATACGGTTTATTTTAAGATTTAGATAATGACACTACTCCCTATTCAGTAAAACCACATCCCGAAACAATAAATAAACATAGAAGTTACTACCATTTCTCGATACTCTCAAGTCTCATCAATGGCAACTAACTGGACTAGTATAAACAAAACACCCATTTAAAAAGGCGTAACCACCTCTGATATCATATACAAATACTCTCTTTTAATCGGTAAAACAAACGACACAGATTAAAAAAGGCGCAACCGCCAAAGATATGCATCCTAAATACTCTTTTTTTTAACTGGCAACCCTGGTATCCCCGTAATCTCATCCTGACCACATCCTCTGTAATCTGTAACACAAGGCGCCTGCGCACCTGATCTAGGGCTATTGTCAAACGGTCAGTGACCCCTATAACTGCATGAATAGAATCCGTCCAAGCTAACTCTGCACCAACTTTGACAGAAAGATCAAGTGCCGTGGTGAGTTAGAGACTTAGAGAGTTGACCTCCTGCCTACTCGTATTTTTAATTTGAACTATATACCACATATATAACGGCGTTCTATGTCCTTTGAGTAGGACAAACGTAGGCACAAGGTTAAATCGTGATACCAAATCTACAAAACGATACACACACAATAAATAAATCATAATGGACACATAATAAATAATATAAGGTTTCTGTTACAACCTGATATAAAACTTACCAATTTTCCAACAACATCGTGGATTTGAATCCCTACTCGGAACCTACCTATCCACTGTGGAACCCAGGGTCTCTTAGTGAGCCTTGACTTGACGTGTCACATAATATTTTTTTAATATAAACCGTTTGTCGCTGATAAAACCATAAAAATTCCAATCCAAAAACTTTCTTCTACAAAACAGTTGCAAGTCACCTAACACGTAATATCAAATGCCAAGGCCAGTGAATGAAATTGAACGAATGAATGATATTCCCATGGAACCGCGCGACCGCAGTCTTGTGGTCAGATCGGATCCATTCAGCACGTGGGAAGTGATATTGAACTTGTGAATGGGATTCTGTGACATCATCTTTTTTTTAGTTGCGTGGCTTTTTAATTGTTTTATAAGAGCGCCCGGAAATAGTTCTGTTGTTGGTTTTGGTACTATTTATGACACTGATCTTATTATCAGATAATTATAATTTAGGCTAAGTATGTCATTGATAATTTTAGTCGCCTATTGGTTTTTCGACAACTAAGGAAAGGATCTTAGTATTTAAAACTCGGGTTTTCTGTCATTTCGTTCTATAAGTCAGAAATGTTATTCGGTGCCTACTATTTTGCATAGAAGCAATTTTGACATCTATCTATACTGTTTATTTCTCTTCACTTAGTTTTTTATTAACCTGCATGAAACTGTCACGTAAAATTTACAGATTTATAGAAAATGGAAGCTTACATTTTAGGCATATAAAAAAAAAATTGTTTATTTCAGACATAGTGTCCATAAAGATGGTCATTATGTCTGAAATAAACTGATGTTTTTTTATACTTTTACCTAAGTGTCCATATGTTAGGTAAAAAAATCAGTCCCTAATTGGTTCTTTTGCGCAGTCAATATCGCATTAGATGTACTCTTTTAACAAAAATGTATCTTTTTTCGATAGATCTTTCTTTATATAGACTCTTTATACTATACCTATATCTTCTTCTCTTCTTCACGTGCCATCTCCGTCCAGGAGGTCGGCGACCATATGTCTATATGTCTCTCTATGTTCAGTCATGCGAATTAGTCTATCTATGCTCTTCACTTTTAACCAGTCTCTTATATTTCCAGTCCATGATGTGCGCCTTTTACCGCTACACTATATGGCTTTTTCTAAAGCATTTCCAAATCCACTAGATACCAGCTGTCACTCAACTTTTATACCAAAATCCTAAAAGCTCAGCTATTTTTTTCCATTTCATCCGCGGCAAAGCGGCCATTTTTCCAACTGGATTTTATTTTATTTGAGTCCACATGACGATTAATTCGGAAAAACGGGCGCGTTGCGAAAACTATCGCAGTTTGGTGAAACTAATTCAAATGGTGTTGTTGAAAATGTTTTTTTCCAAAACATTTTAACTTTTATTGTAATACATTGTGTTCCTATCTATGAGGCTAGTAATAAAATAAAAGCTATTCAATGTTTAATTTTAAGCTATTAAAAATAAAATGTGGTTGTGAAGACCTTCGTAACTTTTTGGCAAACATTACAATGTAGTGCATCGTTATTTTCCATCGTATTTTCACGGAAACGAACGTGTCTTGCTATTTCACTCAGTTTCAGTACAAAGAGTTACACAGAGTACGAACGTTTCCGAGAAAATACGGTGGAAAACAATTATGCACTACATCTGTACTTAAGAGCCCGTAGTCGATTTGAAAACGCGCGAAGATACGACTTTTACACAGTAACCGAACGCCGGCCGCTGCTTGAAATAACGCGACCGCCTAAACAATATTGATACTTTCGCAACATTATGCGTCACTTTATAACTTTAATTAGGTTAAAATAAAACTTTCGGTAAATTTGATATAATCGTTTATTACTCTTAACAATTTACCTATGTATTCATATAATACATACAAATTATATAGCATGATGATAATGATTTGCACTAAGGCAATATCTTATATATATATAATCATCTTACTCGCGTTATCCCAGCCTTTTTGCCACGGCTCATGGAAGTCTGCTGGGGTCCGCTTGGCAACTAATCCCAAGAATTGGCGTAGGCACTAGTTTTTACGAAAGCGACTGCGATCTGACTTTCCAACGTTCCAACCCAGAGGGGAAACTAGCCTTTTGTTGAAATTTGGTATACAGATACTTTGAATCCCGGGGAAGGACATAGAATACTTTTTATTCAAGAACTCACCCTTTAAGGGGGTGGAAATTTGTATGGGGAATCAATAAACGCTGAACCGATTAAGATGAAATGAGGTATGGACATAGTTTGAGTCCTGGGGAAGGACATAGGATAGGTTTTACCCCAGAAACGGGGGGGGGGGTAATGGAATTTGTATGGGATCCAATAAAACCGATTTGGATGGAATTTGATATTATGGAGATAGTCTTAATCGTTGGGAAGGGTGATAATAATTTTTATTTCCAAAGTCATCCTCTTCTCTTCTCCACTCTTCTAACACTCGCTCAACGTGTGGTTGGTTGTACGATGAATACTGCTCAAGACCCAGGGGTAACACTCGCTCAACGTGCCGCTGGTAGTGTATGATAGGGAAAGCTCCAGACCTGGAACACCTGGAGTGCTGCTGGGTACAAAGGGTCAGGGGTAACGGGTAACACTCGCTCAACGTGCCGCTGGTAGTGTATGATGGGGAAAGCTCCAGATCTGAAACACCTGGAGTGCTGCTGAGTGCAAAGGGTCAAGGGCAAAGGGTGGGTAACACTCGCTCAACGTGTTGTGGGTAGTGTATGACGGAGACAGCTCAAAACCTGGAACACCTGGAGTGCTGCTGGACGCATCGGATCAGGGGTAAAACTCTTTTAATCTGAAGTTGGTAGAGTATGCTGTAGGCAGGTTAAGTTCTTCAAGACCTGGAACACCTGGAGGGCTGCCAGATGAAGCAGGCACCTGACCAGAGCTACCACACGTTTAACATGCAGTAGGTACTGGGGGTTAAAAGGGGGTGGAAGTTCTGATAACAATAAATGAACCTGAGTTCCACTAAGTACAGCCAGGGTTCATCATCAGCTCTATCTTGGGTACTGCTCTCCCATTTGCTCATCAAGACGTGTCAGAAGACAAAAACAGCGTGTGCCTATATTGCACCAAACCTGAGTTCCACTAGGTACAGCCAGGGTTCAGCATCAGCTCCATCTTGGGTACTGCTCTCCTAATTGCTCATCAAGACGTGTCGAATAACCAAAACAGCGTGTGCCTATGTTGCACCAAACCTGCGTTCCACTAGGTACAGCCAGGGTTCAGCATCAGCTCCATCTTGGGTACTGCTCTCCTAATTGCTCATCAAGACGTGTCGAATAACCAAAACAGCGTGTGCCTATGTTGCACGAAACCTGATTTCCACTAGGTACAGCCAGGGTTCAGCATCAGCTCCATCTTGGGTACTGCTCTCCTAATTGCTCATCAAGACGTGTCGGAAGACCAAAACAGCGTGTGCCTATGTTGCACCAAACCTGCGTTCCACTAGGTACAGCCAGGGTTCAGCATCAGCTCCATCTTGGGTACTGCTCTCCTAATTGCTCATCAAGACGTGTCGAATAACCAAAACAGCGTGTGCCTATGTTGCACGAAACCTGATTTCCACTAGGTACAGCCAGGGTTCAGCATCAGCTCCATCTTGGGTACTGCTCTCCTAATTGCTCATCAAGACGTGTCGGAAGACCAAAACAGCGTGTGCCTATGTTGCACCAAACCTGCGTTCCACTAGGTACAGCCAGGGTTCAGCATCAGCTCCATCTTGGGTACTGCTCTCCTAATTGCTCATCAAGACGTGTCGAATAACCAAAACAGCGTGTGCCTATGTTGCACGAAACCTGATTTCCACTAGGTACAGCCAGGGTTCAGCATCAGCTCCATCTTGGGTACTGCTCTCCTAATTGCTCATCAAGACGTGTCGGAAGACCAAAACAGCGTGTGCCTATGTTGCACCAAACCTGCGTTCCACTAGGTACAGCCAGGGTTCAGCATCAGCTCCATCTTGGGTACTGCTCTCCTAATTGCTCATCAAGACGTGTCGAATAACCAAAACAGCGTGTGCCTATGTTGCACGAAACCTGATTTCCACTAGGTACAGCCAGGGTTCAGCATCAGCTCCATCTTGGGTATTGCTCTCCTAATTGCTCATCAAGACAGACCAAAACAGCGTGTGCCTATGTTGCACTAAACCTGCGTTCCACTAGGTACAGCCAGGGTTCAGCATCAGCTCAGCTCTATGTATACTAAAACCTTCTCCAGAATATAACAAACACTTTTCTAAAAACCGCATCAAAATCGGTTCAGCCAAATGCGAGATAATCGCGAACAAACATACATACATACATACATATACATACAAACATACGCGTCAAACTGAGAACCTCCTTTTTTTTGAAGGCGGTTAATAAACAAGTACTTACAACCCAAGGATTAAAGTTTCTGGTCGCAGTTTACACGCACACAGTACAGCCAAACACGCAAACAAATATAACTTTTTACACGGCGAGCGACGCACACAATGATAAATAACTTCGTCGTCGTCGATGCAACGTGCGGAGCCGATCAACAAACGTCCTGCCTCTACCAGCTCCCGCGCGGGACTGAGGCCGCGAGCGCGTGTCACCGATGTTATACTAGAAAAAGGGGAAGTTTTTAAAAAATCGTCAGAAAATAAAAGTTGCAATTTAAATAAAATGAAGTACAGCAACAGTTTAAGTAAACATTGCAGATTATTTGAGTATGCAATCTACGTCGAAAATAAGTAGATTTTCGGAGAAATTGTCACTTGTTTTGAGGTCATTTCTGGAGAAAATTGAATTCGTTTAACTTTCATTTCCTCGAACTCTAAGTCATATAACAACAATGTAATCTGATAAACGTAGAGTACAGAATATGTGTAATACAAATTTACCATTTTTAGCAGTCCAAACTTTACGAAATTTACAAATAAGAGCATCAAAGTCAGTGCTTTACACGCGTTTACCTAAACGTCCATCAGAAAAAAATTCATTACTAATTTAGTAAGCCTTTTTTAAAAAAAATGATCTGATAAACCTAGAGATAAGAAGTCGTGCTAATAGAAACCAGTACTTGTTATTTCAATTAGGTAACAAAAGGTGTACAATTTCACAGAAGAAATCTATCAACTTTACATTTTTGCGACTAAAATCGTAACCGGGCTCTTAAAAATCGAATCGAAAGTCAAAAAATACACAGCCGAGACGTTCAGATGTTCTAATCAACTGACCTACGAAACATTCTTTTGACTTTATTTAAATCTTTCCTAGTTATTCGTCTTAATGCTCTAGGCGCGTGCACAAACCGTACTAGAACTAATACTTATCGACAGTTATATGTGTAACAATGGTTGCCTGTTACCAAGAGAATGGACTTATGGCATTATGTCAGCCGTTTGTACAATTTTATTGTGCAATAAAGTTGTAATAAATAAATGACCAATAACAATGTTCTAACTTGTGATTTATCCACAGCTACAAATGACTCAACGGGTTCGAACGGCGGCGCCGGCGGCGAACCCCCATCGGCGGCGGCGAGCCCCGACGCGGCGGCGCTAGTAGTTTTACAGCCACCGGCACCACCTTATCCTCCGTATGCGCACTATGACGGTGAGTGATAATTCTACAACAAGTTTCAACAGGTTTCATCGGCGGCGGCGCAACGCTAGTAGTCATGATCCACCGGCACCACCTTATCCACACTATGACTACGGACTAGGGTTGCCAGACATACTATAATATATAGATTTTACTATGTATATTTTGCCTCCGTATACTTCATGAAATACCAAACATATAAAGTATACTTTATTTTAAACTGAAACTAGAACAAGCTAAAAATATGTAAGAAATAAAGAAATACTTTATTTCATTTGTGTGTACTTTATTTTTTGATCCTTTAAACCGCCAAATACTATATATAATTTAAAAAAATACTAGCAACCCTACCTATAACGGTAAGTGACAGTTCTTCAACAAGTTTAGACATGTTAAAACGGCGCTGACTGCGAGCCCCGACACGGCGGCACTAGTCGTCCTACAGCCGGCACCGCTTTATCCACCGTACGCACACTATGACGGTGAGTGACAGCTCCATTCCATTCATAAAATGGATATGCACTTTTGCAGCGGTTTTTACAAGATGCGATAGTTTTGAACCGCGCCGTTCGCGATTCACTTTGGCGACGAACTGCTAGTAGCGGCTACAAAGTGTTTTCACGTGTAGAATATTCATTCATAATTGGTGTTCATGCTGATGAATAGCATGGACACCAATTATGAATGAATATTCTACAGATTCGCTGTAGATTTTGTAAATTTAAACATGTATGTACATCATACGTTGTAAATATTTATCAAAATAAATGTTTCATTACAGACATAATTCTAAGTGACAATAATGACTATTTGTATTGTGTACTGCTTGCCACAAAATAATACCCATATTTGTTTAATGGAATAGGCACTTTCCATGTCAAAAGTAAATCATTTTAAAGCAAAAATAAATCCATTACATTAAAACAAAGTAAAACTGCGCAAATGGCCACCTAAAAAAAGTCCCCCAAATTGCGGACATCAACTCGGAGCATCACTGCCAATAAACAAACGCAATAACGAGTCGCAGCCACGCACAGATAAAACAATGAAACACGAATAAAACAATAAAAAGGGGATAAAGCAAAAAGTGGCCGAACAGAAAAACAGTTGAGGAATCACTGAAAAAACGACAATGACTTTACGAAAGCTTTCGACAAAGTCGAGCGCCACTCCTGCAGAGCACTCTCCACGAAATCTAATTTTCTCCTCTGGACCCCGCTCAGTGGCGGCCGTAACATCATAAAATTCATATCAAACCGCTCCAAATTCGCACTTATGCATATAAAGGTAGAGAATAATTCGGAGTGCCACTGGGAGCGTTATGGGGCCGCTCTCCCTTTTGGTCTTTAATCCACCGCAATCTGCTTACCCGGGAGCAGACATCTTTAATAGCTCATTCGGGGGTATGCAAATAATTTTAGAGGGGGGTGGCCATACAGGCTTTGTCTGGAGGGGGTAACGAAGCGTAACACGAGTCTGTGATGCGACAGAAGTGCTTCTGAGTACTTCGGTGGCTTATTTTGGTTATAAATATTAACGTCAGGGTGGCGGGGACATATTTTGAATGTGGTTACGCGTATAAAGGTCGTTATATGCGAGGGCGTGGAGACGAGGCGTGTCTATTTAAATAACGCTATGTAATGCCGTGATATGCGGAGTCTTGAAACAGGCTGTGATTTTTCAGTAAAATCAAGTCATAAAGGAAATGGAAGAACATAACAACCGGTCTTTATTCCTGTTTAAATATGAGAATATTTGCATCAACATCGTAACTTTTAATTTATATGGCAATAACTATATTTTAATGCCCTAAAAAGATATGAGAACGATAAGTATATATTTCTGATTGTAAATCAGAACGATCTTGTTTGAAACTTCCTATATTGCATATGTGATATAAAAATGCACATAACCTCAAAACAATCTAAAGGGTTAATTTTGTTCGGAACTGTCAAATTTTTGTTCTAACTGACAGACTTAAGATACTTAAGGGGCCCACTGACTATCAGTCCACCGGACGATATCAGCCTGTCAGTTGTTCGGAACTGTCAAATTTTTGTTCTAACTGACAGGTCGATATCGTCCGGCGGACTGATAGTCAGTGGGCTCCTTTACAGCGCAATATGCCTGATATTTAAGTTTTTTGCGCTCAACACCTGAGGGGAAAGGAAATACTGGTAAAGGTCACAGAACCCGCATTTTATCCACAGAAAAGGGATGTATTTTTTCTTGAAACCATGCCAACGAGGTTTTTGAACTTTTGTTTGTTTATTATTACTCAATTCAGATACGGGAAAATATTTTTTTTTGTAATATTTAAGGCTGAGAGCACACTGTGTCGTATTTGCGAAAATATGTTTTTTTTATCTCTTTAGCATGGATACACCTAAGGAAAAACAATGTTACTAATGTTAGGTTCTAGTAGATATACTTCATTTTGATTGTTCCTACTTAGTTAAAAACTAAAAGTAGATACTGTAAATGTTTGGATTTCTATAATTCTATAAATGATATTAAATATTAGAGATAAAGCGCTGGTGGCCTAGCGGTAAGGGCGTGCGACTTTCAATCCGGAAGTCGCGGGTTCAAACCCCGACTCGTACCAATGAGTTTTTCGCAACCTAATATGTACGAAATATCTTTTGATATTTACTAGTCGCTCGGTGAAGGAAAACATCGTGAGGAAACCGGACTAATCCCGATAAGGCCTACCCTCCCCTCCCCTCCCCTCTGGGTTGGAAGGTCAGATGGCAGTCGCTTTCGTAAAAACTAGTACCAAGCGGACCCCAGGCTCCCATGAGCCGCGGCAAAATGCCGGGACAACGCGAGGAAGATGATGATGAGAGATAAAATAAACAACCGCTTATATTTATTTATTTTATTTTATTGCACAATAATAAGTAAATAATACAAAAGGCGGACTTAATGCCTTAAGGCATTCTCTACCAGTTAACCACTGGGTCAAACAGACATTTGCTAAGGTGTGTGCAGTGAGGAAAAAAATGTTCCAAATACGTAATCTTGCTGTCCGCGCGCGAATTCCGTGCACGGCTGAGGAATGGAATGCGCTCCCGCCATCTGTATTCCCTGATCAATATGACCTCGGTCTCTTTAAAACAAGAGTGAATAGGCTGGAAGAGTGGATAGGTGGGAAGACTGAACCGGTGAGCTCCATCTTAGGCCCTGTCTTCACTTTCCATCAGGTGTGACTAGGGCCAATCGCCGATCAGTTTATAATTTTAAATAAAATGTTAGGAATGTTGGGCGTCATGATAGTGGTGTCATTTTGTACATACGGGCGCTGCGCACCCCCCCCCCCCCCCCCACTTCCTCGACCTCCGAATGCACGGAATTGGCGCGCGGACAGTAGTCTTAGTCACTAAATAATAGACTGTTGCAGACGAGGCCAAAAGGATAAAAATTGGCAAGTGCTTGACGTATTGTGTCTATTTTTAGTACACCTTATTGAGTTATTGTTTCACTACATATGTCCACTTTTTCACACAAGTATTTTTTCTCTGTTCCAGGCGCAACGACACTGGCAAGCGAGTACGCGTACGCGGCGCCGTACTCGCAATACTCGCCGTACCCCGCCCCGTACTCGCACACCACCGGCCTGCTCACCAAGTGGTAGGTATATTGTATCCGATACTCGAATACCTTATATAAATACTCCTTACTTGTCCTAACATACCCCGTACTAAAGGTTCAATTGAATATGATATGAACATATAAGTATTCTAAAAGATGGAAAGCCGGCCAGCAGGCATATCATTACTTAGGTACATATCCAAATACCAAATTTAATGCAAATAATTTATTTTGTAATAACTGCGACAAGATTGAAGTCAAAACTGGAGCAATATTGTTTATTTGTGACAAACCAAACATCTAAATTATTTTTAAACTACTTCATATGCTTATAAATTTAAATAAAATATTGTCGATTCAAATGGCTCTTCTCTTAAAGTTTCTTTAAAAGCCTTCATAAGTAAACACTTCTTAAAGATCCTTTTTTTATTCAAATCTCTTTGAGAGAGTTAATCAGTAAGGTGCGTTGGGGTAAGATTGAAAGAGTTCTTCATGCGGGGTAAGATGAAAAGTCGCCCGTAATGCTTCGGCATGCGGGCGATTTTTTGTCTTATCCCTCATGAAAAACCCGTTCAATCTTATCCCAACGCACCTTATCCAAAAAAATCCTTCACTAAAAAGAAGGTACAGCTTAATTTTTCTCCAAAAACCCACATTTTCAAGTTCCGCGTGAGGTGTGAACGTAAATCCCCGAACGATTGATCGCGGGTACGAGTCCGCCATCCATCAGGTGTTAACTGCTTAATGGCCGGTTTTAAACGTAGATAATTTGTTGAGGATACCACACACCCTGTATATGGATATACGGAACTGCTGAAAAGCAGAGATCTTTTCAGTACTCAGTTATATAAAAAACTATAAAAGTTGTAAAACAGGTGAAAATAAAAGGAGTTACAGACTTCCGTAAGCGTTGAATGTAAACTTACGTGAAATGGGCCTGAAATTATCTACACAATATTATTATTAAAATCATGTTTAGAAAATTAACTATTTCTAAGTAGGTACAAAAACGTGTAATAAATAGTATTTTGCAAAACGTTATGTGCAAACCATAATAGCGAGTTATACACGGTAGCTTACCGTGCCTTAAAAAAATATAGAAAATTTTATATTTTAACCCAACTATTTAGGGAACAAATCATATTATTTTGCAAGTAGTTGGATGGATCTGTGTAAAGAATGTATGAAGTACTGTGAGGCGATGGATAAGCGTGAATCATCTGTTTTGTATTAGTTTTTCTTTCTTACATTTGTTCTGTTGTCCTTTCTAGACTGTATCATGTACCTAGTTGTATAAATACTTTCTATTATAAATTTCTCAGTGTATTAGTTCGCTGTAATGTTGTGTAAATTTTTTGAATTAATAAAATAAAATAAAATAAAATAAATATTATTTTATTAAATATTTTTGGATTTACGTTTTTAACGTAACGTCACTTGTCAAAAATTAAAGAAATTGTATAAAACAAGTTCGTAACATTAATTATCAAACATTAATTTCATTTTATTGAGTACCCACTTGATTATTTTATCCCACTCCCTTGGTGATACATCAATGTCAGGAAGAGGAAAAAAATATATATAAACAAATATCAATTCTATTTTCATGATATCAAAGACTAATATTGAAATTATATTATGAATAGGTAAACGAACATTACTTTGGGAAAAAAACAAATTATTATAATAAATATTTTTGATTTATTTATTAAACAAACATTATTTGGAATTTGTATTTTCCCCATTAGGTATTTTTAAGTTTACCCTCTTATAAATTATAATACGATAGATTATCTACTGTTTACTTACGTGTTAAAGTTACGTTAATTTATTAATACTACTTTTCATCCAGTTTTTTAAACATAATTTAGACATGATGCAAATTTATACTGTATTTTATCATGAAATAAAGAAATCGATCTATCTATCCATCCAAAAACGAGAAAAAAATCAACAAAGTCAATAAAAACCGGCTTATATATATGGAATGCAAAACCGGTTTTTATTTGTATGTAAAACGGTTAATATTCGGTTATTAACCGATTTTTCCATACAATTAAAATTCGGTTTTACATTCCCTACTTACAAACAAGTAAAACGTAATTTTTTTACGATTTCCGTAGTAACTACACCCATGAAATACATATACCTGTAATACACTTGAAAATGCATACTTTCCTTGATTTAAAAACAGACGAATCACTTAGATGGAACGCGTCCCCTGGGAGAACGCTGGCCTTTGTCAGTCTCCCTGGGGACGAGGGACAAATGTGCTAACGTTATTACATTATTGCTCTTTCTGTTTGGATTTAATCTATAATTATTTGTATTGAAATGATGGATTTGGTTGGTATGACCCTAATTTTCTATGTTGAAATATTGGTATTCAATTTATATGTATTTTTTTACTGGAAACATCGGAATTCATAATTTCTAAGCGCCATTCCACTATCCCAGGGTTAACCGGTTAATCATGGTAACTCCAGGTTTAACCATTTAACCCCGGGTTAGTGGGATGGTGCAAGTGGCCTTATGATACATTGTGTCCCTTGTAGGTTAACATTTAAATTGATCAAATGTATAAAATTATTATTTACAACGACGGGACTTAATCGCGTAAAATAAGTATTAAACCCACCTCCGACGTTTCGAGGACGGCGTTGTCCCCGTGGTCTCGGAGAAGACCAATCGTGAAAGTTTAAATCAAATGTATAAAAATTGTGCGCTTTGAGAAAACATTTAAAATTTGAAATATAACCCTAATGTTTTTTTTTATACATATGTACTTAATTGCCAAGAAAATAATAATACTGATATAAAGTATGAAACGTAGAAAACAAAAGCAAAAAATTAATTAAAGTACCTAATTAGGTATCTAAACAACTAATTAGGACGTCTCCTAGATAAAAAAAATAAAGTATGTTTTTTTTTCTAAGCTAATTTTGTTGAATATACTCTGGCAAACCAACATTGTCAGTAGAAAAAAAAGCGAAATTTAATTTGTTTCATAAATCGTTCCATTATGCCTACATTTTTCAAATTACACGCGTTTTTCTTCTATAATAAAGCTGGGTTGCTAGACTATATTTTAGATATTTTTTTTTAAATATGTTTTTTTTTTCAGATATCAACGTACGCCGTGCGAGCAATAGCGGTGGGCAAGTGATAACAGACACTGATAACGTGTATAAAACAATTCTCAACATGTCAAAAATGTCAAAATCTGTCAATGTGTAACAGGTTAATGTTTTTTTGGTAACATGATGGTATCTAAAATATTTACAATTTTGTCTTTCAATGCTTCGCTTGTAGAAAGTTATATTTCCCGGTCCCAAAGGTATAATACCTGCACTGGACTTCCGGTTCGAACGCCATCTTGATAGTAGCCTCGTGATTAATTCCTTTGTTTTTTGCTCATTAATATTGTTTAAAGTGTAATATCGATAGCTTTATTATACAATAATCTAATGTGGTAGTGTGCAGTGAATGGAGAATTAATCTCAAAGCGTGTTTAACCACCATTTTGGAGTCAACGGCCGGTAGTCCACGTGCTTCTCGTAAAATCCAGCTATCGGTTTTACGAGACAACTACAACAACCACCGAACAGCGTCGTGCTCTAAGAGCATTTATTTTGTTCCTACCCTTTTACGTGACATTGGCTACGGGCAACACCGCCCTCAAGTCCATCAAGAAAAGAATACCTGCACTGATCTGTTTTTTTTTTGTTGCATAGTTAACAATATGACAGTATAAAACGTTTTCAGCTTGTACAAATGCATAACATTATTAAGCTTGTTGACTTGTCACAGTGACAATAAATACGAATGTCGCTAGGGACATCATAATTGTCACTGTGACAAGGTACGAAATGGTACTAAAATAAAAAATCCTTGACAGTACAAAAGTATGGTAAAATTATACCAGCGGGCGCAGTACGGTTCCATTTTTGTCGTCTATCACTATGCCCGTCACTTTCGCACTTACATACTTGTTAGAACGTGACAGGCATGGTGACAAGCGATAATAATGCGACCGTGCTACCCCAGAAGCAGGAAATAAATAGCAATCATTGTTTCCAATTTCAAAAAGTTTTAACGCACGGTATGAAATATGTCTTAAACTTATGACCGTAGTTATTTTTAACAAATTACTTGCCAATGTGTGAATTTATTGACATTTCTTAATTACAGAAGATATTCAAAATGTAAAAATAATAAACAATATTATCATGTTACAAAAAGAATGTAATAATATAATCATCATTACAAATCGATTGTGTATACTTCATTGAAGCCAGCCGCAGACTGTCGCGATTTTATCCCATCTCTGAGGCGCTACCGCGAAAACCGAAATTAGCAAATTGCGGGGATCTTTCTCTTTTACTCTAATGAAGGCGTAATAAGAGTGACAGAGAAAAATGCCCGCAATTTGCGAACTTCGATTTTCGCGGTTATAGCCTTGATGTCAAAAATCCTGTCAGTGTGTAAGGCCGTTTACTCATTACAATGTAAAAAAATGGACGAGAGAGCCAAAGTGTTGATAAATCTTTAAGACTTTGTACATAATGTATTCTATACTTAATTATAGTTACGTCGTTCTTAGATTTAAGATACTCTCATTTGTTTTACCTCAAAATAGTTACAAATAGAATGTAATTTGTCACAATTTTTGAATCGATATGTCAATGAAAGTCGAAGGTGACAAATAATGAATTTCTATTAAAAAGTGTACTCTTTTGAAATTCATTGACATTTTTGAAGGCTGCTTATTTCACTGGACTGTAATTATGCAATTATATAAACAAAGTTCGTTATTTTATCATAGTTTCTGTAATATTATAGTGACCTAATTGAAACTGAATCATGATAAATCATTTTATTACAAGTCGACACATACATTCGTCCCGCGGACTTCGATTGTGGAATACGCATTAGGCGGGCTGTATGTTGGTTAGCCACCAATGTGATATATAAAAACATACATCTAAATGTAAAACAATAATTTAATAATGCATTGATTATATTACCACCATAAATAGTACCTATGTTATTTTAATTTGATTAAAATGTACAAATAGTTTACTCTTAAAATTGGATCATCATATTTATAATTATATACTGCGAAAAAACATAGTCCCTACAATCAAAGAATTAAATTTCAGTACCATTTCGTACCAGTGACAATCAATATGAAAGTCGCTTGGGACCTCATACTATTGTCACTGTGACAAGGTACGAAATGGCACTAATGGGGTTGGCCGGTCGGAATAATTAGCAGAGGGCGCCAGCATAGCTTGCCCCGTTAATCCCTAGAATTGTGTCAAATTTTTGTTTTTTAATGACCTGGATGCCAGCCCGTTAAGCCAAATCTCATAGAAAAAGGGGCAAGCTATGATGGCGCCATCTCTGCAAACCTTTGACAGTTGCCAACCCCATTCCTTGACTGTACTTATTTTGAATTAGGTCACAATATTGCCTACCTACCTATGCCAATTTATGGTCCGGTGTGATATAAAGCCTGCTGTCTCTAGCACAACCTGAAATATACCCTATTCCTTCGTACATAAAGTTGTTATTAGCTTCCTTAACTTTAAATTATTTTTATAACAAATTATGTATCGACAAGCTACAAAGTGAAAGTCAAATGTTTAATGTTATTTAGGTTATTTCGAAATTACTTTGAGATTATTTATATTTTTTTACTACATATTTTTATAACTAGTTTCTAGTTGTGGCGTGTTTTAAACATCAACGCTTATGTAAAATAATTATAAATTAATTGTGGTTATGTATAAAAATATACCTCAGTGATGTTCATCTAAAAATGTTTACTTTCGCCAGGATTCCTTCCCTTGGGTATTTCATTTTTTTTTTCTAGATACACATGTATAGACAGACAGACTGTAACTGTGTATATTTGTTACATAGTAGCGTTGAATAATAAAAAAAATGTATGATAAAAAAACTTAATTTTCCTTTTACTTTTTACTGTACAGTCAAGGGCGTAAATATATACATATACATACCCAAAGTTTCAAAAATATGTGTACGCTCTTACTCCTTAGATGATAAAGTCGTGTTCACATTTTTGAGCCATTCTTCTGGATCGATATTTTTGCCTTCGACTGTATCTACTGTAACGTAATTTTAACGTAGCTGTTATTTGTATATCATGGGGTATATTTAATACATTATCACTATCATGTTCAAAATTATTTAGTGAATATTCTTTTATATATCTATTTTTAGTTTCTTATCGTTTCCGTCCATATTATTTTTGTAAATAATGTTTAGAATAAGCATTGTTCTTACGTTCTCGGCACAGAGATGATAATAATCAGTACCTTGACTTCGTTTGTGATCAAAATATAGCCATGAAAATGTCCGTAAATACTTGCTTAATCTTGAGTCTACACAGGTTTTTTTTCTGTTTTTAGAAGTTTTAATATGAATGATATGTTTTGATATGAATTCACATTTTGTTGCTACTGTTATTTCTGTTAGTTTACTTAAAATCTAACACAAGGTGATTTTTGACACGTTACATGTTTTTCGAAGTATCTTTGTTTTTAAAATGAAATGAAATGAAATAAAATGTAATTGAGTATAGACATAAGATTGGTCGAAAAGTTCTGTATCATTACACTCATGTAGCGTATCTGAAAAAAATATCACGTAGACATTTAATAAAGTGCAATATTGGTTTTGCAGTATTAAACAAATAACAATATCACTAGTGTACGACCAAACCCGGTTTTCTTGCCAAAACTGAAACCCAAGGTTTGGTTTTTAGTATCGGCCATGATTTCTATGCCAAAACCTACCGAAACTTCGGTCAGACACTACCGAAAATACAAACTTATAAGTTACAGCGCGGCTGAACGTTTGAGCAGTTTTTGGTCAAAAGCGAACCTTTAGCCGAAACATGACTTTTATTCCGAAACCGAAAAGGAAACTTCGAACGGAAACTTCGGTCAGACACTACCGAAAATACAATCTTATAAGTTACAGTGCGGCTGAACGTTTGAGCAGTTTTTTGGCCAAAACCGAACCTTTAGCCGAAACATGACTTTTATTCCGAAACCGAAAAGGAAACTTCGGTCGGACACTAAATATCCTGAGTAAGTATTATTCCGCCAGCATGGAAAACAACGAAGTCAAGCTAATGTTGCAATAATCTGTGTACATACAGAGTACACATACATACAGTGTAGAGAAACGCCAAAGACTCGATAATGTACGTCTTACCCGGTGAAGTATTATGTAGCAAAAGCAATAAGTTCTCGCCAAAGATTATTACAAATTGGTTGCTTTTTGGAATAATATTCTATGTAACATGAACAGAATTCATCAGAATCAGATGTTTTATTACAGATGACAGTTAGTAAATCCTCTAATGTAATGTATACATATAATATAAAATATATAAAATAAATATATAAACTTAGATAGGTTACTGCGCTTATTTGAAAATGTATCATATATTTTTTTTTGTTCTGTTAGATGAAAACAATTGTAATATAGAATAAAGGTTACATTTTTAAACAATATTTTAATAAACAAGCGTTTGGTGTATTCCCATTTGTCCCCCACATGACCGCCGCCATACGGGGCTGAGACGAGGACAAATTGGAAATATTTATATGCAGCGCCTATTCCGTCTATGTCCGGCCAGGACAAAATTTGTCCTGCATTTAATGCTAGGCATTTAGGTACTTTTTAAAATGTAAATATTTTTTTGTATTTTCAAAATTATAATAATATGTGACATTTAAAGTCAAAAAGCAACCAATTTAAACCAGCTTATCTCCCTACTCATACTTGAATAGATCATTTGTGTATTCCTTATTTATTAAAACAATTATTAATAATTATTTTGTTTTGCTTTATTTCTAAAAGCATATCGAGTTAAGTGATAATTCTCACGTCATTGTAAGGATATCTCTTGTTTATTTGTCCTAAGATATATGTAAGGCAAACGCACCAGTACGAAATAAAGGCATATGAGTTTATATAAATTTTATTTTTTTATTTACTTTATACCGTAGGGGCGAAGAGTACGTTGCCAAAAAAGCTCTGAACCTGCCGGAAAAAAAGAGAGGCCAGGGACGCCCGCCGTCAACATGGTGGACCAGCATGACCCAATTACTTAAGAGAAACAATTTACCCGATCCGACAACCCTCGACAGAATTTCGTGGCGCAAAATAATTAGGAGAGCCGACCCCACCTGAAGTGGGATGGAGCAAGGAAGAAGAAGAAGAAGAAGAAGAAGATTTAATTTATACCGTACAATCGTCGCAACTGTCTTAGAGCATACATAACATAACAACACCCAACATATCAGACAAACGATTTTTTTTTTTTTTTACCAAATATTTTACAAGTTGACATCACAGGTTGAACAAAAAATAATAAATTGGATTTTACAATTAAGCCAATATCCATCGGCCCCAAACTAGGCGCAGCCTGTATCTCGGGAACCGGGTAAATACAATTTACTGAGAAATTTTAACAATACTGAGTATGATGGCCGTTGATTGAACGAGAGATATCAAATATGAACTATAAATTAATTGAACTACAAAAAAGTGCATGCAGGAAAATAAAAATTATTTATTATTCTTACTGAACTGGACAATTCTTGGGGTTTGAGAAATCATAGGCTAACAGTTTGTTTAATTATAACTAAAAGTCACTCATGAATGGGGCCTTTAACCTTTTGGACGCCAATGACGTATATATCGGTACCGCAGGTCCAACGCCAAAGACGGATTAATCGGTCAAAGACCACGGAGCAACATAGACCTACGTGCATGTGCATAAAGTTCAATTTCAGTTTTGACATTAAAAAAAAAAATAAACTGTTTATTATTCATAAGGAACAAGAATTACAATATTCTTAGCTCTAATCTTATGTTTTTAAGATTATATGGGCTAAGGGATATGGGGATGCAACCCCTGCTTACATTATTAAATTTTAATTAAATATTTTTACATGCTAGTGAGTCTTTATACATTTATGTCTATCAGCGCTTTTTTAACAATAGCCTTAATATTACTAGGTTTCTTATTTATATTTTCAATTACATCTCTGGGAAAGCTGTTTAGAGCTTTTGGCACGTATGAGGACCAAGTCCTATTACCATATACATTATTATTCTTAGTAGTCATGACATTAGGTTCATTGGGTAAACTGCGAAGGTTATTTTGTCTACTATAGCCAGTTTAGTCTTCTTCTTCTTCTTCTTCTTCTTTTAAAATTATGGCTTCAGCCCAGTGGGACTATTTCGCCAGTATCAAGGTATTGAGAGGTTTACAAACGACAAAAATTGTACGGTTGTACAAGACAGTGTACGGTGATTTGTTAGCTCTTGTAAATCGATAGCTAGTCTTTACAAGAAGCACGTGGACTACCGGCCGTTGACTCCAAGATGGTGGTTAAACGCGCTTCAAAATTAATTCTCCATTCACTGCACACTACCACATTAGTTTACTGTATAATAAGCTATCGATATTACACTTTAAACAATATTAATAAGCAAAAAACAAAGTAATTAATCACGATGCTAACTATCAAGATGGCGCTCGAACCGGAAGTCCCAGTTTAGTCTTATCATACACAATTTCAGTGACGTGGCGTCCGAGTGACAGCTTTTGTGTTTAACACGGCGTTGAAAAGGTTAACATCTTGACAGATGATTTATGCAGCGTCTGTATGCGAGGATCAACGTCTCGCGTGGTTGTATAAGTGTATAAGCCAATGCAGGACCGGCATTTGCGACCGCATTTGTGGCAATTAAAGTGCGTGCGAACCATGCGTTGTCGTAACTTTCGTGATCTTTCGCGATACCCCTTCATCCATCGCGATCTGACGCGATCTCCAACTAAAACTCCAACTAAAAGTAAAGTCCAGATAAGTTCATGTGGGGTAAAAGAAACGTAGTTTATTATTCTCGGGGAAAGGGAAACAGTATGAGGATTCTATACAAATGTTTCACTTGCCCTAGTGTTTTCTCTTGTTCTATCTAACCATATGTGAAACCTCTACACGCATTTTTGATGTCATTCATACTACGTTAACTCGAGAAAACCTCAGATGGGAGTTAATTCTATAGCAGAAGCGTTTGAGGAAGGAAACTCCTGTGTGTTTTAGATTTTGTTCTGAGGATGAATGCCCTGCTCGTGAATGGTGCGATGGTTATTTTAAGATCTTATACCATTTCAAAAAGCTGCTTTATTAAACTGAACTTTAACGATAATTACAAGCTATTTATTGAATAAAGACTGAATTAATGACGATCACTTATCCTTCGAACACTCCTCCTTATGGGCTTCGCAAGGACTGTAAATACTGTGAGGGTGCGTTTCGCACGTCGAAGAAACCGAAGGACATTCTTCCTGAATTGGACAATTTTTCTGCGCTGAGTTGGGGCTTCTTGTGCTGGCATGTTACTTTGAGATTCTTAAAACATTTTCATCAAATTTTTGATGATTTCGCCAGTTAAAAATAAGATTGTTTTACATTTTAATGTAGATGTCTGTTTGGATGTCAAATGTGACGTTTTATTTTGTGAGTAGTGGTCATGTAATAACACTAATAACCATAGACATTGTTATAACATATACTATGAGAGGACCTACCGGGAAACGCGAATCCGAAATTTCACTATCTGCCTCTTTATCGTTCGAATATGCAAGTGACAGAGATGTTAGATAACGAAATTTCGATTTTCTTGTTTCGCGATAGACCCTCAAGATTGTGGTAGTGGCGCCACCTACGCAGAGTTTCGCGTAATATTCCCAATTACCCCTATTTTATTTACTGTTATGTATTTAGATAAAACCTATAAAATTGTTAACGGATTCAGAGGCTGGAGTCCCTTGAGTTGCGCTTAAAAAAGACTTAATAAAGAACACATGACATGTGTAGGTTTTTTCAAGCAATTAGTCTTTTAAAAACGACTCGAATTCTACAAATCCAAAGACTCTGGTTCCTACCAACACTAGCAGGTGAGAGTGTAACTTGGAAAAAGCCTAAAATAATGAGGATAAACGCCCTGTTGGTCAGCGGTGCTTAAATTAAATAAAAAATACGTATCAGAAAGTAGCTTCATTAAATGAAGTTAATTTTAATGATTATCACAAGCTGCTATTGAATAACTAACAATTATCACGGGTCTGGTAAGTCTGTCCGACTGTTCGTAAGGATTGTAAGTACTTCTTACATCTCGGAGCACACAATGGCCATTCTTCCTAATCTGGAAAATCCTTCTACTTTGATTTGGGGGTTGAGAAATCGTGTGTATCCAAGATAACATGTCAGGATTGTCAGGAAGTTGTATTAAAGAAACACTTGACTGAACATTAAATTATATCACTTGTTAAATGAACAGTGGCCTTTAATTATTATTTGTCCTTCGGAGTAAATTTATGACAAGGGTCTGGTTTAACGCACTTCTTCTTACCGGTGTCCTTTTGATCGCAAGGATTGTTAGGGTTGTACTTTTTCTTGCATTCCTTTGGAGACGAGCATTCATCCTTTGGTGGACAATCCTTCTGCGCTGAGTTGGGGTTTGAGAAGTCGTGTGCTGACATGTTTAAGTATAACTAAAATTGCCTATTTAAGTTTGGATAATCGGTATGAACACTGGAGTTAAGTAACTGCCTATTTGAGTTTAAATATTCGGTATTCTGTTTTACATTTTTTGTATTTTGTTGCGTTGATTTTATTGTAGATGTCTGTTTCGATGTCAAATGTGGCGTTTTAGTATAAAAAGTTACTCTATAATGTGGCGTTAATTTTTGGTAAAGCACCATACAGACCTATAATGATGCTTGGGATAAGCGTCGTGGAATAAGAGAACCAATACATTGACTCTTCTTTTTCCGCACAGACCAAAAAGTAGTATAATATAGGAGTATAGGTGTATAGGAGTAGCAGTGTGAGATACGACATTTTTTCGAAGTAGTGTCGAAATATATGAACTCGCACTAAATCATAATCAGTGTGTAAACAGGCCTGGTCAACGAGCTGTGAGTTCGCAAACGCAAAAATTACCCGCCCGTCTATCATGCCCTTTAAACTTCAATTTTCTTACTTACACCATCTAATTACACCATCTGTTCTGCATTCTAATTTAGATTTTAATACATTGTCATAAAATTAATTTTCAAATGCCCTACAGGGCCGTCGTAGACATGACAGGTCAAATCGTCAAAGATGAATATGACAAATCAATAGAAATCACCCATAAAACCTGTGTTCAAAATGTTTTAAATTACGATACAAAACTACAACAACCAACAAAAATATAAAATACAACTAAAATGCCAAACCCAAAGAAAACTGAAGAGAACCCATGCGAGGTCGATGTTAATTGTACAGGGAAGGACAAACCCGGTAAAACTGATGGTCCTTGTGAGGTAAAAATTGAAACAACAGAAAATAAACAAAAAGAATTACCAACAGGAAAAACAGATACTAAACAAAAAGAATCACCCAGCAAAAGGACGGCGAAAAATCTAGACGACGAACAAGCAAGGATAAACAAGGAAGCATGCTCAGGTTGTTTTAATTTGTTCAAACGTTTATGAAAGACTACAGCTTAATCCGTTGAAAGTAGGACTTTGATATTTAAAAGATGAAGAGCTCCATTAAGAAACGGTAAGCGGTATAAATGAAGTAGGCGATTTTTAAGATGTCTACGCGAAATTACAGGCAGAAGCTAGTAAGTCATAAGTTTAAACAAATGTGTTAAATAAAGTTGGTACATTTTTGAAGTCTTCTTAGAGGACTTTGTTAAGAACTTTAGATAATAGAAGAGGAAAGATGCTTGGGCACCTGATACGACACGACGAATTTATCAAAAACATCATAGAAGGGAAAGTTGAAGCAAAGAGGAAGGAGGGCGTACATGCATCAAATAAAGGAAAAACTCAACGTCGTGTCGTATCAGGCTGTCAAAGATAAGGCAGAGGACCGCGAAACATGGAAATTGCTCCACCGACAAGAGACTTACTCTTAAGTATATGATGATTTTTGAAGGGGACCAATTTTTACGCGATTTTTCACAATTATAGTTTTAAAGAGCAAAGTAGTTTTTATTTTTATTATAGAGTTAGACCAAGAAAAGGCTGCCACGATTTGAATCGCATACGCAGTGCAAGTGTTATTTATACGTCATAATTTCATAGAAGTTTGACGTTTAAATTAACACTTGCACTGCGTGTGCTATCAAAATCGTTGCAGAGTTATCATGGCCTAACTCTACCTATATTACCTTTGTAAAGTCAAATAATTTAATTTCAGGCGCTTGTATGTCGTTAGGGATCTCATACTAATATTGTCACTGCGACAAGGTACAGTCGTCATCAGTTATATCGGAGCGACCAAGGCGCTCACAAATATCTGAACACGCCTCTATTGCCAAGGCGTTAGAGTGCGTGTTCAGATATTTGTGAACACCTTGGCCGCTTCGATATATCTGATGGCGACTGTACGAAATGGTACTGAAATCAAATTCCTTGACCGTACAGTCACCTGGAATAATATCTTATACAACGAAGGCCGCAAAAATGTCTGACACGATCTTATTTGTGGAGCCATAAGAGCGTGTCACATATTTTTGCGGCCTTCGACGAGTAACATATATTATTGCAGGTCTGGTGAAAAAAATTAATTTCAGTAGAATTAATTTAATTTAATTTCTAAGAAGCCGCCCTCAGCCGCACTATTTATCAAATTGACATTTCACCACTTTTGACAGAATGAATAGAATAGAATAGAATATTTATTGCTCTCATGTTGGTGTACAGGTCTTACTCTAAGTACAATAGTTCCGTTACAACATGTTACATGTTACCCTAAAAGGGTATTGCAATTACACGTACATTAAAATATGCAAAGACAGGGGTACATAAATCTTTCAATTATAGTTTGTCAAGGGACTGTCTCATTTCAAACATAGACAGAGAGAATCAAACTCTCTTTGTCTTACACTAGTACTAGCACCCAAAAGAAAAGGATGAGTATAGTTTTCTTTGTTCCTATTTACTGACAAGATTTGCTTGACCAACTATAATACTATATAATGAATATATTTTCAAGTATGTCACCTGTCAACAATGAAAGAAAAACACTACATTTAATCTTAAACTTGTCGAACCTAAAATGCCGGATCCCAATAAGAAAATATCCACTCCATCTCAAGATTCACCATGTGAGATAAAACTAACTTGCACTGGAGGAACCGAAGAAAAAAAGAAAACATGTGAAAAGACAATTGAAATAGAAGAAAAAACAGCCCAAAGAAAGGCTAAAAAATGTAAATCTGTAGAAGAGCAAGCAGCATTGAATAAAAAACCGTGCCCTTCAGGTCAGTATGCGTACTTACTGCTGTGGTGCAAAGACTCGGAAGGAGATCATGGTCTCTGACACCAAAGACCGCCATGCTTCCCTATCCAAAGCCGTTTCTGTCCAGTCCACGGCGCCGAGTTCGCTGAGGTCTACTTAATATGCTTTTATCATCATCATCGTCGTAATCATATTTAACAACTTTGCTATTGTTGCTGGAGTAATTTTCACGTATTTTCATCCTGAGGCTTATTTTTGACAGTCTGATATGGTATGGTACTTTTTACATTTATTCTCTTCATCATCGTCGACGTCCATTGCGGCAGCAGCTGGACATAGGCCTCCCCCAAAGAGTGCCACAATGACCGGTCTTGCGCCACCCGCATCCAGCAGACTCCCGCGACCTTTACCAGGTCATTAGTCCACCTTGTGGGGGGCCTACCCACGTTGCGCCTTCCGGTACATGATCGCCACTCGAGAATCTTTCCTGATGAGACCTTCCTTTCCTTTTTTATGTGATGGAAATAGTCGAATTATGGCTTCACTTCCTAACAGGTCAGCGTTATGAAACTGCTAACTAGGTTTAAAGTTCACCAAACCAAAACTCACCAATCATCCAATATCCACATTCAGAAGTCATTCCAATATAAGTACTTTTTTTAAATTAAAGTTGCAATGTAAAGTTGAAATCAATAAAACATATATTTATTGATTATAATTTCTTACTTCAAGGAGTTGGCTGCCAACTAGCAAGACCAGATCACACACAAGACCCAATAGCCAGAATAGACAAAACAAGGTCAGGATGTATCAACTTTGAATCTTGCGAGGAAGAGGAACAGCAGGCTGAGGATAAAAAACTAGGATCTGGTTGTTTAGATTACGAAGACTGTGAGGATTATTTAAAGGAGGAAAAAAGGAGAATTAAGAAAATGAAAGAAGAGGAAAAACAAAAGAGAAAAGAGAAATTGGCGAAAGCAAAATCGGAGAGGAGTTAAAAAATTACCTGCAACAGAATTGAATTAATTTTGATTAGACCAGTCTTTTATACTCTGATACTCTGTAGGAATATTCAGATTTCATAAATATTATATCGATTTATCTCAAAAAATTTTTTTTTTCATTTTTTTGATGCAATAAATTACGCAGCATTACATTATGCATGAAGCGCATTGTGCATATATCGCCTCGGCACTATTAACGATTTGGTCCGTCGCGCGCTTGTCACTGTCTATGTGCCTGCGGTTTTAGAACACGTAGGCATGGCGAGAGACGACGGCAAGCGTCCCGACAGAGCCACGTTAGTTCCGTGGAAACTAGAAAGGGTCCAGAGAGCCAACCGCCAAAACCAAAATTCGCAAATTGCGGGGATCTTTCTCTTTCACTCCAATGAAGGCGTAATTAGAGTGACAGAAAAAGATGCCCGCAATTTGCGAACTTCGATTTTCGAGATTATAACCCTGGTGTGGGATGCAGCGCGCGTCGACACCTTTGCACAGTTCCATATTGGGGCGACCCGCATTCAGGGCGGCGCTGCAGCTGACTAGGCACAGATACTCAAGCGCCTCAAATACTCGACCTTAAGTCCCTGGTCAGCCGACATAAAAGCATTTATGAGGGCACTGCCGGCGCGCCCGATCGACACCATAGCGGACTCCAGAGCTGGCACGTAAGTATACGTATCTCTCTTGCAATACAGAGAGGTAAAACCACCAGGGTTGGATGGGGTATTCTTTTTGTAATTAAGCAGGTTTATTTTGTGCTGGTGCTGGTGCTGGTGGTACACTTGAGTGAGTTGTTTACGCATGCAGCAAGCATGCGCCGTGTGCAAGAGCAATAAATCGATAAATGCACCACAGAGTAATACCAAGTAATACTAATAATATAATACTTTCTCCAAAGAGTAGTATAATATGACTTTCTCTCTGCATTTATCTAATTATTGATATATCTCTCTTTGATGTATTCTTTAGTTAAGTTTAAAAAAAAAGATAAGAACTTGGCAACTTATTTTGACTTATTTATATAAACGTCAATAAAAATATGGAGATGATGGGGTTAAAATAATTTGAACTGAATTTTATCAAGACAAAATAACTTTCATCCTGAAAAATGTGAAAACAATAACCAAATAAATATGTTTACCTCATAATTACCACAGTGACATTCAAAATTTCATTAATTAATAATACTTGAATAACCTTTGTTTATTAATTTTCTTGAGAATTCTTCAAATTTGCTATCATAATTATTAAAAAAAATAAAGCGAAACTTACAAAATGGTGGTTTCTGCCCAAGATTCATCTGCTACTATAGAAGACAATCTAGAAAACGGACCAGAAGAAAAAAATAGTGATACTGAAGCTAATGAAAAAGTAAAGTTGAAGACAGAAACTGATTTGCCGCCTACTGAGCTTGAACGTTTAAAAACATTCACCCAGAAAGTTGCAAGATGTGCAGCCAAATCATTCTGCGAGACGTATGTTCGCCCTTCAGTAATAAAAAATCCCCACCCATTGCCAAATAATTCAGAGAACATAAATTTTCAAACTCAAGAAGATCAGTCAGCTACAATAATTAATCCAGCAGAAGATCAAACCGAAATAATACTAAATCCAAAGCAAGAAAATAAAGTTTCATCAATACAAAACCAAAGACGAGAGATAGAAGAAGAAAGTTATAGACAAGCAGCAGTAGTCAATCCAAATAAAACAGAAGACCCATTAGCAGCCACAGTTTACCTATTACAAGAAAAGGATATGGTCATATTAGATAAAGGAAAACCTAGTCTATCATTTGATATTGCAAATATTCTGTCATACTTTCCTTGCAAGTCATTGTTTGCTTCTTGCGACCTAAAAGATGAGAACAGCGAAGACGCATTGACTCTAAAATCAAAACCAACTGAACTATCAGAGCCTTTTGATAGTAATTGTAGCGGTTCTCAGTCAAGCAACAAAAATAAAGAAACAAAAGAAGGTAACGAAGAAATTTACAAAGAAACCATGGAGGAAGCATCTCCATTTATAGAAGAAGAACAATAGGTGTAAATGAGTATTTTTATTAGAACTTATAAACTACGCTTTTTTGTAGTAATTTTCATATTATTTATATTCAGAATCATGAGCTTTTTATCTCAAAATTTCTATATATGTTTTCGATTCTTCCATTCGATTACCAATGTTACTATCATACATATTCTATGAAAATTGGTTACAAAAGGAAATAAAAATGTTGGAAGACTTTTTTCTTTAGTAGAATCAAAAGAGTTCGTGATTCTAAGTAGAAATAACATAAAATAATCCAAATAAAAAAGTGTAGTAGGTATACAATTTTAAATAAAATGGCCCAAATACAGTCATTACAATTGTTAATGATAATGATGAAGAAATCATGAACGTTTATATAATATTCATATGAACCTTTCAATAGCATACTTGTATTTTTTATAAAAATAAGTTTGCAAGAAGGTTGAGCATTATTCTTATAACGAATATGTTGTAATTGGCCACAGTCGCCACAGACCACCTCAACTATAGTTGGTCAAACCAAATTGTCAGTAAATAAGAACAAAAAACTATACTCATCCTTTTCTTTTGGGTGCTAGTACTAGTACTACTAGTGTTAGACAAAGATAGTATGATTCTCTCTGTCTATGTTTGAAATGAGACAGTCCTTTGACAAACTATAAGATAGAGCTTTTAAAACTAGGTACGCGGTTACACATAATTTTCCGTTCACTGCACATAATGCTCATCTACTAATTGGGCGAGCGAGCGTAAAGCACGAGCGAAGCGTGAAAGCGTCTCAGCTAGTTTCTTGAGCAAAAATCTTTGTGTAATGTCCGGCTGTCAAGCTTTTCTCCTACTTATACAGAGCTCTAAGAGCCCTTGAGGCCTACTTACAGGTCTTATTTTTAGGGTTCCGTACCTGAAAAGGAAAAAACACAAGTAACGCAACCCTTATAGAATCACTTCGTTGTTCGGTCGTCGGTCCGAACGTCCGTCCGTCCGTTGGTTTGGCCGTTCCGAGCCTAGGCTCGGAATCTTTTTTTTCTTCATTCAAAATATACCTGTATTATTACGTTCCATTTCGTTGTTTGGTTTATTATTTCATTTTTAATGGGACAATCTAATAATACGAAGTTGTTACCTATACATGATTCAGTCCTACGTAAAGAGCATAAAATAATAATTTCGGGGTTTTGAAAAAAACTGGTTCCGAGCCTTGCTGTCAAGACCCTTTATCTCCCTATAAATTAAAACCATAATACAGCCAGGTCTAGAGTCTCCTGAAGCTGTGAAAAAAATCTAACTTTTTTAGTTAACGTAAATAAGAACGGAAGTTTATGCCGCAAAAAACTATCAAACATAGATATTAATCGTCTTTCTATGTGGATAAAGTCGCAGATAGAAGCTAGTTAATATGAAATACCAATGAGGATATAATAAGATAGAGCGGTACTACTGTCATAGTAAATTTTGTAACCACTGTAAATTCACTGCCATCTATCGACATACTTTAAAACTAAAAAAGAAGATTTATAAAAATACGTTATAATGTATCTAAATATGGATAAATTATTTTTTTATTTGTATTATTATTTTTATATGATTTTGACCCATGTTCTTTCACTGGTATGCGTTAAAATTATAAATAACAAACGAAACAGTCAACGCCCTCTATACGAGAGTAGGCCAAAACTAGTAGCGCCATCTGATCGAGATTCAAATTTTCGTGATTTTCGAGGCACGTTTTTTCCTTAGACTGTATCCATCTATTACGGAGTTATATCTATCTTTGGAAATACCTATTAAGTAAAAAAAAACACCCCTACGCTAATATGCCAAAAAAAACCATTTTATGTCAAAAATGCCATATCATTTTGGATAACAGTTGATACTCTTCAAATTGCTGGAGATTGAATTAAAATTAAAATTGTTCTAAGCTAAGAACCACCGCAAGCAAACTTGTTTTCACGTAAAAAAAATCGCATCTAAATCGGTCCATCCGTTGGAGAGCTACGATACCACAGACAGACAGACAGATTTAATTTATTTGTAAAATTAATCATTATTTGAAAAAAATATTTTATTTTTTATTCTATCGCCGACTAAACCAATGGCTTAAATGTTTTAGATAACTGAAAATGTACGAAAAACATTTTGAAAAGAACTCTATGTTTGGAATTGACAGCCAAGTGTCAAAACAAAAAATGGATTTTCCTTATTAATGTTAAATTATCATTAAAATGCAAAATGTAAAGATCATGTCATGTAGTGCAGGCATACAAAATATATCTTTTTTAGATTTGGATGAACTACAAAGACACTTCAAACTATTATGCTTCCAATAAAATATGGAGACGATGATAGCTTCCTAAGTGATTTTTCACTACGTTCATCAGTTGATAAAGAAACACAAACAGAACCGAAATGCATCACCGAACAAATAAAACAAGTAATTGTTACAGAACCTGGTGTTACTGGGCAAGATATTGAAAAAGTATTGGAGTACTGTGATATACTTAATGACACAGCAATTATCGATACTAACATTCGTGTTGAAAATATAAAACAACACAAACAAGGTGTCCTAAGTGCGCATTCATCCCACGGAACTTTTATAATCGGGAATATTCTTCAACGCGAAGATCCCGGTGAATCGCACTTAAATAAATATTGGAAATTGGACGAAAGTATTGAAAGAGAATTCCCTAACAGTGGATACGTATATATCCCTTGCGTTGAGGCAGAAAACGATAGCCAAGAAGACACTTCTAATAAAGTATGTATATTTATACCTAATCAGGAAACGCGAGAACATTTAGAAAACAATAAAGATGTAACGAACAACCAGCTGATTGAGATTACAAGTATAATCAATCCTATAAAGAAATCTTTTCATTCAAAATCAAGTAAAGAAAAAGTCTCTGCTCACATAAGCTTCATAAGTAATGCAGTAGAAGAGCAAACGAATCTTATCAATTCTATAAATGAATCATCTTTTCATTCAATAACAAGTAAAGAAAAAGTTTCTGCTCACATAAGCTTAGTAAATGACGCAGTAGAAGAGCAAACGAATCTTATTGACATAAATAATAGGAAGGAAGACATGCCGGATAAAAAACCCAGCAGTAGCCACGAACCTTGTTCACCATCAGAGATTAGAACTAAGCGTCTAAACGATTTTGCCCAAGGAGTGAAAGATTGCCTGTCTAGTACTATATCGGCTATTGCTCATCCTATCTGTAAAGACATATGTAATAAGCCGAAAGAACTAAGATATGAGTGCACAAGCAAATGTGTAACTGAAGAAAAGATAGAAAAAATACATGAAATACCTACACCAAGATCTCTTGAAACAAACACACCAAGCGGAGGTTTGATAGGCAAAATTAGAAAATCTATAGCCAGCTTAGTTTGTAACGCCATTGATCCCTGTACAGCGGAATCAAAATTTACAACTGATCCTCCTCCGGAAGATTTAGTTCCTCAGATCAAAAATCCAACCGAAAATAAAGAAAAGCGTTCTGGTGGTCAAATCGATAATCCACCCGAAAATAAGGAAAAAGAAGAAGAAAAACGTCCTTCTAGTCCGAACAAACTCAGCGGTCCAGAAAACACATATCCCTGTCCGCCTCCGCCAAAACCTCGAAGATGCAGTTATTCTGACATGGAATCTACAGAAACAATAGAATCGCAACAAATTACACCTCTTATTAATGAAATGAGCCCAAACAATGAATTTGTGACTGAAGAATACGTATTCAACAATAATCATCTGACACCAATGAATATAGATGTAGTAGACAAATTGTCCGAAGATGCCAGAATTAGAACCACTGTGAATGATGTTGTCCTGTCAGCAGCAGCGTCTAATACAACTGACTATTCTTTTAGTACAAACGCTGAATATTCTCTAAATAGTCAAGATAAAGTATATATTTTGGAAAATAGTGGATTGAACCAAAAGACAAGCAGAGTGGTAGAACCAACTGTGAGAGATTTTAAAGCACTAAATCTTGATAGAATTACTGAGAAAAGTGAGAGAAAAACGGAGGCATCAGGAACACCGAGCAGTGAACATATTATCAGAATGGTAACGCCGGAATCTATATCTCATAGTCATACATTTGCTCAACCGCCAAGAAGAGGCTTGTTCACTGCTTTCAAGTCTACTATATTTAGATTTTTTGGCGACAAAAATGTTATTGAAGAACATTCAGACATGAGTGGCAGTTCGGTTTCGTATACATCCTCAGACAACTCAGAAGACTGATCCTGAGACGAATTGAGCATATTTTTAACTAAAAAGTCTACTTTTATTCGTACGTATGTAGCCACAATTCGAGATGTATGTTTTATAAAATAATCATGACTGTTTTTTGGGTCTTAATTTATTTTTTACAATTACTTAAAAAGTCACCGATTTATTTTAAAAGCCAAAAAGCTAAAAGGTCTTCTGATTTTAGCTATGCTTTGGACCTATTCCTCTCTGAATATAGTACATATCAAGTACATACTAACTGTAATGGGCTCCACATACCTTGCAACAAATTGCGATTTTCAATAATAACTGCCTAAGTTAGTACATACAACGAATTTGATGGATCAAATTTAATGTCGCAATGTAACGGAAATACATAGATATAGATTTTTTGGTAGATAGGCCATATGCATGCGCCCGTGAGATACAGAACATAGGCAATGCAACGAATAAAAAAAAAGTGTGTGCATGTAATCCATATTTTATAATATTTTCGAGTGAAAACAGTACATAGCCAAATATTATACTTAACCATGTAATCTTTACGCGCGATTGAAGTAAAACTTCTTTGACGTTTATCGCTATTGACTTATCGGACTTTGACGTGTGTCCTATCGTGCGTGTGTCACTACTGAGCGTTACTTCCGTCAGAAAAAAAAATCTGAGTTACCCTCTTGTCGCGCCTAAAGAAGTTTTACTTCAAAAAAGTTTTAACAAACAACAATTAATCTGACAACAAACCAAACACAACATACATAATTTTGTTGGGTTGATTCGGGTTCGGGGCATAGACATAGTTCGGGGTGTCTACAGGTGTCTGGTGGGTAGCAAGAATACCATGGAGACTGTATAAAGGAGCCAAATCTCTATGTATGAAAAGTGTCCATCAAAAAACAGAAATTAGGCGGCGCCACCATACACCGAAATACTACCAAAAACAACCTACGTAATTTGGTCGGGTTATTTGTTGCCTTATATGGTTCATGTTATACTCATGTCCCAGAGCCTAACTAGCGCCACCGGAGAGATTAGGAACTATTATTTAAAGCTTAACGCGGTCACTTTTACAACAATTCTGCCATAAGAGATTGCGATCCTTTCTATACCATCCATAAAGAATACATCTACCGTTTTGACGTTGCAAATAAAACTTTTTAGAAGAAGGCAGAAATGAAAAGTGACACTATGACAAGGACAAACAATATAACGCTTTCTCTGCTACTCCTACTGAAAGTTCCATAAAAGCATCCCTTTCGGTTCCTTGACATATATGATATATGATACTATGGATTTGCTATGGATGGTATAGAAGTCGATACTGTACTATGCGGAAATCGCATGTAGTTATCAGTGACGTCTGTGGAGCCCATTAGATTTGATATATCATATTGGTTCTCTTTGTTATACCAAAAAGGTGTTACAAAATTACCAACCAGTTTTCACACATTGGTTTGAAAAACAATTTGACAGCTTCACTTATTATCCAATCCCTTTGGTCATTCCTTATTTTTCAAATTCTACAAAATTCCAAAAAAAATGTCTGACAATAGTAGTAACAAGAAGAATATCACTTGCGTACCTTGTAATGACAGTATACAAAAGTTAAAAGATGAACCTACGAAAGAAAATGATGGGAACTGTGCGAATTGCGTATGTGGAAAGAACTGCTCAAATACGGACAATATGAAAAGGAAGGAAAATCATCCCAGCAATTGAAACAGTAAGCTACTTATTAGGATTAAGTAATGCAGTGTCCTCACGATATCGCATGTATGACGGGGAGTGTTCCGAGGAATTGTTCGGTTTTTAGGGTTCTGTACCCAAAGGGTAAAAACGGGACCCTATTACTAAGACTCCGCTGTCTGTCTGTCTGTCCGTCTGTCACCAGGCTGTATCTCATGGACCGTGATAGCTAGACAGTTGTAATTTTTACAGATGATGTATTTCCGTTGACAAAAACAGAATAAAATAAATATGTGGGGCTCCCATACAACAAACAGTTTTTTTTGCTGTTTCTTGCGTAATGGTACGGAACCCTTTGTGCGCGAGTCCGGCTCGCACTTGGCCGGTTTTTTAATGTAAATAGTAAGCAAACGAGCAGACGAACCAACTGATGGGAACCAGTCATCGCCGCAGTAAGCAACAGCAGAGGAGCCACTTTTGCGTGGCCAACCTTTGAGAACCCTAAATACTTCTTAAAGAACCCCATGTCATAGTGCAAGGGACACCCTAGAAGGTAGCTCATTCCACAACTTGCACGTTCTGGGCAATAACGAGCTTGTTGTTGGTACGTGTCGAGGAAGTGAGGATGAGCTTTGTTTCTTTAGCGGGAGGTGCGGTGATAAAACCGACCGAGTGCGAGTCGGACTCGCGCACGGAGGTTTCCGTACCTTTACGCAAAAAACGGCAAAAAAATCACGTTTGATTTATTTTGTTCTGTTTAGTATTTGTTATTATAGCGGCAACAGAAATACATCATCTGTGAAAAATTCAACTGTCTAGCTATCACGATTCATAAAATACAGCCTGGTGACAGACGGACAGACAGACAGACAGCGACGTCTTATAGTAAGAAGGTCCCGTTTTTACCCTTTGGGTACGAAACCCTAATAAAAACGCGACAGTGGCACCAATACAAAAAGTTCTTCAGAACATTCCCCATTGTACAGACGGTAGAACAGGCACAGAGAGCCAACCACTAAAACGAGCTTTTATTTTTTAAATCCTGAAGATCATCCAGGTTTGAGACTGCCTTTCCACTGAGGCTGATGTGTGGGAATCAACCAATAGCAATAGCTGCAATTCAGCTGAGCGGAGTTGAAATGTGGAATACAACCAATGGTATTCCCGCACCTCTCACCACCTCTGCTCAACTCCGCGTCAGTGGGAAGGCAGCCTGAAAGTTGCATGCCTTACCAGCGGGCTTAGCACGGTAGCATTTTTATCGCCTGTCACCATGCCTGTCACGTTCTAACAAGTATGGAAGTGCGAAAGTGACAGGCATAGGTGATAAAAATGCAACCATGCTGACACCGCTGGAGGCTAACGATGCTTATCTTATCTTTTCTGTTTCAGAATCAAAAACGAATCATATTTGTAACCATGATACATACAATTTGAAGACATAACAGGAACATTCAGAAAGGCAATTACAAAATTAAAGATTACATGTACACTTTTTAATGAACATATTTGAGTTTTAATTTTTTTATTTACAAGCTTTTTATTAACTTGCAATGTATCTATGTATGTATTAAGTATGTTTGTACGAGTCAAATTTTGCAAGTTAAATTTGACCCTCTTCCCGACTTCCAATGAAGCTGAAAATTTGCATACATATGTATGTAGGGTGACAGTGCAATATTATGATACCATCGAGCTGATCTGTTGATGGAAACAGGAGGTGGCCACAGGAACTCAATTAATAAAAAATAAAAAAAAAACGTGATAAAACAACGAAACCTAATTGTTTGGGGTTCTTAGAATTGTCTCGATGAGTATTAGTTGCCTGTGGAAAGAACAGTACAGTCAGCGATAAAAGCTTGTAGCAAAATTATTTTTTTGTCAAAATCTTATTTCAACAAGGGTAAAGGTGCCTACACATACATGTACAAAGAGCTGCGAAAGTTTATAAAGTGGGTATGCACTTTTGCAGCTGGGTGTATACACTGTACGCCTCATAGTTGTAAAGAAGAGACGCTTTTCTGATAGATTTTCGCACATTGACCCGACTGTTGGTATCTTTATTGCACGCGAATAACTATATTGTGGTCAATATGCGAGTGACATTTATATCATAAATATCTCTGGAGTTTAAAGATCACATTGCGCCAATTTTGGCGCACATTTGGCACATTGCTAGCACTAACTCTTGACGTATACCGCAGCTCCATTTGTTGATGTACACCCGCCATCCTGATACACCAAACCGCTAATTAACTTAGCATCTCTACAAATATGTATGCAGGGGCGCTAAGCTAGCCGACGGGGTATCGGTGGTCTGCAGACGCGTTCCCGAAACCCCGTCCACAAAGCGCGTGGCGGAACACCCCAAGTCTAGTCCGTGGGCGTCGGACATAGTCCCTTGGCTTCTCCCGGGCCAGTGAGTGGGATCCATCTGTGCCAACAAAAAAGAGGAGGGGTGCTAAGCTATTAGTTCTGCTGACTCTCCTTACCTAAAAGACATATTAGTGTATTCTTAAATCTCAAAACTAGTTATTGATCGTAGAAGATATATTATTCTTAGTAAGAAACGTACCCCCTAGTTTGACAGCTGGAACAGATGGTGCCACATCTTTTTTGGCATAAACTTACCTCTAGACAGAATTATCTATACATCTTATAAAACAAAGTCCCCCGCCGCGTCTGTCTGTCTGTATGTATGTATGTTCGCGATAAACTCAAAAACCGTCCAAGTGCGAATCGGACTCGCCCACCGAGGGTTCCGTACTTTTTAGTATTTGTTGTTATAGCGGCAACAGAAATACATCATCTGTGACAATTTCAACTGTCTAGCTATCACGGTTCATGAGATACAGCCGGACAGACGGACAGCGGAGTCTTAGTAATAGGTTCCCATTTTTAGCCTTTGGGTACGGAACCCTAAAAACTACTGAACGGATTTTCATGCAGTTTTCACCTATCAAAAGAGTGATTCTTGAGGAAGGTTTAGGTGTATTTTATTAAGGTTTACCCGTGCGAAGCCGGGGCAAGTCGCTAGGTTAAAACCTTTCTCCTTTACAAGACTTCTTGCATTACCTACTCTATTCGTCAACATGACAGTTGACTATAAGAAAAAAAAACCGTAAATCCATCCTGTCAAATATGGCCGAGGGCAGCTCAGGCGGTTCACATATCAAGCCCCTCTCACCCGAAGCTCTTCATCCCTGCGCCAAAAAACCAATACCGGAAAAAGGTGACATCGTCAAATTAAAGAAATGCGACTTGCCTCCTGACCCAGAACCAATTCCACCAACCCCATGCCAAATACAGATTAGGGAACAGAAGTTAAAAGCAGGGGTGATTTTCTGTCCTAAACCACCTCCCGAACCTCACCCCCCAGTTCCTGAATGCCCCGCTATTTGTATCGAAAAAGTGAAAAATCTTCCAATCCCTATTTCTAAGGAAGTAATACTACCAAAGTGTCCAGTGCGGAGAATAGTAACTGGTTTTGCAAGATGTAACAGGATTAGAGACGCAACTGCAGCTCATCCGGACCTACCGTGGCCTGGCTGCCCACCTGAACCACCCCCTCCACCCCCAAGGATCCCCACTCCTTGTGAAATACAAAAAAAAGATCAGGCTTTAGCGAGATGCAATGCAAAGTATGCACACTATTATCCACCTAAAAAGCACTAAAATTTGTATCGACGATAAAACACAATAATTATTATTTTATGTGAGACTTGCAAAATTCAGGAAACCCTATTAAAAACCCTATTGAAAAGTTACCCTATTCAAACTTGGTAACCCTATGAACACATGATGCCAAATAATATATAATAAAACAAAATGTCTGACTCTCGGATACGAGTTGGGCTAAACAGCCTAACAAGGGCTCTTTTACTTTCAAATAAAGTGCATGAAGAAGAAAAAGTGATCCACGATGATAACCTTGAGGGCGATATTAAAGATCTGAAAAAGGAATTACTGCAAAAAATGGAAAATTTAAAAGAAGTTGACAATGGAACCGACTATACTGTTCTACTAGAATACTTGACACACAAAGAAACCAGAAAATAAAGCAATTATGAAATATTTCTCGTTATTATTATTATGTACCGAGAACTTATAGTATAGTTATATTATAACATAAACATATATATGTAACCTATATGTTTCCTATAGGCTACATTTTAATTATTTGTAAACAAATGATACCTTCCTACCTTTTGTATGTTGTAGAGCTCATAATTATTTGCATTTAAAACATATTATTGTTAAATGCATCCTTTCACGTAACTTCAATAAAAAGTTTAAAATATTTTTAATAATTTCGTCCACATTGATATTTAGAACTCTTAGTGCATAAAATAAGGTCCTTTTGATAGTATGTTTGCTGCTAAAATTAATTGGAACAAATCTATCTATTCAAACTTAATGTTTATGAGGACGTAAAATTGGTCACTTTTTTATTTATTATGTTATGATTGTTATGAACATATGCTACCTATTCTGTGTTGACGAACTCTTTTTCCCTTTAGATACTACCTACTCAAAACTTCAAGCCATTATGCAGTGCACGCTGCAAGAGTAATTTGGAAGGTGCTTATTAGAAGGTAGTTTATTAAAAGGTAAGTATAAATTTGTTGCAACAATTTTATTCACAATAACAATATCTCCATACAAAATACAACATAAACATTTACATAAAACTCTTCCAAGCAAGCAAACTGACTAGACTTGCATCATTAAAATTAGAAAAATACCTACACTGGTTGAAATATTATTTACCAATAATAAATATAGTATTGTTTAAATTTCAGTAGCAATATATAGAGAATAATATAAAAGTTTACTAATATGAAGTAATAATTTTGGCACGTATTTACTATATAAGTAATAAATATACTATGGGGCCACAATTTTCACAGTCCGACACTTAAACACATACATCAGTAATAATTAAGGCACATACCCATTAGGTATATAACATTATTTACTAGTCAATAAAATATTTCATATTATTTACAATAAAATCTCAGGCATTTGCGAAAAGCTGTCCAAAAACTAGAATAATCTAAAACCCCATTTTAAAATTTAGAATATTTTAAAACTCCGAAGGCATTGAAAATATTAAAATGCTAAAATACTTAAAATTTAAAATAACATTACAAGCTACGCGGTTCATTAAAATCGATTGCAAAATCTTCAAAAAACCCGGGCCGGGTTCAAAAAAGGGTAACAAACCCTTTTGAAGGGTAAGACCGAGTGCGGTTACCACGCCGCACCGGTGGAGGGTATAATCCAAGTATAAAAGTACAAAATATCATTTTCTCTGAGGCGGCTGCATCGGGGGTTGATGGAAGGGGTGGTACTGCCTGGACAGTATGCTCTCCTAAAAGAAAAAAATAAATTTATTAAAAAAATACAGGCAATATTATAAGGATAGGATTAAATATTGACTTTATTGTAGTATTGTAGAAAATCTAATGGGTTAATAAAACCGTCTGTTAAACACAAACTTTGAAATACCAAGGTCGATGTGAGGAACAGTTAGAAAGGAAGAGCTTCACTCTTTCTGCTCTACTGACCTTCTGGAGTATATATGTACTATACAGCATAAACGCAAGAGTTAAAAGTGACGAAAGAGCTCGTAGCCGGTCTTCCCTTATAGTCGTTCTTCTCCACGTTTACCTTAACCTTTCGTATGCTTAGGAGCAGATCTGCTCCATATGTCCAGTCGAATATTCAACTTAAACTTGAAGTCACGATTGCTATTTATATGGCAATTTTTTGACATGCTCATACGAAAGGTTAATAATATTCCATAAATATATAGGGTATGTCAAAGTACAAATCGGACGGAGTGAGCAGTGATGAATGAAAACAGTTTTACTAGAATCTTACCACATTATTTGGCAATTGTTGTGATCTGTGCATCTGCCGCTCTTGCAAAATGATAAGATTCGCAGCGCTGTGAAAAAAGTTCAATTTTAGCAAACTCGTAACTCTCGTAACTCAAAGTTAGATAGAGTGAGAGAAACACTGGGGCTAGATAAACACTTATGGAAAACTTTCATCTCTTTGTAAGAAAAGGCGATTTCGTGCGGGTCCTCCACTTTCGTCTTAAGCAAACTTGAAATGATAAGAGTGCCACTGGATACAGTGGCGGCCAAGGGCCTGACACTCTTTGATAGAGAATGATAGTCTTATTGCGATTCCTATATTATAAGAGGAAAGAGAAAATAGTGCCATGCTTTGTCCTTATTACTGACCGGGTGGCATCATAGGTAGGAGGCGATGGCGAAATACCGAAAATTATAAGTGAAAGAGAAAAAATCCTATGCTGCCCAAATTTTATATAAATATTCTTTCTCTTACCCCCGGTCGCTCGGTGGCGCATCTATGTATAATTACTTGTATATACTATGTATGAGTGGCAGCGCCAGGCGTTGGCGACCACCGAAGGCCTCGCACATCGCAAAAACTTTTGTGTTAGCTACCAAAAAAAAATTACAAAGGGCCTCGCAAAATTAACCCAATACGTCGCGATTTATCTGTCTACACTTCATTTCAATATTTAGTAGAAACCTCTGTACTCCAGTCAACATACTAGGCTAATACTAACCAACGGGTTGCGTTACCAACACTGACCTTAGATTGAGTTACCAATCGCCACCAATTAAGCTTTAGGTACCCGAACTGCGCAAAGTCGCGTATTCGAAAGTTTTATCCTGGTCCTAATGTAATTATCGGCTCCTATGAGAGGCCCAGAGACTCCTGCATCACATTCTGGGTACTCTAAATGTATTTTGGGAAAAATTACCCAAATGGGAAAAGTTATACGATTTGTCCTTACGTGTCCATCGCCTCCTGGGAGAGGCCCAACGCCTCCTGCATCTCATGTGAGGTACTCTGGAGAAAATCGCGGTCGCAGTATTTGCCGAGACCCTGCTCTGTCAAAACCTGTAAAATATAATATGTCGCGTGTAACTTTGACCCCAACCATTATTGGTTCAAACAAACATGAAATAAAACTATGAAAACGGATTATATCGCCTAGTAGTAGTAATAGTAGTAAACACTTTATTGCATAAAACAAGTACATAACACAGAGAGAATACAGTAAATGTGTACAAAGGCGAACTTATCCCCTTGAGGGATCTCTATCTATCGCGTATATTGAATTTATAATACATCCCGACGTTTCGAACCCTTTACAGCGTTCGTGATGGTGGTTTTCATAGTTTTATTTCATGAATAACTATCGCGGTAACGGAAGACAATATTAAAACAATAATAATTATTGATCTCTTATCCAAACAATTCACTACTACTTATATACAGTTTACTTATACCACAAAGTATGTCACCTCGTAAACTCGTAAAGTGCCATCTATTGTATTAGCACGACAACATGTGGCAGTGCTTTACGCGACTTTCATTGGCCTGAATGTACGGACAGGCTTTACAGATAGGCGGACAGCGCCATCTCTGAGAAGTTCCGTGTGACAGACAGACTCTTCATAGAGACAGATCATAAAGAACAACAACAGTCTATAGTGAGCGAGCATTAACTGTAGACGGCAGCACAGAAGCGAATTCATTGGCGCGAAGCATTAACTTTATCTCAAGTTTCCATTTTTAGGGTTCCGTACCCATAGGGTAAAAACGAGACCCTATTACTAAGACTCCGCTGTCCGACCGTCTGTCACCAGGCTGTATCTCATGACAGTTGAAATTTTCACAGATGATGTATTTCTGTTCTGTCACGATGTGATACAGCCTGCTGTCAGACAGGCGGACGGACGGACATCGGAGTCTTAGTAATAGGGTCCCGTTTTTACCCTTTGGGTACGGAACCCTAAAGAACATCGTGTAACAGAACTTTCGGAACTAAACATTCGGAAACCTTACGGCCCGGCCACGACATCGCGCGGCGGCCATAGGTTGGACCGAGACACAGCGATCGGACCTTTCGTTCCCACCTATATATGGCCGCCGCTCGCCGCTGTCGCCTCCGCGCGATGTCGTGGCCGGGCCGTTAAAGACTTACACGAGCAATAAGCGTCTCCGCCGGATTCTCCACACAATAAGGCACGTTGTTGTTCCGGCTCGACCTTTGGTCATGATCTGAAATGTTACAAACAAGCACAATGTTACACACATTTTGTCTACAGGGTCCCTTTCTAACAAAAGCTATCAAAAAGGGACTTCCACTTGTATTACAAGCTACAAGCTTTTGATAAACGGGTCGGTAAACCGCTGCTGCTCGCGAACCATGAGCCCGATTCAGATCTAACAACTTGTTACGGTTTTGATATTATTTTGATACTGCCTTGAAGTGCGCACACGCTGATAAGAGTCCCCGGCAAGCTCGGTTCTCCATACAAACGTAGTTACGCTTTCATTTTGAAACGAGTAGCTAGATTGCTCTGAAACTTAGTACTTACAATTGGATAAGGTATATCTAGGTCTGTAATTAGTTTATGTAGCTTCAGATACCATAGTAAAAAAAATACAGCGAATTTAAGTTTTTCATAAAAAACTTGTTTTTGCTCTATTTCGTTTGTTTTATAAACTGGAGCTATATAAACTAATTACAGACCTAGATATACCTCATATCATTGCATGTGCAAAGTTTAATAAGAATCCAATTTAATACGTAGTTTTAAAATGAGAACGAAACTCCGTTTCTATGGGAAGGTGAAATTCGGCCAAGCTTGCTCTTAAGTGAAAATACTGAAAATATCACCAAGACGTTAGTCAAAATCGTATCAAAACCTGTTTAAAACTGTAATCAATTGTTAAATGAGAATAATACACATTCAGTACCATTTCGTTCAGTTCCGGACTTTAATTGTTGAACTATTTAGGGGTTCAAGCTAATTTGGTTGTCAATACTAACGGTATAAAATGTCCAATGTAAAGTAAACCCTAAATGGCTCAACAATTACAGTCAGTGATTGTACCTTGTCACAGTGACAATAGTATGTGGTCCCTTCTACTTTCATATATTGATTGTCACTATGACAAGGTACGAAACGATCTGAAATTAAATGCCTTGACTATACCCAAACGAGTGTTAAGTTAAAATGACTTTGTTGATAATATCCTTTGTCTGACCCTGAAAGTAATATGAAGGAAGGTTTGAATACAGCGCCATCTTTTGTAGGGCTACGTTAACTACAAGTACTCTAGAGTAAATGTGACGTTACTGGGAAAATGTCCACTAGGTGGCGCGATATATTCAAAATAAGTATCTTTTTTAGCCAACTTCAAAATAATAGAAGATTTATAAAATCGAAAATTCGTTAATAATGTTTTTGTGGCTATTCCTGCCTTTCTAAAAAAACTTAGTTTCTATAATTACATACGATACGATAATGTAAAAAAAAGCTAAAGTCTTAGGCTTTAGGATAGTGATAAAAATACCAACTTTTGCCATTTCACCCCGAAACTTTGAAATTCGCAGTGCAAGTGTTATTTATACGCCATAATTTCATATAAGTTTGACGTTTAAAATAACAGTTGCACTGCGTGTGCTATCAAAATCGTTGCAGACTTATCTTGGTCTAACTACAAATCCCAGAGGTTTTTACCTATCCATACATTTTGTATGAAATCATGTGTGCGATATCACGTCCGTAAGATTCTAGGTTTTGAAATTTTAAATATTTTCGATATGACCTTGAAGGATTGGTCTATGCGAAATGAAATGAAAGTCACCAAGATGATCGTCAAGGTCGTGTCAATACCAGATCAAAACCATAACAAATTATTAAATTAGAATTGACCTGCGGGATTTAATATAAAAAACCGGCCAAGTGCGAGTCGGACTCGCGCACCGAGGGTTCCGTACTTTTTATTATTTATTGTTATAGCGGCAACAGAAATACATCATCTGTGAAAATTTCAACTGTCTAGCTATCACGGTTTATGAGATACAGCCTGGTGACAGACAGACAGACGGACAGCGGAGTCTTAGTAATAGGGTCCCGTTTTTACCCTTTTGGGTACGGAACCCTAAAAATAATATAGGTAATATTAATTTGGTAGTGTATTTAATTTAATGTTAATAATTTTAGTTAATGCAAACGCCACAACAAAACAGGTAAAAACCAGGTTATCTGTAAAAATATTAATTAGTAGAAAAAAGCAATTAAAATACATACTTATAAAGCAATATTAAGCAAACAGTAAGTATAAGTACATACCAATAATTAAATACGTAAATCTGTGTACATATATGTATAAATATAATGTTTCATTCATTACCAACCAAAACTCACTCAATAACAAATTTAATAAGTCGAATCGTGTAGTTTACTTACTAAAGGGGCCTACCCATTACCAGTCCGCTAGCACATAATAAATAATAGTATTAGGTAAAGAAGATTCACTCTCTAACAAAACTCATTTATTACAACTGATATGACCGATAGATGGCGCAAGCGCGAACAAGCGTCCGTTCCATAGCGGTGCCCGGCAACTACCTACTTAACTATGGCTAGACACCAAAATTAGCCTCATGCATGAAGTTTATTCAAATATAATATAATATTAAACCTCATCTGGATAAATATGTATACTTGAAAATACTATTAACTAATTTTCCTATTGCATGCGTGTTGCTTTCTGTAAATTATTGTAAGGGACTCGGCAGGACAGGCTCAGCCTAGTGTCAGTCACTGTGAAAAATTTGTTAACAATGTTTTCTGGCAATAAATATTTTGTATTTTTTTTTGTATTATTATATTTGAACGAAATATTTTATATTCGGATGTTTCTTACCGTTATATCATGTTACAAATGCATTTCCGTTATTAAATTACCATTTAATTACTTAAAATAATAAATAAAAAGTACAAAAATTTGCCCGCGGAAAGCTAGTGAGCGAAACGCGCGAAATGTCACGTGACGTCACGCGTTCGCCAGATTAGTTCACATAAGTGTCATTAGTAGCACACGTCAGTTGGGCCGGCCAACGTGTGACGTCATCACGCTCTGTCGAATTCGCGCCAAAAAATATGAGCGTTTCAACCGCTCAAACTTTTTCAACATTTAAATAATTTTTTAACAAATAATGTGAACAAAAGTAGTTAATGTTTTTCTGGTGTTGAAACGATATAAATTATAATTACAAAAATAAAAATAAAATCATGCATGGAGCTAATTGTCGTGGGCCGCATGTACAGTCAAGGGCATAAATATATATGCATTCCCAGTTTCAAAAATATGTGTACGCTCTTACACCTTCAGAAATCAGAAATTTATTAGTGAGTTTTCGTCGTTAACTGAGACTGTAAAAATATAATATATTGAATCACAACACACTAAAATGGACTTACTTCTGCCTCTCATCGTCTGCATTAAGTCATTTGATGTTTTTCTGCGAACATTCATCCCTTTTTTACTATTTTCTTGATTTTAATGTGCCATGATTGAGATAACCATTTCAATACAACATTTAATGACAACAATGTACTAATAAAATGAAAATATTAAGTCACACGAACGCTCCCATACAATCGACGTTACGATCTCATTTTAAAACGACGTGCTTATATTATATGATATGAATTATATCTTAATTATTACTTATATTATATGAATTATTATTATATGAATGTCTGGTACTATAAACTGAAATAGATATTATACATATATTAAAGAAGAAAAAAAAAGCGCGTACTGCTTGCCCTTAAGGGGCCTGCTGACTATCAGTCCGCCGGACAACATCAAGTTAAATAAAAGCTTGTAAAAACTAGTACAGTCACCTTCAATAATATGTTACTCTTCGAAAGCTGCAAAAATAAGTGACACGGTCATCTCTACAAAAAGATGGTGTCAGATATTTTTGCGGCCTTCGATTTGTAACATATTATTACAGGTGAATGTAATAAATAATATAAAAAAGGTAACTTGAATGTTTATGAAAAAAATTCATTTTTTTCAGAATGTTTTAATATGAGCATAACTTCAACTGTATGACGGTGGCGGTGGTGACTATAAAATAAAAAGATATTGACCAAATTGGCATCTCTGGTAAAACGTCTGAAGCCTCATGAATCTATAGTCCGTTTTTTTAGATTAGAAATTTTATAACCTCAAAAGCAGTGATAATTTTTTCCCTCCAAAATTAAATCTGAGTAACTATGCACTGAATAATTCAGTTATATACATTATCTACGTATTATTAATAATGATTATAGTGTCATTTACATGTTATTGTACCGCAATATTAAGTATCATATGGATGGTATAGAAAGGATGCCAATCTCTTATGGCAGAATTGTTGCAAAAGTGACCGCTTTCAGCTTAAAATAATAGTTCCTAATCTCTCCGGTGGCGCTAGTTAGGCTCTGGGACATGAGTATAACATGAACCATACAAGGCAACAAATAACCCGACCAAATTACGTAGGCTGTTTTTGGTAGTATTTCGGTGTATGGTGGCGCCGCCTAATTACTGTTTTTTGATGGACACTTTTCATGCATAGAGATTTGGCTCCTTTATATAGTCTCCATGATGGGAACTTTAGCATTTCGAAAGAAAAACTTAATTTAATTACCACTACTTTTGAGGTTAGATGAATTCTAATCTTAATAAAAACGGAGTATAACTCTGCACAAACTGCAGTAACAATGCGGAAGTGGCAACATAAACCAAAATGGATGTCATATACAAAAGAAGTAACCAAGGCCTCCAGTGCCCAGGGCCGGGATCGAACCAGCCGCCTGCCGCCGCTACAGAGGACTGCATTCGCGGCAGATGCCTCAACCACTCGGCCACCCGAGTCGCGGCATGGGTCGAATGGGGCTGATAACTGTCAAAGGTTGTTGCAGTGCATAATCTTTTACCATCATATTTTCACGAAAACGCACGAACGTATCATGCTATTTCAGTCAGTATCAGTACAAAAAGTACTGAGGTTGACTGAAGTAGCATGACAAATACGAACGTTTCCGAGAAAATACGATGGCAAAGGATTATGCACTACATCTGTACCTTATTCCTTAAATTCCTTTGAAAATTCACAGTGTCACTTCCACACTTAGTCCTGCAAAGTTATTGCAGAGTTAGAGCGTTTTCACATTGTCCGATCCGATTTTTTTTTTTTACTATATCGGATGTAGGATCCTACATCCCCGTAGTCAGACCGCGGAGGCGCTCCAGGACGCCATCTTTAGCGGTCACGCACACTACAATAAACACTATGCCTACACATTACCTATACAAACAAAAATTATCGTCCGACAGTGGACGGGGGCTCCGACATGGCTAGCATTATCGGAAGCGGAAGGTGGCAATGACAAAAACAGCTGCAGGAGAGTACCATTGGCATTAAGCCTTTTTTTGCGTTAACCCTTCTTAGTAATAATGATTTATTAAATGCATAAATAAATACAGAGAAACACATATCTTACATTATACTTACTTTTGACATCCGATATCGGATTGGACAATGTGAAAACGCTCATAGATTAAACGGACTCTTAATGAAATTACGAAACAAAAATTAGATAAATTACATACAGTAAAGCTCTAATATTTAAGACATGACAACGGCAACAAAGTTTACTATATTATTTCGCTTAGGTTAATATTTACACAACCAATCTAAGAATACTTCAAAATATAAATATTCGTCAAAGGTACATCTGTATCCTTACCACGAGTTTGACACTGACATACTAGCTAGCGACTGCGTAAACTAACAATGCATCTCCCTCGTACAGATATTGGTGCAAGCGAGTTGCACTGCGTGAGAGTTGACGCAGTCGCTAGCGTTGAAGGCCGCATAAAACTCATGGTGAGGATACTGTAATGTATTAAAATGATCACGTGACTTTTCGTTCGCATGTGTCATCCCGATACATTTACACTTTTCTAAACGATTGTTGATAAACGATTTTCATCTTGTCTACGGTCCCTGGGGGTCTAGCCAAGATGCCAATCGTTTGCGCTACGATAACGAAACGCTTTCTGTCTGTCTATCGCTTTTAAGGTAGACGTTTTCTAAAATAAATATTGAAAAACTGATTCTCACAGATCCTGGTGTTTTGGGTTATTTCAACTCAGAATCACTAATAATAATCCTAATAATCCTGATAATAATAAAAAAATGTCCTAAAAATTTGTATGAAAATTGTACATTCCACTACGTCACACACATACAGATGAAAAAAAATCACACTAAAACGTGACGTAATGGAATGGACATTTTGGGACATCTTTTTTTAATGGCCTACAAGAATGTCCAGATTTGAAAGAATCAGGTTTTCATTATTTATTTCAGAAAACGCCCAGTGTTGCGAACGCAACATTTTATTTATATAAAATATTCGTAGCAGTAGCTAAACGCAGCCGTCGGGCTCGATTAGTATGCGGAGGCTTTTTTTAAAGCACCAATAGGAGCGCTCCACATAACTTGTATCGCGGCCAATTAGAGGCACCTAAATTTAAACCACCTTTTTTCTGTTCAATTTCGCTTAATCACTCTCTCAGCCTCCATACCATAGCCACCACTTCTACCATTTTTAACCGTTTTGTCAACTTTACCTTGAACCAGTCCCTACTGAGAATTATATTAGTTTACTTCAAATCGAAGTCTTTTTATTTGAGTCGTCGAGACCTGCACGGCCGCTACACCCAGATATTGGCAAGAACGGAGTCGGTGGAGGAAGAAGTAGCACTGATTGTCACAAACACGTAATCTTATGGAATGTCAAACATTAATAAAATTAATGCTAGCGGCAGGCGTTGAACTTTAATTACTCCATAAGATTTTACTTAGAAAAGCCGACGAAATGAGGGCAGCACCAGTCGTGCTCCTAGCGAATTAGTGCGATAGAGAGACAGATATCGTTTCGTTGTTAGCGCAAACGATTTGCATCTTGGCTAGGCACCCAGATATTTTTTAAATGAGATAATGAATAAATAATAGAATAACTTACTCGATAGCGTGGAATATCTTCTCAGAATCTTTTCCACGGAGTAGCGGCTCCATCGCGATCTCTTCGTCGCTCGCGTGATGGTCGTCATATTTTCTATAAAAATCAGAGCAATTTCATTAAGTGCCTACTTAAAATAATTAATGACCACTAACGCACAGTAATTAGAGTCTCTATCGCAAGCCGCAATAGTAAATTCTCGTTACTTTACTACTCGTACAATATGAAGAAAGGAATTGGAAAGGAATAAACGGGCTTCGAATAATTTTCTTTAAACTCGGGCCATAAGTGACATAAACTTCGAGCAACACGGAAGGGAGACGGCATTCGTACTATTTCCCCTCTAAGCATAGGCACAACTGTGCCTATGGCGGTGCGTGTTGTGACTCGTCCGTACACAAAAAGAGATCGAAGTGTGCAAGATTTGTCTCTGACGTGTGTCATTTTCTATGTATTTGTGTCGTCATTATAGATTGGATTTTGTATGTAGTGAGTGAGAAGTACGCCTGTGTGTACGTCCGCAAAAAATGGCAGAATAATTTGTACGGTAAGATATCGCTTGGGCTCCTCCCTTCCGACGTGTCGGAAGCCGGTGTTGCTCGAAGGACATAACTAAGTAGGTGTTTAACTATGCATACTTACTCCCTGACGTAGGTATATTCCCTAGTCGGTACCACGAGTCGAAAATTTGACAAATGTCATCAAATAATACCGTATCAACTGTAGTTAAGCCAGGGGGTGCGAAACTTCTCGCTTCGGGCAAACTCGGCTCCGTTCGACTCAGCATTGCTCCGAGCAAATATTAGGGTTGGCACAACTTGACGTCCCTTCACGTGCAAGACCGCAGATAAGATAATGACTTACATTTTGACAACCCTAAATAGCCGGAAGGGATAGTGCCATATATTAGAAAAAGACAGCATGATTCGACCCTGAACCGCTGTCAAACTTCGGATTTGTAGGAAGTTTCCGTTCTGTACGGTAGTACTATTATTTATTCGGTGGTTTAACCTTAGTAATAATAGGATTATGTCACCTTTATGACCTTTATCCTTAAACCTGTATCTGCTAAAATCCTATTTACTTACGATGTGTCTTCTTCAGGTATTCGGCCATCCATTCCGAACTCTCGTCTGATCATTGAGCCCAAGTCTTGTTTTTGTTGAAGATCTAAAGAGAAAAATGTTTATTATAGTTACTGTGTAGACGGCAAGTGACGGAAAAAAGGTTTATTTTTCCAACGGCGGAATACTACTTTAAGTTGTTAAAGACAGTTTTCAAAACATATAGATGATTCGGGCTCTGATGATAATTATTTAAACACTCATTATTAAGGCCAGATGGGACAACCAAATTGAAACTATAGTATGTATATAAAACTACTGCTCGCACTAATTTTTTTTGTATAATAATTTTTAGCAACAAGAACTATTACCATATATAGATATACTAATATGTTACGTTAATGTTCATGCCATGTTTCATGTGATTTAGCTTATCGTTTTAAAATGGGAGCGTAACTTCGATTGTTTGGAAGCGGCTTTTTGGCAGCGGATGCCGTGACTCTTAAGCTGATATTAAAAGATGACTTACTAAGTGTAACAGTCTTTGGTGTCCTTTCTGGCGGTTTGTGCATCTCGACCCGTCTGTGTCTGGAGCCTCTGAAACTCTGTAGTACCCCGAACAGTGGATGGGTTCGCTGCATAAAAATAAATAATACAAATGAATAAATACATTACAAAGCGAAATAAATGTCATAGACGAAGAAAAATCGATCAAGGCCTCCAGTGCCCAGGGCTGGATTCGAACCAGCGTCCTCTGCTGTCGCGACATGTGCCTAAGCCCCTCAGCCACCCGGGTCACGGCGGCATGGGTCGAATTTTTCTAAGTGTATGCAGTTTCCTGAGGGCTTATGGCGCCCCTGTATGCCTGTAGTAGGGTTTCTACTTGAAATAACACAAATTATAATAATTTCAATAAATTAATTTATTTTGTTTCTAATAAATATAATTTATTAAATAAAAATTTGGGACAATCTTACACAAATTAACCTAGTCCCATAAAAAGCTCAATAAGGCTTGTGTTGCTACTAGACAATATATATGTTAGATAGGTGTAGATAAATACATAAAAAACATCTAAAACCCAGGAACAAATATCTGTGTTAAATACACAAATAAATGCCCGTACCATGACTTGAACCCGGGACCTCCTGCCTCGTAGGAAAGGTCACTACCGACTAGGGTAGTAAGAAAGGTCACTACCGACTAGGTAACTAGGCTAGTAGGCCGTTAATAAATAATTTTAAATTAAGAACGCACCCGATGAGTAGGCTCAACAGCCTCAGCCACCAGCTCATCCAAATTTCCTGATATGGCCCTCTTCAGCTCCGGCCCTGCTTCGTGTAGGGTCCGCAGACCAGCCTGTAACGTCATCTGATTGGTCTGGACCGACTCCGCCGCCGCTTGCTCCTTCCTTTTCCTAAACCTTTGGTTGGAAAGAGTTGAGATTATTGAAAGGTATTGGTGGTAGGTGAGAGAGGTAATGTTAATGATACAGAAGAAATGGGACTCAAAAACGCAAAAGATTGACAGGTATTGGTGGTAGGTGAGAGAGGTGATGTTAATGATACAGAAGAAAAGGGACTCAAAAACGCAAAAGTTGACGATGTCAATGTTCGTCTTTTGAATGGTATTAATTTAAATTGTTGATATGTTAATAATGATGCTACATATGATAAAGATAAAAAACTTGATATTGATTATATTAGTTAGTAAAAAAATACTTTACTATAGATATAATTAGGAAAACAATTAAAGTTTCTAAATTGGTATAAATAGTTTATATAAAATATTGTTTGTCAACATGTCTTCTCTGTGTCGAGTATTTACAATCAAATGCAAATTTTTTAAAAGCACAAACATAATAAAATAAGCAAGTCGAAACATGCAGAATTTGGAACGCACAAAACTTGAACTCAACAAAACACTCAAAAACAAGGAAAATACAAATGTGTAATCAAAAGTTGTGCAAATTTAAAAGCAAGTGATTGTAAACAACAAGAAGATAACACTGAGAAAATATGCTTCTTAATAACTAGCTGAAAAATTAACATGCTTTAGATTGACTATAATCAAATAAAAGGGCTTCTTGGATCTAAATTCCAAACTAAAACTATAAAAAAACATGGGATGCTGATTTTTCCTATACTATGTTTAATGTAAAATAAAACTCGTTGTTATCACAAAAGTAAATATAATATGCTTAATTGCTTCAGTATCTCACGAAGTAGCAACTAACATATTCACAGTGCAAAATAAATCAATAAATTTAACTTGTTGCAAATCAACCCTAAAAATGGCAAAAAGGGGAGAGCAAAAGATCAAAAACACGCGTTGGCAAAAAAACTCAAAACGATGCCAAGGGTAAGCAAAAATTACAGCGGATCGGTCTTCGATATAGTTGCTTAGTATTGAACAGACTTACGCATGGTTCCTATAAAGTAAAAATTGTGTATTAATGTAATGAAGATGAAAATTAAGAACATTGACTCTATCTACAAAGAAATTGACAGTTCTATCTACATACATAAATAGCAAACAGTTGCTCTCTCTAATAGAGTGCATTAGAAGCTTACTACTCTAACGACTAGAATATAATAAATAAATAAACATTCAAATTGATGGCCAAAATTTCGAAACTGCGACAATGATTTTGCAGGAACTTTGAGTAATTTGAATACAAAAAGAATCACATTTATTGCATATGTACAAACATTTAATGTCACAGAACAACACAGTGACAGACACAGTGATGAAAAACAATTGTCGCTCAACAGTTGATAATGATAATAAAGACCGAACGTGGAATGCCAATGTTCGTATATCTAAAGACGTTGTAACAAAAATAAGTAAAAAGTTACCTCCTAAAATAGTCTTGTATGAGGAATGTAGCGTAGAATTTTCCAACGGTGATCTCGTTGGGGTCACCAGGGGGTGGGACCACCTGGTCGAGAACCTTATTGGATGTGCGTTTCCACACCTTTTTGATGATGGCTCTCAGCTCCGTGTTGCAATCGTCAATGATGCCTATTAAAATATTATAAAAAATGTTATACAATTTATTTATTCAATCAATCAATCAATAATTTATTGCAAGAACATAGTATTACATAAGTAGATAAACATTTAAAAGAAGCGTGTCTTATGTTCTACCAAACAGAAGGCATGCAATATTTACAATATTTATTTACAAGTTCAATTAGAGACTAACAGTGTATACACTACCACCAAAATATCACAGAAAATTAAATGTCAAAATATTACTATTCGTTTTAATTGAGCAAACGGTGGGTGGTTGAGTGGGTGGTTGGTTTGTAGCACACTGGTTTTTTTTTCTTATCAAAGAGAGGGTTAAAAAAAACACAGAAATTTTGCTCACATTCAGGGATACCAAAACAAGTTAAATAAAGGCGAAAGCATTTAGATAAACGAAAGTAAAACTACTAGGTACAGTGAAGCTTATAAAATTTTTAGATCCATCTCACATAATGATTAGATACTCAGTAGAGTATCCAAGATAATTCTAATAATTCTAAGAAGCAACAAAGTACAAAAAACCAGTTAGATGACGCTTAGTGTACTTATACACTCGTCGCTAAGTTTCCAAATTGCAAAATTTCCATATGGAGAAATTTCCACTTCCAAAAAGAAAGTTTCCTTTGTTCCTTGTGAAATTTTCTTAAAAAAGAAATTTTCCAGCTTTGTGACTCTTAGATAATTACCGACAGTCTTGATCCCCAGCTGTGTCCTCACCACCGCAAATAAAGTTGCATTAAAGTTGACCGTCCCGTCCGAGTTGAGGGGCATGTTCATCGAAACGAGACGCTTGCAGGCCGTCCGGTGAGGACATAGCTTACCGAAGCCTGGGGGAAAAAATTGTAGTCAGACCAAGCTAATAATGCATTTGAAAGTGAAAGTGTGGGACTGACACAATAAAAGTGACAATTGTATAATACGGGGTGTAATGGAGTTTTGAATGGTTCACGGTTAGTTTCACTAGACTTATATTGACCGGGATATAGACCGTGATTACCTTTTGTATCCCGGTCTATATCCGGGTCAATATAAGTCTACGGGGTGTAATGTTTTAGGTGATACAAGAAATACATACGCCACTGTACTCATTACTCGGAGCAACTTTTGTTATGAGAGCAACCCTGAAATCGTAAAAGATCAGGTAATCCATACTAAAATTTACCAGGATTTTACCAATTATTTTTTTGTGATTTCAGTTACTACTGTTATAGTAAAAGTTAATTATAGCAAGGTACAATTACGACATATATCTTGTATATTTAGACCAAGAAAAGTAAGTAAAACATTTGATTGATTGATTAAAAGTCTGCAACGATTTTGATATCATACGCAGTGCAAGTGTTATTTATACATCATAATTTCAAAGAAGTTTGACGTTTAAAATAACACTTACACTGCGTGTGCTGTCAAAATCGTTGCAGACTTATCTTGGTCTAACTCTATTACCTAACTTATTACACATACTATATACTTATACATATCAAAGTCAGCAACATCCGATTGTTTTCCTGACATGTATGCAAGTATGTAACTTAGTAATAAACCAGTTCTGAAGCAGGCCGGTCGTATCATTCGCTCCCGAATACCACATTGGCTGGCATTGAAAGCTGTATATTCCACCATAGAGTATCTTATACTAGAGCGGTACTGTCATAGTAGATTTAATAACCACAGTCAATTCACTGCCATCTATCGACACACTTTAAAACTAAAAATGAAGATTTATAAAAATACGATAAAATGTATTTAAATATGGATAAATGATTTTTTTTTATTTGCATTAATTATTTTTATGATTTTGACCCATGTTCTTTCACTTATGCGTTAAAATTGTTAAATAACAAACGAAACCGTCAACGCCATCTATACGACAGTAGGCCAAAGCTAGTAGCGCCCTCTGAACGAGAATCAAATTTTCTTGATTTTCGAGGCACGTTTTTTCCTTAGACTGTATCTATCTATTACGGAGTTATATCTATCTATGATTCCACTGAAGCTTGCAATAAAGAATATTCTATCTCTATATCTATCCACAGGTAAAAAAATGGATATTGCTCACCTTGTTTCTATATGACTCAATTGTATTTTTTTTGTTAGGAAAATAAAAATGTGTTTTTTTATACCTAGAGGTGGATTTATTTTTCTGAGTAACTGGACGACGTCCAAATGCTTGATCCTCCCCTTCGCATCTGGGTCGTATTCGCTCCATAATCTGAAATTTTAAGTTATGGTTCAAGCCAATAGGCAAACAAACAAACAAAAAAAAATTTGAAAATTGACAATTTTTTATTAATGGTATCAGTCCATCAGGTTTGTTTTGAGGATCAAATGCCTGTATGGAACCCATTGCCTTAAAGCAATACAAAAGTCACAAATGATGATCAAAGTCTGGCACCTGCACTTTACTGACGAAACGCTCCTAACATAATAGCACTGCATTGTGACGTCACCATGTAACGTCGCTATTGCTTAGAAGCCGTTTCGATGTATGGAAAACAAGGAAATTTCAATTTTGTCGGTGAAATATTGCGTTTATGTGTATTGTTGCCATACAATTTTTTTTAATAAAATGTAAGGAATCGAATGGTACCATTTTTTTTTTCGATTAGAAATTTAAAAAAAAATTTGAAACGTCTTGTATTTTTTTATTATTACCTAACAAACTCATCTAGATGATGTGGTCCCAGGATCGACCAGTCTCTGGTCAAATAGTCAAAGTTGTCCATAATAACGGCTACGAACAAGTTGATGATCTGAAACAAACGTCTTTGTTTTATAAAAAAAACCGGCCAAGTGCGAGTCGGACTCGCGCACCGAGGGTCCGTACTTTTTAGTATTTATTGTTATAGCGGCAACAGAAATACATCATCTGTGAAAATTTCAACTGTCTAGCTATCACGGTTCATGAGATACAGCCTGGTGACAGACAGACAGACGGACAGACGGACAGCGGAGTCTTAGTAATAGGGTCCCGTTTTTACACTCTGGGTACGGAACCCTAAAAAACTATATATGTTATACATTCTGCAAAAATATTGCTGTTTCCAAAACCATTGTATTCTGAACCCATTGTGTTCAAGAATATGAATAATAATGTTATTACTATATGATTACATTACTTACTATGTTATATTACAACTAAAAGCGTAGGTAGTAGTTTTGGTTGATTTGGCTCAACGAAAATCGCGTTTGTATCGTAATACGATATCGACGAACGCACATAACTAGGTATATTTTATCATAGTGAATTTAGTTTGTTGTATAATCACGCACCGTGATTGTTGAGCCATTTAGGGATCTAGCTAAAAAAGGCATTCCATAACGTGAGTGTTGAACACCCAATTTAGCTAGGTCCTTACTCGTAAATGGCTCTTGTTTACCAATTTAGGGTCACGGAGTGTGACCTTACTCGTCGCATTTTTGCTGCTGATTTCGTCTAATGTTTTAGTAATTTAAAGTGTTTTAGTCTTATTTGGAATCTACATAGATACATACCTACTGTGAAATTTAGTGTCATTGAAGTACAAAACCAAAAATACAAGTGGTTAAATTTACACATTAACGCGATGACGCGACGCAACGCAACGGAACGCACCAGCCGGGCAAGCACATGATTGGCGCGAGAGACTACCCGTCCCCCTTCAATTCATACAGTTAGTAAAAGACGGGTAGTCTATCTCGCGGCGAGATACTGTCGCGTCAATCATGTGCTAGGCCTACAGTAGCGCCTGGCCCTAAAAAAGTTTATACGCAAAAATGTCTCACCAAGAAGGTGCAGAGGAGTGAAAAGGATATGAAGTAAGGAAAAGCGAGCCAGTTCCCGCAGCCGGTTCCGTCCGGGTCTATCTTTGACAAGTCCTCCCCATTCGGGTTGTAGCACCCGGCCGGTTCGCCCGGACGCTCCTTGTTATTCCGGGATAACGCCATCATGATTTCCTGCCATGCTTCACCTGAAAAAGAATAATGTTTATTCTTCAATTTAACCATATGACTTGCAATGTGCTTAAGAATGTCAAAACTGCCACCAGCGGCGGTAGCACGGTCGCATTTTTATCGCTTGACACCATGCCTGTCACGTTCTAATAAGTACGTAAGTGCGAAAGTGACGGGCATAGTGACAGGCAATAAAAATGGAACCATGCTGCGCCCGCTGGTCTAAGTTCCATAGCTCCCAGTAGATACTGGCGCAAAATTTGGTGGGCTCAGGACTACTTGTTGACCTATCCACAATGCCATGTCGTCAGCGTACAATTCGTAAATTGTCACCTTCGTAAGTCCACCACATTCTTATATTGTCAATTTATTATACAATAGAATATAATTATTTTTATTCGTAAGCACAAACGAGACAAATTACATAATATAAAAAAAACATGGAAATATTAAAGTGCTACGAAATGGCCTTATCTCAGCATGAGCTGGTGGCTTCCAGCGCTGATCTTCCAATGAGACCATATCTTGTCCATATTAGTCTAAATCTGAATTTATCATAGTTTCTGCATTGTAGATTCTGAGCATGACTCGGTAACAAGATGAAACGTGTATCCAGTGTGTGAAAAGTGAATTTTCTTACCTGTTGCAGACCTGAACAGTGCCATCAATGCAGAACCAAATGATTGGAAATTATTGTGTTCAGTTATGGTTTCACCGTCTACATCTATCTTTCCAAATAGCTGAAATAGAAATAATGTTTATTCATATAATTAAAACAATAAAATGCATTTTTTTGAGAAAAAACGTTTTTATGTAAGATTTTATCGCCAGTTTTTGGCGTTTCGTTACCTGATTGCCTTAAGTACGTTTTAATAACAGATTTTTCACAATCGACTAAGAAATAAGATAATTTTCTTTTTTTTTTCCGAAGGTATTAATTGTAAAAGATATATTCCTATTGTTCATAACTCATTATTTATGAAAAAGCGATACTCTTCATTGCTCTATAAATATAACAGTTGATTGTGAAAAACAAGCAATGTTTTGACGTGTTATATATTTTTTATTGATATCTTGATTGATGTGAGTGGCGGCGTTAATTAGGGTTCCGTACCTCAAAAGGAAAAAACGGAACCCTTATAGGATCACTCGTGCGTCTGTATGTCTGTCTGTCTGTCCGTCTGTCACAGCCTATTTTCTCCGAAACTACTGGACCTATTAAGTTGAAATTTGGTATACATATGTAAGTTTGTGACCCAAAGACGGATATGTAACGTAACAAATGAATTTTAAACACGGGGGCCACTTTTGGGGGGTAAATGTTAAAATTAAAAATAAAGTTTTTCAAACTATATCGTGTTACATATCAAATGAAAGAGCTCATTGTGAGAATCTCAAATATATTTTTTTAATAATTTTATGACAAATAGTTATGAAGTTATTCAAGAAAATAGGCAATAAATGACCATTCCCCCCCTTTATCTCCGAAACTACTGGGTCTAAAATTTTGAAAAAATACACAAAATAGATCTTTACCTATACATTACAGGAAAACCTATTAGAAATGGGTCGGATTTAAATACTTAGTTTTTGATCCGGCCCCTACGGGTTTTTTAAAGACATTTCACTCACGTTTCACATAAAAAATACATTGTTTAAATTATGTCATGTACGGAACCCTTGGAACTCGAGTCCGACTCGCACTTGGCCGGGTTTTTTTTGTTTATTATCAGTCGGCGGCAGTCGGCAGTTATCAATAACATCTTAACTAAACATAGTTAAGACGTTATTGATAAACATCTGTCAAATCTAACGAACCGTTGATAATCGTTGGCCCCAGTTATTATGACATTGCTGTTTGTTAGAAAGAGACAACATTTTAAAAAGGTTTGTAAGAGGAGTTAAATACCAACCTGCATTCCCACGACAGCATAAATAAAGAACAGTAGCACAATTAGCAGGAACACATAAGGCAGTGCTTGGAAAGACTTGATGAAGGTCCACAGAAGCGTACGGATCCTCTCCCCTCTAGAGAGTAGTTTTATCAGTCTCATGGCTCGGAACAATCGGAAGAATGCCACGTACTTAAGCACAGAACCTTTGCTTTTGTCGGGTGTCATCTGAAAAAAAAAACCGATAGTTGTTTCAGAGCGGTCTCCAGCTTTACCTGTGCAGTTAAACTGTACAGGTTAAACTGAGCAGGCGTATCCTAGTGTGTCTGGCCAGCTTTAGGTATTTTTATATTTTATTTATTTATCAGAGTTTTGACTTTTCGATCCTACCTCTATCTTTAAATCTCTGGTCATTATCCATTATATTATTCGTTAGAATTTATTAAATATCTCGGACTTCATGATTAAAACGAAATTAATCCAAATTATATGCTACAAAAGAAATATGGCGTAATATAAGTGTTTTACAAATAAAATTAAATAATTTTAACTTTTTCAGCTAAATTTATTGAATCAAAATTTTGATAATTGGCAATAGCACAGAATAAATAATAGTACTCCCGTACAGAGACTTCCTACAAAACCGAAGTTTGACAGCGGTTCAGGGTCGAATAATGTTATCCCTTTCGGCTATTTAGGGTTGTCAAAATTCAAGTAATTATCTTATCTGTGATCGTGCACGCAAAGGAACGTCAAGTTGTGCCAACCCTAATAATTGCTCGGAGCAATGCTGACCCGAACGGAGCCGAGTTTGCCCGAAGCGAGTAGCTTTGCTGAGTACCGTCAAAAGGGTTGCGAGAACACATGGTTCTTCATCTTTAGAGAGATATTGTACTCACTGTGGGATCCATTTCATTGACCTGCGTCACGACAATGTCAATAATACTGCCAACGACAATAATGAAGTCAAATGTGTTCCATGCGTCACCAAAATAGTTCTAGAAAAAAAAACGCAGTTTTAAATAAGTTAACACCTTAGTGGTAAATATTTTTTTTGCAAAAATTTCATTTCCGGTACAAGCTTTTATCGCTGACTGTACTTTTATTTTCTCTCCACATGCAACTAATACTCATCAAGACAATTCGAACAACTCCAAACACAATTAGTTTGCGTTGTTTTATCACATGGGAATTACATGGCCACCTACGGTCTCCATCGTCAGAACAACTCCACGTCATCATAATATTGCATTGTCATCCGATTTACATATGTATGCAAAATTTCAGCCCAATCGGAAATCGGGAAGTGGGTTTTTAGCTTCCAAGGTTTGATCCACACTAAATATATAAACAACATACATACATACTCTTAAAATTTCTATGATAAGTCTTAGAAAAAACCGGTCAAGTGAGAGTCAGACTCGCGCACGAAGGGTTCCGTACCATTACGCAAAAAAAAACACGTTTGTTGTATGGGAACCCCACTTAAATATTCATTTTATTCTGTTTTTAGTATTTGTTGTTATAGCCGCAACATAAATACATCATCTGTGAAAATTTCAACTGTCTAGCTATTACGGTTCATGAGATACAGCCTGGTGACAGACGGACGGACGGACAGCGGAGTCTTACTAATAAAACGGGAACCCTGTTTTTACCTTTAGGGTACGGCACCCTAAAAATCACCCAAATCGTTAACTTTCGTAATGTCCACAGACAAGACCGCGAACCTGAACGCTTTTGACACATTTATACCTAGTCATTTTGCTACGAGGCTATTTTGATAGGCTGCACTCAAAAATTCTTAGACCGTCTTAGCATTAAGGCGGGATTCCACCAGTGTACGGCACTGTGGGGCACACAAGCATATTCAGTACAAAAATGCTTGTGCCTTACAGTGCCGCAATTTTTTATAAAAATACTAGCTTTTGCCCGCGACTTCGTCTGCGTGGAATTGACTGAACTGAACACAATATACATGAGAATAACAGCGCCCTCTTGACAATGATCATATTATTATATTTCTGGTCGGGCTTTAATTATAAAGCATTATATAAAATTATCTATCGACTTACTTTAAATTTAAAAGCAGCCAGCTTGAAGACAAACTCCAACGTGAACACAGTCGTTAAAATCATGTTTAAATAATCGAGGAGCTGAAAAAAAATGAATTAAGGTTAATCTAAATCACAATTTATTACCAGAATTGCCCATTCACAAACACTATTAAATTTTCCAAACGCTTGAAATTGAAATATTTATCGACAGTAATGTTTATTAAATAAGGCCCATACGACCTAGCCACAAATGACAAAAATGCTGAAATAATGTATGGAAATTATCACGTGGCTTTTCGTTGCATCTCATCCCAATATTTTTTTCTTTTCGATCGGCGCTTATCGATGTAAGTTTATTATCTTGGCTAGGTTCTAGATCAGAAACACAATAGTAGATTGACAACAAGGGCATAAAGCGATCCATTTTTATCCGAGGCAATTTATTGGTCAGAGCGCAGCGAGAACCAATATAGTCGAGGATAAAAATGGACATTTATGCCTGAGTTATACACTCTTCTTTTCACTTCAATTGTGAGTAAAATATACAAAAATATTCAATGTTGTAGGTTATTCTACCGTATTTATTCAAAACTAAAGAAAATTGTACTCGGGCCGGTCGGGGGCGTGCCGGCAGGGCTGGCAGTTTGTATGGCAGATTTTGGACTTTATTGCTAAGTCAATAAGGGTCGTAATAGATGATTTTACCTTATGCTCTAGAACATAATAAGCAACTTTATGTCGTCTACGCACGACTTAAAGTCGAACTTTACGAGCATGATAAGTGAAAAGTATATGTGGTATTTCCTATAAAAAGGGACCTTATTGTCGAGGGCGCTTACTTCATTACAAACGATGCTCCGATATAAATACAATGCCGCGCGACGCTGTGCGGCGTAAGCGTCATCGACAATAAGGTCCCTTTTCATAGAAAATGCTCCATATTTCGTATTGTATTATTTACCGTTTGATACCAAGGTTTAGCGTCATGGAACTTCATCATAAGGGCCAGTGTGTTGATCACGATGAATGTGAATATGAAGTACTCAAACGGCTCTGACGTCACAAACCACCACGTCTTGTACTGTATACGATGCTTTGGAATGTATCTGCACAAAGAAATAAGACAACGGACCATGAGGTCGATTTTAATATAACTGAATATAACAATTTATGGTTTTGAACTGGTTTTAATACGACTTTGACCACGCGGCTTATAGGGTATTTGACTGTATTCAAAATAAATTATTTTACACCATGCAAGAAATAAAGCAACAGAAGATTAATAGAGAAACGTAGCCAGCAGTTAGTTTTAGACACAATTTATATCTTAAAAACAGTATAAAACTATAAAGAGTACATAATTTGATCGTGACGTCACATGCTAGTGTTTCATATAAATTCCATAGTATAAAATCGTGGCGATTTAAAACACTCCCTTCGGTCGTGTTTCAATTTATCACCACTCGTTGCGATTTTCTTACTTTTGGGACTTGTTGTTTCGCAATTGTATCTTGTATTGCACTATTTATGCGATAAAACCCGCATTACGTTTTCGTTTACAACTTAAAAGAAATAAAATTATATAAATATGTTTTACCTCCGACTCGGCTTTGCTTTTAACGCAAATTCCAAACAGTTTCTTTGATTCTTTTCCAATTGAGAATCCTTAAACTCTTGCTCTCCTTCTTTCTGGAACGTCACTATGACAAAACCAACGAAGATGTTCACCTGGAATTAAAATGATCTTATTAACTGAAATAAATGTCATATACAAAGGAAAAAATGACCAGTGTCCAGAGCTGGAATCGAACCAGCGTCCCCCGTTTACCGGACAGGTGATCTTATTGTTCTTTTCGTCATCACGTCAATCTTGTTCGTCTCTGCTAGTTCATTTATATTAAACTTACATATTCCAAAATCCACTTTGTACCTTTTGTACATAATGCCTAAAGCCTGAGTAAAGCCTCATTCTCACGAGCGCTATTTCAACGCGCGTTAAAAAAGCGTTTGAATGACACAAATGGAAACATGTGTACTTATTCACACGACGGCGGTAGCGCTTTTTATCAAGCGCTGTTGGAGTTTCAACTTTAAGCCTTGGTTTTTAAATCGAATTTAGCGTGCGGGCAGATTCAAACGCTTTTCTAACGCGCGTTGAAAAAGCGCTCGTGAGAATGAGGCCTCACTTCCTTTTAAAGTAGAAATCTTAAAATAACTCACCATGAAGAAAGCGATGACAATTATGTAGCTAATGTAGAAGAACGCAACCAGCGGTCTCGAATTCTCTATGGGTCCCTCGTCCTCTTTATGTGAGTCCATTGACACTGACAGTAAACTGGAATAATCGTGTAAGCGTATCAGGGTTAACCTCAAAATGTCCCTCGTGAGCATGGGACTCTTAGATAAAAATAACTTACAAGGACACTTTTAGAATTGTTTTTCGGTCAACTTTGAAAATAATTGATGTCATTATCAAATGGAACTTCTTACAAGATTAATCAAATATTACATTCACCAAGAATATAAATGGGCCTAGAAAAGAACCCTGCGGCACTCCGATTTTTACTAGAACACTGGGTTTTATTAATAAACGATTGCTCATGTTCTATAGCGAAAATATGGGGACGTACCGGATACTGCCTTAAGTATCAGGTATGTAGACCAGAGTATTTTCATATCAAAATAAGATTTCTATCATCATATGGTACCTAGTCGGATGCTTTTGAAAGGTCGAATACGTAATTATTTTTTTCTTACCCTGGCCATCCTTCAAATGTAGATACGGTGAATAGAGTCAGCATCCCGTTCAGGACATCATCAAAGTTCCACTTATTCTCCTTCCATATTCGTTCCATCCTCTGAGGCTCGTTATTTTTATATATAATATATGTGCCCCTAAAATTTTTAGTAAATTATGTATTATCTATCCTTTTGAAAGACGTCAACTGAAAGTTCTTCCTTCTTTTGACAAGATAAAATAATTACAATCATCAATTTATCATATTTGCTCACTTCATTTTATATTTCCTCGACTGTTTGATACGTAAGATAATATTTATTAAGTGAATATAATGTGCGAGTTATAACAAGATAACAAAAATCAAGCATTTTATAATTCTTTTTTTATATATATATAGATAGAATTCTATAACATTTATGTTACAGATAAATATTTGATACATGCAGGAATTTACATTCAGTTAGCTCATTTTACTTTAAAACATTACATTTAAATTGTAATGTGTAAGTTGTAATTTTATAATTTATGTTTTTATCTTTTGATGATGACGGTTAATACAATTAATAATTAGGGATAAAGCATTTTATTAAAGTTCTACAACTAAAATAAACTATTGTGATATTGATTGATCGATTAAGCAGAAATATGATCATTGTCAAGTTTAATGATTTTTAAAATATACGTTTACGTTACAGTTCTTGTAGTTGTATTTAAATGTCATTATATATGTATATTTATGTCATGTGTATAAATATCATCATTATCATCAACCTCAACTACTTGCTCAAAATTATATCATTTACTTGTTGAGAGTAATAATGAAGTCATATAAATTTTAAATTTAAATGCATCAATACTTACTGGCATTCGGTTTCTGTCAATTTTGTGGTATCGGTACAAAAGAAGAATTTTCCCTGAAATAATACAATAAAATAAAATAAGTTTGAAATATATTGGCACATAAAATATGCACATGCTTTAATAAAAAATACAAAAATTTAATACAAAGAAATTCAAACAGTTCCACATGTAAATATACTCATATCGTTAAAATGTCTTTATTTTATGAAATTTGCTATATACACAAGTAAAACTAAAAACTTAAATAAATAAAATACTTCAAATTAAACATTATTTTTAAATTACTTTTTAATAGGTATCGCTTTAGCTTCCCATAAAAACAGTTCCCTTTTCATTAATTACTTCTTTTAAATTGATTATAATTCGATTTAAGTATGTATTTCTTTGTATTTCATCTTTGTCTTTAATCAAAAAGTAATTCGTAATCATTCACATGATCTCGTTTCTATAAACCAAACAGTAACAACACGTACTACATTTTTTTAATCCATAGGCATTTTACTACCGGGTTAAGAGAATTCCGCAAAAAGGTGTACTATGTCGACTACGTGACGCATACTGCAGAAATCTGTATTATACAGTAGAATACGCTTATTATGACATCGAAGGGACGTGACAAACACGTCATACTAAGCGGATGTCATATAAAGCATAGTTGATTAACTTCTTATATCTGTTATTTTTTCCAAATGAATCTCAAATTTCTTTGTGACAGATGAGTTCTATAAACCTTGTACCAATTTTATTATCAACTTGAAGGATCAAAACTAAAACAAAACAACTAACACGCCACGCGCGCACCAAACGTCCTCCCAGGGAAAGACGTGGGGAGGGCCACGAAAAACAGCGAACGTGTCAGTATAACCGATCATAATTACATGAAAATAGGATTTATAGGTCATAGTAAGCGATTTGTCACTATAAGCAAAGTCATTTTATCCGACTTTGTCACAAAGAAAACCAAACTTCGCATAGTAATTACGTCATAGTAAGCGGTTGGTATAAGCGGAGTCATAATAAACGGATTCCACTGTATACCGTTACTGTATCGCTGAACTTATAGTTTTCAAGTATTATCAAATCATTCCAAATATCGGCTCCTCAGCTTTATCAGAAATGTTAACGTTACGTACCCGACACTTTTGGAATGCCCTGGCAGCTGAAAGGTCACTGCCGTGTGTTATCATAATTATTATATACCTAACCAAGTATTAAAATGCCTACGGAATTTATAGAGCAAGGACATAAAGATCTTTTTGTTAAAATATTAAAGATAAAAGTTACCTTAAACAACTGAATTCCTACAACGGCAAACATAAATTGTAATATGTGATTTATTAAAAAAATATTTCCAATAGATCTAATGGAAGCTATGACACATTTTACTACGTACTACATAGACATAATGCAATACAAGATGCATTTAACAAAAAAGTGCAACAATCAACATACAAAACAAAAACGGGCCACATTCGACAATAAAAATTCAAGAAATTGACACATTGAAAGAGTATAGTTTGAGTAGATATTAGTACATTCAACATAAAATTTACCAAAATCACAGGGTTTTTAATAACATTGTCAGCGTGTGTTCCAATGTGTAGTCGTGGTGTTGACATTTGGATAAAAAATCAAAAACAGATTAATTCAAAAATATTTCAAAATGTTACATACACGGCTCACGTTAGTCCTTGGTTTCGAAAAAAACATTCGTTTAATTTTTTTTTATTTAACTTGCCAGCGTCCTGATCTGACTTGTAAGCTTTAAAAAGACCAAAAACACTTAGTTAAACCAAGTACCTTTCTCCTAGTAAATGAGCGTAAATGTCAAGGTAGGGCGGTTTGGGCAAAAAAAAAACACAAAAGCTCGTTTTGAGTCCAAAAAAATCTTAAATTCCAATCAAAATACACGCAACACCTTTGGGCTGATTGAAAAAATGAAAAGAATATGGCATGCTATTTATGTTAGCGAATTTTTTGGACTCACACGCGAAGCAAAAAGAAATGTTAGTATTCTAATTTCCAAAATGGCACGATTAAAGCCTCACACATAAAAAAACGAAATCAGGTGATTGTGTGTAAAAAAAAAAACATATTTTTGAGGGGCAGTAAATTAATTACGTAAATAAATTTTATTAGTGTCTGTAGGGACCCAAAGGTGTCGTAAAAATGTTGCGATTGTTTTTTTTTTATATTTTTGTGAATACGTTTACCATTTTACCCTACCTTGAACATTTGCACACCCATGACGGCAAACATGAACTGTAGAAGATTTGTCACCAACAAAATGTTGCCGATGGTTTTTATGGCAACGATCACGCATTGAACTACGTGCTAGAAATTTAAACAAATATAAAAATATATCGTGTCGGAAATTTTTCTCAAAAATTTTGAAACGTAAAAATTGTGTAGGGCCAAGGGATTAAGTCAACTGTTACTAAAAATCATATCAGAAATAACAAATCAGATTTCCACAAAATTATAAAGTCAATAACATAAGTCCGATATAAAATTCCATCTATAAAGTGCATTAGGATTAAGTACTTGGAAAACGAGGTAATTTTGAAAAATCACATATCTAATAAATTCAGAAGCTTTTCATACTTTGGCCAACACTCACACTACCGCAACGCTTACCAAGAACTTTTCGCTTACAGTTACTACATTAGAATGTGCTTCCAGTTTAGTACATAATAGTTAATATTGTCTTCGGTTACCGCGATAGTTACTCATGAAATAAAACTATGAAATCGGATTATATCGCGTATATTGAATTTATAATACACCCCGACGTTTCGAACCCTTTACAACGTTCGTGGTTAACGGGTGACAGGAAAAACTAGAATGTGCAATAGTTGTAACGTATAGCCTTATGAACCGTATTTGCATGTATAAGCAGCCTTAAAGTTTATAATTTATTATGGTTCATTATTGGTTCGCCAGACAAAGAATGAAGGACTTTGGAACAGGCTATCTGGAACCAAAGGAATTCAAAACGCTACCCATAAGGTCCATCATCTGGCATATAGAGATGGTGGGGAAAGCTCTTGAGTAGCGGACGGATCTTTCCTAGGGGGTAACTGCACAAAAGATCCCTATGGGTCGAAGTGTATCCGTAAGGGCCCCCGAAATTATAAGATAAGATAAGATGGTTCATTATTTTTGTATGTGCACAACATTGTAGTTTTCCCTCATTCACCCGTTGACCACGAACACTGTAAAGGGTTCGAAACTTCGGGATGTATTATACATTCAATATACGCGATATAATTTTATTTCATAGATAATTGTTATTTTCAAAATTACCTCGTTTTCTAATTTACCCCAATACACTTTATATAAAATCCCTTTGTCCTGATTTAAATAAAAATCATACAGTTATATACTATACATTTTCTAGTGAAGGTACTTCAAAGGTACTTCAAAATATAATGATTTAGCATATTTTTTATTAACAGATTCTTTAACTTGAATTGACAGTGTCATCTTTCTGCCACCTTTTTCAACACGGGTAGCTGTTGACTAAACGATGATGAGAAAAACCATCAACCGGGGTGAATAGGGATGGCTGGGGTGAATAGGGACGAAAGTTAAAATGTGATTTAGAGAGAATTTCTTAAAAAATACCCACACAAATTGTATTATTCGATTGAAAATAATCGTAGGTTTTGTATGATACAATTTGTGTGGGTATTTTTTAAGAAATTGTTAGGTAAATCACCTTTTAAGTTTTGTGCCTCTTAACCCCTGCCATCCCTATTCACCCCAGTTGACGGTATAGAAAAATACAGATTTAAAAAACATGATTAGGTAGTGATAAAAAACGAATGTAACCATAAAAAAAGTATAATTGTAATTACTTAATTTTAAAATAACGCTTTTTTTATACCACATCGGTGACAAACAAGCATACGGCCCGCCCGATGGTACGCAGTCACCGTTAATAATAATAATATAACATAGTATATATAGGCTTTATAATGAAATGACCTACAGTTTCCAAAATTGCGAAATTTCCACTTAAAATTTCAGAAACTCATATATTTGTAAAGTTATCAAAATTTTCCATTTCTAAACTGTATTTCTTAGGGTTCCGCACCCAAAGGGTAAAAACGGAACCCTATTTCTAAGACCTCTCTGTCCGTCTGTATGTATGTCTGTCACCAGGCTGTATCTCATGAACCGTGATAGCTAGACAGTTGAAATTTTCACAGATGATGGATTTCTGTTGCCGCTATAACAACAAATACTAAAAAGTACGAAACCTGCGGTGGGTGAGTCCGACTCGCACTTGTCTGGTTTTTTTGTTTCTTTTTTGTACCACCCTAATCCGTAGGATTGTCTAAATAATAACTAATAGAAAATACTGACCTTTAAGCCCTTGGCTCTGTTGATAGCTCTCAGTGGCCTTAACACCCTGAATACTCTTAAAATCTTTATAAAACCGAATTGAGATCTGTAACAATAAAAAAAAAATCAATTTAATACCTAATTAACAATTATTAATTAAACTTTTTTTTTAGGTTATATGACAATTTTATTAATTAATTAATTTACAACACAATACAACAAAGAAATACCATCAATAAAAATACTTATTACTTAAAAATAACCAAAATAAACTTAACTAATACTAAACCTAAACTAACCCATAAAAACTAGTCGAACAACCCACCCCACATCGCTCATTAATTGTAACTTAATTATTGTAGTATACAATCAAGAAAATTATGAGCATACCCCCGTTTGACAACTGAGTTATTATTATTTCTTAAGTAATTCAACGGGTTTGACGGGTACAATTTAGTTTGACGTTTAAAAAGTGCGAGGAGTGTTACCGAACATTCTCCTCACGTGTGAAAGTCGACACCGACTGGTGAAATTCACCCTGTGCAAAATTGCAGGCAGTAACAGCCAGAGGAAAAAAAAAGTGTGTGCGTGTAATCTTTACGCGCGATTGAAGTAAAACTTCTTTGACGTTTATCGCTATGTTGGCACTTTGACGTGTGTCCTATTGTGCGTGTGTCGCTACTGAGCGTTACTTCCGTCAGAAAAAAAGATCTGAGTTACGCTCTAGTCGCGACTAAAGAAGTTTTACTTCAAAAAAGTGAAACTGAGGTATAGGTATAGTCGATGTTGAAAAAAGTATGACGTAAGACGTACTATCTTACGTAGTAAGGTACATTTTCAACACTTAAATCGTTTAATTAATAAAATCAACTGAATTATTATTCAATGTAACTTTTTTTTTGTTTGGAATGACTGTCGAAGAGTCAATGTCAAATATTTGCAGTTGCAATAAGAATAAATCAAAGAGGTTTCATAAAGGTATAATGATTTAATGAAAGAACTAGCACTCTTTATTAATAATGTTTACTTTAAGGAGGAGTCACATTTGTTATTATGATTTACACTATTTCACACATTGCTTGCTATCCATATAATCCATATCGATAACACTTGAGTCGAAATTTCATAAACTGGTACGTTTTCGCCCGCGAAGCCCTCGGGCTATGAAGAAGAATTAGCAAAAAATTGTAGAGAAAACTTACCCAACAATACTATTAAGGATACTAAGGACACAACAACCAGTAGATCAAGAAGGTTAACTTACCCAACAATGGAAACTAATGACACAACAACCACCAGTAGATCTAGGAGGTTAAAGGCGGATCTGCAGAAAGCGTCCTTATGGAACAGGAACCCGTAGGTGATCAGCTTCAGGCAAAGTTCCAAGGTGAATACGGCCGTGAAGAAATAGTCCACCTTCTTTAAAGCCTGAAAAGTAATAAACGTAAGTCAGTTTAGTAGTAGCATTGTCAAGCTCCATGCATTGAATGAATGAATGAATTAATTAATTAATTTTTATTTGTAATAAACAAGCGCGTAAAGTGAGTTTAACATAGGTTTTTAAGAACTTTTTAACATATGCTAAGAAATATTTAAAAAAAACGAACATATTATAGTCCGACAAGAAATTGATCATTGGCAAGTCCGGTTTTTACTCTAAAGTTACCTTATCAAGTTATTAAAGATAGAGAAATATAATTCTAATTGTTACCAAATCATAGCAGTTCTACAGGTAAAATGCACCTATGTGTGGTGACCTGGAATGAATATGGAAGCGGAAAGAAAATCCAAGGAAAAGGTGATTAGACCGTGTGAGAAATGATATAAAAAGAAAGCAGGTGAATGATGATTGATAAGTTGATGAACGACAGAGAGGTATGGAAGAAAATAACATGCTGGGATGCCAAGTGATGAGACAGGGGCAAGGGAATGATGATATCACCCTACGGGTACCTAAAGCGAAGGAACTCACTTCTGCGGTGGGTCTATTTTCTAGTTTTGGCACTGGTTCTTCCAAAGCTAACATCAGTGAGGAGATCAGGATGCAAACCAGGATGATGTTTTTGAACACAGAGTTGTTCTGGATGTTGAAGCACATCACTCGGAAGCTGTTGAGCAAAATGATCATTAAACAAAAACTATTAATTATTCCAACACTTATTCTCATTGTACCATATTTTAAGCAAATAAAGAATATTTATTATTATATTATTATTAGGTTTACTTCATCCGTTGAAGTCTACATAGTAAAGGAGGCACTTTAGGCATTTTATTTAAAGTTGATGTACGCTTTTTTCTAGATTTGGGATTTTTTGTCTACTCAGAATCACGAGATTCACGAAGTCTTTCGATACTGATAGGATAAAAAAGTATCCCAAGATTTTCATTTGCATTCCGTTACCAAAAACCAAAAATACACGATTCAAGCATCATCGCCTCCTTGAAGTGCTATAACTTTTGCATAAGAAAAATATATAAAAAATATTATATATATAAAGGATACAAGTGTGCCCTATAAAGGGTTGTGGCATCTAAACTTTTTCAGAATTAATGGGTTGAAATAACTTTTTTGCAACCGAAAACTTACGGGTTGGTCTTAGAAAAGAAGAAGAAGCTGGTGCCGTCAGGTATGGGTTTTTCTTCGTCCTTCACTTCCACTTCGGAGAGGCGGCGCGGGCGGGCGGACGCCGTGGGTTGACGTTTTAGCGGTGACGGCTCTTTCTTGATATCCCCTGTCCAGAAAGCAACATTAAAAGTACATGGCGGGTGAACAATGCGAACTCTTCGAGCCACCCACACTAGCGTCTCCCGAGCGTCGTCGTCTAGTAAGCTCTATGACTGCTGCTCGACGCAACGTTGGCGCAACTGCGTATCGACGCCATTTTCCATAGCGCTGACTAGACGACGACGCTAGTGTGGATGGCCCTTACTCAGGACTAATATCTACAATGTACAAGATAGCTTCTCAAATATCAACAGTGCGAACTGCGACCAAAATCGAAATGACAAGTGTCATTAAAAGTATTAAATTCAGAAATAATACGTCATTACTTAAATTATTTATAATAAATATTAGAGGACATTCTTACGCAAATTGACTAAGCCCCACGGTAAGCTCTAGAAGGCTTGTGTTGTAGGTCAGACAACGATAGGTAGTATATATAATATACACAAATACTTAAAACACCCATGACGCGAGAACAAATATCAGTGTTCATCACACAAATAAATGCCCTTACCGGGATTCGAACCCAGGACCATCGGCTTCATAGGCAGGGTCACTACACACTAGGCCAGACCAGTCGTCACCATATCTCCTGAATACAGCCTTTCCTATTTTCCAGTCCGCTAACCTTACGTCTTGGTAGTCTTGGTACATTCAAACGGCCGCTCTGTGAGGCTCAAAAGTGATCACGTTCCTTCTTTTTTTTTTTAAACAAAAATTTGACAGTTCCGAACAACTGACAGGCCGATATCGTCCGGCGGAATGATAGCCAGTGGGCCCCTTAAGATCCGAAAGGTGTCGCGAGAGTGACTAAAGTGAGTCATAAAATTTGCTTTATTTAAAGGTTGTAAAATACCGTTTTGATTGATCTGTTGATTTTCCGTAGTGACTAGAACGGTATTCGCTTCTCCCCTCTCTTCTGCCTCTTGCTCATTCACCTCTTCTTCCGATCCCGTTTCTTCATACTCGTGGTCTGATCTGCAATTGTAATAAATTGGAATATCAGTAGTTATTTTCACTTTAGTCTTAATGTCTTTCGCATTTATAATATTAGGATATTAGCAAAGATAGATATAACTCCGTAATAGATGGATACAGTCTAAGGAAAAAACGTGCCTCGAAAATCAAGAAAATTTGATTCTCATTCAGAGGGCGCTACTAGCTTTGGCCAACTGTCGTATGGCGTTGACGGTTTCGTTTGTTATTTAACAATTTTAACGCATATCAGTGAAAGAACATGGGTCAAAATCATAAAAATAATTAATGCAAATAAAAAAAAACATTTATCTATATTTAAATACATTTTATCGTATTTTTATAAATATTTATTTTTAGTTTTAAAGTGTGTCGACAGATGGCAGTGAATTTACTGGGGTTACAAAATTTACTATGACAGTACCGCTCTAGTATAAGTTACTCTATGATATTAGTAAGGATTCTAGCTGGTCGAGCAAGCGCGAAGTACAAGCGAGGCATCCGTTTCAGATTGGGCAAAAATGCTTTTGTATGTCTGTCCGGCTGTTCTCATCTACATTGTCAGTACTCAAGCGATTCTTGTATGTTAGTAGTACCCACGGATATGATGGTCATTCTTGTCTACGTGACAGCGTGATAAAACGGTGTCCGTCACTTTCTATCCCGCGGTGTTAAAAAGTGACAGTTATTTTATCACGTGGATAAAGCCATCCATAATGCGCCTACAGGTTCGATTAATTAGTTATAAGTTTTTTTGTCTTGAACTTGTGAGGTGGAGAACAGCATAATTTACTTATTAATTATTAACAACATGAAAATAAATATTTTATGATGTAAGTCCAAGTATTCTTACCTTGGTATTCTCTTATACCTCTGGTAAAGCCGGCTTAAGGACAATAGCAAATTTAAGTTAGAAAAATAACCTAAATAGAACAAATCACTAGTATACCGCGGTGTATATGGAATCATTAAAAACTGCCTGGTGTTTCAACGTGGTTTCGACAGAAACAATGTTTTGGCTATTATCCATACCAGCAAACATTTTTACATACATTTTGTATGCAGGGATGCTAATAGTTTTGCTGACTGCAAATGTGTAAAAACAACGTTGTGCAAGATTCCTGTTCCACACACCACACATAATATCTTGTTCTTAAATTAATAAGGATGTAGCATGTTCTACGTATTAAGTATTTTTTACTTACCCCTCATCTGAATATATTTCTTCTTCGTTTACATATTCATCGTCTGTCTCTCCTCTTTCTGTATCTTCATCAAGTTGCGGATTACCTGCCTCGGGATTTTCTTCTGCTCCCTACAATTAAAATTTACTGGTTTGTTTAAAATCAATTTCAAATTATTTAAATTCTGAACATAGTTTTGTTAAGATTATGATTAAATATATTTTATTAAATATAATGTTACTAGTAGGTTTATTAGTAAGAAGTAGTTAAATAACTTTACCTAACATTAACGTTAAAAAACATACTCACAATGTAATAACAAAATTTACCTCTGGCTCTTTCTCGACTTCTTCATCATCGTCATCTCCAAGATTATCGACGGCGATAGCCAAGAACACGTTCAGCAGGATATCTGATATTTGTTAAGAAAACCCCAAAGATAACAATAACAACAACATCTGAAATAGATAACATACACTAAAGAAAAAGTGACCAAGTCCACCGGTGGCCGAGGCGGGAATCGAACCCGCGTCTTCGGCTTACGCGGCTAACGTCCTAACCACTAGACCACCCGGCCACGGCGGTACCCGTCCCAAACACAGGATCGGGAAGACTGGAATAAGTGGGGGGAGGCCTTTGCCAAGCAGTGGGACATTATAGGCTCCTAATAATAACGTAACCCTTGAAAAGGATACAATTACCGCAGACAAAGATGATGATGAAATAAATAGATGCGATCATTCCAAAGGAGCCGGCGCCGCCATATGCTTTAATACCCTCGTACATGACGACGTTCCAATCTTCACCAGTCAGGATCTGTCAAATAAAATGATATCATTCTATTTTCCAGAAGAGTCATTCAAAATTTTTGTATTCATTGGATTTAATCGAAATTAGTACAGTGCATACGATCAGTACGGTTTCACTTATTTTTAGTCGCTTTTGGCGACATGTTTCGGATTCTTCACACGAAGTGCACGAGTACAGCCGCCGCAGACACTCATGCCTGAGGAAGGATTCCCGACCAATCCAAAACGTGTTGCCAAAAGCGACTAAAAATAATAGTGAGTGAAACCGTACTGATCTAAATATTTTAATTGGATTTAACTTGTGAATTGATTATTAGGATCAAAGGTAAGTACAGATGTACAAGTTGCGGAAAATTTCCAAAAAGTTGGAAAAGTTCTCGGAAATTTCAGGATAAATTCACAGGAAATAAAGTAAACTTTCTTTCTGGAAATGGGCAATTCCATTCTACAAAAATCCGAAAAGTTTCGGAATATTTTCCATGTGAAAAATTCGCAATCTTGGATAATTTCCGACGGTACATCAAAGTGAGGTTAGGTTTATGTTATAGGAATTATAAATAGAAAATGATTTATTGTGGTTCCGCGTAGACGAATTGTTCAATTCTTCTTTAAAAATTCATACCTGGAACATCGTCAACACAGCTTGCCAGAATGTATCAAAGTTATGCCTCTCCTTCGGTTCCTCAGGAGCATAACTCTCGAACCTCCCCCCGAACACTTGCATGCCGAGCAGCGCGAAGATCATAATGAACAAGAACAGCAGCAGAAGGAGGGAGAAGATGGACTGGATGGAGTTGAGGAGAGAGGTCACGAGGTTAGAAAGAGAACGCCAGTACCTGAAAATATTAGAAATAAATATAAATAAAATTACAACCAAAAATAAAAGCAGACTGGCAGTATCAATGAATTTTTGAAGTGGGACAGGGCTGGCTGATTTGTGGGCCAAAATAAGCACGGAGTGGGAGCCCCAGTCAAACCGAAGATCTGGCAAACCTCGTCGGCGATGGCGCGATAATTTGCACTCACAAAGTTAGCAACAAGCCGCGAAGAGTGGAAAAAGAGGGGGAGGTCTTTGCCCAGCGTTAAACATGTTAAGATATAACAAGCGGATCCTTGGTTCATTCAGAGGGGAACGGGGAAAGCGTTAAATGGGGGATAGTAGATATTTCACTTACTTTGTAACTTTAAAAACTCTGAGCAGCCGGACGCAGCGTAATACAGAGATGCCGAGTTGAGGGATGGTTTCCGTCGCTGTAAGCACCAGCTCCAAGACCGAACATATCATGACGAAGCAGTCGAAACGGTTGAAGAGAGAAACGAAGTAGCCCTGAAATAGAAACAATAATTATCAATTTGTGCGTGATTGTCCCATAATATTTATTTATTTAAGCATATCTCCATTGCGAGCAGGGTAACGTAGCAGGAATCATGGAGACATTTGAGCTGAATACGATTCAGTTTGGGATATTATAAAAATTGTATACCAATGTTTATGTTTATGTGTTGTGAAGTTTATGCTTCCAATGTAGCCCACAAGATGGCAGACAGAACCTACTATGCACAAGAAAACGTACGAGAAGGGTAGATGGCAGCACGATTAGGCCCGTAAAGTGCCGTTATTCGAGTCAGTGTACTGATGTAAAATAGTAGATTGTGTCACAAGGGAGCAAAATGACATATTTACGGCGAGGGCGTACATTGAAGAATCCTAAACGAAGCGAAGGATTCTATAATAGAATCCCGAGAGTAGCGAGGGATTCTAAAGTAGAATCCTGAGCGTAGTGAGGGATTCAAGTGTGCTACGCCCAAGATGGGAATAATTTTGCTACCATGTGGCACATACTGCTTTTCACATCACCTATGAGTAATTATGATGTTTAAAAATATTATTTAAGCTAAAAAAATAATGTGCAAAAAATGTAAAAATAGTGTCCTAGAACAGAAAAGTGTTACTTTGATCCCTCCTAGCAGAGAAGAAAAGTGCCACTTTGATCCCTCCTAGCAGCGAAGAAAAAGCCCTCTGTTTTGAATTGGTGATGTGAAAATTAACATCATCTTCCTCGCATTATCCTGGCATTTTGCCAGGGCTCCGCTTGACAACAAAAATTTACGAATTTACAATTTACAAATTTTACAATACTCACTTGAATGCCAAGGGCATACATTTTGATCAACATCTCCATAGTGAAGAGCACAACGAACACGTAGTTCGCACAAGTCTGAAACGTGTCGAGCCATGTCGGTTGTCTGAAAATAAAAAACATGACTATCAAATTTTTAACACACAATATGCACCCGCAAAAATGTGCATATTTTTATTTCATTTCATCATCATCATCATCAGGTCAGCCGATAGACGTCCACTGCTGGACATAGGCCTCCCCCAAGGCTCGCCACTCCGACCGATCCTGTGCCGCTCGCATCCACCGAATTCCCGCGACCTTCACCAGGTCGTCGCTCCATCTCGTTGGAGGCCTACCGGCAGTTCGTCTTCCGGTACGCGGACGCCACTCCAGAACCTTCCGGCCCCACCGGCCATCAGTTCTGCGAGCAATGTGCCCCGCCCACTGCCACTTAAGGTTTGCAATTCTGCGAGATATGTCGGTGACCCTAGTTCTACTGCGGATATCATCATCATTTTTATTTATTGCTTAGTAATTTTAGAATATGTGTACAAATGCAAACGCAAAAGCTTGAAGATGGTCTTCCTTACTACTTACTTACTGGTGTGGCGCGACGACCCGAAGTGTATCTTGACCTCCGACACCAAAGAACGCCATGCTACTCTGTCCAAAGCCGTTTCTGTCCAGTCGGCGGTGGATGGTCCCTTATTTTATTTATTTTATTTTATTTTATTTTGATAGGTACAATAACATAATGCAGGCAAACAACATTGTAAAATATTTCTTACATAAGCAACTTACACATTACTTACATTACGATTACAATTGTACACAACATTATCGTGGAATAATTATTAAGCTAAATACTAATTTTGACTATAAAATCTTTTGTTATTAAAATTAAATCACTTACTTGTAATGTTCAGTTGCCAACACCATTGTGTTTAAAAACACAAGTACGATTATGGCCCAGTAGAAACCCTGAGATTTGACAGCTCGTCGGCAAGCCCTACGCATACGGCGGTTCACCTGCAATAAAAAATATCATAAGCTAATCCGTAGCAACTTGGGGGAAAATGCACTCGTTTTTGGGTATCTGGCTGTAGTCCTGTGTTTTTCATGTTTATTTTTTATTTTTATTATTTTGTACTCGCCAAACTGCTTATGCAGTTTGTTGGGGAGACAGCAGTTTTTATTTACAATTTTATTGCACCTACTTAGGTTGCTATCATTCTATTCTATGTAAAAAATGTTCGATTCAGTTTATGGGAAATATGATTTTCAAAATTATGTACCTAAAGGTTTATATTATTTTTATATGGAAAACAAAATTTTTCAAGTCAGAATTTAAAATTTTCCTGAGATTTTATAAAACTTTTTTAACTATGGAAATTTTTCGCAACTTGTGCATATCATTACCGCCATCACCGAAAAACCGAAAGAAAGAAAGAGAGACCGATAACACGACAATAGATCGATAACGATAATGTTTATATTTCTTTGTTGTTTTTATACTTTTGTATGTTATAGTGTGTCACGAATAAATGCGATGATTTCTGAAAATCGTTATCTGCCTCTCTATCACTCGAATATGCAAGAACCAGAGAGACCGATAACAATTTTAGATTTTGCGATGGTTGAAGTAGGCGCTCAGGTCTACAGGTCCACATTTTGTTGGGGTTTGCTGGTTGGCCTTCTTTTTCCTAGTTCTTTCTACTTTCTGTGGCAGTGGTGTACAACTGTACATACCTTATCGAATCTTTTGAAGTAAACTTTGCAGGTGCCTGTGTTTTCTGTTGTGTCCACGTTTGTTTGAGATCCCTCGTTGCTTGTTCTCTCGTAATTGTTACCTGCAACAAATATAAAAATAAATTTATCTTTGGGGCAACTTCCACTATTACGAGTACACTTGTGTAATTTCATATCGAAACGTAGGAGGGTGTAATTTCAGCAATTGACTCCCTTTTTTGAACAAGTCCATGCTTTAGAAAATATCGGCAGAGAGTTCATTCCAGCCAGAGCGCAACTAACTAAAGAGCGTAACTCCTCCGAAATCTCACTATATAAAATACATGACAAACAAGGGCCTGACACTCTTTAATATCGTCCTATTGCGAATCCTATGAGAGGAAAGAGAAAATAGTGCCATGCTTTGTCTTTATCATCGACCGTGCATTTTTTACATGGTGGTGTTGGCATCATAGCAAGGAGGCGATGGCGAAATACGATATTTATAAGAGTAAGAGAATAAGGATTATGCTACCATACAAGAAACTGTGAATACATGAATATGTCTTTCTCTTACCCCTGGTCACTTGGTTTCCTGTCTATAACTACTTGTGTATACTATGTGATGACAAACATTTATTCAGACAGCGCAGATAATTAATTAAAAACCGGCCAAGTGCGAGTCGGATTCGCCCACCGAGGGATCCGTACTTTTTAGTATTTGTTGTTCTAGCGGCAACAGAAATACATTATCTGTGAAATTTCAACTGTCTGGCTATCACGGTTCATGAGATACAGCCTGGTGACAGACAGACAGACTCGGTGGGCGAGTCCGACTCGCACTTGTTAAGATTTTTATGCTAACAACGTTATGGATCAATGTACTGAAATAAACTTTTATTTTATTTTATAGTTAGTACGACAACGACACGACAATTGACAAGGTTAACTGGAAGAAATTCCTTAAAGGGATAAGTTCGCCTTTGTACTGCCAATTCTGTGCCATATTTGTGTTCTGTGTTTTGTACAATAAAAAGTTTATACATACATACATACAATTTAAATCATACTGACCCTGCGAATCTTCTCCTTCATTCTCCTGCTTGGGCTCGTTTTCAAGGTCCAGGGTCTCAGCTACGGTGATCCAGTTGAGATATCCCTTCATGTCTTCCTCAAACTCTTTTCTTTCTCGTGACTTTTGGAAGTCTCCACGATTCTTCGCCTTGTTACTCGCTTTTGAGAATTCTCTGGAAGAAAAAATGAGGTAAAGAAAGTGAAATATTTAAATAATATAAGCGCGAAGGTTCGACCTTCCATACGAATTTTGAATTTCGCGTATTATTCTACTGACAATATTTGTTTGCCAGACTGTATGTGTAAAATTAATATTTTTTTAGGCATTTGAGCAAATTATTATTTTAAAATCCCTAACTTAAGTTACTTAACTTAACAATAATCCCTAACTTAAGTCTTAAAAAATAATGGATACGAAAATGTAGAAATACTTACTTATTAAAATATTTTTATTCGTCAATACACAAACGAGACAATTAACATAAAACCAAAACGTAGAAAGAAGAAAATGCCACGAAATGCCTCATCTCAGCATATTCCTGGCGACTTTCAGCGCTGATTTCCCGATGAGACCATCAAGTGAGAAACATATTATTAAGAATAACAAAGACGAAGTTAAGACAAACTTCTTTAAGCCAGATATAATGTAGCAATACCTATGTAAATTTCGTAACTTACCCGGATAACACACCAAGAATTAGGTTCATGACGAAAAAGTTCCCAAAGATGACCAGAGAGACGAAGTAGATCCAAGGCCAGGAAGAACCCTTGACATCTGATATCTGAAATTAAATAGAAAAAAATATTTATCATTCGCTAGCCATTTCTCTACGTCTGTAGTTATAATACGTTATTTTAATTATTAAAATAATAATATACAGATTCCATCTACGCTAACTCTGCACAAACTTTCCAACGACAAAGTGTGGCAGTGTGAATATACGTTTTGCTAAGTCGGTGCAGAGGTTGGTCTGACTATATAGTCAGGTATTAACTCAATGCAGAAAAAGGAAAATAAAGATTAAAATTATGACGGAATTTCAAATGAAATACTGAATTGTCAGAAGACTTACTTGTGCCAGCGTTTTGAGAGGCTCTAAACTTTTCGAAGTAAAGGAAAAGTTAAAAATGTTCATTGCCTTGGGCAACATTCGAAATCACTGCTTGTGGGCACTTTTCTTCCGAGAATTTTTCTCCCAAGACGGGAAATTTTATTTCAAATATCATTCGTGACTTTAGCTGCCGGCTTTGACTATTAAAAACACTTACCCAATACATAATGTCAGTCCATCCCTCAAGTGTGATACACTGGAATACCGTGAGCATAGCGTAGCCAATATTGTCAAAGTTGGTGATACCGTCGTTCGGGCCTGGCCAGGCTGGGGACCCTGGTGTACATACTTCGTCGGGTTCGCAGTTGTGACCAACGTTGAACTCAGTGCTGCATGGTCTTTCTTCATCGCCCATTATCAATTTACCACCTGAAAGACAATTTATGTTGCTGTGGGTCAAATTTTGCTTCCAAGAGCTGATATTTTGCATACATATATAAATCGGATGACCATGCAATATTATGATGACATGGAGCTGATCTGATGATGGAGACAGAAGATGGCCGTTGTCTGTTTGTTTGAATTGTCTCGATGAGTATTAAGGTGGAATCGCATAGAACCGCATTTAATATAAGAGAAATCGCTCCCTAGTGTGAAGACGCGTATGCATTGGAAAGCTGAATTGCATGCGTACACAAAATATATTTTTCATGCATGTAGCCTATTGTCAGCGTGGTGAAAAGGGGCCAGAATTCCACTTACTCTCATTCTTATGACATATGTTATGCATGACTCCAGAGAACAGCTCGAGGCCTATGATGGCGTAGATGATGATGACAAATAGCACCAGGAACGCGATGTGGCACAGCGGTATCATGGCCTTCAGGATTGAGTTGAGCACGATCTGGAGACCTGGAAAAGACATAGTTACTTTGATCAGACACAGTCAAAAAGGAAGAGCTTTGCTCCTTCTGACAGAAGAAGGTCTGTATCTTCTATAAGTGGAGTATGTGTACAATTGCAAGAGTTAGAAGCGACGAAAGAGCTTGTAGAAAGTCTTACCCGATAGACAGTCTTTTCCACATTACGCTAATCAAAAATGTAAAATTATAAAAAAACAGAAATGAGCAACGACAAGAAAACGACGCTATTACAGGTTAGAGGTAGACGGGTTGGGTAGGGCTGCACCGTCATTGAAACCGAAGAAATGTTGGATGGATTTGAATCTGTGCCGTGTCCCACGGATACACATGCTGGTGGCTCGGATTATCGAAATCATAATTTTGGATCTTAGCCAGCCCATTACTACACTAAGGGATCTGTTCCACCGGTCAGCGATGGCTTCATCGAGATGTTTGATGAAGGTGGACATTTGCGGAGCGAAGACTCCATCGACGGATGTGACAAGGGGAGTGAAAGTTGCGTGACGCTTTTCGCAGGAGTTCGTGTATTTTCTTTTTTTCTCTTCTTCGTCGGATTTTGTCTTTTCCACATTGACCTTACCTTAAATAACTAATTGAATGTGCTTAAGTGTGTTTGTATAAACGTGCTTACTTGGAACGCCGGAGACCAATCGCAGCGGTCGAAGCACTCTGAAGGCTCTGAGCGCCTTTACGTCGAATGCATCTTTGAACAGGACTTGCAGCGACTGGCTCATTATACTGAAACGTATTAACAATTTGTTAGATCTCTTAAGTGCAAGATCTCACTAGGAAATGAGAGACGGTGGAGGTTCACATAAGATTTCTCCATTAGGAAGGAAATAATTTACTAAGATGAACTACCACTACAACATAGAGCGATTTGTCATGAATATGCGACGTAGAAGAATAATAAAAAATCATCTTATAAAAATATCATTCGAGCTATGTAGCTGCGCCTAATATTAGGTGTGAAACTAAAGGATCGCATCCGGATCACCACGATGCGCTCTAAAATTCAAATAATAGATGTAGCTCGGAAAGCGGCTAAGTTAGAGTGAAATTTGGTCATGTCTGTCATGTGCCGAATAATTTATGGGCCAAGATAACCACGGAGTGGGTGCCCCGTAAGTCTAACCGGGGATCCGGTAGACCTTGTCGGCGATAGCGGGATAACCGGGAGGAGTGGAAAGAAAGGAGGGAGGAGAGGCCTTTACCCAGCAATGGGACACAATAGGCTCGCAATAATAAGAATCATAATATTTTACCCTATAGTGACGATGGTTAAATCAATTTCAATTTATTTGCATCAGACATAATTAGTCCATAGAAATGTTAGTAACAAACAAAAACTTAACTAACTTAGCGGTTTCACTCACGTGTTTTTAGTCACTCGAAAGTCAAGTTAATATGTCTCACGATAGTTTAAAGTTTAAATTCGGAACAAAAACTTATTTGTACGTTAACAACTTACAGACTACTTAAAGTATATTATATACAATACCTCTCGACTTCATGTGAATGGAATTTCAGTGGCTCCAGACTGCACTTACTAGCCGCGGGCACTGTGACACCAGATTCAGGAGACTGTTAGTACTCTCCTGCACGCAACCAGACTGTTCCACGCGTTCCGCAGATAAGCCCCAGGATGGAACAGGAAGCCGTACGCCATGATCTTCATCACTCCCCGGTGAAGAAGAAGAAATGACATCTTACCCAATAGTGACGATAGTGAAAACCATACTGTGCCACGGGTTTCGCAGATAAGCCCCAGGATGGAACAGGAAGCCATACGTGATGATATTTATCACTCCCTAGTGATGAATAATAAATGACATCTTACCCAATAGTGACGATGGTGAAATCCAGACTGTTCCACGCGTTCCGCAGATAAGCCCCAGGATGGAACAAAAAGCCGTATGCGATGATCTTCATCACGCACTCCCCAGTGAAGATGACCATGAAAATCCATTCTACTTTTTCCTGAAATAATTTAAAATTTGAAGCAGTGGGTGTATAAAGAGAGCTTATAATAGATCCAACGACATGGGAGACTCTAACAAGTGAACGAGCATGCATGCATGTGTGAAATTTCATTATGCACACTCTTCTTTTTTAATTTTACTTGTTTTTTTATCAAAACTTTGTGCTCCTTTTGTAATTTAACTTGTTATTAATATCTTCAATTGTTATTATTTTAATGATCAAAGCGTCAATTGTACTTAATTACGAGCACAGATGTTATTATTGTAATTGATTTAGGTAATTATGCTACCCTCCGACCGTCCTAGTCTGGGACCGGTCTGAAAACCAGCGCCGGCCATCTCGGCCCGGCACACGCTGAGACTGGAAACCCTTTGCCCAATATATTCTAATTTGTTTGATTGTACTTATAAATTAATAATTGTTTATTTTTATTCTTGTTTTATGTAATTTTATTTTATTTTCTTTTAAACTTTTGGATATTGTGGCAATAAATAATTCTTATTCTTATTCTCAAGTGGCGCTATGGATGGATGGATACTACTTAGTTGAGAAATTCACTCGAAATTTACCAGGGGCCCTATTCGAGATGCACAACTGTCAGTTTCGGCTTCCACATCAGTTCAACATTGGAATGAATCATCAGGTTGTTATGTCATATGCGCTTCAAGCGAAAGCACGAACACCTGAATAAACGTTTTATAACTCACCAATATTCCATTAGTATAGTTTGTGTCTCCAGACGGGAAGGGCGTGAAGACAGCCAGAGCTATGCAGTTCGCGAAGATAGTTGTGAGAATCATGTACTCAAACGGTCTGGGATAGTGCTAAGGAATTTTTTATATTTTTTATATTAAAAACTGATCGGCGATTGGCCCTAGTCACACCTGATGGAAAGTGAAGACAGGGCCTAAGATGAAGCTCACCGGTTCAGTAACAGCCTATTCACTCTCGTTTTAAAGAGACTGTGGTCATATTGATCAGGGAATACAGAAATACTTGTAATTGTCTAGTAATTAGCTACTATCTACGGTGTTCAAGGCTCTGCAGTCTAGCCTCTACAAATCCCGCATCTCCAATAAGCAGAGCTTCCTAGCGCGTTTGTTTATGGAATCTAAGGCGGCTAACTGATATTTTGCGGATCCATCCCAAAAGTGGCTGCAGTACTCCATACACGACCGGACTTGAGCTACGTAAAGCTGAAGAAGCTGCCCCGGTGTGAAGTACCGCTTGACCTTAGAGAAGACGCCCAATCATCTAGCTGCAGATTTGGCCAGAGATTCAATATACGCCCCAAAGCTCAGGTTAGACAAGTACTTTACTGCTTTACTGCTAAAAGCCCAGAAAATCAAATCACCACCGTCGCTACCATAATCGGAGCGGCCATGCTGGTCATACCCATATCTCAATAAAGCCTGTATAACTATGAGGTTTAAGTGCATGTTCAGATATTTTAGAGCACCTTCCCAGCACACAAGTATTTGATGGTATTATAAATTTATGATTGTGTCTGCATGAACATCTGGCGAAAAAGTTTACAAACACATTAGATTTATTTTCATTTGGATTTACATCGACATTTTTATCTCTCGTTAACGTTAAGACAAAACACTTATTTTTCTGCTTATTTGCGTCATGTTGACGTCGAAATCCTAAACGACCTGAAAATATCATTATAAAAATGGCTAAAAATATCTGTCCATTGTTCTGGTCCTAAACAAAAGCGAGGAAATATCCTCGTATTTTATTCTTGTAACGAAATAGATGACAAAATGAAAAGAAGCTGTTGACTCACACCAGAACGTAACGTAAGAAAGGTCTGGGTCCGGGCCGAGCAGTCTAACAATTTTCTATAGAAAGCATCGCGTGATCATGATCACCGGTTGATCACTCGTCTCATAAAACGAAATGTCGCCGGACACGAATCGTTTTGGCGTTGGTCATTTGTTCCGACAGTGTGGTTACGGCAAAATAACTGGTTAATACTTTTACGATTTTTTTAAGTCTAAAACATAATAACGGAAATTGTAACCAAAAATAACAAAATGAACACTTTGTCGTTTTGTTAATTTAACCAATAATATCACTGATAAAATAAAACTATGAAAACGGATTATATCGCGTATATTTCTCAGTCACCCGTTGACCACGAACGCTGTAAACGGTTCGAAACGTCGGGATGTATTATTTAAATTCAATATACGCGATATAATCCGTTTTCATAGTTTTATTTCATGAGTAACTATCGCGGTAACCGAAGACAGTATTAATATCTCTGATAAGTAAGAAAATTTATGGAATGTCCCTCAGATGCCTAATGATGAATAAAGAAAAGTTCTCCATACTATTTTAACTATACCACCATATTTTTATAACAAAAAGGATACTTCCACTCCACAATCGCATAGCACAGCCTCCTCAGCGGATTCTTCAACCCCAGACACAGCAGACTCCGCTTCGGTTTCTCTGGCTGTGGTTTGCCACGGGAGCGCGCCTGCTTTTTCGGCGCGGGCGCGGTCTCGTCCGCGCCCGGCGTGCCTGGGGTGGGGGGCGCGTCGGCCATTGCTGTAATCAAAAATGGTATTTTAAACATGGGTTACTTTAGCTCTAGCGTTAAAAAGTACGAGTAAAGGATGTTTCACGTTAGACCGGGCCGTGTCCGGGCCGGAGCTTCCGGCGCTTCGTTTTCTATGGAAAGCATCACGTGATCACCTGTCATGTCATAGAAAAGTAAGCGCCGGAGACTCCGGCCCGGACACGGCCCGGTCTAACGTGAGTCATACTTTAATGGCCGCTTCTCCATGAAAACGCGGTTTCGCGCGGTCACCTTCCTATAATATATGAACGGTATAGAAAGGACGACAATCTCATATGGCAGAACTATTGCAAAAGTGCTTTTGTTTCAGCTGTAAATAATAGTTCCTAAGCTCTCCGGTGGCGCTAGTTAGGCTCTGGGACATGAGTATAACAGAACCATATAAGACAACAAATAACCCGACCAAATTACGTAGGTTGTTTTTGGTAGTATTTCGGTGAATGGTGGCGCCGCCTAATTACTGTTTTTTGATGGACACTTTTCATACATAGAGATTTGGCTCCTTTATATAGTCTCCATGCTATAATACTTATGCAACAAATCATGGAGACTATATAAAGGAGCAAAATCTCTCCGTATGAAAAGTGTCAATAAAAAAACAGTAATTAGGCGGCGCCACCATACACCGAAATAATACCAAAAACAACCTACGTAATTTGGTCGGGTTATTTGTTGCCTTTTATGGTACATGTCATACTCATGTCCCAGAGCCTACCTAGCGCCACCTATTTACAGCTGAAAGCTGGTCACTTTTGCAATAATTCTGCCATAAGAGATTGTCGTCCTTTCTATACCGTCCATACAACAAACATTATACACATGGAGACTATATAAAGGAGCCAAATCTCTATGTATTGAAAGTGTCCATCAAAAAACAGTAATTAGGCGGCGCCACCATACACCGAAATACTAACAAAAACAACCTACGTAATTTGGTCGGGTTATTTGTTGCCTTATATGGTTCATGTTATACTCATGTCTCAGAGCCTTACTAGCGCCACCGGAGAGATTAGGAAGTATTATTTAAAGCTGAAAGCGGTCACTTTTGCAACAATTCTGCCATAAGAGATTGGCATCCTTTCTATACCATCCATAATTATACACTCGAAAATTAAAACGCCCAACGAATCAACAAATGTGTCAATCCAAACTTGTCCAAATCATATGAGTCACTTAAGAAACGCGAGTATCTACAAAAAGTTTGCACAATTTTATCTTTATGTAAAAAATAAATAAATAAAATAATTTAAATTGAATAATTATAAAGGCAAGGTCACGCCGGATGCATATGCAGCGCATCTCCGGATCTGCGTATCGCATCTAAATTCTGAACAACGAAATATACATACCTACCTACATAGATACTAGGCAGTAGGTACTTACAGTGATAATTAATTTTTAAAACTATATTCACGTTAAAATCTAAACTGCAGTGGTGTCGAAAATGCTCGTTTTGAAGTCAGTTAAAAAACAATAGAAGTATTAGTAAAGTAATCAATCACTTCATTGTACAAAAACAGGTTCAAATAAAAATTTCTGAAATTGAGGTACAAAGGCGAACCTATCCCTATAAGTTCATTTACATTATAATTATTTTATCGCCATTTGTAGATAGAAAAGTGTCTACTCATTATAATTTCCGTATCGCAGCAATTGATTCGACAATGTCGTTCGTCGCCAGCATTCTGAATTCGAAATCAGTACACATTTACATTAACGGCCCCATAAAGAGCCGGTAGCACTACCATGAGTCGCTAGCGACTGCTTAAACTCGCTAAAAACAAATAAACCTTTAATTACATGTCACAAATTATAAGCATATCATGAAATAAAACTATGAAAACGGATTATATCGCGTATATTGAATTTATAATACATCCCGACGTTTCGACGTTTTGAGTAACTATCGAGGTAACCGAAGACAATATTATATAAGCATATCATTATTTTTAGTTCCAAAAAAACGGAATTATCACTAATGTCTGGAAGAGATCGCTTTTTACCTATAGCAAAGATAGATATAACTCCGTAATAGATGGATACAGTCTAAGGAAAAAACGTGCCTCGAAAATCACGAAAATTTGATTCTCGATCAGATGGCGCCACTAGTTTTGGCCTACACTCGTATAGAGGGCGTTGACTGTTTCGTTTGTTATTTATAATTTTAACGCATACCAATGAAAGAACATGGGTCAAAATCATATAAAAATAATTAATGCAAATAAAAAAATCATTTATCCATATTTAAATACATTTTATCGTATTTTTATAAATATTTATTTTTAGTTTTAAAGTGTGTCGACAGATGGCAGTGAATTTACTGGGGTTACAAAATTTACTATGACAGTAACGCTCTAGTATAAGTTACTCTATGCCTATAGTGATAACACTGCCTATTGTTACCTAGTCTTAAACGTATATTTATACATATCTAATCCGTATCGTTTCTAGATCTAATATTTGACGTATCTTAAAGGTCGAATCGGGCCGTGAGTTTCCGCAGTCGCTAGCGTAAACGGCTCGATAAACTCATGGTAGAGGTACAGGAGTCCATAAATTGAGACATAAATGTATTATTATCGAGCGCTAATGTAGGCGAGACATAACAAGTAATCGCGGAAAGCTTTGGATTACTGGTCTGTCTTGTTAAATTACTGCCTTGGCCATTAAAATGAGGAGAACTGGATTTTAAGCTTAGAATAAATTTAAAAGTACAAGTTGCATGAAGGGTAATGTGTCCGAAATGGTGGAGGCCTTCAATACGCACCTACTTTTGCTTTTTGATGTCCATGCTCCTATCAGACGAACCTATGTTAAAGATCAATCCTATCCGTGGATCACCTTTACTATTAAGGAGATGATGAAATTGCGTGATGACGCGCACTCTAGGAGCAAACTGACGAAATTAGATGCGCATATAAAATATTATAAAGAATTAAAACGAATAGTTAGCGTTGCAATGCATCGCGAAAAAACGGCCTATTTTAATCGAAATATAAATTTTATGAAAAACCCCCGTAAATTATGGAAAAACATAAAAAATAATGTTGCAAACTTTAAAAAAAATGACTTACAGTTGCCATCCCATCTCAGTAACCCTGAAAAAATTAACGAAAACTTATTGAACCTTCCGTGTAATAATGATGTTAGTATATCCCTTTTGACATTCTATGAGTTTCACAGATTTGACTCGCATATTTTCAGACTGAAGCCCGTAAGTGAAACATTAGTATTAAATTTAATTAAATCAATTACAACAAACGCACAAGGTCACGATGGTATCAATATTAGTATGATTTCGCTTACTTTACCTGAATCCTTAGCAGCAATCACAACCATTGTCAATAACTCATTAGAGACTGGTACATTCCCTGAGCAGTGGAAAGTGGCAGTCGTAAAACCAATTCCTAAAAACCAGAATCCCAATGACTACAAAGATCTTCGTCCCATTAGCATACTTCCTGTCATATCAAAAATAATGGAAAAGGTAGTTTGCATGCAAATGACGGACTACCTTGAGGCAAACAACATCTTGCCGAAAAAACAATCAGGCTTTAGGAAGTCTCGAAGCACTGCAACCGCTCTCCTAGATGTTGTAGATGATATTTTGGCTGCACAAGATGCTGGCGAGACTACATTACTGGTCCTGCTTGATTTCTCACGCGCATTTGACACAATTGATACCTCTCTCCTCCTATCTAAAATGGCTTTCTACGGGTTTGACAATTTATCATTGAAGTGGTTTCACAGTTATCTCAGCGGTCGTAAACAGTATGTTAAAATTTGTAATGATGATGGCACAGAGATGGTTTCTAGAACCCTGCCGGTCACCAGAGGTGTTCCTCAAGGCTCGATTTTGGGACCCATCCTGTTTAGCTTATATAGTGCAGATGTCATCAATCACATAAAACACTGCAACTATCATATATATGCGGATGAGGACCAGTGCGGCTGTACAAAACCTAAATGACGATTTAAATAACATAAACAGGTGGTGTGGCCAAAATATTCTACACTTGAACCCATCAAAATCAAAATTCATGTTGCTAGGCACACGGAAGCAAATTGATAAAGTTGCAGCACTTGATCCTGTAGTTTCTATAAAAGGCGCTCCTCTTGAAAGAGTCGTTGAGACTCGAAACCTGGGTCTTGTGATGGATGAATGTCTAAGGTTCGAAAAACATATTTCTGAAACTATGCGTAACTGCTTCTATCGGCTTAAAGTGCTGTACGGGATTCGCGAGTGTTTGTCTGTTGATATGCGCATCAAATTATGTGATACCCTTATTCTGTCGAAATTAAATTATGCTGATGTAGTGTTTGGCGAGTGTTTACTAGCTAAGACAAAAAAGGTACTGCAGCGAGTACAAAACGCATGTGCACGGTTTTGTTTCCTTTTCCCACGACGAGCACATGTTTCGCCGTTTTTAAACCAGCACGATCTCCTAAATATGAATTCACGTAGACATCTACACTTTTCCACATTGTTGTTTGGAGTCATAAAAAATAAAGAACCCTCGTACCTACATGACAAGCTTAACTTCTCGCAGCGCGCCATAAGACACGCATCACGACTCACTTTTCCTCCACACCGCACGGTTGCCTTCCGTGGCAGCTTTCGTTTCGCTGCCACCAAGTGTTGGAATGATTTGCCACCACCAGTACGTAATTCGAAAACCGTGTCCACCTTTAAAATTCACTTCCGTAAATTCATACTGGCTAAGCAAAAATGCAACACTTAGGCAACCGTGCACACTCAGTCACTCACACACAAATCGCATAGACACTTACATACATACATACACACGAACATTCATAAGACTTAGGTATAGGCTAATTTTAATTAAGTAATTTGATTGTTATTTGTATTTAAGCTTTCCCTTATTTATTTTTTACATTGTGTTTACTAGTCCATCTACTGGACCTTACTGAAAATCAGCGTCGCGGAGTGTGCCATGTTGGCTCACACCGTGACACCAAGCTGAGTAAGGACCATTTAGCGCAACCTCATTCTGTTTAATTATTTCTAGTTTTAGTCTTGTTATGTTGTGCTAATAAATGCTTTTTCTTTCTTTCTTTCTTTCTTTCTAAAAGTGGAAAAATTACTGCCTTGGGTGAGACTTGAACTCACGGCCTCTGGATAGATACTCCAGCGCTCTGCCAACTGAGCCACCAAGACCTCATCCATAGTCAGCAAATCTTCCCACTATATGGGTCTAGGGGACCCTAGCGACATCTACCGTAAGAGTGTTACACTTCTTAAACGGCCACCGGAGTTCTAAGTCATATTGGAAATTCACCAGTTACGATGTGCTACCCATTCTAAATTAATTTTTAACAAGCAGAAACGTCTGCGATCGATGCTATTAAGCTTAGAATAAATTTAAAAGCGGAAAAATTACTGCCTTGGGTGAGACTTGAACTCACGGCCTCTGGATAAAAATTAATTTAGAACTGGATTTTGTCAACACTACTACTTATATAATTTGGCACGCATCTTTGTTATAAGTTCTTGTCTGGAAGAAAGCTTTAGCGATAACAAAGCTTTACCCTGTTGTTTACCTAAGAGTCTCCGGCAAGCTCGGTTCTCTATACAAACGTAGTTCCGCTCTCATTTTAAAACAACTAGTTATCACGGTTCATGAGATACAGCCTGGTGACAGACAGACGGACAGACTGACAGCGGAGTCTTAGTAATAGGGTCTCGTTTTTACCCTTTGGGTACGGAACCCTAAGAAGTAGGTGAGTTGACCGTGACGTCATTGAGTAATGTTTCATATTATATTAGCAAATCGTTTTGACAGTTCTAAAAAGAAACTGATTTAACTGTATTGTAACTATGTCTGTATGTGATTTTAAAATGTATAAGGTCAGGTGGGATAAAAGAAACATTGTTTATTTTGCTCGGGGCAAGAGAAACTGTATAAGGAAAGTACTTCTACGTAATTAGTTAATTTTATTTTTAGGTATTTTTTAATACAGTTGCTCAAAAAGTGCTAATTTACGTAGCTGTTTAGCGTGCAGAAAGTTGGTTTTCGCGAACTAGTGCTTTTTAGTTTTCCATTTTTTTTAATTTATACTTGTTATAATCATGACTACTTATTGATAAGCGTTAATATTACTTTCCTTATAACGTCGTAATCAACATAAAAACCTACTGTTAATGAATGAATGAATGAATGTTTCTTTATTCAGGCAATAGACGTTAATGTAAGAATACGAAAAATATACATATTTCATAATTTAATTACTTACTTACTCATCATCATTATAACACATTTTTTATTTAATATTGAATATTGAAAAACCGTTCTTAATAAGTTGCCTATTTAGGGAACGGAATAGCTATGGAAGGTAGAGGTAGGAATACCTGCCGAAACGCCTGTCAAAGAAGAGGCGTTTTGTCTTACTTTTACTACCTACTAAGAAGCGTTTCAAGTTTCCAAAGTTTTTATTCCTTACTTGTTGTTTTTATTGTTTTTTCGCAACTGTATTAAAAAACGTCGTTCGATCCACGTGCGGAAATGTCATTCTTCACTCGCCTACGGCTCGTGGCAAGATATCTCGTTACTCGTGGAGTGATGACATACTTTCCGCACTAGCATCGAAATGTACTATTTTAATATTTTTAAGTAGGTGAAGATAAAGATAATATTGTCTTCGGTTACCGCGATAGTTACTAATAAAATAAAACTGAAAACGGATTATATCGCATATACTGAATTTATAATACATCCTGACGTTTCGAACCCTCTACAGCGTTCGTGGTCAACGGGTGACTGAGAAAAAGCTACAAAGTGCAAAAATACCCACATACAAAAATAATGAACCATCATAGACTATAAGGCTGGTTGTACAATACACGCTGGCTGGTTCAATATACGCGATATAATCCCCTTTAAAGTTTTATTTCAAAATATAAATATAGTTTATTATTCAAGTAGGCATATTACAATGCGCTTATGAACGTCAAAAAAAGCTCTAACCCTACACCTCTGCCTCGAGAAGATTTAAATCCCCCCTCAATAGGAGGAGGGTATCTCAATATGGGACCGACAACAAACTTGGCGGGACACATCTTTTCAAAACATTACATCTTATATCAACTAACACATAGCACGCATATTGATAAAGTTTGTAATAGAATAGCATCGGCTAATTACGTATTGTTGAAACTAAAGCCTCTAGTTGACCTAAAAACTTTAAAAAGTGTATACTATGCCTATGTTCAAAGTGTACTAACTTATGCGATTACCATCTGGGGAAATGCAGTAGATGTAAACCGGGTATTGATTCTACAAAAACGCTCGATTAGAATAATATGCGGGGTAAATTGGCGCACATCTGCGAGGTCCTACTTTGTTAAGCTTGAACTGATGACGGTCATATCATTGTTTATATACAACTCTGTGTTAGAAATTCACAAGAAAGCAAGCACTCTACTTAAGCGTTCGGATTGCCACAATTATAATACAAGGAACAATAGCAAACTAATACTTCCATCACTAAGATTAAAAAAGTGTCAAAAACAGGGTTTTTTTTTTTTAAATAAAGTTTTTCAATAAACTGCCCGCAGATGTCACGGATTTACCTTTTAATTTATTTAAAAACACAGTCAAGACATTTTTCCAAAACCATGCCTTCTATTCGATTACTGAATATTTATCATTAAAACATATTTTAATTGACGTAAACTGTAAATCTTAGATTTCAATTATTATTAAGCGTATTTACCTTGTGTAAATCCATAATGCTCTCTCTATAAGTATAATATTGTATGAAATGTTGACTTACCATGTAATGATCATATTACGTTATGGTTAATGAATAAACTAAACTAAATTAAACTAATTAACATGCATTACGAGTAAATTAAAAATTAACTATAGAATGGTACGCACTCTAACTGTTTATTTCACAATGTTTCTCTTACCCCACCTAACTTATTAAAGAAAGAAAGAAATAAGTCATCAGGCGGGCCGTATGCTTGATTGCCACCGACGTGGTATAAAAAATAAAAAATAAACCTAAATAAATAAATATTATATTTGGGGATCTTACACATATCAACCTAGCCCCAAGCTAAGCATAGCGTGTACTATGGGTGCTAGGCGACGATATACATACTTATATAGATTAATACATACTTATATGGTACACAGGAAACACTCATGACTCAGGAACAAATATTTGTATTCATCACACAAATGGGATTCTAACCCAGGACCATCGGCTTCATAGGCAAGGTCACTACCCACTACCCACTAGGCCAGACCGGTCGTCAAATGTTTTATTACGAGTGTTTAGTTCAAAGGATTGGAATAACTATAGTCATAATGGCCGCGTGTGTCTGTGGACACTAAAATAGACACGTGCCATGTGTTTAGACACGGAAGTATTAACTTGTAGATTGGGCACTATAATAAAGATAAATTTAGGTGTATAGTTAGTATAGCTCGGTTCTCCATACAAACGTAGTTCCGCTCTCATTTTAAAACGACTGGCTAGATTTCTCTGAAACTTTGTACTTACAATAGGATGAGGTATATCTATGTCTGTATTTAGTTTATGTAGCTTCAGATACTATAGTTAAAAAAATACAGCTGAATTAAGTTTTTCATACAAAACTTGTTTCTGCTCTATTTCGTTTGTTTTATAAACTGGAGCTATATAAACTAATTTCAGACCTAGATATACCTCATGTCATTGTATGTGCAAAGTTTTAAAACAATCTTACACGTAGTTTTAAAATGAGATGGGAAATACGTTTGTATGGGGAGACACTTAATGAATCTACCTTATTTGAAAGTAAGCCTTTATTCTTCAATTTAGACATATTCTTTTCTGAATGTCAGAAACTACCACCGATTCTAATCCCACACCACAGCTCCAAGAAAATACCGGCGCAAGAAACTCGGCGGGACTCATTTAAAAAAAACGTAACGCGTTATTTCACTTTGTTTAGTCCCTCCTACATTTGTATGGGAAGCGGAACTACGTTTGTATGAAAAGGTGCAATCCGGCCGAGCTTGCCGGGGACTTAATTTTTTTTTTTTATACTACGTCGGTGGCAAACGAGCATACGGCCCGCCTGATGTTAAGCAGTCTCCATAGCCTATGTACGCCTGCAACTCCAGAGGAGTTACATGCGCGTTGCCGACTCTAACACTCCTCACCCTCGAGCTCTGGCAACCTTACTCACCGGCAGGAATACAACACTATTAGTAGGGTCTAGTGTTATTTGGCTGCGGTTTTCTGTAAGGTGGAGGTACTTCCCCAGTTGGGCTCTGCTCTAGATCTGGAATGACATCCGCTGTCCTGTGTTACCACACAAAGCGAGATGTCATTCACAGTGCCCATACCAGATAATATCTATATAATAATCTTAATAAGATAGTGGTGACGTTAGGTATTAAACTTATCTTTTTACTAGTTAACTGTCAACGAACTAACTTCTACCTTTAAATATGTCCTATATTCTATTAGCGTCACAGATTCTCGCGCACCTGCTGCCCGATTCAAAATACATTTTATCTCTAAATCATCCAGTAAACCTTGACCCCCAGATTGGAGTCATCAAAGCGTTAAAAGAGGTCAAGATTAGAATGGACATTTGAAGCGTATTAGTTACCTTTGACTGAAATTGTCTGATGCTAATCGCTAGTCTTAGGTATTTTTACTTTTAGTTTGTATTAGTAAGCTATAATTGTATATACATTTTTTCGGCCCGCGGAGGAAAATCCGATTTTTGCAAATCCAAACAAAGTTAAATAATGGGCTGTTTATCAGACTGACGTAAAGGTGGAGGAAAGTTACGTGTGTAATGTATGATAATGGATTTTCTACACATATAAACCCTCCATGATGCGTTCAAAAACCGCAAATTAATAAGGATTTTTTTAAGTGAGAGGTGCCGTTTGAATCCTTTCAAATGATTGAAATATTTAAAAAAAATTCAATCATCTGAAAGGATTAAATCTAAGACGCAGCGTTAAACAATTATTGTAAACAGGCCCCAATGGAAGGCCAGCCACACTTACCCGTATGCCACACTACCGAAACCGAGATAGTTACATCCGAAGTTCTTTGATGTGAGTACACACTACGCTACGTGATATCACAGAGATATACATGAAATAGAGGCCGCATGTGACACTGAGTTAAGGTATCTTCTTTAGTCTGCTGTCTCAAACGTCTTCGGCTTATCATCGTCATCTTTATCGCATTGTCCCGGCTTTTTGCAACTGGTCATGGAAGCCTGGGGTCGTAGCACGGTACGCTTATCACCATGCCTGTCACGTTCTAACAAGTATGTGAGTGCGAAAGTGACGGACTTAGTGATAGGGGAACCATGCTGCGCGGGCTGGAGTCCGCTATGTTTCAAACACTATGCAGTCTAAACACAGACTATGCCAGGACAAAGCGTGGAAGTATTACCATCGTCATTATTTCACACACACATCAAAATCTGTGTAGAGTTTGCTTAGTTAGACTGACTGTAGATGACGTACCTTTTCACAGTGACAATAGTATGAGGTCCCTAGCGACTTTCATATTGACTTGTCACTGTGACCAGGTACCAAATGGTACTGAAATTAAGTTGTACCGTCTATTCATTACCAGTATCTGGCCTTGTTCCCCTGTGGAGGCACCCCGTCGCGTCGCGATCGCTGCTCGTAGTGCTCGTGTTTTCAGACTGGATTATAATATTATTATGCTTTATATTATAAACAGACTTAGCCCCCGATTCGAACAATGCCTATAAGAAGTCAGCAGCGATACTATACCGATTTGTCAGTGTCAAAAGTAACATTTCTTCAACCAAAAAACGTCACTTTTGACACTAACAGATCGGTATCGTATCGCTGTGACTACTTATAAGTATTGTTCGAATCGGACCGTTAGCGATAACGATTTTACTTATAATTTGGTCGAGCGTGAAGCGCGAGCAAAGCTTTTCCGTTTCGACTTAGGCAAAATAGCTGTCTTATGTCCGCCTCTTTACAACGACAAAGTGTGGTAGTGTCACCATCAACATCGAATTTCTATGAGAATATGACGTTTGTTGTGTCAAAATCGGTGCAACTGCAAAGTTAGCTTAGGCGCCGTTCATTTATTACGTAAGACGTTTTTTGCCAGTTTTTGATCTTCTCCCTCCCATAAATTGGCTATATTACGTAAGAATCTACAGAAAAAAATGAATACATGTTTGGTTTGTTTTAGTGTTTATTTTTCAAAAAAAAAAACATTTTTGAACGTTTATTTGTACCTTCAAAGGTACTGGAGCCCGTTAAAGCTAACTCTGCATCGTGTTTGATAGCATAAATAAATAAATATCATATCATATCATATCATAAAGTGTGGGTCAGTATTATTGTAAACGTGATAATTTCACAGAAATTAAAAAAAAAACGATATTTGTGATGTTACGTAAAAATTAAACACTATGAAAACCCCCTTCCTCCCACTTATAAGATAAAATAAGATATGTTTGGCGTGTCCCCCCCCCCCCCTAAATCGTCCTACATAATAAATGAATGGCGCCTTAGTTAGACGGACTGTAAGCTGTAAGTGTCTTTGTGCCGTCTATCCATTACCAGTATCTGGCCTTGTTTCTCTGTGGAGGCACCCCGTCGCGCCGTGATTGAGTTTTCAGACTGGATAAGTTTCACATTATAATCACACTTAGCTGGATAATAATGGAATTCGTATGCAACATTGCTGTCACGAAATCGAGACTATAAGGTTTTTATCTTTTGAATTTTTGGCGGACCATAAATTACCCACTTCGCGACCCTTTTTTAACCAGCAAAGTCGACTTTGCCGTCCATTTTAAGCAAAACATACAACTTTAAACTTTAAAAGGTTGAGAAATGGTGCATCTAGATTGCCTAGATTTTATTCTAGCTGTTATTGTATTTTATTTTATAATTTTGGTGTATGTTTTGTGAATTGTAATTGCATGTCACTAACCTTAATTCATTTTAAGTTTTGTTGTACTTACTAACACTATATGGATCAAAATGATTCGATTTAAATAAATAATTGAAATTGAAATTAAATTAATTCTCAGTGGACTTCGGTAATCGGTCCCCACCTGGAGAGAGTAATCTCAATTGCCCTCTCTCTACTTCCTACACTAGTGACCTTCCGACAATAGACAGTCCTGGTGACATCAAGATCCTGATGATGCCAGGGGCAGGTTCTGCTGCTGATGTTCAGTTAAAAGCAATACCAAATGAGAGTTTTGAATGATTCACGGTGAGTTTCACTAGACTTATATTGACCGGGATATAGACCGTGATTACCGTTGGGTTAAAATATCGGGAGCTCATAAACAATACAAAAGGTACTTAATCACGGTCTATATCCCGGTCAATATAAGTCTAGCAATATTAAATGCTCTTTTTCAACTATGTCCCATACGTATTTTGTTTATACACATGAAAGCCGAGTTAAGTAAGCGGTTCCCTGTTGCGAGACATCTCGCTGCGTCCTGGATCGATCCATGTTTTAGAGCGGGTTATATGTTTACATGTTACACGAGATATACGTATGTATTCAAGGCGGCCTAGCCAAGATGTCAATAGGGGATATTACTGCAATGTTCTGCCACCAGAGTGCATCACTAGCCTTTTTAGTAAACCATAGAGTAACTTATACATACTGTACCTTTAACAGGTTTTTGACAAGTTTTCAGAGATAATAAAATATGACATTGATGCACCAAGGCAGTTTGTTTACAGAGGGCCTACCGGGAAACGCGAATCCGAAATTTCGCTATCTTTATCGCTCGAATATGCAAGTGACAGAGATGTTAGATAAAGAAATTTTCTTGTTCCACGATAGACCCTCAGATTTTGCTAGTGGCGCCCCGGGGGCCCCTAATAATATTCCCTATTGTTGATAGGAAACGCCGGATGAAACTTGAATAATATATGGAAAAGGTCACGTGACTTTTCGTAGCATTTGTCAACCCGATACAATTTTACTTTTTGTTGGCGTTTGTCAATGTACTGTCATCTTATTGTCTAAACGCAGGTACACTTTGAGTTCATCAAACGCATGAACCTCACGGCTTCACGGCTTCGGCGGCTTTACCGTGAGGCCCATTTAAAAGGCCCTAATTCACTAGCTTTCCTGGGTGTCATGCTTCAAAACTTGTATCACGGAATTAGGCGTGTCACCAAATAATGCGAGTTTACCCTACTTTCATCACGTTCATGTAACAATTGTAGGACATTAGCCCGACCCTAAGCCGATACAAAGCACAACCTACTTTTCTATATACTTAACGTTTCATTATACAGGCACTAAAAGTCTGTAGGGGTCCACATAAACTAACTAATTAACTTTCTGTGTACGGCCTTAATGGCGATGCGATGGCGAGCGACCAAGCGGCGCGTCCAGCGGGGCGTGTAGATTTAGGCCCAATCGTGCTCTGAGTGACATCTGTTGAATTTTTTTGGAACTAATCGAGACTTGTATGGGTCGGATACTCTTTATATGATTACTTTATGGTGCAGCGTAGCGTTGAGCATCCAAGGGATTTTCTATACAAACGTATTCCCCATTTTCCTTCCTAGATATTGACATTATGGAAAATATTTTTACACAATTTGATGTATTTTAATCGTAGCTATGCCCGACCGTTAGATTTTTTCGATTGTTTAATTACTTATTATAAGATTTAGGAGCGATTAACGGGTTTCATACAAATTTTTATAAGCTCATGAAACGGTCGGGCATTATGATTAAAATACATCAAATTGTGTAAAAATATTTTCCATAATGTCAATTATACAGGAAGGAAAATGAGGACTACATCTGTATGGATTCGATCGTCCCATTCGTCCCCTATCCTCTTAAAAGTTACAGAATCTCGTGTGGGTGTAAAAGTTATTCAATGATTTCAAGATTTGTAAAGCCCCAATGATTTTTATATGTAGGTACAAAATGTAGAGCATACAATTTGTGATAAATTATATCCAATAATCTTTTTCATACGCCTAATCGTTTTTAAGCCATTAACACAGAATAAATAATAGTAATAGGTACAGAAGATTCACTCTCTAACAAAACGCGTCTATTACGACAGATATGACCGCTAGGTGGCGCAAGCGTGTGCAGGCGTCCGTTCCGTAGCGGTGCGCGGCAACTACTATGGCTAGACACCAAAATTGGTGTGGGCCGCATGTACTTGTAGCGACGCGACGAAATCGCGGAGTGAGCCATGCCTGCCATTAATTACTCGGTAAAACTTAAACATGAATCGCGCTCGGGACGCTGTTTGCCGCCACTCGCTCGACCCACTCATTTTGTGCCCTAAGGCTTTCGTAGTTCGTTTAAGCGTGCCTGGCAAAGCAGGTAATAAATTTAATTACTTAATAATGAACTAGAAACATCGCATTTTTCTTCATTAAGCAGCTGAAAAGTTTTACGTAAGGTTCTCAATTCTTCGGAATTTTTTCTCAAGGGGCTTCTACGAGGGAACTAATACTTCCCCGTATGGGGTTCTTCAAAGGAGTGTACAGGTTTTTAAATGGTCGGCAACCGTATGGTACATTGACCGCTTACCATCAGGCAGGACATGTGTTTGTCTGCCACCGTAGTGGTATAAAAAAATGTGTTCCTCGATTTATCCGGAGTCCGCTTACTATCAAGCGGGTTGTACGGTTTTTTGACAACATTGTGGAATAAAAATGTTTACCATATTTAAGGCCGTTCCATCGGTTTGCCGCTGTCACTGTCACATTTCGCAATAAAGAACGGGAAAGGTCATGTGCGCCAAGTGTCAATTTTGATCTAATTTTGTCGATTTTTATTTATTTTAAAAACATTACCTTACAATATCGAAATTCAAAAGCTATGAAATTACCACATAAGTTAAGATTGATTTTTCATCTTTTTTTGTTTATAGTATCACATAATAAATAACTGAGTAAAGTTTGATTAAAAGTCCGAGTTAGTGTTTACTTTGGGAATTAATTGTATCGAGCAAAGTGTCATAATTCGTGTATCGGAAGCTATAATGTTATTAAAGATAATATAGTCAAGAACTACATATATTTTTTCCACGTCTACGAATATCAACGCCTCTTAGAAAAACATGATCATATAAGGAGATTTTTCGCCTTCTGGCTCAGGGAACCGTCTTAAGACCTTTTTTTTGACTGAGTGGTAAAATGCGTTACGCATTCCCCCGACCTGGGGAGCCATTGGGGGATATGTGGGACTCCCTCCTGCAGCCATCCTCTCCTAAAGAGAGGAGGAGAGGAGGTATACCCACTAAAAGCCACTCCGGCGTCACCCGTCTTACCGTTTTGAAGGAGCCATGGGATGCCTGAGATTCTACCGTGATTCCTTCCGGACCGTCTTAAGACCTGCCTTAACCTCTCTCATATAGACTAGACATAGACACGTTTATTTAGTTATATTATAGCTATTGGTAACTACTCGTGCCAAATGTCATTGACCCCCGTTTCATAATAGTAAGAGTTCCATCCAATTAATGTTTTAGGGATCCGTTGAACCCTTACAAGTGATAATAATTAATAGACTGTAGCCAGAGGTAAAATCGAGAAGACGAAACTGTGATTTTATAACACGCTGATTTCTTCTTGATTACGCGCGACACACATATGACATAGGTATAGTCTGCATTTTCTCAAATGTTTTTTTTCGCAAAAGACCCTAATCTGTTAAACAAAAGCCTTTGTTCCTTTTTTTGCGTGTGCGTGCCCATTGTTGGTGAGCGCATGCCACTCGCTGATATACATTTAGGAAGATACAGACTATACCCTTAAGTGCAAGAGAGCAAATTGGCCCTTTTGACCAATAAGGGCAAGCGATATGTCACCCGATAGGTTATTCTATGTTGTAAAACTTTACTATATCATGTAGTCCCAAATCTTTGTGTGAAAAAAGTTATCGCCGCAAAATTTACTGTGAGTTGAAAGTTTCAACAAAACTATGAAGTCACGTTTTAACTTGAAACGTGACGATATAGTTTTCTAGGGTTCCGTAACCAAAGGGTACAAACGGAACCCTATTACTAAGACTCCGCTGTCTGTCTGTCTGTCTGTCCATCTGTCCGTCTGTCACCAGGCTGTATCTCACGAACCGTGATAGCTAGACAATTGAAATTTTTACAGATAATGTATTTCTGTTGCCGCTATAACAACAAATACTAAAAACAGAATAATATAAATATTTAGGTTGGGCTCCCGTACAACAAACGTAATTTTTTTGCCGTTTTTTGCGTAATGGTACGGAACCTTTAGTGCGCGAGTCCGACTCGCAGTTGGCCGGTTTTTTTTTCGATACTAAGTTCCCGTGTCGCAGATATTTTATGTCACGATATTTTAGTTTTTTTATTCGTTTTCTTATGTTTTTGCGTCAATTTTTTTTTAAACAGTTACATGTCTCGGCATACAAAAAAAAAATATAGGGTTTGAAAAAGGAACTCTCTGGCAGTATAATATTACTTTTTAATTTGTGAGACTGTCATTTGTTTTTTTCATCGTGACGTTGGGTTGAAATTCGTGTGTCGTTGCAATGAATTTAAGTCGTGAAAATGTTCGAAGCATGATTTTTCACGATTTTCGATGCGGTTTAACTCAGCAAGAAAGTTGTCAAAGACTTCAATTAGCATTTGGCGGTGAAGCCCTATCTCGTAGCTCGGTTTATTCGCGGTCACGTGGATTTAGTGAGTAGACGAGGACGTGACCATCTCCATGACGATGAACGTGAAGGCCGGCCGGCGAAAGCGGTTACCGATTCTAATATTGATACTGTACGACAACTAATTGAAACTGACACAAAAAAATTCTATGAATGAAACATTGTAATGAGCCAGGTGCAAATGATACTGCATTTGCACATTAGTTCGGAAACTTTGTATGCGATGGATACCGCACGATTTGACGGAAGACCAGAAACGACTACGTGTAGAGTGGTCACAGAATAACTAATATAACTACATTTACTACCCTGAGTGGTGCCGTAAAATGATAAAATGACGGCGGACAATCAACGGCCGTACCTATTATAATATCGTGACAGGTGACGAAACCTGGGTTTACTGCTTTGAACCAGAAAGGAAAGGTCAATCGGCGGAGTGGGTCTTTCGGATCCTTTTAAAGACTTGCCAACGAAATTATAAAAAATTCGAAGCAGTGGTAAGAAAATGGTTGCTTCTTTTTTCGGCAAATCAGGATGCCTATTACTAAGACTTCTCTGTCTGTCTGTCTGTCTGGCTGTCTGTCTGCTCGTCTGTCTGTCTGTCACCAGGCTGTATCTCATGAACCAAGAGTTGAAATTTTCACAGGCGATTTTCTGTTGCCGCTATAATACGTTTTCAGAATTTTATTTCATGAGTAACAATCGCGGTAACCGAAGAAAATATTACAAGTCAGTGAAAATAAAATCTAATTGTATTAGAACCAGCAATGCTTACAACAGTTCAGCTATTTTTACAACTCAAAGATAAAAGTCTATTATTTATGCCTACTAATAAAATTGGCTCTCTCGAGCTCATACAACACACTGACAGACAAACGGCAGACGTTTTTATATACTTACATCTAAAGCTGTAATAGTTCAAACGATTTTTTCAAGGACATTATTCAAAAGTCCGCCCCAGCGAATCAGTATTGGCTACGTGCGCGACAGTGGCACCTGCCTGGCGGCTGAACATATTAGTTATTTGACAGTTGACAGACGTAAACAAAAGTTAACGTTCACTAGACTTATATTGACCGGGATATAGACCGTGATTACCTTTTGTATTATTTGTGAGCTCCCGATATTTCGATTTTCGGGAGCTCACAAATAATACAAAAGGTAATCACGGTCTATATCCCGGTCAATATAAGTCTAGTGAAACTAACCGTGAATCATTCAAAACTCTAAAAGTTAACGTTTTTGCTACGTCAACCACGCACATCGGTTTTAGTTCATCCACCACGCATTTCTGCAGCCAAAAAGCACTGCAATCTCAGATAGATGCTGGTTAGTCCAATAAACTTGGTTTCTGAACACGAATTTGGAACTTTATTTCCATTGCTAGTCATTCAAAATAAACCTCATTCCTCGGCCATGCATTTGCAAATTCCCAGGAAATTCCGCTTTATTAGCATCACATTTTTGGTGACTGTGTAACTTGTGCCAAGTTCTTTTCTCAACTCCATTAGCAACGGTAATTGCTTACCATCAGTATTCGTCTGCTCGTTTGCTTATCCCTTTATAGGGCGAAGGTGTCAAAAAGACCACCGGCCACCCTAGTTATAACATCCTTTTTTTGCACTTCTTCCTTGTATCTACAGAATTTTTAAGACTATAGATGGGCGATGAGGCTTGAATTGAGGATTTTTTCAGTCTTGCCCGTTAAAGGGTAATATCCTTAACTATACATTATCTTTTGAAGGCGAATTAGATACCTAATCATAATTTATCTCCGAAAGCTTTTTAATTTGTATGACAACCCGCTACTGCTAGTTTGTCAAATAACTCAATTTCTGCAACCAATAAGAATATCTAAAGCATCCGGCATCCGTCCTAGTTAGAAGTTGATCGCCATAACATTCTAAAGTAATAGGATAAAAGCTAGGGACGAAACTGTACTCTATTCCTAATCTCTAAGGTCCCTTTTAAACTGCAACTTTAATTAAACCTACGACTTTTCTTAGCCAAGCCATTTGACACCGCTGAAAACCAAAAGATCATAAGTCACTGAGAAAAGATTATAAGATATCACGTTTTAGTACTAGACTGTAGTTTATGGCAGTTTGCTTTTAGTATTTTTATCAGAGGAAGCGATTAATATGAGATTTATTCAGTTTCAGTTCTTGCGCCGAGAGGGATAATGAGGTTGATTTAGTTAAAGAGTTTCTTGACCCAGTTTGTAGTTGTATTTGTTTTCAGTCTTGTTTTTCCAATATTTAATTTTCAGATCCCTTGTCTGATTCATTTTTTGTGTCTATTCTTATTTCGTCGCATTGTTCAATCCTTGCTCAATGTTTATTCAAAAATCCGGCCAAGTGCGAGTCGGACTCGCGCACTGAGGGTTCCGTACATTACATAATTTTAACAACGTATTGCGAAAGTGTGAACCGTGAGTGAAAGGTAAATTGCGGTTTACGATTTGTGACGTATTAAAAAAACTACTTACTAGATCTTGTTCAATTGTTTCGGTGGAAGTTTGCATGTACATCATATATTTTTTTTAGTTTTATCATTCTCTTATTTTAGAAGTTACAGGGGGGGGGACACATTTTACCACTTTGGAAGTGTCTCACGCGCAAACTATTCAGTTTAGAAAAAAATGACATTAGAAACCTCAGTATCATTTTTGAAGACCTATCCATAGATACCACACATGTATGGGTTTGTTGAAAAAAGAAATTGAGTTTCAGTTCCAGGTATGGGGAACCCCCAAAATTTATTGGTTTTTTTTCTATTTTTGTGTGAAAATCTTAATGCGGTTCACAGAATACATCTACTTACCAAGTTTCAACAGTATAGTTCTTATAGTTTCAGAGAAAAGTGGCTGTGACATACGGACGGACGGACGGACAGACAGACAGACATGACCGGGTTCCGTTTTTTGCCATTTGGCTACGGAACCCTAAGAAGCCAAACTAACTACTACATGTATATCAAGGAGATTGCCGTGATATCGCCCGCGTCGGAGCCACAGTGTCGCTGATGGAGACACCACTCCAACATAACCTTAAAGCTATCATCATCATCAAGTTGAACCTCCTGTCGCCCAATGCTAAGCATATGCCTGTCGTCCACTACACTGTACGTCCTGCATGGTCTAGAATTGAGCCGCGATCTTCCGAATGTCGTCCACCGTCCACCCAACGAGCCAATCGGACGTCATGCACTTCTTTCATCCGAAAGCAGCCAGCAATTTGTTAACACTGGTCCACCAGCCATCACCCTGCCTGGCAACATGTCCCGCCCAAATTTATTTAAGCTTGGTAATAACATTACCTGCGTATCGCAAGTCGCAACTTAGGGCGGTGTCAGATCTCGACATTCCATAGTTGGTCTATAAGTTTAACGCTAAGCATGGCGCGCTCCATGGCTCTCTGTGCTATCGTATTTTATGCACAGCCTCCTTAGTGAGCATCTACGTGTCTCGACACCGTACATTGAGGGGAGTTTTCAGGCATTCTGGAACTTTAACGGATATAATCATGTCCACTAGTTTGTTAAATGCCTAGATAATTGGCTATTACTGTTTACCGTATAGTCTTTTACGACAAGACCAGACTAAAGATTCAGCATGGCTGAGCTAGAAGTAGTAAACCGTGTTTACACTCACGCACGTCAGCATACCATAAATAGCCGGTTTGGACATAAATATACTCCGGTTATTTCGGTTTTAGGCTCACCTCACTTTCTTCGTAAACACAGATGGGAATAAGCTGGATTTTATACGCTTTCAGCGTGCGTCTGTTTAGATCATTTCAGTAACTGGTGTAAACTATTTTCACCTTGTTACATAAGTACGGTGGTGAATTATAAACAAAAGTCTGACTAATAGAGCTCAAAAATGACCCCCGGAAATACCGCAAGCAACTCAACGGTAGCAGACCGCAGACCAGGAGCATATATCGTCCGTCATCGTCTTCCGGTTGATACTTTGTCAGATGATTAGATGCTATCATGAATAAAAAAATAGTCAGCCGGTTGCCAGCAGGCTTATAGGTACCTATGCTACATGCAGTTTCACGATTTTCATATCAGTAGCATGAAAAGGTAAAGCGGGTTGTTTTAACATGTTCATGCGACCAGATGACGATCTTTCCACCGCGACACAACCGGCTGACGATTTTTTTAATTCATAGTAACATCTTTACATTCTTCTGACAAAGTTACGATTGAGAGGCGATGGCTTAATTTATTTGCTTTTTTTACGGGTGCTGCCGTTTCTCAACCCACCAACAGAGCCGCAGCTGACGTCCACGAGGGCTCGTTCACTTACACATCGCACTTAACCACTTTACGAGGTTTCACCCGGGATGCTAGGTCACGGAAATCTGTTCCTGGCCCGAGGAATATACCTATAGGTACCTACTACGCGCATGTTGACAACGTCAATTGTAGGGAATGAGGCGCAAAAGGTTTGACATATAGAATTTTATTACAGCCAATCAAAACTTTTAATAGCCAATCACAACTTTTTAATAGCGGAAATTTGTGTATGGATGATATTCAAAGCTGCGGGCAGGGTATAGGCACCGTGCGAAGTGCATGGTGGGGGTAAGTAAAGCGATCGCAGCGCATAAGGTGGTAAAAATAGGCAACTAACGGATGTTAGCGTCTTTAACATTTCATAGTAAAAGTTGCTCAGTATAATCCCAAAACCTCCCTGGCAACGGGAATGCACTTATTTTTTATCCACCGTGTATATTTAGGTCTGAGCCGCCTGAGCTCTTAACCAGCTTAGCTAGATCTCCCTTCACATAATAATCTTAATGAATCTACAGCTCATGTTATAATGGAACTTAGGCTACAGTCTTGGCAGTAAGTATGTTTCGTGAATGAGACATGTAAATATATTTAGGTCTGAAGTGGGGGATTTACCTTTTCCTATGACGTGGGTTGAGTCATCCAAAAGTTAGGAAGTGCCAAAAGCGAAAAGGCGTATGTTCTTTGAGAGATATGGATTTTATGACATGATGGAATGGATGTAACTAAATATAGAGTTGAATGGCGAAAACGGGAAATATTCTTGATCCTATTGACGTATTGTCTTAAGTGTTTGTGGCACTAATCTTTAAGTTGGCTATTGAGAATACAGGGCGTCTCGTTCAATAAGAATCAAAGAAGACCTTATTCAGACCCCTGTGTATGTTCAGCGAATAAGAATGAATATGGTGGAATTGAATCGGACTAAATGGTCCCGATCCCACACCAAAACTCTGGATTGAGTGCTCTCGATATCCGACAAGCTTTTCACGGCTTTCCAGCACAACAGAACGAGGGATGTTGGCACGGCCTGTGTAATAGGTATCGGTACTGTCGTCTGCATAGCAATGAATATCGTCGATAGACAACATATAGCAAAAAAAACGTTGGGGAAAGCACAGAACCTTGCGGAATGCCGGCGTTAATGTCTATGTTATAGTACGACATAAAATAGTAGAAATTAAATAAAATGGAACAAGATATATACAGTGGTACTACGTAAACGAAATTAATAACTAGCTTAAATCTAAAATAGGTCCTTGACCTTGAGGCATTGTACCAAGGATGCTGGCGGCATTTCCCCGCTGTAAAGCCGCCAGCTCTTCGGTCACCAGTTACATCAACCAGACGCTTCGTGATTTCTGCAAACAACTTATGCGCGCTGGGACCCCATGGACCTAGAGTTTCAACTCCAAATGGAATGAAATGATACTCTCTACCGAGGCTCTTATATTTATTACGTTTTAAAATTTCGGCGCTTTCCGCCGCTCCGCCCGCTTTTACATTAGTCCGTTGGAGGTGGGACGGTGCCAGTGTGTCTACGCAGGTAGCATCCCACACCAACATCCGTCCCAAGCTCCAAGGAACCAAGGACATCCCATCGGGCCTCTTGCCATCATCTCTGATAATGCCAGTCGGCTCAAGAAGAGCGGGAACTAAAAAAAATCCATACTATATTGATGCCATGTTTAAGCATTTTAAGTCAAAAATGTGACAGTTACGTAGGAAGTGGCGCCCTCAATAATTTTCTACAATTTCTTGTCGGAATATATCTGAGCAGCTTCTCTCTATGACTCGAATGCGTCCGCTGGGCAAAAAGCTAGCGATTCATTTGCATAGTCCCTCGGGCAGTTCATTATGGCTCCTCTACACTATCGGCGATGATCGTTGATAGTATCAACCACCCGGCGATTCCCTTTGATGCGCGCCCAAAAAACCGACGACTCAGCCCGCAGGCGATGATAGACGATGACTGGCGGGGACTGCCGAGTATGCCCTCTACACTATTGTGCCCGCAAGTCATCGTCTATCATCGCCGAAAATAACACTTCAAAAAATACCCTTCATCTCGTCGTCTTACCTACATTTCACATATGACTCATATATCCCATACCCCACGTACTAAACGTACACTATTATAATGTTTGTTTGTAGTATCGCGTCTAGACGGCGACTGCAGAGATGCAATATAATGAAAGGCATTAAAATACGAGTGTGGGTTTATGAAACGAGTTAAAGCGAGTTTCATAAAGTTCATTTAAATCCAGTTCAATTAAATGTACCTGTTTTTGAGATAAATGGCTGTGACATATGGATAGAGGCGCGTAACGAAAATATAAAGGTTCCGTTTTTGCCATTTTAGCTACGGAACCTTAAAAAGTATGCTGTCAAGAAATGAAAATTTTCCAGATAAAGTAACCCAACATAAATGTTACATACTCATATGTCCGATATAGTCCACACTAAACGTACCATTATAATGTTAAACAGTAATAATATCCCGTCTAGACGGCGACCCTCGTACTTTACGAGATACGCGGCATGCAAGCAGACTCCATTATGTGATCGTGTTCCGCATTACGAGTTATACAGAGCTTTAATACAAACAGGACAGTGAGATAATAGTAGTTTGTGACTGCTTCATAATGAAAGGCATTAAAACACTAGTCATATTATACACTATAGAATATACTATGTTTTAACTACACACAGCTTGGAGGATATAACCAACGGAGCCGCCTTGTCTGTAATTTGCTGTAGAAAAAAGTCTGCCAATTTTTGCGGGGAAGGGAACGTCAAATGTATAATAGATTAGATTAGATTAGATATTTATTCTCATAATATGAAATTACATTATAAATTATGCTAGACTAATCTACATGAATTTATATTATGATCAAATAAAGTCAAAAAAGAACCCACGAATCATCGGACCTACTTACCTGCCGAGATAAGAAACGAGCAATGCGACGAAATATTCAGGCGTAAATTGAGAAACCTTTTGTTGGATAACCCTCTGTACTCAGTAAATGAGTTCATGGAAATGACATTTTGATTCAGAAATTGTTTAATTATTATTGTTTTCTATATTGACATTGTATTCTTTATCATAAAGACGATCCTTATTGGGAGATTTTTTATATTATTGTGTGTTGACGATTCTTATTGGGAGATATTATTTGTATTATTTTACGAGTATACCTACTCCATTAATATGACACTGTAACCACTGTTCCCATTTGGGATAAATTGACTTTTTATTTATTGTTTCTACTTTTATTGTTCTTGTGTGTTGTGTTTTTATTGTTTAGTGTAAGTTTTGACATTGTAAATTTACTTATATTTTGGATTTGTAAGTATTTATCTACTTACTCTTATTGTAATTGTGTTGACAATCCTTATTGGAGCTATAATTTTATTTTCATTAGTATTGTTATTATTTTCATTTTTATTTTTATTTTGACGATCATGATAGAAATTCTTATATTTTTGACATTAATGCAAACTTATTATGTAAATTGTCTTTCATGAAATAAATCATCTAATCTAATCTAATCCAATCTATACGTAACGTCAAAATAGCCATGTCAGATAAACGTCAGTCCATACATTGTGTATGACCATTGGCCGACTATTTTCGACAGAGGGGAACGCCTACGTCAAATGTATACGTAACGTCAAAATAGCCATGTCAGATAAACGTCAGTCCATACATTGTGTATGACCATTTTGGCCGACTATTTTCAATAGAGGGGAACGCCTGTTAATGGCTACACAGTCATATTACTTATTAGCTTTCTGTACTGTTGTGTTCAGGAACCGCATGCTACGACCGCTATGGCGGAATTTGATCACACTACACAACTCCACTCTCCGTCTGTCCGTCGGTCTGTCTGTCTATCCGTCTGTCTGTTACCAGGCTGTATCTCATGAACCGTGACAGCTAGACAGTTGAAATTTTCACAGATGATGTATTTCTGTTACCGCTATAACAACGACTACTAAAACGAAATAAAATAAATATTTAAGTGGGGCTCCTATACAACAAACGTGTTTTGCATAATGGTACGAAACCCTTCGTGCGCGAGTCCGACTCGCACTTGGCGTGTTTGTTTATATATTTACCTCAAGCACGTATCATTAACATCTCTGCAAGTGACATATGTGATACATATGTACCTACAACCTTGATACGGTTTACTAATGTATTACCAAAAATCGTGTCCCAAAGTATTACTTCCCAAACTATTTTACGCAATATAACATTTAAACCTTCCGCGGTTTAAACACATATTAAATCACATTTAGAAACGGGTCTATCGCGAATTTATTTTGTTACCTTTATTTACCAAAAGCCGCGACCACGACCAGTGAAACCTGTGTCGAAACGTCGGTAAATAAAGGTAACAAAATAAATTCGCTATAGACCCGTTTCTAAATGTGATTTAATATGTATTTTACGCAAATTATCATTTGGCAAAATTTCATTTAGAAAATTTTCATAATCCAACCTAACCTAACCCAACCTAGTACGTCATTTTCATTTCGCAAGTATGGGGTTGGGAAATGAAATGGTTGCGAAGTAAAAAACTTGCTAAAATTTCATTTGGGAAATGAAACTGATGCCATAAGTTTGTTGGGAAGTGAAATTTGGCGAAAAATATTTTGGCTAAACGGCGGTATCCCCCTTGATACACGTGTTCCAGTTATCACCTATAGGCCGAGCACATGATTGACGCGACAGTATCTCGCAGCGAGATAGACTACCCGTCTTTTACTAACTGTATGAATTAAAGAGGGACGGGTAGTACATGTCGAGGCGAGATACTCTCACGCCAATCATGCGCTAGCCCGGCTGGGAAGCCATACGCCATCGAATATCGATAAAATGTCTTTTTGATGGCTGTTTATGAGTATTTCCCTGTGCGTAGAGGTCGTAAAATGATAAAGAATACATTTGAAACACATTCAAAACGATATAGTCCAGTAAAGACAGGGATGCGAAACTCCTCCTTTCGGGTATTCTCGGCTCCGTTCGGCTCAGCATTGCTCCAAGCAATTATTAGGGTTGACACAACTTGAAGTCCACTTTGCGTGCACAAGATAAAAAAAGCCGATTTAGTTGAAATTTGGCATAGAGATAGTTTGAGTCCCAGGGAAGGGCATAGGATAGTTTTTATATCGGAAATCATCCCTAAAGAGTGTGAGCAGGGGGTGGGATTGAGAGTTAATGAATTGCCTGATAATTGATGTTGACCTTATGCTCAAATTGAATTATTGCTATTACACTTTATCCAGGCGCTGTACTTACTCTAGATGCTGTTATTGATTCCACGCAGACAAAGTCGCGGGCAAAAGCTAGTAACCTATAAAATAAAGTAAAGCTTCATAATTTCACTACATCATTATTATTCACAACGACGGGACTTAATCCCGTAAGATGTTGATGTCAACTTGAGCCAGTCTTCTCCGAGACCACGGGGACAACGCCGTCCTCGAAACGTCGGGGGTAAATTTAAAACTTATTTTACGCGATTAAGTCCCGTCGTTGTGAATAATAATGAGTAAAAATCGTGAAAGTTTAAATCAGTGTTTCACTACATCAGTTTAAGAGCTCTTCTAACGAGCTGTACTAAAAATAAAATTCCAATACCTCCACGCAGAATCTAGGTTAAGCCGTGTAGGATTCCTAGGCTAGGAAACTGAAAAGGCTCTACGTATAGAGTGCACTTTATACAACGCCCACCAGTTTGTAGTTAGAGCATTAAATAAACTAGGCTCTATAACATTTAAAACTCTCGCGGTTTGAACACATATTAAATCACATTTACAAACGGGTCTATCGCAAATCACCACCACCACCATCAACCACGACCAATCGCGACCAGGACCACGACCAGTGAAACCTGTGTCGAAACGTCGGTAAATAAAGGTAACAAAATAAATTCGCGATAGACCCGTTTGTAAATGTTATTTAACTAGGCTCTACTCCAGATTGGAGAGACATAAACTGAAAAAAATGTCATATACGAAGGAAAGAATGACCAAAGCCTCCAGTGTCCAGAGCTGGAATCGAACCAGCGTCCCCCGTTTACCGGACAGGTGCTTGAACCGGCTCGGCTATCCGGTCACGGTGGCATGGGTCGAAATTTCCAAGTACATGACAATTTCCCGAAGGCTTGTGGCGCCCCCTGGTATAGTTTAAATAGTAGTGTGTCTACTTGAAAAAACACAAATTAAAATATTTTCATAGAAAATAATTTAGTTTGTTCTTAGAGTGTGATGAGACATAGTTTTGAGTTATTTTAAATTTTGCATGATGTTTTTTTCAATCACATTTACAATCGGGTCTATCGTGAATTTATTCGCGAATTTGGTCGCGACCACGACCAGTGAAACCTGTGTCGAAATGTTGGTAAATAAAGGTAACAAAATAAATTCGCGATAGATAGATAGTACGAAGGTTGTAAATATTATGTTGTATTTTTATCTCTGAAATAGATTTGCGTATTTTTAGCTGATTATGAGAGGGAAAACGCAAAATTGTAGTTAATATTTTGAATTTTTACACGTTTTAATCACGGACAAATGCCATCCTTAGAAGAGAAAATCCATCCTTAGAAATCCTTATTTGCAAGGGCAGAATCTAACCAAAACTTTTGAATGTGTATTGTATTGTATATTTGTGACGTTTTCAATCAAAAGGTACCACATTGTCGCTTACCATAAAGACGAAAATTGCTTGTATCTTTATACGAAAAACCTGTCAGAGCGTCCTTATGGCAAGCGACAATGTGGTACCTTTTGCTTGAAAACGACACATTTAATTATTTAAGTACTGCGGAATGGAGTATCGAAACAAACCATTCTGGTTTAACGATGCTTATTATCAAATATTATGTAATTGTGATTCATCTATCTAGTGCAAAGATATATCTAATTTATTTATCTATCTAGTGTGTGTGGTGTGAGATTACAAGATAGAATTAGGAACAGTGTGATAAGGGAAAAGGGTGTGGAAAATTGAGAAAGGTATGTTGAGATGGTTTGGACACGTGGAAAGAATGAGTGAAAGAAGGCTAACAAAGAGAGTGTATAAGGGAGAGGTAGAAACGGGAGTTCGAAGGGGCAGACCTCGGCGGACTTTCTCTGATCAGATCGGGGAAATCCTGAAGAAGGGCCAGGTCAAGAGCACCCTAAACCGGCGAGCGTGTATGAGGAATGTTATGAAAGTGAAGGAAGCGAAAGAGGTATGTCAGGATCGTAGCAAGTGGAAATCCGTGGTCTCTGCCTACCCCTCCGGGAAATAGGCGTGATCATATGTATGTATGTATGTAAATAAAAAAAAAATAAGAGGTGAAAGTTGACTAAAGAAAAATCACGAAAACATGTGTAACTTTAATTTATTTTCAGTTCTATATTACCCTACACATCACAGCTGTATAGTTTTTATGTTAGATAGCTTGTGATATAGCTGAGGGAAATTTTAAAAAGTATATTTAGCGATAAATGTATAAACCCGCGCAATTGCCATATCTTCCGTCGCAATTTTCGCGCACCGCAGCTTAATCTTTTCATCGACAATTTGCTTCTAAACTCTTGCCTTTATGACCCCTCAATTTTTTTTCCATATATATAGCATATAAAGCATATTTAATGCTTAAAAGAAGATACCATCCCATGCTGTAAACTACTTGTAAGAAACCAATAAACATTTTTTCATTTTTAATTTTTTTTTTCAATTTTTTCCCAGAAATCAAACACCAAAGCGATCTAATCCTGCTTTCCATATAAAAAGCTTTACCACATCAAAAACAAAGTCGTGATAAGATTCAAAATCGTAAACATATTTTTGAACACAAATACAGCCGTCACGATCGATAAGCGAATTAGTCGTGTTATAGATAAGATAGGTTGTATAAAGATAACATAAGATACGTTGTACAAACAAGGCATAAATAAAGGGGAAAGTGGGAAATATGACGGCGATAAATTGTGAAAGCCGTATGCCGAAGGCCGTTATACTTGTATACAGAAATATACTGCCTTCTAGGCGGGCGGCTCTCTATTGTGAAATTGTAGGAAATAGAAGTGAGATTTTTTGCAGGAATATTTTCTTTTTGTTTCTATAAAGGGCATATCAATATTGAGGATACTAGCTTCTGCCCGCGACTTAAAGTCGGCAACTCGCATGTAATATCTCGGGTGTTGCAGGCGTCCATAGGCTACGGTGACTGCTTACCATAAGGCGGGCTGTATGCTTGTTTGCCACTGACGTACTATAAAAAACCGGCCAAGTTCGAGTCGGACTTGCGCACTGAGGGTTCCGTACTTTTTTAGTATTTTTTTGTTATAGCGGCAACAGAAATACATCATCTGTGAAAATTTCAACTGTCTAGCTATCACGGTTCATGAGATACAGCCTGGTGACAGACAGACGGACAGACGGACAGCGGAGTCTTAGTAATAGGGTCCCGTTTTTACCCTTTGGGTACGGAACCCTAAAAACTATCGTATGCAAATCCTATGTCCTTCCCCGAGCTTTAAACTATCTCCTACCAAATTTCATTTAAATCGGTTTAGCGGTTTAAACGTCAAGAGATAACCGACAGACAGACAAACAGAGTTACTATCGCATTTATAATATAAATAAGGCATCAGATTATATATTGATGAATAATAAAATGGTAAATATCGTTTGGACGTGAAAAGTACCTAGCTGATTTGACTGGATAGTAAAATATAGTAAAAATATGCAATTTAATTCAATTTAAAATGTGTATTTCAGGCTAAAATGCTCATAAATAATACAAAATATTACAATAATACCACTAAAATAAAAATACGTTATTATAAATTTAGAAAAAAGAAATTCAATTAAAAAATAATGTAGGTATCTGGAATTCCGAATTATCGGCCTAATAGTACCTACTCGTGAACACAATTTATGATGGTGATGCATGATGGTGAAAGTATAATGTTTACTTTTTAGGGTTCCGTACCCAAAGGGTAAAAACGGGACCCTATTACTAGGACTCCGCTGTCCGTCTGTCAGTATGTCCATCCGTCTGTCCGTCTGTCTGTCTGTCACCAGGCTGTATCTCATGAACAGTTATAGCTAGACAGTTGAAATTTTCATAGATGATGTATTTCTGTTGCCGCTATAACAACAAATACTAAAAACAGAATATAATAAATATTTAAATGGGGCTCCCATACAACAAACGTGATTTTTTTGCTGTTTCTTTCCGTAATGGTACGGAACCCTTCGTGCGCTACACCGACTCGCACTTGGCCGGTTTTTTATTGTTATTTTTATTAACAACAAATCTTCCCAGTTGATCGGACTAAAGCCCACTCATTCATAAACAAACACACATCCACGTTGTTTATCCAATCAGAGCGTCCGTCGATACGTAAAACTTTACTCCATATCGAGCTTCGACAGTTGGATATTACAGTCAAAACTACAGGGTGGCCAAATAACAGGTGAGTATTGTAATGTCTGTGGTAATAGTATCCGAAACAAATGTATCAGTATAGAACGTCGCATCTGAACGCATCTTTTAAAAATTGGGTGACCCCACCCTTTTTCCTGGAAGCTTCCGCAACGATAAGAACTGTCTGTAAGAATAACCTAATATTTTAAATAAAACAAGTGTTCCTCCAAACCTGCGTTTAATTCAAGCTCAAACTACTACAAGTATACACTTTAGTTTTGTAATTTTATTCTATGAAATATAAAAAATATTAAGTATTCCTTGTTCATTATAGTATTTAGGGCCGGCAGTTAAACATGGAAAATAATGTCAGACAAAATGTCCTACTCTAGCAGCATGGCTGATATCCCTTTTCATCACATCTTCACACATTTCCTGCGTTATCTCAGTGACTGTGTCTCGAATATTTTGTTTTAATTGCTGAAGGTTCATTAGCCTGTTAGCATAGACACGTCAGGTGCTGTTAAATCAGGCGATCTTGGTGGCCAATCAATGTCACCGTTTCTCCAATTTTCCGCAATTTTCTTAGAGTTTCCGCAATGCATGATTGGGTTGAGTAAAACGTTTAAATAATTAAAACACGTTGTTACGTCGTAAAACGCTCCATAACAAATTTGCCGTATCTACACAAAGTAGTTTTTATGCAACAACTTGTCATATTTACTGCCAAAACAAAATGGCGGCAAAAAAGAGTTTTTTTTTCTTGATGGACTTGAGGGCGGTGTTGCCCGTAGCCAATGTCATGTAAAAGGGTAGGAACAAATGCTTTTAAAGCACGACGTTTTTCGGTGGCTGTTGTAGTTGTCTCGTAAAACCGATAGCTGGATTTTACGAGAAGGACTAACGGCCGTTGACTCCAAAATGGTGGTTAAACACGCTTTGAGATTAATTCTCCATTCACTGCACACTACCACATTAGATTACTGTATAATAAAGCTATCGATATTACACTAAACAATATTAATGAGCAAAACACAAAGGAATTAATCACGAGGCTACTATCAAGATGGCGATCGAACCGGAAGTCCCGAGATTTTGTTTAAAATCCACAGCAGACAATGACATTGACAACATTTTTACTCGTGAATTTGACATTCATTGAGGTGAAGTTGTATCAGCTAACTTCACGTCACCGAGTATTTCAGTAAACAGCGGAACGCGTAAACGCCGACGAGTCTGCCGGGGGCTGTGTGTGTTTGTCACAGAGTAGATTGGGTAGATACCAGAGTTTTCCGGGACACCTTAGTTCTGATCCAGGACTTTAGTGTTTTGCGTGAGAAGGCCGTTTAAATTAATCACTACTATTTTAAATACAACAAAAAAGAGTAAATTTAAAAGTTAACATCAATTTACACAAAATATTCATAAAGAAATTTCGTGAGCAAAGTATCAACTTTCATATACGACGTCAACAGACGTGTGTGACGTTGTATACCTCCAAGTTGGCCACCCTGTACCTATGTAATTGTATTGGACAGTCAGGTACCTACCTTCATAAGTGCTCTGTGAACAAAGTTTTGTACAAAGACAAATAAATAAAATAATATATAAATGGGTACTAGGCGACGATATGTACATACGTATGTATGGGTACGTGCGTTTATGGACCAAGCCAAAGAGAAAATCAACGTAGTGACGTATCAGGAGCTCAAAACAGTGGCAAAAAGAAGAACGGAGTGGCGGTTACTCCACTGACAAGAGCCAGGCTCTTAAGAGTTATGATAATGATGATGCGACGATATACGTCAAGGAGGGAACAGTGACTCAGAAAAAAATTGCCGGGTACAGTGGCTCACTCAACCTTATTCCAAGATGAGAGAGGCCATTCGCTTCCCTGCTTACAACAGAAACATTCAGTATTCAAACAAATTCAAATGGACGAGCAATGGCTATTCTAACTAAGGTGCTACGTGTATAGCGATATTTTGGCGACTGAGCCACTGTTCCCGTCTTGACCCTACTTATAAATGAACAATAGAAATAGCAAAATGTTTTGTTTAAAGGTAAAAGTTATGTGGGAATTAGTCCTAGATCTTTATGCAATGCCCTGACAGAATATTCGTGAATAAGCAATGGACCTACCTTCGATTAGTATAAATCCAATGAAAGTTAAATTAAGTTAAGTTTTGAATGATTCACGGTTATTTTCACTAGACATATCGACCAGGATATGGACCGTGATTACGTAGCTGCGTCGAAATATCATCATCATCATAACTCTTAAGAGCCTGGCTCTTGTCGGTGGAGTAATCGCCACTCCGTTCTTCTTTCTGCCACTGTTTTGAGCTCCTGATACGTGGCTGCGTAGAATTTTTTCTGTTTTCAATTATTCTCAGCAGAGATCGCTTCTCACCTACCAAATCCAATACTTCTGCATTCGTTTTCCTCTCCTTCCAGCTTATACCTTCCATTCTTCTCCATGTCCACATTTCAAAAGCGCTTATTTATTTTGTTTATTTTTAAATGACGAAATATCGGGAGCTGAGCTGGGAAGCGCTGGTGGCCTAGCGATAAGAGCGTGCGACTTGCAATCCGAAGGTCGCGGGTTCAAACCCCGGCTCGTACCAATAAGTTTTTCGGAATTTATGTACGAAATATCATCTGATATTTACCAGTCGCTTTTCGGTGAAGGAAAACATCGTGAGGAAACCGGACTAATCCCAACAAGGCCTAGTTTACCCTCTGGGTTGGAAGGTCAGATGGCAGTCGCTTTCGTAAAAACTGGTGCCTACGCCAATTCTTGGGATTAGTTGCCAAGCGGACCCCAGGCTCCCATGAGCCGTGGCAAAAATGCCGGGACAACGCGAGGAAGATGATGACGAAATATCGGGAGCTCGAAAACAGTACAAAAGGTAATCACGGTCCATATCTCGGTCGATAATGTCGATATTAATCTAGTTGTTAAACGGTCTTTGACAAGGTCTTTGGAGAAAACATACTTATAGTGACTTTTCAAATACACTTTAGAAAAATAAAAGCTGTGTACAATGAGTCAGTAAAATCAATCATGGGGGAGCAGTGAACCTTAAGTGCCTTTACATGTATCGCATCCGACGCTATTGATCTAACTGTCTGGAGTGGATGTCCAGCTGTAATTTACTGTACATTCTCTGGTTGACAGTCATAATTATTTAGCTGAGGATACGTACAGTCGTGTCTGGAAGACATATTTGGCGGAGATCTGACACACATATTTTGGTTGGGGAGCCCAAAAGGGGATTTTGTAGTTACTCGAGAGATTAAGATATGAGTGATATCTTGCTATCCCGTGGAGTCTAACTTTACCACTTTTAGCCTTCTATGATGAGTAGTTGGTTGGTGGGGAGTTCAACAAATCGTTGACCAGATTGTGGATGTGGTCATTTTAGTCAAAATTAATGCTATAATTGTGCTATTACTAAATCTGACAATTGTTTACACGCATTTCCTTAATCTGACGGTTACAATGTGCAAATCGGGCGTCGAACTTGTGGTCGTCAGATTAAGGAAATGTACGCATTTCCTAAATAAGTGTCATATTCAGTTATAGAAAAATTATAGCATTAAATTGGACCAAAACGACCAAATCCACAATCTACTTAACGATTTTTTTAACTAACCCCCTGAAATTTAAAATGATCTATAGACGCTTTCCTGCTCGCTGGCAAAAAAATTATATAACCTTTTTTTCTTCTTATTATCTAATATTTCGGTATCGATTCCAATAGGTCTCTACGAAGCTCGAGTAACTACACATTTATCATCGCCGGCTCCCCAGCTATTACGCATAATATATTCTATCCACCCTAGTTGACAGTATTTAATATAGTTATTTAAACTAAAACGAGACTTTTACCGCCTTAAGGATGACTCACGTTAGACCGGGCCTTGTCCGGGCCGGAGCTTCCGGCGCTTACTTTTCTATGACATGACAGGTGATCACGTGATGCTTTCCATAGAAAACGAAGCGCCGAAAGCTCCGGCCCGGACACGGCCCGGACATGGCCCGGACACGGCCCGGACACGGCCCGGTCTAACGTGAGTCATCCTTTAATCTTAAAACTAGCAAACGTCTGTCAAATTTTGTCTATTTCTTAAAGATAGAAATGTTAAAATAACGTAATACTATAAGGACAAATTATTTTATTTTATTTATTATTTTTATTTATATAAGCACAAACGATTATTAACGGTTTTAATAACAAAACTTCCGTGAGACACAGACATATTAAATATATTAACGGGTCACTTAGGTATTTTAAGTTGACAAACGATTATTAACGGTTTTAATAACAAAACTTCCGTGAGACACAGACATATTAAATATATTAACGGGTCACTTAGGTATTTTAAGTTGACAAACGATTATTAACGGTTTTAATAACAAAACTTCCGTGTGACACAGACATATTAAATATATTAACGGGTCACTCACGTATTTTAAGTTGACAAACGATTATTAACGGCTTGACATTTATGCCATTAGCGTACACTTAAAATGGGAGATTAGCTTTACCTCTTCTACTACGAGTAGACAACCAAAATATTTCATTTCAATATTTCAGATTAGAATATTGAAACACTATAAGATAAACTAACGACCCGCCCTGGCTTCGCACGGGTTACGCTAAACCTAAACAAATTATGCACCTAAACCTTTCTCAAAAATTACTCTATTGATAGGTGAAAACCGCAGCGCATGAAAATCCGTGCAGTAGTTTTTAGTGTATCTCGAACATACAGATAGATGACGCGAAGGGTACTTTGTTTTATAAGATGTAGTGATATGTCCAAAGTTAGGGGGGCAAAATGCTTTGAATTTTATTATTTATTTCAATACTTTAATGATTGTTGCCGTCATTTAACCCATAACCCCATAGCGGCAACATATTTGCCATCATACTTAAGGGTAACCTCGATTCCCAATACAAACGTAGTTACGCTCTCAGTAGCTTCAGATATAGTCTTTCGATTTCAAACGGGCCCCGAACGGCTTATCCTTTGTCCATTGTTATGTAAAAAGGCGCGTGCTACCACCTGTATAAAAAAAAATCGGCCAAGTGCGAGTCGGACTCGCGCACCGAGGGTTCCGTACATTACACAATTTAAACAATGTATTTTTTATGTGAAACGTGAGTGAAAGGTAAATTGCGGTTTACGATTTATGACGTATAAAAAAAAACTAACTAGATCTCGTTCAAACCAATTTTCGGTTGAAGTTTGCATGGTAATATTGGTAATGTACATCATTATATTTTTTATTTAGTTTTATCATTCTCTTACCACTTTGGAAGTGTCTCTCGCGCAAACTATTCAGTTTAGAAAAAAATGATATTAGAAACCTTAATATCATTTTTGAAGACCTATCCATAGATACGCCACACGTATGGGTTTGATGAAAAAAAAATTTTTGAGTCAGTTCTATGTATGGGGAACCCCAAAATTTATTCTTTTTTTTTCTATTTTTGTGTGAAAATCTTAATGCGGTTTACAGAATGCATCTACTTACCAAGTTTCAACAGTATAGTTCTTATAGTTTCGGAAAAAAGTGGCTGTGACATACGGACGGACGGACAGACAGACAGACATGACGAATCTATAAGGGTTCTGTTTTTTGCCATTTGGCTACGGATCCCTAAAAATGGTTGGATCGCTTTAACCGGTTAATGAATTACGACACCATTCGAAATTCTCAGAACTCCTCAGAAATAGGTAGTTATTTGGTATTTGACATATATTGGTGTTTTCAGTCAAGTGTAATGTTCTACATTTTAAACACATACATAACGCAAAATTAACACATTGTTTGAAACGTTTACATTTCGCCTTCGCCCAGTAATACTCTCACATAGTAAATAATTAGTCCTAACGTTTGCCAAAGTCCACGCTAATAAGTAGTTAGAATTGGGTCAAAATCAAGCGAACAGCTTTAATAAACACGGTGGCTAAGCCAAAAGGTTTGAAATGAAATACATTTATTTGCTAGAATGCAGATCAAAAAAGGTACAAAAAGGGTAAATACAGTTCCAAATACATTCCGCCACATAATGGCATGCAAATTACAAAAATCTCCTTATATGATCCTGTTTTTCTAAGAGGCGTTGATATTCGTAGACGTGGAAAAAATATATGTAGTTCTTGACTATATTATCTTTAATATCATAGCTTCCGATTATGACACTTCGCTCGATACAATTAATTCCGAAAGTAACCTCTAACTCGGACTTTTAATCCAACTTTACTCGGTTATTTATTATGTGATACTATAAATTAAAAAAGAAGAAAAAACAATCTTAACTTAAATAATAATTTCATAGCTTTCAAATTTCGATATTGTAGGGTAACGTTTTTAAAATAAATAAAAATCGATAAAATTCGATCAAAATTGACACTTGGCGCGCATGACCTTTCCCGTTCTTTCTTGCGAAATGTGACAGAGACAGCGGCAAACCGACGGAACGGCCTTAATTCTAAGCTTAATTCTAGGAGCAGTTAAATATTAATTCAGTCTAAGTGTGCGTCAATTATATTAAATGTATACGAATGTCAAAGAAAGAGAAGTATAACAAATACATTCAACATGCAATGTTATCATATTATTAAAAATCAAAACAGGAAAGTAGTTAAATTTAAGTAAAGCTAGGCCAATGGATAATAATAAGAATTTAGTACTTAAATATAAAACGCAATACGTTAGATTACTCATTGACTAGAGTTAGACCAAGAAAAGTCTGCAGCGGCCATGTCACTATGCAACACTGAATTATGAATGAAATAGATAGAAGTCACTCGAACTCGCCGCCAAAACGCCGCTCCTATACTAAATTAACACGTTCATCTCAAAACGACAATGCTTAAATTACATGAACATTAACGTAATCACTACACCTTATAAAAGAAAGTCTGTGTGTATGTTCGCGACAATCTCGAAACTACTGAACGGATTTTTATAAGGTTTTCACTAAGGGGCCCACTGACTCAGTCCGCCGGACGATATCGGCCTGTCAGTTGTTCGGAACTGTCAAATTTTTGTTCTAACCACAGACCTAAAATTTATGCTTAGTTCTAACTAACAGGCCGATATTGTCCTGACTGATAGTCAGTGGGCCCCTTTAACTCCCCCGCCGCGTCTGTACGTTTGTGTGTATGTGTTGACAAATATAATACAATAGAAATATTATACCCTTTATTGCACACTTCAAAACAGAAAACTATGCAATGAATACAGCAAATCAAAAGTGCTACGACATGGGATTCTTCAAGAAGCGGGTATTTAGGGTTCTCAAGGGTCGGCAATGCACCTGTGATGTTGCTTACGTCCATGGGCGACGATGACTGCTTCCCATCAGGCGGCTCGTCTGCTCGTTTGCTGAATATCACATAAAAAAAAAAAAAAACGGGCGATGCTATCGCTGAAAAGCGATTTCTTCCAGACAACCTTTCAAAACTGACAAAATATCGATCCAGGCAAATGACTCAAAAATATGTGAACACGACTTTATTTTCTAAGGTTTAAGAGCGTACACATATTTTTGAAACTTTGGCAATGTATATATATTTATGCCCTTGACTGTAATAAATATAAAATTATATGTTAGTAAGTTACTCATTAACCCCTCCCCCTCAATCATAGAAAATCATATAAAACCACTTTAATTAACTAAGTGAAGAAACCATCTAATAATCAGGGCACCCTCCCCATTCATATTCCCCACACTTAAAGACCTTTCTACCAAACCAGTATAAGAAAAACCCAGATTACTTACAATTGTTACACAAACAGAGGTCATACTAAACTCGTTGTGGTTAGGTTAGTAATACAGTTTTTACCCCCCGTCATAAATATTCAGTAAGAGACACGCCAACTTATATAAATAAAAGATGGAAAGGACTGGTGATGCGGTTTTCTGATATTGGCTAGGTTATCTCATCTTTTGTTGTTGATTTGAATTTGAAAATCAATGATAGTATAAAGGTGAGATGGAATGAGGTTGCTGAATTATCGATTAAATTTTACATCAATCGATTTTATAGTAATAGTAAAACCAATAAAATAATGTCGCTAATTTATATGGGTCCAGCTATCCTTAAGGAAGAATTTATAAAAGCCTTGTCTTGTATACGCAATGGAAAAGCAGCTGATGATGGAATATACATTGAAATTATAAAATATGCCTAAGGCGAACCCATGATACGAGGGATTTCTGTACTAATAGGTTTAATATATGATACAGAACAGTTACCATTAGACTTCATAATTACTAAAACAGTAACTCATGAAATAAAATTATGTAAACGGATTATATCGCGTATATTTATAACACATCCCGACGTTTCGAACCCTTTACAGCGTTCATGGTGAACGGGTGACTGAGGAAAGACTGCAAAGTTAACCCGTAAACTCTTTAAAAAAAACTTTAAAATGTGAGGAACATCGAACCTTAAGCCTTATTTCAAAAGCATCAAAATTTTTTACTTAAAATTATTCAAAATCGATAACGACCAATAGCTGAAAGAAACTTAGGATCAGATTGATATGGGTTTAGGCAAAATAAAGGAACCAGAGAGGCAATATTAGCTCTTAAAATTTTAGTTGACAGGCGACTAGAGGTAAACCTAGACACACACATAGCTTTAATTGATCTCGAAAAAGCTTTCGACAACGTGGATTGAAAGAAGATGATGGGGATCCTGCGTGAAATTGGAGTTATCTACAGGGACAGGAAGATCATTTCCGAACTATATAAGAAGTTAAGAACCAGGAGACCATTATGTGGGAGAAGAAAACGGAAAAGCTAGAATCAGACAAGGAGTGCGACAGGGGTGTCCATTATCACCACCATTTAACATGTTCATAGAGCAAGCCATAAAAATATTAGTGGTTTTCAAAATTAGCCCGTAATCGAAGTTTTACCTTGTTATAGGCGCACATAAAATGGTTTGGGTATTTTTAGGTTTCCATATTTATAGAAACACGTGTATATGCACTCGAAAAGCATTTGGCGAAGTGTAGCTGATGAAAACCATAAAATGATGGCATTTTAAACTGTTTTGTGGAATCGGTGTATTTTTGTTACCTATAGATTATTCGACGTTTTCGATCTCAGTTTGATAGATAACAAAATTATAACTAGTGGCTGTAGATCTCGCGATAAGCTTCATATAAGCTTAAATGTAAAAATAGAAAATTACTTCGTTGAGTCATTATCACAGCAAACTCACAATGGTCTTAAGTGCCATATATCCCACTGGCACTAAGTCTTTTATGCCAATTTCCACTATTTTCCAAAAAACGAAACTACAGAAAAAATCTATCTATCTACCGAACCTGCTCACAAAATTTCAAGAGAATTCAATGAGAAATGCGATCTATAGAGAAAAACATCCGGATATACAATTTCAATTTCAATTTATTTATTTCCTTTAAGTACAATTTTAATTTACATCATGTTGTTCATAAGAGCAGGAAACGATTCCTCCGTACTAGTAAAAACTGTATGACGGCAGGAAGCACCACCTCTCCCGGATCACATTTAATCTTATCTAGCAGTAGGTATACACGTATTTGCGCAGTACTAGATATATATACATATATATATGTAATATTGTATAAAGATGACAAGAAAATGAAAAAATAAAACAGGTTGCAACAAGAAAAAAAAAACAAAGCAAATAGCATTGGAAATAAATACAAAAGCATTTTTGTCCAATACATTTTTGCAGGCTGGAAATAAATTTTTGCCCAAGCTGAAACGGAGACATTCAGACTTATTGTTTTGCAACCAAAACTGACATTGTTATAACACACTGTACTTATGGACAAGTCTGTGTTTGTACATAAATACCTATACTTTCCACGAGCTTCTATAGTCGGTCAAGCTCTGCATGGCATCTGCAAGGACAGTGTGGAATGTCTTCATGTGTGTTTGTAATGACACTCCCTCACTTTGTTCTGTTCAGTGCATATATAGTTAGCTTAGACAAATTCTATAACATTATTTTGATTATTTGCAATGTTATACACTTTTTCACATTCATTTAATTAAAGTTTCTGTCCAGCAGTGGGATTTGTAATATTAAAAAGATACGTATATAAGTATATAGTACTTCTCTATTTATTTTTACTTATATTCCTATACTACGTTTTCATAAAAATGTTCAATAAAGTGCATGATTATAATATATAACACATCATAACTTAATAACTATTTAATAAATTATTATATACTGCACCTTAATATAAAAATAACGAATAACACTTACCAATTTAATTATCCTATTCACAAAACACAATCACACATCATCACTACACTTTTCCAGAAAAAAAAAACAATTAGGCCATATTCCGGACGGCCAAAATTACCGCGGCCTCGGCGCTATTTTGTCACCGAAACTCGCCAGCACTACTAAAAATAACCATTACTGACACGCGCACTTTTGTCAAAAAAGGAACGTTACTTTTTAAATTTTCATGAACACTGGCCGGTTGTGAAAAATAATGTTATTTTTGAATTAAGAACGGCGGCCGGGCGCGTCCGCGAGCGGAGCTCGGAATTCGAATTTAGGTTAGAATACGCGGGTATGGCGCCACGCAGACATGCGCAGATGTTGTACAGACGGGGCAAAGATAGAGTAGAGGAGATGTTTCAAAGCTTTGTATTTTGAGCTTTCAGAAACGATGACGTCTGATGACGCCATACACGTCTGATGACGTCGTATATGAAAGTTGATACTTTGCTCACGAAATTTCTTTATGAATATTTTGTGTAAATTGATGTTAACTTTTAAATTTACTCTTTTTTGTTGTATTTAAAATAATAGTGATTAATTTAAACGGCCTTCTCACGCAAAACACTAAAGTCCTGGATCAGAACTAAGGTGTCCCGGAAAACTCTGGTATCTACCCAATCTACTCTGTGACGAACACACACAGCCCCCGGCAGACTCGTCGGCGTTTACGCGTTTCGCTGTTTACTGAAATACTCGGTGACGTGAAGTTAGCTGATACAACTTCACCTCAATGAATGTCATATTCACGAGTAAAAATGTTGTCAATGTCATTGCCTGCTGTGGATTAAGGGGCCTACTGACTATCAGACCGCCGGACGATATAGGCCTGTCAGTTGTTCGGAACTGTCAAATTTCTGTTCAAAGTTGTGTTTTGTATTTTTCGTGATTTTTTATTGTTCCGTACCTCAAAAGGAAAAAACGGAACCCTCCTATAACTTGTCAACGAGGGAGCTCAACGAGGGAGAGGAGTGTTAGGGTCGGCAACGCGCGTGTAATATCTCCGGTGTTGCAGGCGTCCATAGGCTACGGTAACTACTTACCATCAGGCGGGCCGTATGCTTGATTATTTTGTTATCCGTCCGTCCGTCTGACCATCTGTCAGCCAAACTTCTAAGTTAACGTAAAAAAAAGATACGGCCGCTTATGCCGCAAAAAAACGTATATTTCGACACTCTCAAGGGTATCAAAATTAATAGGGTACTTCCCGTTGACCTAGAACTATGAAATTTGTCAAGTAATGTCGTCTTACACTGCAAATATAGGGAAAAATTTGTAAACTATATTAGTAAAAAAATAAAATAAAAAATTAGTGAAATGTGTACGGATCTCTCGGTGGGCGAGTTTCACTCGCACCTGACCGGGTTTTTTTCTATAGAGGTTTGAGGTTTTGATTGAAGTCTGCCCTTATAAATATATGCTCTTCTTAAACATTCATTTATTGCCTTCCCGGGGACAGAAGGAACGCAGGAAGTTTCTGGTAAAACGCACAGTTGAGGACTGCCAACCATCTAAGTGGTGAAGATGTTAATATACGGGAAGGGCAAATAACACAAACCAAATCCTACCCGGGCAAAACCGCGAGCACAACTTTACTATCGTCTACAAAAAATTGCAAACATGTAATGACAATTCACAGAAAATGTAAACTAAAATTGATGACATACATAGACATAGTATATACAAGTAGTTATAGACGCACCACCGAGCGACCGGGGGTAAGAGAAAGAATATTCATATAAAATTTGGGCAGCATAGGATATTTTCTCTTTCACTCTTATAAATTTTGGTATTTCACCATCGCCTCCTACCTATGATGCAACCCGGTCGGTGATAAGCACAAAGCATGGCACTATTTTCTCTTTCCTTTTATAGGAATCGCAATAAGACTATCTTTCTCTATCAAAGAGAGTCAGGCCCTTGATGACACATGTCGTGCAAGTACCTAAAAACAAGTGGGTCTAAACTGTAAAATTATTTAAGGTTAGTATGTCTCACAACAGTTTAAATAAAGATGAAAATGATTTATTTAAAACATTTGTTAAAAACGAACTTATATACATTTTCTACATGTATTTTAGTTTTATTGAATTTTAGTTTTATTTTATAATATAACTAAATTAAAAATTAAAACTAAAATTCAATAAAACTAAAATACATGTAGAAAATGTGGCCCCTTTGTCATGGTGCCGAGGATGCTGGCAGCATTTCCCCGCTGTATTGCGATGCTAATACGTTGCGCGAGAAAGCTGCCAGCTCTTCGGTTGCCAGTGAAGTCGACTAATCTTCTGGATAGCTCTTTAAAAAGCTGTAGAGCATTAGGACCCCACGGGCCAAGGGTCTCAACCCCAAAGGGCATGAAAGTATACTCGGGGCCAAGACCCCTGTATTTGTGAAATTTAAGGTTTTCGGCCGCTTTAAATTAGATTAAAATTGATGATTCCCAATAAATGATCAACGAATCAATAAAGTATCACAATGTCATCCATTCATTATTCGTATAAAAAAATATCCAAATTGTTTTCTGTGTCATTCAAATATAAACCGTATTATTTTCAAACAGATTTCAAATTTCAATAGAGGAAAGAACAGCTGATGGTTCCTCGCTACTTTCATTTAGAAAGGTCATTGTGAATTTAATCTTAGTCGTAAAGAAATAGAGTATATTTTGGTGTGATGCGAATTCCTTTTACATTTCCAATAATATTCAAGGGCGTGGAATAATCGTAGCTTCTTATTTATGAACTAGCTTTGCTCGTAACTTCGCTCTGGTTTTTTCATTGCTTATGCTCTGAAAGAGTGTAATTGTTGTTCTAAAAAGTGTGTAGAAAATGACACGTTTCTGCACTAGAGCATTTTACTTTCCAAGTACAATTCGTTTAATTTTTTTGTGATAAACAATTGAAATTAAGGTACTAAATGCTTTTATTTCGGACAAGATATCCATATTACAACATAAACAAATCACACTGTTTTTATTCGTCTAGATTCTTCTTCATCATAACCCTCGGTCTCGATTGTAGAACAATCATGAAACTAATACTAGGAACTAAATACTAATACTAGGAAGTACATTATATCCAAAAAAATGCCATTTTTTTTTTATTGAAATTTGGTTTGAAACGGATTTGTTATACAATTTCCATTCTGAAATTTAACCCCCCATTCCATAAATAACGATACTTTTATCTAAATGGTTAATTGAAAGTACCCTCAAAAGTGTCAAAAGTGACGTTTCTTCAAACAAAAACGTCACTTTTGACACTGACATCTAATCCATATCGTATCTAGAAGTAATATTTGACGTAACTCTAAGTTCGAATCGGTTGGTACTATGTGAATTGTGTCATGTCATTTGTTTGTCTGTGATGTCCATAATATCTGTGTGTTTGTCTGTTTGTTGTAGGTTCCCAGCTTATCCTTCCACAAGTTCAAATTTAACCGAACCTCGTCTAACAAATCAAAAGTCTACACACCTTGACATTGGCAGAATCCACCTTGGTAAACTTAGCGAGGAGTAAGGCCATAAATGGGAAAAAAAATGACGTAAGTATCTCAAATATGGATCATATAAAGAATGCCAATCTCTTATGGCAGAATTGTTACAAAAGTGACCGCTTTCAGTTTTAAATAATAGTTCCTAATCTCTCCGGTGGCGCTAGTTAGGCTCTGGGACATGAGTATAATATGAACCATATAAGGCAACAAATAACCCGACCAAATTACGTAGGTTGTTTTTGGTAGTATTTCGGTGTATGGTGGCGCCGCCTAATTACTGTTTTTGATGGACACTTTTCATACATAGAGATTTGGCTCCTTTATACAGTCTCCATGATCTCAAAGTTCGAATCGGGCCGTTAGGTACCCACATCTAACCTCTACGTCAAAGTTGCTACAAAATGGAAAATTAATGCTACGAACGGGCTACGGAGCGCTACGCGAGTAGAAAAGCCATTCGATGTTGATGATTGTGATCTAAAATTTATAGTTTATATAAATATTCATTAAAAAAAACCGGCCAAGTGCGAGTCGGACTCGCGCACCGAGGGTTCCGTACTTTAGTATTTGTTGTTATAGCGGCAACATAAATACATCATCTGTAAAAATTTCAACTGTCTAGCTATCACGGTTCATGAGATACAGCCTGGTGACAGACAAACAGACGGACAGCGGAGTCTTAGTAATAGGGTCCCGTTTTTACCCTTTGAGTACGGAACCTTAAAAATGTAGGTCGTAGGTTGGTCTCCCATAGAAAATTTGCATTTCGCGCCTTTTTAATGTTCCGTACCCAAAGGGTAAAAACGGGACTCTATTACTAAGACTCCGCTGTCCGTCTGTCCGTCTGTCTGTCTGTCACCAGGCTGTGTCTCATGAACCGTGACAGCTAGACAGCTGAAATTTACACAGATGATGTATTTCTGTTGCCGCTATAACAACAAATACTAAAAATTACGGAATTACGAAATTACGGTGCGCGAGTCCGACTCGCATTTGGCCGGTTTTTTCTACTGATAATTTGAGTATACAAAATACTATCGTGTTTATCAAAACATAAGGAGTGCTAGAATAATCAATACGCCGACCTTCAATACCTTTCATATGTACCTAAACCTTCATAACTTTGTGATATAATATTTGTTTATCCCAATTTCTGAAGGTTTATTATGGAGATCTATGATTAGAAGAGGAGGGATAAATTCAACCTGTTTAATTAATGAATCGTGACATGGTGACGTGGCTTTTATGTTGTCAATGTAGGGGGGCTAACGCACTTGTAGTTACTATGTTGAAATTTTTGCACTTTTTATTGATTGATTGATTGATAATTTATTTGTCAATATGGGTTACAGAGGTCTTAAAACTATTTACAATATGTAATTACATAGGATCTCCACATTGTGCCTACAAACTGGCATACAAATTTAATTAAACTACCACGGTTATTATTCAAGAGTAGCCTTAAAAAAAACCCTTCGTGCGCGAGTCCCACTCGCACTTCGCACTTTATCATGGTTCATGAGATACAGCCTGGTTTAGTATAACATATGTAGCTAGTAATATGTAGGTATAGCTAGAATATTTTCAAATTTGGGAACAAATCAAATTATCAACGCGTTGTTTTCTCGCTACAACGTAAATCCGTAAGGAGTTCGTTTAGGAGGTGCAAGCGCGCACTGCTTGCCCTTAGAGCTGGTCAAAGACGCCTAGTCTTACTAAGATGGCATATAGTCGAGAAATTCGGACGGGCACCGCCGTGGCGGGGAGGCCTAGGGGTTCATGGCGTTAGCCGCGATAGCAAAAGACGCCGGTTCGAATCCGGCCTTCACCACTGGAGGGCTTCGTCACTTTTTCTTTAATATATGACATCTATTACAGTTTTTAATTTTCAGAGTAATTGAAATAAAAGCTAAGGCTATAAAAATCGCTGCAGAGTTATCTTGGTCTGTCTCTGGACAGTTTTTGGAAGTTTAGTGTGACTTTCAAATGAACTTATTTACAATCTTTTGTTTGTGTTATTGTAGCCAAACAATCCATATCCATACTAATATTATAAATGCGAAAGTGTGTCTGTCTGTCTGTTACCTGTTCACGCCGCTGAACCGATTTAGTTGAATTTTGGTATACAGATAGTTTGAGTCCCGAGGAAGGACATAGGATGCTTTTTATCCCAGAACTCACCCCTCACGGGAGTGAAAAGGGGGGTGGAAATTTGTATGGGGAATCAATAACCGCTGAACCGATTTAGATAAAACTTGGTATGGGGATAGTTTGAGCTGTGGAGAAGGACATATTTTTTATCATAAACCATCCCTTAAGGGTGTAAAAGATGGGGTGGAAATTTATAGTGGACCAATTTGGGGGTGAATTGGGGGTGAAACAGATTTGTTTAAAAATTAAGGTACCCAAATTACTAATTCCACGCAGACGAAGTCGCTGGCAAAAGCTAGTGCGTTTATAATTTAATAACAAAGAGCGTCAGAGCGTTTTTACGACGTTTACGTTGCGGTCGGTGACGTCATTAACATGGCGTAAACACGGCTATCTCGTTCGAAGGACGTATCAATTGTTTTAGCAAGTTCGACCTCCCCTTATAGGGGGCGTGCATGATTAACTAGCGTAGAAAGAATGAATGGGCCCTGGAGGGAAAGTACCTCAAAACCTTAAGTTAGCTAATTTTGCTTAAAGGAAACATTCTTTTATTTTTGAAAATAAACAAAACTGTATTCAAAGTTTTTTTTTTTTTGCTTGTCTAAAAATATTCTTAAATACTAAATATTCGATTTTATGTATATTTTGTAAGACAGACGAGTGTAAGTCCTAATGTTTCTTAAAGAAATGTTATCATTAACTGTATCGAATAGTAAAATAAAATAGCGTGCTTTTATTTTTATTGTGTAGTCGCTATCGATTCGATCCCCGGGTGAAACAAGCGAATTTCGAAAAATCTTTGAATGCAGTTTTGTTAATTTCAAAAATAAAATAATGTTTCCTTTAAGCAAAATGACCTAACTTAAGGTTTCAAGGCACTTTCCCATCAGGGCCCATTCATTCTTTCCACACCGTATAAGGTATCACATCACCGCCAACTTTTATTATTATTATTAAGCCATTTCGTTTCCCATCTCAGGTTATTTGCTTTACTGTTTATTTGTTTCATTATCATTTTTTTGGATAGGAAACCCTGTCTGGGTATAGGCCTCCTCCAGTTTTATCCAGTTTTCTCTGTCTTTTGCTTGGTTTATCCACTCTTTTCCAGCTGTAGCTATGATGTCATCGCTCCATCGCTTAGCAGGTCGTGCTTGTCGTCTTTTTCCACTGGGACCTTTCCATCTAGTTACTTCTGCTGTCCATCGCTTATCGTTGTAGCGTGCTACATGGCCAGCCCATCGCCATTTTAAGCGTAGACAGTAGTGTAGGGCGTCAATTAATTTTGTCTTCTTCCGTATGGATTCGCTTCTTATTTTGTGAATTTTCCTTATTTTTAGAAGGCTTCTCTCCATCGCTTTCTGGCAGTTCACTAGTTTTGTTTTTATACTGTTGTTGTAGGTCAACGTTTGACAGCCATACGTAAGGGTCGGTAGAATACATGTATCCATTACTGTTTTTTTTTGGGTGGAGCGGATAGTCACCTTTTGTTATTTCTTTCAGGGACCAGTATTTTTTCCAGCTCATCTTTATTCGGCGGTCTACCTCTTCTTTTTCGTTATCTTTTTGGAAGGATATTTCTTTTCCTAAATATATGTATTTATTTACGTATTCTAGTGTCTCCCCTTCGAGTTTTATTATATATGTGGAGCTGTTGGTCATTAGCTTTGTTTTGTCTTTGTTCATTGAAAGACCTACTTTTTTGCTTTGGTCACTTAGTTGATTTATCATTTTTTCCAGATTTTTGCTGCTTTCTGCGAAGAGGACTATGTCGTCTGCGAATCTGAGGTGACTTAGATAGCGGTTGCCGATAATGATGCCTTCGTTTTCCCATTGCAGTTCCTCAAAAATGTTTTGCAGCACTGCTATGAAGATCTTGGGGGACAGAGGATCCCCTTGTCTCACTCCTCGTAGTATTGGTATTCCCGGTCCTCGTTTCTCTAATTTCACACAGCTGGTACTATTGTCGTATATGTTTTTCAGGATGTTGAAGTACTTTTCATGGACTTGACATTTTTTCAGTGCCTCCCAGATCGCGTCATGTGATATTGTGTCGAATGCTTTGGCGTAATCGACGAACGCTAAATATAATGGTCTGTTAAATTCTTTGTATTTTTCCATAGTTTGTTGCATAACATGAATATGGTCCGTTGTTGAAAAACCAGACCGGAACCCCGCTTGTTCTATTGGTTGAAGATTTTCAATCTTGGTACTAATTCTGCTAAGTATTATGGAGGTGAACAACTTATAAGTACTGGGGAGTAGGCTGATTGGCCGGTAATTTCCGACGTTTGTTGGGTCACCTTTTTTGTACAGTAGGATTATATCTGATTTCTTCCATTGTTCAGGTGCTTGTCCGGTGTTTATAGTTTTGTTGAATAAGCAGGATAGTGGATGTGCTAACAGAGTAACTCCAAATTTTAAAGCCTCATTGGGTATACAGTCTGGCCCTGGGCTTTTTTCTAGTTTCAGTTTCTTTATATGCTTTGCTACCTCCATCGCATCTATATCTGCGGGTTCATCTTCGATGTTGCTGCGTTTGTCATAATTTGTACCGTTGTAAGTTCCAGCGTTGTTTTTATATAGCTCTTTGTAAAACTCAGTGACACAATCTATAATGTCTTTCCTCGTGTTTTTTCCTGTTGTTGTTTTTAAATTTTGTATCCAGTTTTTATGTGTATTGAGTTGTTTATGTGCCCTTTTTGTGCTCCTGTATTGTTGTAGGTTAGCTTCTATGATCTGTTTTCTGTAATTCGAGTAGTCCTGTTTGATAGCCTTATTAGTTTGTTTGAATAGCCTTTTTAATTCTTCTCTCATTTCTTTTGTTTTTTGTTTTGTTTTTGAGAGTTCTGTGCGTCTAGCCATTAATTCTAGCGTTGGTTTTGTTAGTATTTTGTTTACATTCCTTTGTTTTTCTTCTTTTTGTTGCTTTGTCATACTTTTCTTAACTATGTATTCTATTTTATTATACAAGGTCTGGACGCTCTCGTCTTCGTGTAGTGTTTCTAGATCTTTTTTGTGGTTTTCTAAATTTTTTGTATATAATGTTGCTTCTTCTTCTGTTCTAAGTGCATTTGAGCATGGTTTGAATGCCTGTCTGCTTTTTTTGATGTTTTGTAGGAGATAAGTGGCTCTAACCAACCTGTGATCAGAGCTAAATCCTAAACCATGTAATACTTCCATCTTCCTTATTTTTTTTTGGCTGGTTAGACAATATAAAATCCACTTCGTTCTTTATTTTTCCGTTTGGTGAGATCCAGGTCCATTTGCGATTATGTCTCATTTTAAAATGTGTATTCATAATTGATAGTTTGTTTTCAAAGGCAAATTCTATTAGGTTTTCTCCTCGTGAGTTTCTTTTCCCATAGCCAAATTTCCCTAGAATCTTATCTTCGTTTGCTTTAGACAGGCCTACTTTGGCATTGAAGTCTCCTATAACTAGAACGCTGTCTCCTGCCATGGTTTGAGCTTCTTGTAAGGTCTTGTAGAATTTATCAATTTCTTCCTTAGACGCTTTTTCTGTTGGTGCGTATACTTGAATTATTGAAAGAATATTTCCATTGAACTCCAACTGAAGTAGCGCAACTCTTTCTGACAAGCCTGAGAAATTTAATATGTTGTTTTTGTACTCTTTTTTTATCAGAAAACCCACTCCGTGTAGGCCCAGCGTTTCTCCTTTAAAGCAAAATATAAAATCTTCATGCTCTTCTATGTTGCATCCCATTCGCCTGACTTCGGCTAAGCCTAATATATCGATTTTTATTTTTTCTAGCGAATGCATGAGTTCTATGTACCTTCTTGTAGATGCTAAGGATCTTACATTTAATGTTCCGATTAATAAAGGTTTTTAGTTTAAGTCTCTATTTCTTACTGGAGGGTTTTGGTCATTTTCCCCCACGGGGACCAGCCGGCTTGGGGGAGGTTGTTTATGTTGTTTCAGATTGTGATTTGTTGGTGCTTGTTTTGATTTTGATTGTGATTTCCGGTTTTTGTTGTTTCTATTTAGTTTTTTGAAGGTGCTTCAGGTGTGGGTTCGGCCATTGGTCTTGCTTGGTTTCATGGTATTCCTGTTCATCCTTTTGGCCTCCTCCCTTACTTCTGATTGCCCAGGTTTGTCCTGATTTTGTGGTGAAACAGTACTATCATGCTTCCTTTTTCCACGAACATTTCTAGGTGTGTCTGATATAATCAATTTGTCAAAGCGAATGTAAGCATGCTTTCCCTTTTTTATCTCTTCCTGTTGTTGTGCTCTGAGTTCTTTCCTTTTATTCAATATGTCTTTAGGGTAGTCTTCGCTGACGTAAACATTTCTTGGTAGAAGCTTCTTGTTCTTCAATAGTTCAAATTTTCTCCATGTAAGGGTTACAGAAATAAGGACAGGTCTATGTTTATCTTTGACAGGCTTCCCTAGTCTACGGACATTGCTAACTTCCCATTTGTCCCATTTCTCTATGTTTGTTTTCTCATATGCAGTATTAAAGGTTTGCAAGACATTCTCCAGAAGTTGCGTGTGGTTGCTCTCAGATTCTTCTATCCCATATATTATTATATTGTTTTTCTTTTGCTCAGATTCCATGTACTGTATTTTCGTTTTCAGAGTGACAACCTCTTTTTTCAGCTCTTGATTTTCCACCAAAAGTGGTTTCAATTTCTCATCTATAGTGGCAGAGATATTTTCAGTGATAGTCTTTGTGATGCTTTCTGTCTGTTTTTTAAACTGCTGTTCCAGTTTCGCCATGATAGTGTCAATAATTTGGTTTTCCATTATTCCTTCTTATCTTAGTAAAAATAAGTTAGAGAATTTTATAAACTCTCGTCAAGTCGTAACGGAGAATGAATTATTAAGAGCTACCATTTTAGTGACTTCTTCAATCGAATATTCATTTTAAACATTCATAGGCAAGTCGGAGCTAGCTTGTAATTCCCCATCCTGATGACCTTTACTCAACTGTCTAAAGTAGGTAAATCCGTGGTAATAGTTCTATGGACGATTTTTTTATCCAGAACAACGCATGTATACCTAAATGTGTATCTAATGTAATATTTTCAAAATTGTATCCAATTTGTTGTAAAGTCTGTAAAGGCCTTTATTAATTGCCGATCGTGTAGTACGGGCATGATTCAATAGGGAATATTACGCGAAACTGCGTAGGGGGCGCCACAGCGCCACTACCACAATCTGAAACTATCGTGAAACAAGAAAATTTCTTTAGCTAACATCTCTGTCACTTGCATATTCGAGCGATAAGGAGGCAGATAGCGTAATTTCGAATTCGCGTTTCGCGGTAGGTCCTCTGTAAACAAACCGCCTTGGTGCATCAATGTCATATTTTATTATCTCTGAAAACTTGTTAAAAACCTGTTAAATCGTACAGTATGTATAAGTTACTCCATGGTTTACTAAAAAGGCTAGTGCTGCACTCTGGTGGCAGAACACTGCAGTAATATCCCCTATTATCTTTGGTTGGGGCTTTATAGAATAAACCTCTACATGGTTGGGGCTTTATAGAATAAACCTCTACTACTGTCACCAGAACCGCGCCATCTACGAACACTTACGCAAACTAAATAGCTTTAGTTTACTTTTCACCCGTGGGTCGCCCCACGTTCGAGTATTCATGAAACTACGGGTATTTGTGCGCTAAGTTTGAATTCACCCGGCGAAAGATGTCGCCACCTGTGTCGTGTCGTGAAGCACGACTTCAAGTAGGTATGTATGGATGGTATAGAAAGGATGCCAATCTCTTATGGCAGAATTGTTGCAAAAGTGACCGCTTTCAGCTTTAAATAATAGTTCCTAATCTCTCCAGTGGCGCTAGTTAGGCTCTGGGACATGAGTATAACATGAACCAACAAATAACCCGACCAAATTACGTAGGTTGTTTTTGGTAGTATTTCGGTGTATGGTGGCGCCGCCTAATTACTGTTTTTTGATGGACACTTTTCATACATAGAGATTTGGCTCCTTTATATAGTCTCCATGTAGGTATGGAGTCGCGCGCGTCAGTTAATTTAATTCATTTAATTTATTTAATTCAGTTATACTTTAACTCAGTTATTCAGTTATTCTCAGTTATTCTAATCTTCTCTTGTTATAACTATAATGTTTAAAATGTTTAGAGTAAAATACTAATGCATGCTGTGTTCTAATAACAAAACTTCCGTGAGACACAGACATATTATATATTAATAACGGGTCACTCACGTGTTTTAAGTCGAAAACGCTCGACATGTTTCACTCCGTACCGCTCCTCGGTACGGAGTGAAACATGTCGTCATCAGGAGCTTGCAGTGACGGTGACGATAACATGTCGAGCGTTTTCGACTTAAAACACGTGAGTGACCCGTTATTAATATATTTAACATGCTGTGTTCGTCTGTAATTGGTGGAGCAATCATAATTTAATAGTATGCAAGTGTGTTAGTCTATAAGTTGTTTGTTGCCACCTTAATAAAAAATAAAATAAAAATAATATGCACGTTGCCGAAAGTTTCCAATAAAAAATAAAAAGTCACAGGAAACAAAAGAAACATTCTGGGAATGAAAAATATCAGTGGCCATACACAAATATGAGAAGTTTTCATGTGGAAATTTAGTAGTTGTTATAGTACACTGTACACTATATGTACAATTGTACATCAAAATCAGATTCAAGTTTCTGTGTTATTTTGTCTTTATTGTAATTGGTTAATATTTTAAGACATTCACTGCAACGTTTTCGTAACCGATCCCAGCGTTTTCCCGCTTTGTAGAGGAGATCGACTACGAACAGAAAACCCGCCAAGCGGGTTCCCGGCACTCAATGTGTTTTTTTTTATACCACGTCGGTGGCAATCAAGCGATGGTAAGTAGTTACCGTAGCCTATGGACGCCTGCAACACCGGAGATATTACACGCGCGTTGCCGACCCTTTAAAAACCTGTACACTCCTTTTTTGAAGAACCCCATACTGTAGCCCCTCGGGAAAACCTCGGCATAGCTCATTCCACATCCGTTTATATAACAGATATCAAAAAACTAAACAACCATACCACAAACCACTACAGATAACTATAATTTAACTTATAGGCCAGCGGCGCCCGTACTCCTAGCGAGGACCGATTGACTCTCATCTAATTCTAATAGGGAATATTACGCAAAACTCTGCGTAGAGGGTTCACTAGCAGTGCTAGTGAACCTGGCCCTGTGATTGTGCTAGTCTAGCACAATCACAGGGCCTACCGCGAAACACGAAAATGGAAAGTTCAGTTTCTGCCTCTATCACTCTTGCCTATTCGATCGATAGAAAGGCAGATAACGAAATTTCTATTTTCGCGTTTCGCGGTAGGCTACCTGTAAACAAACCGCTATGGATGGTATAGAAAGGATGCCAATCTCTTATGGCAGAATTGTTGCAAAAGTGACCGCTTTCAGCTTTAAATAATAGTTCCTAATCTCCCGGTGGCGCTAGTTAGGCTCTGGGACATGAGTATAACATGAACCATATATATAAAAAAAAAAAAAAAAAAAAAAAAAAAAAAAAAAAAAAAAAAAAAAGTTTTATTTCATTCAAAAACTTTACAAATATTATAGTGGCTGGTGTCTCCTTTTAAGTTATTTACAATATAAGGCAACAAATAACCCGACCAAATTACGTAGGTTGTTTTTGGTAGTATTTCGGTGTATGGTGGCGCCACCTAATTACTGTTTTTTGATGGACACTTTTCGTACATAGAGATTTGGCTCCTTTATATAGTCTCCATGCAAACCGCCTTGAAGCATCAATGTCATAGTGAAAACTTGCCAAAAAACTGCTTAAGGCCTAGTATGTATAAGTTACACTATGGTTTAGTGTGTGCACTAGTGCTGCACTCTGACGGCAGAACATTACAGTAATACTTACTTTTTTTTTGGTTTTTTGCAATAATATAACTCGTTTCTTCTCAAAGCCACTAGACCAGCGGGTCCTAACCTGGGGGTAATTACCCCCGCAGGGGTAAAACTGGCATTTTACGGGGGTAAAACTGGTATTTTACGGGGTTCAAAATCAAAGATAACAAAGACCTATCTGTAAGAAAGAATATTAATTATTATGGAGGAGGGGTAAAATCGAGTTCCCTAGTTAGTCAAAGGGGTCACAGTACTAAAAAGGTTAGGAATCACTGCACTAGACAATTGTGATTCGTTTAAATTAAACCTACTTTGTGAAAAAGTCAATGCCCTTTTCTACCTAGCCCAGAACGACTTCAACTTAAATCGGCCATTAATTCTAAAATAGGCCAAGAATGTACTATGAAAATTCTTAAAAATTCAGCTTACCAAGCAGAAAACCCGCGCAAACTTATCATGCAGTTGAAAAGTTCTCTACCGTCGCGTTTTTCGAGTAAGTTAGTACTGGGCTTGCTTAGTTTCGCTGTTGGCCACTTGCAAATGTAAATTTGTCAGGTACAAAAGAAGTGATTTGCGATGCAGTGCAATTCTGCATTTTTATGGGAAATTCCTTGAGAATTTCTGTTAAATGTACCTACCTACGTGTTAATTATATGTTTATTTAAAGTACTAAAACTGTCTATAAGTCTCTTTCTTAATACAGTTAAGGAATGTACCTAATTGGCTCTCGTAATTATTATTTCGTGACAAATATGCAGGGACCGGCCCGCTATCCCTTATCGGGGTTTTATAAGGGTATTGCATAAGGCTTAACTCACCATACCCTTTGCCAGACGAAACCCTTTGTTTTGGTTTTAAAAACCCTCATATAAAGCTACCACATTTGAGTAATCGGTAGCCCAAATACCCTTACAAAACCCTTATCATCCGCTCACCAACACCTTGCATATTGCTTATAAGGGTTAGCCTTATAAAGGGCTCCCCTTTTAGCATATAAGCGTGCTAATTTAAGTCGTCTACCTTGTTCATAAAGCACACATTACTTCGAATCCGAGCGATCGTCGGCGGCGACAGCGGCGTTCTTTGACTAGGCACGTATTTTCTTTCCTTTTCATACACTACCGTAGATATATACTAATCCTGTCTCTTTCACGCAAAGGGAAACCTTTATAAAAAGCGCTTAAAGATAAGGGTAACCCTTATTAAGAGCTAGCCTTATTTTTGGTTAGCTTTTCGGTAAGGGTTAGTCAAAGGTAAGGGTATGAATGGGCTTACAGTTCAAAAGGGAAAGTCTTTCAATGTGTTAGCCGTGTTTAAGTGTCGCCCATTGAAAGGGTTTTATCGCGGAAAGGGTTGTCCGGTCCCTGCAAATATGATCTAAACAAGTCATCTTTCTTATGTCTATTACTGAATTTTTATTATTTAGGTACTTAAATTAGGATTATTTGTTCAAAAAAGGCACATCCATCAGTATTATAAATATAGATTAACGATCTATTGCTATAAAGTATTTTTTAAACTGGAAGGGTACGATGATAGATGTCAATTCAATACAATTTTGCGACAATTAGGCATTTTTAGGTTACAAATTGTATGGAGATGACATCTGTCATCGCACCCATCCAGTTTGAAAAATACTATAGTATGTACTTACCGCAATCAAACTACAAATAGGTGGGTACACCAAACAAATTACCAATCTTTATTTAATTACCAATTAATATTACATATTTATTTTCAAATACTTCTTCATCTGTTTTCCAACAAAAAAGTGTACTTACCGATTAATATATTCATATTCATTTTCATATTCATATTCATATTCATCATCATTAACTTAAGAGTTATTCTCTTGTCGGTGGAGTATCTTCCAGCTTTCCCTATCCCGAGCCAGCTCTTTGACTTCTTGATACGACACGACCCCTACTTTTTCTTTCACTTGATCTAAAAAGCTGCGTCTGGGTTTTCCTCTACCCCGCTTCCTTCCTATCCGCCCCTCCAGGATAGTTTTAAAGAAGTAGTCGTGTCGTATTAAGTGTCCAATCATTTTCCCGCGTCTATTCGCAATAGTGTTCAGAATAGCTCTTCTTTCACTCACTCTTCTTAGCACCTCCTCATTCGTTATCCTGTCTCTCCAACTAATGCCTTCCATTCGCCTCCAGCACCACATTTCAAATGCTTCCATTCTCTTTCTATCTCTTAGGGTCATTGTCCACGTTTCACTTCCATAAAGGGCTATACTCCAGATGTACACCTTAATCAGTAGCTTCTTGCTTTTGCATGATAAACGGGATTTCAATAATTGTTTCTTGTGGTTTAAAGCTTTTTTTGCCATAGCAATCCTTGAAACGATGTCTGGTGTGCACCTGGAGTCCCTGGTAATTAAGCTACCTAAATATTTGAAACTATCAACCTGCTGAATTGGGATGTTGTTGAGAACTATTGGAGGATGATTAGTTTTGCGTTTTGAAGTTGTAAGGGTCTTAGTTTTCTTTATGTTTATATTCATATTCATATTCATATTCATATTCATATTCATATTCATATTCATATTCATATTCATGTTCATATTCATATTCATATTCATATTTATTTATTTTGTATCAATCATACATAGTCAGTGTTACAATGTTACAAATACTGTCACATGTTCTATTTTTAATCTATGATTGATTCACTTTACTAAATTGTCAACTAATTAAATCAAGATTATATATAAAAATATTTAAAATATCATTCAGAACTCAACTGGCAGGTAAGAAAAAATTCTCTTTTTTTTCGAATTCCAATTTTAAAACGCCATTAGAGCCTCAGAGGCTGCTAATGGCAGGAAACTGGCATCCTTCTAAGACAGATCTGAGATGTCGCATGGGATATGACGTCATGGATCGTTACCAACACCATAGGTGACGTCACACGTCCTTCTATAACCCATGGTGGATGCACCTAACTATATTCGCTAGCCATGATATCAAATTTGAAAAACATAAAATATATCTACAGTATTACTACTAAACTAAATCATAATTCTAAATACAATTACAATGTCAATTATTAAATTAAATGAATAAATTACAAAACAAAAAAAAACAACATAAAAGCACAATAACAACTAATCAAATAACCCACCCCGAGTTATTCCAGGCGCAAAAGTTCCCAACACGCTCGCTGCGTTTCCGCGTTGAACCGCAATAGATAACCTTTGCACCAGGAACGACCCGGAGCGGGGATCCAGACCCCTCTCACGCAAGCGACTCCCGAGCTCCCTAAAGAAGGCCCGTGCCTCCGAGCACCAACACCCAGTGGTCTCCACCGCGAGTGGAACCAACAAATAATTACCCAAGCACGCATACTTTTCCCGTTTTCTAAGAGCGGCTATCTCAGCAGCAGCCCCCGCTAAACCTATTGTGCGACTTATGTGCGAAGCAGCAAAAGTGCTGACGCATGTAGCGTCCCAAAGCACAAGCATTTGAAAAATACTATAGTATGTACATGTACTGTACTGTCCAAGGTCCTAGGCCTAAGAAGCGCTGGCTGAACGTTATGATAGCAGCGGACATGCAAGAGAACAATCTCAAACTTGAGGATGCCGAAGACCGGGCAAAGTGGAAAACGCTAGGCCGGGAAAACGGTTAAACTACAAATAGACATCAAACAATCAATCTTTCTAATTTTAAACTACAAATAAAATGTCTTATTGGTGGTGCTTTGATAATGACCTTCTAAACAATTCTGTTTTCTGTTAATGTGAAAATAATTGTCAAAGCTATATTTAAACCGCCCTTAAAAGGTAATAATTATACTTTGATTCATACTTTGTTTTTCCAGTAAATATCACAGATCGTGGGATCTGTTTTTATTTATTTACTCACTTAGATACTTAGAATAATTCAATTCACAGAATAATTTATAGTATAGGTAATGTCCGTCAAAGCTAACTCTACAGACTTGGCAACGACAAAGAGAAGAAATGCGACTGAAATGTTATATTTTCATACAAATTTTAAGTCTTTAGCGTTATGTCCACCACTTGCGAAGTCGGCGCAGAGTTTTGAGTAAATATATACCATACTTTGCTTTAGATTTTTTTAAAGCGGGTCACTCACGTATTATTAAGTAGAATAGCTCGACATGTTTCGGTCCAATTTACGAGTACCGTCTTCACGACTATTCGACTATTCGAGGAGCTATTCGACTTAATAATACGTGAGTGGTCACTCTTTAAAATAATCTAATATGTTTGAGTCTCACGGGAGTTCTATATAAGTACTTTGCTTTTTTTATGTTATATATTTTTGGTAGCCTCCTAGACTATTGCAGTGGCTTGGAAAACGGAGCCGCTGCATTGCGCCAAACAAATGGCCGGGTTTGTACGACTTGCCGATAAACAGACAGCGTAAAATATAAACCAAAGTAACCGATGTAGCCCTCCGAATCGCTATACTTAAGAGTCCCCGGCAAGCTCGGCCGAATTGCACCTTCCCATACAAACGTAGTTCCGCTCTCATTTTAAAACTACGTGTTGGATTGTAATGAAACTTTGCACAGAAAATGACATGAGGTATATCTAGGTCTGAAATTAGTTTATATAGCTTCAGTTTATAAAACAAAATAGAGCAAATACAAGTTTTGTATGAAAAACTTAAATTCGCTATATTTTTTACTATGGTATCTATGGTATGGTATGGTATATGGTATTGATTGAAAGAGTAGTGAAAGAAACCGATGAGAAAGTATGGGATGCACAAGCGGGATTCCGAAAGGGTATGGGATGTACGGATCAAGTCTTTTCCTTGCGATGCATAGCCGAAAAGCATTTGGCTAAAGGTCAGAAGGTCTATTGCGCTTTCGTGGATTTGGAAAAGGCTTATGACAGAGTGGTGAGGAATGAACTTTGGTCGGTACTGTCGGTGTATGGATTGAGCGGCCGTCTCATTCAGGCACTGAAATCGCTCTATGAGGATTCCAGTGCTTGTGTGAGAGTAAACGGGTCGTACACTGAGTGGTTTAGCATCGAAAAGGGTGTTAGGCAGGGATGTGTAGCGTCACCGTGGCTGTTTAATCTGTTCATGGACAGTAGTTTGCATGATTTGAGAAATGATGAATGTGGGCTGAGAATGAGTGGGTTACCCGTCAAATGTCTTCTTTACGCTGATGACCTGGTATTGCTAGCGTCATCGGGTGAAGAGTTGCAGGAGATGGTAACTAGAATGCTTGGATCTTTTGAAAGGAAAGGAATGAAAATTAATGTAAGTAAGACGAAAGTAATGGTATTTGAAAAGGAAGAATATATGACAAACTGTGAAATTTTGATTGGTCAAGAAAGAGTAGAACAAGTGAAAGAGTTTGTGTATCTGGGAACCTTATTCACTAGGGACGGTAAGCATGATAAAGATATTGAAAGGAGAGTGAGTGCTGGAAATCGCGTGAATGGGGCACTTAATGCTTTTATGAGCAGCCAGAAGGTGTCGCAAAAGGCACGGTTGGCTGTGCATAGAGGGGTGCTGGTGCCTACACTTATGTATGGTAGCGAAAGTTGGGTATGGCAGAAGAGGCATCAGAGCCAAGTGAATGCAGTGGAAATGAGAGCGTTGAGAAGTGTGTGTGGTGTGAGATTACAAGATAGAATTAGGAACAGTGTGATAAGGGAAAAGTGTGGACTGAACGAAGATGTAGTGACAAAAATTGAGAAAGGTATGTTGAGATGGTTTGGACACGTGGAAAGGATGAGTGAAAGAAGGCTAACAAAGAGAGTGTATAAGGGAGAGGTAGAAACGGGAGTTGGAAGGGGCAGACCTCGGCGGACTTTCTCTGATCAGATCGGGGAAATCCTGAAGAAAGGCCAGGTCAAGAGCACCCTAAACCGGCGAGCGTGTATGAGGAATGTTATGAAAGTGAAGGAAGCGAAAGAGGTATGTCAGGATCGCAGCAAGTGGAAATCCGTGGTCTCTGCCTACCCCTCCGGGAAATAGGCGTGATTATATGTATGTATGTATGTATGTATGTATCTGAAGCTACATAAACTTATTTTGCGTAATGGTACGGAACCCTTCGTGCGCGAGTCCGACTCGCACTTGGCCGGTTTTTTAAGGTACAGACTAGGTTTTACACGGATATGTGATATTGTCTAAACCCACAAATATATTGTACTAGCTTTTGCCCGCGACTTCGTCTGCGTGGACTTAGTAACCGCAGCTAGAGTACGAATAGCGCCTGGAAAAAATCTCATAGCAATCTAAATTTGAGCATATTATGCACACAAATTAGCAGACACTTCATTAATTATCTCAATTCCATCCCGCTTTTTACTTTCTTAAGGGATGATTTTCGGGATAAAAACTATCCTATGTCCTTCTCAGGGACTCAACCTATCTCTATGCCAAACTTCATCTAAATCGATTCAGCGGTTTAAGCGGGAAGAGGGAACACACAGACAGACAGACAGACAGACTTTCGCATTTATAATATTAGTATGGATAAATATTCCACAAAACTACAATCATATAAAAAACAAAAACAGGTACCCGGAGAAATCCATATAATGGACATGAGGGATACATTTTACTTAACTATTATTTGTGAATTTAATCTTTCTTCTAAAAAAAGCCGAAGGAACACGTTACATAACCTCCAAAATGCAATGAAATAAAAAAGAAATGCAATAAACCGTTTATTTCAATCCACAGACAATTTTAACGATCAAATAAATCATAATGCCGGGATAAAATCGATAAAACGATTTCCTTACATTTAACACTGCCAAATGTCACTTTTCGCGCCCAAACGTCAAACGTCACTCCGCCATCTTGATCCGTAATTGGCGCGTTCACAGGGGTTGTTTCGTAGCGGACGGATATATAGCCGTCCTTGTCTAGTTGCATAATAAGGAAGTGGGTGAGCAGTGTTTAGTTTTGGAGCGACGTCCGCATGCGGGTTGGTTAGGGGGAGATATTGATTTTCCAAAGAGTTTGCGGCAGTGCCCCACACGCCGGTGTCACCGCGAAAAACACATCTCCGCGCGTCGCGAAAACACTGTTCCTTTTTCGAAATCCTAATCGAAATACGAAATTACCAAATTGGAGAAAGGAACGCGGGTATTGTTCGAAAATCAGTGGAAAAATAGTGCTGGGAATACATTTTCGTAAGTTTGTCTTGTCATTTTTTTAATTCGAAGCTCCCTTTTAATCAGTTCTAAGTAAGGCTTTTTATTACGAACTTTAATTTGCTAAGTGTCTTTTATTGGAAAAGTAAAAGTGATTGGACGTTGGCCTGGCTCTTACCTCATTCAATTAGTAAAACAGCTGATTTATCATCAGCAGTTGATGAAACGTCAAAAACCAAAGCAAAATACGCCCCGTTCATTATTTTTAACGTTTTTCTCCCTTTACACTTTTATTTTTAAATAGTTCGTTTTGAAACAAAAAAAGTGTACTTACCAATTATTGGACACTATCACATGTTTTATTTTTAATCTATGATCGATTCACTTCACTAAATTGTCAACCAATCAAATCAAGTATTCTATATTCAAATATTTAAAACATCTTCACAAAAACTGGCAGGTAAGAAAAAAGTATAATTTTTTTTTTCGAATTCTAATTTTAAAACGCCATCAGAGCCTCAGAGGCTGTCAATGGCAGGAAACTGGCATCCTTCTAAGCCAGATCTGAGATGTCGCATGGGATATGACGTCATGGATCGTTACCAACACCATAGGTGACGTCACACGTCCTTCTAATAACCCATGGATGGACCTAACTATATTCGCTAGCCATGATATCAAATCAATCAATGGCGAAAGTGTCATCATTTCTGAGTGTTCCCTGATATTTGGTTAGGTAATTTTAGTGCTGTATTAAGTTCTTCAGTATTATTTCACACACAATTTATAAGCCAACAGTGTCATGTAACAAGGGTAAGAATATTTTTACATTACCTATGTTAAGATGTATGTAATTATTAATTTCTGTTTTGCATGTTTACTGCAGTTTATTTGTATGACTATTTTTTTTTTGTAGGGATGCTCCACTAATTAGGAAGAGGCCTAGCTAATGTTTGATTTTATTAGTCAGCTGTTTTTTTCATTCAGTATTATCGGCATAATTTCCTAAATTTATAAGCCCCAGCACCTGTTTTTGTTTGACTCTTGCAGGATATAACCAAACGGAGTAGCCATTAACAGGCGTTACCCTCTGTCGAAACTTTATGACCAATGGTCATACACATTGTATGGACTGACGTTTATCTGACATGGCTATTTTTACGTTACGTATTCATTTGACGTGCCTCTCCCCCGCAAAAATCGGCAGTTTTTACAGAAAATTACAGACAAAGCTTCTCCATTTGGTTATATCCTCCAAGGTTTGACTACCTTTTAGAGATTCTAGTACTTTTCGTCTTAACTGGTCAATGTCAGTAAATAATCCCAATCCCAAAAAAATTGTCAGTTCTGCAGTGGTGGGACGTTAAGCATAGCCCTAGGTAAGAAAGGGCACAACGCGTTTACTAAAGAGCTGCCTCTTGCAGTCTTGCATCGCTACTCATCCCAAGGGCATCCCAAAAAATTCATAATGACCTTTTTATACTGCGAAGCAGTTTTTTCAGTTTTTGCGCAGTTTTATTCATATTTTTCTTTATGAAAATGTACTTTCTTACTTACTGGTGTGGCGCAACGACCCGAAGTGGATCTTGGCCTCCGACGCCAAAGACCGCCATGCTGCTCTGTCCAAAGCCGTTTCTGTCCAGTCGACGACGCCGAGTTTGCTAAGGAAGAGATATGAAAATGTACTAGTTCGTTATTTATTTTCAAGTTTATTTTCGACAACCGGTCTGGCCTAGTGGGTGACCCTGCTTTTGAAGCCGATGGTCCTGGGTTCGAATCCCGGTAAGGGCATTAAATTGTATGATGAGCACAGGTATTTGTTCCTGAGTCACGGGTGTTTTTGTTTTCTATGTATTTATATATTATATATATCGTTGTCTGAGTACCCATAACACAAGCCTCCTTTGGGCTTACCGTGGGACTTATATAGTCAATCTGTGTAAGAATGTCCTATAATATTCATTAATGTATTTATTTATTTATATTTCCTTTTTACAGGCTTCAAGTTCCTTTTAACTTACCCTACCTGTTAGTATGTATGTATGTTAATTTGTTAGTGTGGGTCACATTTTGGAAGCTAAATATGACCCACTTCCCAATTTCCGATTGAGCTGAAATTTTGCATACATAAATGTAAATCGGATGACAATCCAATATTATGATGACGTGGAGCTGATCTGATGATGGAGACAGGAGGTAGCCATGGGAACTGTGATTGGCAACTAATTGTGCTTGTAGTTGTTAGAATTGTCTTGATGAGTATTAGTTACCTGTGGAAATAAAAGTACAGTCTGTGATAAAATATTGTACCAAAAATGAAATTTTTGCCTAAAACATTGTTTCAGTTTTCAAGTGCCGATTGTCACAAAGCAAGTCAGAATCATTGTTCCATGAACGCTACACTACTAACGCTGTCTGTTTTACAAGTATGAGAATGTGTTATATCCACAGTTTCATTGTATTACTATCTGCAGCAACTCTAATTACATTAGTTTCTAACTTAGCTTCTTTTACAACAGTACTCCACTAAGAAAAAGCGACGGACTTCTCCCTTAATGCAATGAATTACTTATCTCAACTTGACTACGTGACTATTTTATGTACAGTAAGCTGTAGAGATAACTGACCCTCTCTGCATAGAAACTTGCTTGCAGGGGAGTCAGTTATATCTGCAGGTTACTGTACAGTAAATAGTAACATTATTTACACAAAACTTTTATGTTTCTTGTCCTGAAAGTCACAACACAAAACACACAATGTGTAACTTTAGTCCCGCATGTAAAACTTCGGCATAACAAATGAGATACTGTTTTTTTTTGCTTATAAATGGTACAAGAGTTTTAGAATTCATTGCTGAAAGTTTAGACAGTTGTTCTTGTTTAGATACATTAGCGGTGGGGTCTTCAAAATAACCTGCACACGATCTTTAGCTATTATTTATTTAATCGTATGGCATGCATATTTAGGCAATCAGAGTACAGCTTTGAGGTTGTAAAGCCAGGTAACCACGTCGGGTGTCAGGGCATCCAGGTCCTCAGCTGGGCCACGATAGGAGTGAAGCGGGCTTTAGCTATTTATTTTATTTGAAAATATGTTTTACAGACAAATTTATACGCCATGAATTTGTCTGTAAGGTCGTACCGGCCACAATCTCCCTGCTTTGCCTTAATGTTGACTGGTTGAAAATGCCTTTTGGCATTTAGTCGGTGTGCAAAAAAAGTGCAATCTACGACCAATACCGCTGTGCCGACAGAGACCGCTTCCGCAAAGTTCTGTGCCGGTAATTTGGCTTTCTTCCCGGGACATGCAATCTTTACTTTATTTTTATTGCTGTCCTACGCCCATAGATTACCTCTCGCAAGATTGAACATATTAGCGTCTGCTTCTTAAGGTGCAGTGGGTTCAGCTAGTAGTTTTTTGACAAATCGTAGCGCTTTTTTAGATCATTTAATATAACAAGAATAAATAGCAATATTGAGGCCTGATCAAACAACTTCCGCTCGATAGAAAAAAATCACGGACATACGTCTAAAATACACCATTAAAATGTTGTAATTATTTTTGCACAAGATTAGATTAGATTAGATGATTTATTTCATGAAAGACAATTACATAATAAGTTTGCATTAATGTCAAAAATATAAGAATTTCTATCATGATCACAAAAGATGTTAACATGAAAATTGATCCAAAAAATGCGTAATGTTATTTTAGATCCAATTAACTCATCGAAAGTGTTGGCCGAAGGTTAATTGCAATTAACCATTAACCAGTACAAATTGAACTGTAAACCGTAACGGACGGTTACAGTTTAAGGTTCAATTTGTATTGGTTAATGGTTAACTGCATTAACGTTTCGGCCAACATTGCTGATCGAATCCTTTTTTTGTTTTATTTTTGGCACTGCACCTTAATCCCGTGGCTTAATCACTGAAACTAAACTACATTTTGTTCAAAATATTTGTAAGAACATTTGTAACATAGAGTCTTGAAACAAGCATATACTAAATATTTGTTACTCTGCCCTCATTTTCACAGCATAGATCCGTAGAAAACTAGCACGAAAAACTCTAGATGAATTCGTTTCTAGGAATGGCAGGGTCGCCATGTAAATCTAGAGTCTTGAAACAAAAACTTGAAAGAAACAGAATAAACACCCATAAAATAAGGCTTGAAACCCTCACCACGCCCAGGTTTCCTTACTCTATACCTTCATTTTGACATTTGTTGCAGCGGCACATGCGCGTAGCCTCCTGACCAGACCGTAGACCGCCCGCGAGGCAGCCGCCAGATGATCGGCTCGTTTTGGAACCTGTGCCGTGCATGTCCGTCCATGCCCGTCGATAAGGTGAGTGATAGTTTTATATAAGATAAAGATAAAATATAAAAGATCAAACATCACAAACATCGAATTTAAACTGTGGTGAGACATACTAACATTAAATAACATCACAAACATGTACAGTCTACAAAAGCAGAGGAATATAACATTAAATGCGCGTTACTATGGACTTAACTCGGCGTAATTGAGCCCAAGATGGTTATAGAGAGTTCGTACCTATATGTGATACTAAACTCAGTAGCAAATGTATGAACTCGCAATGAACAATAATAATTATGTGTAAACAGGCTGAAGTGTAGGCATAGAATATTAGGTATTTATAGGATTCGAATAACATGTAATTAGATCATAAGGATCATATAGCTTAGCGGTACCATATACGGAGTCATGTAAGATGACTCTCCTTTATATGGTACCCACACAGGCCCCGATGTGAAGGTCAGCGATACTTATCCCACAGCGACACTTATACCGCACCTTACTTATACCTTCATAATCAATTTCCTCGCGTTATCACGGCACTTTGCCACCCACGGCTCATGGGAGTGTCGTATCAAAACTGGTTCTCAATTAAAGGATGACTCACGTTAGACCGGGCCGTGACCGGGCCGGAGCTTCCGGCGCTTACTTTTCTATGACATGACAGGTGATCACGTGATGGCCATAGAAAACGAAGCGCCAGAAGCTCCGGCCCGGACACGGCCCGGTCTAACGTGAGTCATCCTTAACACAGTCACACAATAACAAATGAATTATGGAATTATTAATCTTATTGCCGTTTAATTCAGGCAATAGGCATTATTTTTAACACCTCAAAACGAGGCAATTCTGCTAAAACACCAAGAAAATGGCCCATTTCGGCCTTACACTAAAACATAAATATATCCTTTACCAGGCAATTTCAAATGTCATAGAGCCTGAGGTATCAATAAATTAGTGTGACATTCCAAAATTATAACTTGACGTTATTTTTGATTCAATTTTGATATCGCCATAGAGTAACTTATACTAGAGCGGTACTGTCATAGTAAATTTTGTAACCCCAGTAAATTCACTGCCATCTGTCGACACACTTTAAAACTAAAAATGAAGATTTATAAAAATACGATAGAATGTATTCAAATATAGATAAATGATTTTTTTTATTTGCATTAATTATTTTTATGATTTTGACCCATGTTCTTTCACTGATATGCGTTAAGATTGTTAAATAACAACCGAAACCGTCAACGCCATCTATACGACTGTAGGCCAAAACTAGTAGCGCCCTCTGAACGAGAATCAAATTTTCTTGATTGTCGAGGCACGTTTTTTCCTTAGACTGTATCTATCTATTACGGAGTTATATCTATCTTTGATATCGCTCACTCTCACTAACATTTAAGTGCCTGAGTGTTTTTTAAGAGCGAGTTAGCATTACATACAAAACTGCTACTTATTCGCTTTTTATTCTATAACAATTTTTAGCAACGAAAACTTGTACCAGACCGGCTAGCATGAGTTGCGTTCTAAGATGTATGGAGTCGCGCGCGAGAACGCAACTCATGCTAGCGGATCTGATATAGATAGATATAGCATAACTTAACCTTATTTCTGTTCGATTAGGAACACCACGACGGAAAGTTAAAAATTGCGGTGGTCTTTTGAGCAAACCTCGGCATGGTGATTATTCCATAGCCGGAGTGTTCGCGGAGTCAAAATAGGATCAAACAAGTTCCAATTTTCGAATGTGGCTTCAAAGGTTTGGGTCTAAACCTCTAAACGAGATGATTTGTCTTTTGCCTGACCACTTCAGAGGTAGGTTTTGGTCGGACCCTCACATTATTATAAATGTCAGGTAGGCTTTGAGCCCCTGTTATGAGCTACGTAAGAGCGTTTTCACATTATCCGACCTGATATCGGATGTCGGATACGAAAACATAGAAGCAAAATCTAAAAAGTGCCTTTTTAGGGTTCCGTAGTCAACCAGGAACAGTAGGAACCCTTATAGTTTCGCCATGTCCATCTGTCTATCCGTCTGTCCATCTACGGCTATGCTCCATGATCTTTAGTGCTAGGAAACAGCAATTTGTCATGGATATATAAATCAATCATGCCGTTTAAGTGGTAAAATAAAAACCAAAAATTTTTTTTTATTTATTTATCCCCTACTAAGTGGGGATGAAATTTATTTTTCGCTATAACCCTATGGTGTGGGGTGTCGTTGGATAGGTATTTTAAAACGAATACGGGTTTTGAATCACAATTTTTTGAGAACGTGAATATTTTCGAAAATAATTGCTCCAAAAGATATAAAAATGCGTTAAATAAAAGGACTTCATGGGACTCTCTCTAGCAGCTGTCTGTCTCCAAGAGTCATCCCACGTCCGATATGGGATCGATCAATATGAACACGCTTACGCTATAAGTAAGTAACTTTCATAGGGGAAATACTTTTTTATGATACATGAGGCAAACGAATAACAGATGAAGCGCCTGATGGTAAGAGAGTACTGTTGCCCATGGACACCCATATACAGACGCCCATGGACACGCAATACCAAATTGGTTGTAAATGCGTTGCCTTGTTGCCTTCCTCTTTTCGCTCTTCCGTATATCAAGCTATCTTTCCTCCTTTTTCTAGTTTTTCTACCGATCTTACCTACCTACGTAAAAAAGACAAAATTTGGAAAGTAGAATAAGTATATATGTAACAAAATCTAACGTAAACATCACTTTGTGTCCACCTCCCAAACTCCTTCAATCATAAAAATCCCCTCTGATGCCGCAAAATGTCATGCTGTCGTCTCGCCATACAACAGCAGTTGTTACCATAAATATACCTTATTCCTTTACCATAAAGTACACAAACAGTCAACTATAACATACACTCAGCAGAACATAAGTGTGCCTTACAAAAGTGGACTTTATTCCTTTACAATAACGTCCTCGAAAATCCATGTTACACGCCAAAATGTCGCACTCCAGTAGACTCAGCCGTTTAGCATGTGGGGCTTCGCAAATTGCCGGCCGTAGGTTACATGTCACGGTTAATTGACCATCTATATACCTTACTGCATTGATATAAGGTCGAACATAAGTCAGCAGCTGTTACATGTACGATGTACACGGATCAGCTGGTCTCGAAATGGATTCCGGTACACTTAGGCTAGGTCCTCGTATTACGCTTGAGAGGTTTGGCAAATTGAAATGTTGGATATTTTCCGGCACCACGAGTGAAATTACTTAGATTATACATGTGCGATATAAATAAGATTATTATAATCTCCATGTAAACGCGCCAAACGCGCATTCTTGATTTTTTATGTTTTCCGAGCAAAGCTCGGTCTGCCAGATATTATGTATACCTAATAGGCGTATGGCGGTCAGCAAAATATTATCGGCGCGTGTCGATAACTTAGTATAGGTTAGAGCACGCGCTGATTGGATTAAGATAATGTCTGTACCGCCGTAGATTAGAGATGTATAAAACACTTGATTATGATTTAATAAATCAGTCTAAGTCTACCCGTCAACGGTACCTTTTACTCACCCAACCACGTTCCTCTAAAGTGGTGACCCCGAGTGTAGTCCCTACGGGGACCGACGTGCACGGTTGCCACTTCCCTACAGTGGTAACCCGCCGAAAGAACACGCACCTACTGAGATGTCTACACGAAGAGCTCCAGTGAAGAAGCCTCGGAATTAAGTGACTGCGACACTCAATTGCTTTTCGAGAAGAACTGACAAAGTGATCTCGTCTCGATTTGATTTCGCCACCCTTCCATCAAATGACATCACCGACACTGCCAGGTAACATCGCGGGAAAACAGCGGCTACTCCCATTATATTCCGGTTTCCGGATTCTTGGACCACAGAATATCTTCAGAAGGAAAAAGATAATTACAACGAGCATGACATGACCTCACCATGACATCAGATATCCACCAACGCTTTATGGCAAGAGGATCCTGATTAATCCTGATGTGGCATGCAGCAAACCTAGCGACTCGACTACTCTACTCAACGCTCCACTAGTTCCACTACTAGTCGTCGCCCTCAACGCTCGCCTTGTCGGCTCCGAGCAACCCGCTCGCCACAATGGCTCGAGATTCTCCGCTCGCCACACTGGCTCTGAGCACCCTGGCTGCACTCTTCAAACGTCCGCCCAGACGTATTTGAAGACATCGGCACATCTCTGTTTCTTCCAAGAACGACAAGTTTAAGGAAATGATACAACGGAAAGGACTGTCACAACGCATCAGGAATATATTCAAGGAAATGCACGCCAAATTGCAGATTAATTAAATGAAGTCACGCCAGCTACATATTATAATTGTTTTGAAGCCGCACTCAAGAATGCAAGCAAGCACAATACGCGACACGCGCGAGGAAATTATTGTCAACGCAGCACACGTCGAGACATGCCGCAGCAATTCATTTTCAAGTTCACGGTCGCGGAGCCGTGATTGAAGCTATAACGTCTTGGAAGTGAAATAATCGTATCGTAATCGTAGGCAATAATCGTATCCTGTTCAGGCTCCTGCGAAGGACCTGGTCGTCAACCTTACCGGTTGACTAAGGGGGGAGTACTATGGCGGTCAGCAAAATATTATCGGCGCGTGTCGATAACTTAGTATAGGTTAGAGCACGCGCTGATTGGATTAAAATAATGTCTGTACCGCCGTAGATTAGAGATGTATAAAACACTTGATTATGATTTAATAAATCAGTCTAAGTCTACCCGTCAACGGTACCTTTTACTCACCCAACCACGTTCCTCTAAAGGCGTTTTCTTAAAATGGCAAAGCCATAGAGATCTGCAGGGGTTCACAGAGCCACGAGTTTTATATGTTTTCGAGAAATATACACTATTTCTGCACTTGGCTACATATAAAATGAAATGAGTACTGAAATAAGAGCCACGTATTTTTATTTTATATCGCACCATTCATCATCATATATTTAAGAGTTATACTCTTGTCGGTGGAGCGATTTCCATAAGTATGTGTCGGTCCTTTGCCTTCTCCTTGACAGCCTGATACGACACGACGTTGAGTTTTTCCTTTACTTGATCTATGTATGTTCTCCTTGGTCTCCCCCTCCGTCTCCTTGCCTCAACTCCCCCTTCAATTGTTTTTGATAAATTCGTCGTGTCGTAGCAGGTGTCCAAGCAGCTTTCCTCTTCTATTTTCTATGGTTCTCAACAAACTCCTCTCCTCTCCTACCATGCGTAGAACCTCTTCATTTGTTTTCTTCTCCGTCCAATTGACCTTTGCCATTCATCGCCAGCACCACATCTCAAAAGCCTCAAGCCTATCACGTTGCCCCATTGTCCACGTTACGCTTCCGTATAGTGCTATACTCCAGATGTTCACTTTTATGAGCCTCTTGCGTATATTGCCTGATATTCGGGCTTTAAATAGGCACTTTCTTTGTGTTAAAAGCTTTTTTAGCCATCGCTATTCTGGTAGTAATATCTTGTGTATCGCACCATTATAAGTATTATAACCCTATTAGTGCCTACAGGAATTTATATTAAATAATAATCAGTACTTAACCTACTTTAATAATAAATACTCTTTCACCCTTTGAGACCAACAAATATAAAAAACGATTAAATCTCTAATGAGAAAACTTCACTCGCAAACACTTTGCTTAACGAGCGCCGTCATCGATAAAATGGAAATAGATTTCGCCATTTTGATATTAAATCAATGATGCAACTTGAGCACTGTCAGTCGCACGTTTGTTGAGAAATATCCTAGTTTATTGGTTTCCTAGTTGTTTTATTAAAACTAGCTTCTACCAGCAACTTCGTTCACGTAGAAATAGTAAGGTCGTATCGTAATACAGTGTCCAGCATCAGATTTCTGATTTCAAATTAATATTAAATACAAATAATTTTCGTATGCGAAAGGGAGACGCGGGAGAGCATACAGAGAAGGTCGGCATTAAAAAATATGATTATCAAAAAATATCCGCATTCATCTTCTTTTAGTCAAAATAATAATAAATATAGTTTTGTTTTATATGTTCTAAATAGTTTTTTTAATTAAATCGGAAATCTGCCGCTGGACGCCCTGTGTTCCAAATATTTTGTCCCATTAAATAAGGACTAAATATGACGACCGGTCTGGCCTAGTGGGTAGTGAGAAGCCGATGGTCCTGGGTTCGAATCCCGGTAAGGGCATTTATTTGTGTGATGAGCACAGATATTTGTTCCTGAGTCATGGGTGTTTTCTATGTATTTAAGTATTTATATATTATATATATCGTTGTCTGAGTACCCATAACACAAGCCTCCTTGGGCTTACCGTGGGACTTACTCAATCTGTGTAAGAATGTCATTTATTAATATTTATTTATTTTATTTAATATTTAAAGGCTAGGTCGATCTGTGTAAGATTGTCCACAAATATTTATATTTATTTATGTATTTATTTGAAAAAGTATTCCAGGATATCAGATAGGTATATTAATTTTATCGGACCTTGACCTTTTTCACGGATAACGTAAATAAATAGCCACACAAAGTTTTGCTTTCTAAATTTCTTCCTTCTTAGAATAAATTACTGAGGGTAGTAACCGAGGCGTTCAGAATCGCAAAGTTATGGAACCACTTATTTTATTTTATTACAATACTTTTAAGCTGATTTTAAATTTAAGAGTGTTATTGATAAAGTTAAAACTTGGACTTGACCCTAAAAGATTTAAACATGTCTATTTATGCCTCATGGCATTCAGTTCGCCTTTTGTACACTAAGTAATTTTTTTGTGCACTAAAGTATGAATAAAAAAATAAAAAAACTAATAGGGTGGAGCACACAATTTTTTATTTATTAATTTTTTGTATCTATACTTTCAGAGGTTTTCGTGCGTTTCACATTCCAAATGGACAGCTGCAGGTGGATTGATTTTGAAATTTGGAAAACTGGAACAGATCTTAAAACTTAAATATTTCTTTGTTGCCCAAGCGGAACAGAGAGAGTGACAAGCGATATACTTACATCAAACTATGTAAAGGTTATCTGGAAAAGGTCGGTTTTTAGTGATAAGACCGCCAGCTTAGGTGTTTCTTAACTAATCTTGTTTTGATTGTGCACAATAAAGAATATTTTTATTGGTATGGCTTTCCATATCTCGGGACCATGCAGGGGTCCCGTACCTTTGGAGTGCGTAGGGCCAAAGCCAACAGAGCAGCAGCCCTTTAAGACAAATTTGATGTTATGTACTACAGCAGCTTATTATTATTACACTCCTTACACATTACACCTAGTTAAAAAAGCTTAAGCACCATGGAAATATCTTCACAAGCAATACAGGTCAACCTTTCCCAGTAGGTACCCGTGAAAAAGAGAGTATCAGGAAAATCCAATAAAAATTCACCTCAAAGAATGCCTTTATCATAAAAAACGCATCAACTTCGCTTGAAAGCGGTGGAACGAACGCTCTTTTGAAAAGCGAACAGCTTTTCATTATTAGCCAATGAGAGCGCGGCTCGCGGGACGCAGATTGGTCGCAATTCCATTATCGTCTTGCGGCGGCCCTCCTATTGGTGGAGGGCGACGACCTTTGCCTTGAACTCTGTTTTAATCAACTCGAGCTTTGCTGTGAATACGTTCTGGGATATGGTTGTTTCAGTGTTGTTTATCTTGGGTTTAACTTTGATGTTAATCTACTTGTTATTTCTCGTATTGTTTCTGTTTTGTATCACTTAATTTAACAAACGAGTTAGCAAATCATACCTACAGTACCGTCAACCGGGGTGAATAGGGATTTGTGTGGTTAATGGGAACAAAACTTAAAATGTGATTTAGCTGACAATTTCTTTAAAAAATACTAACAAATTCTATCATTCGATTCCTAATTCTATCTTTTGACCTCTTCTTTTCTGTATTCTTTGTATTGTTTTCTGTAATTAGGTGTACAATAAAGAGTATTTGTATTGTATTGTATTGTGAAAATAATAGTAGATTTTGAATGATACAATTTGTTTAAGTATTTTTTAAGAAATAGGTAAATCACATTTTAAGTTCGTGCCTATTTACCCCAGCCATACCTATTCACTCCGCTGACGATATTTTGTTTTACAATATGGGATATTACTGCAATGTTCTGCCACCAGAGTGCAGGACTAGCCTTTTTAGTAAACCATAGAGTAACTTATACATACTGTACCTTTAACATGTTTTTGACAAGTTTCCAGAGATAATAAAATATGACATTGATGCATCAAGGCGGTTTGTTTACAGAGGACCTACCGGGAAACGCGAATCCGAAATTTCGCTATCTTCCTTTTTATCGCTCGAATATGCAAGAGTGACAGAGATAACGAAATTTCCATTTTCTTGTTTCGCGATAGACGATAGACCCTCAGATTGTGGTAGTGGCGCAGCTACCCCCTACGCAGCTAGTTTCGCGTAATATTCCCTATTATCAGATTAGGGGCCCGTTTCTCAAAAGCTTGTAACTTGTAATACAAGTGGAATCCCTTTCTAACAAAAGCTGTCAAAAAGTGACATCCGCTTGTATTACAAGTTACCTACAAGCTTTTGAGAAACGGGCCCCAGTTCCATAAAGTTGTCTTAAGTTATGTATAAATTTCTCGATATTATTATAGGTTCTAAATTTATAATTTACAAAAATGGAAAAATTCACCGCTCTTAACAAACTGAGCTAAAGAAGCTTACCAGAATCGTGCGATTAGGGTTCCGTACCCAAAGGGTAAAAACGGGACCCTATTACTAAGACTCCGCTATCCGTCTGTCCGTTTGTATCTCATGAACCGTGATAGTTAGACAGTTGAAATTTTCACAGATGATGTATTCCTGTTGCCGCTATAACAACAAATACTAAAAAGTACGGAACCCTCGGTGCGCGAGTCCGACTCGCACCTGACCGGTTTTTTCCATTCCTTAGTTTTGTTTACACGCCTTAGGGAGGCGCATAGCGACATCTACCGTAAGAATGGTCTATCTTAAAGGCACTAGAGTCTCAAGTTACATTCACAATAGGGAATATTACGCAAAACTCCATAGGGGCGCCACTAGCACATACATAATTTAATTTTCGTTATCTGCCTCTCTGGAACTCTTGCACATTTGAGCGATAAGATACAGATAACGAAAATTCGATTTTCGCGTTTCCCGATAGATCCTCTGTATCATGGAGACTGTATAAAGGAGCCAAATCTATATGTATGAAAACTGTCCATCAAAAAACAGTAATTAGGCGGCGCCACCATACACCAAAATACTACCAAAAACAACCTACGTAATTTGGTCGGGTTATTTGTTGCTTTATATGGTTCATGTTATACTCATGTCCCAGAGCCTAACTAGCGCCACCGGAGAGATTAGGAACTATTATTTAAAGCTTAACGCGGTCACTTTTACAACAATTCTGCCATAAGAGATTGCGATCCTTTCTATACCATCCATACTCTGTATCAAATCGCAAACAAGTCATAGTAAAAACTTGTCAAAAAACTACTTAAGGCATAGAATGTCTACGTTAATCTATGGTTTACAATATGTGCTAGTGCTGCACTCTGGTGGCATGTGTGTGTGTTGGTTTAAAGATTTGCCACACTGGATGCGTTCTGCGGGCAGCGGTCAGGTCAAACTTCAACTTCAAAGGTTGCTGTCAATGTTGTTCATACATAATGCGGGTTTGACCTGACCGCTGCCCGCAGAACGCATCCAGTGTGGCAAATCCTTTAACCCATACTTAACAAATTTTTATCAAGCAAATACGTCTGCAAGTGATACTAAATTTTTAGGATTCCGTCGTCAACTAGGAACCCTAGTTTCGCCATGTCCGTCTGTCCGTCCGTCCGCGGCTTTGCTCCGTGATCGTTAGTGCTAGAAGGCTGCAATTTGGCATGGATACATAAGTCATGCATGGCTTACTAAGGCTTGGCCCGGTGTAACCTATTAGGCACCAAGTGTCACATAAATAAGCTGCCTATTCTGTCTGTGTGGAGCGGCGTGAAGTCTCGAAATCTGCAGACAATGCCTTAGGTTTCCGCATTGATATACGCTCTGTTTTACAACTTGAAAAGAATATGTATTTATACACGTAGTCTGACTGGTTACTTTTGATTATTAATATCTGGGAGACCGAGCTTTGCTCGGAAAACATATAAAAACTAAAAATGCGCGTTTTCCCAGAGATAAGACCTAGCTAAAGGCGCAAATTTTCCATGTTGTCAATTTTTACCGCAAGAACATAATAGACCGCGGGTCAGGAACAGATTTCCATGACCAATCGCCTCCCGGGCGAAAACTCGTATAGTGGTTCACGGCTATGTATGATGAACTCTCGTGAACGTCAGCTGCCGCTCCGTTGGTGGGTTGAGGAATGCCCGGGAGGCGATGGCTGACAAAATTTGCGCCTGGCTCGCGGTCCATAACTCGAGTTTATACACACATACATACACACGGTCTGTAACAGCCCTGAGGCTTCACCTCGATGACTTTTAGGGATTCCGAAATATAAGCCCTAAACATGTTACCCTCCAATACCCAATGAGCTGTATGAAGGACCGATAAGTGCCTGTAATCGACCCCTTACGGGTGAACGGAGCATTTTATTTGCGATCATTTTATCCCAATATTTTACGTAAAAGCTATCTTTTACTGCTTACCTTTTTATGGTTCCGTAGTCTAGGAACCGTTATAGTTTCGGCATGCCCGTGTGTCAATCTGTGTGTCCGTCTGCAGTCTAGTTTACTGACCGTTAGTGCTAGAAAGATAAAAGTTTGCATGGGTATGTAATTCAATCACGCTGACAAAAAGGTAAAAAGGGCAATTTTTTTTAGGATACCTCCCCTACAGTGGTAATTTTATTTACAGTACATATGGTGCTACTTTCTCGCACTAGTGCGTAAAAGAGCACTTTTCGTGCATATGTCGAAACTTTAAAGGGCCATATGTACTGTAAAACGTTGTACGATACTCGTGCGAATAAATAACTATTTCGCTTCAACCCTATAGTGTGGGATATCGTTGGATAAGTTTTTCAATATTATAATTTCGAATAGGGGTCTTCAAGAGATATTGCTAGAAAGAAATAATCCTCTTTGTCTTTAAAAAAGGTGTGTAAGGAACAAATCTAAGGATACTTACAGATTTTTGAAGTGAATTTTATCGAAAATAAATGTGTTTGTACGTTTTGTCTATAATATTTTAGGTATATCAAGTTTTGCATATACTCGAGAAATTGAGACGAGTAATTTAAGTACATAATATTTATTAATTTTATTCTGTAATACTTCTATCACGCCAACTTCGTTTTTCATGCCCCCGTTGAAGAACTTATTACATTACTAGCTTTGTGGAAGGAAATAAGGTTCTTTCCGGTCCCACAGCTTATAATAGAGCTTTAGGCTTAACTTCTTGAATAGACGGGAAAGTACGGTTTGCTGGTTTTAATTAGAAATGCCAAGTTTCCTGGAGTGAAGCAGACAGTGGCCAAGTAGCAATGTTTTTACTGAACCAAATATGTACAAACAACACTTTAAACTCTCGCGTTTTGTACAGTCGCCATCAGATATATCGGAGCGGCCGAAGTGCTCAAAAATATCTGAACACGCACCTAGCGCCTTGGCAATAGGGGCGTGTTCAGATATTTGTGAGCACCTTGGCCACTCCGATATATCTGATGGCGACTGTACACATAATTAGTGTCATTACCGGGTCTAACGCTATTTATTTATTTATTTATTAACGCTATTTTCATTATTTTACCTTTTTATTTTATTTGCTTTTTATTTTTAATTTTTTTTCATTTTACCTTTTTTTTGTCTACACCGAACATTTATATAAACTAATGTCGGGTAGTTTTTGTTTACCAATATCTCAACATCACATTTGCTGGGACGTAGTAGTCTTCCGTGGCCACAGCTAGTGAAACTTAGTTGAAACGTAGGAAAAAAGGTAAAATAATGAAATTTAATCGCGTTAGACCCGGTAATGAACACACCTACCGTGGTAGTAGGTAGTATGTACTGCAGTAAAACAAATAGTTCTGCACAACACGTATAATTTGTTAAGCACTTCACTAAATTTAACATAAAACACCAAAAAAAATCTACACATGGAATTAAAAAATTATTATAACCAAGACAAATTATTTTTCTGACTGTCCGCTTTCCGCACTAGCGTGAAGGGTGTACATGCGAAAGATAACGGCGTATAAATTTAGCTGTAGAAGGAAAGAAATGGATTAATGAGATGGAGAATATGGACGATAACGGCTGTTTCAACGGGTGATAGGTGCCAAAATTTAATGCCGAATATTAATTTCGCCTGACAATTAGGGGCAATTAGAAATTTGAAAATGCCGTAAAGAAATGCGGAATACGGATAACAGCGGCTTTACAGAATTAAAAGAAATATGGCACAAAAAATAACAATGAACAATTATAGGGTTAATAAACGGGAACCGATCCCATAACGTTAAAAAATATTCAAGCTCCGTAGACGATGACAATTTGCTAGTTGCTAGTTCCTTACTTAGGTTCAGTATGATCTACATATATTCACCCCTCAGAGTTTGGTCAATGATAACAAAAGCACCCTGTATTTGGGTAGTTTTAGGGTAACAGAGTTATGAAAGTGCCATGATAAACTTCGAAATTGTATGAAGTGGATAGTGGCACAATACGGCAGGACCACAAAATTTGTAAGCAGTTTCACAACTAGGTTAAAGCTTTCTGAAAAACCGGCCAAGTGCGAGTCGGACTCGCGCACGAAGGATTCCGTACCATTACGGAAAAAAACAGCAAAAAAATCACGTTTGTTGTATGGGAGCCCCACTTAAATATTTATATTATTCTGTTTTTAGTATTTGTTGTTATAGCGGCAACAGAATAGCTGTGTATTTTTTCAGAGGCTGTTAGCTTTTCTATATACGGCGAAATACCTAAAAAACTCGTTCATACAAAAAACCGCGCAACATTTTAACAAAGGCCTTTTTTTCCAGTAATTTGTCAAAAACAGTCCCAGCTCCATTGTGTCCCATTTTCTCACACCCTAGCGAGTGGCTACATATTGGGCCGAAGGCGGGACATTGCTGAAAGTGATTTATTTGATTACACTTTGGTTATTGATATTTCTCTTTTTATTGTACACGGAATAGGTAAATAAGAATTTTAGTATTCAGGTACGAAAAGAAGATAAAAAGATATTGAGATACAACCAAATCTAATAATTAAACAACTTTTTTTATACCACGTCAGTAGCAAACAAGCATACGGCCCGCCTGATGGTAAGCAGTCACCGTAGCCTATGGACGCCTGCAACACCAGAGATATTACATGCGCGTTGCCGACCCTTTAAAAACCTGTACACTCTTTTTTTGAAGAACCCCATACTGTAGCCCATCGGGAATATCTCGGCAGGGAGCTCATTCCACAGCCGAAGCGTCCGCGGGAGGAAATTCCTCTTAAGCCGCACACTGCGCCGACGGCAAGCGGTGCGGTGATAGAATAGAATATAGAAAGCGGTTAGGCGGACTTGTTATGGTTGTGAACTGGTTTTGATACGACCTTCACGATCGTCTTGGCGACTGGCGCGCATCTCACGCACGACTTTAACTTCATTTTGCATGCACCAATCAGCGTGAGTGATCTTTAAGGTCGTATCAAAATAAGCTCAGAACCGTAACCAGTTGCTAAATCTGAATCAGGCTCAGGATATCCTTTTGTAGGTATAATGTAATGTAATAAAATTTAGAGCCCCAAATATACTTTCAAGAGCGGATATCTCGAAAAGTATTTAAGATATCGAAACATTTGACTAAATTTATCAGCTTTCGTTTTGTGTAAGTAGTCATGTCGCTAAGACGCAAAGTTTCCAAGATATGAAGTGAAGAACCTAAAAATGGGACATTCGAACCCTCCTCTCCCCTCTGGCTCATGGGCTACGGCCGGGGACTTTTTATATATTTACCTCCTAACTAGTCCAACCAAAGTTAGACAAAAATTGTGTTCCAAGATTTCCCTCTTCATGTTGCTTGGCCTATAGGTATGTAAAAACTATTAATTCACACGTTTTATTAAATTAATAATGTTATTTTTGTATGCAAGCCCATTTTACCAATTCCCTTATATTTTAATGTAAAAAGTCTTACGAACTTTGGATTCAGATCCATCGAACTTATCCAATATTACCAATAATTCACCTCACTATGCAAAAATTTAACACAATTCCAAAACCGACCTTATTACTGTGAATTAAAGACCAATATAAGTTTAACGGCGATATGAGAGCAAGCCAAATTAAAGACACTCAAAAAGCTACCTTGTTACTCTGAGTTAAAGTCCAATCTACATTGCCAGCAATATGAGAGTGGGCTCAAACGTATCTAGATTCGACACAATCAAAAAGCTACCTAGTCACGCAGTGTTAAAGTCCAATTTAAGTTGACGGCGATGTGTCAGCCAGAAAGTTGCCAGATTTAAAGTGCTGCCAGGCATATGCGGAGTTATCGATTCGATTGTGATGCCAAATGTATCGGCTCGAAGTTAGATTTACTTACCTATTACTTATTAGTTTAGTATATAGTAGGTACCTTTGTTATTTAATCAGATTACGAAAATATCAATTACGAGTTAAACAAGTAAATATTTTCAAAGAACTTATACACGAAAACTAAAACTAGACTAAATGAATAACGTAACGACTTAGTTTAAGTAGTTGTTTTAACCGACTTCCAAAATAGGAGCACTATTTTAATAGGGATGATGACACATGTTGAATTTTATAACAAAATCTAGTAACATCTTTGTAGATATTAAAAGAATATATGGAAATCATACAAAAATACAGGACTTGGGAGTTTCAAAATTTAAGTATTTTTTCGACTTCCAAAAAGGAAAAAAGTAAGGGTACCATTCGATTTCTTACATTTTATCCAAAAAAAGATTGTACGGCAACTATATACATAAACGCATAAATTTTCTTTTTTTGTCCGTACATTCAAAATGGGCTCTCAGTGAACTTGACGTCACGTTCACTTATCGTTTTGTTAGAAGCGTTTCGCGAGTGAAGTACGACTGTCGGACTTTGACTATCATTTCTGACTTTTGTATTGCTTTAATGCAATGGGTCCCATATAGACATTTGATCCTAAAAATAAACCTGATCTATTAGATGTTAGGTTATACGACAAATTTTCATTAATGGTATCATTAATGAAAATTTGTCATCTAACATATTCTAGGTAAGGTTTTCTTTTCTTTATTTAATTAATTTTAAGTATTATGATTCCCTGGGGGAAGCCGAATATCACCAAATATCACGTTTTTTTTGGCAAAAAATTGTGCAAATGGTGTTTTAGTAAGTAAGTAAGTAAGTAAATATTCTTTATTGCACCAAAATTATACATTTTACATACATACATACATACATACATTTTGTGTTTTAGTTTCGTATCTTAGGTAGTTTTTAATTTTAAGTCAAAAATCCTCAAAAGTTGCAGGCTTCCATAGGCTACTGTAACACCATCAGGCGGGCCATGTGCATGTTTGCTACCGACGTGGAATAAAATCACCGTTTTGAAGTTAGAAAACTCGAAAACACTAAATGCCTATTTTGAGAATCCTAAGAAAAACCGCCAAAAACACAGGTGACTACACCTATGTGAGACCAACAACACAATTTACTATTTAGCCAGCAAATAACATTCATTATTATGTATTTAGCATTCGCACTGCGGTCAACTATCAACCGAAACAAAAAGCTTTAAAAACTTATCAACCCCATACCCACTTACGACTTTTATATTTAGTCGTATTACACAGTTCAAACTGAAACGTACTAAAACTATATGGATTTTATAGGTTTATACGATCTTTTTCTACTGAGATAGTTACGCTAGGCTAACGGCAGTGGCACTAGTAAAGTTGTAACTTTCAAAAGGTCATATGTTAATATGAGTTTCGTATAAAGATACAACAATTGTATTGTTACTGTAGTTATAATCGTAGGTCGTATGTAAGTATGGCACTGGTATGGAGATACGACGTTTTAGTAGTTATACGAGTAGAGGTCGTTAATCCTGTCAGCCTGGAGAGTTGAAATTTTACACAACTTTATATAAAGTTTTCGAGGCTTTTAAGATGTTGCAGTATGTTAAGAGTTAGGTTAGGACGTAGGTATAACTAAATACGGTAATTTGGCATTTAACACTTTGAGCGTTTTCACATTGTCCGATCCGATGTTGAATAGGATGTCGATGTCGCAACCGCTAGAGAGTGCCCTATGGCACTAATTCGTTTTTTTGTGTTTTATGGTTATCTTTTGAACCTAGTCGATTTAAAATGAGAGCGGAACGTTTGTATTGAGAACCGAGCTTGCCGGGGACCCTTAATGAACCAAAAGTAGGTTCCTCTATTGCGTGAAAATACCACACAATTCCGACGACGTACACATAAACTCATAATGAACGTTGTCATTAATACTTAATATTTAACGCGCTATAAACCTCAACGACGCGTGTTGGGGTTTCAAATATTAACGCGGGAGGCCGGTAGCTCACATGTGTTAAATGTTAATAGTTAATATCCGGCTGAGCATGTTATCAGGAGCCTAATTCAGGTTCAACAACTTGTTACGGTTTTGATCTTATTTTGATACGACTTTAGAGATCGGTCACTGATTAGTGCATGCGAAATAAAGTGTCGTGCGTGAAATGCGCGCCAATCACGAAGATGATCGTCAAGGCCGTGTCAAAACCAGATCGAAACCATAACGAATTGTTTAATTAGAATCGGCCTCCCGGTTGCATTAATTCTTTATCGTTTTCAGCCGGGTCAGAAACGCTCCACAAAACGGGCGTCTTTCCTGTAAACAATATTCAATTTAAGAATGGATTTATTTTACTATAGTTTTTACAATAAATAAATAAATATTATAGGGACATTCTTACACAAATTGACTAAGTCCCACGGTAAGCTCAATAAGGCTCATCACACAAATAAATGCCCTTACCGGGATTCGAACCCAGGACCATCCGCTTCATAGGCAGGGTACCCACTAGGCCAGACCGGTCATCAAACCAATAAAGCTTTGAAACAGTAGGTTTCAACTTGACTCTAAGCAGCAAGAATGCCTTGCTAAATCTGTCGGTCTCTTGCCACCATCAATGTGCCTACTCTTCTTGAACCGATTGGCATTATGAATGAATGAATGAATGAATGAATGAATAGTATTTATTTCAGGACATTATCAGAGATGATGGCAAGAGGCCCGTTTATCAAAAGCTTGTAGCTTGTAATACAAGTGAAAGTCCCTTTTGGACAGCTTTTGTTAGAAAGGAACTTCCACTTGTATTACAAGCTAAGCTTTTGATAAACGGGCCCCTTCGGCCCCGGGTGTCCTTAGTTCCTTGGAGATTGGGATGGATGTTGGTGTGGGATGCTCCCTGCATAAACACACTGGCACCGTTCCGCCTCCAAGCGGAGGGGCGGAAAGCGCTGGAATTTTAAAACGTAATAAATATAAGAGCCTCGGTAGAGAGTATAATTTTGTACTATTTGGAGTTGAAACTCTAAGTCCTTGGGGTCCCAGCGCGCACAAGTTGTTTGGAGAAATCGCGAAGCGTCTGGTTGACGTAACTGGTGAACGAAGAGCTGGCGGCTTCCTCGCACAACGTATCAGCATTGCGATACAGCGAGGAAATGCCGCCAGCATCCTTGGTACAATGCCCTACTTATTAATTTAGTTTAGTAGTACCATTGTATATATATTTTATGTAAATAAATGCTATTTCTTTTTAAAGCAAGAAAATTGTAATATCCGCACGTAACCTACCTTATTGTTCTATGGAATTTTGTCTGAATTGAGTGTTTTTATTATTATTATTATAGTTTTTTTACGTTATTCGACATTAGGAGACCTTATAAATCTCTAAGTAATTGTAATACGTTAGTTTGAATTGGTAGTTGCAGTTAGTTGCATTTTATAATTGTTGATACATGTATTCTTTTTTGCTTGTATGTAAAGCCTGACCAGTAATTTATGATCATTGTCAAGAGGGCGCTGTTCATTCAGTTCAGTTCAGTATAGTATGAAACAATTAGTTCCAGTGAAATTCCGCAACATGGCGCGTGATCATATAATTCTGGTCAGGCTTTAAATTTAATGTTGATGTGTAAAAGTGCCCTGGCCTATTTGCTGAATAAATGTTGAAGTTTGAAGCTTAGATTATGGTTTCTTAAAAACCACAGCAAAAACGCAGATCAAATTTAATGCCAGCCGCTATACAAACCCAAACACGTGCGGCCTCGCAATAAACACACAAAAAAGCCATTAAAAACTATCTACTTTTCCGTGTACGCCTATAATAATCCCGAATATAGCCGCCATTATTCACATAACCTTACGGCTCGGCTGTCCCTCTATATGACCTCAATAATCTTGAAATGATATCTAAATTATGGTCAGCTTTATACTGGCCGTCTATAAAACTGGCCAGCAAGTTTGGTCAAAGATAGATATAACTCCGTAATAGCTACAAAGGAAAAAACGTGCCTCAAAAATCAAGAAAATTTGATTCTCGATCAGATGACGCCACTACCTTTGGCCTACTCTCGTATAGAGGGCGTTAGCAGTTTCGTTTGTTATTTAACAATTTAAACGCATATCAGTGAAAGAAATGGGTCAAAATCATACAAAAATAATTAATGCAAATAAAAAAAATCATTTCCATATTTAAATACATTTTATCATACTTTTATAAATCTACATTTATAGTTTTAAAGTGTGTCGATAGATGCCAGTGAATTTACTGTGGTTACAAAATTTACTATGACAGTACCGCTCTATCGTATTATATCCTCTTTGGTTTGGTGAACGTGCGTACGCCCTAGACTGTGGTATTGATCCCACCACCGACCACCACTCCCACAGCGGTTTCCACAGTCGGCCGGCGCCACGCAGCCACACCACTCGAAAATTAAAAACAAAACAACCATCTTCGCGCGCGTTCCATTTTCAAACGCATTTTTTAATTTGTTACTTTTTTAAAGTTCAGTGTTCGGATTCCAATTCCTATTGACAGTTGCGTGTGTATTTAGTGTTTATAGCGTGTGCTATTATTACTCAATTTAAAACGTGAATGTAACACCTTAGTTGCAACGTATGAGTCACGATATGACCCAATTTACCTAGTTAGTGCTAAATTGGACTGAAAGCGGCCAAAGACCAGTGTCAATTGAATATTTTCAGCTTATCCGTGCATGCAAAGGAAGATAATATATCAACTATCTGACGCAAATTATCTCGGTTATCGCGTCCCCTCGCTCTAGTAAGCCACTCGAGCGTCAGTTTATCGCTATCAGCTGATGCAGTCAGTAAAAGCGGTTAAGAAAACTAATTTCTTTGAAGAACAATAGAGATTTACATAGTGTCTGCTCACGATAGCACATAGCAGTGAGTCAGTCGGCTTCACGAGCTGCGGACGCTGGTAATTATAATTACCTAGTTTTTTGCGGTTTTCTAAAATCGAACGCGTCTTCCGAGTTACGATTTAAGACGCGGTGACGAAACGAATTCTTTTTTCGAATATCGATTTAGTTTTTTGTGTGTTTTTTGCCTGGATAGTGCAGTGATGGTGTCGTGATTGGTTTTTACTGTCTTTCTTATAATGGAAAGAAGCGTATTGGCGGACACTAGGCACGTTTCATGGGCTTCCGAAGTGAGTATTATTACAAAATTGAAATGTAATGTTTAATTAAATTAAGAATAGCTTTCAACTTTGTTATTTGGCTTATGTTTTGGTTATCACTAGAGTCGGACCAAGCCATTTCTGCAAGGTAAATACCTTATCAAATGATAATGTCACAGTGTGGAAATGTGATCTTTAATGTCAAATCTCTATGAAAAACCCCACTTTAAAACCCTACTTTGCTAAGCCCTTACCGGGTCTTAGTAGTTATGTATGTACCTACCTAGCATTAAGTTGCATGTGTATTTGTGTAAACTGTATCTACTTGGTTGCAAATAAAGATTGAATTGAATTGAATTGAAAAAAAACTGACCAAGTGCGAGTCGGACTCGCGTACGAACGGTTCCGTACCATTACGCAAAAAACGGCAAAACGGCAAATTTCTTTATTTATCTTAAAGAGGATAATCGCGGCAGCGCGAAATCCTTTTCATACAAACTTAATCCTCGTTTCCCTCTCTGGATATAATATTATTGAAAATATTTTGACATAATTTGTTATCGAATTAAAACTGCTGTGAGACATACTAACATTAAATTATTTTACGGTTTAGACTCACTTGTTTTAGTCACTCGCGCGACATGTTTCGGAGAGCCTAGGTCTCCTTTCTCAAGCACTAATAGTGCGAGCAGCGTTCGTGTTATATATCAACACGTGACAGGCATGGTGACAGGCGATAAAAACGCGACCGTGCTTAGCCCGCGGAATGCACCCTTAAAATTATCGAAAAAAAAAACAGTGTGTATAAAAGACATTAGCCTACTTAGCCAATCCATTCCTATGTTATGACTTATGACAGTGTTATCTTTATCTCTCATCCATGGAGACTATACAAAGGAGCCAAATCTCTATGTATGAAAAGTGTTCATCAAAAAACAGTAATTAGGCGGCGCCACCATACACCGAAATACTACCAAAAACAACCTACGTAATTTGGTCGGGTTATTTGTTGCCTTATATGGCTTATGTCCCAGACCCTAACTAGCGCCACCGGAGAGATTAGGAACTATTATTTAAAGCTGAAAGCGGTCACTTTTGCAACAATTCTGCCTAAAGAGATGTGCATCCTTTCTATACCATCCGTACTCTCATCTCTCAATATTGGATATTGACAAGTGATGTAGCTTTATCAGTTCGTGTAGATAACATAAGAACGATAAAGTTATCCAAGAAAATAGGTTTTCTTTATTTATCTTAGAAAGGGAGGACAAACACTACGGTTGTATGTAGAAAAATAACTAATAATTATGATTATCTTTCATAAATAAGCCAGTAAAATATATAAGTAGTTATATTATTATTTTTTATCATTTCTAAACTATTAATTTTATATGTATTTGTATAGTATATTTATAACACACATATCGCGTACGATATGGGATTATACGTCACTTTCTGACATAGCACATTGGTACAAATGGACGCTTTATCACGTCATGCGCAAGAGCAACCATATTAATCATTATAATAAAATCATCAAATTGGAATGATTAAATTGAAATTATATCATCATAATTAAATGTAATAATGAATGATTATTTGTATTCGACTTAAAATAAATTTCAGTAAATTTGAATCAATACAATAATTTACTTATACTAGTTACCTACTCGTAAGGATCAGTAATATCTCATTTGTAAAATAATACCGTGTGATCCTATAAGATATAATGTTTTGACATGTATATTACTTATATTATTGACGTACTTGAAACTTCTTTGGGCGCGACTAGAGGGTAACTCAGCTTTGTTTTCTGACGGAAGTAACGCTCAGTAGTGACACACGCACAATCGGACACACGTCATAGTGCCAACATAACATAGCGATAAACGTAAGTTTAACTTCAATCGCGTAAAGATTACATGCACACACTTTTTTTATCTATAAAAGATTGATTGATAACATGCCTGCCTGTCAAAAACGTTTACAAAACGACAGTAGCATGGAGACTGTATAGGTATAAAGGAGCCAAATCTCTATGTATGAAAAGTATCCATCAAAAAACAGTAATTAGGCGGCGTCACCATACACCGAAATACTACCAAAAACAACCAACGTAATTTGGTCGGGTTATTTGTTGCCTTATATGGTTCATGTTATACTTATGTCCCAGAGCCTAACTAGCGCCACCGGAGAGATTAGGCACTATTATTTAAAGCTGAAAGCGGTCTGTTTTGCAACAATTCTGCCATAAGAGATTGGCATCCTTTCTATACCACCCATAGACAGTAGCCACGACAAATTGCAACATGCACTTAGCAAAAAGTGTATAAATAATTGCAGTCCGTTACGCCGCAACTACCCAATGAGATCTCAAGGCCGTTTGCGAGCAAGACAAATCCATGACTAATTTTTTGATGAAATAAAGTATGTAAACAATTTTAAAGCGTTAGAGTTAGACCAAGAAAAGTCTGCAACGATTTTGATAGCACACGCAGTGCAAGTGTTATTATGCATCTAGGGTTACCAGACGTCAGGAATTTTCCTGACATATCAGGAATTTTGGCCGTTTTCCAGAAATCCGGTCGGAATACAAAAATGTCAGGAAACTTAATGAATTAACAGACTTTTTGATAATGCACCTAAAAATAAACAATAAATATACATTATAAAAAAAATTACTTACATTAATCCAAAACAGATTTAAACAATGTAAAAAAATAACAATGAGGTCAACTTAACTTTATTAATAACTTGGTTAGTATTAATTAACATATCTTAACTCAAGCATAAGTACAGTCGCCATCAGATATATCGGAGCGGCCAAGGTGCTCAAAAATATCTGAACACGCACTCTAACGCCTTGACAATATAGGCGTGTTCAGATAATTGTGAGAGCCTCGGCCGCTCCAATATATCTGATGGCGACTGTACATAGATATCGCTTACGGCTAGACCCCCCGTCGTCACCTCACCGATATGAGCGTCAGGAAAAATATTCGCAAATCAGGAATTTTGTCAGGAAATTCAAAATTTGTATCTGGTAACCCTATATACATCATAATTTCATAGAAGTTTGACTATAAAAAACGCACTGCGTATGCTATCAAAATCGTTGCAGACTTTTCGTGGTCTAACTCTAAACAGTTTCTGACATGAAAAAGGTACGGTTCGGATTCTAACTGCACGAGCATTACTGCTGCAGTACCTATTGCGGCGCGGAGTGCATTGCTGCCGCAAGTGTCAAAATCTGATTGCTGCCCGGAGTATTGACATATGCGGCAAATCATTTTATAAAGATATTTTCATTCATTCTTTCAAAATTCTGAACGACGAAGGCGAACATATAGTTCAAAGAAAAAAGTTTGCTAGCAAAGAAAACTAAACATAACTATATTGAACTACTTAATTTAATAACTTTGACTTTAGGAACCCACTTTCTTACAACTTACAAAGCATTTTCTTATTACGATCCAGTATGGATAGCTTTGTGAGTATAATAAATCTCGTAATGGACTAAAGCACTTCAGTTTACAGCCATTTTATGTTTAATAGTAATTGCTTAACTTATCTCTAACAGCGCACGAAATTAGAACTTTTTTAGGTACATCAAAATGTTGAATCTCGAAATGTTGAATTCTCAAAATGTTGGATTCCCAAAATGTTGAATTTCAGAATGTTGAATTATAAAAATGTTGAATACTCAACTTAACTAGACGGAGCCCCGCTTTGCGGGGCTCCTATTTTTGAGCGGTTTGCCCTTCGGGCATTTGAAGCTACCTAACGAACCTAACCTACCTACCTATTGATTTAGTGTGATATCCGTGAAAATATTACACTGGGGAATAAAGCGTAGGTTAGGTTAGGCTTGTTAGGTAGCTTTATGTTCCTAAAGGATAAAAACATATTATTTTTCGGATAAAGTAAAACGATTAAAAGTACTTATAAGGGATTATCTATCAAAAAAAATTTTTTCACATTTGATTATATCAGACGACATATATTATTTGAAGCAAAAGTGCACCCTGTGCAGTGTGCACCCCTTTAAATTATTTACATAACTTTTTTTTCACACATACAATTATCATTACATGTCCGTCTTTGGATCGCCGACTTAAGTATGTACCCTAAAACCATTAGTCCAAAAGCACCCAACTATGGCCAAAAATTTACTCGAATATCTTCATTCAGATGTGACTATTATTTAAATGTGGTATTTCTATGGCAACATTGGCAACATATTTTTATAAATAGAAGAAAAAACTCAGATAAAACCAAAAAGAACATTTGTATTTATAAGTACTTCATTTTCGTTTATTATCTATGCGTCGGAGACATAGACCCTTCGTGAAACAGAGAAGAAAGTTGACGCGTTGGAGATGTGGTGCTGGAGAGTCTGGAGACGGATGCTAGGAGTATCGTGGACAATAAAATTTCGCGTTAAACTTGCGGACCATAATTGAAATGCATAATCATAATCATAATCATTTATTGTATAATATTAATATTACATGTCAGTTATTTACAAAAAATATTGAATATAAAAGTTGATTAATAATATAGGCAATAATCATTCATATAAATAATTATAATAATTATACACTAGGTATAACTCATAATTTAAACTTTTAAAAATTCGTCGAAACTGTAAAATGTGTGCTCGAGAAGCCATTTTTTTAATTTCTTTTTAAAACAAGCTAGAGAAGGAGCCGAGGTGATTGACACTGGCAACCTGTTATATACAGTCGGGCACATCACGTGAGTTATCTTCTCCGATCTCGCTAGTCGGCGCTTTACCGGCAACAGCCTGTTCGGGTGACGAAGCACGCGGGCTGAGTCGGAGCGTTTTTTAAAATGGCACATATTTTTGTAGGCGTACGTGGCAATCTGTAATATTCTTAGGGACGGCAAGGTTAGTATACCAAGTTCCTTGAAGTAGGGCCTTACGGAGGTATCTTGGGACAGCTGCATCACCGCGCGCACGGCTCTTTTTTGGAGTCGGAACGCGCGCAGCCAGTCCGCGGCGCGCCCCCACAGCTCTGTGCCATACTGAAGTTGCGAGTGGATGGTTGCAAAGTAGCATGTCCGCACCACATGTCTCGGCACGACTCGAGCGAGGCGGTGCAGTGCGAAGCATGCACCCCCTAGCTTCCCACATAGCTTATCTATATGGGGAGCCCAGGACAGCTTTCGGTCGATTTCGAAACCCAAGAATGTGGTCGACTTTACCTGCTGCAAACATACGCCGCCAGCGCGAACCTTTAGGGGTCTCGGTGTGCGGCCACCGACTTGAAAATGGATAAAATGAGTCTTGGTTAAATTGAGCGCTAGGCCGTTTAGGCTAAACCACCGAGATAACTGGTTCGCGGCGTCGTTGAGACAGGTCTCCAAGTGATCCACATTTGGCGCCGTTATAACACCTGCAACATCATCTGCATACATTAGGATGTCGGCTGTTGTCATTGCTTCGGGCAGATCATTCAGTAGCAGGGAAAACAGAATATTCGAAACCGACGATCCCTGGGCCTCCCATAGATGTAGTTAGCGGATCGGACTTAGCTAATCCTCCATCTCCCACCACAACTTGGGATCGGCTACGCAACGCATCTGTGAGGAGGCTATGAGCTTTGCCACGTATGCCGTAGTGTAGCAACTTGGCGGCGATGATGCTGTGGTCGGCCACATCGAATGCCTTGGAAAGGTCACAGCACAGCATCGCAACTTGCTGTTTCCTCTCCAGGGCATCCATGACCTTGCGTATGGCTTCACGCGCTAGGTCGGTAGTGCAGCGGCCGGACCTGTACGCATATTGCCGGTCGGACAGTGTATTTGTCTTATTTACGAATGCTGCCAGTCTCTGACACAACCCATTTTCCAGTACCTTAGCAACGCACGGAATATGCAGCATCGGCATCATGCAGCATGGTGACATTTTTATCGCTTGTCACTACGCCTGTCACTTTCGCACTTACATACTTGTTAGAACGTGACAGGCATGGTGACAAGCAATAAAAATGCGACCGTGCTTAGCCCGCTGGAGTATAGTTGGCTGGTTATACGGTACCTATTTGTGGTATTTTCTATAAAAAAGGACCTTATTGTCGATGGCGCTTACGCCATTATAAATGATGCTCCGATATATAGTTGGTCAAACCAATTTGTCAGTCAGTAACAACCAGGAAAATTATACTTATCCCTTTCTTTTGGGTGCTAGTACTAGTGTAAGACAAAGATAGTATGATTCTCTCTGTCTATGTTTGAAATGAGACAGACCTTTGACAAACTATAAATACAATGTCGCGCGACGCTGTGCGGCGTAAGCGCCATCGACAATAAGGTCTCTTTTCATAGAAAATGCCCCATTTATGCAAGCTGCTTCACTTTGCTTTTCATGTCCCCAGCTCCCCATACAGCTCTCGCTTTCAAAGTGAAACTCCATCGATACTCTTACGCAACAAGTTTTATTCCCACATAACAAACAAAGAATGCTTTTCGAACTTTTAGTTCACACAGTTTATCTTTGAAGTTTCATTTTCGTTACGTTTTGTACCGTGATCTGAATAGCCTAATTTGTTTTTAGAAAGTGACAGCCTGCCAGCTGGCATGGGGACCTTTTACATCTCCTTAAATATATACTTACACTAGCATATCAATCAATCCATCTTTGGGTATTATGGCTCCATCGATATTGTCGATGATTCCGCCAACGTCAAGGTTTAGGAAGGCACGTGCTTTATGAAGACAATTATTATTATTGACACAAATCGCATAGACACTTACATACATACATACACACGAACATTCATAAGACTTAGGTATAGTCTATTTTTAATTAAGTAATTTGATTGTTATTTGTATTTAAGCTTTCCCTTATTTATATTTTTACATTGTGTTTACTAGTCCATCTATTACTGAAAATCAGCGTCGCGGAGTGTGCCATGTTGGCTCACACCGTGACACCAAGCTGAGTAAGGACCATTTAGCGCAACCTCATTCTGTTTAATTATTTCTAGTTTTAGTCTTGTTATGTTGTGCTAATAAATGCTTTTTCTTTTCTTTCTTTCTTTCAAAGTGTTTAGCAGATGGCGCCAGCATAGCTTACCCTGTCAATCCATAGAATTGCGTCAAATTTTTATTTTTTTAATGCCCTGTATGCCAGCCCTTTAAGCCAAATATCATAGAAAAAACCGGCCAAGTACGAGTCGGACTCGCGCACCGAGGGTTCCGTACTTTTTAGTATTTGTTGTTATAGCGGCAACAGAAATACATCATCTGTGAAAATTTCAGCTGTCCAGCTATCACGGTTCATGAGTTACAGCCTGGTGACAGACGGACAGACGGACAGCGGAGTCTTAGTAATAGGATCCCGTTTTTACCCTTTAGGTACGGAACCCTAAAAAGGGGCAAGCTATGATGGCGCCATCTCTGTAAACCTTTGACAGTTGCCAACCCCATTAGCTCACCATTTGTGTGAAATGTGTGAATGTGAAATACGATAATTACCGATAAGCACGATTGTATGGGCCTGGCTTGCGTGATATGACGACATTCATATTAGGCTTTTATTGTGGTCCAAATATTACGTTCACACCCTCTAATTCGGCATAGATGTATGTATTAAATTGCTAAATTATAGTATTATTGCTGTGTATTTTGTAAGTGAAATTTAATTTCCATTAACAATGCCATATTTCTCGCTTGTAACACAGGGTACCCTAGTTCAGGCACGTGTAAAACGTCACTATTTTGTAAGTCTTTGTTTTGTATGAATGTATGCATGCCACGTGTTTTTGGTATAAATTATTTTTATGTTTATGTTTATAGAGAAATAAGTAAGCTCACTCAGTATAGGAGCTTTCTTACTTAATAATAATAAGTTGTATGGTAAAACGTATTATTAATTAAAGAACTAGTGTAGTAGTTAAAGTCTGTAAAGCCATTTCCGTCAGTAAAAAAAAAGCGGCAAATGTAAAAATATATGTAGGCGCCAAGGGTTACGTCCCATATAAAAATTGAATTTCGCGCCTTCTGCCGCGCCTGTTTCACCGGCTACACTTTTGTTTTACCCACAGACAATAGATAAAACAAAAGTGTGAACTTGAATGATGAATGTTGCCAACCTGACAGGCAGATTGTCGGCCATGACAGGTCCTCGTTCATTTGTCTATGGATGGTATAGAAAGGATCGCAATCTCTTATGGCAGAATTGTTGTAAAAGTGACCGCGTTAAGCTTTAAATAATAGTTCCTAATCTCTCCGGTGGCGCTAGTTAGGCTCTGGGACATGAGTATAACATGAACCATATAAGGCAACAAATAACCCGACCAAATTACGTAGGTTGTTTTTGGTAGTATTTTGGTGTATGATGGCGCCGCCTAATTACTGTTTTTTGATGGACACTTTTCATACATAGAGATTTGGCTCCTTTATACAGTCTCCATGCATTTGTCTAGCCTATGACAAGACTTGCTTTTTTATTCGATTAAAAGGTCGAGTAAATGAGAAAAATAATCGAACGTTGTTGTGTTGAATTGTATTTATAGTTGCTCAAACCAATTTTCCCCTCACTTGCTCGGAAAGCCGTCTTTTATCCTTTAAAACAAGCGGGGAAAAACGCATTTTATCCGCTAGTGGGGAAAGTAATTTGACCTTGGATGGAGCGTGTTTAAGTAGCTTGACAGATAACAAAACGTTAAACGCTCATAATAATGGTTCGTTCGATATTAATTATCATTAAATAAATGGTTTGAGAATGTAATAAAAAATACCAGATTTAGCTTTATTTAATGATTTTAAGTCATAAACCTTAAAATTCCATAATGTTAAATATAATTCTGAACGCACAAGTTAAGTCGATGCAATTTCAAAACGCATCATTGACATTTCATACGTCAGAAATGTCAAAATTGTCAACAAAAATTTTACTTAAAAACTTCTCGCGTAAAAGTACAGAATTTCCAGAGTTTTTTGTTATAATATCGTAAAAAAATGAGTGATTCCAGTTGATGAAGATGATCTAACGCCTGAGGATGTTGCACTTTCCTCGCTATAGTGAGGGGAAAAGTTTTGTGTTACACACGGGTGCAAATGTATTTTTCTCGTGTGTTAAAACACTCTCGGGTAAAATACAACTTTGCACCCTTGTATAACAAATAACTATTGTCAGTCAGTAACAACCAGGAAAGTTATACGCATCCCTTTCTTTTGGGTGCTAGTACTAGCGTAAGACAAAGATAGTATGATTCTCTCTGTCTATGTTTGAAATGAGACAGTCCTTTGACAAACTATAAATTGGATTTCTTGCGTTATTGTGTTAGAGGACAAAAAGAGGCCAGACCAGATGCTCAGATGTCTTTTTTATCATAAATACTATTGAAAACAGGGTATTTAACTATTTACCATGTACTTTAAGTTAGACCAAGACAAGTCTGCAACGATTTTGATAGCACACGCAGTGAAAGTGTTATTTATACGTCATAATTGCATACAAGTGTGATGTTTAAAATAACACTTGCACTGCGTGTGCTATCAAAATCGTTGCAGACTTTTCTTTAACTCTACCTATATTTTGACATTACATTTTCACAATTTACGCACGGAATTTTGCAGACCCACATTTATTGTGGTCCAAATATTACATTCAAATACACATTTCTACAATGTAAAAGATTGCCTTTCAAATATAAAAATTGCAACCAAATTCAGTCATTGGAAGTATTGAATTCAGAAATAATGTGTGATTGCGTAAAATAATTGCTTTTGTAACATTCCATGCAAAGATAAGCAATTACCTACAGATTATTCGTAATCCGTACTATGTGCCGTCGGAAAGTTTCCAACATTGCGAAATTTCCAGATGGAAACTTCTTCAAAATATGGGAATCGAAATTATCCAGTTCCAAAATAAAAGTTTCCTACATTTCCTGTAAAACTTTCTTGAAATTTCCGAACAATTCCAACTTTGTGGAAACTTTCCATTACGCGCACATTATTCTACATGTACACGTGAACCTTTGAATCAAGTTTTGTAAGTAATACAAAAGCAATTGTTCCAAGTATTAGGTAAATTGTTAACCAAGGGATGAAAGGCACTCATTTCAGTCGAGGTATTAGATTCCGAGGCTGAAATGGTGTCTTTCACCCGAGTTAAACACTACTCTTATTTCGAATAAGAGGAAAGTAAAATACTTGTGTTTTTAAAAAAATATGACTAAGTAAGTTTATATATAAACTTTTTTAGTATTTCTTGAGGGTACTTTTAATCAACAATTTAGGTAAATGTATCGTTGTTCATGGAATATTAAGTTAAATATCAGAATGGAAACTGTGCAACAAATTCATTTAAAACCAAAGTTTAATTACTTATCATAAAATAAGTGTAAAAAAGGTACTTGAAAAGTAAAATGCTCTATTGCAGTAACATATCACTTTCTACACACTTCATAAAACATCTTGAATGAAAAACATCTTTAAAAACACCTCACTTTAAAGTAGCTTATCCAAGTACTTACCGTGCTCTAACAAACTCGTAAAAAAAACGCGCTAAAAAGCACAGAGCCAGCCCATTAGACAGCTTGAGCGCTCTAGGCCTCTCGGAGAGCTCTCTAGCGCTCTACGCACTCTAGCGAGAGTAACGCGATACAACTGATGTTGACCCAGTTTGAGATAAGGTTTGGATTGTAGGATAAATGAAGTATGATGTGGGGACACTGGGATTACTTGACATTATTTTGCGACGTAATGTGCCTTGGGTTCAGTTTTTATGGGTTATCTGATAACAGCGAGCTATGGAGCGTAGTATATTAGGTGTTTGTAGAACTGATCGAATCAGAAACACGGAAAGAACTACGCTCCAGAACTAGAGTAGTATATGTAGGCGTCAAGACCTCTAAGCTTAAGTGGGATTGGGCTGGACATGTCTGTCGCATGCACGGAAAGGTAGGCCAAAATGGTTACTGAGTGGGACCCACGGAGCACCATAGACGGTGCAGGCCGGGGTTCAGGCAGACCGAAGAGGAGATGGCGGGACTACTTGGACACATTCTACCCCAAAATGGTGGGAAAATGCCGATGACAGAGTCGAGTGGAGAAAACGAGGGGAGGCTTTTGCCCAGCAGTGGGAGACCAAAGTAGACTACAAAAAAAAAATGTAGTATGTAACCTGTAATTAGGGCAAGTTCTAATAAACATTGCTTTTTTATAAGAGGTCATACCTATGTCTGTATAAAAAGGGCTATAGGTAGACACCTATATCCATGTAGAAACTTTTATTTTTAAAAACCAATACCAGAAAGTAGAACGAAAGTTTAACTTTTTTTTTAAGTATATCTGGACCAATTCGTATTCAATTCATACCTAATTAAGAAGTAGGGGTGAAAATCATTACCCCTAAGCTTAAGTCCTTGGCATCCGCATTTTATATTTATTTATTTAAACTTTACTTCACCGAATTCCCGCGACCTTCACCAGGTCGTCGCTCCATCTCGTTGGAGGCCTACCAGATGCGAGCGGCACAGGATCGGTCGGAGTGGCGAGCCCTGGGGGAGGCCTATGTCCAGCAGTGGACGTCTATCGGCTGACATGATGATGATGATGAAACTTTACTTAATACGAACAACGCCATGCTCTACTCCAAGCCTACTTTTGATACTGGCGAAATCATCAATATCATCATACATTTGATAGGTCATTTTTAAAAGAATTAGAGATATCTGTCGGACCTTAGAAACCACAAGTTCCCCTTGCGTGCGGATTGGAAACTTCGCACACATTTTCAAGCATCGAATAAATATTAGCAGTCCCATTAAGCCCACTCCCGGAGGAGTCAGTTTTCCTCGAACATTTCCATCTGACGGACAGACAGTAATACGATATTATGAAGAATATGCAGAGAATTTTCTTATAAGGTTATTAATTTCACCATAGGGATACGTAGAAGCGCAATACCAATGTTCTTCTTAGAGTCTGAGTTTTTTCTTCCATTTATACAAATATTTTGCCTTTGAGCTACGACTCAAATAGTTGTCACACCTACAAGATATTTGAGATATTTTTCGACCATAGTTGGGGGGTTTTGGAGTTAGGTAGTTTTACTTTAAACAAGTGCGAGTCGGACTCGCCCACCGAGGGTTCCGTACTTTTTAGTATTTGTTGTTACAGCGGCAACAGAAATACATCTGTGAAGATGTCAACCGCCTAGCTATTACGGTTTATGAGATACAGCCTGGTGACAGACAGACAGATCGACAGCGAAGTCTTAGTAATAGGGTCCCGTTTTTACCTTTTGAGTACGGAACCCTAAAAAAAGGCTTGCTATCATTTCAAAATGAAATCCGCAGCGCTCCGATTCTAGCTCAAAGCCTAAAAACCTGGAACCTAAATCTGGGAGCAATAACCCTTATGTAAGCAGTGCTCGTGAGGTATTGCGGCTCACCCTAGGGAGGTGGATATCGATAAAGTGGGGTTAAACTTTCTTTGAGTTTTTCCTTGAGAGGTCGATAGGTTTTGTGAAGTAACCCCCTTATTTATAAAACTTAGCAACCTCTTACCAATCTCTGTTAAATTTTGTCTCTTTCTAATAAACGGAAAATTCAAAATCACAGAAAAGGACTAACGATTATCAACAGTATGTTAGATTTGACAGACGTGTGAATAAGTAGTTTAAGGGTCGGTTGCACCAAACTGTTTGTCATCGTTAAAAAGTTCGCAAAATTTTATTATATGGAAAGTTTCATAGTAAACCGCCGCGGCGCGCCGGGTGATGTTGATCAGTCTGTCAAGTGCGGATGGTGCAACTGGCACTAAATAGGGTATTGATTGACATATGGTTAAGTATATCAAATTGTGGATCATTTTGAAATACCTATGTGACAGTAAATGAAATCAATGAGAAATCCACAATTTTGGCAGATACAGCCCAACAGTCCAAAATAACGTCAAGGGGCCCATTTCAAGAACGGTATTAGACTAATAAATAATAATAAAAAATAAAAATAAAAAAATATTATTAATCCACGAACCGTCAAATCGTATGGGTTGTCATGACAACACACTAATAATATTAGACTAATATCGTTCCAGAAATGGGCCCAAGGTCGGTTTTACAACCAGTAATTAGGCTAAGGTACATCCATTCGTGAAGAGAAAATATATTTTTGTTGTTATTCATTTTATGCTGAAAATCCTTGATATAACAAGTTTTGCTATCTTGATTAAAATCTTATTAGGCTTTTAGTAATATTTTTAAACAAACGGTAAGTTATCGATATCGACGTCGTCCCATCCTTAGTGCGGGGGCAATTTTCACAGCGTATCCTCTGAACCCCAATAACCTGGCATTGAGAGCTTGGTAACCTAATACTTGTTATATGAGGTTTCTGTCCCGCAAGTTGTACTAAATTGAAAGTGCCCATCGTTCGTACTTTATACTTTATTTATCCAACATTTTGATATTGTTACATATCTTTGAAAGCATCAGCTTATGGATATGATCTATCGAGATCATATCCATAACCTTCTCATAACAAGAAAGTACTTTCTGAATAGACCAGACCTCTTAATACTCGTAGTAAAGGTTATAACAACGAACGATATGAATCAAAAAGTGCAAGATATCAATAATTCTTGTTTCTGGACTCAACCAATTCACCGAGTGGTTTAATTCTTGTATCATCCAATCTTTCTCTTTCACTTTTATACTTATTAGTGAAAATACAGTTTTCAGTGACAAAAAGTGACTTATATTCGACCAACAATTCTTGTAAACAGCAGACATAATAGCAGTGTGGTCTCGCAATTACCTAACAAATTGCACGAAAAGTTATCTTAATTCTTTTATAACTTAAGTCATGAAATTATCACTTCGGCATAAGTATACAACGATGAAACAAAAAAGTGTTACAATTAGGTATAATTATCGCTTCACTGTACTTAGTGGGGTAAGTATCACCGGGGTAAGACTTACGGCGCGATTCGGGAAATGAATTAGATATTCACTAGATATGAAATAGTAGAGATTTGTGACATTTCACGGCAAAAGGTACATTATGGCGGCTGGCGCTTACGTCGCATAGCGTCGCGTAATTATTGCGGCAATATTAATTGGAGCGGCGTTAATAATAGCGTAAACTACAACCGCCATAAGGTACCTTTACCTGTGGGGCGTCACATATCTTTACTATTTCATATCTAGTGAATCTCTAATTCGTTTCCCGAATCGCGCCGTATCACTTGTATGGAATCCTCATACTGTTTGTCTTGCCTCAACAAAATAAAATATGTTAGTCTTATCCCACCTTACCTTATAACAAAAATTCTCGGACTCAGAAATATAACAAAAGCGGACATAATAGCAGTGCATTGGTCTCGTAATTATCCGAGAATTCGCACGGATTGGTGACGCGTTGTAACAGATATTAAATGATGCTGCACCAGTTTTTCACTAGAAATATCTACACTTGTCGTTATACTATAACTACATTATTTTTTATGTTTGATAATACTATTTTGGATTGTAGAAACACTATTAGGTATATTATAGCCTGACCAGTCATCATCATTGTCAAGAATTCGCTGTTATGTTATTTTCAGATATAAGGTGACAGTTCAGTATAGTATGAAAAAAATAGTTTCAGTAAAATTCCGCAACATGGCGCGTGAATATTACTCAGGCTTTACATACATACCCGTATTAGAATGAGGAAAGTGAGAGTTGCGGGTGTGTATTTTTATACAAAAAAAATTAATTTAAAGCCTGAATATATTATCACGCGCCATGTTGCGGAATTTTACTGGAACTATTTTTTTCACCTGGGTAAAAACCCAGTTAAAATCCTTAAACTTTTTATAACTTAAAGTAACTTTTGTTTACCAACCGCCTAAGATCAATAATGTACGATTCCCACCGACCGGCTGGAGTCGGGCCGCGCCGGAGCGCATTCTCAATGTAGGTACCTATACATTATGTATGGCAGAAGCGATGGAATCCGACTGGAGCCGACCGCGTCTGCGAGCAGCCGACCGGCTTGCGCCGGCCGCAAAAATGTGAAATACACGCCGACCGCCCGTTTCGTGGGAATCTAGAGGCTAAGGATTGCAAACATTTAAGAAGACCCCATATGGAGTACTGCTGTCACCTTTGGGCAGGAGCACCTGGATGCCAGCTTGGACCCTTCGACTCAGTCCAAAGGCGCGCTGTACGAATCGTCGACGATCCCAAACTCACAAGCGGTATTGAACCTATAAGTCTAAGGAGAGACTTCGCCTCCTTATGCGTGTTCTACCGCTTGTACAATGGGCTGTGCTCTGAAGAACTGTTTGACATGATGCCAACGGCCGCTTTCTATCACCGCACCGCTAGTCATCGGCGTGGTGTTCATCCTCACACCCTAGCACCTAAATGGTCGCGTACTGTGCGGTTTAAGAGGAATTTCCTCCCGCGTACGCTTCGGCTGTGGAATGAGCTCCCTGCCGAGGTTTTCCCGAGGGGCTACAGTATGAGGTTCTTCAAAAAAGGAGTGTACAGGTTTTTAAAGGGTCGGCAACGCGCGTGTAATATCTCCGGTGTTGCAGGCGTCCATAGGCTACGGTAACTGCTTACCATCAGGCGGGCCGTATGCTTGATTGCCACCGACGTGGTATAAAAAAAAGAAGAAAAACAGTTGAAATCGCAAATGTTTCCCATGGTGTAGCGACTTGAAGAGACAATGGTAGCGAGACGTGGTTTGCTGACCCCTGAACTAGGCTAACGTGGCTTGGCTATAAAAACGTAGGCATATAACACTGTCTGACTGTCGTGTCAGTAACCTCACCCGACCTCCACATTAGTGATTCTGACGAATAGGAGCAATTACACTGATTAAACGCGGGAAGAAACAGAGCTAGTACTACCTCTATTTCATTCCAAATGTAAGAGCAAAATTACGTGTCCACTCAACAAGCATTAACGTAAATATGTACTGTACAGTAAGACTATTTGGGCCTCATGGTCCTAGGAAAGTCACAAACATAAAATATTCTGTAATATGTATGTAAGGTCAACTTGAGTAAGGGAAACAAACTTTATTTTGCTTGGGGCAAGAGAAACAGTATGAAGATTCCATACAAGTGTTTCCCTAGCCGGTGTATAGCCGGATAAATCTACTGAATTTCCTAGTCCTCACGACACAGGCTTGACCTAGTGTGAGGGCTACTGCTAACCAAATTGTCATATTTGTAAGTGAAACCAATTGTTTTATCCTATATTTCATCTATGCCTGGTAACGAAATGAAATTTTTGTATTTTGTATTTGTATCTCTTACCCCACCCGACCCTATCTACATAGGTGACAGCACCAGTCATAGACATGTTAAGTACAGTACCCAGTAATGGACAGCAAAGTTGTAATGCCTTATCGCCCACCATTTATGATATTTACTAGTTATTTTGGCCATCAGTTACCTGAACACAGTGTTATTGCTTTAAAATATAGTGTATGTTAAACACTGATTTAAACTTTCACGATTTTTACTCATTATTATTTACAACGACGGGACTTAATCGCGTAAAATAAGTTTTAAATTTACCTCCGACGTTTCGAGGACGGCGTTGTCCCCGTGGTCTCGGAGAAGACTGGCTAAAATTGACATCAACATCCTCCATCATCATCATCGCGCGCCTAGAAGATGTTGATGTCAATTTTAGCCAGTCTTCTCCGAGACCACGGGGACAACGCCGTCCTCGAAACGTCGGAGGTAAATTTAAAACTTATTTTACGCGATTAAATCCCGTCGTTGTAAATAATAATAGTGTATGTTTCTTAAAAATTGAGTTTACGGGGAAAAAAATGTCTATAATTGGTTCTTGTCTATTACTGGTACCACTACCTTACTTGAATAATTAGGCATTGTAACGGCACCTATGAGATATCTAAGATGTAACTTGGTGTTATTAATAAATTATTTTGTATTTGTAAGAGAAGTTTTGGAATATTTTTTATATTTTAGTTATACCTGTAAAATTAGAGTTTTGAATGATTCACGGTTAGTTTCACTAGACTAATATCAGTCTAGTAGTTTTCTTATATAAGTCTAGTGATACCTGTAAAATGTCTACCACTTTGCGCGTTAAAAGTTGAATGACCTCGTCTTTAGTGTTTTCAACGTGTTCAATGAAAGAACAACGTAGTTTCAACATAATTACCAAATAATAACTATGTTTTTACTATCCAGTCATGGACGGTATGGCGTCATGTTTTTTAAAAGAGACATAAATTAATAAAACGTTAAACTTAAGCAGCTCTATAACTCCTGCGTATGTTAAAATGTTGCCAGTGTTTAAAAACTTATGTCAAATACTTATTTTACAGGTTTTGTGGTTCACGTCTCATTATTAGTGCCATGTTCATTATACGGGTGTTTACTATAAGTAGATTAAAGTGGGCAAGCTCTGACAAAAAGGAAAACAATGAGAGGCATTATAGAAACATTAACTACCATCGGGTAAGCTTTGGTAGGGCCGGACTCCGGTGTCACAGAGCCATTTTTACGTTTACTTTTATTATTTAGAAACATTTACACAACACCTGCAAAGATGAATACCCGCTTTACAAATGGAATTCATTTATATAATGAGTTTGCTCTTTACCAGCCCTCTGTACCTAATTTCATAAGCTATTTTAAGGGTCTCCGGCAAGCTCGGTTCTCCATACAAACGTAGTTCCGCTCTCATTTTAAAACGACTAGCTTGATTGCTCTGAAACTTTGTACTTACAATAGGATAAGGTATATCTATGTCTGTAATTAGTTTATGTAGCTTCAGATACCATAGGAAAAAAATACAGCGAATTTAAGTTTTCCATACAAAACTTGTTTTTGGCTCTATTTCGTTTGTTTTATAAACTGGAGCTATATAAACTAATTTCAGACCTAGATATACCTCATGTCATTTGCATGTGCAAAGTTTCATTACAATCCAACACGTAGCAATTCGTAGGTTCGTATTTTTTTCTCACTCTCACTGAGCGTAAGTGTGAGCGAGATGGGTGTGCGACTGTGCGTACTCGGGATCGCGGATATCATGTAAATCATGTTTTTGAATTTTAATTTGTTGTACTTAAGTTTAAATAAAAAAAGTAAGCGATTAATTCCCTCAAAAATTAAATTGCTTTATAGAAGTCATTTTCATATTTTTTAGCTTTTGTGCATAAACATCGAGCTGGCTCGGGCGCCGCGCCCACGCGTCGATTACACCGAGCTACTCATGGACAGCACCGGCCGCCCGTTCGCAACCAAACAACTCGCGGTGGACGCGCTAAACCATGAATTTGTAACGGCTGCCGCCGCATGCGGTGCGCTCGCCCCCGCCCACAGCTGCTGTATCGCTTCCTTATCAGACGGGTACGCCGCCACTGATAGCTCTATAAGACTCAAGCCTTTTACACCTGATGAAGTCGCAAACATATTTAAAACTTCGATCGCGACTAAAAATAGTACCGACGTCTACGGCCTCTCCGCTAATCTTTTGAAACGTGCTAGTCCCGCGATCAGCTATGTTCTTTGCGAACTCTTCAATAGCTGTATGCGATCAGGAGTGTACCCCGAGAGCCTGAAGAAAGTAAAAATATGCCCACTTTATAAAGGGAAGGGCAAAAAGTCCCTAATAAAATCCTACCGTCCTATTTCCCTGGTCCCAGTGCCAAGTAAATGTTTCGAAGTTGGGTTAAACAAGAGACTGCTTGGCTTCTGGGCACCGAGGAATACATTATCGGACCGCCAATATGCCTATCGCCATGGCAGATCCACCACGGACCTACTGCGAGAGGTAGTGCGTTGCGTATTGTGCGCTCGCGAGACGGGACGCCATGTAGCCGTTATCTGCTGCGACCTGTCCCGCGCCTTTGACACGGCAGATCACGCACTCGTCACCAATAAGCTGGCCCACTACGGCATCCGAGGCCCAGCCACCAAGCTTATATTATCCTTTATGTCTGACAGAGCGCAAGTGGTGGTAGGCGACCGGGGGAAGGTTGTATCTGCAGAGTTACAAAATTTGATGGGGGTCCCGCAAGGATCGTGCCTCTCCAACACCCTGTTCAGCGTTTTGCTGAACGATCTGCCCAAGGCGATAAAAGGCGCCGATATATTCATGTACGCGGATGACGTCACGGCAGTCGTCAGCACTGCCGCTGGGCGGGATTTGGAAGCGGCACTAAACCTCGTCATGGAGCAATTGCACCAATGGTTTCAGAGAAACGGCTTAGCTCTAAACAAGGAAAAAACCAGCTACATGGCATTCAAGCTAAACGGCCATACAAGCCCAACCATGAGGGTGTGCGCCGGCGGTGCCCCTATACAGCACGTGAACGGCGTACGCCTGCTCGGTTTCCATCTCGACGGCGCGCTAACATGGGAGACGCACATTGACGAACTGTGCAACAGAGTGGGAAGCGCGTGCTTCGCGCTGCGGCGGTTGACGATCACAGCCGGTAGGGGTGCAGTGCGTGAGTGCTATTTCGCGACAGTGCACTCACTCCTGACTTACGGCGTGGAGCTGTGGGGCCGCGCCTCTGAGTGGAGGCGTGTGTTCTCGCAGCAGAAGCGCGCCATCCGCGCGATGGCTGGTAAAGCGCAGGATGCCCCGGCGCGTGACTTATTCCGCGACTTAAAGATTTTGCCCCTACCTTGCTTACTCATATACCAGGTTTCAGTTTTCACACACGAGAACCAGGATATGTTCAAGCGCAGGGGCGTTAACACGAACTATAACCTGCGCAGTAATAGACTCCACAATAGGCTGGTCACCGAACCACACAGACTCGCCAAGTCAGAGCAATCTGTGTACTATTTAGGCCCCTCGATTTACAATCGCCTGCCTAGCTCAGCAAGAGATGCACCTTCCACCTCTGCATTCAAGGTTAGGCTTAAAAAGTGGTTGACGCAAGAGACGTTCTATTCATATGACGAGTTTTTTAGTCTACCGATTATTGATTAATTATTAAAAATTATATTTTGTGACATATTAAGATATTTCGAATAAACAATGCGAATAATAGTAATTAGATTAATGTTATTTGTGAGCTATTTATTAGCCGACGAAATAATTGTAATCATTAATAGATATACACAATTGTACACTCAATATTGTACTTAATTACCTCGACATGTAACAATTGTTATTAATAAATATATTTCATTTCATTTCATTTCATTTCATTTCATTTCATTTCCATTTCCATTTCATTTCATTTCATTTCATTTCATTAAATTGTTATAAATTTTTAAAGTGCGTTTTCGACGTATTTTCGTTTTTTCTATAGAGCGAAACTTTAAAAAAATAGGGTTCAAATCGATGAAGTCACTAGAGATAATAATTATTATAAACTAAAAAAGCAGTACGATTTTAAAAACCAGACAAGTGCGAGTCGGACTCTCCCATCGAGAGTTCCGTACTTTTTAGTATTTGTTGCTGTAGCGGCAACAGGAATATACATCATCTGTGAAAATTTCAACTGCCTAGCTATCACGGTTCATGAGATACAGCCTGGTGACAGACAGACGGACAGACGGACAGCGGTCTTAGTAATAGGGTCCCGTTTTTACCCTTTGGGTACGGAACCCTAAAAACTACCCTCTGATGTGAACCTACCGCAACTTAAAAACAAAACATAAATTAAGCATGTTTTAATCGACCGACTTAACAGTTAAACAATTGTGACATTTTCAACCAAAAGGTACCACATTGTCGCTTATCAATAAGGTTGATTTCAATTGAAGCTATATGGAAATAGCGCCTTATTGACAACCGACAATAAGTACCCTTTTGAATGAAAATGGCATAATTGTCTATTTAGCTAAGCACAGTCAACATTTTCTCATAATTAACAATTCTCGCGTCCACGGCCAACCAAGCGTGCATAGTCCATCTCCATACTAATTACCACTAGACACATGTTGATTAATTAATACCTCTACGTGCACCGTGCACATATGCTTGTGGATTTTATTGCTAACACGTGTTGTGAATAATTATCCTATATAAATACATATGTTTACCGTAGTTGCTTTTTAACGATAGCTTTGACACGTGCTCGGCGGCTCTCTATTGTTTCCCATATAGTTTTAAGTCATAATGTATTGCTTGTCCTTATTTTCGTTAGTCATAATTTGGTTTTTCTCAGAAACGCGTCTTTTCAGGATTGCCATAAAACAAACCTAACCTAACCTATCTATATGATAACCTGAGGAAATTCCTGAAAAGTTAGCCGTTTCAGAATTATGACCTAATGATAATATGATAATCATTACATTATATCAAACAAAGGGACCCCGTGCTGGGCACGCGACTGGCGCCTCTCCATAAAAGAAACAAAGGCTTTTGTTTAAGGGATTAGGGGCTGAGGCTTAAAAATCATTTGAGAAAATTCATACTTTAACCCTGCCTGCTAAAACTGAGTACGAATTCCGAAAAAACTATCACGTAGAACCACAGGAATGTGTAGTTTAGATCCGGAAACCTTTTTGTATAAATAAATAAGTTGTTTGCAGAAATCGCGAAGCGTCTGGTTGACGTAACTGGTGACCGAAGAGCTGGCGGCTTTCTCGCACAACGTATCAGCATTGCGATACAGCGGGGAAATGCCGCCAGCATCCTTGGTACAATGCTTCAAGGGCCTATTTTAGATTTAAGCTAGTTATTAATTTCGTTAACGTAGTACCACTGTATATATCTTGTATGTAAATAAATGTTGTTTCATACTTATAATGATGAAGAGGTAAGTAATAAAATATGAAAGATTTATAAGGACATTCTTACACAGATTGACTAAGTCCCACGGTAAGCCCAAGTTATGGGTACTTAGACAACGATATATATAATATATAAATACTTAAATACATAGAAAACACCCATGACTCAGAAACAAATATCTGTGGTCATCACACAAATAAATGCCCTTACCGGGATTCGAACCCAGGACCTTCGGCTTCACAGGCAGGGTCACTACCCACTAGGCCAGACCGGTCGGTGTATGTTGTTGGGTAAGTTAACTTTGCACCAACTTGGATAGAACATACTGAGGGAGTGTCATATTTTCATAGAAATTAGGCATTTGATGGCTGTTTGGCATTAAGGTTTGGGGCTAGGTTGATCTGTGTAAGATAAATATCCCCTAATATTGATTTATGAATGATGACAATGCCACACTTTTCCATTGCAAATGGCATGCAGAGTTACCTTGGTCCAACTCTATTTACTTATTTGCTCACTTTCGTACACATATTAAATCACATTTAAAATCGGGTCTATCGCGAATTTATTTTGTTACCTTTATTTACCGACGTAAAGTTTTAAATGTTACATTTTCGTACAGTTCGAATCGAATACGAAAACCGAACTGTACGTAGTGTAGTGTAGTGTAGTGACGTACACTGGTACCTACGTACGTCTGTACCTACACAACGTGAAACCTTGAAGACATCCCTTAATGACTTAAACCATTAAGAAACGATTTCTCAAACATAAACGCCGGTAAGGTACATATTTATGTTGAAAACCAACCCTTGCAGCCTACCTTCGGAGGTAAATACCTAATATAAACATACAAACTGAATGTAATTAATACTAGTAATAGTAGTAATGGGGACATTTGAGCCAGGTACGATTCGTGACGGTTATTTTATTTAAACAAAAAAACTGACGAGGCCTGTTGCGGATATCATCATTGGTATTTTTGGGACTAAGCATGTTGCCGGTTTGCATGTAGTTACCAGACGAAGCCTGCGTTGCGGATTTTTTACATGTAACTAGATTATTTTTTAATATTTTCTCAATTTCGGTTTTTTTTTAATGTACATTTTTATTGTTTTGTGAATAAATAATTAATACTTACATGTAATGTACCACCTCGTGCCGCCCACCATTCAAAATGTTTGCTAAAGAAATTTGAATCTACATGGACCTACAGGGAGTTGCAAAATTGTATAGACACGCTAGGTTTTATGAGACAAATGAAGTACTACTTTGTTTGTTTTAAGGTTCAAATTCCATTAAACAGAGTGTAGAGCGAGCTCCTTCATTGCATGGACATTAATTATATGAGTTTTAAAACGACTATGTTTAAACGACTAGATTACTCTGAAACTTTGTACTTACAATAGGATAAGGTATATCTAGGTCTGTAATTAGTTTATGTAGGTTCAGTTACAATAGTTAAAAAAATACAGAGAAATTAAGTTTTCATAAAAAACTTGTTTTTGCTCTACTTCGTTTGTTTTATAAACTGGAGCTATATAAACTAATTTCAGACCTAGATATACCTCATGTCATTGCATGTACAAAGTTTCATTACAATCCAACACGTAGTTTTGGAAATGAGAACGAAACTCCCTTTGTATGAAAATGAAAATTTATTGATAACATTAGGTTACAAGTCGAAAATTACATAAAATTTTAATATCGTTGTGGTATATACTTATACGTATATTACACTTATTTGTACTTATGTCATATACATGTTTATTTATTATAATTAATTTTAATTAGATACATTATCAAAGGGTAAGGTGTACAAAACAGCGGTGAGACCAGCAATGCTGTATGGTGCTGAGTGCTGGCCGGTTAAGGAAACTACGTCAAAAAGCTACATGTGGCCGAAATGAAAATGCTTAGATGGTCAGGTGGAGTTACAAGAATAGATAAGATACGAAACGAACTTATCAGAGGCAGCTTCAAAGTCACTCCCATCTCCGAAAAACTTACGGAAACGCGACTAAGGTGGTACGGCCATGTTATGCGGAGAGACGACGGCCATGTCGTGCAAAAAGCTCTAGCTCTGCCAGAAGGCAAAACAGGTAGAGGAAGGCCCCCTCAGACGTGGTGGACGAGTATGGCCAAACTATTGGAAAAAGCCCAACTACCCAACCCGACAACTCAAGACAGATCGTCTTGGCGCCGAAGGATAAGGAGAGCCGACCCCACCTAATGTGGAATAAGGCAAAGGAAAAGAAGAGACATTATCAATTTTGCAGGAAAAATATTCATCAATGTCATAAAACGGTGATTTTAGTAGCCAATGTTTTAGTCTCATTTTAAAATTATGGAAGGTAGGTGCATCCCTGATTATTTTAGGTAGGTGGTTGTATATGCTTGGGCCGAGTACATAGGCTTATCGTCCGCTTTTCGCTAACTTATGTGGCACAGATCTATGGGAAGGTGAAATTCAGACGAGCTTGTCGGGGACTCTTAAAAGCGAAGAAAGAGCTTGTAACCGGTCTTCTCCACGTGGACCTTATATTAAACTATGCAGCGCGGACCCAAGCCTACCCTTATCAAACTTTATTTAACTTAAGTAACTCCACTACTTCTCTAGTTGGATCGATGGACACGAATAATATGATTGATGGTTTTTGTCCCTTTCAAACCCTGTTACGCCAATATTACCAATATTTATTAAGTATAAATATAGTTATCTTCATCAGTTCTTAGTCAATCTGTGTAAGAATGTCCTATAATATTTATTAGTTTTTCTTTACATCCATGTACATTACTCCAAGTAAACTACATGACCACTTATTATAGATAATACCATAGAGTAACTTATACTAGAGCGGTACTGTCATAGTAAATTTTGTAACCCCAGTAAATTCACTGCCATCTGTCGACACACTTTAAAACTAAAAATGAAGATTTATAAAAATACGATAGAACGTATTTAAATATATATAAATGTTTTTTATTTTATTTGCATTAATTATTTTTATGATTTTGACCCATGTTCTTTCACTGATATGCGTTAAAATTGTTAAATAACAAACGAAACCGTCAACGCCATCTATACGACTGTAGGCCAAAACTAGTAGCGCCCTCTGAACGAGAATCAAATTTTCTTGATTTTCGAGGCACGTTTTTTCCTTAGACTGTATCCATCTATTACGGAGTTATATCTATCTTTGATAATACTATTAACAAACGCACGGAGTACGTCTCAGTCTAAGCTAACCTAACTGTTCACCTACTTTGACAGAACAAAGTGTAAGTGTGCCATTAGAATAATTAACGTTAAATTGCCATAAAAATTCGACGTGTATTATGACTCTCCCACACCTTTTCTGTGCAGAGTAAGCTTAGTCTGATTTTGTATCATCTTTCTCTCTGCTTGAAAGTTTTCTTGCAGTGTTTTTCGGAAGCACTGTACAAAAACTAGAAACTACATAGCTACCTATAAAATATCAACATTTTAATAGGTCATTAAAACCATTACACCCAATACATTAGCTTAATACGCCATAATAACACACGACCAAACAATTAATCCAACTCTATATGAAAAGCAAACATTTTTTAACATATAAATGGCTCAATCATCCGCCGAACCGCTGTAACGACCCGATAGTGATTGGCAATACCAATATCGATACCTTTACGCCGACAAGGCGTATCCGCCATGTTTGCCAATGACGTTTACGACATTTGAATATATCGATATCGATGAAGGTTGAAGCCGGATCCATTTCACACTTGACAATTCGTAAAGTTTCTTGTTTGATTTATAATAAAAAGAAATATTTAGGTACCTATATTTTAAATATTATTTAAAGTTTAATTGATCAATCCACCATAATATAGTGAAAGGTGGTATTCGATTTTATAACTTATTTAGTTTTTTTTTAATCATTTATGAATCTGTAATAGTTTTTCTTTATATTTCGCTCGATCTTAATAACCGCGTCTATTAAACAACTGTTTTTCAATGCAGACGTTTACTTACGTTTTTATTTTGTAATACCAGTGTGATTAACTAATTTCCGATTTTTTTCAATAATTTTGATCAGTAAACATACATTTCTAATTGATTTCCTAATTCTGAATTGGAAAAGCAAATCTTGTCAGTAGAGAAAGGCGCGAAATTCATATTTTCTTTGGGACGATAACCCTTCGCGCCTACATTTTTTAAATTTGCCGCCTTTTACTGATAAGATTTGCTTGACGAACTATAGTTAAAACAAATAGGTACCTAATGTTTGCTGACACAAAGCAAACTACCTATAAAATTACTCATTTCAACTCGAAGCAATAACATAGCAAGTGCACATTCATTTCATACACAGTTGCTCTAGTCGAAAAGGCGTAACGTTTTGGGGGTTCTAATGACACGTACGCCCTTATTCTATAATGTAATCAAGCAAATGTAAATAAACATACATCATGTGCCGGCCATTGCTATAAATTATTACGTGTGTATCGGAAATCGAAAGTTATGTCCAATATGTTTCCGTGTATGGATGGTTCACAGTTACTCACGTAGGTATGATGAAGAATATGGACATTGACACTATTTATTAATAGGTCAAGCGATAGGCACTCCTAACACCGACACCATTGACATATTTTACGAGTTTTTAGAAACAACGTGTATGTATTTACCTACCCACGACATATTCAAAATAGACAAAGTAGTAGTAGTAAACACTTTATTGCACAAAACAAGTACATAACACAGAGAGGAAACAGTAAATGTGTACAAAGGCGAACTTATCCCCTTAAGGGATAAATAGTAGTAGTTTGCAAAGTAGTTTGTTTCTTAAGTAAAAACGCTCCTTAATTACTTAAAATTGAAGTATTATTTGCTTTGGATACTCATATTAGATTAATCTCAACTAATTGGTAATTATAAGTAGACGATACATTTCCAAAGCAGTAGAAATTTGCAAGGCTTTTCACATGTTTTTTTTTTAAATTAAATATGTTTATTTCATAGGAGGTTAGGTACAAACATTCGTCTTAACTCAGTTACAATTTCTATATTTTGAGATTATTTTAAATAAGCCCTACCCTAATACCTTTATTCACTTTATTGCATACCTCACTATAAGATACAGCTTTAGGAAAAACAATTGATTAAAGATAGAGGCAGAGGGGAGAGGTGGTGTTATCGCTAAAGCGATGCATATGCGCATACGTAGTATTTTATATTGACACATTGAACCATCATAATATTTAACATGTAATTACGATATTCAAAAGATAATAATTATTGAGCAACTTCCAAGAACAACAGCACTATGCAGTATTTCGTGGTGTGGAATTTGTAGACAGCTTGAACAGCACCAACGAAGCGGAACGACATGCAAACTTGCTTTCTCGGTTTTTGCTTAAGGCCGTTCCATCGGTTTGCCGCTGTCTTTGTCACATTTCGCAAGAAAGAACGGGAAAGAACATACGCGCCATGTGTCAATTTTAATCGAATTTTGTCGGTTTTTATTTATTTTAAAAACGTTACCTTACAATATCGAAATTCTAAAGCTATGAAATTACTATTTACGTTAAGATTGTTTTTTCTTCTTTTTTTGTTTATAGTATCACATAATAAATAACCGAGTAAAGTAGGATTAAAAGTCCGAGTTAGAGGTTACTTTGGGAATTAATTGTATCGAGCGAAGTGTCATAATTCGTGTATCGGAAGCTATGTTGTTAAAGATAATATAGTCAAGAACTACATATATTTTTTTCACGTCTACGAATATCAACGCCTCTTAGAAAAACATGATCATATAAGGAGATTTTTTGCCTTCTGGCTCAGGGAACCGCCTTAAAGATCAGCGTCATCTTACTTTGTGATAAATTAATAATTAATTGTGAGATACGAGAAAAACATTATCAGATCGGAAGTGTCTAAAAAAAACCGGCCAAGTCCGAGTCGGACTCGCCCACTGAGGGTTCCGTAGTTTTTAGTATTTGTTGTTATAGCGGTAATAGAAATACATCATCTGTGAAAATTTCAACTGTCTTGCTATCACGGTTCATGAGATACAGCCTGGTGGCAAACAGACGGACAGCGGAGTCTTAGTAATAGGGTCCCGTTTTTACCCTTTGGGTACGGAACCCTAAAAAGCAATTTGATTTCTCTGCGAATTTTCTGCCAGAAGAAATTTCAAGTTTGTTCAATAGGATTTTTCATTGTACAATCGCCCACACTATTCTGACAGTTCGTAAACCTTATTAGAAAAGACATAAGGTCTACCGATGGACAGTTAAGAGTGTTGCTGTTTGTACTCCGAGTATGATTGACGTTTTGTATAGAAAAACTGGGCTTACATAGGTATTTTTTTAAATTAGGAATGAGATTTGTGTCATCCCTTCATTAGAATACGAATTGCGTTTAATGATTTAGTATTATTACTATTTATTACACACGTACCAATGATTTTAAATGGTAAAATGTATTTCCATTCATATGTATTCCTCAATAATCTAAGTTATATGTCACTTGAGTCATACATTAATAGGAGCCTTTCCCTCTTCACAATGAACATAAAAATTAAAATTCACATTCCATTAAAATGTATTCTATCAAGAACACTTTTTAAAAGTGTGAATATTAAAGTTTAACTAAGTAGAAAAATTTGCATCTTGTCGGGATAAGCCCCGCTCAGCCAAGCCAACAAAATTGAAAACATCGATAAGCCACTTTCCACCACTAGCTCGGATATTTTATCGCCGACGCCCATATCGACGAACTATCGAATTACGCTCGATACTTGTACGAGCACTACACTAGCACGTTGTCTTTAATCGGGATTGATTTTTTTATGCTGCGTATATTTACATGGTCGAACAACGGCGAACGACGTAACCTATCTCATTACACCTCTAAGAACGTTCTGTATCAAATGTTACGGGTTGTTCACAATTATTTTATGAGCTCCCTGCCAAGGCTTTCGCGAGGGACTACAGTATGGGATTATTCAAAGAAGGTGTGGGAAATGTTTTAAAGGGTTAGTAACGCGTATGTAACACTCTTGGAGTTGCAGGCATCCATAGGCTACAGTGACAGCTTACCATAAGTAGGGTCGTAAGCTTGTTTGCCACCGAAATGTTATATAAGTTGACTAACTTGTCGGCTACAGAATAATACACAACGGCCTGTTTCAGTCATTTCGGCATCTCTGATATCGAAGTTTTCTATGGGACCAACTTTTTTGAGATTTCGAAGTAAACCTCTTAAAGTTGTTCAATATGACCTACATATTCATCTCGGACAGTAGGCTAAACATGAAAAACCATCCCATATGCTACACTTATGATCTAAATCACGATAAATCTGATATTAAGATTAAATTCCAATCAATATCAAACCTTTTTGCACTATTCCTATGCTGAGTAAAAAACCTGTAATAACTAATTGGATGTATGGTTGAACGAGTCGAGAAAGTTCTCAGACAATGGATAGGTTTCGCTTGTATTATGCTAATAACTGGGTTAAATATATGATAGATTTTTTTGAATATCAGTAAAAGTTAGTTCAAGTAAACGTTTAGTATAGCGATTGGGGGTGATCCAAAAACAGTTCTAGATGATGTAAACAAGCTTGTGCCAGCGTTGAAAGGGATCGGTTTGGAGATAAATCCGGGCAAATGCGAGCTCTTCTGCTACGATTCCGCCAATTTTGATACCCTGTCAGGATTTGAGGCAATATTGCCAGGGGTGCGTTGCCTGCAGAGGTCAGAATTTTCTCTATTGGGCGCGCCTATATTTCCAGAAGGAGTCGGTTCTGCTCTGGAGGAGAAGAGGTTGGCTTTAGTTAGAGCCCAGGCGCACCTCAGCAATCTATCGGCGCACGTCTCGCTAGTTCTTCTGCGGAACTGTTTCGCGATGCCTAGGATTACGTACATTTTGAGAACGTCTCCCACCTGGATGTTTGAGGATGATGTTGCGAAGTTAGATGACACACTGAAGTTAGCGTTAGAGTCTATTTTAAATGTGCATCTGAATGGGACGCAGTGGACGCAGGCTGCTCTTCCGGTGCGTCATGGTGGGCTTGGGATCCGTCGGTGTCGTGAGGTAGGCGTGGTGGCTTTCCTTGCCTCAGCGCATGGGACTTTGGGGCTAGTCACTCGTATATTGTCTTGCAATGGTGGCAATCCCCAGATACCTTTTGCTGCTGAAGCATATCTCAAGTGGTCCTCTATTTGTCATGGTACTGAGCCGCCAAGCAATCCTGCCACTCAAAGAGGTTGGGATGACATATTGTGTAAGAAGGTGGTTACGGATTTGCTGAGCGAGGCAGTCGGCTCTGATTTAGCGCGCCTCAAGGCCGCATCTAGGTGTGAGTCAGGAGCATGGCTTCATGCATTACCTTCCCCCCAGTTAGGCACGCTGCTGGATAATGATTCTTTAAGGATTGCGGCTGCCTTACGGTTGGGTTCGAAGGTTTGCGAGGTGCATAGATGTATATGTGGAGCCATGGTTCAGGAGGACGGACACCATGGGCTTAGTTGCCAGAGGTGCGCTGGTCGTTTTTCGCGTCACCACGCGATAAATGAGGTGGTTCGCAGGGCTTTGGTCTCAGCCAGCGTTCCCTGCGTCCTGGAGCCTCCGGGTTTGTGCCGTTCGGACGGCAAAAGGCCAGATGGTCTTACGTTGGTTCCTTGGCAGAAGGGCCGGTGCCTCTTATGGGACGCAACGTGTGTTAGCACCTGTGCCCCGTCCCATCTGAATCACACCATCAGTACTGCTGGTTCGGCTGCGGAGTATGCGGCCAAACAAAAGCATATAAAGTACTCTGCCTTGGAACCGACGTATGAGTTCATACCGGTGGCGGTGGAGACTGCAGGATCTTGGGGTGCGGAGGCTAAGGAGTTTGTGTGGCAATTGGGTCGGCGACTAAGAGAAAGGGGTGGCGATCCTCGCTCCGGATCGTATCTGGTCCAACAGATCTCCCTGGCAATTCAACGGGGCAACGCTGCCAGTGTCATGGGGACTTTTGAACCGGCTACGGTCCGAAGTGGGGACTTGGCCTAGTTTAATTTAGTGTTTAAGATTGACGAAGCCTGTAGCTGATTTATTGTTGTAAGCACTTGACGAAGCCTGCGTTGCTGATCATGAACTATGTGTTGTATATAATAAACTAAGTGTATAGTGAATAATGAATAACAAAATAATGTAGGTATACCTTATAATACCTATAGAACTCATTTTAGTCGTTAACTCGTTACACATCTAAGAAATATCAATACCTACTCAAAAATAACTTCCAAGATCAATTTTTAGCGTATTTTATTTGGCATTTGGCTTAATTGTAAAAAAACTGACGACAGACACAACCAAAAGCAACCACCGTGCATTTCAGCCTTATTCTGAAGGCCTCTTCTTCTTAGGCATGACTGCATGAGGGTCGTGTCTATTTTGCATGACTCCATATGGCACTACTGATCCTGAGCCTTCGATATTGGAGAATTGGAATCAAGGTATTGAAGAACCAAATATTAAAATTAGTTTTCCATTGTTCCAGCTACACTCGGAGTACCGCAGCACATACAGATGGCACCAGTACCGAGAACAGCAGGGCGTGGTCAAACAGCCGGCAGCCAGTCCGCCCTCCGCGCTGCCCATCCCACGGGGTGAGTTATGATTATGGTTATCAGCTCCAGCCCGTCGTATATGGTCCTGAGTTATAGATGTTTTCTATATACACTCAGTAACCGACACTTAACCACGATACACTCAAGACAAGGAGCCTCTCCTCCCTGCAAGTGTGGACTCCCAGCCAGACCAAACCATCGAACACATAGTGCCGGAATGTCCCCTCACAAGATACATAGGTCATCTGAATGCCTTCAACACCCTGACTGAAAACGCGGATGCTTACCTGAGTAGGGCAAAATATTTTTCACCTCAGCAGCTCGAACAAGCCTACTTTCGTCACTTCCTGGCGTGAGGAAAGTGCGACTTTCCTTACTCCAGGGAGTGAAACAAAGTAGTTTTTTAATTTAGTGAAGGCCATGAACTGCCACTTTATACTTTGATTAATTTTTTTTTCTCTGAATTATTCTGTGTAATTCGAAATACATTTTAACCTTTAATATGTTCTCACTACTGAGGTGAAAAATTATGTGTGCAATACGAGAGCAAAGTTATTATACATCTCTTGTTTTTGAGTCCCTCGCAAGAAAAACCAAATTTCCTCTCTTGTTGCACAATAACTATTTAAGTTGTATATGCTCTACACTTTTGTATCCAGTGACATGGAATAAAGCCATACGATAACTAAATAACTGTTTCTCTTCAGGTCCCATGGAGCCGGCGATGCCCCGTCGCAAGAAGTACCCGGGCGTGGCTTATCAGACCAACCAGCTCTTCGACCCGGCCCCTGCTGATGACATACGGCCACAGACCTCCGCCGACCGAGCCCGGGTAAGGTCACCAGATCCTGCTTCATGCCCTGCTGACGACCCCTACGATAGACCCCCCAATGACCCCTAGGACAGGCGCTCAGGTCAACCAGACCAACCAGCCTTTCGACCCTGCCGATGATATCCGGCCACAGACCTCTGCCGACGTAAGGTCTCCAGATCCTGTGACCACTTCAAGTGCTTCAAGTGATTCCAGTGAGAAGGTCTACCAGATCAGCTCTTCGACGCTGCACCCGCTTATAATTTCTGGCCAAAAATATCAGCCGATAGGGCGCGGGTAAGAATATGATATAATAATATGGTTAACATATGGTCTGGTCAGTGATGGTTTCATAATACAAACCGGACAAGTGCGAGTCGGAGTTGCCCACCGAGGGTTCCGTACTTTTTAGTATTTGTTGTTATAGCGGCAACAGAAATACATCATCTGTGAAAATTTAAACTGTCTATTAGCTATCACGGTTCATAAGATACAGTCTGGTGACAGACAGACAGTAATAAGGTTCAGTTTTTACCCTTTGGGTGGGCTAAAAACAGACTGTATCAGTGAATATTGTGATCTTGCGTCGATTTCTTGTACCGCTAGTTTTTAATATAAAGTGATTGTCATGCATACATCGTGCAATTTGATGCTCCGCTTACCACGGCAGACGCGTTCATGATGTGTAAACCTTATAAGTCACATCAATAAAATAGGACAAGATCATAAATCTCACTAACGAATCATGACACAAAGACGAAACCCTAAAAGTAGGTCGGCAAGAAATATGATTTATGGTCAAGTTGACACGTTTGAGACGAGTCGGGAATCGTAGATAGCTCGTTGACTGTTGATCTACGGTCCTAAACAACCTTTTTGAGACCTTCTGATCAGATCGCAGATCGCTAATGACTGCATAATATAACAAAAAAGTGCTACCATGCAATACTCAACATGCGAAGTCATCTGAGCAACGCATATTTGTTTAGTTTGCAGATGAATGAATACAATTTTATTCGTAAGCACAAACAAACATTACATAATATAAAAGAAAACATAAAATAAGATTAAAGTGCCACGAAATGGCTTCATCTCAACATGTTGCTGGTGGCTTCCAGCGTTGATCCGATGATACCATCGGGTGAGAAGAATCACGGAAGGCAACAGACAAGAAGAAAAAAGACATGCATGCAGGCATGTGAATGACTTACATACGTCTAAAAATATTCAAGTACCTACCAACAAATCTTTTCTTCCATATGAATGGCCAGTCCACAATCACACTAGGGTGACTAGGGTCGGACCAAGCTGACTTTGCATGGCATTTGCTAAGATGACAAAGCGTGGTAATGACATCATTTATGTCAAATTTCTACAAAAATCCCTCACTTTGTTCTATTCAATTCGGTGCAAAGTTTGGACGGACTACGTGTGATGACACCGATGTGTTTATTGTTTATTGTCATTTATTGCTTACTTGAAACTCCGATGACTGTAGTCTGTAGTAGTCATACTCATTCTTAAAAACTGAAATAGATGTCATATACCTATATAGGTACCTATTAAAGTGGTGAAGGCTGGATTCGAACCGGCGTCTATAAAAATACGGGCGAACGCCTTAAACCCCTGGGCCACCCCGCCTACTTAATGTTAGAAAGCGTACATGTTACCATTCTTAAAAATTCTAAAGTAATACTTAATAAAATATTAATAAAATATTTTTATAGTAAATATTTTAGTTAATGTAATGTACTAATTTCATATAGCCATAAGTTTACTGCATGTTCACTATTGTTCACAGGTACAAGACACTTATATAAGTTGTGGTTACCTATAATTAGATAAGCATCAGTCATGATTGTTATATAGATTTAAGAGCATGTAAGATGTATTATCTGTTGGTAATCCTTAATAAAGAAAATGAAAATGTGAGGGTGTTACAATATAATTGCAGCTTACAATTTACTTAATTACTAATTTATATAACAATACAAAATTTAGGTATGGGTCTCTAGTATTATTATGTGATGAAACCGATGACACACATACGTAAATGGTGTGAAGCAAGGGCGCGGCAACCCTTCCAAAACAGGCCGAAGCAATTAAACTGTCGAATTAATAATCAAATGTGGGTCAATCAACTAAAACCGGACATTAATAGTCGCGCCACTACGTTAAGTGCAAATCATTTGACTTAATTATCCGACACACCCTTCATTCCTTTTTTAGGGTTCCGTACCCAAAGGGTAAAAACGGGACCCTATTACTAAGACTCCACTGTCTGTCTGTCATCAAGCTATATCTCATGAACCGTGATAGCTAGACAGTTGAAATTTTCACAGATGATGTACAGTCGAAGACAAAAATATCGATCTGGACCATTTGTCTGGACAAATGGCTCAAAAATATGTGAACACGACTTTATTGTCTAAGGTGTAAGAGCATACATATATTTTTGAAACTTTGGGAATGTATATATATTTATGCCCTTGACTATATATAAGGTTGCCGCTATAACAACAAATACTAACAATACACTCCTTTTTTGGGCAGTCGTGTAAAAAGTACGGAATCCGTGCGAGTCCGACTCGCACTTGTCCGGTTTTTTTTTCACCCGCCTGGCATTCATATACGGTTGTATTATAACTCTAGGTACATATGCCTTTGCATTATAACGTGAAAGATGTCATACAGATTGTAAAATGGCACCGTTTAAAAAAGATGACAAAGATAACCGAATATACTTCAAGTTTCGAAGAAAGTCTGCAACAGCAGTGGCGTAGTGTGAAGTAATCTAGCCGTGTGCAAAAATCGCATCTGCGAGAGGCCCGTTTCTTACACTGTGTTCGAAGGGGCCTCGCGCGAGGCCCCCCTTAAGGCGCGAGGCCGTGGGCGACGACCCACTTCACCCACGCCTAGCTACGCCACTGTGCAACAGCACCTGTGGTGCTATAACCATGATTTTATGTAATAAATCCACTTCACGGTATCGGTATACCTACATGTTGCTTCCTGCTTATGGGATAAACAATGTGAGCGCTCAGTTTCCTAAAAGGCTCAAATCAGAAGTCGAATCCTTGCTCCCGCTACCACGTCCAAACCACTGCTTAAAACAGTGATTGATCAAAATGTCGCCCATATTAATGATTCAGTCAACCGCTCAGCCATCAGTTCCGAAGCGATTTGAATGTTTTAATATCATCCTGAAATACTATTTTAGCTCCAACTTTCAGGATTTTTGTCATCATTAAATGACTTTTTAATTATAATCTTCTCTAATTTTGAAGCTTATTTAATTGCGCTATTAATTTTAAAACAATTCGTAACGAAACTCCTAAATAAATAAGTAATGATATACTTTTTCGCCAAATTCGTACTAACTAATAGACCGTAAGCAAGCGTTTCTATAATATGATTAATAGTTTTGGTTAATTAATAATTATTTACGATACAAGTGCGGAAAAGAGGAAATTCGAAACGAGTGGCGATAAATTAAAACATGACCGCAGGGAGTGTTTTAAATCGACACGAGTTGCGAATTACCTATTCGCACGTGTATCGTACAACGTTTTACAGTACATATGGTCCTTTAACCTTTCGACATATGCACGAAAAGTGCTATTTGACGCACTAGTGCGAGAAAGTAGCACCATATGTACTGTAATAATAGTAACAGCACGAATAAGTAATAGTACTTACTACCGTACAGAAAGAACACTTCCTACAAACCCGAAGTTTGACAATGATTCAGGGCGAATCATGCTGTCCCTTTCTAATATATGGCACTATCCCTTTCGACTATTTAGAGTTGTCAATATTCAAGTCATTATCTTATCTGTGGTCGTGCACGCAAAGGGACGTCAAGTTGTGCCAAGTATAACTGCTCGGAGCAATGCTGACCCGAACGGAGCCGAGTTTGCCCGAAAGGAGAAGTGTCGCCACTGGTAATAGGTTGGGTTTGTGAAAACACGTAAAGTAGTAATAAAAAAACCGGCCAAGTGTGAATCGGACTCGCGCACCGATTGTTTCGTACTTTTTAGTATTTGTTGTTATAGCGGCAAAAGAATTACATCATCTGTGAAAATTTCAGCTGTCTACAGCCTGGTGACAGACAGACGGACAGACGGACAGCGGAGTCTTAGTAATAGGGTCCCGTTTTTACCCCTTGGGTACGGAACCCTTAAAAGAGACATACCTATAATGAAACCCCCTTAACGTTAGCTGACCCTCCGTTGGTAGGCTGAGGAACGGTAACCACCCAAACATAGGATTTTTTTTGTCGCCTCATCCCTATTGACAGTTTATCAACTTACAGCTTACCATCCAACATATACCATCCTGGATGATTTCGAACTGTTAGGAACTCTCTTATATCCCCATCACTCGACTCTTTTAGGTAGGAGACAACTAGATGAGATATTAATAAATTTAATTGTTTCAGAGCGCTCAGAGGAACGAGACGGACCGCGCCGGGCGGCGCAGCAAGTCCGAGGGTCCGCGGCAACCGCGCTGGACCGACACCGTAGAACCGAAGGTGAACGTACTGTACATACAGACAAACACACAGTTAAAGGGCCCACTGACTATCAGTCCGCCGGACGATATCGGCCTGCCAGTTAGAACAAAAATTACTTGGTGTAATTAAACAGCTGTAGACCGTAGTGCTCAGAGGAACGAGGCAGAATGTATAGACAAAATTGGAATTCATATTCCTCCAACTTTCCTATACTAACTCTAGGTCCATGGGGTCCAACTCTAGGTCCATGGGGTCCCAGCGCGCATAAGTTGTTTGCAGAAATCGCGAAGCGTCTGGTTGACGTAACTGGTGACCGAAGAGCTGGCGGCTTTCTCGCACAACGTATCAGCATTGCGATACAGCGGGGAAATGCCGCCAGCATCCTTGGTACAATGCCTCAAGGGCCTATTTTAGATTTAAGCTAGTTATTAATTTCGTTTACGTAGTACCACTGTATATATCTTGTATGTAAATAAATGAGATGATTAATACTTTCCTATTAAGAGAATGTCCCCTGAAAGGGTATAAGCGCTAAATCTGAGCAAGTATTTTCTCTAAGAACATGTATTTTTCCGCAAAAGTTTCCAAGACTATTTTGTGTAGAATTCAATCGGCTTTAATGTTGCCTTACATCATATTGTCATAGAGAACGAAATAGATTCCGAGTAAAATGCAAATTTCTCCAAGCTTGTACACATTATCCGAGATGGTGGCGGTTCCTCGAGGTTCCGAAATGTTAAATAGTGTGGACATGAAAAAGAGACCTTTAATTAACATACATACCAAATTTTACCTAGATATTTCGAGGTTAGTGCTAATCCGATTGTGCTATCATTGACAGCTCTGGTCACACACAACAATAAATAAAACCTTATTAACAATTGGTTACGAATTCGATTTTAACTCAACTCAATAAAATTACAAGTATTACAACACGCTGTGCAAAAGTTATTTAGCGACAATTCTCCAATAACGAAGCAAAACTCCGTGTAATACTATCAAACGGGTCATCCGTGCCGTCCGTATTATTTATTGGATAATTAAGTCACGGTTTTGGGCCAGTGGCCTAATTGATTTTGGCACTGTTTGCTTTCCGCTGGCCGTTTTCGTTTAGTGTCCTGTCCTGGTTAAACTTTATCGCAAACTTGACCAATGTACGGATTTGTGTTAGGAATAGTACATTACTACAGAGGCCGGGAAGTAAGGGGTTGCCGGCCGAATGCATATATACGGCCGAACGTAGTGAGGCCGGATAGTTATGAGGCCGACAACCCCTTTTCACGCCGATGTATGTATAGTGCTTTTCTCAAACATGCAATGAAATAAATAAAGAAATCTCCACGAAATCAAAGTTTTAATTCTAAAGAAACTAAAAGTAAACTAGGCACAAAATATAACTACCACTTGTACCTATCTTTATCACACGTGTCGTATATTTTACACATGTAGTTAATCAATTTATTACACAAATGTTCAAAGGTATATTTATGTATCTTTGATTTTTCGCCTTGTATCCTTCTGACTGTAGTTTTAGCCACATAACTAAGATTACATCGTTTTTTATGTTGATATTATGCTTCACATACATCGTTGCCTTAAACATGGAGTATAATTAACAGGTATTCATTTAATATTTTCGTCGGAACTCATATTAAATAACACAATAAACAACGCACAATAAATCCAATAAAATATAATTACAGATACACAATGAAAAATGTTCAACTTTACCTCCAAAACGATTAAAAAACCACCAACGCGTGTTTGAGTAGACATTTTTACCGCTAATATTTAAATGAAATATGTTTGTCAAAGGACTGTCTCATTTCAAACATAGACAGAGATAATCATACTATCTTTGTCTTATACTGGTACTAGCACCCAAAAGAAAAGGATGAGTATAGTTTTTTTGTTCTTATTTACTGACAAACTGGTTTGACCAACTATATTTTAAATCTGTATTTGTAGGTAAATTTGTAATTAAATATTATTGGAATTTGTTAATAATGTTTTATTTATATATTTTTTGTAAATTTGATACAAATAAAACTGCAAAATATATTAATAATCGTTTATTGTTTTTTTTAAGGGGTATTGGCAGAATGTCATTCCGAACCATAAGCAAATATTGGTTATAATTTTTTTTTTTTGGCTGAATGCCATGATGCTGTGTCTCAAATATATGTGAAATGGAAATTAAAAAAGAGCCACTTCCCGGCCTAGGCCTGCAACTTTGTATGAAATTTCATTACAGGCCCCTCGTCTAGCCGCGCCGGAGTCGTGATACTTCCCAGCCTAATATAAAGAACGTAATATCAATATTACATAGCATGTTTGAGAAAAGTCTTTTACAGAAAGGTTATCCTGGTTTCTTTGTGTAGGTAGTAACACAAGTATTATTTTTTGTAACGGTTTATGACTTAAGTACTTACTTGGTCTATTATTTGTCAAGTTTTAAATCAATTACCCTATCTATCCATAGCACAAGATTATTCTCGAAATATTTTATGTTTAGAACTACGGTAAATAATATGTATTTACCTATCTCAATTGCAAAAGGATGCCTGACTTAATGTGAGTGAATCACCGTAGCCCGGGGACTTGAGATACACTGAGAAATATGCAGATTTTCTTACGATAATTTCCTTCACTGAAGAATAATTTGTATTTACTTAAACACCCCTTCTTTAATTAATTGTTTCATCCTCAACTGCTATTTTGGAGCCCAGGGTTTGCTTTCCAACTTTTTCTTTTTCTTTCACAGGCATCCTCTTTTGTGCTATCATTGACGCGCATGTAACCCCCTCACAACGGCAAGGCTCCTCCAAGTTTTTTTGTCATATTCCTTCCTTAATTATGACCCCCATCTTCCAGGGTACGAGCGCGGCACTGGGCGAGCCCATGGCCCCGAAGCCGGAGCTGGTCAGCACGGAGTACCGCAACCAGTTCGCGTGGCCCAAGGAGACGGATGTTCCCCGCAAGAGCATCTCCATGGGTGCGCTCAAGAAGGCCGCCGTGGCTGAAGGTGGGTCTCATCTTCCAGGGTACGCAGTGGGCTAGCCCATGGCTCCGAAGCCGTAGCTGGTGAGCACGGAGTACCAGAACCAGTTCGCGTGGCCCAAGGACTGACGCGCCTCGCAAGAGCATCTCCATGGGGGCGCTCAAAAAGGCTGCTGTCGCTGAAGGTGAAGGTGTCGATGAGCAAAAGTTTTCTGTTTTTATTCAGTGAAATACACGAGCTTCGAATATTGTAGTATCAAAATTCAGTCAAAAATTACTATCAGAAAATCTAAAACCAATTTCTTCATCCCTTTCGAAATATATTCTGTATTCTAGCCAGTCAATATATATTCATGAGTGCACATATTTAAAATGTAAACCCTCTCGATATCTGTTGTTCTGATTCATGTATTATGTAAGAAAGCTTTGAACTCAGATTTTGTACTTAGCTGTTGACTCCGTTGCTCGTTAGAAGTTTCATCTCAAGAATGTTGTTTGGGACTCTGTCGTTAAAATTAACATAATGTAGACTTTGTCTTCAATTTAGTCGTACCTATAATTATTTACTGTCTTATATGCAGACATCGTAAACTGCGAGCGAAATCCATTGAAATGACGTACTTTGACTTGACAAAAACCCTAGTACTTCAATGGATTTCGCTCGCAGTTTACGATGTCTGCTTATATGAAATATTCACATTTCTACTTTGGAGCGCTTGCGTCAAAGTGCTAACGAATGCGAGCTACATCAAAACATACATTCGTTTTTATTTTCGTGTTGGTTTTACACTACTAATCAGCTACGTACGGTCATTCAGCTTATTATCTGTTGAACCCCACGACTTTCTTGGTCTCTATGAATCTGTGAACTGATCGCGTCAAAAAAATCTCCCTTTTCCTAATCAGAACACGATACCGAATATGCCCAACGGATCCCCACTATTTTTGTTACATTCTGTATGTGCTGAGTGGAATCCTATTTGGCGTACTTGTAATTAATAACTCTGTTGTTTTTTTTATGTACCTTGTTTTACGCCAAATAAATATTTTCTATATCAAAGTTTTTTTTAAATTCAAACTACTTTGTTGTCATGTTTGTTGTACTAAATTGTTGCCATGTTTAAGCATTTTACGTCAAAAATGTGACAGTTACGTAGGAAGTGGCGCCCTCATTTATTTTCTATAATTTCTTGTCGGATTATATTTATATCTGCATCCAGATCCAGTTTCATTGAGAGAAACAAATGAACAGCACCGCTAACTTTTTGTTTCGTCTGCAGACTTAATATAAGCTACAGCAGACTCAATGCTGCATCTCAAATTTATGCAGATTTGGTTATTGTTTGCAACTAGCTCGCGAATTTTCTGCTCCATTTGAATTCTCCATTATATTTTTGACAATTTTCACGCTATTGTTAGTGAAAAACACGAAGATATTTTATTGTATATCTTTGTTCCTACTTATGTAAGGTTAGATGGGGTAAGAGAAACACTGGGACAAGACAAACACTTGTAGGGACTCACACTGTTTCTCTTGCCCCGAGCAAAATAATAGTTATTTGTTATACAAGGGTGCAAAGTTGTATTTTACCCGCGAGTGTGAAATTGACTCGAGCAAGCGAAAGGATTCTATAGTTGAACCACGAGCGAAGCGAGTGGTTCTAAAAGAGAATCCTGAGCGTAGCGAGTGTTTTAACACACGAGAAGTAAAATACATTTGCACCCGTGTGTAACACAAAACTTTTCTCCTCACTATAGCGAGGAAAGTGCAACATCCACAGGCGTTAGATCATCTTCATCAACTGGAATCACTAATTTTTTTACGATATTATAACAAAAAACTCTCAAAATTCTGTACTTTTACGTGAGAAGTTTTAAAGCAAAAAATTTGTTGTCAATGTTGACATTTCTGACGTATGAAATGTCAATGATGGGTTTTGAAATTGCATCGACTTAACTTGTGCGTTCAGAATTATATTTAACAAAATTATTAAAAAACAAACGTTTATTATGGAATTTTAAGGTTTATGACTTAAGATCATTAAATAAAGCTAAATCTGTTATTTTTTATTAGATTTTCAAATCATTTATCTACCTAATGATAATTAATATCGAACGAACCATTATTATGAGCGTTTTACGTTTTGTTATCTGTCAAGCTACTTAAACAATAACGCTCCATCCAAGGTCAAATTACTTTCCTCACTAGTGGATAAAACGCGTTTTTCCCCGCTTGTTTTAAAGGATAAAATACGGTTTTCCGAGCTAGTGAGGGGAAAACTATCTTACCTTACCTTACCCCACATGACTTTATGTGTTATGTGGTACGAGTATGTCATTTTGCTCAAAGGCGAATCCCTAAAAGATATATTGCAGCTAACCTTTGACAAAATGAGAAAGGAACAAATAGGTACTAAAGGTCTTGCGTACTTTACATTTCTCGTTGCCTTTATATAATTCTCCAACACACACAAAATTTGATTCATAAATAAAGTTTGGTTAAATAACAAGGTTGACACTAAAGTATCGTGGAAATTAGTAAGTGAGTTATTTTTATTCTTATATATCTTTCTAAATACAATTTAAAAATTCCTAATACAAATATCAAAACTTTCCACCGTTTTACAAGAAAATTGACTTATTATTACTACAAAAAAATGCGTATTTCCTGTAGCATAAAGTATAATCCAGAAAAAGGTGCATAGTATGGCCTTGATCTATCAAAGTACTGGCATTAACCTCCAGAAGGCGACAATGGCTCTCGGAATCGATTTAGTCATATAATAGTAAAAAACCGGCCAAGTGCAAGTCGGACCTGCGCACCGAGGGTTCCGTACATTACATAATTTTAACAATGTACTTTTTATGTGAAACGTGAGTAAAAGGTAAATTGCGGTTTACGATTTATGACGTATTAAAAAAAACTACTTACTAGATCTCGTTCAAACCAATTTTCGGTGGAAGTTTGCATGGTAATGTACATCATATATTTTTTTCAGTTTTATCATTCTCTTATTTGAAGTTACAGGGGGGGGGGGGGGGGACACATATTACTACTTTGGAAGTGTCTCTCGCGCAAACTATTCAGTTTAGAAAAAAATGATATTAGAAACCTCAAACATCATTTTTGAAGACCTATCCATAGATAACCCACACGTATGGGTTTGATGAAAAAAAAAAAATTTTGAGTTTCAGTTCCAAGTATGGGGAACCCCCAAAATTTGTTTTTTTTTTTCTATTTTTGTGTGAAAATCTTAATGCGGTTCACAGAATACATCTACTTACCACGTTTCAACATTATAGTTCTTATAGTTTCAGAGAAAAGTGGCTGTGACATACGGACGGACAGACAGACAGACATGACGAATCTATAAGGGTTCCGTTTTTTTGCCATTTGGGTACGGAACCCTAAAAACTGAAGGCTGAGAGTGTAGTAAATAAAGAAGACTGACAGCCCCCATCCAACGCCGCGAGAATCGCCAATGTTGTACATGACATTAAATAGGTATTATTTTAAAATTTCGTAAACTGCATATATAATTACAAAACGTAAAATTGTACTTGATTGTCCACAGTTAAAAGTCACAAAAGTAAAGTTTAAGTGCCTACCTATAAATAAAGCATTTTAAGCCATTAGAAATAGGTTAAAAATCTTAAAGCTAATAGATGGCGCCATTAAATAAGAATATTTGGCTAAAATGCCTTTATTATTCTTTAATTGTATTTCAGTGGATATAAGGTGCATTCCACGAAAATGTCCGTTCTTCTAATAGTTCTGAAAAGGCTGAGATAATGATATTGGGTCTGGTTTCATGACTTTGCTAACAAATTGGCAGTATATTCTCGAGCTTTACGGATTTGATTGAATTAGCTGCCATACAAGGCAAAAGCATTTCGTAAGGGACATTATTATGGTAATTATTTAATGTTTTGTCTATTAAGAAATCCTTGAACTATGAAGATAGTTACCCGACTACTATACGACTTGCAGGTCACGTAGAAGCCGAGCCGCTGATGAACCACGCGGACGAGCACGATGGCCGCTACATCGAGGACTATCTCTGGAACGGACAGAAGCCCGGCGTGCAGAGGTCAGTCCGCACTTAGTTTTAAATACGAAGGCGAAAATACTCCAATGATTAATGCAACATCAGCTAATCTGGAAAAATAGTTCGTTACGAGTAGGCGGCGCGCTGGGAGCTTAGCCAAGTGACAATGTGCAATGGTGTGAAGAAAACGCTAAACGAAACTGATATTCCGTCGCATGATATGTCATCCTGATACATTTAAATTTTTCGATTAGGGTTTGTTGATAATCAATTGTCATCAGTCTCTGATGTTTGTGATAATGTTTAGCTGATGTTGAATCTAATAGAAAAAATATTATTACATTCTGGGTAACTATTAATAAAAGAACGTGGAAAGTCATTTGGTTTAATGTGGTTGAGTCAAGTAGACAAAGCGCTGTTTTTATTATTGAGGGACTGATTTACGTAATCATTATGATTATTCGTGTTATATTTTTTATGATAATAGTAAAATGGGTCAAACACAAAACTGTGTCTGCGTTTTTCCTGTAGACATACCCTGAAGTTAAGGGCTATATATAAAGGTTAATTTTCTTATTTAACCCTTATCCACATGAAAAGGTACTCATTTTATTTGGATAAGTATGATGAAATCTGTTAACTATTGTCCTAATAGTTAACAGCTTGTGGGCATGTAGGTAATGATTTTTATCATATTTATCCAAGTTAAAGGAGTACCTTTTTATGTGGATAAGGGTTAAATAAGAAGATTAACCTTTATAGCCCTTAACTTTTGGGTATGTCTACCGGAAAGACGCGGACACAGTTTTGTGTTCGACCCAAATATAAATAAAATTAAAAATAAAAGAACCCTTTATTTCGAGTACAAGTTAATTACATTAAATAAGTCAGTTTTGTTATATTAAAGCATTTTTATTTTAAGTATGTTTTTTAAGTATGTAAATTTTGTATTAAATTTTTCACATATTAAGTAATTTATTATAATATAACAAAATATTAAGTAATATTGTCTTCGGTTACCGCGATAGTTACTCATGAAATAAAACTATGAAAACGGATTATATCGCGTATATTGAATTTATAATACATCCCGACGTTTCGAACTCTTTACAGCGTTCGTCACCCGTTGACCACGAACGCTGTAAAGAGTTCGAAACGTCGGGATGTATTATAAATTCAATATACGCGATATAATCCGTTTTCATAGTTTTATTTCAAAAATATTAAGTATTTGTTTCGGACAAGGACCCTTCATCGGGTGAAGGCCAAACACCCAAATATATCCACACCTAATTCCGTTTGAAACTGAAAGTACTTATGTGATTTTCTATAATAAAAAGCGCTAAGGTATTTCTAAAACTAACTATAAAATAATTATTATGATTAGTTATTAATAGTTTAACCGGAATGCACTGTTAACTTGTCATATTTTATATGACTGTTATATAACCCCTTTAGTTATTGTAATAACTCGTATTTATTACTAACAACCCGTCACCTGCGTAGACCAATCGTCTACTCCGTTAAAAAATCACGAAAATGGCATCAAGTTACCGTTGCAACATTTTCCTTGTTATTAAATATGGGTCGTTTTTTTATATTTATTCGTGTAACTTTATGCCATTTTTATATGCACATAATGAAGTAGACAATCACCATGGAACTAAAAACTTCTGTTCTGACACAAGTTCCTAAACCTGTAGCTTCTGCTTATTACTATTTCTATGATATATGCTTTCATTATATTTCATCTGTCATATATATTTAGATTGTTTCTTGTATATTTTCATTCGTTAGTCGTGTTACTTATTAGATATTAGTTTTATTCGTAGCAATATGAATAACTATTTTATTCATTTTCTGTGATGCGCATGCTAAATTTACTTCAAAATTTCATTGAATATTAATAATTTACAAGAAACAATTTATTTTATATTTTACCCACGTATCTTCGTCAGTACGAGTATTATATCATCTATATCAAACCATCAAACAAGCTTTGCTTTGCTGAAGCAGCTTATTTGCAACCACATCGAACACATTTGAAGTCACAACTGGGGTCTATACTTATACTCCAAAACCAAAATTAATCAAAATTTAACACACAATTCTATTAACACTTACCACAACACACTTGTATCGCAAAAATTATATATGTATTTATTTTATATTAAAAATCCGTTTATAGCCGGGCATATTCATGTATTATATTTATTCAAAATAGTTCAATCTATTTTCCAACCAAGTCATGTACATAAAATCTTTTCTTTTATAAAAGTAATGTTTTGAATTCCCAAACTTTTTCAGGTGAAGAAAAAAGAGAAAAAATCACTGCCGTAGCTTTCAATTCTATATGTCTAGCTTTGTGTACTAATTTACTAACCCGTGCGTGCGAGGAGCCTTTAATACGATCACAACGCTACCATTTAGTGCTATAGTTGTCGTATTAAAGCTATATTAGACAATAGTGCGAGCATCGTTAGTGCTATAGTCGTACGTGTAACTCGTGTACACTTGTACAGTGCTACTGTGACAAGCGCTATAAAGGTCGTATAAGAGGCTCCCCGTACCGCCTGTTCTGCCCTATCTCCTTCTCTCAATATGCTACTGGGTACCGCAGAACAAGTCTAAATTTCGTTTTTGATATTTGCTTACAACTCTCGACACGGTGGCGGTTTTAGGCCGTTTAGTACTAACACTAGTCCGGAATGACAGCTAATAGTTACATTTTTTATAAATATCGTTGTGTCTTGCACTTTTGTCGATGTGAACGTTCATCAAAATTTTTGTTAGATTATTGTATGTCGATGTATCACCTAACAACACCTTAACACGTACGTAGCGTCGGTCACGGGCCCGGCGGGCGGCCGGCGCTCCCTCTAGACTCTTCTAGGACTGGCATCCTAACCTCACCATGCGAGCTTAACAATTATTTGAAGCATGTCTCCTTACTAACCTGGCTCGGCGCGAGCTCTTTCTTTTGCCGCATCATCATCGTAAAGTCAATCCAAGCGTCTAAGACATGAAATGGAATTTTGCAGAAAATCGACGTTCCGTAGCGCGCTATCGGCCCTCATATCCAACGGGGAGGATCGTTCCAAAGATAATAGGAAACGTTACAAAAGCGAGTACAAAAAGAAATTTAGACCGTTCTCTCAGTACGTGTTCGAGGCGTCTAAAGGGACGTTTACGAAATGCAGGGGGAAAGGAAAGGTTGACGAGGCCAGCGAGAGGATGTTGAAGGAGCCCGAGGTGGCGAAGGGTGCGGGGGCGGGGGCGGGGGAGGCGCCCCCTCCCGCGGCCGCCGAGGACAGCGCCACCACGCTGCGCGCCGCCGGCCTGCAGCCGCTCGGCCTGGCGCAGGGTGGCGACTCCTGGTACCGCGAGGTGCTGGACCTCCGCAAACGCGCCGGCGAGTACAAGGTCTGCGACTCTCCAGGGGATGTTCAGTTCATCGTTCACAATGCCAGGCGAGGCGAAGCACTCGACATGTACGCGAAGAATCCTCTGAGAGAATACGAAGATAAATAACACAACTCCCATTGCATCATAAGCGATCTGTTCGGAACTAAATCGTAATCCAACTGCCAACGGCATTTTTAACCATGAAGTGAACACCCTGCACCTATAGAACAGCAACCTAAAAACAATTTAATAACTTAAACGCAAAATTTAAAATATTCAAATAAAAGCAACTACGGTTACAATCATACCATTGAGACATCACGCAGTAGACGTTCATGCTTGTAATGTTGCCATTATTTGACAGTACCGCGGATGGGGAACCGAGCTGGCTCCAGAACACATCACACAGCTATACAATAAGCAAATCGAGCTCTGGTACCAGGTTTCCCGCCGGTCCTCCCTATCGGCCCTATCACTCGCTTCCACCAATCACAAGTAAGTGATGCACTGAATGACAACGGAGGACCATAAGTAAAAGTCGGATAAGAGTTGTATAGAGGTCAAATACATTGTATAATGTCATTAAGAGGTTATAGACAAAGATTGAAGTAGTGAGTTCTAAGCAAATGTATACAATTGGATTTCTATCTATATTGAGAGCGAAGTCTATTCTAGTCTATACTATATTAAATATATGCTATATTGTTGCTTCTGGTCCTTCGAACCGGATACGCTTATATTTTTAAGTTTGCAATAAGGCTGATATAAAGCATAAGGATGGCTTTTTGCAATGAGCCAATTCACATGCCATGTAGCTTAGTTTATCATCAGCCTCGAGTCTTATTATTAACTTATAGCACCTTTATATATTTATATGACCATTATCGAAAATGCAAGGTAGTAGGTCAACATAAGCATGGCAAAAAATCAAGAAATTAAATTATGTATTTTGTATGATCATGATATTTTCATAGCAGTTAAGTAATTTAAGTATATTTGTAATAATAACTAATTTTAAAAGACAAAAGTGTACAAGGATCAACGAATGCTTGTACACTTCTCATATTATTTTAAAGAGGTTCATCATGATTTTCTTGATCCTGACTTTGACCTCAACCGGCAACTCAATATTAGTCCTGGGGTTTACTATTTCAAATCAAACTGTTAAACAGCCTTGAGCTATAAATAACAACCACTACATTGAAGTCTTACATCCTTCTCTCTCTCCAGAGCTTTGCCACGAGACGAGAAAGATGGCAAGGACTCAAAGAACCACTCACCCAAGAAGTACCGCTCGTTCCGCTCAGCCCCTCACCAGTCCATCCACGCCAAGCTGCAGGAGACGAAGGCGCTGGAGCGTTCGCCGCATAAGACCTCGCCGCAGAAACAGAGGAAAAAGGTGCAAGCGCATAGCTTCGATGAGGGGGCTGCCCAGGATGGTAAGAATACCTACTTTCATTTTGCTGGTTTAGCGATTCTGCCGAAGAGATCAGGATAAAAATGTCTTCCTATACTTTAGTAAGATAGATACATTATTTCAAAGATTTTATAATTTTTATACGTAAATGAAGAAACTTAATTAATATTTACAATAAGCACAAAAGCTTTTTCATCCCCTAAATTGGTTCTGATTATTACAAAACTTTGGATAAGTACATGCTGATTGAGAACAAAAGATCTTGGAGAAGGATAAGTTATCTAGTGCGTGGTGGCAAATCGTAGTGAAACTGCTTAAACTAGCGGTAAACACCTTTTCTATATGTTTCTCTGTTTATCAGTGATTTAAATACATTATCGTCGGGATTCTGCTTCAAAAAAAGGGTTCTAGTCTTCAAAGATAATTCCGCCGCTAGAGTGCCATTTACGAATAGCTTCCTACTACATTTTGTAGGAGAGCAGTTAGCTAATTTGCAAGCAGACGGGTGCATTCGCAATGGCTTCGTCAGATCTGAACGCACCCTAATTTGAACTCCTCTCATTCCAGGGCCGGCCGTCGGGTCGCCGCGCGAGTTCCGCTCGCCGCGCCGGCGCCCGCGCTCCGCCGACCCCGCGCCCGCGCATGCGCCCGCGCGCCACGTCGCCATCACCAACGGACACGATGCGCCGCGTCCGGTCAAGCCTACTGGTAAACTTGCTCGCTCATCCCTAGAAGCGTCCCTTCCTATTGTAGCCTGCCGCCGGGCACTTTCTGCTGAGAGGGACATTGGTATCTGTTTATTCCCTGTCAGGCAAGATAGTAGAAAATGCCCGACGAAAGTATAGATATAACAACCCCAACAGGCCGACACACATACAATATCCGTAGGATGTCGATCGCGTACGCCTCGTAAGCGTATGCAAGACGAATATAGCCGGACTGATAGTCCTGAATTCTGACCTGAGTTGGCGGCCGATGATTGCGAATCGTGAAGAAATTTGATATAGGTAACGCGATAACAGTGTCGCGGTCTGAGTCTCTAAATCTACTCCTAAAGATGCAATATATTTAAGTAAACTATTATATGTCGAACAGTACACCTGTTTCTAATGATCAGTGGCCTCCAGCCTTGATAATTAGGAACAGAAGTATCCCTCTTAGACCTCAAAATACTATCAATCATATTCATACAACTTTAAACACTTCATACTTCTAGAAATTTATTAATCTAGCTAACATTACTTGTCTATTTATCATAGAGAATGACTCGAGACTTCCTCAGTGTATAGAAGAATTACAAATGTTGTGATCCTGCCTGATGCTTGTACCCTATCCTATGTGGTATTTATAATGAGAATATAGCTCTATACTTCAATGAACTATTAAAAATCCATTGGGTCTATAGGCTGAGCACAGGAGCGCCGCGACAGTATCTCGCCAGCGAGACTAGCCGTCCCTCTCTAATTAATACAGTTAGAAAAAAGACAGGTAGTCTATCTCGCGCGCGTGATATTGTCGTGGCGCTCCTGTGCTGAGCCCACTGGTCACTAAACGTTTTACAGTAATGAACATGAAAAATAATAGCTTACGACAAAATGTTTATAATATTTTTTCCAGTTTGTCGTGGTAGAACTTTTCGCGACTGCCAGTACCCTACCACCCATCCCTCTAAAAATCCATGAAATTATTTATAATTAAGCTAACTAGTAGCTATGATGTTCCACATTTCATAAATAGAACCTAGAGCGAATTCTCATTAAGTATGCAAAAACATGTTCAGTAGAAATTTCTTCTGTAGGTTTGCCGTTGAGTAGAGGGGCTAGTAGTAGAGTTAGGTCTTCGAGGGGCGGACGTTCGCCGTCAGCGCCGGCTAAGCCCGTCAATGGGGTCACAGTGGGGATCAATGGGGTCAATGGGGCCACAGGAACGCCGGGCCGGGGCCGCCGCAGTCGGAGCGTTTCGAAAGTGGGCATAAAATTGGGTGCGTACCAACATGTGACTGTTGCGTCGACGCTCTCTTGTGTAAATCCGGCTTTTGTAGTGTTTTTTTTTTTGTTTTGTCTGTCGTGAGCCCTATAAACGATTGGTCTGTTGCGACAGACTGAGTTCGTGAAATTGGTGTTTCAATGGCTGTTATCACTTTTCAAAACATACACACCTGCTTCTTATAAACCTATAACCTGCTGCGAGATTCTCAGCGAGTGTGCGTGAAAAAAGATTACACAAACAAACTGATACATTAACTTTTAATATTCTGTATTACTTTAAACATTATTTTTATGTTTCTGCATGGATAATCTACTTGATTCAGTTTAAGTTTGCTTACTCGACAAAATAATGTCATCTATTGAAACACCTGCATTTTGCCATGAGTTTGGAATGTTCTGATGAATACGGAGGCGTGTATTTATTTCTGAAGTTACGCAATCGTATTCCATGCCTTGTTCTCTTGATTTAATGCTTTAGCATGACTGTTGCTTGTTGTTGCTTGGTTTCAAAATTGTCGAGATATCAAGTCTGCGTCAACGCAACGTCGGTCACAGCACCGATTGGGAATGGCTTCACTCCGTGTGACAGATTCTCATTTAACGTGAGCTCTACTAAGTGATTATGGAAATTTGGAACCTTATCAAAGCAGTTGTATACGGACTTATACAAACTTTACAAAAATGTCAAAGTTAAATCGTAATATGAGTTTATACGGTTTTACGGTGATATTAGGCTGATTACAGCCTTATAAAGCCCTTATACCGCTTATTATACAGCTTGTATAAGTTCTTTTACAACTTATGGTATAACTTTTGCCTGTAACTAAAGTGCTAATATTAGCGTTTGGCGACAAGTAATCTTCATCATTGAACTTAAGACATTAGGTACAAATTTCCTGAATGAAAGTTGAGTAAGCGTTATATAAGAGTCGTAATGTTTGTACGTCCGTGTGTCACATCCCGAGCACCGTCACCGTAGATTTATATTTGAGGGAAACGTTAACTGTAAATATTTTAAAAGGGTATAAGGTGTAAGAGTATAGATGCAGATGTCTAGAGATATAAAGATAATTTCAGGTTCAAATTTTGTATTAGGAATATTTCAAACTTTTGGGCATTTTGTCCGAGTCATTTAATTACTAATGATTATGATACCAGAAAAACAACTTGCAGTTTCAGTCAAACATTTATGGCTGTTATTATAATAACCAGACACATCTGGTACTGGTATAATGATTTATTTAATTCAAAAATGTTTAAAATAAAATAAACGAATGGTATTGTTTTTTTGCATGCGATGTGTGTTTGTGTATTAGATAGGTACCTACTTAAATAAGTCAGGGTGACAAATCCATATGCATTTAGGAGCATATACAAAAGTGTGTACTTAGAATTGCACCATTTTAAGTAAATATATCATCCTGATTTATCAATAGGTACATTAGTGACATATGTGTTAGAATTAGAACCCTCAATTAAACTGTTCACTTTTCAATCGTTTCTTTAGGACATGTTTTTTTAAGACAGTCGTTGTTTTAAGTATTTGTTTTCTTCTTCATGGTTTTTTTTACAATTTAAAAACGTACAATATTTAAATATGCAATATGACCCATTACTGCCGTTCGATCACATAGTTACACTACCTGATCTTATGTGCAATAAAAAATATATACAGGGTGTTTTTTTTAATCTCCGTTAACTTCAGGGAATGGCTAAGTACATTTAAGGAAATTGAACGGCATTTTTTTGGGTAAAAAGTGATTAATAGCGTTCTTTTAACACGGACATTGCATTGGATTTACCACCAAACAATAGAAAACTATGACATTTCGATTAACGATCGTCCGAGATAGTACTTGCGATTAGTAGCAAATGTACCTATAAACTCATACTAAACACTAATCAATATGTAAAAAGGTCCTAAGGCAAGTATACACGCTCGTAGGAGCCTTATCAGATAAAAATAAATCATTGATTATCTCCAAAATGGAGTTTATTAGAATACCGCTTTCTTTGAGAAAGTTACTTAATTTAAGCTCTTGAAATTAACGAACTTTAATAAAAAAAACACCGTGTATCTATCTCATGTTCAAGTAGGTATTGACTACTTGTTGCAACCCCTAAATTCACTTAACGTCAACACATTCCCTTAAAATTACACAACAATTACCATCACAAATCCTTTAGCTCCCAATCAAATTGTATAAGAGCTGTATAAGCGCTGTATAACCGACGTTACCGCCGACTCTTCCAGACGACGACATTCCCGCGCACCGCAGCGCGTCCGTCGCCAAGGACCACTTCTTCGACGACTCACCCGTGGTCAAGTCCCCGCCCGAGCCCACCCGAGTGAAGTCTCCCGAGCAGATGAACATGCGGTCGCCGGATCCGGTCAACTGGACCGTACCCCTCGACACCGGGAAAACATTTACGGTCACTCAGAACGTGAAGAGCGGTGAGTTAGGCCTTCTAAGGGTGCTAGGTGGCAAGTGTAGTTAGACGTGGAACTAATTTTACGACCGTTATATAACCGTTATTAAGATAGACTAAGCGTGTACAGTTAGTTGCAGAGATAACTGACCCCGCAGCATTTGTACGCAGGGGGGTCAACTATCTCTGCAGCGGACTGTACATTATGACTGTTTTAAAGGAAAACATGAGAATCTTAATTTCGAATATTGCGCTTGGTCTTTTGAAACTGTTATACGATTTGTGTTTTATAGATTTCGACTGTTTTTTGTAAAAATATTTAACTAAACATTAATACGTAAAAAAAGTTTCACATAGTTCGATTAATTCTGTACAAAAGAGTATCTTTTTCTCACTTAATTTTGGTGACGGTTTTCAGGATGTACATGAAAATTTGTTAATAATAAGTAGAGGATACGAGTATAAGTTGTACATATCTTTTTTACCTATTTTTATTCCTTACGCTTTTTCATCTTTAGGTATAGAAAATTATAAGCTTTGTTATAAAAGGAGAATACAAATTATATTCCTTTAGCAACAAAACAATTAATGTAACAATTTTTTGTTCTTACCTAAGACCTTTTTTTTACCAGTAAATAGGTACTTACTTTAATAGACCTTAGATGTTTAAGACTTTTTTAATTTAAATACGAAGAAGATACTCTTTACAGATAGGTAAAATAAAGTAGTTTAAAATAAAGTCTTAGCCTATATTGTAGGTAAAATAAGTAATTCAATAGACAAGAATAAACCAGAGACAACCATGCCATTACACATTCATTTCATTAGTTTTTACTATAAATATTATTTTTATCATAGATTTTTATCTTATATTTACTTACTCGAATCTTTGATTCGTGAAAGAGAGAGATGTTTACTTACCATTTTTTTATTTAGTATATGATAAATGAATCTTTATGACGATCCATTGGTTGAAAAACTTAGTAATACTAACACTAAAATCTAAAATAGACAGAACATTTTTTTATTAAACAGGTTTTTTTTATTGAAATATGCCAGGTAAAACTATCATTCATTGTATGATGTGTGATTAGTAAAGTATAGCAACACTAGCATAACGGTAGAGCTTGCCACACACACCCGTTTGATTCATTCAAGACACACGATCATTCGTATTTAGAACACAAAAATCATTAAACAGCATCATCCATTTCGAATGACATCAACATCACATTGTTTAATTTCAGATCATCTTATTGAGCATTTGATTTATTTTTATCGTATGTCCACAAAACAATCTACTAGTACTAGTTATCTACCGCCAATGACAAATTTAAATCATTATTAAATGAAACCGTTTTAAAGACCTTTAATACAAATTTTACTGCCAATTTTTCTTATATTGTAGGCCGCTAGAGGTTAAATATAATATGCACAAAGAACTAAACGCAACTATTTTGACATTTGTAACAGAAAGTGGCGCGAAAATTCGACCATAGACACGTTGTGCAACTTAAGAATACAAACGCCATTTTGTTTTGCGGACATAGAACGTAACTTTACTCACGTTTCACGTCACCGGCCATACAACTCGCTCACAACATTTCAGATGAGACCGTAAAGCGCCCTAGCTCAGAGTTTAAGGGCGCGTCGGTGGCAGAAGACGGACCCAAGCCCCAAGGTACGCCGACCACCGCCATCGCCTAGTCATCGCCACACAGTGTGACAGACCATGCGACAGTGAACTCTCAGACAAAGTCACGAGATCACTGCCACATAAGCACCACACACGATCGACACCAGAAAACTATAATCTGTTTTATATAATTATATTTATTCGATAGTTCATGATTAAATTGTGTTAATCCAATAATTAAAATGCTTTTATTCATTTATCCGTGCTCTGCTGAGGCGTCGAACACGTATGTATCCACTTGTCCGTGTGTGTGTCTGTTTCGATGTTTGCGTGCACTTCACTTGTATAGCACTTTAACGATTCATCGTTGGCTCTCAGATGCTCAATTTGTAATTGTATACCTGTGATCATTTTAAAAAAAACTGTCATTGTCGTGCTCATATTTTTGTATTTAGAAGAAACCATTTAATATTGTCTTCGGTTACCGCGATAGTTACTCATGAAATAAAACTATGAAAACGGATTATATCGCGTATATTGAATTTATAATACATCCCGACGTTTCGAACCCTTTACAGCGTTCGTGGTCAACGGGTGACTGAGGAAAAATTACAAAGTGCAAAAATACCCACATACTAAAATAATGAACAATCACAGACTACAGCCTTTAAGGCTGGTTGTACATGCAAAATCGGTTCATAAGGCTAGTTATACACTACAATTATTTTCAAGTAAAGATATATATATATATACGCGATAAAAATATAATCCGTTTTCATAGTTTTATTTCATAAGAAACCATTTGTTTTTTTCGGTCATCCACTAGAATTGCAGGATCTGGAAAACGTTCTTTTCTCAAGATATAGACAAAAGACAAAGATAGTGAGTGCTTGTCATTTTTTGATCACAGATAAACGCATTGACAATCAAATTGAATATCTATGACGTCAGTTCACTTTGCATGCTGCCTGCCCTGGCTATTGAATTGAGTCAATTCAGCATCATTCGTGTTCAACAATCTTCATTAAATACTTTTTCAGTCAACTGGGACATGTCAATAGTTTGTTTTTACTCAACATAGTATAACTTAAGTCGTTCGCCTATTGACTTGATTTAATGATAGTTCTTTGGTAGTCATAGGTATCGGGAAGAAGCTAGTTAGAAATTATAAACAAGACTAAGATATACCTACTGATAATTTAATTTTCTAGAAGTCAGTAGGCACAGTTACACTTTTAATTATAAAACTAAAACGGGACTTAATCGCGTAAGACTTACGTTTATTTATGGATCGATGTTTCGAACGTGATGTTACGTTCGTGGTCACAGGTCATCACAGGCAGACCACACATATATCGCGTCGCGTCGAAATTAAGTTATTATGACGAGTCTGCCTGTGACCACGAACGTAACGTCACGTTCGAAACGTCAGGCCATAAATAAACGTAACGCGATTAAGTCCCGTGTTAGTTTTAAAATTATGAGTGAAAATCGTGTGTTTATTATGAATCAATATATATCTACACTTTGTTGAACACTTGTCACAAAATATGTTCAGATTTTACTATAAATTCAATTGGCATCTTTTTGATTACATCGTAACGAGAAATCAGAAAACAATAAGTCATAACCATAGACTTTAAAACTTACGTGAAAGGATATAAGGGCTTCCATAAGAGTGGGTCCGTCTCTTTCCATGGTATAAGTAAAACAAATATGCTACTGTAGATTTTTCCAAGCTAATTTCATCTCATAAGCCTATAGCCATTATAGAAATTAGCTTGCATGTCTGTTACTACGAAATTACTAAATTTAATATTCTTGATATTTCTGATTCTGATTCTCCCTTTGAGAGTCGCATGATGTATAAAGTTATTTCTTGACTTGCAACGGATTATATCTTATTATTCTAAGTATTTATAAATGTAACGTAGGTCTATATAATATTATAATAATTTAATTTAATATATTATCTATATCTGTAGGCACACAAGTACTTTGCGACATAATGTACCTATGATGCGGAGAAGTAAGTATTTATATAGAAGCACCAAATATAGGTAGAACATCAATGTTGGCTCAAAGAATTGCTAGAGTTAAACCATAAGTCTGCAACGATTTTGATAGCACACGCAGTGCAAGTGTTATTTTAAACGTCAAACCTATGAAATTATGACGTATAAATAACACTTTCACTGCGTATGTATCAAAATCATTGCAGACTTTTCTTAGTCTAACTCTAGGTTATTGTATAATAAAAATAGATGTTGTCTATATATTTACCTATATATGTTCTTGTATGGGAAGTTTCAAATCAGATATTGATGTACCTCTATATTTATACGTAAACTATTAGTGATCTAAAGTTTCACATGTATAGATTATAATTTGTAGTTGCAGCTTCTTTTTTAACTTAAATAAAATACTCTCATTTGAAACTTCCTCTTATAGCTTCTTCTAAAACACTTAACCAAATATCGCATCAAATATTTTCAGAAATCGCTCCAATTCACCACCAGCAGATGTCTCCCATTCGCTCGCTGAAGAAGAGCGACTCACCGAATAGCCTCAGCAAGCGCACCGACAAAACCCCCACCACCCCCGTCAGCCTTACCCCCATCGACGAAACTAAAGCCCTCGACATGAACAAACTGAATGGTGTTAACGGAGTCAATGGGGTCAACGGGGTTAACAGCAATCAGCTGACCCCCGAAACTCCCGTTCAGGACTTTAAAGAAGTCGTCAAGAAGTCGACTGAAGCGACTCAAGTCGCTCCGGGAGTGGTCGACACTACTGTAGTGAACGACGGGCCGACGGACGGACTGTCTGCCGGTGAGGTGCTAGACAGGGCCCGCACGAGATTCGACAAGTTCTGGGGAAAGAAAGAGGAAGACAACGTGTAGATGATCATATTGTTCGAGTTCAATATTGGATATGGGTGTATTTTAACTTTAACGGCTTTGAAGACCAGTTCTGGTTGGTAGGGTCATTTTATTGGGCTGATTAGTAATGCGACAGTACCCAGTAATGTTTTCCTGTGATTTGTACCTATATTACAAGATATTCTCGGCAAGGCTAAGTAAGAATGGTCTATGTAGTTAATACAAAATTATTACTTTGCTAATCCGCGAAAAGATAATGTACTTGTCAGTCAGTTCTAACCCGTTATACTTACTTGCGTATTTTTACATCTAATTAATATTAACACCCTCCCGCCGCAAAAATAACATGCAAAAAAATACACAAAAAATGTAATTTGTGTAAATGTCATGTCATTAATATGGATCTCCGCAAAGTAACGCCGGATTCTATTAATTATGGTCAAGTTTTCAGCTTATTCAAGGTCTAAGTAAATCGGGTCAACGGAATCTTGAAGAGAAAGTCTTGAATGTCCGAGAATATTGACTGGATTGTTTTGTGATGTAAATTAAAATCTAAGCTTAATATTAAAACCACAACTAAACATGCAATATTGAACATTGGACAGAAATGTAGGAAAAAATATTAAAATGCAGTATTTAAATACTGTTACGAATAAGATAATGCTTCGCTTTATAACGACGACTGTAATACGTATGTATTTTTAATATTTATTTAATGTTGTGATGGATCCCAGTCTATTTAATAGGAGTGTGGTGGCTTGTGATAGTAGCGTTGGATATTGAGTAACTTTGAATTAAGTATGATTTATTATCTAAAATATTGAAAGCGTGATAGAATATTTCACGTAAAGCCACTTCGCACTTACATTTCGCAAGATCCCTATCCATTTATCTCATTCAGTTCAGTTCAAATCACTGCCTATAAAGACATATTAGCATGTGTATAAATTATATAATCTATATATAAATATATGTTCTGTTCACTTATCTCATTTAGAAACAATATTTAAGTACATTATAGGTATACCATGGGTATCTTGTGATTTCTTAAGGGACCCGTAGACGGGCCACATTTTCACTGCAATATGTGGCCGGCAACTATTGGTGTCGCTCTCTTACTCACATGTTAGAGAAAGACACTAATAGTTGCCACATATTGCAGTGAAAATATGGCCCGTCTACGGGTCCCATAAAATAATATTTATGAATCATTTCATTCGATTATTTTGTTAAGTTTATTTTCTACATTATATGTAGGTATAAATAGGTATATCATATGTATGTAAGTATAAAATTTTATATAAAATGGCTAATCCCGAAATAAAATTTAATAAATAAATCATTATTACGTAAACATTCTACGGGTGAACGAGTCGTATATTAGGTTGGTATGACACCTGTCCGATTTCTTGGTCCAATGTGCATTGCGTCTCACTCTCTCACTAAGCAAAATGTGTACCTTAGGTACTTAACCTAAAATCATAGATGATTCAAAATTGCATTTATTTACATCGATGTTAGCACAACTAAACCGTCCAACCCAACATAGTATTTTTTTGGCAATTTTGAAATTATTTTATTTTAAATTGACATTCAAATGTATTTTCTTATTTTTTGCCATCCGAACAAACCTAATCAGCCAATCGCAGCACTCACTATTTGGCGCGAAACATTTAACTGATTAAAAAAATTTTTGGGGACTTTGTGGTTTTTGCTTTTCTTCTCAAAGGACATTTAGGTACGTGATTTACGTAAACACGTAACATTAAATATAATTTGGTGTGATAAATACTTGCTAAAGATGGATATATCGAGAATTACACGAAATTCTTGCCGTCTCTGTTTAACTGAAAGCGATTTTAATGTGTCTTTGTTCGGCAGCTATGCCAGGAAAACCCACATAGTGGAAAAAATCCTATCTACTATAAAAGTTGTTATAGAAGACAAAGATCCGCTCACGACCATCTGCTACAAGTGCGCAGGCAACGTTGAGAGGTATTACGACTTTGTAACAGTTATAAAGAAGAGTCAGAATCGCCTGAACTATAACAAAAGCGAGCAAAATCAAGGCCTGTTGGATGAATCGTTCAATCGCCGTCGCGTGTCTTACGTGAGGGAAGAGCTAGAAGCCCACGATTATACTTTCTCTTTTCTCGAAATACCGGAGGAGAGAAGAGAAAAGTCCTCTAGTCCTTTATTTTCGTATTTATCGCCACAAAAACCGCTCGTTAAAGAGGAGACAGACATTTGGAAAACGCCCCGAGAAGTCAGCCAGAACAAAAAGTTTGATTGTCACGGTAAGTCTAGTAAGAAGACGCGGCAAAGGAACTGCTCTCGAGATATGTTCGAGACTCAGTCGCAGGAAGAGGAGCAGCCAAAAGGTTTCGATTGGAAACTGACCCCCGACGACAATATTATAAAGAGAGTCCGAGCGAAATTCGGCTGGTCTTAGAAATCAACCGTTATAACATTTATATCTTTTTCTTTAACTTTTTCTTAATATAAAATTGACAAATTGATGTTAAAAATTAATAGACTAATTTTGTTATTCCTTACATTCCGTACAGGGTAATAATATTTGTTTGTTGATAATTTTAATAATGAAGTTGATTGATTTTAACAGATGTTAAAGACGCCATGCTTTGGCAAATTGTAACAACTAAAGTCCGTATTTCGTATACTACATCTATTAGGTATTTTTAACTCCTAGTCAATGTCAGTAAGTGAATTAAAATTGGAATTAGAAAAACATGTTACATACACAAACAATCAATCAAATCTTTTATTGATAAAATATAAGTAAATATTTTACATGTCAATACAATACTTACAGCTAATGGGAACCGCATTTTATTATTTTTTGAGTGATATATAATAAAATGCGAATATATTATACCATACAGAAAACCTACGCTACGATGAAAAATTAGAAAAATGGCGTCTATATATATTTAATGTTGCAATGTTTAAGTTCCTAAGTCCATTTAATATCCATCCATTCATTCATTTCTATTAAACATCTGGTAATGAAATGATATTATAATTATAATGTTAGGTGTATAATGTATTTAATACATTGTTTAATTTTAATAATAATACCTTCCAGAATTATCTCAGTTGTTAAATTTTTGTAAGTTCCTATTTGTTATGATTGTTATGTTTTCACGCACAAACTGAATTATCATCTCATCAGGCAAAGACACTTGTTATTAATTGTATTAATATAAAGCCAGTATTTTTTTGTATAATTTAGCAAAGAAATTCAATTTTTTTTGTCTTGATTAAAGTATAGGTACCATGAGCCCTGCCGTATGTAGACTCCATAGTTGGTAATGATAGCTTTGCTACTGGTTTATAGATAGCGTGTGTTTATTTTCAGTTGTTACTTCAAAACGAACACCTACTTGAATAAATTTTTGAAAGTATGTTGCATATTTATTTGAACACTAAACAAACAAAACCCTACCCTAATTATCATCATTCGCTTGCCCTTATCCCATTCAATTGGGGTCGGCGCAGCATGTCGTTTTCTTCCATACCTCTGTCACCCGTCATCTCATCATTCACTTGCGTTAGTTTCATATCATCTTTCACACAGTCCACCCACCTTTTCCTCGGTTTTCCTCTCCTCGTACCTCCCCCCACATTCATTCTTAATATCTTTCTACCCCTACCCTACCCTAATACACTTAAGTATAAGTAAAAGTGAAGCGATTTTATAATAGTTATTTACGATACGTGCGAAAAATAGGATATCGCAGCGGCGAATTTTAAAACAAAGAACAAGAGTTGCGAATTACCTATTCGCACGTGTATCGTACAACGTTTTACAGTGCCCTTTAAATTTTCGACGTAGGTTCGTAATGTGCTAGCTTATTATAGCACCTAGTGTCGTATAGTACCAGATGTACTGTAAAAGTCATTTTGAATCTTCTTACTTACGCCAAATTTAGACGATTCAAGATCTTGCGTGCGATTTGAACGACTGAATTAATTGTACTCTGTAGTTATTCTATCAATGCAAGTTCTTAAGCCGTCTAAATGGAGCTATAGACAGAGACAGTAGGTATCGTGACAGGATGCCTAGCAAAAGTGACAATCGCTTGCGCTACAATAACGAAACGCTTTGTGCATGGAGACTATATAAAGGAGCCAAATCTCTATGTATGAAAAGTGTCCATCAAAAGACAGTAATTAGGCGGCGCCACCATACACCGAAATACTACCAAAAACAACCTACGTAATTTGGTCGGATTATTTGTTGCCTTATATGGTTCATATTATACTCATGTCCCAGAGCCTACTAGCGCCACCGGAGAGATTAGGAACTATTATTTAAAGCTGAAAGCGGTCACTTTTGTAACAATTCTACCATAAGAGATTGGCATCCTTTCTATACTATCCATAGCTTTGTGTAACTCTTCCTTACTAGTGCGACAGTGACAGTTGCGTTTCGTTCGCAACGGAGCCTACACGATTGGCATGTTATTAGCTATAGTTTTTCAAAGGACTGTCTCATTTCAAACATAGACAGAGAGAATCATACTATCTTTGTCTTGCACTAGTACTAGCACCCAAAAGAAAATGATGAGTATAGGTTTTTTTGTTCTTATTTACTGACAATTTGGTTTGACCAACCCAGGAATTTGAAAGTAAAACAAGAAATAGTTAATTCATGACTTTATTTCATTTCCATATCAATTCATACACCAATTAGTCTAGAGAAAAATAACTCGCTTCCTATAAGAAACCTTATTATAGAAATCACATTCATTTTACGCCAAGATAATCGCAGTACTCTACACAAGTTTAATACAATACTGACATCAATAAAACTGACAGTATATCTACACTAAGATCACATTTCAAATATTGATAATAGTGTCAGTTTTACTGATTTTATCCAATTTCAAAGACGTGAGATAATACTACACTAAACCTTTTAAGGCCGGCCGCAGACGATACTGTAAGTCACCTTAGTTAATAGGGTATTTGACCACTAGTCAAATCAGTTTCTTTTTTCGAACTGTCAAAACGATTTTGCTATTATGTAATTTATATGAAACACTAGCATGTCAAATACCCTATTTCGCCTGCCACCGACTTAACTTGATCAGTCATCAACTCAATTTTTGAACAAATCTATTTAAAAAAACTGAACCGCTAGCCCATAATAAGGGTTGCAATAATTTGCAAGTGCGAAAAGAAAACACTTAGGGTCATTGCGCTAGTTTCGGTCCACTTGACGGAATAGCAAATAATATATTTCTTATTTAATTTGCTACTTGCGAAGTATCATTTAAATGTACAGATATATTGTTTAGACATTAAGGATTGCAATAAGTCCAAGTTTGTGCGGCAAGGTCGGTTTATGTTAAAATTTCGTGAAGTGGACGATTAATTTTGAATGTATCAGCTAGGACAATATAATTTATAGTTAGTATGCAAATATAAAAGTTGATAACAACCGAAATAAGTATACAAAGAAAGAGGCAGCGCATAAAATTTATTTATAATTACACCACTAGAGTATCAGACTGACAGTCAAGTAAAAGGTCTCAAATTATTAAAGTAAACACTGAAACATAGTGTCAACAAGATATACAACATAACTTTTTTTTAAAGCCGTGGTCCCGAAATCAATTTATTATGCTCAAATAAATCTACATAAAATTCATTGTTATTATTGGTCTTTCAACGAGCAAAAACAATAATTGGGCAAATATACAAGTACCCTGTACTACCATGCACGAAAACATTAAAACAATTTAATCAATGAGTATTGCTAGGAAATTATTCCTACATTAAATCATACTACCAGCCACACTGAAGCGTTTTATGGTGACTAGTTTTAAAATATCGAACCATTAAAAAAAAGTACGTACACCAATGGCATTAAACGGTTTTTTGCCTTTTTTAAATGAGACAAAATTGACGTAGCCAACTTGTATACCAAGGGATCGCCGCGTTATGGTATCGAATATACTTGAGCGAAATTCAAATAGTCCTTAGTTATTTAATAAATGGGCGAGTTCGTACAGTGTTGCAAGCCAATTTAGTCAGTAAATAACGCGGTAGTTTGAATGTAGTGGCGAATCGTCGAACTTCCGTACCCATTTTGAATTTCGCGCCTTTTCTACTGACAAATTGGTTATCCAAACTGCGCCACAGACATTCTTAAGCGACATACGTATACTTTTTGCACCCTATTCCGTTGTTTATAAGACCTTTTTTACGTTGACAGAATGTACGACATGCGTACGCTCCATTGCGTCATCAGTCAAAAAAATTAACATGCCGAATTTAAATACATTTGAGTTTAAAAAAAAACTGTTTTAAATTATGAAAACATAAATAGCTTTTTTTATGAGCATGCTTCATATTATAGGGGTATTAAACACGTTCTACATTCCTAAAACTATAGTAATACCCCTTTTTCAAATAAATTGAAGCTGGTAAAAGTATTTATTATACAAACATATTGTGTTCTACATTAAAATCATTAACGTTTAGAATTTCAGTTATCCTCATTTAATACAACACAGGATTAAGATATATTTAAACTAGTTTTTAACAAATATTTGGGCGTTTTCTAAAATAAATATTGAAAACCTGATTCTCACAGATCCTGGTGTTTTTGGGTTCTTTCAACTCAGAATCACTACAATATTCAATCCTGATGCTAAAAAAAATTACCCAAAAATTTGTATGAAAATTGTACATCATGTCACGCACATACAAGTGAAAGTTTTTTTACACAAAAACGTGACGTAATGGAACGGACATTTTGGGATCTCTTTTTAATTACAGGATGGAGAATGCTGTCGATCTTATGTAAAATGAGCCCAAGAACGTCCAGATTTGAAAGAATCAGGTTTTCAATATTTATTTTAGAAAACGCCCTAGAACAAGAAAATAAGCGGAAGCATAGCCAACGATACAAGACAGACTTCTTTTATAACAGGCAGGAATTACTAGGGTAACTTTATAAAAATAAGCATGAAAAAAGTAATATTGTTGCCATTTATCTAATGAAAAAACATAAGTTTTTTTACTGTGAAATGAGTAGCGTCAGCTTATACATAGAATTAGGTGACCAGAAATCATCATCTTCCTCGCGTTGTCCCGGCATTTTGACACGGCTGGGAGTCTGGGGTCCGCTTGACAACTAATCCCAAGAATTGGGGTAGGCGTCAGTTTTTACGAAGCGACTGCCTTTTTTTTAATTTATTAATTTTTGACGATTTACCCCATTTATTTAAATGGTATGTCTTGTTTCGTTGCTTTATTTTATTTGTATATGATCTGTGAAAGCTACCGATTGTATCTTTAACTATGTTTGCAACACTGGAACACTGAGTTATATAAGATTATTATATTTATAATATATCGATGAAATGAACAATATCACTTGTACATTCTTACATACCATCAAGAATGCACAAGTAACTTGACGCTCAACTATACAATTTTACACAAAGTAAAATTATTAAAAATAGTTTCTGTTAAATGGAATGTTAAGGTGAATTAGTGATATTTCTATACTAATTTAGACGTCACTATTATTATTTAGAATAACGGCTTTATATTACTAAATTAGTCGTTCGTATTTTGATCGTAACAGGTGATTCATCAAATATATCTCTAAATGTGCTGAGAATTTTCTGTCTCTGTTCCACACATCAAATAGTGAAAGATTCGATTAAGAAATAATAAAACTGCCTATGCGCACTTAGAGCGACGAAAGTAGAAACACCAGATTTTATCGATGATATAACAAGTATTAGTGTTCATCTTCTCAAATGATTTTTACGCCTAAGACGGTAATCTGTTAAATGAAAGCCATTGTTCCTTTTATGCGAGCGGTCGGTAATTGTGTGCCATTGAGTCTGAGCGCGTGCTACGGCACGTGCCATTGTCAGACACACAATGGCCGACCGCTCAATGAAAAGGAACAATGGCCTTTGTTTAACAGATTACCGTCTTGGGCGTAGAAATCATTTGAAGAGATGCAGACTATACAGTCACCTGCAATAATATATTACACAACGAAGGCAGCAAAAATATCTGACACGATCTTATTTGTAGAGCTAGCGGCCTTCGAAGAGTAACATATTATTGCAGGTGTCTGTACCTATATTCGGAAGACGATTATGGAACCTTTAAAAGATTTTATAGAAATGAAGGTAATAAGGGATACGTAATAAATCTTTAAAACAAAGACAACAGAATAGTGAAAAGAAGGTTCTACTCTATGGCACTATTTATCGATGTTTGTTGCAATTATTAAAATAAAAAAAGGTTACCTTATGTACCCACAGAGAGCTGAAAAAGTGCATACCCACTTTATGAATGAATTCCAATTATAAAGTGGGTATACAATTTTGCCGCTGTGTGCAATTTGTATCGGATTTTATAAAAGACCAAAACAATAAACACGACAAAAACAATAGAATAAAAAGAAAAACTAAAAACACGTCAAAACAAAAACAAGTTACAAAGAAAAGTATCGACATGCTTAACTAATAATATTGCAAGTTCCAAAATTCTAGGGCGATTTAAAAATATATCACATTATTCACTAATCTAAGAAAACATACTTGCAAAAACTAAACGCTAACATGAGATTAAAAACGATTTCGTTAATGAGGGATGGGCCATGGACGAGTGAAATTAGCTCTTATGGTCCACGATTAAAGGTTGATATTCAATTTAGCTCATATTTTGTTAGGTTAAATTATTCTACTAGGAACAATGAACTTCATACCACCGTCCCCACGAATAAAGAAACTCTTTCCACATAGATTTACCCGCTTGTTGCTATCTCTATTGCACGCGTAAAAATTATATAGCTGTCAGACTCGCACAGTGACATTGACAACCATCATGAGCGACAGCAATATAATTATGCGCGTGCGATAGAGACAGCAACAGGCGGGTCAAAGTACAAAAATCTACGTGCAAAGCGTCTCTACTTTATCTAAAACTCGCCCTTTTCAATAAAAATACTAATAAAGATTTTTTTTTACGCCTCAACTTTGTAATACTGGAAAAGCGGCTCAAATAAAAACGTGAGAACAAATTTTACATCTTAAAATGACTAAAGCTGTACACAGTCTAAAGGAAGCTTACAGCGATTTTTTTTTGTTACATTTTTATATTTTTAACTGTACGTCAACACGACACCGAATAACGCCATCTGTCGGCAAACATTCTACAATAAAGACTTATGTATTTCTCGTACCTTACGTCTAACGTTCTTTCACTAATTAAAATAGCATTAAATCACATCACTCAGTTCTATACTAAATCAATCAAATTCGTTTGAAGCGTCAGGTGACCACAGACAGGGCCAGATTTCCGCCTAGTCCAATAAAGCCCAGACCTAGGGGCCCAGGCAACCTAGCAATGGTTTTAAGATGGAGAAGGGGGCCCCCTAAATTCTAAGTGCCATACCAAGTGCCTAGGAGCGCTATGTCTCTATATCCGGCCTTACAACAGATTAATTGGCGCGAGAGTATCTCGCCGCGACATACTACATACATACTACCCGTCCCCCTTTAATTCATACAGTTAGTAAAAGACGGGTAGCCTATCTCGCGGCGAGATACTGTCGCGTCAATCTCGCCCTACTGACTCGCTCGGCCTACTGACTGCATAAAGAAGGGTATGTCAAGAATCGCGGTCGCCACACATAGGCGCATTTTTACATCGAGTCGCAAGACTCAGTTACATTCTACGCCTTTATCAACATGTATAAATCATTTTCATTCACGTTTACAGATCGTAAACGTGAATGTAACAGGTATAAGAGGTCACGCTCTTACTATACTCTGGCAAGCAAACTTTGTCAGTGGAAAATTATTAATAATTAAAAATTTGTATGGGAGATCGATCCTTTGCGCCAACATTTTTCAAATTACCTCCTTTTTCTAGTGACAAAGCTGGTTTAAACTAAATTACTTGGTATGATAGAAGCGTCAATGTGTGTTAACCACGACATATCCAGTAGGTCCTTGAGACTATCCGACCTTACTTCTCCTGCGAGGACGAGCTAGAAGCGCGTCCTCGCCCCTTTTTCTTGGTGTCTTCGGTGTTTTCGGTGACTTTTTCGGCGGAGCCTCCTGCTTCGCTCAGTTTACTTGGTGGGTGCTGCTGGGTAGGGGTGTTGCCGCCCTAAAAGAAAAAAAGTTATTGAAAAATACATACTTGATACATTGCTAAAAAGAAATAGATAGAATAGTCTTTATTGGCGCACCTCAGTAAATGCTACAACTTAAAGAAGAAACAATTGATTAACAGACTCCTATCGACGAAGACCGATGTCTTCTAGACAACCTTTGAGTAGACTTATATTGACCGGGCTATAGACCGTGATTACCTTTTGTATTATTTATGAGTTCCCGTATTTCGACGCAGTTACATGCGTCATGTTCACGGGTGACTGAAGATAGCGGGTGGGTGTCAAAGTTGTGTAGACAGCGCCCGCTATCTTCAGTCACCCGTGAACATGACGCATGTAACTGCGTCGAAATATCGGGAACTCATAAATAATACAAAAGGTAATCCCGGTCTATATCCCGGTCAATATAAGTCTAGTGAAACTAACCGTGAATCATTCAAAACTCTAACCTTTGAGTAGATAAAATATACATTTGAATAAATTAGTCAAGTTGTTAAGAGCCCAAACTCAACGAGGATGCGTTCCTATCATAAAGTTTCTTTGGCCGAAGGTTTCCATCGTCTGATCAGCTTGATAGGATCAAAATATTGTAATAAATAAATTTGGACGTCCCATCCTGTTTAAAAACTCCAAGAGCTAATGTATCAATAAAGTAAAGTAGTTCCGATTTCGGCAAAAAAGTGACGAAACTTCCAAAACTTACATACTGGAACAAATTTCCACCGTCTCTATAGGCCACTAGGTAGAACTAACCTTTTTCCGGCTGGCCTTGTCGGCCTTCCTGCTAGGCTTGTGGTCATCTTCGTCTCTATCTCGCGCTCCCTTGCGGCCCATGACGCCGAGAAGTTTGCTGACCATGCTGTTCTTGGAGCGACATTCCGTCTCCGTCGGCTCTGGGCACTGGAAGAATTTCAACATTTTTGTGATCAATAACGCAAAAAGAGATCGGATTTGGATAAGAATTGGCAAGTAGATTTTTTTAGCTAGAACAATGTCTTTTAAGGCCTAATAAGGCAGAAAAATCGGTAATTACGCAAAATTGATCTCCACCATTTTAGCCCTTGCCATTAGGGTTTAAAATATCCTATGATCAAATATGCCTCTAGTAAGACTGGTGTAGGAATGGTGCTGTAAGGCGCCATATGATTTGTGGTAAATGTTGCCGCATAATGTACAGAGCCAAACAGCTAATTCAAAAATAAGTAAACAAGCAAAGTCAACAGAAATATCAAATACCTTCATCGTGTCCACAGACTCCTGTCTCTTCAGCACCTCCTTCTTCCCTTCCGTTCTCTTCTCAATCTTCTCTTGTTTCTTAATCTCCTTCTCCTGCCTCTCCGCCTTCTCAATCTTCTCCAATTTCTCAATCTTCTCCAGTTTCTTAATCTCCGCCTTCTCCTGCCTCTCCAACTTCTCCTGTTTCTTTGCTTCCGCTTTTTCCTGTTTGCTTTCCACTCTCTTCACTGACCCCGTTCTTTCCATAGCTTTCTCTCTCTTATCGTCTTTTGGAGCTTCTTCTTTTATTTCGAGTTTCTTTATAGACTCTTGCTTTTTGAACTCTGGCTTTTCCTTTTTGATTTTCTCTTTTGGTTTATCTTCTTCTTTGAGGCTAGAGTCGGATTTCTTTCTGGCTTTATCTTTAGGCTGTTCAGGTGTTTCTTGTGGAGATGTCTTCTTTTTGTCTTCAGGCTTCTTTTTGTCTTTGTCCTCGGAGAGTATTGAGCTGTTGTCCGTGCTGGAACGACTTTCGTCGAGACGAAGGTTGTCTGTAGAAAATATACATATCAGTAATACAGTAGTATAAATACCAGTGGACCAGTGTATTTATAAATATCTGTACAAATATCCTGATCTAGAAGTGGAGATAAAAGTATAAAATGGTGTAGAATTGTACAAGAAAAAGTATAACTGATGATGCGTCTGTGCTGATGTGTAATGTGTGATGATTCGTCTGTGTGTGCCTTGCCAATAGTTAAATATCTGGACGTGTCAAAGCCCACAAAAGTATCAAGTGCGAAAGAATCCTCGGACAGTGAAAGCGAAGCGAACGAGTTGGACGCGTCGAAGGTTTTTACTATAAATTTAAGCTCGGACTCGCATGTTTCTTACCAATAGTTGTATCTCTCGAAGTATCCAAGTCCACAGAGGTGTCAGGCGCGAAGGACTCGTCGGAGAGAGACAGAGACGCGAAAGAGTTGGACGCGTCGAAGGTCTTCTCGAGGCTCGTCTTCGGCGAGGACGTAAAAATGCTCGGGGTCATCTGCTTGGCAGGTGTCCTGTGGATAAGAATATTGATTATAGTATAAGTTATGGATTCATTTTAAAATGAAGTATGTACACCATTGTTCTTGGCCTGTCTCGAGGTCTCTTAACGAGTGTCTTCAACTGGCATGAGGAACGAAGGAAATTGGACCAAATATCATGAACCATTTTCTATTTGGTTTCGACAAAAAAAGAGTAGATAGTTGGGTCCCCGAGTCAATTGTTCCTGCCTAAAATCTCCAAGCGTACCTATTGGGCGCAATCTTGGCATGGTGGGTAGGCGAGTCCTTCTCCTCCGCTATCCTCGGCAGCGGCGGCTCCTCCTTGTCGCAGGGGGGCGGCGTGGGGGGCGCGGCGGCGGGGGCGGGCGCGCGCCACACCACGCCGCGCCGCGAGGGCCCGGACACGGACACGGCGGTCACGCCGCCGCAGCACAGCGGAGATATTGAGCATTTGGATTCGGCGGAGCGCGGGTGCAGCCTGGAATGAGAGTTGTTTCAGTTTTTCAGTTTCGCTCTGCGCGTTCAATATAACAACGCGTACAGGGTGCTGATGGGGCTGCCCAGATTCTGTAGCGCGTCAGGGATGTTCGCGGAAGCGCGGGTAGACTGCTTCTACACCACGATGCGCAAACGAGCCACATCCCTGGTGCGCAGAGTACGGGCCAGCTCCAACAGCATCCTGACCATGATTGCGGACAGGGTTGATAGCCTGTATATAAATAACTGCTGCATGATTCATGTGCGCAGGAATGGGTAGGTGGGCAGATTTTCTTTAAAGTGGTTTTTGAGAAAATCTGCTTACTTATTTATTTTAGAAACTAGAATTTTATATAGTTAGCTAGTCAGTAAATAATTATGTATATACTAACATTAGCCTTAAGATAAAACTGTCACTAACACAAATTGATCCAAGTTGGTCCTTAATAAATGAATTTATTTATTATTTATTTATTAAAGCATTATTATAGAAATAATTCAGTATTCATACATCATATTCTATAATCTACGTTTTTAGGCATGGTGTAGTTTAAAGTTAGACACTGTTTTTACATGTAAAACTTTAATATGCGACGTATCCGACGCGTCATCGTCAACTGAATGGAATGTATAGGTGACATTTATGTCACAGAAATGTAGAATGCAATTTTACCACACAACAAAATGATCGTGGACATAAAAAGGCAAGCCTTCATTTGATAATATTCCAACGGAGGCACAATGCTTAGCATGCTATGAACTTTTGTCAAATAAACGAGTCACCGATATGGACACATGAGCGTGAATGACAAAAACGCGGGATTTGCAGCGAGGCGTGCGAGGCCGACGCGGCGCCCATGTTAAGCGTAAGCAATACACGGTGTCGTAACGTAAAAGAAGCGTAAGCGTATCGTAATACACGCGTAGGAGAGCGGTACGAGCACGTAATTGATCAAACAAGTTAGCACACGAAGCGTTGCAGCGAATCGTATGAGAGACGCTTACGTTACGATGCCGTATGTTGAGGGCCTAAATATATGTCTAGCGTTCACCGTTCAAATCCCTTGGACACCAACGGAACACACGCGTGACGCTGTCGGCGAAAGCCATACACTGGTTAAAACAAATATATGAAGGCGCCGGCATCAGCGTCGAGCGTGAGTTTCATGATTGAGGCATTACGCGGTCACGCTAAGCCCACGCTAAGGCTAAGGCTAAGGCTAAGGCTGACGTCACCTGTCAGGCGAGAGCGCGCGGCGCAGGAGAGGCGAGGCGGGGTCGCGGCGGGCCCACGCGCGGCGCCCGCACTCGCGCGCGGCCAGCGGGGACGGACTGCGCGCCTCGCAGCGGCTGTTAGCTGTTAGCCATGGCAGAGGCTATATAAGGTGACGTCACCTGTCAGGCGAGAGCGCGCGGCGCAGGAGAGGCGAGGCGGGGTCGCGGCGGGCCCACGCGCGGCGCCCGCACTCGCGCGCGGCCAGCGGGGACGGACTGCGCGCCTCGCAGCGGCTGTTAGCTGTTAGCCATGGCAGAGGCTATATAAGGTGACGTCACCTGTCAGGCGAGAGCGCGCGGCGCAGGAGAGGCGAGGCGGGGTCGCGGCGGGCCCACGCGCGGCGCCCGCACTCGCGCGCGGCCAGCGGGGACGGACTGCGCGCCTCGCAGCGGCTGTTAGTTACGCCGTCAGGTTAGTTACACGCATGGTATAGTATCTCTGAAGAGGAGTAATGTAATGCTGATAATAATGCCATCTCTGGGTTATGCTGGACATATATTCCTCAGCCGTGGTGCCCTGCTGAGCTAAAAAGCGGTATCTCAATTGAAGATTGCATGCAAATAAGTACCTTAAATTTGAATCATAACGTTCCATTTCTAGTTCATTCGTTTTTGAGATACCGCCTTTAGCATAAGGAGGGCTGAGTGTGGCTAGATATCATTCTTGTGTGTAGATAGTAGAAAACAAAATATACCAAAACAAATATTTAAGCAGGTAACTTAATCGTATTTAATTAAATCTAGAAGAATATATTTTAATAAAAAATGTTTTGATAGTGTTACTAACCTTACGTTGCAAATGAACTAGGAAACAAAATAAATTTGAAACGTAAAAGTAGTTTTTTTTAATATGTAGTGCAAACACCGTACAATGACAGACTGACGTATTTAGACGAATAAAAAAACCGAATGACGTTTGGTTTGACGGGAAATTTTGAAATTATTTCTAAGTTGTTTTTTAATATAAATTCCGTTTAAACATATTTTTGGTCAGATTTATGTTAAGATATTAACAAACAGCGTTTCTTTATATCACAACCAACCTTGTAAGTTGTGTTGAGTTGTGCTCTTACTCATTCAACCAAACCAACGCAGGCAAGATGAAAAGCAATGCCGGCCGGGCCGCGCCGAATCTGTGTACCTTCTTGTATGTACATCGGTATAAGGGCAAGGTAAGTAAATTTTCGAGTTTATAATATATATATACCTCCTGAACATTTATTTATTATTTCATCTTTATCAAAAGCTTTGATAGAGGCTTCGGGTAAAGCATATTTATGAAATGTTGGCGATGGAACATGGATCATTGTAACATTTCAAATAACAGCCGTTGAACTAGCACCATTCTTAGTGCCCGTAAGGCCCGTCATACACGTTGCTCTGATTATCATAATTAAGATACTATTTTCCGTGCCTAGGTCTTAATCTGATAAATCAACTACAACCTGCCAAAATTAGAAAGACATACATCTACTGATAAAATCCAACCACAATACGTTACCTTTGTCGACATTTTACATGAATAATATCCCGATTCACTGATTTCTTGTTACCTAACATTAAATGTGACAATAGCACACCCTTAAAATGCATGCTCAACACTTGTCCTGTTTCGCTGTAAAATAACCTTTTTATACTTTTGATAACATCTTAACTGTTAATATATTTTCAGGTATTAAAAAGCTTTCAGAATAAAGTTGCGACACGGCAGGTATCGTGCTTTTCTTCGATAAGTTTTTCGATGTTGTCAATGGCAATTTCAGTGAACCTAAAAAAGGAAAATCTACCTAATCTAATGCGCTGTAACACCCAGATCACCGCACCACAAATTGTGGATAAAAAGCTTGAATGTTCTCAAAACTATGAAATATGCGACAAAAATGGATCTAAATTAAATCAAAAAAAGTTGGATCAAACTATTGAAGCTTTCCAAGTTATTTTGGGATCAAGAAGAAGAAATGAATTAGGTTGCCTCTAATTATTGTTTAAAACATAGTCAGGAAATAAATTGTTACATACTTGCTGTTAAGTTATTTTCACGGAAGTGCGCTTAAAGCGTCGCTGTGTTTGCATGTGTCTTAGTTACTTGGAATGGAACGTATGTAAATAAGTAGGTACTTATAAATAATATATTGTACTTGATTCAACATAAGTTTTCATTTATTTATTCTGAAAAACTGATTTATGTAGTTTTCTAAGCAAATGGAAATTGGTACGACAAAGATTACTACATAAATCAGTTTCCAATATTAAAGTTGTTACATGTAGGTAAAGAACCCATAAGTACGTGTGTGTGTGTGTGTGTGTGTGTGTGTACATGTGTGCGTGTTTACTGCATATACAGTCTCATTAGTTGAGAGCAGGACCGCTAGGGGCAGCACTAGTAGAGACGTGAACGTGAAATGTCCGAGAGTTTCTTATCTATTACAGTAATAACATATACTAATCTATGGTTACACGTACACGAGCAAAGGCAGCAATGTATATTGAAAGGTACCCATGAAAACTATTTCACCAGTAACAAAGTGACTATCGTGTCGAACAAACACTAAAAAACCGGACAAGTGCGACTCGGGCTCGCCCACCGAGGGTTCTGTACAAATTTAACACTGTTTTTTACAAATTTTTTAGGGTTCCGTACTTAAAGGGTAAAAACGGGACAATATTACTAAGACTCCGCTGTCCGTCTGTCTGTCACGAGGCTGTATCTCATGAACCGTGATAGCTAGAAAGTTGAAATTTTCACAATGATGTATTTCTGTTGCCGCTATAACGACAAATACTACAAAGTGCGGAACCCTCGGTGGGTAAGTCCGACTCGCAATTGGCCGGTTTTTTTCCTCTACTTGTAGTATAAAACGGCCAGATTTCATAGTTGTAGGTCAACGGGAAGTACCCTATTAATTTTGATTCCCTGTGTCGAAATATACGTATTTTTCGGAATAAACTGCCGTGTGATGTTTTACGTTAACTTAGAAGTTTGATTTTTTCAAAGCTTCAAGGGGCTCAAGATAACCAGTACAAATTGAACCGTAAACCGTAACGGATGGTTACAGTTTACGGTTTAATTTGTACTGGTTAACGGTTAATTGCATTAACGTTTCGGCCAACACTGGTTATTAGATGGTTTTCATTTCAACTCGATACCTCCAAGTTCCCGAGATAAAGGGTCTTGACAGACAGACAGACAGGCGGACAGACGGACAACAAAGTGATCCTATGTGGGTTCCGTTTTTCCCTTTTGAGGTATGGAACCCTAAAAAATAGGAAGAAAGTTGCAAATTGGATTCCAACTTTCGTCCTATTATTTTTAATTATTCTATTAAATTACACTTTTCGTCTTTGTTATGGGTGAAATAAAAGCTTCAATATGAAAGATCAAGATGTGACGGTATAAGAATACAATAAAACCAAACAAATTTCGCACTGAGAAAATGAATATCGTGCGTAATATGAGATAGACATTCAGTGCAAATGTAGTAAATGTGTGTGTACCCTTTGAAAGTGAATTAAGATATATATAGGTATGTATACGTATATTCACATCATGATTATGACAGACGGCACAAGTGAGCATATAATTATATGTTTCTGATATTTCAACAATTTATCCCGGAAAACAGAATCGGTAATCTGATTTTACAATTTTAGCAGTGTATCTTATTTATTTCGACTGTATTTTATGTATATCAAAACTTAAACAGATTATAGAATCAGAATACCGCTCTTAAAATTTCATAGTATACGCCATCCCCTGATGATATTACCCGATACCACAGAATAGAAGGTAGGATCCTATAGAAGTGGCCTACCGCGTGCGCCCGTGAGGGACAGAACCAAGGGCCTGACACTCTTTTGATAGAGAAAGATAGTCTTATTGCGATTCCTATAAGAGGAAAGAGAAAATAGTGCCATGCTTTATCCTTATCACCGACCGGGTGGCATCAAGGAGGCGATGGCGAAATACCAAAATTTATAAGAGTGAAAGAGAAAAATCCTATCCTATCCAATTTTTTTATGAATATTCTTTCTCTTACCCCCGGTCGTTCGGTGGCGCGTCTATAACTACTTGTATAAACTATGTCTATGAACAGAACATACGCAATGCGACAATATGATTTGTTGAGTAAATTTGTAGTCCACCATAAACCATACTAATTTACGGTGGATAAAAATAAGTGAGACTGTAACAAGGACAAACCATAATAACGCTTTCTCTGCTACTCCTACTGAAAGATACATAAGACTATCCCGTTCTGACAGTTCCCCCCACCACTCATGCCTAATCCAGATTTATACTAGATTCATGACCGATACGTAAACAATTTACCATAAAAAAAAATGAAATTGGTCAATAAAAATAGTATGTGTGTCAGTTGCGCACGATTACAATATTCAGCGTTGTCAAACTGCGCGCAAGAGAATTGAGACATTCGTGGCACAATACACTTCTTCTGTCGTTATTCTATAAGTTCGTTGGTTTCTATGTGATTTAGTTTAATGACGCAATTTAGGGTGGTATTCCATCTGTTCAATATCTTGGTCCAGTGTGTATTTGCGTCTCACATTTTGCATAATGAGAGAGAGAGTTAATGTTGGTTGCAGGGACCGGCCCGCTATCCCTTATCGGGGTTTTATAAGGGTATTGCATAAGGCTTAACTCACCATACCCTTTGCCAGACGAAACCCTTTGTTTTGGTTTTAAAAAACCTTATGTAAAGCTACCACATTTGAGTAATCGGTAGCCCAAATACCCTTACAAAACCCTTATCATCCGCTCACCAACACCTTGCATATTGCTTATAAGGGTTAGCCTTATAAAGGGCTTCCCTTTTAGCATATAAGCGTGCTAATTTAAGTCGTCTACCTTGTTCATAAAGCACACATTACTTCGAATCCGAGCGATCGTCGGCGGCGACGGCGGCGTTCTTTGACTAGGCACGTATTTTCTTTCCTTTTCATACACTACCGTAGATCTATACTAATCCTGTCTCTTTCACGCAAAGGGAAACCTTTATAAAAAGCGCTTAAAGATAAGGGTAACCCTTATTAAGAGCTAGCCATATTTTTGGTTAGCTTTTCGGTAAGGGTTAGTCAAAGGTAAGGGTATGAATGGGCTTGCAGTTCAAAAGGGAAAGTCTTTCAATGTGTTAGCCGTGTTTAAGTGTCGCCCATTGAAAGGGTTTTATCGCGGAAAGGGTTGTCCGGTCCCTGGTTGGTTGGTTTGAACGTGATGTTACCTGGTGGGTGACTGCGGCGGCGGCTGCGGGGACGGCGACGGCGTCCGAGCGAGAGGCGACAGCGGCATATGCTGTAGCGACGCTCGGCGCACCTCCGCCCCGCCCGCTACCAGCTTGTGCTTCAGACCGTGGAGCGATGACGGCCTACAATATAATGTCCCTTTTGATATTACTGGAATTTACATGTCAAATAACGTATTTTTCATCACACTTGCTCGAAATCAATCTTATTTCATGCAGGTGTACTGAAAGACAAAGGCCTATATTGTTCCCGCGTGAGTTATGGATTCTGGAATAATGTCACTAATTCATACGAACCAAGTAGGTATAAATGACTTTTACTTTGAAAATATTGACGTTTACAAATTATTATTTTTTGTTTATGCTTTCAAATATTTAATTTGATTAATTTAATAGCCGTTTCAAATATATTTACACATTTTTAAATTGTCGCTGAATGCCGATGGGTCTGTGCCTCCGACGCCTAAACTGCCCAAAAAATTCAAAATGGCGGACGAATGTTTGAAATGTCACCGTATTTAATAATGATTTCGTTTAAAATTTAGTTTTTTTTTCGTCGCAAGTGTGATGAAAAACATTGTGTGTAAGGGGTACCGGGGGTCCGGGGGTAAGAATATTGTTACTCGAGTCTTTAATTCACTCCAGCCAGTCGTACAATATTTCACTTACCCCCCACCAGGGGTCGGAAACCGGTATTTGCTCCATACAAAAATACCGGTATTATTACGTTCTTTTGTTTATAATTTCATTTTTAATGGGACGTTTTAATAATGCAAAATTGTTTCCTAAATACATGATTCAGTCCTACGTAATAAGCATAAAAAAATTCAAAATATTGGGCTATTTCGGGGTTTTTAAAAAATACCGGTTCCGAGCCCTGCCCCCCACGTTGCACAATGTACTGTCTATGACAATGGAGGAATATGAAACCATACCGTTGGTAGTGCGTGGTGGTAGTGGCAGCATGCAGTGGACTGTCGCCGCAAGGTGACGAGGGCGCCGACGGGGACGCCAGCTCCACCCCTGACACCATCTGTTACAGGATATACATCACATTCCACTCTAGACATCCTATTGCAACATAATATGTATAACCAAAAAACTTAGCTTAGCACTTAGCATAACAAATGGAGGCTTCTTCTGCGAGCCCTATGTCCCTAATGAGGGACCACTCGTAACTCATAACCACTTAGATCACTTCAGGTCCCAAATTAAGAAATTTGAATATACATGCAACATCAGAAGATAAACTCTAGAGTAAGAGAGCTTTATTGTTATGAATAAATAACACCGTAACCCGAATGGCCCATGTGAGATGTAACTGTTAATGAATAAAGTAGTACCATCAGCCGCAAAAGTGCATGGCAACTTTAGCAATGAATTAATTCATAATTACTCCATGCAATTTCGCAGCGCACTGTACCTGGTGCATTTCCTGCGAAGCCCTCTTAGTAGAGATCCTCCTGAACAGCGAGCATCTTCGTCTCGGGCGCGGCCGCGGCGGCGCCGACGCACGTCGCCCGCCACCGATTCGCCGTCTCCCTCCCGCCTGCATATACCGTGCTCTTTACTCCCAACTTCTCCAAGGTATTTTAACGTTATGATTTTAAACTAACACGTTGTGTTGTGTGTAGGCAGTGACAACCCTAGCGGCGTACAAGTTAATAATCAAGATCAAATGCGGGTAGTTCGCAAAACCCGCGCAACAAGAAGATGCAATACAATTCCTCGCCAGTCTGCTTGTGACCACGAACGTAACGTCACGTTCGAAACGTCAGGCCATAAAACGTAAGTTTTTTACGCGATTAAGTCCCATGTTAGTTTAAAGTTATGAGTGAAAACCGTGTTCGTTTAAATAAATATTTTTTGCATTTTAACGTTTTCAACGCCGTGTCAAACACAAAAGCTGTCACTTACAGGCCACGTCACCGTAGTTTCAAAACTGAAATTGAACTTTATGCATATGCACGTAGGTCTATGTTGCTCTGTGGTATGTGACGGATTAATCCGTATTCGGCGTTGGACCTACGGTGGACCTACCTACGGTACGGTTATTAATGTTATTACCCGGTCTAACGCGATTAAATTTCATTATTTTACCTTTTTTCCGACGTTTCAACTAGGTTGCACTAGCTGTGGTCACGGAAGACTGACGTCCCAGCAAATGAACAGAAACGGGTAGATAAAATTTATTTGTCTACCCCGAACATTTATATAAACTAATGTCGGGTAGTTTAGTGTTGTTTACCAATATCTCAATTGGCATTTGCTGGGACGTCGGTCTTCCGTGACCACGGCTAGTGCAATCTAATTGAAACGTCGGAAAAAAGGTTAAAATAATGAAAATTAATCGCGTTAGACCAGGTAATGACATTAATTATGTGTACAAAACGCGACAGTTTAAAGTGTTTTACTGTCAATGGCTTAAAGGCGTAGGCAAAAATTTAAGCTACCAATTCAATAATAATGACCAACCTCTTAATTTCTAACAAGATGCAAACTAATGTATTCTACCATTATCCAATTATTAATCATCAATTCAAGATGGTTATTATGAATATGATATTTTTCCACTGAAATGTCGAAGAGTGCCAAATTCCCGAAATGCCGAAGTGAAATGGCACTACGCTGAGTGGGGGTCCTTTTTTCGTCCGCTCCTTTTATACACTCTTATGTAACCTACCAACATGTGACGTAAATAAATGTATTCTATTCTATTCTATTCTATTCTTAGTTTACCTGTATGGTGGTCTGGTCGAGCGGCGTGGCGCGCAGCGTGGCGTGCGGCGCTGCCAGCAGCAACCGGAGAACCTGGATATAAACAATCCTTTTCTCAAAAATGGACGGCAAAGTCGACGTTGCCGGTTAAAAAGTAGTTCACGAAGTGCGTAGATTATGGTCAGTCAAAAAATTAAAAAGTTAAAAACATTGCAGTCTCGATTTCGGGACTGCAATGTTGCATACTAATTCCATTATTTGTCGAGTTCCAAACTTTTTAAAAGTTGAAGTGGCCATATCAAATGAAGGCATAGGTCCATTAAACAGCCAAACAGATGATCAGTACTTATTATTATAATGTTGGTACCGCGACTATTTAGGTGTCTCAAATAGCTTGGCGTATTTTTAGCAGAAAAATACACTTCCATTTTTAATTAAAAAAATAAAACGGCGGCAAAGCAAATCTTTTTACTTTTTTCTGTGAAAATAAATACATAAGAACGTTGCTTCTGTAAAATATTTCTATTGTATTTGCATTTATTGCGCCATTTTTGAGAAAAGCACTATATATGACTCGGCTGGAAGGCTACTTGCTGGCCTCGGATTCAATTAAACGGACTCCCAAGGTCGTCCGTTTAAAACGAATCCTCAGCCAGCAAGTAGCTACTTCCGAGCCTCGACAATAATGTACTATTACAGATGCTAAATAAAAAAACATATATTTATAAGATCATCTCAAAAGGACGGGAGAAGATCGGGCAGTCTTGAACATACTTGAGTCTGCCAACTGGACGCCGACCAGCCGGCCTAGCCAAGGTGACAATCGCTATCGCTTCGACAACGAAACGCTTTGTGCCTCTCTATCACTCTTCCATATTAGTGCGACAGTGACAGTTGCGTTTCGATCGCTACGGAGCGTAAGCGATTGGCGTGTTGGCTACGCGGCCTGGTCATCTTACGTATCAAAGGGCGAATAGACTAGAGGTATTTCTCCGTGAGCTCGGGCGAGCGAGCGTAGGACCGAGCAAAATAGCATTGCTCTCGTGTTGGAGGCCAAGATTTATTTAGGGCCATCGTGATAGCCAAGTACGCTGTCTTTTATTGTAGTGTATCGGACGACGGTTGTCAAATGTGATAATTGCATCAAAACACAACGTATACAAAAACTTTGCCAGTAAGTTAATTATAGTCTGCATCTTTTCGAATGACTTTTTCGTCTAAGACGGTAATCTGTTAAACAAAAGTTATTGTTCCTTTTAGGTTAGCGGTCGCCCATTGTGTACCGTTGTCTGACAATAGCACGCGCCGTAGCACGCGCTCAGACTCAATGTCGCGGACACGAGGTGGTGCATGGTGTAGTAGTCCGTGTCCCCGTAGTACACGCGCACCGTGTGGATCGTGAAGAGACGGCACTGACCTGCGTGTGCAGCAGGCCCTGCACGGACTCGCCGTTGAGCTGCGTGATGAGGTCGCCGGCGCGGAGCCCCGCGGCCCAGGCGGCGCCCTGCTCGCTCACGGCGGACACGAGGTGGTGCATGGTGTAGTAGTCCGTGTCCCCGTAGTACACGCGCACCGTGTGGATCGTGAAGAGACGGCACTGACCTGCGTGTGCAGCAGGCCCTGCACGGACTCGCCGTTGAGCTGCGTGATGAGGTCGCCGGCGCGGAGCCCCGCGGCCCAGGCGGCGCCCTGCTCGCTCACGGCGGACACGAGGTGGTGCATGGTGTAGTAGTCCGTGTCCCCGTAGTACACGCGCACCGTGTGGATCGTGAAGAGACGGCACTGACCTGCGTGTGCAGCAGGCCCTGCACGGACTCGCCGTTGAGCTGCGTGATGAGGTCGCCGGCGCGGAGCCCCGCGGCCCAGGCGGCGCCCTGCTCGCTCACGGCGGACACGAGGTGGTGCATGGTGTAGTAGTCCGTGTCCCCGTAGTACACGCGCACCGTGTGGATCGTGAAGAGACGGCACTGACCTGCGTGTGCAGCAGGCCCTGCACGGACTCGCCGTTGAGCTGCGTGATGAGGTCGCCGGCGCGGAGCCCCGCGGCCCAGGCGGCGCCCTGCTCGCTCACGGCGGACACGAGGTGGTGCATGGTGTAGTAGTCCGTGTCCCCGTAGTACACGCGCACCGTGTGGATCGTGAAGAGACGGCACTGACCTGCGTGTGCAGCAGGCCCTGCACGGACTCGCCGTTGAGCTGCGTGATGAGGTCGCCGGCGCGGAGCCCCGCGGCCCAGGCGGCGCCCTGCTCGCTCACGGCGGACACGAGGTGGTGCATGGTGTAGTAGTCCGTGTCCCCGTAGTACACGCGCACCGTGTGGATCGTGAAGAGACGGCACTGACCTGCGTGTGCAGCAGGCCCTGCACGGACTCGCCGTTGAGCTGCGTGATGAGGTCGCCGGCGCGGAGCCCCGCGGCCCAGGCGGCGCCCTGCTCGCTCACGGCGGACACGAGGTGGTGCATGGTGTAGTAGTCCGTGTCCCCGTAGTACACGCGCACCGTGTGGATCGTGAAGAGACGGCACTGACCTGCGTGTGCAGCAGGCCCTGCACGGACTCGCCGTTGAGCTGCGTGATGAGGTCGCCGGCGCGGAGCCCCGCGGCCCAGGCGGCGCCCTGCTCGCTCACGGCGGACACGAGGTGGTGCATGGTGTAGTAGTCCGTGTCCCCGTAGTACACGCGCACCGTGTGGATCGTGAAGAGACGGCACTGACCTGCGTGTGCAGCAGGCCCTGCACGGACTCGCCGTTGAGCTGCGTGATGAGGTCGCCGGCGCGGAGCCCCGCGGCCCAGGCGGCGCCCTGCTCGCTCACGGCGGACACGAGGTGGTGCATGGTGTAGTAGTCCGTGTCCCCGTAGTACACGCGCACCGTGTGGATCGTGAAGAGACGGCACTGACCTGCGTGTGCAGCAGGCCCTGCACGGACTCGCCGTTGAGCTGCGTGATGAGGTCGCCGGCGCGGAGCCCCGCGGCCCAGGCGGCGCCCTGCTCGCTCACGGCGGACACGAGGTGGTGCATGGTGTAGTAGTCCGTGTCCCCGTAGTACACGCGCACCGTGTGGATCGTGAAGAGACGGCACTGACCTGCGTGTGCAGCAGGCCCTGCACGGACTCGCCGTTGAGCTGCGTGATGAGGTCGCCGGCGCGGAGCCCCGCGGCCCAGGCGGCGCCCTGCTCGCTCACGGCGGACACGAGGTGGTGCATGGTGTAGTAGTCCGTGTCCCCGTAGTACACGCGCACCGTGTGGATCGTGAAGAGACGGCACTGACCTGCGTGTGCAGCAGGCCCTGCACGGACTCGCCGTTGAGCTGCGTGATGAGGTCGCCGGCGCGGAGCCCCGCGGCCCAGGCGGCGCCCTGCTCGCTCACGGCGGACACGAGGTGGTGCATGGTGTAGTAGTCCGTGTCCCCGTAGTACACGCGCACCGTGTGGATCGTGAAGAGACGGCACTGACCTGCGTGTGCAGCAGGCCCTGCACGGACTCGCCGTTGAGCTGCGTGATGAGGTCGCCGGCGCGGAGCCCCGCGGCCCAGGCGGCGCCCTGCTCGCTCACGGCGGACACGAGGTGGTGCATGGTGTAGTAGTCCGTGTCCCCGTAGTACACGCGCACCGTGTGGATCGTGAAGAGACGGCACTGACCTGCGTGTGCAGCAGGCCCTGCACGGACTCGCCGTTGAGCTGCGTGATGAGGTCGCCGGCGCGGAGCCCCGCGGCCCAGGCGGCGCCCTGCTCGCTCACGGCGGACACGAGGTGGTGCATGGTGTAGTAGTCCGTGTCCCCGTAGTACACGCGCACCGTGTGGATCGTGAAGAGACGGCACTGACCTGCGTGTGCAGCAGGCCCTGCACGGACTCGCCGTTGAGCTGCGTGATGAGGTCGCCGGCGCGGAGCCCCGCGGCCCAGGCGGCGCCCTGCTCGCTCACGGCGGACACGAGGTGGTGCATGGTGTAGTAGTCCGTGTCCCCGTAGTACACGCGCACCGTGTGGATCGTGAAGAGACGGCACTGACCTGCGTGTGCAGCAGGCCCTGCACGGACTCGCCGTTGAGCTGCGTGATGAGGTCGCCGGCGCGGAGCCCCGCGGCCCAGGCGGCGCCCTGCTCGCTCACGGCGGACACGAGGTGGTGCATGGTGTAGTAGTCCGTGTCCCCGTAGTACACGCGCACCGTGTGGATCGTGAACCCGAAGCCGCGAGGGCCGCGGCGGACCACGATGGGAGGTTTGGATGATTGGATCAGCCTAAGACACGAAAAGAATCAGTCAAATACACAAGTTACCAGCTAGCACTCTTCGACACGCACGAAAGAACAAGGCCATAACGAGAGCAACAAGTCCAAATATTGGCAGGGCCGCCATGTGAGAACCTTATTATCCCAGCCTAGTATCCTCGTGGCAACTTAATCCCAATAATTCATTCTGGTTTAACGATTCAATGGTCACATTCGTTGTCCGCCGAAATTAGAACAATCATAATGTAATGACTACCACAATACTCACGAATGATTATGATGTGCGAACGGGGATGGCGGATCTCGACACGGTGATGAGTCTCGAGAGGAGTTGGTACTTGACGTGTTGCCCGCGCAGGGCGAGCCTGCGCCGCCGTGGGTGCCCGTGTCTTCCGCTGTTAACACGAAGGGAATATAGAAAATATTTTTAATACAGTTGCTCAAAAAGTGGTACTTTTTGTGGCTGCGTAGCGTGCGAGAAGCTCAATTTCTCGAACTAGTGCTTTTTACTTTTTATTTCCAAACTATAGTTTCGAAACGCAGTTTTTATGTAATTTAGCTTGAGCAGGTACCAGGGCCTCACTCGTTACTCCTCGGTGTCGTTGACCAACCCGCGCCGGGCCCGCGGCGGCCGCGGCCGGGGCGCGCACGAGTATGAAGGTATCGCGGGCTGCGGCAGCTCAAGTATCAAGGGCTGTATAGCTTGAGCAGGTACTGGGGCCTCACTCGTTACTCCTCGGTGTCGTTGAGCAACCCGCGCCGGGCCCGCGGCGGCCGCGGCCGGGGCGCGCACGAGTATGAAGGTATCGCGGGCTGCGGCAGCTCAAGTATCAAGGGCTGTATAGCTTGAGCAGGTACTGGGGCCTCACTCGTTACTCCTCGGTGTCGTTGAGCAACCCGCGCCGGGCCCGCGGCGGCCGCGGCCGGGGCGCGCACGAGTATGAAGGTATCGCGGGCTGCGGCAGCTCAAGTATCGCGGGCTGTATAGCTTGAGCAGGTACTGGGGCCTCACTCGTTACTCCTCGGTGTCGTTGAGCAACCCGCGCCGGGCCCGCGGCGGCCGCGGCCGGGGCGCGCACGAGTATGAAGGTATCGCGGGCTGCGGCAGCTCAAGTATCGCGGGCTGTATAGCTTGAGCAGGTACTGGGGCCTCACTCGTTACTCCTCGGTGTCGTTGAGCAACCCGCGCCGGGCCCGCGGCGGCCGCGGCCGGGGCGCGCACGAGTATGAAGGTATCGCGGGCTGCGGCAGCTCAAGTATCAAGGGCTGTATAGCTTGAGCAGGTACTGGGGCCTCACTCGTTACTCCTCGGTGTCGTTGAGCAACCCGCGCCGGGCCCGCGGCGGCCGCGGCCGGGGCGCGCACGAGTATGAAGGTATCGCGGGCTGCGGCAGCTCAAGTATCGCGGGCTGTATAGCTTGAGCAGGTACTGGGGCCTCACTCGTTACTCCTCGGTGTCGTTGAGCAACCCGCGCCGGGCCCGCGGCGGCCGCGGCCGGGGCGCGCACGAGTATGAAGGTATCGCGGGCTGCGGCAGCTCAAGTATCGCGGGCTGTATAGCTTGAGCAGGTACTGGGGCCTCACTCGTTACTCCTCGGTGTCGTTGAGCAACCCGCGCCGGGCCCGCGGCGGCCGCGGCCGGGGCGCGCACGAGTATGAAGGTATCGCGGGCTGCGGCAGCTCAAGTATCGCGGGCTGTATAGCTTGAGCAGGTACTGGGGCCTCACTCGTTACTCCTCGGTGTCGTTGAGCAACCCGCGCCGGGCCCGCGGCGGCCGCGGCCGGGGCGCGCACGAGTATGAAGGTATCGCGGGCTGCGGCAGCTCAAGTATCGCGGGCTGTATAGCTTGAGCAGGTACTGGGGCCTCACTCGTTACTCCTCGGTGTCGTTGAGCAACCCGCGCCGGGCCCGCGGCGGCCGCGGCCGGGGCGCGCACGAGTATGAAGGTATCGCGGGCTGCGGCAGCTCAAGTATCGCGGGCTGTATAGCTTGAGCAGGTACTGGGGCCTCACTCGTTACTCCTCGGTGTCGTTGAGCAACCCGCGCCGGGCCCGCGGCGGCCGCGGCCGGGGCGCGCACGAGTATGAAGGTATCGCGGGCTGCGGCAGCTCAAGTATCGCGGGCTGTATAGCTTGAGCAGGTACTGGGGCCTCACTCGTTACTCCTCGGTGTCGTTGACCAACCCGCGCCGGGCCCGCGGCGGCCGCGGCCGGGGCGCGCACGAGTATGAAGGTATCGCGGGCTGCGGCAGCTCAAGTATCGCGGGCTGTATAGGTACCAGGGCCTCATGAGTTACTCCTCGGTGTCGTTGACCAACCCGCGCCGGGCCCGCGGCGGCCGCGGCCGGGGCGCGCACGAGTATGAAGGTATCGCGGGCTGCGGCAGCTCAAGTATCAAGGGCTGTATAGCTTGAGCAGGTACTGGGGCCTCACTCGTTACTCCTCGGTGTCGTTGAGCAACCCGCGCCGGGCCCGCGGCGGCCGCGGCCGGGGCGCGCACGAGTATGAAGGTATCGCGGGCTGCGGCAGCTCAAGTATCAAGGGCTGTATAGCTTGAGCAGGTACTGGGGCCTCACTCGTTACTCCTCGGTGTCGTTGAGCAACCCGCGCCGGGCCCGCGGCGGCCGCGGCCGGGGCGCGCACGAGTATGAAGGTATCGCGGGCTGCGGCAGCTCAAGTATCAAGGGCTGTATAGCTTGAGCAGGTACTGGGGCCTCACTCGTTACTCCTCGGTGTCGTTGAGCAACCCGCGCCGGGCCCGCGGCGGCCGCGGCCGGGGCGCGCACGAGTATGAAGGTATCGCGGGCTGCGGCAGCTCAAGTATCAAGGGCTGTATAGCTTGAGCAGGTACTGGGGCCTCACTCGTTACTCCTCGGTGTCGTTGAGCAACCCGCGCCGGGCCCGCGGCGGCCGCGGCCGGGGCGCGCACGAGTATGAAGGTATCGCGGGCTGCGGCAGCTCAAGTATCAAGGGCTGTATAGCTTGAGCAGGTACTGGGGCCTCACTCGTTACTCCTCGGTGTCGTTGAGCAACCCGCGCCGGGCCCGCGGCGGCCGCGGCCGGGGCGCGCACGAGTATGAAGGTATCGCGGGCTGCGGCAGCTCAAGTATCAAGGGCTGTATAGCTTGAGCAGGTACTGGGGCCTCACTCGTTACTCCTCGGTGTCGTTGAGCAACCCGCGCCGGGCCCGCGGCGGCCGCGGCCGGGGCGCGCACGAGTATGAAGGTATCGCGGGCTGCGGCAGCTCAAGTATCAAGGGCTGTATAGCTTGAGCAGGTACTGGGGCCTCACTCGTTACTCCTCGGTGTCGTTGAGCAACCCGCGCCGGGCCCGCGGCGGCCGCGGCCGGGGCGCGCACGAGTATGAAGGTATCGCGGGCTGCGGCAGCTCAAGTATCAAGGGCTGTATAGCTTGAGCAGGTACTGGGGCCTCACTCGTTACTCCTCGGTGTCGTTGAGCAACCCGCGCCGGGCCCGCGGCGGCCGCGGCCGGGGCGCGCACGAGTATGAAGGTATCGCGGGCTGCGGCAGCTCAAGTATCAAGGGCTGTATAGCTTGAGCAGGTACTGGGGCCTCACTCGTTACTCCTCGGTGTCGTTGAGCAACCCGCGCCGGGCCCGCGGCGGCCGCGGCCGGGGCGCGCACGAGTATGAAGGTATCGCGGGCTGCGGCAGCTCAAGTATCAAGGGCTGTATAGCTTGAGCAGGTACTGGGGCCTCACTCGTTACTCCTCGGTGTCGTTGAGCAACCCGCGCCGGGCCCGCGGCGGCCGCGGCCGGGGCGCGCACGAGTATGAAGGTATCGCGGGCTGCGGCAGCTCAAGTATCAAGGGCTGTATAGCTTGAGCAGGTACTGGGGCCTCACTCGTTACTCCTCGGTGTCGTTGAGCAACCCGCGCCGGGCCCGCGGCGGCCGCGGCCGGGGCGCGCACGAGTATGAAGGTATCGCGGGCTGCGGCAGCTCAAGTATCAAGGGCTGTATAGCTTGAGCAGGTACTGGGGCCTCACTCGTTACTCCTCGGTGTCGTTGAGCAACCCGCGCCGGGCCCGCGGCGGCCGCGGCCGGGGCGCGCACGAGTATGAAGGTATCGCGGGCTGCGGCAGCTCAAGTATCAAGGGCTGTATAGGTACTTTTGGTTTTGGTTTGGTTTGGTGGTATGATTCTACTAATGATATATTAATTTATTATTTTTTCGCAATTGTATTAAAAAACGTCGTTTACAACACGTGTGAAATGTCTTTTTACCACTCGTACCGAGTCTTGCCACTCGCTTTCAGCTCGTGGCAAGATACCTCGGAACTAGTGGTAAAAAGACATTCTTTTCACACTAGTTGTAAAATGTACTATTAACGTAGGAAGTGAAGCAAAGATCCACCGAGGGTCAAGTAAGTTTCGATAGGTCAGTTGGTCAGAGCCGTTAAACCGATATCAGACGTGGCTCACTCCGCGATTTCGTCGCGTCGCTACAAGTACCTGCGGCCGCTTCAATTTCTAAGTTTTGCCATAGTAATTGCCGCACACCGCTATGGAACGGACGCCTGCACGCGCTTGCGCCGCCTTGCGCGTAGTAGTTGCGTTTTGTTAGGGAGTGAATCTTCTGTACCTAGTACTATTATATAATCTGTGCCGATGTACAGAGATTGCAATTTCGAATTTTACTAGACACGGCGAATTTTTCCGTTTTTCTATCAATTGAAAATTATATTAAGCCGAAAGCTTACCTGGATGTATAACCAGTGAAAGTCCGGAGGTGGACGCGGAGCGGCGCATCGCCTTTGGTGCGACAAGCGCCATCGGTTTCGTTTTTTCCGGCCGATCAGGCTTGTCCACACTCTTCGTCTCTTTTTTAGGTGCGTCCGATCTGTAGGAAAACATTTTAAAATTTAAACCGGGTCACTCACGTAGTATTAAAGAAAACATCACTACATAGTATAAAACATTCATTGTGCTGTATTTTTTCTTTGTCTTTGTGTATCTTCTTTAGTTAATTTCGAATTATGTGTTTACTATAGCTTTGGCGTGTAAATGTAGGAATCGTGCAATAGTTTGCACGCACCAATTGTTTTTGTTAATATGTAGCTACTGGTGAGAACCTGTAATTGGCTTTTTGTATCATATTTATAAAACCTATAGACATGTTAACAGCTGTTGGATCTCCGAATAATAATAAATAAATAAATAAAAACAAAGTCGCTTCCGGCTGTCGGGATGAATGTCTGTCTCTATGGATGTTTAGATCTTTAAAACTACGCAACGGATTTTGATGCGGTTTCTTTTAATAGATAGAGTGATTCAAGAGGAAGGTTTATATGTATTCAGCGAAGCCGGGGCGGGTCGCTAGTTTATTATCATATGATAAAGAATTTCAGCGCTGTTTTTTTACACTAAAACTCTTTCGTAGCAAAACTAAGTGAATGCGTACCGGTAGTATTGTAATTTTTAGTAAGAATTCGGTATATTGGTCAAACGATTTCTAAAAGTTGGAGAGGAAGAAAATAGTTTTCAATGATTGAAGTCTCGAAAATTGATAAAATAATGTAATTGTTTACAAAATTATTTTTTCCGGTGTTCAAACGATATAAATTATGATTACAAAAATTAAAAAAAAAATCATGCATGGAGCTAATGAGGGCTAACGCGTATGAATTCGCCGCTAGGGGCGCTAGTGTAGATGGTGGTCTTTTCCATAGTTCAAAATGTCAAATGTCACTTGTCACTTCAATGACTGTCAGCTGTTCTTTAGTCTTTTGGACTACCATCAACAGAGGCGACAACTGGTGAGCAAAAAAACGATAGCCCTCATTGTGTTGGCAGGCTAGACATGTTGTAGTGTAGTCACTAGTCAGTACTCACGCGCGGGAGGGCTGCGCGGGGTGGGTGTGGGTGTGGGTGTGGGTGTGGGTGTGGGTGTGGGTGTGGGGGTGGGGGTGGGGGTGGGGGTGCGGGCGCAGCGCGGGGCGGCGCCGCGCGGCCGGCGACACGTCGTCCGAGTCCGTCTGCGACGACTCCGCCGTCGACGCTGAACCGCCGGGGATTATCATCTGCGAAAACGATTGTTTCTATAGATATGGATGCCGGTGGCCGATCGTAGTCAGGCAGATCACGAAATTCCTAGGCATATCGTGAATCGTGAAAATCATTGTCTCGTTCCCTGAGTCGACTTGGTTTAATATGACGATGTCAAAACATTACGCAGGAACTTTACGATGGACATCTGACGTCCGGGTGCCTGAGCATCCGACCCAGTTCGGCCCGTTAGGTAACGCGCTGTCGGCTTCTCGTCGCCCGGCCCGGTAAAATGGAAATCGTAGGGACTAAATAAGACATTTTTTTTTTTGTAAAACTTCTTTAGGCGCGACTAGAGGGTCTCGGTTTTTTTTTCTGACGGACGTAACACACGTCAAAGTGCCAACATAGCGATAAACGTCAAAGAAGTTTTACTTCAATCGCGCGTAAAGATCACTCGCACAAACTTTTTTTTTTTTTGTTATGTTTTACATTCAACGATATTTTGCTAATTATTTGTACTCTATAGGTTATTTGTACCTTTGTTTATAATGCCCCCATAAATAATTATTCTACTCCTGAGTCTCTCAGTCCTATAGTACTCATTAAGTTCGATGAAATTTAAATCATTTCGAGTTCGAAAAAGTTGTTTTTTTTTTAATTCGCTATCGTTCGACGTTCAAACAAAACAAGTATTACTTTACAATAAAGATTGAATGTGAAGGGATGTATTAACTTATATTAAAATTAAAATTGACACCTAACTATAAATTTGTAATGTGTTTATCAAATAATTTAACAAAATGTTATTTTTAAATATGTTATTAATAATTTTATATTTTTTGTACTGTGACCTATAACTTTCACGTTTGGCAACCTGCTGTAAATGTAAGTTGGTTAAAAATAAACAAATAAACTTACCGGACACCTCGGGTGGTGATGCAGCGGGGCGGTGGGTGTGCTCGGGGGCCCGGCGCTGTCGGGAGTGCCCGGCCAGCTGTCCGTGCTCTGTAGAACAATACAGGGCCCATAACCATAAACGTCACGTGTGTGTAAACCGTAAATAGGTTCATCTACACACATATCATACCCTCTATGCCTTCGAAATCCGTTAATAATGGCCAACATTAAAATAAACTGTTTTGTTACAGCAAATTTCTTATTATCGGGTCAGTAAAAATATCTTCAAAAATTCAGTTATAAATTTTTTATTAAAAATTCAAGTTTGTTAAATTAATGTCAAATTATAAGTTATGGAGTAAAGTATCTAGATAAATCTCTACTCAAATAGATTGAGAAGGGAGTCGAGTCAAAAAAATGTGCAAAACATAAGAACCCCAAAGACTCGTACCGATATTCCTCGCCAATCATCAATATCATGCGATACTGCCGACGAATGCCGCCGCCATTGTGGCGAGGTTGAAGAAAAGACGGCAAAGAGTCCCGCCTCCGCTGCCCCGTCTGTATCCGCCTGCTGTAGCAGATATATAAACACTACTCACCCTAGAATCATGTGATACTGCCGAAGTGTGGCGCCGCCATTGCGGCGAGGTTGAAGAAAAGGCGGCAAACAGACCCGCCTCCTCGCCCGCCTCCGCTGTCACTTCCGCTGCCTCGTCCGTGTCCGCCTCGCTGTGGTTGTAGCGGTCGAGGCGGGCTGCATAACACACAGATTGTCACACACGTAAACATTTAATCATACACCAGTATAAACATTGGAAAAGCATTTATAAAACTGCAGGCATATTACGGACGGTTATGTCGACGTGATGAAATAAGTGTCTCTTTTTACCACTACGCGATTGAAAGAGGACACTGTCATTATCATGCTGTCACGTAGGCAAATACGACCAACATATCCATACTGTTTTCGTCACGCTTATTAATCAAATAATCACACTGAAACTTGGAGGATATAACCAAACGGAGTAGCCATTAACAGGTGTTCCCCTCTGTCGAAAATATTCGGCCAATGGTCATACACAATGTATGGACTGACATTTATCTGACATGGCTATTTTGACGTTACGTATACATTTGACGTTCCCCTCCCCCTCAAAAATTGCCAGACTTTATTATACAGCAAATTACAGACAAGGCGTCTCTGTTGGTTATATCCTCCAAGTACTGAAATAAGAAAAAATGTAGTAGTACTTATTACTATTATTAAAATTTCTGTCACATAGTACGAAAGTGCAAATCCTAACTTACTGTCAAAATAGCTAGTGTCTTCATCGTTCTCCAGCTGAGGAATAAACTCTGCTTTCCGCCGCAGAAGATTGTTCCAGTCCAGACCATAGAAGTACACGTGTTCCTGTTCAAATACAAACATTATAATTTATTAGATTAGCTAGAAGAAATCCCCTTTAAAGGCAATACTGTTTACTACAATTACCACTACTACAATAGGGGGTATTACTGCAATGTTCTGCCACCAGAGTGCAGCACTAGCCCGTTTAGTAAACCATAGAGTAACTGTGCCTTTAACAGTTTTTTGACAAGTTTTCCGAGTGTGACCACGAACGTAACGTCACATTCGAAACGTCAGGCCATAAATAAACGTAAGTTTGTACGCAATTAAGTCCCGTGTTAGTTTTAAATTATGAGTGAAAATCACGTTAGTTTAAATCAGTATACCTAGTCGGCTCATAAGTTCTGTCATATACATAGTATCAAATAAAATCAAAAGTTTAAGTTTATTCCGTATAATTTGCATAGCGTTTGAAAGCTTATAAACTAGAGAATCTAAATGTATAACATTTATTCAAAATGACCGCCATAATTATCTACACAGGCTTGAAGTCTTCGTGGCCAGTCGTCAATGGATTCACGCACCACTTTCATGTCGATATTGGCCACTGCCGTAGCAAGAGATTTTTTCAGCGAGTCTAGATTTGCATGAGGTTTTGAGCACACCTTTTCCTCTAAATACTGCCATATTTTATAGTCTAAAGGATTAAGATCTGGGCTAGAGGAGGGCCAATCTTCATGCCGTATAAAGTCGATTTTATTGGAGGCGAGCCAGGCTTGTGTAGACTTTGCTTTATGGGCTGGAGCAGAGTCCTGCTGGAAAACCCAATGCTGGTTTAGAAACATCGTATGGGATAGTGGTTTCACAATATTAGTCAACACCGTGTCTTGGTACACTTTGGCACTAGTTTTTACTCCTTTCTCACAAAAATGCATACTAGTGACGCCCGCATAAGAAACTCCCAGCCAAACCATCACAGATGAAGGGTGATGACCTCTTTGAATACGGGGAATGCTATTAGACGCTTCTTTACTATTGCGAGCGTACACTCTATCATTTTGTTTATTACAGTTTTCTTCTATGTCAAAAATTTTCTCGTCCGAAAACAGTATACACGGTGCTTATTTTTAGCGTACTTCTTCAATAAAGCTTTAGATCTTTTAAGCCTTAAAGCTTTAAGCCGGCCATTGAGAAGATGGCCAGTTTTTCGTTTATAAGCACGAAGTCTCAGGTCTTGATTAAGCACTCTTTTCACCGTGTTTTTGCTCAAACCCATCTGGAGGGCCATAACTTTTTGTTTCCTAGCGGGATTTCTGGCAATGCGTGCCCTAATTGCTTGTACAACCGCTGGAGTCCTAGCTGTACGCGGACGACCGCTTCTTTTCTTGTCATTTAAACTAGAGACCTCACTGTATCTTTCTATGGTACGATACACAAATCTTAGAGAATTTTAAATTTTCAAGTAGCTTAAAAATTTTAGTCTGCGAGTGACCACAACGATATAGTGCAATTATTGCGGTACGGCTATCTTTAAGCGTCCACTCCATGTTGAAGAAAACAGAAATTGCAAAATTATACTACTCAAATATTTAATAAAGATTCGAAATTCAAATGCAGAACGGTTTTTGTTTTAGGAGTTCCAAATTTAAATTTTAAAGGCCAGTGACAGAACTTATGAGCCGACTAGGTATATAATAAAATATGACATTGATGCACCAAGGCGGTTTGTATACAGAGAACCTACCGGGAAACGCGAATTCGAAATTTCGCTATCTGCCTCTTTATCGCTCGAATATGCAGTGACAGAGATGACTCGCGCGAGTGACAGAGATGTTAGATAGCGAAATTTAAATTTTCTTGTTTTGCGATAGAACCTCAGATTGTGGTAGTGGCGCCCCCTGCGCAGTTTCGCGTAATATTCCCTATTACTAAAATATTTATATCTTTACCAGAGTAAAGACAAAGTTTTTGTAAAAATCTGGCGTAAACCTGGATAGGGACTGTGCGAGAGTCTGTCACCATAGGGCCCCAATTTAAGTCTTAAACTTGACACGAAGATTGCCTATAAGGAGGTGCTTCCCCCTCTAGTTCACGCACTTTTCTTGCCGCGTGGAAGGGTCTTCCAGTTGCCTAAATCGGAGCCTTAAATTTGAGATTTATACTTCGCACTAAAACAGGGGGTTCCTTGAACAGTCCAAGCACGCTCCCTATTGCTTGGCGCGCTTCAAAAAGTCAAAAAGCGCAAATTTTCAGTTACCTTGAGTTGATGCGTCCCGCCGGTTCCAAGTCGGTCCCTCGGGTTCCGCGCGAATAACTCAGTAATAATAGCTCTCGCCTCCACCGCTATAGGGAAGTGTGAGGATCATCATCATCATCAACCAACCTTGACTTGATGCGTCCCGCCGGTTCCAAGTCGGTCCCTCGGGTTCGGCGCGAGTAACTCAGTGATAATAGCTCTCGCCTCCACCGCTATAGGGAAGTGTGAGGTTCATCATCATCATCAACCAACCTTGACTTGATGTGTCCCTCCGGTTCCAAGTCGGTCCCTCGGGTTCCGCGCGAGTAACTCAGTGATAATAGCTCTCGCCTCCACCGCTATAGGGAAGTCGTCTTCTGATGGCCACTCGATGTCATCTGTTAACAATCAATTAAATTAATTCACGCGAAGCTCAAGCGAAGCGTCTCCCGTTTCAAATTAGACAAAAACAAATATTTTGTGATCAAGTTCAATAAATGTATGGATTTATTGATCAGTCGAAAAAATATATCAAAAGGGCGAAGCCACACTTTTATTCAGTTTTAAGAAGACAGCCTCGCGAGGTCTACAGCTCACAGGATGAGTACTTAACTAACACGTCAACCTTGTCGGTCAAAAAGTTTACAGTGGAGAATGAAAAATCAAAAATGGCCGTAAATTCAAGGTATTATTAAATGATAAAATGCGATTGAGAATATAAATAACCAACTTACCATTAACAGTGTGAGCAAACAATTCTTCAGGCGTGTCTCCGAAGAAAGGCACACAACCGACTAAGAACTCGTACAGAATGATGCCCATTGACCACCAGTCCACTGGCTTACCGTAGCCCTGAGGACAGATAACAAAAAATCTATATTCTTAAATCCAATTTCCCCAGTTATTGTAACATTTTGCTTCTAAACAAGTATAAAAAGCCGGCCAAGTGCGAGTCGGACTCGCGCACCAAGGGTTTCGTACTTTTTAGTATTTGTTGTTATAGCGGCAACAGAAATACATCATCTGTGAAAATTTCAACTGCCTAGCTATCACGGTTCATGAGATACAGCCTGGTGACAGACAGACGGACAGACGAACAGACTGACAGACGGCCAGACGGACAGACGGACAGCGGAGTCTTAGTAATAGGGTCCCGTTTTTACCCTTTGGGTACGGAACCCTAAAAAGTAAGTGTATTTTCAAAAGGGCTCCTTTTTGTATGGTGTTCATAGAGAAATAAGCCATTTTGAAAAGACACTCCTCAAGTGCGTACATAAGTGTTATGCTAACCTGTCTGAGTATGACCTCAGGGGCGATATACTCTGGGGTCCCACAAACTTGCTTGTCAGAAAACTGACGCGCTTCCCTGTCTGCGTACTCTTCATACAGGTTCGTGGCCACTGTAAATAAGTAATGATGTCAAAATGGCTGATAAAATCAAAAAACCCCAATTAGGGCCAGTTGCACCAAACCGTCTGTCACCGTTAAAGCGTTCGCTAAATTTCATTGTATGGGAAGTTTCATAGATGTCTGCTGCATAACGTTGATCTGCTGTGTATGTTAACTGTGGTTGGTGCAACTGGCCCTTAGTCTCACGATTTTGATCGCCACGGCTATAGCCTCCTTAAACCCCGCGTGCTGATTTAAGTACATGTTCCACAATCTATTTTGAATTTTTATTGGGAATCTAATGGTTCCAAATTCAAAAACAACAACTGTTTCTGTGTCTCGGGAGGATAGTGCGCGGCGCGTCATCGTGAGCCTTATCGCAATGCACGAAGGTTGATATTAGGCTGTAGCCGCGCGCGTCAGTTGACGTTTTTGGCGAAAGATTAAATTATTAAATATATGGAAATACACTGAAAAATAAGAATGAACAAGATACTCACAAGACATGAGACCCATCTTGCTAAGACCAAAGTCGGTCAGCTTTATGTGTCCGGTGGCAGTGATCAATAAACTGAAACAAGAACATTTTAATTAGTATGGATTTAACATTTTGACTGACATAGCCACGTCGGGTGGGAGCGGTCCGGCGAGGACTAGGGTGGCGCAGCCTTGTACCATATAGTAACTGATACTAGAGCGTTACTGTCATAGTAAATTTTGTAACCCCAGTAAATTCACTGCCATCTGTCGACACACTTTAAAACTAAAAATGAAGATTTATAAAAATACGATAGAATGTATTTAAATATAGATAAATGATTTTTTTTATTTGCATTAATTATTTTTATGATTTTGACTCATGTTCTTTCACTGATATGCGTTAAAATTGTTAAATAACAAACGAAACCGTCAACGCCATCTATACGACTGTAGGCCAACTAGTAGCGCCCTCTGAACGAGAATCAAATTTTCTTGATTTTCGAGGCACGTTTTTTCCTTAGACTGTATCCATCTATTACGGAGATATATCTATCTTTGCTTGTACCTAGACAACTAAACGTCACTTAGTTACCAGGCCTCAAGTCTCTGTGTACAACGCCATATGAATGTAGATACTCGACAGCTAACACAACTTCAGCGAAGTAATGTCTTGCCATGTCGGATCTCGGGTGGTAAAGGACCGACGCGGAGTAGTGTGGCGCAGCCTTCTATGCCACATGATACTTACAATAGAATATAAATAGTTTATTTGGTGTCAAAATAAAACTTAACCTACAAATACATCTTATTCTAATACATTCTACAACACAAAAATGGATGCCACTCAGCATTTGCCGATGACTAAGATACTTATTATGGCGCTGGTTTTCAGGGCAATCAGAAAGAAAAAACACAATAAAATAAAACAAAGAAAAACTACTAACATGTAGGAGAAGGTGAGTTTAAAATATAATCAGACAAAAAAAAAACAGTAACTACATAGTATGTGCTTTGAACAATTAGACATTAAAAGTACGTGTTTGTAAACGTAAAGCAAACTTAATAACTACCTAAATACAGTTTGAAGACCAAGTAAATACTTTTTAATTTTAAAAGTAGCTATCGACGTACAATTCCTAATAGGTGGTGGAACATTATTCCAACACTTCGTGGCGGCGTATGGGAAGCTGCCACGAAAGGCAAACGTACTGTGTTTTGGGCCAACAAGCCGTTGAGCGCCCCGCACTTAACGCTTAGAGCATTATAACTTCTTAAATAAATGTACTGGTTGCTTGGTATGCATAACTGCAAAAATTAACGAAGAAAAGTGAAACGTTCGCCTGGCCGACATATTCAATAGTTTATTGTTGTTTAAAAATGGCGTGATGTGGGAACGGTATGGTACATTAAAACAATATCGAGCGCAAGCATTTTGTATACTTACTTGTCAGGCTTCAAGTCTCTGTGTACAACACCATAAGAGTGAAGATACTCTACAGCAAGCACAGCTTCAGCGAAGTAATGTCTCGCCATGTCGGGTGGTAAAGGGCCGGCGCGGAGTAGGGTGGCGCAGTCACCGCCTTCGACAAACTCGAGGATAAGACAGAGGTGGCGTTTGGTTTCGAAGGAGCAGTACATCGTTACCTGTACGAAAAGGAAAAGTAACTTAGTAAAAAACCAGACAAGTGGGAGTCGGACTCGCCCACCGAGGGTTTCGTACTTTTTAGTATTTGTTGTTATAGCGGCAACAGAAATACATCATCTGTGAAAATTTCAACTGTCTAGCTATCACGGTTCATGAGATACAGCCTGGTGACAGACAGTCGGACAGACAGACAGACAGACGGACAGTAGTCTTAGTAATAGGGTCCCGTTTTTACCCTTTGGGTACGGAACCCTAAAAATTAAGCATCCGTTGTGCCCCAACTTTGAAATACATATCTGTATTTCTTATGCACCTTATCGTGGTGTTCTAGCAAGCAAATAAATGCATTAGCTTTATCCTATTAGTACTTTATAAAAAACTGGTTGGTCAAACCAAATTATCAGTAAATGAGAACAAAAAACCTATACTCATCCTTATCTTTTGGGTGCTAAAACTAGTGTAAGACTAAGACAGTATGATTCTCTCTGTTTATGTTGGAAATGAGACAGTTCTTTGCAATTCCTTACCACAAATGGGTTGTCGGCAAAACTGAGGATGTCTCTCTCCGCGAACGCCTGCTCGACTTGATTCCGAAGTATTAAGTTGTTTTTACTAATTTTCTTCATCGCGTACCTGAAATAAATCAAATTATAATACTAAACAAAATACCGGACAAGTGCGTGTCGGACTCGCCCACCGAGGGTTCCGTACTTTTTAGTAATTGTTGTTATATAGATAGAAATACATCATCTGTGAAAATATCAACTGTCTAAGCTGTCACGGTTCATGAGATACAGCCTGGCGACAGACGGACAGCGGAGTCTTAGTAATGGTCCCGTTTTTAACCTTTGGGTACGGAACCCTAAAAAATGTAACTGCATCATAATGCAGTAATAATAATAAATAATAATAAAATCATTTATTTCGACCAACTTAGGATCATATCACATTACATTGGGACATTACATTAAATAATAAAATTATAAAATTATAGCAAAGTAATGAGCCAATAGTCCTAAAGTATAGTGTATTTCTATTCCAAAATATTTATCAGTACGGTTTTTACTCACTATTATTTTTAGTCGCTTTTGGCGACATGTTTCGGATTCTTTGGGAATCCATCCTCAGGCACGAGTGTCCGCGGCGGTTGTACGTCGTGCACGTCGTGCGTCGTGTACAACCGCCGCGGACACTCGTGCCTGAGGATGGATTCCCAAAGAATCCGAAACATGTCGCCAAAAGCGACTAAAAATAATAGTGAGTAAAAACCGTACTGATAAATATTTTGAAATATGTCTCACGATAGTTTAAGTGCGATTATTTCTATTCCACTTGTAAAACGAAATGTAAATTTGGCTAACAAAAATCAACAAGTCGTTGGCATCGTTTCAAAGTAGTTTTTTAATCAATTGCCGACCGATATTGTTATGATTTTATAGATATAGGAAAAGGGAGTGAATTTTTAAATGATGGGTTTAATTTGTAAGGTACAAGTTCTACTTGTCCACTTTCATTTTATAATTTCTACAGGCTGTACATATTTCCAATACCATACCATAGAGTAACTTATACTAGAGCGGTACTGTCATAGTAAATTTTGTAACCCCAGTAAATTCACTGCCATCTGTCGACACACTTTAAAACTAAAAATAAATATTTATAAAAATACGATAAAATGTATTTAAATATGGATAAATGGTTTTTTTATTTGCATTAATTATTTTTATATGATTTTGACCTATGTTCTTTCACTGGTATGCGTTAAAATTATAAATAACAAACGAAACAGTCAACGCCCTCTATACGAGTGTAGGCCAAAACTAGTGGCGCCATCTGATCGAGAATCAAATTTTCGTGATTTTCGAGGCACGTTTTTTTCTTAGACTGTATCCATCTATTACGGAGTTATATCTATCTTTGACCATACTTATATTCACTAGACACATGTTGACCGGGATTTTTTTTTGTTCTGGTTTGAACTGCCATCAGTCGGTAACGCCGCGCGCGTCGGTGCCGGGTCAGTTTTGCTGTATTAAATATATTTTTTGGGTATTGGAGACCATCATCGTCCCGCTTAACCACTGTTTTCAATTTGCACGATGTGCTTCCTTTTGAGTCTTTGTACTGTTTCAGTCTTGTCCAGTAATTTTGAAGCCAGTGGATTTGGATGCCTTGCCAGGCGCTCAATATAATTCATAGTGAATATTTTGATCTCTTCCCTTACGGTGGTCATGTTGAGATATTCGTGCACTTCATCGTTTCGAGTGAACCAGGGAGCGTTGGCATTCACACGAAGGATGGCGTTCTGAGCTCTTTGGAAAATATCGGGATAGAAATATAAAAACAATACAAAAGGTAATCACGGTCTATATCCCGGTCAACATATGTCTAGTAAAACTAACCGTGAATCATTCAAAACTGTTACCATACTAATATTTAAAAAAATAAGTAGCTTTTCCACAAGGTTAATTAGTAGGTCATATTGAACGAGTTATACTGAGAGACCAATCACGAAATTGTAAAACAACAATATTTCCACTAATCAATAGTTGAAAGAAGTAAACCTATTTACTCTATTACATCTCTTAGGTTCTTTATTATAACAAATATAAATTACATTAATTATTGACAATTAAACTTATGCTAATACAAAAATACAAAGAAGAAAGAAGTATGTATATACAACTATACATATGTATACATACCTCGTTCGAGTCTGCTTGTGTTTGACGAGGTAGACAGCGCCGTAAGCCCCGTTGGAGATGAGTTTGATCACTTGGTAGTCGTTCTCTGAGGGCGGAGCACCCCCGGGACCTCCAGGTGGCGATTGCCGACCTCTCGATCTGAAATTAAGATTGACATGCCGTAATACTTTATAATTTAGGCCTTTGAACCACGTAAAAATTGTGGTGTCGTGGATTATTTCATTAGTTATAATTTCAATCAGATACATCCCAGCGTTTTTAATACAACACATAACAAACAACACACAGCATGACATGATAAAAATATAACATATAACTTGAACAATCCTCCCAGAATAAATATATCGCAATCAAGAACGTTATGATAGGCGACCGCATATCATTTGATATTTAACAGTATTTCGGTGAGATCAGTAACGGAATAGGTTAAAACTTGGATTATATTGGGCGCAATGTAGATTGTAGCTGACAGAACGGCACCGAACTGGGTGCTTATCCAAGATGAAAGAAAACGCCAATTCAAACTTAAAGAATGTATGGAAATAGTCACGCGACTCGTAGGAGCATGTGTCATCCCGGTACTTTTTTCTATTCTTCTGGCGTTTGTCGATGCGGCAACCTCAGCCGGGCTAGCACATGATTGGCGCGTGAGTACCTCGCCGCGACATAGACTACCCGTCCCTCTTTAATTCATACAGGGTAGTCTATCTCGCGGCGAGGTACTGTCGCGCCAATCATTGCTCGGCCTACAGGGGATCCATTGACTATCAATCAATCAAATGTTTTATTCGTGATAAACTTAAAACTAAAATTACATACAAAAGTATAACTAAAGCTATAGGAACTTATAAAATAGGTAGGAGTTGAAGTTTACCACGAAATGGTCTCGCCTCAGCATAATGCTGACCCGAAGGTCAGCGCTGATGTTCCGGCGGGACCATTTTGCGAATCGATCGCAGCCGTACGACACGGCCCAACCATAAGCTGAACGCAGCCTTTGCAGCAGCGACCAGCGCCATCTTGTCTACTGTCTATGGCAGTACTTGACAATGTCATTATTGACAACAACAAGTGTATAAGAATAAGAAATGGCTATGCCGTACAACGCGATAAAATATATTTTTAATACAGTTGCTCAAAAAGTGGTACTTTTTGTGGCTGCGTAGCGTGCGAGAAGCTCAATTTCTCGAACTAGTGCTTTTTACTTTTTAGTTCCAAACTATAGTTTCGAAACGCAGTTTTTATGTAATTTAGCTTGAGCAGGTACTGGGGCCTCACTCGTTACTCCTCGGTGTCGTTGAGCAACCCGCGCCGGGCCCGCGGCGGCCGCGGCCGGGGCGCGCACGAGTATGAAGGTATCGCGGGCTGCGGCAGCTCAAGTATCAAGGGCTGTATAGCTTGAGCAGGTACTGGGGCCTCACTCGTTACTCCTCGGTGTCGTTGACCAACCCGCGCCGGGCCCGCGGCGGCCGCGGCCGGGGCGCGCACGAGTATGAAGGTATCGCGGGCTGCGGCAGCTCAAGTATCAAGGGCTGTATAGCTTGAGCAGGTACTGGGGCCTCACTCGTTACTCCTCGGTGTCGTTGAGCAACCCGCGCCGGGCCCGCGGCGGCCGCGGCCGGGGCGCGCACGAGTATGAAGGTATCGCGGGCTGCGGCAGCTCAAGTATCAAGGGCTGTATAGCTTGAGCAGGTACTGGGGCCTCACTCGTTACTCCTCGGTGTCGTTGAGCAACCCGCGCCGGGCCCGCGGCGGCCGCGGCCGGGGCGCGCACGAGTATGAAGGTATCGCGGGCTGCGGCAGCTCAAGTATCAAGGGCTGTATAGCTTGAGCAGGTACTGGGGCCTCACTCGTTACTCCTCGGTGTCGTTGAGCAACCCGCGCCGGGCCCGCGGCGGCCGCGGCCGGGGCGCGCACGAGTATGAAGGTATCGCGGGCTGCGGCAGCTCAAGTATCAAGGGCTGTATAGCTTGAGCAGGTACTGGGGCCTCACTCGTTACTCCTCGGTGTCGTTGAGCAACCCGCGCCGGGCCCGCGGCGGCCGCGGCCGGGGCGCGCACGAGTATGAAGGTATCGCGGGCTGCGGCAGCTCAAGTATTGTTCACGCCACCACTGCGTGAGGACGGAGGACGATTCCGGGCAGCGGGCGCGGGCGGCGGGCAGCGGCGCCGGAGCGGCGCGGCCGCCGTCTCCCACTCACTCTCTCTACGAACGACCGGCATGACATCATGTCGCGTCCGCGCATCAAGCGCCTGTATTTTTTACATTTATATTAATACATAACATTTACTGTGTACAGGGTTGTTTGTTTGCTGCCGAAGCCCCAATCCTGCACAAGTTGGCGACCAGCACAGGACACTGCCTGCAAGAAATGGCCAGTGAAGTCCACAGGAAAGAATAAGAAGCCATCCAAGTGCCTGCACTATCACGCACTCGTCGGGCGAGGCGATCACCGGTCCAAGGTCAAGCGGCGGATCTTTCTCGAAGTCTCTCGGACAGCCATCGCTCTGGAAGACCATTCGCAAAGGAAGTAACCCGTTCCGTGTAAACCCCCGTTTTGATTCCCTTGCACCCCCTTTCGATTTGTTGTGAATAGTGTCGTGAGTTTGTGGATAGGTATAATAGGGTTAGTGTGATCCAAATTTGCACTACCAAATCGTAAGTAAAACAAATAGTTAACTTACAGTTTAGTTCAGTCGCCGGTAGGTACAGAGAAATCTACCTAACCGGGATTGCAAACATAAAATATAGCATAGATTCAATAAGAATAATTTGCTTTAAATTCATCAACGCCGAGTTGTTTTCAAGTTTCCAAATAACTTGTTATTTAAGTATAAAGATATACTTAACGTTTATTATAAGAAATAACGTTTCTTTGTTCAAGTTTGACTACTTAAATTTAGTTTGTAGTTGCCTACCTACGTAAATACGTACTGTTATAGCAATTAGTACGATTTATTGAATCTTTATTGCCTCCGTCAGACATTTAGGGCGCAGTTTAGGCATAGATTCGTTTAGGCATTTAGTCAGTTGTGATTAATATTGCAACGTGACAATTAACAACCCGAATAAAGGGTACAATATTTGTAGCTTATTTACAACATATATTTCGTGTTATATTTGTGCGCCGAGCATAAAAAAAGGTACCGATTAAGGATAAATACTTAAAAATTACAATAAATAGTCCCACTTAACCCTTAGATGGTCCAATCTTACATTTATTTAAGATTTGTTTTCATTTACGCATTTTCGTGTTTATTTCACGGTGCATTTAATCGCTAAATATTCGTTTGTGCTCATCATATCTAAACTTGAAACTTATTTGCACATTTTGCTTTCCCCTGTTCTCGCATCCGCAACAATCATTGCACCTCGCTTAGCCCACGCACCGAACATTCCAGGTGGTTGTGAAGCGGCGCTCGCTCGGCTACCTACTCCGGCTACGGGGCCACGTGTCCGCGCAACAGCGCGCTCGCTTATCTTCTTGCTTCGCCTCGCTGGAATTTGGTTTGCTTGCACATTTTAACCCTTCTCTTCATTTATTTATTTGGGTGCTTTGATTCAGTGAATAAATAAAATGTCAGACACTGACAGCAAGGACAGCGTGGAAATGGACGAAGTGAAACTGAAAATGTTAGTTCGCAAACGCGGTACTATTAGATCGCGGATTACTAAATTTAAGGAATTTCTTACCGCGTATGAACAAATTAATAAGGAAGAGTTGACCACTAAGAATATAAGCGATATTAAGTTAAGATTAACAAAGGTCAACGAACTCTTTCAAGAGTTTGAATCGGTTCAGACGCGGATAGAATCCAAAGACAGTGAAGAAAATTTAGATAAACGTTTGCAAGAAAGATTTGAAATAGAAAATCAGTTTTACTCTGCCATTTCTAGCGCTGAGGAAATGGTCTCCGGCCATGAGAAGCGAGCCGAAAGCCCCAGTAGGAGGCTTTCAATTGGAAGTAGTTCTAATCATCATTGCGCTGGTCACTCTGGCCAGCTACGTCTCCCGACGATAAAATTGCCCACTTTTGATGGGAATTACACAAAATGGCTCGAATTTCGGGATACGTTCGACTCGCTGATCAATGGAAATGAGACTATTCCCAATATTAGCAAATTTCATTATCTCAGATCCTCCTTAGAGGCTGGTGCTGCAGTCACAATAAAATCAATCGAGTTTACGGCCGATAATTATCAAATAGCGTGGGACCTACTTTGTAATAGGTACAATAATAAGAACGTGCTAATAAATAATCACCTCAAATCATTTTTCACACTTGACTCTCTTAACAAAGAATCTCATAAGTCGCTAAGATTTATTGTAGACCATGTTTCAAAAAATTTGAGAGCCTTGAATACGCTTGGGGAGCGCACAGATATGTGGGATACTCTGATAATATACATAGTTGTTCAAAAATTGGACAGTGTGACTAGCATTAAGTGGGAAGAGTACAAAGCCACCCTTGCGGAGTCTCCACGTCTCGAAGACTTTTATCAGTTTCTAAGAAATCGTGCCGACGTATTGGAGACTGTGCAAGGAGGCAGCGCCAAGAGCGCTCAGACAAATAATAGTCAAAATAAAAATGATAAGTTTAATCATACAAAATATGGCAAGTTTAATAATTACAACAAAGAACATAATCAGGTTAAGTCCTTCTTTTCATCAGCGTCAAACAACAGATCATGTATCATGTGTAGTCAGAATCATAGATTGTTTGAATGTAAAATGTTTGCAGAGATGTCACCTGAGGCGAGGGAAGTTGAGATCACCAAGAAGAAGTTATGCCTCAACTGCCTTCGCCCCGGCCATCTCACACAAAACTGTCGTCTTAGCTCCTGCAGGGCCTGTAATCAAAAGCATAATAGTTTATTATGTAGAAAAAATAATAATGAAAATAACAATAAAAATAAAAATGAGACTTACCATGAAAACAAGAACATCAACTGCGACAAACCTGGTTCTAGTAGCGAAGGCCCAAATAATCATAACTCAGCTGTTGCTAGCACTTCGGTGACGTCACTTACAACATGCTTGGACGATAGCGAGGTTCTTCTGGGCACCGCCATCGTTGAAGTCAATGATGATCATGGTAATACTCACCTTGCCCGAGCTATGATTGATTGTGGTAGCCAAAGATGTTTCATAACTGAAAACCTGAAAAGGAAACTTAATATTAAAAGTAACAATTCGAAAAGACGAATAACTATGCTCAATAATATAACATCAAGTGCCTCTGATAGCTGCACAATTAAAATTAAATCTAGATTTAATTCATATTCTGTTGACGTAACTTGTATGATTATTGAAGCGGTTTCTGACGATGTACCCGAAATGGATCTGAATATAGATGAATTGAACTTACCTGACAATATACGCTTGGCGGATCCTCTGTTTTATAAAAGTGACAAAGTTGATATTTTAATGGGGTCCGACATAATGTGGAATATTGTTAAGGCTGGGTATCAAAAAACGCTAGGCAAAAATGGACCTACGCTAATTTACTCAAAGTTAGGTTGGTTGGTAGCGGGTCCTATGTGCCCTACCACACCTATTTTGCCGCAAGGTAAAATATTATGTAATTTTAGCCAAGAGATCAAGGATTCACTTTCCAAGTTCTGGGAGTTAGAAACGTTTACCGCACCTACTAAGGTATGTTCCACGGATGATCAAATATGTGAAGAATTGTTTGTAAAGAACACAATCCGGTTAGACTCCGGTCGATTTCAAGTTTCAATGCCATTGAAAGAGTCCCCAGAGGTCCTGGGAGACTCATTTGCTTTAGCTAAAAGATGTTTTTTCAATTTAGAGAGGCGCTTTCGAAAGCAGCCTACTTTAAAACAAATGTACAGTGAATTTATTCAAGAATATGCAACACTGGGCCACTTGACTGAAATAGAAAGGCCACCAAATGGCAATTACCTCCCTCACCACGCTGTGTTGCGCGAAAAAAGTGAAACTACCAAATTGCGTACTGTATTCAATGGATCAGCACGTACCACATCAGGTAAATCATTAAATGACATTCAGTACGTGGGCCCAGTGGTGCAAAATGACCTATTGTCTATTTTGCTGAGATTTCGTCAACATAAGTTTGTTCTTACTGGCGACATAGCCAAAATGTATCGCCAGATCTCATTGGACGAATCTCAACGTCATTTACAGTTGATATTATGGAGAGATAACGAATCTCAACCTTTGAGAACACTGCAACTCAACACTGTCACGTATGGCACGGCATCAGCATCTTTTTTAGCCTTCAGATGTCTAGTTCAGCTTTCAAAGGAATGCACAGATCCTAAGATTGCAGATGTAATCAAAAATGATTTTTATTGCGATGACCTCATTACTGGCAGTGATGATGTAGCTGAATTAAAACGCATACGCGATGCAGTGGTTGACAAGTTAGCCGAAGCTTGTCTCCCGCTAAGAAAATTTCGAACAAATGTGCCAAGTATATTTGCGAACGATCCCACTTCCACCACATGTGATGAAAAGGATTTATCGCAAGTAAGCGATCAATATTCAAATTTACAAAACCAGTCATCAGTACTCGGTTTGAATTGGTGTCCTTCGCAAGATAAGTTCAATTTCTTAGCTGATTTTGATATCGAGCCTGTGTCCACAAAGAGAAATATTCTGTCAGCTACGTGCAAGATATTTGATCCACTTGGCTTGCTAAGCCCTTGCACGATAGTACCCAAAATGTTGCTGCAGAAACTTTGGCTTTCTGGACTCGGGTGGGATGATCCGGTGCCTTGCGATATTGACAAAGAGTGGAATAATTTCATATCTAACATAAATCAAATTGCAGACATAGGGATTCCACGCTTTGTCATGCAAGACTCACCGGCATCGATACAACTTCATTGCTTTGCGGACGCATCCCAGAATGCATTCGCAACATGCATTTATATACGTTGTGTGGACTCGAAGGGTAATGTTTCAGTAAAATTGCTCTGTGCTAAGGCCCGGGTCACACCGGTATTAAAAAAATCGACTATTCCTAGGCTTGAATTAGCTGCTGCTTTGCTGGGAGCTCAATTGAGCGCGAAGGTATGTCAGTCACTCACATGCAATTTTGACAAAAAATACTTTTGGAGTGATAGTACTATTGTTTTAGGTTGGATCAAGAATGTGAACTTAAGCAATCTCAAACAGTTCGTTTACAATAGAGTGAATGAAATACACGAGCTGACTGACAAATCTTCGTGGAATCATGTACCTACGGATATGAATCCGGCAGATATTGCCTCGCGAGGCATCGGCCCGAGCCAATTACAAAATGCTAGTATGTGGTTCAACGGTCCTTCATTTTTGATGAAATCCGAGAATGAGTGGCCTAACACTGAAATAAGCAGCGCCGAGCTGCCAGAATTAAAGGTTTATACTTGCTTAGTCTCAAAGCAGCCGTCATTCGACTTTGATCGGTTTTCCAAGTTCCACCGAATGATTCGCGTGGTAGGATATATTTTAAGGTTTATTTTCAACTGTAGACAAGAAATAGATGCACGTCAACACGGCTTTTTATCGACTGAAGAAATAAATAAGTCTACTCGAACTCTCATCAGGGCCAGCCAAAGGGATTCTTTCGCAGACGACCTACAGTGCCTCAAGCAAGGTCGGCCTGTGCACCGTAAGTCCAAAATTTTAGCTCTCAATCCCTTCTTGGATGAGCATGACTTGATTAGAGTTGGAGGACGTATACAAGGAGCGATTTGTGACTATTCTAAAAAACACCCTATATTATTGTGTTCAAAACACACATTTACTAAACTTTTATTGAGAAAGGAACATGAGAGCCACATGCATTGTGGTCCTCAATTGTTATTAAGTATTATCAGAGACCAATATTGGCCTATAGGGGGAAGAAATCTTGCGCGTAGCACTTTTAGAAAATGCATAGTGTGCGTGCGTATTCAAGGCAAATCAATCCAGCCCATGATGGGTAACTTGCCTCCTCCTCGAGTTACACTGACCTACGCGTTTACAGTAACGGGCATGGATTTTGCAGGTCCCTTCTTAATTGCAAATCGCCAAGGCAGGGGCTGCAAGTTATCCAAATGTTGGCTATGTCTGTTTGTATGTCTTAGTACCAAGGCTGTTCACTTGGAAGTAGTGAGCAGTCTGAGTACTGAGGCCTTTCTCATGACTTTCCGTCGATTTATATCACGCCGCGGCCGGCCTCATGATCTTTATTGTGATAATGGCACCAACTTCGTGGGAGCCTGTAACGAGTTGGGTAAAATGTTGCGAGCAAGCCAAAAGGCTATGACTGAGGCCGCCCATGATAAGGGCATCAAATTTCATTTTAGTCCGGCATATTCGCCTCACTTTGGAGGTATCTTTGAAGCAGGCATAAAATCGGCAAAGTCACTTTTAAAACGTGTAATTGGTAATTCTAGTTTGACGTTCGAAGGGCTTACGTCACTATTCACTCAAATTGAAAGTATTTTGAACTCCCGGCCGTTAACCCCTCTGACGTCAGATCCCTCAGACCTGTCTCCTCTGACTCCAGGGCACTTCCTGATAGGGCGTCCACTCACCGCCTTACCAGAGCCACCTGTTACTACAAATTGTCCGAACAGATATCAAAGAATAGAGCAGATGAGACAACACTTTTGGACCCGCTTCCACGATGAGTACTTGAGCGAGCTACAGCAGCGGACCAAATGGAGGGAGAAGCGGAACGAGCTAAAGGAAGGTGATCTCGTCGTAATCAAAGATGACAACGTTCCACCGATGCGGTGGCGCTTGGGACGAGTGCACCAACTGTATAAAGGCCAGGATGGCATCACCAGAGTGGCGGACTTTAAAACTGCCAGAGGCATGGTGAAGAGGGCAGTAAACCGAGTCTGCCTCCTGCCAGTCCGAGACAGCGAAATGGATGGTTCTCTTGCAAGCCAGGGCTTCCAAGGCGGGGACCCTGTTCACGCCACCACTGCGTGAGGACGGAGGACGATTCCGGGCAGCGGGCGCGGGCGGCGGGCAGCGGCGCCGGAGCGGCGCGGCCGCCGTCTCCCACTCACTCTCTCTACGAACGACCGGCATGACATCATGTCGCGTCCGCGCATCAAGCGCCTGTATTTTTTACATTTATATTAATACATAACATTTACTGTGTACAGGGTTGTTTGTTTGCTGCCGAAGCCCCAATCCTGCACAAGTATCAAGGGCTGTATAGCTTGAGCAGGTACTGGGGCCTCACTCGTTACTCCTCGGTGTCGTTGAGCAACCCGCGCCGGGCCCGCGGCGGCCGCGGCCGGGGCGCGCACGAGTATGAAGGTATCGCGGGCTGCGGCAGCTCAAGTATTGTTCACGCCACCACTGCGTGAGGACGGAGGACGATTCCGGGCAGCGGGCGCGGGCGGCGGGCAGCGGCGCCGGAGCGGCGCGGCCGCCGTCTCCCACTCACTCTCTCTACGAACGACCGGCATGACATCATGTCGCGTCCGCGCATCAAGCGCCTGTATTTTTTACATTTATATTAATACATAACATTTACTGTGTACAGGGTTGTTTGTTTGCTGCCGAAGCCCCAATCCTGCACAAGTATCAAGGGCTGTATAGCTTGAGCAGGTACTGGGGCCTCACTCGTTACTCCTCGGTGTCGTTGAGCAACCCGCGCCGGGCCCGCGGCGGCCGCGGCCGGGGCGCGCACGAGTATGAAGGTATCGCGGGCTGCGGCAGCTCAAGTATCAAGGGCTGTATAGCTTGAGCAGGTACTGGGGCCTCACTCGTTACTCCTCGGTGTCGTTGAGCAACCCGCGCCGGGCCCGCGGCGGCCGCGGCCGGGGCGCGCACGAGTATGAAGGTATCGCGGGCTGCGGCAGCTCAAGTATCAAGGGCTGTATAGCTTGAGCAGGTACTGGGGCCTCACTCGTTACTCCTCGGTGTCGTTGAGCAACCCGCGCCGGGCCCGCGGCGGCCGCGGCCGGGGCGCGCACGAGTATGAAGGTATCGCGGGCTGCGGCAGCTCAAGTATCAAGGGCTGTATAGGTACTTTTGGTTTTGGTTTGGTTTGGTGCTATGATTCTACTAATGATATATTAATTTATTCTTTTTTCGCAATTGTATTAAAAAACGTCGTTTACAACACGTGTGAAATGTCTTTTCACACTAGTTGTAAAATGTACTATTTTGCCTTTCATTCGTTTAAATTTAGAAGTAACAAAAGAGATAAAACAAATACAACAGAACAAAAGACTAGTTTAACAGAAGGATACTGGCGATGGCTCACTTGGAAGGCGAGGCGTTCTGCGGCGGCTGCGGCGGCGGCGGCGGCGCGTGCAGCTCGGCCAGCGGGTCCCGGGACAGACCCAGCTTCTGGATTATGTACTTCGGGATGTCTGACGTCATGCCCTGACGAACAGATTGTTCTACTTCAAATATAGGTACCTTACTCGTGTAGGCCTAGCAACATGCACTTATCAATGGTGAATAATATGTCTTAAGCTAATTATCAGAACAATTTATTGATGTTAATATTATTCCATAATAATAAGTTCAGTTAAATACGAATTGAGTATAGAGATACCGCCGTGTATGTGCCATTGTGTAGCCTAAATAGGAATCAATAACTTGATATTGACACTTAGAAACAAAATACATTTTCACCTCAGCAGCTCGAACAAGCCTACTTTCGTCACTCCCGGGAGTGAGGAAAGTGCGACTTTCCTCACTCCAGGGAGTAAAACAATGTAGCTTTTTAATTTAGTGAAGGCCATCCGGTCCAGTCTCGTCTCGTCTCGTATCGTCTCGTATGGTATCGTATCGTATCGTATCTTATCGTATCGTACATATTATAATACTTTTTTTTCTGTTTATTCGGTGTAATTCGAAATACATTTTAACCTTTAATATGTTCTCACTACTGAGGTGAAATATTATGTGTGCAACACGAGAGCAAAGTTATTTTACATCTCGTGTTTTTGAGTCCCTCGCTACGCTCAAGATTCTACCTTAGAATCACTCGCTTCGCTCGTGATTCAATTATAGAGTCTTTCGCTTTCTCGGGACTCAAAATAAACACTCGCAAGAAAAACCAACTTTCCTCTCTTGTTGCACAAATAACTATTTATAATACCTCAAAATAAAGGAAACATTACTTTTGAAAGAGCAAAATTTCGATGCTCGTACAAAAATAAGAGAAAATCCGAAAAAAAAAACATTCCGACGGAACGGGACTCCCGTGTCACACCGAAAGGTTTTGAATTCTGTAACACATACCTGCATGTGTTTAGCGTGTCCCTCTGCCGCCTCTAGTAGCCTGTAGAACCGCTCGGGATCGAACTCGAGACACTCCAGGAGGCGGGCGGGGCGAGCCATCGCTAAGATGAGCCGAGTGACTAGAGGTGCTACTTGGGCGCCAGCTTCGGCTGATTTTTCTCGAGTCTGAAAATAAGGAGCATAAATATCTCAACTCGCACAAGTTACTTACCAGTCAGTTGACGCTAATTATGAAGCAATTTAATATTTTACACATAGCTAAGACAATTAAAAAATGCTATTTTACCCAATGCCCAATAGAATAGCGAAATTAGATACCAAACAGGATATAAAATCAATGGTTTTTTGTACGCTTGCACGAGGTATGAAGTAAATCTGCACTAGGAGTATACTTAAGCTCGAGCGCAAGTGACTTGCGTAAACAATATGCATAACTTACTTGCTCCTGTCGCGCTTGTGAATGTCAACACTTGCAAAAGTAGAGCGCAAGTAACTTGCGCAGTTGACTCACCCTAGTGTGTGCGTTATTTTACAAGATGTACAACCCGTACAAGCCTCTTTACTTACGCAAGTTACTTGCACAGCACGCAAGTCGCATAATTTCATGTTATTTTTTTGTGCTTACCTCAGCGAGCAATCTGTCTAAACTGTCGGCCATGTCGTAGAAATAGCTGCTGGTAACCTGCTTCGATTCCGATTTGTGTAGGCAGTCCCTAGCCATCTCCAATACCTGCACAATATTTTATTTACATAGATATTTTTGGTTATATGGCGCTAAATAAGAAACCTTATCAATAATACATCTTATTCTAACACGATACCAAAATGGATGATGACTGAAATCCTTAGCCATGGCGCTGGTTTTCAGATCAACCAAGAGAAAAACACAATAAAATTAAACAAAACTAAAGTTATGGCGGTAAACCTATGGCGGAGGCCGAACACGATGTGTGCATAAGGTTCAAAAGTAAGAATAAGAATAATGTCGGATCTATGTGTCATCACCGACAAGACAATTCTTTTCAATAAGCCTATGTCGCTTATTTTACACTATTTAGTAATTTAAATTTTTTTACCTGTCTTGCAACGAATCTCTCTATCGGCGGCCGGTCCGGTTTCTTATCTAATTCTGTCAACTCTTCAATCAGTGATCTTAATCTGAAACGGTGATTATTCATTATTATCTATTTTAATGACCAGAAGTAAACTGCGAGCCCTGAAAAGCTTTCTCAAGATCTTCCAGTATGATCACTTGCCAAGCAATTTAGGAAGATCATACAACCTCGTGAACGTCAGCTACCGCTCCGTCGGATCAAGGAATGGTAGCCACGCACAAACGTAGAACATAAAGATATTTCTTATAATTTTGTCCCGATAAACGACAGAGATTGTGCCATCTTTTGCGGGAGAGAAGCATAAAGAACTGCAAACACAAGGTGCTATCCTTGTCACTCTCATCAGGCATCACTCACTTGTCGTCCATAGCCCGTTGTGCGGCGGGGAAGCGAGCTGCGAATAGAGACGACATGGCGGAGACGGCGTCATCTTTTGCGCCCTCGCCCCCGCTCGCCGCGCCGCCGGGGGAGCGGGATGGAGAACTGGAAAAGAAGTACAAATATTTTACATTGACAGACAAACATGATTTAGATTTAGATTTAGTTTATTCAGAAACAATACAAGCATTGTGTTTGAAATCCTTACAATATAAAATTTACAATATATGCAGCCTTAAATTAAATATAAGTTTAAACTATGCATCTACAATTTAACAAGTCAACGTGCATATACCTATTAATAAAAATAAAATAAAATTTAATTATAAAAATAAAAAATAAAAACACTAATACAGTTAAGACAATACAAACAATCGCTCAATGTGGGAAATCCGCAAAGATCTCGTCAATACTGTAGAAGCACCCCCTCAATAAAAATATTTTTAATTTTTTCCTAAAATGTTCATAGTCCGTGATGACTTTTAGTTCTACAGGCAGCTTGTTAAAGATTCTGACAGCCTGGTATTTCACACTATGCCTTGCAGCTTGTTGTCTAGGGTAGAAAGTTGGCCTAATGTTTTTAGTACGCGTTTGAAGGCGCAACTCCTGTTCTGTAGAAGACTCGTACTTTGATATATTTTTGACAAGGGAAGTCAACAAAACGAGAACGTATAATGAAGGAACTGTCAAGATTCCCAACTTCACAAAGAGATCACGGCAGGATATCCACTGTGGAAGGCGCAGAATGGTTCGGATCGCTCTTTTTTGTACGACCAGAGCTCTATTAATATTTTGTTTGTAGCTATTTCCCCAGAATATGATGCATGTGTAGTCCAAACCAGAATTTATAATCAAATCAACGAAAAGTTTATTTATTTTTTTATTGCTTAGGTGACCTTTTTTGTGTAATTTTGTTGTACCTTAGACTCCGGCTTCTTACGCGACGCTTTGGGCTCTGAGGGGACGGCGCGCGCGCACCCGTGTATGCGCCACCGCTGTCTGATAATGATGCCCAGTTGTTCATACCGCTGCCTTGCGAACTGCTGTGGGACGAAATGGATATCATTAGTAGGGATGTCAGTAGGCTTAAGGCCGTTCCATCGGTTTGCCGCTGTCACTGTCACATTTCGCAAGAAAGAACGGGAAAGATCATGCGCGCCAAGTGTCAATTTTGATCGAATTTTGTCGATTTTTATTTATTTTAAAAACGTTACCTTACAATATCGAAATTCGAAAGCTATGAAATTACACTTTAAGTTAGTTCTTCTTTTTTTGTTTATAGTATCACATATTAAATAACCAAGTAAAGTTTGATTAAAAGTCCGAGTTAGAAGTTACTTTGGGAATTAATTGTATCGAGCGAAGTGTCATAATTCGTGTATTGAAAGCTATGTTTAAAGATAATATAATCGAGAACTACATATATTTTTTCCACGTCTACAAATATCAACGCCTCTTAGAGACATGATCATATAAGGAGATTTTTCGCCTTCTGGCTCAGGGAACCGCCTTAACACGAGATCTTACTATCCGTCTTATACAAATTGTATTTATTAGAAGGGTAATAATCTAACTTGCGCGTGAGATGTTGCAGCGCTCTCACACCCTAATAACAGGGTGTAAACTGTAAATTGCCTTAGGCCCACTTATAGTATGTATCTTTAGGTATTTAAAAGAATGTAAACAAACCACGATTAGGTATTTTATTGGGCAAGAAAATTCTTCAAGTCAATTTTAATTTAACTCGAAATGCCAAAACTTACAGAATTTTTACTACGTTATATTACTTACTCAACGTAACAACGAAGCTGCTATAATTGTGTTATTTTGTTAATAGTAATATATCGGAATGATATGATTAATCAATAGTAATTTAGTTTTGTAATATACGCTATTACTTCGCCGTAGCAAAGATTGATATAACTCCGTAATAGATGAATACAGTCTAAGGAAAAAACGTGCCTCGAAAATCAAGAAAATTTGATTTTCGTTCAGAGGGCGCTACTAGTTTTGGCCTACAGTCGTATAGATGGCGTTGACGGTTTCGTTTGTTATTTAACAATTTTAACGCATATCAGTGAAAGAACATGGGTCAAAATCATCAAAATAATTAATGCAAATAAAAAAAAACATTTATCTATATTTAAATACATTTTATCGTATTTTTATAAATCTTCAATTTTAGTTTTAAAGTGTGTCGACAGATGGCAGTGAATTTACCGGGGTTACAAAATTTACTATGACAGTACCGCTCTAGTATAAGTTACTCTATGGCCGTAGTAAAGAACATAAAACGAGATGGAATATTTAGCCATTTGAGGGTAGAAAACATTACACGATTAAATGAAATGTGCTCCTTATGCCAAGTCATAAGGTCCTTACTTGAGTGAATTTTGGTGTTGATGGCAGTGTGGACAGGGCGCTCGCGGCGGCTCGCACACAGCAACCGCGAGAAGCCGTTCTTGAGATGAGCATTGTGACTGTAACAGACAAACATACACATGAATAGAAAATAGGAAGAGGCTTAGGTCTCCCTACATATATCGACGCGGATTCGGATAAGCCGGTAGAAATAGTAGATTGTGTCACAAGGGAGCAAAATGATATATTTACGGCGATGGCGTACAATTGAATCCTAAACGAAGCGAAGGATTCTATAATAGAATCCTGAGCGTAGTGAGGGATTCAAGTGTGTCACGCCCAAGATGGAAATAATTTTGCTACCATGTGACACATATTACTTTTCACATCACCTAAGAGGTAATTATAATATTTAAAAATATTATTTAAGCTAAAAAAATAATGCGCAAAAAAATGTAAAAATAGTGTCCTAGAACAGAAAAGTGTTACTTTGATCCCTCCTAGCAGGGAAGAAAAGTGCCACTTTGATCCCTCCTAGCAGGGAAGAAATAGCCCTTTTTCGAATTGGTGATGTGAAAAAACCTTTATGTCTGCGCAATAAGAGCTAAAAAGTCGTTATCCGACGCGTTGACGTCTTTTTCGCTCTTATTGCATAGTAACAAAGGTTCTTTCTATCGGATTTGGCCGATTCCGCGTCGATATATTTGGGGAGACATTTGGACTGCCAACATGCTGGTATAATTGCTTGAGGTGTTTGAATGTTTAGTTATGGCTTATTGATCTCAATATACATGTAAATATATCGAGGACTTGTAATAATAATTTAGAAGACCATATTTTACCTTATAAGATGAGACTTCTTACATAGCCATCAGTCAAATATTTCGGGTGAATATCTATATATTCATCCCATCCCATAGTAAATATTGGTCAGTATGACCTATGCCATATACTGAGCAATATTTACTATAGGATCAACCTCGTAATGTTATCTATAGGAGAGCTAAAATCATTTGGAAATTCGAGGTAGGTCGCATAGTAAAAATCTAAGTGTTGTCTAAGTGTTGAAAAAAACCCCGTATATCTCACAATAAGCCTTCGCTAAACGTTCCATTTTAAATTATTTCGAACCAGACCAGACAGTTATTTTTAACAATATACAAAATACATAAATACAAAATATACAAATGAACCAAGAGTCGTGATTAAGTCCACTTTACTCATTCAATATACCTATATTGAATGAGTAAAGTGGACTTAATTGAAAAACCATTATGATATTTTGTCGACTTTTGCCAATCGGTTCAAGTCGGAAATATAACAGTGAATGTTGCTTTAATTTAGTCAAGTTCGAGATAATTTTGTAAAATATATGACTGAAAAGCATATCTGTTGTGCTGTTGAAAGCAGTCAATGTTTAAAAAAAACACTTTAAATCAAATTCTAAGTAGTCAATGTTTAAAAAAAACACTTTAAATCATGCTAATTTATCAATTTTGCCGTAATTTGAATCGAAATGATCAAGCGCCGAATTCTGATTATTTTTAATAAATGAAAATATTATCGAATAAAATATGACAAAAACAGCCCGAGACTATATCAAAAACTTACATCTCAGCACCTACTTACTAGTTATAAGCAAATCGTTTTGGCGTATCAAATTCGTTTTAATAGTTTCTTTCCCGCAAATGGTTTTTTGTCCAAAGAAACGTAATAAATCAAGGTCGCGTTTATTACATTTTAGATACAAGATAAATTATTCGTGTCTTTGAATTAAATGGGATTGAAAATAGATGATATTATCTTGTACAGTAACCTGCAATCATATCTTGCACGAGAAGTAAGCAAAAAATATCGGTCACAACATTACTTTTAGATAATTAATGTCATTACCGGGTCTAACGCGTTTTTTTTTTACCTTGTTTCCTGACAACTGAGACTAATCATTGGATTTAGCTACACAAACCCAAAGTCCTCTCCACCGAGAGTCACTATTATCCTCGGATCGTATGAAAAGCTATCGAAATTAAAAAACACCCGAAAAATTTCGACAGGGAAGACGGGTACAAATTATCGTCAACTTGAGGACCAGTGATTCAGATGTTGAAACCAAGGGATAGTGTGCGGATATTGTTAGTGTTGCGTGTCGTGCCGTGGACAATAAACATTAAACAGAAACGGGTAGATAAATTTTATTTGTCTACCCCGAACATTTATATAAACTAATGTCGGGTAGTTTAGTGTTGTTGCTCAATTGATATTTTGCTGGGACGTCAGTCTTCCGTGACCACAGCTAGTGCAACCTAGCAGAAACGTCGGAATCGGAAACAAGGTAATATAATAAGGTAATACCAAGAACACGCACAGTGTCCTATAGTAAGTCTCCCATAGTTCGCGCTCTTCAACTGCTTAACGCGCTCCTCGCATCAGCACCGGAATGTGATGTTTTTGCAAGTGACTGGTCTATTGTCTGTAGAGTGTATGAAGTTCTGTGAGGCGATGGATAAACGTGAGTCGTCTGTTATATATTAGATTTATATTTTTAAATGTCTGTGTTATATAATTGGTTATATAATTGTATACACTTTATATATAATTGATTACATAATTGTATAATATAAATTCCACAGTGAATTGGTTTTAACTGTCATACTGTGTAATCTGTTGAATTAAAAAAAAAAAAAAAAAAAAAAAAAAAAAAAAAAAAAAAAAAAAAGCGTTAGACCCGGTAATGACATTAATTATGTGTACAAAACGCGAGAGTTTAAAGTGTTATATTATATTACTTTTAAAGCCATAACGGCGCACTATAAAAATGGTAATTAAAAAAACACATATTAAAATATCTTTATTTGCTAGAATTTGCTACTAAATCTTATAACTAAGTTCTCCATGTAGGTATATGTATTCAACCTTCATGTTTACTTCGTTGTTCATTGTCTTCGTATTGTTGCAAATATTGCGATTAATTATCCTATAAATACATTATTTATAACCATTTCATATATGTTTTCATGGCTTTTCTTCATTATATTCAAAATTCAAACGCAATTTACAAAATCCGCAATCTTAATAATAGCCTATTACTTGTCCTTACGAGAAAAGCCGGCAAACTACATACAATTTCATAATCTCCCAGTCCAATAACCATAACCTCAAGCGTCGCAGTTATAGCCGTTATGGCCCCATAAAAGGCACTGTATCGCTTTAACCGACTAATATGCCAATTTATATTTACTGCCACGTTAAAAAATTAGTACCTATGTTTCGCCACGATACGCTAAAAACAATAAAGTTAATATAGAATATAATAGTGCCTAGATGCAATCGTTATCGTTACGTGCGGCGGATTTTACCTAACAATGGCAATGGCACCCGCACGCTCCGTGTACCCGCGCCAGCTAGCGGACACCCTTACGGAGTTTGATAGGTACTTGTTATACAGATAATGTCTATTCGAAGGCATTGTAAAAAATAAGAGTGATTTAAAGATAAGATGGCCATGACGATGCGTCCGGCAGGTCTACTGGTTAAGAGAATCGAATTCGGTGAAGCCAGGGTTGCGAGTCGAGTCCCGCTCTTTTACTAAACTTTTGACAAAATGTTTACAAGATTCAGTCATCTACAAAAAACTAAAATAATACCCGCATCCGCAGATTGTCACAATACTCAGACCTACATTACCTAATAATAAATGAAGTGCATTGTGGTGACATCATGAGTGGGAATTGCAATTCGTAATCTATATCTGTTTCTATGGAAGTGGACGTGTTTGATTTATTTATGATAAATTAATTACAATTACCTGTATATATGCTGACATCATCGACTCACCTAGAAGCTAAGAAGCCTATTGCAACATTAAGGGCCACTTGCACTATCCCACTAACCCGGGGTTAAGCGGTAACCCAATATCAAATTGTACTGGTAACCATGGTAACTCCAGGTTTAACCTGTTAACCCCGGGTTAGTGGAATGGTGCAAGTGGGCCTAAAACATTTTTAAATCAAACCAAAGACCCTTCGTACAATTTATGGTACTCCACAATCTTATTTTACACCACGCATGAGATAAAGCACCAGAAGATTAATAGAGAAACGTAAACAGTTCTCTGTTTCAACATTCCTTCTCTTTTTAAATGCGCTATTTCTCTCTTTTGTGTTGCAATACACAAGAAAAGTATTCAGGTTAAAATGTTTTGTTCACAACATTGTTATGACAGCAGAGTGTCGAGATATTTTTGGACCTATTAGTAAAACACTTTAGCTGTTAGCACACCGCTAAATAATTAACTTGTTATAAAAGTATAATTGACAATTCGTGAACCAAATTAGAATATTAGATAATAAAGCAATGTAGTAGGTTGTCTAGAAGTGATAGCTATGATAAAAGGGGTAGATTTTTAATAAAAGCGATATTAGAAATAATATAATACGAGTCCGATTAGGAATAAAAATAAAATGAATACGAGTAAAATTAAATAATTAAATTAAATAAAAAATAAAAATAAAATTCATTTATTTCGAGTATCTGTGACTCATAAGTACATAATACATATTACAAACATTAAACAGAACACAAACATTAAACAAAAACTACAAAAACGTTTATCATTCCAAAAACTTAGTTATTACTGTAAAGCGAATTTAAAAAAATCTGATACAGATGAAGTTAAAGGGACGTTACAAAATTTGTGACTTCCCCCTCCCTCTTGTCACAATATGTCACATTTTCTTGACCCCCTCCCCATCCTAAACATGTGACGTAATTACTGGATGACTCCTAAGACCCCCGATTGTGTTGCCTCTACTTTTAAGTTTAGTTTTAGTTTTTACGGCTATGCTGAAACAGAGACGACTCCGTTGGCTGGGACACGTTCATAGAATGGACCCTGACAGATTGCCACGTGAAGTCATGCTCGGACAGATTGCCGAAGCTAAGAGACTGGTTGGTCGCCCCGTTCTCCGCTTCAAGGATTTATGTAAGCGCGACATGAATGGCTTCAGCATTCCAACTAACCGTTGGGAGGAACGCGCGGAGATGAGACCCGAGTGGCGTCGTAACCTGCGGGAAGGCATGGCAAAGCACGACGAGCTCTGGTTGGACCGCCTTAACCAGAAACGAATTCGCAGAGCTGCTGGACCACCCCAGGAGTCAAAGACACATCTGTGATCGGTGCGGCAAGAAATGCCGATCAGCCATTGGTCTTTACAGTCACCGCAGTCGATGTAGACTGTAGACATCTCCTCAAATACCTCTAGTCGCTGCAACTATCATCTGTAAAGATGCTGTGGCCAATGATGACTTTTAAGTTTATGATTTGTACCAGATGGACCAGATTTCTCGCAAATGTTCGTATTTGTCATGCTACTTCAGTTAACCTCAATACTTTTTGTGCTGAGACTAACTGAAATAAGAAGAAACGTTCGTACGTTTCCGTGAAAATACGATGGAAAATAATTATGCACTACAACTGTATACCGTTTTCTTTTATCGAGTAAAGAGTAGTTTTTATATATTATGTTAACTATTAAGTATGTTATGTAGACATAACAACTCAGCATATTCCCAAGTGCTTTCAGCAAGTGACTATTATCACTTATCGCTTCCACTCTTGGATCGCAATCAAAACAATTGATAACACCACACACATTCTAATACCTACTTTATTATCATACAAACAAGGCACAGTTTCTAATGCAAAATGCATAATTACCTTTGCTAAAGAGTGCATTTAAATACCTGCTTTGTACTGAAACGGTAAAGTTTATTTTTGAATGCAAGTTGGATAATAAGCAGTGCCAAAAGTGCATTGAAATACCTACTTTATAACGCAACAATAGGGATGAGATTTGTATGTAAATTGTATGGTAAGCGGTGCCAACAGGCGCATCGGGTATGCGATGTTATTTTTGATTTAATTTAGTGCATTTTTGCGGGAATGCGAGTTTTCGAATATATTTTCCGGTTGCTTGCATTCCGGTTTAAAAATTTAAGAACAAGGGGATTAAATGTTGGTTTTGAAAAAGAAACATGCATACGAGTGTTTTTTTAACCTACGAGTATCATATGGCAGTTTCAGATTCCGCAAAAACGTCCAGATTGAAGATCTTGTGGCTGCAAGGCTCGGAACCGGTTTTTTCTTCATACAAAAAATACCGGTATTATTACGTTCCATTTCGTTCTTTGGTTTATTATTTTATTTTTAATGGGACAGTCTAATAATACGATTTGTTATTGTTACCTGATTCAGTCCTACTTAAAGAGCATAAAATAATTAAAAATATTGAGCTATTTCGGGGTTTTGAAGAAAACCGGTTCCGAACCTTGGTCATTAGGTCATTACCAAAACAGGCAAGGTACTGTCGTTTCTTAGAATTAATCCGTAGGAAGAACAAGAACTGGGTTCAAATTTATCTTCAACTACTTTGTCACGTGGGTGGCAAACAACCAAACCGCCTACATGTTACTTACACTGCTAAGTTGTTTATATCTTGGTAAAATACAATCAATTTGAGCGAATATTTTTATCATCAGCATACCAGCTGAAAGCTGACCTTACTAAATTAAATTAAATTAAATTAACATAAAATTTATCTAACTTGCAATCGAAGGCAAAAATATCGATCCAGACAAATGGCTCAAAAATATGTGAACACAACTTTATTGTCTAAGGTGTAAGAGCGTACACATATTTTTGAAACTTTGGGAATGTATATATATTTATGCCCTTGACTGTATGTTCGAGTCAAATCTTGCAAGTTAAATTATACCCACTTCCCATTATTCGATTGAGCTGAAAGCTGAAACTTCACATACTTAAGTTGGGTGACAATGAAATATTATGTAGACTTAAGTTGGGTGACAATGAAATATTATGTAGTTAAGTTGGGTGACAATGAAATATTATGTAGTTAAGTTGGGTGACAATGAAATATAATGTAGTTAAGTTGGGCGACAATGAAATATAATGCAGTTAAGTTGGGTGACAATGAAATATTATGGTTCCATCGAGCAGATCTGATACAGGAGGTGACCATAGGAACTCTGTGATAAAACAACGCAATCTAATCGTGTTTGGGGTTATCTCGATTGAGTATTAGTTGCCTCTTGAAAGAAAAGTACAGTCAGCGATAAAAGCTTGTATCAGAAATGAAATTTTTGTCAAAAACTTTTATTCGCAACTTATCGTCTATGATTAAGCAAATTCGCCAGCATAACAAACGGTACAGCAAACTGCTAACAAAGCATAAATTAGGGTGCGCCGCCCCGCCTGCGGTGGATGACCTAAAACCGCTCCCATGACGAATGATTATTTACTAAGGTTCGGCTGACGGCTGTCCCATGCATCATGTTTTCATTATTATGTCGTATGGCTTTTATTCCTGAATAAATATTTTAATTTACAATTTACATTTGCACCCAGAACGCTGGGCCAAATTAGCCACGGACTGGATCCCACAGGATGGATCTCGGGGCAAAGGCAGACCCAAACGGAGATGGCGGGACGACCTCGATACATTCTGTGTGGAGTGGCGGGAATGTGCTTTGGATAGAGCCAAGTGGCGGGAAAGAGGGGAGGCCTTTGCCCAGCAGTGGGACACACTAACAGGCTAATAAAAATTTATATAGTTATACACAGAACGAAAATATTTACAATTTTATATATAAATTGAGTAGCCAATCCCTTGCTTCCGATGTGAGTGCTAACAAACGCCTTTTAGGACATTTTCCTATGATGTGAGGGATTGTTTGACCACGGTTGGGCCACGTAATGCGTAGAGACCTATGCCTCCCGGAACGTAAGAGAGGCCGCGGATTCCCTTTGCTGACATGGTGGACAAGCATGACCAAATTGACTAATAAATTGAATTTACCCGACCCGACAACCCAAGACAGGCAGTCTGGGCGTCGAAAAATTAGGAGAGCCGACCCCACCTAAAGTGGGATGGAGCAAAGAAAAAGAAGAGGAGAGAAGAGTGAGGGATTGTTGCAGTTGGCTCCCTACAGACACAGTCATGATAAGATAAGATAAGATAAGATAATCCTTAATTCAACAACGTCCCAAGTACTGGTCACAACCCTAACTAGATAACCAGATTACCAGAATTATTTCACCGAGGTTTGAATTCACGACCTTCCTTGAATAATTGACTGTTTTTAGGGTTCCGTACCTCAAAAGGAAAAAACGGAACCCTTATAGGATCACTCGTGCGTCTATCTGTCTGTCTGTCACAGCCTATTTTCTCCGAAACTACTGGACCAATTAAGTTGAAATTTGGTACACATTTGTAAGTTTGTGACCCAAAGATGGATATGTAACGTAAACTAATTAATTTTACCCACGGGGTTTTTTTTTTATATCAGCTCAAATATAACTATAGAGCGTCTGAATACGCAATTGTTGCGGAGTATACATACTAAGATACTTACTTAGGGATTCGTTATTTATTATATTGTTCAAGAAAATTTATACAAGTTACAATGTCAACAAAGAAAATTTCATGACCATAAAATTAGGTCGCTATTAAATGATGAGGCACAAATTTAGGTCCGTTAATTTCTCTATTAAATTTCACGAGAATATTCTCGATAACATAGAGAATTAACGGAAATTTACTGAAAAATATCCCTAACTTTGAAACCCTTTTATATGTAATATATTTTCCATTTGTAATATTACTAAGTGTCTCTTTTGACAGCTCTACTCACTAAGAAAAGTGCAATATATTCATCAAAAAATGTAAATTTCCCTATTTTTCACGTCAGGAGAATATTACGGAAATATTCCCAGTAAATTACATTACCGAAAGTTTCCCATTACGGAAACTTTCCGCTCGCCCATCACTAGATGCAAATGCTATTATCAAATTTGGCACTCAATTACATCAACGTTTCCAAGTACCATTAATCAGAACATGTAATACTTAATTTTCTTCGTAACTTCATTAAATGCAGATAAAAAAGCCATTACTTACTAACAATACAGTCACGCCTTACGATAAAACCTTGTCGCTTTAAGAAACGATCGCGATTTCATTACTAATGAATAATGATTCAAACGAATGAAAGCGACATAGTTCTAAGATTTCTACGTTACACGCCAAATAAGGGAGATGGTACAAAAAGTAAAGGTTACCGTAATTTCCGCGAAGGAATATAAAAAAATACAATTTGACAAATCAAATATGAACCTTAGTGCAGTAAACTTAAGACTGTTTTTTGTCTGAGTGACTTTTCATTTGTTAAAGTCATGATTCTCAGGAAGTGATTCAGTCTAACACATGATTAGTGTCCTAAAGACATGCTAACACACACGCCCACTGAGTCAGTATGAGATAATGTACCGTGTGTCATAATTTCAGTGCATCTTAAATTTACGTAGAACTGAGAGAATTTAGGAAGTCGCTTAAAGCACGAATACAGTGTTAAATCTGAAGCGAAGTTATGATATATTTTATTATGCCAAAAACTTAATTTTATTTGGTTCCATATGTACAGTCAAGGCATTAAATATCGACACGGACAAAGTGGCAAAAATATGTATAAATCTATGGGAATGAGGGCTAACGCGTATGAATTCGCCGCTAGGGGCGCTAGTGTAGATGGTAGTCTTTTCAATAGTTTGAAATGTCAAATGTCACTTGTCACTTCAATGACTGACAGCTGTTCTTTAGTCTTTTGGACCACCATCAACAGAGGCGCCAACTGGTGAGCAAAAAAACGATAGCCCTCATAAGGTCGTGTATACATATTTTTTGGCACTTTACCCGTGTCGATATTTAATACCTTGAATGTATTACCTATTTAAAACATAGTCATATAACCATATGTATACATATATGTCATTCTGCGTGTAATCGCAATAAACTTTATTCATTTTCATCTCCAACGCATCTGACAGGTGTAACCGGATTCAAATATCATCGACATATGTTAAATCCCGTAAGCCTATAATTTATATTAATTATATTCTACCGGTAGCTCGGTTATTCCACAATTTCTAATTTCGTATGACTACTCATCCCGCTAAGACGCATAACAGCATCGAATTTGTAACGTATGAAACCTCATAAGGGTGTTTACGCCACATACGTGTGCGTGCGGCGCGTTGTAACCTATGAATCCTCATGAGACACGTAACACCATGCGTGGCGTGTGCGTGCGTGTTGTAGTACTTACAGATAAACTGGAGCTGCCCGGAGTGGTCCCGTAGCCCGAGGACGGAAGCGACGCCACCGACCACCTGCGACCATCGCTGTGAACGAAAACAAAACATGAGAAAATATTACTAAATTACAAATATATCCTCTATATTGAAAAAAACCCGGCCAAGTGCGAGTCGGTTGCGCACGAAGGGTTCCGCAAACGCAAAAACACGGCAAATAAATCACGTTTGTTGTATGGGACTTAAATATTTATTTTATTCTGTTTTTAGTATTTGTTGTTATAGCGGCAACCTACATCATCTGTGAAAATTTCGACTATCTAGCTATCACGGTCAGCTAGCCAGACAGACAGCGGAGTCTTAATTCATAATTAATTAAAGTCTTAATAATAGGGTCCCGTTTTTATCCTTTGGGTACGGAACCCTAATAAAACCATCCACTCTGTCTAGTATAGTATGAATCTTCTCAAATGATTGCTACGCCTAAGACCCTAATCTGGTAAACAAAAGCCATTGTTTATTTTGTGAGAGCGGTCGGCCATTGTGTCTTAGCGCATGCCACGCTCAGACACAATAGCCGACCGCTCGCACAAAAGAAACAATGGCTTTTGTTTAACAGACTAGGGTCTTAGGCGTAACAATAATTTGAGAAGATTCATACTATACCCACAACCCACAACACAAGCCTTATTGAGCTTACTGTGGGACTACGTTGATTTGTGTAAGATTCTCCAATATTTACTAATTACATACATATAATCACGCCTATTTCCCGGAGGGGTGGGCAGAGACCACGGATTTCCACTTGCTACGATCCTGACATACCTCTTTCGCTTCCTTCACTTTCATAACATTCCTCATACACGCTCGCCGGTTTAGGGTGCTCTTGACCTGGCCTTTCTTCAGGATTTCCCCGATCTGATCAGAGAAAGTCCGCCGAGGTCTGCCCCTTCAAACTCCCGTTTCTACCTCTCCCTTATACACTCTCTTTGTTAGCCTTCTTTCACTCATTCTTTCCATTTACTAATTAATATAAATTATGCATAATATATAATTATTATTTTTATGTAAACAATACCTGCCTGTTTGAATTTTTTTTTGTATCCATAAATTTGATTTCATGACAAACAATTTAATTTCTCTATAGTGTATAGTGTATGGTCTCATCGGAAGATCAGCGCTGGAAGTCGCCAGCAGCATGCTGAGATGGGGCCATTTCGTGACACTTTATTTTCACTATGTTCTTTTAATGTATGTTTTATTGTTTGTGTGTTTACGAATAAAAACTATTCTATTCTATTCTATAGGAAACTCTTCTCTATAGTCTATAGTGTTTAGGAAACTAAACTAAACTTTACTTATTCATATATGAATCTCGACTGCATCTCGACGTCCCACGAGCTTTTAGCTATTTCAGGTAACCTGATATTGAACGAACAGTCAGTCTCAAACTTGATTAAAGCTGCTTTTTCGCAAACATTGAGTAAGGGTACTTATTGTCGCTTGTCAGTAAGGCGCTATTTCCATATAGCTTCAATTAGAAATCAATCTTATCAACAAGCGACAATGTGGTACCTTTTGGTTGAAAACGTCACATATAAACTTCCTAGTTTAAATGACAGCGGGTTAACCACAGGGAAACTAACAATTTATAAACGACTATTTGTGCCCTTCTTCATTCATTGTAAATTCCACCCCCTTTTGATCCCTTTAACACATTTACCGCTACGGTCGTAGCGCTACGTCGTAGCCGATAACATGGATTTCCCGGTATGTAGCGAAAATGCTTCGTAGAGGCAAAACGAAAACGTGTCCTGATTAGCGTTGAATGGGTTAAGAGATGATGCTATTATAAAAACATATCTCCTATCGGGTTTCAGCGATTTAAATAGTATAAAAGACTGCATAAAATAGGGGGATTTTTGGGGACTAAAGGTACCACATTATCGATTGTTGATAAGGTTCGTTTGTACTTCAGTATTTGTGGTAGATAAGAACATTATTGACCACCCTCTTTTGATTTTGATGCTCTTTTCATTGAAAGCGGCACAATTAGGCGTATAAAAATACCGTTGATCTCCTAAATAAATAAATTAAATTCGAAAATGATAATTTTATACTAGGTCAGTACATTAACTAGCCGTCTGCTTGATAACCTCTACGTATAGCGTATGTGTTTTGTAAAAACAATATTTTTCTGAACATTCTGCGATAAGAGTTGCCTGTCATTGCAATATTTTATCATCAATGTCAATGACTAATATCACATCTTTATCCAGATTAAATAGAGGCAGAGAACGTCCCAAAAAAGTTAAGCTAAACATTTTAACTATAAAAGTCCCGTGAGACTCAAACATATTAGATTATTTTAAAACGTGTCACTCACGTATTATACGTGAGACGTGAGTGACCCGGTTTAAAATATTCTAATAAGCTAAACATATTTAAAAAACACCTGACGATCAAAATCAGAAAAGAAGAAAAAAGTACTAGCCGTCGTAAATAACCGTCAATGACCATTAAGGAGCCCACTGATTACCAGTCCGCCGGACGATATCGACCTGTCAGTTGTTCGGAAATGTCAAATTTTTGTGCTGACTGACAGGCTGATATCGTCCGGCGGACTGATAATCAGTGGACCCCTTTAAGGGCCACTACCCAGGGTTAGCCAAATAGCCACTAACTCGGAGTTAACCGTTACCACACGGTTAAATTGTACTGGTAAGCTCTGGTTTAACCGCTTAACCCCGAGTTAGTGGCTAGACGGTCACTTCTACCTTTATCACCATCGGTTACTCATTAAAAAGTTACAAACATGTTCATGTCAACGCCTTAGTGATAAATTATCCTTAAGGGGCCCACTGACTATCAGTCCGCCGGACGATAAAGGCCTGTCAGTTGTTCGGAAATGTCAAATTTTTGTGCTGACTGACAGGCTGATATCGTCCGGCGGACTGATAATCAGTGGACCCCTTTAAGGGCCATCACCCAGGGTTAGCCGAATAGCCACTCCACTAACTCGGAGTTAACCGTTACCACAGGGTTAAATTGTACTGGTAAGCTCAGGCTTAACCGCGAGTTAGTGGCTAGACGGTCACTTCTACCTTTATCACCATCGGTTACTTATTAAAAAGTTACAAACATGTTCATGCCTTAGTGATAAATTATCCTTACATAGTGCACTTAAGCACTATGTAAGGATAATTCTAGGGTCTCTAGCTAGAGACCCTAGAGCTAGACTAACTCGACACTATACCGAAGATATCCCGGACGTCAGCCTGTACGAGATTAGTATGGCTCTCAAACAACTTAAGAATGGCAAAGCCCCAGGTGATGACGGAATTACGGCCGAACTCCTGAAGGCGGGTGGTAAACCAGTCCTTAAGGCCCTTCAGACGCTGTTTAGTTCCGTCATGCGCGAAGGAAAAACGCCGCAAGCGTGGAACAGAAGTGTGGTGGTGCTCTTCTTCAAAAAAGGTGATAACACCTTGCTGAAGAATTATAGACCCATCTCACTTCTGAGCCATGTCTACAAGCTGTTTTCGAGAGTCATCACGAACCGTCTCGCACGCAGGTTTGACGACTTCCAGCCTCCCGAACAAGCAGGTTTCCGTAAAGGCTATAGTACCGTAGACCACATACATGCGTTGCGGCAGGTTATACAGAAGACTGAGGAATATAACCTCCCCCTTTGCCTTGCATTTGTGGACTACGAGAAAGCCTTCGATTCGATCGAGACTTGGGCTGTGCTGCAGTCTCTCCAAAGGTGCCAAATCGACTACCGGTATATCGAAGTGCTGAAGTGTCTGTACGAAAACGCCACCATGTCCGTCCGACTACAGGGCCAGAGCTCGAAGCCTATTCCATTGCAGCGGGGAGTCAGACAAGGAGATGTAATCTCCCCAAAGCTGTTCACCGCTGCATTGGAGGATGCCTTTAAGGTTCTGGACTGGAAAGGACGAGGCATCAATGTAAATGGCGAGTACATCACTCACCTTCGGTTTGCCGATGATATCGTAGTCATGGCTGAGACCATGGAGGACCTCAGTGCGATGCTCGCTGATCTCAGCAGAGTATCTGAACGAGTTGGTCTGAAAATGAACATGGACAAGACGAAGATCATGTCTAACGTCCATGTTGTGCCAACTCCCGTATTAATCGGAGGCTCTGCGCTCGAAGTTGTTGACGATTATGTATACCTAGGACAAACAGTCCAGTTAGGTAGGTCCAACTTCGAGAAAGAGGTCACTCGTCGAATCCGACTCGGTTGGGCAGCGTTCGGGAAGCTCCACAGTATCTTTTCGTCCAAATTGCCGCAGTGTCTTAAGTCAAAAGTCTTTGACCAGTGTGTGTTGCCAGTGATGACATACGGATCTGAGACGTGGGCGCTAACGATGGGCCTCATAAGAAGGCTCAAGGTCACGCAAAGGGCAATGGAGAGAGCTATGCTCGGGGTTTCTCTGCGTGATAGAGTCAGAAATAATGATATCCGCAGTAGAACTAGGGTCACCGATATAGCTCGCAGAATTGCAAACCTTAAGTGGCAGTGGGCGGGGCACATTGCTCGCAGAACTGATGGCCGGTGGGGCCGGAAGGTTCTGGAGTGGCGTCCGCGTACCGGAAGACGAACTGCCGGTAGGCCTCCAACGAGATGGAGCGACGACCTGGTGAAAGTCGCGGGAATTCGGTGGTTGCGAGCGGCACAGGATCGGTCGGAGTGGCGAGCCTTGGGGGAGGCCTATGTCCAGCAGTGGACGTCTATCGGCTGACATGATGATGATGATGATGAGTGCACTTAATACTACCGAAATTAGGATGAAATCATGAAATGTACATATAAAAGATGAAAGTGGTGTTTATGGAGATACTACAGCGAATATCTACAATATACTTACATATCCTTATTCCTAGCATGGATAGACATGTGAATTTAGAACAATAGCGTTATAATTCTATTTACACAGCTTTACACCGTTAAAAACATTATGGTTATGATTATGACTCAACTATATGCTTATATTGAATGAACTATGAATTGCTTTTGATATGTCGTATAGAGTGTTTGAAAATAAACTTTATTTTTATTAATGAGTAATAAAAACCGTGTGAATGTTTTTCTATTTGACGGTTGAAATAAAAATGAATAAGTATTGACGTATTTCTATATTTGTCCCATTTTCAAACCAAAAGGGTACTTATTGTAGCTTCAATTCGAAATAAACCTTATCGACAAGCGACAATGTGGTACCTTTTGGTTGAAAACGTCACACTTGTTATTTAAGAATATGTACTTTGAGTATTTTCATTTAAGTCTGGAATTGGGCTCTACGTTATGGGGTAAAGCGTACCTGCAATTTTATAAGTTTGTTCCAGTAACTAGATAGGGATTACATACATGGTAAATATTATAATGTGAGAATATAAAAATATTATAATACATATAACAACAGAGAACAAGTTGAAAGTAGGATGTAATCGGAGGTTGTATGTAAATGTATATGAACAAAACGTGCAAACTATTGTGTATGTAAGTGAATGTGTCAACAAACAAATACAATGGACTATGGAATGACCATTTAAATGGGTCTTGGTATTATATACCTTCAGCTTTCCTTATGTATATGTAAAAATGACATGGTACTACTCTTACTACTCTACCTTTACCTGTCTTTAGCAATGACATCAGTCATCTTTTGATGTTCGTCAAAATATACTAGAAAATGTCTATAGGATTAAGGTAAATAAATATAATATTGATAAATAACTGTTAGTATCTAAGGGATTTCTATATAGCCTACTAGAGATAGGTATAGCAAGATTCAAAATTTTTGATATATTATCAAAATTTGTTTGTTTATATATTTATCTCTGTTACATGTTTGCATTAAGCAGAGATGGGCAAAATATTTTCGAATGACGAATAAGAATAACAAAATTATTCGCGAATGGCGAATAAAATTGTCGGATGATTATTCTTGTTTGAATAAATTATTCGTGGAATAATTTATACACAAATAATTTCCACGAAAAAAAAAACATTTAAAACATACCTGAAAGACTGTCGCCGCTTTACATAAAACATCCTTTTAGTCTAAATCAACTTTGAAAAATTTGTCATCAAGTATTGCTTATGCTTGGTTATCTTTTATGTTGTCACTTGTTTCATTGAAAGTGTTGTTTGATGAGCTATTAATACAATGACTTCGGGAATGCGAATGTTCTTCATCAACACTTAGCCCTTTACCGCATAATTCACTAATTTAAAAAAAATATACCAAGACGCGATAGGTTTAGAAAGATTTGGCAACTGTAATGTACAATGCACTGCAACTAAATAGTTACTGCTTAATATAAATTATGCGTTGTTGAGATTCGCTCTCAAGCAAACAACTTTACTGATAAGGAAATTTGGTTTTTTCACTCTTATATAATGCTAATATAGCTCTCTCTTTTTAGGCCAGACTAGAAAGTTACTAACTTAGTGAGAGTAATTCATTGTTTACGCTAATTATTTGTATATTATACTACCTGGGTTTTAACCTTTTAAGGATAAGGATTAACCCTTAACAATTTTTAATGTGTCAGAACTTATATACTTGTATATTAAACGTGTTATTAGTTGTGTTGTTTATTTTAATTGAACCACCCAAAAAACTTAAATATGTTTCGTGGATTTATTCGAATGAAATAAATCATTCGTCATTTGAATAGCGGCAGAATGATTTGTCCGCGGATAAATTAATTGAGAATAAATCATCTGCGAATAAATCATTAGTGAATAAAAAGATCGTGAATTAAGGTTTAAAATAATCTAGTTTAAAGTAATCTCAAAATATAGAGATTGTAACTGAGTTAAGACGAATGTTTGTACCTAACCTCTTATGTAATAAACAGTTTAATTTTTTTTTATCCAGTCTAGTCCTAGTTTAGTCCTAGTTTTAGCCGGTCTTCTCCACATTGACCTTATTGTTTATTCGAATAATGCCCATCTCCGGCATTAAGTATATGCGAATTTTGACTAATGGTATAAATCTTAAATCATAGCAAAACACGTTGCAAATCAACACAGATAGAGGAATATATAAACCATATATAGACAGTATAAGTAGTCTTGTCAAAATACCCGCCATCACCTGTCACAAGAATATTTTTTCCAAAGCGCCCTCTGTCAGCACTTGGTAGTATTAATTCGACTGGCGGCTTGGCGCCTGGAGACGTATTCTTACCGATTTGCCTGAAGAGCTCAGCTATTGGTGGTCTGAAGGCGTTCCGCGAACCACTTCGTTCACTCGTTCGTCTATTCGCCTCTCTCGCTCGAAGAGCAAGGGTGATAGAGAGGCAGATAACGAATTGTGCTCATTTTTGCCGCTTCTTGCCGCGCTTCACGCCCGACGAAAGCATTACATTGTGACCGATATTTTCACACACGATACTCACAGATCCTTGCCACGCTTCACGCTCGAAGAGAGCAGCGGGCTTAGCACGCTCTAACAAGTATGTACGTGCGAAAGTGACAGGCATAGTGACAGGTGATAAAAATGCAACCATGCTGCAGGGCATGGTGCAGCGGGTGCGCGAGCCCTCGGCGAGAGGGGCTCAGCTCAGTGTCTGGAGCCTGGACACATGATACTAACAGCTCCTTGCCGCGCTTCACGCTGGACGAGAGCAGGGCGTGGTGCAGCCGGTGCGGGTGTTGCGGGGGACCTCGGGGAGAGGGGCCTGGACACACGATACTCACAGCTCCTTGCCGCGCTTCACGCTCGACGAGAGCAGGGCGTGGTGCAGCGGGTGCGGGGGGTGCGGGGGCCAGCGCGGGCCCTCGGCCGGGGAGAGGGGCCCGGTGCCTGGGGAGCTGCAGCGCCCTGAGCCGACCTGGGGACAAATTTGTTAATAAAAACAAGGTTTATATAGCATGTTTCGTCATCCAAGATAATATTGCAGTTAAATACCTATATATCAACGACCTGTGGTGTATTCAACGGTGTGTAAAAATTGTGTAAAAAAAAAAGTGCAATAGTTATTTTTACAACAAGAGAGCAAAGTTTGATATTTCTTCGAGTGTTTATTTTGAGTTCCGTGCAAGCGAAAGATTCTATAAAGTATAATAGATTCACGAGCGTAGCGACTTTTAGATATTTAGGATCGTACTAAAGTCCTATGAATAACGCGCCCAATAAATATGAAAGACCTTCAAGACGAGCATAAGGAAGTTTTTTCTATCGTGCTGTGAATACAGATTAATATTATACACTATACAGTAATGTGAGTAATGTAATGGATCAATGACCAGGAAAGGATTAGAGGAAACTGGTTATTGTAGCAATAGGATGAGCTGTGAGACAGTCAGACGCTGGACAAACTTATTATTGAAGTCGATAAATATAAGCAGGGACAAACTGAACCCACAAACGCAACGTATGTAATGCGTGATTAAATCTGAACCCCGAAATTTGTAGGCTTGGAAACATACTCGTCATACGCAACGCAACGCATGACCAGTATGTTTCCAAGCATTCAAATTTCAGGGTTCAGATTGTAATACATTGCGTATGTAGGTTGAGTTTGTCTGCTTTTATTTATAATTATGAAGTCACTGGACAATTTTTTATCGGGCTAAGGTAACACCAAAAGAATGAATAACTAAAAGAATATACAGAAGCCAATACACGGACTGATTCTGTAATCAAAATCAAATAGGTTATTTTATTTGTATGATTATATTGATTATATATATGAGGTCAGCAGAACCAAACCCACTGATTAACATAATATATTATACTTTGGAAAAACTCATAATAGAATATTAAATTTTTTAACTAAGGAAAACAATGCAAAGTAATAGTTTTAATGAAACTTAAATAATTATGAATTGAATGTAAGTACCTATATGCATATATTGACTTATAAATATTTTATGTTTAAGAATAAATGATCTGAAATCTGAAATGTAATTATAAACGTAGTACTTTCATAGAAATTTGACATTAATGATGGCATTGCTACACTTTGTTATTGCAAATGTCATGCAGAGTTACCTTGGTCCCACTCTAAACAATACAAACTATGGCAAATAGTGCCATTTCTGCATGCTTGTCAATTATGCAAATTTAGGTCGTCTAGACAGTCTGTAGCGTGTCCCCTGCAGTTTTGTAGGCTGTCTAGTCTAGGCTCAGGATATATGAGGACAATGCCGAAGTTTTACAAGCCCACGCCCAAGATTTTAGTCCTTTACAAAGATTTACACGCACGCAGATAAATAATTACAGAGAGGTTACTTTTTTTAATTACGCCAATTTTTTGTTCAAAAAAAGTTATTACAGAGATGTTTTTTTTTCTAATAACACTAATATTTATATTGTTGTGCTAAAACAAACATAACAAAAACCGGCCAAGTGCGAGTCGGACTCGCGCACGAAGGGTTCCGTACCATTACGCAAAAAACGTCAAAAAATCACGTTTGTTGTATGGGAGCCCCACTTAATTATTTATTTTATACTGTTTTTATTTAGTATTTGTTGTTATAGCGGCAACAGAAATACATCTGTAAAAATTTCAACTGTCTAGCTATTACGGTTCATGAGATACAGCCTGGTGACAGACGGACAAACAGACAGACAGACAGACAGCGGAGTCTAGGGTCCCGTTTTTACCCTTTGGGTACAGAACCCTAAAAACGGAGTTCCATTATATGCAGATGTTTCATAAACAATAGGACGTGAAGGAGACAGCAAAAGTTATAAAAAATATAATATATGTATATATCTTGAGGGATAATTTTCAGTATAAGATTCCTGCTCCGTCTTCGCATTCGAATGCTTTGATATGTCGTCTCGTGCCTCTGACTCTTATGGAGACAGCTCTTATTATAGAAATTTGGTCCTCCAGCCAGAAAATTAAATCCATCTTCCATTATTTCATTACAAAATGGTGGTGAAAACTACCACTTTACATATTGAAGTCATTATAAATCCCGTTATTAGGTAGGTCTAGATACCTAATAGGGGGCTCCCGCGAATTCGATTATCATCTTATCGCCTATCTGCATTTTTTTATCGCACGAATATTGCAATCGCGAGAAATATACGAACTGTATATTTTGCGTATAATAGACGAATTACACAATCTTCGATTTCGATGTTCGCGGCAAACTCCCAGGTGGTACAATAATTACAAATATGTATTTAGATATCAATCAATAGAATCAGAAACACGGAACTGCGCTCCAGAACTCGAGTTGTAGATGTAGGTGTCCAAACCGCTAAGCTTAAATGGGACTGGGCTGGGCATGTCTGCCGGATGCACCCTGAAAGGTGGGCCAAAATGGTTACCGAGTGGGACCCACGGAACACTATAGATGGTGCTGGTCGGGGTGCAGGCAGGCCGAAAAGGAGATGGCGGGACGACTTGGACGAGTTGGACGCATTTTATCCGGATTGGCACACTACAAACGACAGGGTCGAGTGGAGGAAACGAGGGGAGGCCTTTGCCCAGCCATGGGACACTAAATTAGGCTAGTAAAAAAATATAAAATATATAATCATTTAGATAGAAGTCTTTAAAGTGATATTTTGATGCAAGCCTTTACGGGTTGTTTTTTATTATGATACTGCGACTGATTTTCCCACTTACTATACATTCGTCTTCTATACATTTCCTTTAAGTACAATTTTAAGTTAACATCATGTTGTTCATAAGAGCAGGACACGATTCCTCCGTACTAGTAAAAACTGTATGACGGCAGGAAGCACCACCTCTCCCGGATCACATTTACTCTTATCTAGCAGTAGCTATACATGTATTTGCGCAGTACTAGATATATATATATATGTGTAATATTGTATAAAGATGACAAGAAAATGAAAAAAATAAAACAGGTTGCAATAAGAAAAAAACAAAGCAAATAGTATTGGAAATAAGTGTTTGTGTATGTGTGTGTTTGTTATCACTAGTCAGATTCTAAAGATCATGAGAAGCATAGCATGTGTACATTAAGCCATTTTCGCAAACTCTGTGGCCGTGCTATTCTAAGTTGTACCACCAAACTATACGCGTTTATCATCTTTATCTCAAAGATATAAGGTCACAAATTGCATACATATAAAAAGTGTGAGTCACCCCGTCGTGACCAGCCGTTCATTATGCTCTGTATATATTGTTGCAATAAGAAACACTTCGACACGCTGTTTTTGCGACCAAAAAACATAGAAATTGTAACAAAAAACCCACTACAAGCTGAAATAGACTTTATGCCTTTTTATTCAAGGTGTTATTTAGATTATTTTGTAAGTTTAGGTATGATGACATATTTAACAAATATTGTTTGGAGCTTTTGTGTCGAACGTAACAATTTAGTTTATTGAACACTACTGCAAAGCAAAAAAGTATCGAAATTAAGTTTTCTAAAATATACTTTTTTACGATTTAGAACGCACGTCTTGCTCAGGCGCCGTCTTAGTTTAGTAAAGTATGATTTAATGCAAAAACGTATCATAATCGTATAATTTTCATATAATAGTGCGAAAAAGAAATTGTGAGGTTTTATTAAATAGTTAATGATTACTAGTGGCGCTACTGCGCCAAATTCCTTTTCCGCAATACCCTGTTTTACATAAAAACTCTATGGTGACTACTGGCCACCAAGACAGGATACTGACATATTGACAGACTGACAACTGAAAGAAAGAAAGAAAGAAAGAAAAAGCATTTATTAGCACAACATAACAAGACTAAAACTAGAAATAATTAAACAGAATGAGGTTGTGCTAAATGGTCCTTACTCAGCTTGGTGTCACAGTGTGAGCCAACATGGCACACTCCGCGACGCTGATTTTCAGTAAGGCCCAGTAGATGGACTAGTAAACACAATGTAAAAAATAAATAAGGGAAAGCTTAAATACAAATAACAATCAAATTACTTAATTAAAATTCTAATGAATGTTCGTGTGTATGTATGTATGTAAGTGTCTATGCGATTTGTGTGTGTGACTGAGTGTGCACGGTTGCCTAAGTGTTGCATTTTTGCTTAGCCAGTATGAATTTACGGAGGTGAATTTTAAAGGTGGACACGAACTGACTTCACTTGAAGCATACTTGAAGAACTACCGCAAATTACATATTTATTGTTAATTATCATATTGTTTCCGCCGTTTGTGCTTGCTAGAATATTGAATAGCATCGCTGAAGTTAAATATCTCCGCCCCAGACTACGGACCAACGAGTACCTATACATTTCTACTTTTTTTTATGAAATAGGAGGCAAACGAGCAGACGGATCACCTGATGGTAAGCGATTACCGCCGCCCATGGACACCCGCAACACCAGAGGGGTTGTAGTGCGTTGCCGGCCTTTAAGATGGGAATACGCTCTTTTCTTGAAGGTTTGAAGGTCATATCGGTCCGGAAATACCGCAGGCGACAATTCATTCCACAGTTTAGCTGTGCGATTTAGTGTAATTTAGAGTAGTTTTACTTTGATTAATTTACATCGTAGTATCGGCTCCAGCTCCCGTTATTATCCAGTTCGTTTCCTCAAAATTCAAAAACTCTAAATACAACAATTAATACGTAGTATTATCATTTTATTACCTTTTTTATCTAAGATTCTTAGCATGAGGTCATCAAAACGCCTAATTTTACAGTAAATAAAATATTGCCTTAATTAAAATTTATGCCATGTCGCCATCTGCCGAGAGAAAGCATTTCTGGGCAAATTTATTCAAACCAGGCTTATTACGGTTGTCAAAGTGAAAACAGCGGCTCTTGGAGACTTATAAAGTAAAGTAAAAGTAAAGTAAAGTAAGTCATTTATTGTACACAAAGATTTAGGCAGAAACAAAAATTAAATGGTCTTAAAACTAAGGGACAATTATGTTATTATGTTGTGTTAGGTCGAAATGTAGATAAATTAAATTTCGAAGATCGTCTGTCTATCTCTAGATATATCAGTCTATCTAACTTAAACTAAGGCGACTGAGTGCCGAAGTTATACTTAAAGGTTAACTGAAAGAGATCCCTCAAAGGGATAAGTTCGCCTCTGTACTTAGCTTTTCCTAATTGTAAGTTACCTTTATTATGTTTTGTACAATAAAGAGATAACTACTTTTAAGATGGAGATTATTACACCAATTTAGATTTCATTAAGGTTAGATTGTAACCATGGGCAGTGGCGGGTTATATTTTCCAACTTTTAAGAAACTTTCCGAAACTTGTACATTTGCAAGTACACTTCATAACTCATAATCATAACGCACACATTTATTGTCTATAGCACACACACATATCACACTTCCCAATAATATTAAGCAATTTGACATGTAATAATTATTTATGGAATTTTGTAATATGTAATTTAGTGTAATTTTAATTGTGTGTTTCTATGAAAATATTTTAATTTGTGGTTTTTCAAGTAGACACACTACTATTTAAACTACCCACAAGCCTTCGGGAATTGTCATATACTTGGAAAATTTCGACCCATGCCACCGTGGCCGGATAGCCGAGCGGTTCAGGCACCTGTCCGGTAAACGGGGTACGCTGGTTCGATTCCAGCTCTGGACACTGGAGGCTTTGGTCATTTTTTCCTTCGTATATGACATTTATTTCAGTTTATAGTGTAATTTAGAGTAGTTTTAGGATATTTTTTATTTTAGGATAGTTTTTGCTCGTTATTATTTTTTCTTGCTGTGAATGCTTGCTTTGGATGGCATTCTTAAGTATATCTCAATTAGCATTTGCTGGGACGTCAGTCTTTCGTGACCACAGCTAGTGCAACCTAGTTGAAACGTCGGAAAAAAGATAAAATAATAAAATTTAATCGCGTGAGACCCGGTAATGACATTAATTATTCTTAAGTAATCATCATCATCATCATCATGTCAGCCGATAGACGTCCACTGCTGGACATAGGCTTCCCCCAAGGCTCGCCACTCCGACCGATCCTGTGCCGCTCGCAACCACCGAATTCCCGCGACCTTCACCAGGTCTTAAGTAATACCAAAAAAGAATTAAAATAAATAAATAAATGCGATGATTTAATACCTACCACTTAAGTACTTTTTATATCAATATTGAATGCTGTCTGTTTAGTGTGCCTATTAAATAAAAGAACATAACAGACTTGACCTAATGAACTAGACCACAATGCCTAAGGCACAGTTACACGTCACTTTCCTTGTGTAACGCTTGAACAATCTCGTTTAAACAATGTCAGCACCAATGAGATACTTAATTAATTTATTATCGTACAATCAGGTCTCAGGCCTCAATGTTTAAATGCCAGCTGGTGATACAAATGTTTTTGCTTCTGAGTTCTGGCGCGAGATTTCTGCTGAACTGACAAAATACGCCAGCTTTCGTGAATTAAAGGCATGTTCACCTAATTTTCTATATCTTCGCGGCAAGGAGAGGTTAAAGAAGCTATGGTTATTCTGATTGATTAATGTGCCTATATTTGTATTGTATGTTGCTTTATATTTTTCTACTTCTTTCCAATTTTTAGTGTATTTTCCCCATTCCTTTTTGTGTAATATATTATATGTTTATCCTATTAATTTTGTATGTATTTATATCCTTTATCTTTCTGGTACCTTGTTGTACATTTTGCTACATTTGTCACCCTCTTTTCACTTTCTCCTCTCATCTACTCAAAAGGTTAACTGGAAGAGATCCCTCAAAGGGATAAGTTCGCCTTTGTACATCTTATTATTTGTACCATGTAATTTTTAATGTGTATATTTGTACAATAAAGAGTTTACTACTACTACTACTAATTTTTGTTGGTGAATGATGATGATGAATAGAATATAATGATTGCCATGTTTCACAAAATGAGTAATAGTTATAGCGCATATCAATTACTTTAATTGTGGAATAGACGCCTTTGTTTCGTTACCACTTGTCATCATAATACCTAACTAACATAACCTTTTTAGGGTTCCGTACCCAAAGGGTAAAAACGGGACCCTATTACTAAGACTCCGCTGTCCGTCTGTCTGTCACCAGGCTGTATCTCATGAACCGTGCTAGCTATCACGGTTATAGCTAGACAGTTGAAATTTTCACAGATGATGTATTTCTGTTGCCGCTATAACAAATACAAAAAAAATACGGAACCCTCGGTGCGCGAGTCCGACTCGCACTTGGCCGGTTTTTAATAACGGCAACGCACTTCCAACCCTCTGGTGTTGCAGGTCTCCATGGGCAACGGTTAACTAACCACCAAGGGATTCGTCTGCTCGTTTGCCTCCTATATTGTGACGTTTTAAACTAAAAGGTGCTACATTGTCGGTAAAATACCTACCTTTTTGGTTGAAAATGGCGCTATTGTTGGCTTGTACAAATGTTTGTGAACTCGACTGTACCGTCGCACGCGCATGCGTTGCCTGCACCGCAGCCACAACAACATTGAATTATGTTACTTGTACTCGTAAATAATGATATCACTGAGCTATCACTTATTTTTAACTACCACTTGACCTCAGAGTCGATTTATTTTGATTTGTCTGTAACGTATACGTATAAGGTTGTTGACCGTTCATCATCATCATCATCATCATCAGCCAGTGGCGTAACAAGTGCCCCAGGCGCCATCCAGGGGGGGGGCAAAATGGGCAAACGGCAGCAGAAGGGAAACTTTTGTCAGTCGTCAGGGGGCGCAAATTTGGTGACTGCCCCGGGCGCCATATCCTCTAGCTACGCCCCTGTCATCAGCCTACTCTCGTCCACTGCTGGACATAGGCCTCACCTATTGCATGCCATTGAGCACGATTTGCGGCAACTCTGATCCAGCTCTTGCCAGCCACCTTGCAAAGGTCATCGCTCCATCTTGTTTGAGGGCGTCCTATGCTACGTTTTCCCTTGACGTAGAGCAAATCTAACGGCGCGATTCGGAAAATGAATTAGAGATTCACTAGATATGAAATAGTAAAGATATGTGACGCCCCACGGGTAAAGGTACCTTATGGCGGTTGTAGTTTACGCTATTATTAACGCCGCTTCAATTAATATTGCCGCAATAATTACGCGACGCTATGCGACGTAAGCGCCAGCCACCATAATGTACCTTTTGCCGTGAAATGTCACATATCTTTACTATTTCATATCTAGTGAATCTCTAATTCATTTCCCGAATCGCGCCGTAAGTATATTTCTAATTGAAATATGAATATTGTTTATTAGTTAATCGCTTAGGACCACTTGCACCATCCCACTAACCCGGGGTTAAGCGGTTAAACCGGTAACCCAGTGTCAAATTGTACTGGTAACCATGGTAACTCCACTCCCGGGTTCGTGGAATGGAGCAAGTGGCGCTTAATCGTTTCGATTTTTTTTTATACCACGTCGGTGGCAATCAAGCATGAGCATTAAATGATTTGTTGTCATTTTGAAGCTTTCAAAATACATTGATACTGAATGTACATTTTACTTCACATTGGGCCTTACAAGCTTTAACAAGAAAGAGATTAATTTTACATCAATCCAAGTAATCATAATGAATTGTATGGCATTCCAGGCTGAACGGCGTTATATTTTCATCGATATAAAATATGTATAAAATAAGAGTAATATGCAATCCATAATTATTTAAGTAAGTACCCTGTTTGATCGCAGACAGCCGTGGAAATATCTGTAACTCACAAATATATCTGCATTCGTGGTTAGTAAATAAACATAGTAATTACTGCACTATGTATTACAATGTGAGTTTATGGAACTATCGTTGCATTATAAATGAATTGCTCACTTCAATCTAATGTTTAGATGTAATTAACAATATTAACATTAGACACGGAAATATATGTATAAATGTTACTTTTTATCTTTTTTTAAATATCATTACCGGGTCTAACGCACATTACTTATGTGTACAAAACGCGAGAGTTTAAAGTGTTATACCTTTTTAGGGTTCCGTACCTCAAAAGGAAAAAAACGGAACCCTTATAGGATCACTCGTGCGTCTGTCTGTCTGTCTGTCCATCAGACACAGCCTATTTTCTCCGAAACTACTGGACTAATTAAGCTGAAATTTGCTACACATATATAAGTTTGTGACCCAAAGATGGACAAGTAACGTAAACAAATTAATTGTAAACATGGGGGCCACTTTTAGGGGGTAAATGAGAAAATTAAAAAATAAAAATTTTCAAAATATATCGTGTTATAATGAAAGAGCTCATTGTGAGAATCTCAAATATATTTTTTTATAATTTTAGGATTAACAATTTAGAAGTTATTCAAGAAAATAGTAAAAAAATGACCATTCTCCCCCTTTATCTCCGAAACTACTGGGTCTAAAATTTTGAAAAAAATACACAAAATAGATCTTTACCTATACATTACAGGAAAACCTATTAGAGATTGCAGTCAAGCGTGAGTCGGACTTAATTACTTAGTTTTTGATCCGACCCCCACGGGTTTTTTAAAGACATTTCACTCACGTTTCACATAAAAAATACATTGTTTAAATTGTGTAATGTACGGAACCCTTGGAACGCGAGTCCGACTCGCACTTGACCGGGCTTTATGTTATTACCCTACTTTGGTGTCCCACTGCTGGGCAAAGGTCTCCCCTCGTTTTCTCCACTCGACCCTGTCATCGGCATTCACGGAACACCATAGACGGTGCAGGCCGGGGTTCAGGCGGACCGAAAAGGAGATGGCGGGACGACTTGGACGCATTCTACCCCAAATGGTGGAAAAATGCTTTATATCTAATCGACAAAAAATATTTACATTTGTGACCATATAAAATATACATATAAAATAGTTCATTTCATAAAGAATGTATATTAGTTCGATAAAATTATACTTATCGTGTTGCGCTTTGGTGTAATTTTAACATGTATTGTGCACATAATCCGGTGACAATACAAATATGTATGTTATGAGAAAGGAGGCATAATTTTTACGAATAGGTATATGTATAAGGTGTTTTATTTAAATACGCAATTTTGAATAACTCAATTATTCAGATATTATCACGTTCGACACAATTTAATGTTTAGAAATTCGATAGCAAATTTTAGCCTTCACCTAAATTTACGCAACTAGTAAAAACAAATCAAAACACGATTTTATTTTTAGGGTTCCGTACTCAAAGGGTAAAAACGGGATCCTGTTACTAAGACTCCACTGTCCGTCTTTCTGTCACCAGGCTGTATCTCATGAACCGTGATAGCTAGACAGTTGAAGTATTCACAGATGATGTATTTCTGTTGCCGCTATAACAACAAATACTAAAAAGTACGGCACCCTCGGTGGGAGTGGGCTCCGACTCGCACTTGTCCGGTTTTTATTTGAATGTATTGATCACACTTATTTATTTTATTAGTTACTAGCGACCCGCCCCGGCTTTGTACAGGTGCAATGCTGATGTATTATTCATATAAACCTTCCTCTTAAATCACTCTATCTATTTAAAAAAAAAACCGCATCAGAATCCGTTGCGTAGTTTTAAATATTTAAGCATACATAGGGACAGACAGACAGTAGGAAGCGACTATGTTTTATACTATGTAGTGATTCTTATTACACCCCCAACTCGTCGTCGAATCGACTATACATTATCCACTCCGTATTTAATTAAAATCAGACAAATAACAAAAATCCAAATCTAAACATTGTATGCAAAGCAAAGTGTAAACAAAAAGATAGAAACAATAAACATTTGTGGAATCTATGGTCATTTGACAAGTTTAAACATAAGCCATGTCCGCATCTAAAATTGTGTGCATCTACTGCATAATAGTGTAAACACACTTAAGGGGCCCACTGACTATCAGTCCGCCGGACGATATCGGCCTGTCAGTTAGAACAAAAATTTGACAGCTCCGAACAACCGACAGGCCGATATCGTCCGGCGGACTGATAGTCAGTGGGCCCCTTTAGTTATAACATATTATATAACATCCGTTGTTTGAAGGACGCGAACTGGTAGGACTAAGCTGGTTATACAACAACATATAATATCGTGAGATCATTATAAGCTATTAAATGGCAGTTTCAAATCATTTAAAAATCATACACTCGTATAATAGGGAATACTACGCGAAACTCTGACTAGGGGGGTAGGGGGCGCCACTACCACAATCTGAGGGTCTATCGCGAAACAAGAAAATCGAAATTTCGTTATCTAACATCTCTCTTGCATATTCGAGCGATAAAGAGGCAGATAGCGAAATTTCAGATTCGCGTTTCCCGGTAGATCCTCTGTAAACAAACCGCCTTGATGCATCAATGTCATATTTTAATATCTCTGAAAACTTGTCAAAAACCTGTTAAAGGTACAGTATGTATAAGTTACTCTATGGTTTACTAAAAAGGCTAGTGCTGGACTGGTGGCAGAACATTGCAGTAATATCCCCTATTGTCAATTTTTATTACAAGCCTTTATTTAAGTTGCAATGTTTTATCATCATCTTCCTCGCGTTGTCCCGGCATTTTTGCCACGGCTCATGGGAGCCTGGGGTACGCTTGGCAACTAATCCCAAGAATTGGCGTAGGCACTAGTTTTTACGAAAGCGAAGTTTAAGTTGCAATGTTTTATGTTAGAAAAAAATCTTGCAAGCTAATTTCCATTATTCGTTTGAGCTGAAACATTTCTCTCTTGTCGAAATATATAAGTCTCCCTTCTTATATTTTAAGAAGTAATTTATTTTAAATCATAATTTGCAATTGCGTATATTGTGTAACAAGCAATTGCGGTTATACACTGAGTACTTGAGTAGGTAAGGTACATATTTAGTAAACAAATATCAACACAGCCAGGCGCCGGCGCGGTGCGAAATTGATTGCTTACTTTCTCGATTGTGTTATTGCTAAAGTTAAAACAACCTTGCTCTTGCCTTGTTCGAATACTTTCTCGTATATTATTTTTTGTGTAGTAAAAGAAAACATAAATCTTAGAAAAAATGTTACAATGATCGTACGATATCAGCATCGTTTGTCTTACGTTTATTTCTTCGTATCTTTCTGTATTCGTCACTCGTTCTTTATTCGTCTTGCCCAAGCTGACACTCTTTAATAGAGAAAGATAGTCCTATTGCGATTCCTATAAGAGGAAAGAGAAAATAGTGCCATGCTTTATCCTTATCACCGACCGGGTGGCATCTTAGGTAGGAGGCGATGGCGAAATACCAAAATTTATAAGAGTGAAAGAGGAAAAATCCTATGCTGCCCAAATTTTATATGAATATTCTTTCTCTTATCCCCGGTCGCTCGGTGGCGCGTCTATAACTACTTGTATATACTATGTCTATGGTGTTGCCGGATGCCAGGAGTGCGAATCTCCTCGCTTCGAACAAACTCGACTCCATTCGGCTCAGCATTGCTCCGTAGGGTTTGCACAACTTGACGTCCCTTTGCGTGCGCGACCACAGATAAAGATAATGCCCTGAATTTTGACAAACCTAAATAGCCGAAAGGGATAGTGCCATATATTAGAAAGGGACATCATGGTTCGACCCTGAACCGCTGTCAAACTTCGGTTTTGTAGGAAGTTTCCTTTCTGTACGGTAGTACTATTATTTATTCTGTGCCGATGCTTGCTTGTCATTAGTCATTACCTTCTTTGGTCAAAGTCCGTCAACTTCCCACAAGTTGCAAGAGTTAATAAGTTTTTTTCGTTTTTCGTCACATTAGCTTAGTCTGAATCTATAGCAGGTTAAAAATCTATACAAATGTCAACAAACGTAATGCCAGCACCACACTTCGCTGTATTTGGCAAATATTCGTGTAATTCGTGTTGCGTCCCTTTTGTTTCGTATGTCAAAGGAAAGAGATGCAACACGAATATTTGCCGAATAAGGCGAAGTGTGGTGCCAGCATTAGTCTAATGCAATAGAACTGTTCCTATATACGTGTTATATAATCTAATACGATTAATACATATTACGTAACCGATAGCTTAATGAAGCCTCATATCCGATCGGATTAAGCTGAGGCCAAGACATCTAGACTGGACGTTAAGGTCAGTTTTACCTTGACAGTGACATTGTGATAATGATATCATTATCACAATGTCACTGTCTGTATGCAAAGAAATGCTTATGCATTTCTTTGCTATTTCCTGATGATTTACGCAAGTTCGAATTGCCCCATTTGCATCTGACTTGTTTTTAGGGTCCCGTACCCAAAGTATAAAAACGGGACCCAATTACTAAGAATCCGCTGTCTGTTTCTCTGTATGTCTGTCACCAGGCTGTATCTCATGAACCGTGATAGCTAGACAGTTGAAATTTTTACAGATTATGTATTTCTGTTGTCGCTATAACAACAAATACTAAAAAGTACGGAACCCTAGGTGGGGGAGTCCAGCTCGCACTTGTCCGGTGTTTTTCATTGCTGTCATTCTACTTATAGTTTCTCCATAAATGTATAGTTGTGATAACCGCTTTTTTTTACAAGTTTTTGTTGCTTTACTATCAAAATTGTTACCATAAACTGGTTATGATTTTAAAAAAGATTATAAGAATTGAAGTATCAAACTTAATTAAATATTTGCCAAGTTTACTTGGAAAATGAATCCCAAGTATGTGTGTATAAAATTACAATATTGACCTCGGGAGTAGCCGTGAGCACTTTTGTTTAATAATTCAACAACAGCTGCCTTTTGGCTATGGATTCTGGAACTCGGAGGATAAAATAATAAAAACCTATTGATTTTATTTTATTTTAATAATAGAGGTGCCAAGATATAAAGTTTTATGAGGTGCAGCGGCGGTAGCACGGTCGCATTTTTATCGCCTGTCACCATGCATATCACGTTCTAACTAAGTGCGAAAGTGACAGACATAGTGACAGGCGATAAAAATGCAACCATGCTGCCACCGCATCAGGATGAATACGCAAGTACTATAGAAGACATTGGCGGTGAACCAGTTCAGATTTTTTTTACCTCAATCCTTATAAGCGAGCTAAACTCCGCCTCCCATAGAGATAACCAATTACGATGCATTTAAGAGTCTTTATCTTCATAATTAAAAGGGTAAAAGCAGGTAATGAGACAAACAATAGGTAGTAAGGACTAAGGACAGTTTATTAGTTGTTGTTTAGGCTGAGTTTCGCCTCCCCATAAAGATAACCAATGAGGATGTATTTTGGATTCCTTATCTTAGTTTGCGAATGCCGTCCGTCACAACAACAATGGATGGCAATAAACTTTACCTAACCTTTTTTTTCAATACCTACTTTTTTAAGTGCCATGCTATTTGGTCTTCACTTTTATGCTATCGCCTGACCGCCCGCAAGACGTTTAAACGATTTTTGCCCTTAAGGTGGTTCACCGCCAATGTCCGCGATTGTACAACTAATTCTGTTAAGTTTTTGTAACAAATAAAATTCCAACAGGAATTCTGATAGAAAGGTTCTTATTACACATGAAGGATGGAAAGCCACAAATATCGATTGATTGATTGAGGTACACAAGTACATTTAAATGACTTACCACAAGAGAGAGCCTGTGGTGCGGCGGCGGCGGCGGCAAACGCGACGGACGCCGGGACACCGTGCATGACTCTTTCTGCAACCAGACAGTTCCAGTATAGTAACGTTTCATCATCGCCAGCCTAAATAAATATAGGTACGTCCTACTACGGAGCACAGGGCACAGGCTGCCTCGCATTAAACCCTTAACTCGACAACATCCAAAATACTGGTGGAGGTTTGCGCCGCGACAGAGACAAACAAGCGTCTCCTGTCTCTGTCCCTTGTCTTGCTCGCGAACTGTCGCTTACATGTTGCCTACCGTCAAGTGACGGTCGCGGTCTTCTGCTTCTGTCTCGGTTGCTTATTTCTGTCGCGGCGCGAACCTCCACCTTAAGGGGGCGTCCAACAAAGAAATCTCAAAATCCCCTCACGTAAGGACGCCCCCTAACCTCTGACCCTCTTTTTTTGAAGGGCCACTCCACATCCACACCAACGTATCCCGAGCCTTGGCGTCTAGTCAACACTACGGCCGCTGCTTGATGCAACGTCGGCGCAACTTTACTACCAATCTGAAGTCATTAAAGTCAACGGGCCGCCGCAGGGCGAGGTATTTAATTGTCAATTCTGCATGAAAGCTTATTATGTGTCGTGATATCAAAACTGAGTGTAGGTATGTAGGTAGGTAATAATTACATATACAAACTTAAATTTAAACTTACCACGTGGACGGATAGAGTCGGCGCGGACTTCCCGAGCGCGGACCGTCGCATGCGCACCAAATTGGTGCGCGCCGTTTTGCCCGCATCTGCGACAAACGAAATGACAGATTAGATAATTATACAAGTTATACAACGCTTGACATGCAGAAAACCCGACTTTTCACGTATTATTGCATTTGTAAAGAGTGTTATATTGCAAACGAGAGCTTGAATTAAAATCCCCGCTTATTAAAATTAAATGCAGTAGGGTTAGCACAGGAGCGACGCGACAGTGTCTCGCCCGCGACATAGACTACCCTTTCCTCTCTAATTAATACAGTTAGAAAAAGATGGGCAGTTACTCTCTCGGCGCTCCTGCGCTAAGCCTACAGATTAGGTATAGGGAATTATACAATATTGACGTTCTTCGCAGGTGTAAGGTTTTATCATGATTCTATTCATAGTCATGGCGATATTAGAGTTTGCGGAAAGCACTGCCATTTGATCTCTCAACTTAGGTAAACTGGACCCCTATTAGTCCACTAGTACATACTGTACATAGTCTAACTTCGTTATAATGTACTAGTGGACTAAACTAGTCTATAACAAGTTCTCCGCCCGGAGGCCTCTAACTAGATTTAGCGAATAAACGAGTAAACATGTTAGGTAACGTTACATAACGAAGGGAAAGCTGTTGATAAACATTCAATCGATAAAACACAAATAAATATGACATTTTCAACCAAAAGGTACCACATTGTCGCTTGTCAATAAGGTTGATTTCAAATTGAAGCTGTATGGAAATAGCGCCTTATTAACAACTGACAATAAGTACCCTTTTGATTGAAAATGGCACAAATGTCAATCCATTACATCACTGGCTAATACATTTTGTCTGATTTGCAAAATGTCACTTTCGCAAAATATTTCTAAATTACGCTTATTACTTACATTTTGTGGTAAGATATAGTAAACTTATCATTTTGAAAACCTAAAGCGACAACCGGCCGTCTGTCTGTCCGTCTGTCACCAGGCTGTATCTCATGAACCGTGATAGCTATACAGTAGTAGTAGTAGTAGTAAATCACTTTATTGTACAAAACAAAAATTGTTAACATGAAATTCATATAACACACACAGTTGAAATTTTCACAGGTGATGTATTTCTGTTGCCGCTATAACAACAAATGTGTCGTTCTCAAGTAAAAGGTACCACATTGTCGCTTACCACAAGGACGCTCTGACAGGTTATTCGTATAGAGATGCAAGCAAATTTCACCCTTATGGTAAGCGACAATGTGGTACCTTTTACTTGAGAACGACACAAATTCTCAGTATTCTATTAGTTTTAATTTTGTAGGTAGTTAGAGTTTTGAATGATTCACGGTTAGTTTCACTAGACTTATATTGACCGGGAGCTCACAAATAATACAAAAGGTAATCAATCACGGTCTATATCCCGGTCAATATAAGTTTTGTAGGTAGTTTTTAAATAGTTTTAGGTCATATTTTATTATAATGTAACTTTGTTAGTTAAGTTATTTTTCGGTTTTAAATAAAACAACAAATACTAAAAACAGAATAAAATAAATATTTAAGTGGGACTCAAACGTGATTTTTTGCCGTTTTTTTGCGTAATGGTACGGAACCCTTCGTGCGCGAGCCCGACTCGCACTTGGCCGGTTTTTTTAAAAGCTACAAGTTACCAGTTCACAGGTTTAAAACGGTGTTTACGACTTGTAAATTTGTAAGCTGTAGTCGTTGGCTGGACCTACTCGTACTAAATATCGCCCACACTGTTAAAATTTACTGTCCATCAGTAAACCTTATCACAAAAGGCATAAGGTCCAAAGCTGGACTGTCGAGTGTTGCTGTTTGTACATCAACAGAGCATCTATTACCTAAACGTCAAAATGCATGTTCTGATATTTTTGAGCACGTTGGCTGCTTCGATATATCTGATGACTGTACTGTACCACAGAATAAGTAATAGTATTATCATACAGAACGGCCACGCACCGCCCCGCCCCGACTCGAATTACCTCACCCCGCGACAGCAGATTGACGGCCGTTTGCCGGCCGCTCAGTACTGTTTTTAAGCAACTTACTCACACAATGACGCATGCCGCGTGTACAGACGTGCCGTTCATACATAGAAACGCAAGTGATTTTTGATGTATAGCGTGTCCGCCCTGTGACTGTACTAAACGCGACACGTGGCTACATACCGCACTGTTACATAAGCGAAGTATTTCTATTTATCAACGGAAACACGCGACTTTGCTCCAGTGGCCCATTTATTATGATCTCGGAATCCCACTCGATCTTAAGCGATACCCACTCACAACTATTTTAAGATTTGTCTATCTATTTACTTGTATTTATTCCGCGGAGTATACAGTGTGGAAAAAAATTATGGGCCCTGGAGGGAAAGTTCCTTAAAACCTTATCTCAGGAATCATTTATTTTTATTTTTTAAAGAATCAAAAATGCATGCAGTTTTTTTTTATTCGTTTGTCTTGCCCGTCATCACTAGTTAGAAACAGAAAATAAAACAACATGCCCACCAAGTCTTTGTCAAAACATCACGTGTTTATTTAAATATCTACCTATTTATAAACCTAATTCATTTTAAAACGCATTATTTACCCATTCTGTTACGAATGGCAAATATATATATAGTCCTCCTCATCGATTTCGATGACGGCGACCCAAGCAATTACGGATTACGGCTGTTGACTGTACTAAACGTGCCACGTGGCTATTGGCAAAGATAGATATAACTCCGTAATAGATGGATACAGTCTAAGGAAAAAACGTGCCTCGAAAATCAAGAAAATTTGATTCTCGTTCAGAGTGCGCTACTAGCTTTGGCCAACTGTCGTATAGATGGCGTTGACGGTTTCGTTTGTTATTTAACAATTTTAACGCATATCAGTGAAAGAACATGGGTCAAAATCATAAAAATAATTAATGCAAATAAAAAAAAACATTTATCCATATTTAAATACATTTTATCGTATTTTTATAAATCATCATTTTTAGTTTTAAAGTGTATCGACAGATGGCAGTGAATTTACTGGGGTTACAAAATTTACTATGACAGTACCGCTCTAGTATAAGTTACTTTATGCTAGTGGCTATATACCACCTCTAATGTGGCTGGCCAGGCCTAACTCTTTTGCACGTGTTACAACAAAGTTGGCCAGACGTATACATACGCGTAGTAGGGATTCGGTCTCTCTTATTATATACCAATACAATGTATAAATACCGTAAAATGGGGTGAGTAGGAGCAAAACTGACATTCAAACCTCGATAACATTTTATTTGTACATATGCAAACTGAATGGTGTATATAATGAATGGTGTAAATTTAATTTTTAATAACACCATCAGTACTGCTGGTTCGGCTGCGGAGTATGCGGCCAAACAGAAGGATTTAAAGTACTCTGCCTTGGAACCAACGTATGAGTTCATACCGGTGGCGGTGGAGACTGCAGGATCTTGGGGTACGGAGGCTAAGGAGTTTGTGTGGCAATTGGGTCGGCGACTAAGAGAAAGGGGTTGCGATCCCTGCTCCGGATCGTATCTGGTCCAACAGATTTCCTTGGCAATTCAACGGGGCAACGCTGCCAGTGTCATGGGGACTTTTGGACCGGCTACGATCCGAAGTGGGGACTTGGCCTAGTTTAAATTAGTGTTTAAGATTGACAAAGCCTGTTGCGGATTATATCATTTGTTAGTAGGTGACGAAGCCTGTAGCTGATTTATTGTTGTAAGCACTTGACGAAGCCTGTATGTTTAATTTAATTTAAAATTTGTAAGACATTTTTTTGATTTGTATCTATTAATTTATTAAATAATGTTATGTAAATACCTTGTCATGACGATCATAATATAAATTCATGTAGATTAGTCTAGCATAATATGAGAATAAATATCTAATCTAATCTAATTTAATAAGTGTTCCGGACATTTGTATTTTAGTTTTTATTTTATTTTGATGTTTCATGTTTCAATCATCATCATCATCATGTCCATCATGATCATGTTTCATGTTGTTGTTGTTATTTTGGGTAGTTCCATTTTATAACTTTGACGATAAACAGGAAATCCCACCTCACCCCGTAGTCCCTTGTAATTGGGGTGAGATGGGTTTTCATACAAAGGTGATTTTGTAAGATTGTTGGATCGATTTTTTTTATTATGAGTATTACTATAGCTCCATTTTAAATTGGAATACATTATTTTTGTAACAGTAGCCCTTAAAATACCATGTCACCCCCCCTTTCATCCCTTCTCTCCCCATTCATAACCCAGCTCTCCCCGCGAACCCTACTCACCCCATTTTACGGTACTGAGAAAATTGAATATAAACCTACAGTCAAGGAATTTGATTTCTGTGGCACTTCGTGCAGAATGGAGGGCCTTGGTGCACAAAATGACGACCTCATGTGGTCGCGACCCTCAGCCATGAGGAACCGAGCAAGAAGATGAACAATAATATCTTATTTAATTTTGATACTAGTCACGTGCCACCAAAACAAGGGGCTGGCAAACTGTTGGTAAATATTAATGCGCGCGATACTATGCTATCTGGAAATAAAATAAAAGGTACTAATTCCCACAGATATAAATATACTATAGATGACGCAAATGCATCTACTTCGCGTATCCGAACCCCGACCAACCGTCGTGGTTTACCGTCGCTCTTGACAAACCACGCGCGTCAGTTGTTGCAGCCGGACCTCCGTGAAAACTTAAGAAATGCTTCGTTGCGTGCTAATTAACTACAACAGCCCAAACATTGCGAGCAGGTGCTAAAGGCAAGAACATATTTCCTGTCACAGGTAAGTAACTATAAAATTATATTATGAAAAAGTCGGCACGCTTGGTTTCAATACAAATCGTGATATTTGCGTCATCTAGCGTTTAACCTCTAGCCGCCCAGACGTCAAGACTTGCCAAGACAAATGCAATTTTGATTTGTCAAAACCAAGATTCAAATTAGAACGGAACAGAGTCCTTTTTATAGGTCTCTGGGCGGCTAGAGGATTAAATCAGTACTAACTCCCCACTTAAGAGGCCGGTGTCGATTTTAGTCGCAAAAATGTAAAATTGATAGATTTAGTCGATGAAATTGTATACCTTTTGTTACCAAATTGAAATAACAAGTACTGGTTTCTATTAGCACGTCTTCTTATCTTGCCTTTTATCAGATCAATTTTTTGAAAACAGACTCACTAAATTAGTAATGATTTTTTTTCTGAAGGACGCTTAGATAAACGCGCGTAAAGCACTGATTTTGTCGCTCTTATTTGTAAATTTCGTACAGTTTGGACTGCTGAAAATGATAAATTTGTATTACACATATTCTGTACTTGACTTTTATCAGATTACTTTTTTGTTATATGACTTAGAGTTCGAGGAAATGAAAGTTAAACGAATTCAATTTTCTCCAGAAATTACTTCAAAAGAAGTGACAATTTCTCCGAAAATCTACTTAATTTCAATGTAATTTTGATACCTAAACAATCTACAACATTTGCTGAAACTATTCTTATACATCAATTTGTATAATTTACCACCATAATTTTTTGATGAATTTTTAAAAACTGCCCCTTCTCTTCATATATTACCGGTGACGCACGCTCGCGACCTCATTATTAAAAGGCATGATGAGAAAACGTGCTAATAGAAACCAATACTTGTTATTTAGATATTACGTAACAAAACGTGTATAATTTCAACGACTAAATCTATCAATTTTAAATTTTTGCTCCAAAATCGACTACGGCCTCTTAATTGTATGACAATTTGTCTACAAACAGCAATAAACAGTAATATTTACATAACCGATGTTTACTATGCACGGGCGGACACGCCCACTAAAGACTAAAGTGTATAAATAGACGCATGCGGACAACGCTTATGTTAAAACATTCCTTGCACGTAGGGTTGCCATACGTCCGGATTTGTCCGGACATGTCAGGATTTTTGAACCTCTGTCCGGATTGCGGCCGGACTTGGCAAGTGTCCGGATTTTTAGGAAAGACCTCACGATACAGTACATCGCAGAGCGCAGCGCGTGAAGCGCGTCGCCGGGGCGTCGTTCAAGCTACGCCAAATCTCTGTTACAAGAAATGTCCGGATTTTTAGGGTGATGTCAGGATTTTTATCAGGACATTTAATTCTTCCATATGGCAACCCTACTTGCACGTAAAGTATGCGAGTTTCGAAGTTGGCAAGGTTTCTAGAATACGCAAAACTACATTGTTCACGCAATTAAATTATTGGTCTAATGCGTTGCGGAATAAGTAGCCGCGAGTAATTTTAACCTTTGGTATACTTAGAAGCAGATCTGCTCCATATATGTGACGTTTTCAACCAAAAGGTACCACATTGTCGCTTGTCGATAAGGTTGATTTCTAATTGAAGCTATATGGAAATAGCGCCTTACTGACAAGCGACAATACCTTTACCTTTGAAAATGGCACACATATTCAACTTAAACATGAAGTTGTCAAGATTGCTATTTAAATTGCAATTTTTTGACAGGAGCATACGAAAGGATAATCGCCGATTAAATAAGCTGAATTTTACGATCAAATGATCAAAGTGTTCACAAATATCAGAACAGCCTGTATTATCAATCCGTTAAAGTGCATGTTTTTGAGCACCTCGGCCGTTCAGAAGTTTCTGATGGCGACTGTGCATGAAGGGTTACCTAGATACCTAGTGAACAAGACATAAATAGTTTACATTAATAAACAACCACATGCTTCGAGCAAAAGTGTAGCTAAGCCAAAATTGCCAAAGCTCTGGTTGATAGCAGAGTTAGCAACTTGGGTACCAGATTTAGCAACCTAAACGAAATGTTTCTCCGCTACGTTATACATGGTTATATACCTGTCAGTTGTATAAAAACGTCTTAAAGCAAATAAAACATAATTATCAGACACGTACGACACTACGACGTACGATGACACTTTTACTATACTTCCAAAAAGTAGTGTTTCAACTTTCTTAGATCATCTAAATTCCATCCATAGCAAAATAAAATTTACTATGGAGTTGGAAAAAGACTGTTCTCTCCCCTTCTTAGATGTATTGGTAAAAAGAAATCCTGATAACACCCTAGGTCGCACTGTGTATAGGAAACCTACTCATACTGATAGGTACTTAAATGGCAAATCGCATCACCATCCCAGTCAACTTGCTACAGTATGCAAATCTTTGTTTCAGAGAGCCCAGAGGATATGTGATGACCAGCACCTGGCCGCGGAGCTCCAGCATGCCAGGCGCGCGCTCCAGGAGAACGAGCTCAGGATACCGCGGGTCAACCAGAGATCCCACATTAAGATCCCCACAGTCGAGCGCAGGCCTGCCATTCTGCCTTTTGTCAGGGGGGTTACGGACAGGATCAGCCACATCTTGAAGCATGCTTCTATAAAAACATATTTCAAGCCAATGAAGAAGATGTCACAATTCCTGAGGCCTGTAAAATGCAATACCCATCTACAGATTACAGGAGTGTACAGGCTGGACTGTGAGTGTGGCCTATCATATGTCGGGCAGACGAAACGGAGCATTTCCACTCGGGTGAAGGAACACATAGCTGATGTCAAGCACCGTCGACCTAGGTCTGCAGTCTGTGAGCATGTCATGGATAAAGCCAATCACTCAATCAAGTTTGATAAGCCTCTGGTTCTTGCCAAGGAGAAGCGATACATACCCAGAATGGTGCGCGAGGCCATTGAGATTAAGAAATATCCAAACTTTAATAGGGAAGATGGCTTTTCTCTACCACCAGCTTGGGATCCTGTAGTCCATCAGATAAAGGAGCAAGCGAGACATAGACTGTGAGACCTTAGTGTTGGATGATGTTGGACATTCTGAATATAATATGTTTTGAAAAGATGTGTCCCGCCGAGTATGTTGCCGGTCCCATATTGGGATACCCTCCTACAATTTAGGAGGGAATTTAATCTTCTCGGGTCCGAGGTGTAGGGTTGGAGCCGGCGTAGTTTTTTTTTTTATTTTATTTTTTTATCACGTTTATATATATCTTTACTTGAAAATAATTGTAGTGTATAACTAGCCTTATGAACCGATTTTGCATGTACCCTTAAAGTTTATAGTCTATGATGGTTCATTATTTTTAGTATGTGGGTATTTTTGCATTTTGTAGTTTTCATCAGTCACCCGTTGACCACGAACGCTGTAAAGAGTTCGAAACGTCGGGATGTATTATTAATTCAATATACGCGATATAATCCGTTTTCATAGTTTTATTTCATAATTATCAGCTTGAGAATAAGTCGTACAAAACAAAGTCAGTATTGATTCAAGTGTAGTAATATTTAGACTAAATTCGTTCGTAATTGGTAAAGTTTCACCATTAACCAACTTCGTGGACAAGTTTGGCCGTGGCGTGTGGCCGTTTCACCGGAAAGGGAAACTAGTTGAAAATCGAAACTCAAACAAAGTTTTGCATTGAATAGTAATTTAACTGTTTGTTCATTCGTTTTCCGTAACCTTTTCTAAATTGGTTGTTTATACATAATAAACGTGATAAACACTAAAGCGGTTATCACAACTATAAATTTATGGAGAAACTATAAGAAGAATGACAGCAATGAAAAAAACCGGACAAGTGCGAGTCGGACTCGCCCACCGAGGGTTCCGTACTTTTTAGTATTTGTAGCAGCAACAGAAATACATCATCTGTGAAAATTTCAACTGTCTAGCTATTAAGGTTCATGAGATATAGCCTGGTGACAGACGGATAGACAGACAGACAGAATGGACAGTTACTGGACGACCCCTAATATTATGAACCTTCTTTTTGGTAAAAAAATACTGTGAAATCTTCTCGAATGTTGATGAGCTCACATAATACAACGAAGACAAAAACGTTTCCAGTTTCAGCAGCATCTGCGTCACTCCATTCCAATTTCCAACTCCTCAATCATAAAAGATTCTATACATACTTATAAAACACAGGGCATATGAGCTCTTATAGAGCTGGTGGTTAGCACCAAAATCAACATTAAGTCCTCGATTTTAAAAGGTCATTATGTACTTTAAGAAACATATTGCACATAAGATCTTATTGAGTTGGTGGTGATATACTTGCGTTAGCGCAAGTGGCCGGCGTCCAAATTGTTGTTTTTATACGCAAGTGTGTACACGAGTTTCAATTCAATTTCAATACAGTTCAATTAAGGTGAAGCTCTATCTTCACCACCTTGGGTCAGTCACGGATTAGCCACGTGGCAATAGCAAATGCCACGGGCCCCGCGCGTTGCGGGGCCCCGCGCACCTACGCATTGTGGCCGTAAAAAACCTAAGTTTCACTTCGTACACTTCGACCGACAAAATTAAAACAATCCATAGGCCCCATGATAGAATTTGCTACAGGCCCCGCGCTGGTTTAATCCGGCCCTGCCTTGGCCATGCATTCATTCCAGCGTGCAAAATATAAGCCGACATTTTAAAATATAGGAAATGTACCTAAGTGCATTTAGATTTTATTGTTGACCTAGTATGTACAGATTTACTTAATACTCTATTAGAAAATTTAGAAAATTGAAACGATGAAATCGACTGACATGTGAAAATTAAGCATATTATGTCCATTTCGCTAAACGATTTGGCTGTGCCGATAAAACGTCAACTTAGCATATTCAATTAAGGTAAAGCATTTAACATAAATGAAATTCAGCATATTCATATACTTAAACAATGTTATTTTCATAAACGCCCGCGTTATATTCGACCTTAAATATAAACGCGCAAGGTACAATTTTCTAAGTCAACTAACATGAAGATAAGATGTTTTGACAATGAAAGCCTTTTCGCATGTCATCGTCGTTGACAGACAGGTTCATTTAATCAACTTGACACTGTATTCAGACATTTCTAACATTCGCCAGTCACCATAGACCAGGAGCATATATCGTCAGTCATCGCCTACTGTGTCAGATGATAGTAGATGCTATCGTGTATTAAAAAAATTGTCAGCCGGTTGTATTGCGGTGGAAAGACCGTTAGTTGATGACATGAACATGTAAAACAATTTTTTTTTCAGTGATCGTCTCCCGATTGATAGTGTCAGATGATAATTGAGATGCTATTTTAAATTTAAAAAACCGTCAGCCGGTTGTATCGCGGTGGAAAGACCGTCAGCTGGTCACATGAACATGTAAAAAATACGCGCCTTCCTACCACTTATGTCCGCAAAGTATGCGTAATGCGTAATCCGTTTATTTAAAGGCCTGATGCAATGCTACATGCAAAGTTTCATGAGTTTGTTATCAATATCATGAAAAGGTAAAGCGCTTATTTATTACATGTTCATGCGACCAGCTGACGTTCTTTCCACCGCGATACAACCGGCTGACGATTTTTTAAATTCACAATAGCATCTAAACTATCCTAGAGATCCCTTAAGGGATAAGTTCGCCTTTGTACAAATTTATTGTATTATTTCTGTGTTATGTACTTGTTTTGTGCAATAAAGTGTTTACTACTACTATCATCTGACAAAGTATCAAACGGGAGGCGATGACAACTTTTTTTACGTGTTTCTGTGGCTGCCATTCCTCAACCCACCAATGGAGCGGCAGCTGACGTCCACGAGGGTTCATCATACATAGCCGTTAACCACTATAAGAGTTATCGCCCGGGATGCGATTGGTCATGGAAATCTGTTTCTAGCTCGCGGTCTATAACTAGACTAGATAGTGCGAATCGAACGGAATTGAAGACCGCCAAATAGCGGGAGGGGGGAGGGGAGGCGTTTGCCTAGCAGTGAAACTTATGTTGTCCTAGACCCAGGCCCAGCCCAGGGCCCAGTGGGGGGGAGTTTTAGCACCTAAATCACTGAGTTGGTAAATTGAATGGTACCATACTGTGCGACTTACCTACTTGCCTCGCCTCTTGCCATTCGTGTGTTCGCTAACTGGAGCGTGTGCCCTTTCACACCCGGCGTGTGCTATTGTGTTTCTACGTCTGTTTTTGTTATCTGACTCTTAAATGTCATAAACTAATTGCCGTTTTTAGGGTTCCGTACCCAAAGGGTGAAAACGGGACCCTATTACTAAGACTCCGCTGTCTGTCACGGTGATAGCTAGACAGTTGAAATTTTCACAGATGATGTATTTCTATTGCCGCTGCCGCTATAACAACATACTAAAAATAGAATAAGATAAATATTTAAGTGGGGCTCCCATACAACAAACGTGATTTTTTTGTCGTTTTTTGCGTAATGGTACGGAACCCTTCGTGCGCGAGTCCGACTCGCACTTGGCCGGATTTTGATGTTGTAGGTTGAAAGGCTGCGGTTAGCCTTAGCTCAGTTTCTGATTTTAGTGTTTAAATTTACCCCATTCGTCCAATAACAAAACTGAATAAATGTATGGTTCCGTCATTTTGAAAAAAATCCAGAAACTGTATCGACAAAAGATATCTACATATTTAATCATCGAAGCTGAACCACGTTCGACGTGTTGCCTCTCTGTCGCACTTGTAAATTCGTACGTAACCTGCTCACAAAATTTCACGAGAGTCGGTTGAATGCGACCCGTAGAGGAAAATATCCGGGCATCCGGGCATACATTTTTGGCCCAGCTACCAGTAGGTACGAAATGGTACGGAAATTAGATTGTTTGACTGTAGAAATTTGTACGCAGGTCAGGTTCTGAGAAGGTAGAGTAAGGCCCTCAGCACACGAGGCGTAGGCGTAAGCGTCGAGCGTATCGTAAATACGTGACGAGTGCGAGACGCGCAGAGTTCTGAGCACCAAGCGTCGCGTATCGTTCTGTTTGCATACAAGTTCTTCACGCTTACGCTACGCTTACGCTAAGCTTCGCTAAGCTTACGCTACGCTTACGACTGTCGTAATAACGACAAAGATGTCGTACTCTACGCTACGACGTGCGGACTTGTTTGAACTTGTACGTGCTCGTAGCGCTCTCGTTCTACGCGCATATAACGATACGCTTACGCGTCTCTTACGCTTACGCCTCGTGTACTGAGGGCCTTAAGCGATAAAAGCAAAATTAACTTTACATCAGTGTGGTTCTTAGAGCTAGGTCGCAATAAGTGTATCAAATTCAAATGTAAACCGATTTAAGTGATGGACTATAACATAACAGAATTCGTATAATTTCTAGCTCACGGCCCATTACTATGGCCGTGAGTGTCGTGACATGACTAGGTTACACTTTGAGTTTTGGACCCTAAGTCTGGGGAGTAGGGTTCGAAATCGTGTAGATATTTATAGTAACCGCACGATTTGTTCTCGGTTGTAAACCGCCCTTCACGCTAGATTAATATGTGGTAACGATCTTAGTCTCATATTCGTGAGAATCTCGGGAACCGTAATAAGCTTAGTGATGCGAGTTGAAACCAAAATAGATAGATAGATAAACTGTTTATTTGTTTGCCACAATACACACAAAATATTCAAATACAGAAATGACATAGGTACACAGAACAATCCAGAAAAAAAATAAAAATTACAACAACAAATAAGTCACACAGATTTTTACATAATAGAGAAAAAGGAAAAAATACATAAAAATACTGTTTTATACAAATAAAAATCCTGTGTGCGTCGTAGCAAAACAAAAAGGTTCTGGCTCAGTATTACGCTTCACCCATTAGGAAAAGCACTGATTTTCTGCCAAGACCTGATCACGTCAACAAAAAACAGTGGAAAATAATGAAATAGTCGAAAATCTATGTGTTTACCCTTCTGAGACCCACAATAGTGGCTTTGTTTTTGAATGTGAAACCCATAGTTACTCAATAAAAGTTCGAAATTGAATGTGGAATATGTATGTGCAAAAAATTGCACGCAGGGTCTTAGGAGGTTAGAACTAGAAAGAGTAAACTGGTAGCGGTTTCAAAATATCTTGCTCGTCTGACATATTTTCGGTTAAATATTTCTAAAAAGTAGTACGAGTTGATTAATTATTTATAAGAACAAGTTTGGGAACAAATCAAATTATTTTATTAAATATTTTGATTTGTGTTTTTTAAGTAGTCACACTACTATATATAAATTAAAAATCCGGCCTTCAACACTGGAGGGCTTCGTTACTTTTTCTTTAATATATGACATCTATTACAGTTTTTAATTATTTCTAGGTAATTAAAATATGTTTGTAATTGGTTTTCAAACAGGTAGTGATAGGGACAAGATACAAGACATGATTGAGCAACATATGTGCCATTTTCAATCAAAGGGGTACTCTTATTGTCGGTTGTCAATACGGCGCTATGTCCATATAGCTTCAATTTGAAATCAACCTTATTGACAAGCGACATTGTGGTACCTTTTAGTTGAAAATGTCACATATATCCAAATATATTATATTTCTATCTAAATAGGTATTCGGATGACAACGTTGCAGTTCCACTATTATTAGCGAAAAAACCTCTGAAACGTGCTTATTTTTTTTACTTCAATAATTTCTAAGCGCCGAAGAACTTTTTAATACTGTAAATGTGTCCTAGATAGTTACTGCGGATCGATACTCGACATGTATCAGCGTGCTGACGAATCGTGAACCTTATTGAAAAGTCATAAGGTCGGTCATTGGTCAGAGTTTTTAGTATCTACTACTTATCGGAAAGTTCGAACCTAACGGCTTTCTGGCGAACTTTCATTGAACAAGTGAGATGCGAATTTATTTACAATTATGTGGTATTTTTATTGCGTTCGTAATGAGAATACCGTTAGATAAATTGGCTTGGGAAGGTACGTTTCTGCAATGTTAATAATTTTTTTGTTTAGATTTTTTTTAATAGATACTTCTCGTACCCAAAGATCTCTGGACCCTGAGATTTGTATGCTTATAAACATACTTGTCATGCGTTGCGTTTGCGTATGACAAGTACATATGTTTCTAAGCACACAACTTTCAGGGTCCAGATTTCATAATGCATTGCATACGTTGCGTGGGCTCAGCTCAGCTTGACCTTTATCGCCCGGGACGCGAATATGTATACGTATATTGGTCACGGAAATCTGTGCCATTCTCAACCAAAAGGGCACTTATTGTCGGTTGTCAATAAGGCGCTTCTTCCATATAGCTTCAATCTGCCCGCGCAGCATGGTTTCCCCTATCACTAAGTCCGTCACTTTCGCACTCACATACTTGTTAGAACGTGACAGGCATGGTGATAAGCGTACCGTGCTACGACTCCTGAAATCAACTTTATCGACAAGCGACAATGTGGTACCTTTTGGTTGAAAACGTCACATTCTGTTCCTGGATTGCATGTGGTCTAGAGATAGTATTGGCAGAATGTCTGTACGATATTTTATAAATTCGCTAAAATTCGTCCAATTACAATGTTCCGATTCCACTCATGATAACAGGCGTGAATTGCATTAAACTAATAATTAATGGCAGCTCGTTAAGCAATTAGCTGGAGGCATGGAGTAAACAATGGGCTAATTGCCACTTTCTATATACTAACACTTAATTATAATTATAAATGTTTAATCTTGGTTTAGCGAAGCGAATGTAAAGTGAAAATCTAATAAGTTTTTGGCAAAAATTTAATTTTTGGTAAAAGCTTTTATCGCTTACTGTACTTTTCTTTCCACATGCAACTAATACTCATCGAAACAATTCTAAAAACACCAAACACAATTAGATTTCGTTGTTTTATCACAGTTCCTATGGCCACCGCTTATCTCCATCACCAGATCAGCTCGATGGTACCATAATATTGCATTGTCACCCGACTTACATATGTATGCAAATTTTCAGCTTCATTGGAAGTCGGGAAGTGGGTCAAATTTAACTTGCAAGATTTGACCCGTACAAACATAGTTACATACTTACATACATTTGCAAAATAATAAAAAGCTTGTAAAAATAAACGTAAACGGATCAGACATAGACTTTCGCATATTTACTTGTCCCGGGGATAAAAATAAACTGCTTAACAATGTCCTTCTACGTAACACTATAATGTTCAATCTATAAATTGTATATACAGATCACAATGGAAAAATCAACGATGATCAACTCTGGCCGACGCGGGACTCGAACCAACTTTGGATTGCCGGTCCTATGCCCAATCCAATTTATCTTTTATCTTATACCTTTAAACGAGCTATTCTTGTATATATATATTTATAATTAGAGTTTTGAATGATTCACGGTTAGTTTCACTAGACTTATATTGACCGGGATATAGACCGTGATTACCTTTTGTATTATTTGTGAGCTCCCGATATTTCGACGCAGTTACATGCATCATGTTCACGGGTGACTGAAGATAGCTGGTGGGTGTCAAAGTTGTGTATATATTTCGGAAACGGCTCTAACGATTTCGATGAAGTTTGCTATATGAGGGTTTTCGGGGGCGAAAAATCGATCTAGCTAGGTCTTATCTCTGGGAAAACGCGCATTCTTGAGTTTTTATGTTTTCCGAGCAAAGCTCGGTCGCCCAGGTACTAGATTGTAATGTGGTACTGTAAGCTGTAAGCCGAGCACATGATTGGCGCGACAGTATCTCGCCGGGAGATAGACTACCCGTCTTTTACTAACTTATGAATTAAAGGGGGACGGGTAGTCTATGTCGCGGCGATATACTCTCGCGCCAATCATGTGCTAGCCCGGCTGGTACGTCCCACAATAAAAAAGAAAAAATATTAACATTTACACTATAATGTTCTTGATAATGGTGTTTATTACAGCCTATGTCTACTATTAATGTCTACTTTAAACTTCCTTTATATGACTTGCCAAGTTGCCACTATACCCGCTACATTACGTCATAAGTCGTTCAAGTTGCTATGTAAACAAGATAGCAACTAAGCGGTGTACTATTCCATACCGTATGTAACACGTACGGAAATAGGATCTTAAATCTTAATTTTAGACGTAAGACTTATTCAAGTAGTTATTGGTGGAGATGATGATGAAGACAAGTAATTATAAGAAAACCGGCCAAGTGCGAGTCGGACTCGCGCACGAAGGGTTTCTCGGCAACTACTATGGCTAGACACCAAAATTGGTGTGGGCCGCATGTACTTGTAGCCACGCGACGAAATCGCGGAGTGAGCCACGCCTGGCACCGGTAAACATCTGCGATCCACTACAAAATCGCGGCAGCCTCAACAGCATACTAAAACCATTGTTATACTTCGATTCGATGGCTAATACGGATAAGAAATAAGAAGACTTTTTTACCGCAACAGAAAAATAAGGAAACCATTTTTTGTACAACTCGCCCTTGCCCAGTTTTTATTTACTTTATCAAACTGTTAGCGTGATTGAATTAGTTATAAAAGCCTCTACAGGACTAGAACGTGACTAGTTGATATAACAAACGTTTTGTGGAAAAAGACCTTATGTTTGTCCATTCTATAAACATATATTCCGTTTCGGTTGTAGAGAGAGCGACGTATGAGTCAGAAGCGTCCGGGGAAATCAAGGTGGTATAACTCGTTCTAAATGGAAAATATATATGGAGTTTATTATGCAGAGTTTGTTGTTGTTTGATATGAAATCGAGAGAGTATCAGAATCTTGATAAGTAAAATTGATAAACAAAATTCTTAAATGAACACCCCACAAGTACAACACGTGGATATTAAAGTGTTCTTTTTGGTTTTGTTGAGTTTTGATAAAGATAGTTTACTTCAAGTAGCCATATTAACTACAATGCGCTTATGAACGTCAAATAAAGCTACAACAGTGTTTTTTTTTTTTTACAATACATATTTTCGTTAATGAAGTATGTAATAGACATAGACATCATTTATTGATAATTGTAATATTACAGGTCACAACTTACATTTAAAGTACTTAATTATTTTAAATTACATATTATTTACATACAACTATGAAATAAAACTATGAAAACGGATTATATCGCGTATATTGAATTTATAATTCATCCCGACGTTTCGAACTCTTTACAGCGTTCGTGGTCAACGGGTGACTGAGGAAAAATTACAAAATGCAAAAATACCCACATACTAAAATAATGAACAATCATAGACTACAAACTTTAAGGCTGGTTGTACATGCAAAATCGGTTCATAAGGCTAGTTATACACTATAATTATTTTCAAGTAAAGATATATATTATATACGCGATAAAAAAAAAAAAAAAAAAAAAAAAAAAAAAAAAAAAAAAAAAAAAAAAAAAAAAAAAAAAAAAAAAAACTATGCCGGCTCCAACCCTACACCACGGACCCGAGAAGATTTAATTCCCTCCTAAATTGTAACCTCTGGTTCTTGCCAAGGAGAAGCGTTACATACCCAGAATGCTGCGCGAGGCCATTGAGATTAAGAAATATCCAAACTTTAATAGGGAAGATGGCTTTTCTCTACCACCAGCTTGGGATCCTGTAGTCCACCTGATAAAGGAGCAAGCGAGACATAGACTGTGAGACCGTAGTGTTGGATGATGCTGGACATTCTGATGTTTTGAAAAGATGTGTCCCGCCGAGTTTTTTATATCGCGTATATAATATATATCTTTACTTGAAAATAATTATAGTGTATAACTAGCCTTATGAACCGATTTTGCATGTACAACCAGCCTTAAAGTTTGTAGTCTATGATTGTTCATTATTTTAGTATGTGGGTATTTTTGCATTTTGTAATTTTTCCTCAGTCACCCGTTGACCACGAACGCTGTAAAGAGTTCGAAACGTCGGGATGAATTATAAATTCAATATACGCGATATAATCCGTTTTCATAGTTTTATTTCATGAGTAACTATCGCGGTAACCGAAGACAATATTACATACAACTAATTTGTTTGTAATACAAAATTAAATTACTTCACCGTCACTGGAAGCTTTATAATTGAGAGAGCATGTGTGATACTTTTTTAATTTATAATGTTTAAGACCTTTTGTTAACCGCATTTAACGCTAATAAAGAGCTTACTTACTTACATATACGTTTCCGTCGAATTATCACCAGTCTAGTACTTTATTTGACTTTTGTTTCTACTTTCCTGCGACAGTTACAGAAAATTGATTCTACTTATTTATTTTTCGTTTAAAAGGCTTTTCTTTATATACTAGTGTATTTATTACATTTAAATGCATTATAAATAAAAAATAAATAAATATTATAGGACATACTTACCCAGATTGACCAAGTCCCACGGTAAGCCCAAGGAGGCTTGTGTTATGGGTACTCAGACAACGATATATATAATATATAAATACTTAAATACATAGAAAACACCCATGACTCAGGAACAAATATCTTTTTTTTTTATACTACGTCGGTGGCAAACGAGCATACGGCCCGCCTGATGTTAAGCAGTCTCCGTAGCCTATGTACGCCTGCAACTCCAGAGGAGTTACATGCGCGTTGCCGACCCTAACACTCCTCTCCCTCGTTGAGCTCTGATCTGATGAGCTCTGAGCTGATATCTGTGCTCATCACACAAATAAATGCCCTTACCGGGATTCGAACCCACAACCATCGGCTTCACAGGCAGGGTCACTACACTACCCACTAGGCCAGACCGGTCGTCAAAATATTATTATAATGCCCAGAAGAATAGCGAAACTTTAACCTTGACTTTAACTTAATGTTTTGGTCGTTTTGGTAGCAAAACCTAGGCATAAACTTCCAGAGGCAATAAGCACTTTTCCAAAACATACATTGTTCTTTACAAAATACAAACATCCTTGTTTTGTTCTGCATAAGGATACGGCTACATGCATGTGTCAATAGGAAGTAGTATGCAAACATGAAAGTTGATAATTTGGTTGCCGATTGCGTTGCAGAAAGTTTGTTGACATATTTTTCTATTGCATAATGTTACTTGGCAGAAATGTCGTTTGGCAGAATTACCTTTCGCATACTGCTCTTCGGATAATATTACTATGCAGAATTTCTTTTTGCATAATATTATTTGGCAGAAAACCTTAACCTAACCCTCTTAGAAAATTCTGCTAAATGAATATCATGCAAAATGATTATTATGGCAAGTATATATTTATGTGAAAGTATCATTCGACCAAAATTTTTCTGCGATATGTGTTATGAGAAGTGTATTTCTGACAAATAATATTCTGCCAGATGAAGGTAACCCTAATTTTACTTGTACAATCAAACACACATGTTAATTGGTCTTTTAAATACTGGTTATTGACAATACAATCGATTTTAAACTTCAAGTTGTAAGTGGAATGAAAGCAATGCTGCTGCCTTTCTTGTGGCTTTTATTTATTTACACAATGCAGAATTGTACAAACGGCAGACTTAAAGAGTCCCACAAACTAGACACCTCCATATGATCAATGTTACACTCTTAATTTTAAATACATAACATATAGTGATTTAAAAAGTTTGTTTAGTGCAGAGAAGAGGAGTTTGTTAAGAACTATAGATAATAGAAGAGGAAAGATGCTTGGGCACCTGATACGACACGACGAATTTATCAAAACATCATAGAAGGGAAAGTTGAAGCAAAGAGGAAGGAGGGAAGACCATGGAGAGCGTACATGCATCAAATAAAGGAAAAACTCAAGAAAAACCAGGCTGTCAACCTGATACGACACGACGTTGAGTTTTTCTTTGTTGAGAGAAGTTTTTGTTAGTTGAGAGAAGGCAGAGGACCACCAAACATGGAAATTGCTCCACCGACAAGAGTCTTACTCTTAAATATATGATGATGATGATGTTTAGTGCAAAATTAATTCAGACTGTTCTATAAGTATCTGAAACTTCAAAACAGCAAAATTGTAAATAATATTTTTATATTATCAGATATAAATCAGGTATTTTGCCATATCAATCATTTTTTAGATAAAGATCAGATTCCTACCAAGCCCCATAAGATGTTGATAGTTATCAACTATCAATATTATCATTGGTTTATACTTTACACACTTGGTGGTTGAAGGTACAATTGATAGTGTCTTTAAATAACCGGCCAAGTGCGAGTCGGACTCGCGCACGAAGGGTTCCGTACCATTACGCAAACAACGGCAAAAAAATCACGTTCGTTGTATGGGAATAACAATAATAATAACACTTAAATATTTATTTTATTCTGTTTTTAGTATTTGTTGTTATAGCGGCAATAGAAATACATCATCTGTGAAAATTTCAACTGTCTAGCTATCCGGTTCATGAGATACAGCCTGGTGACAGACAGACAGAAAGAAAGACAGACAGACAGCGGAGTCTTAGTAATAGGGTCCCGTTTTTACCCTTTGGGTATGGAACCCTAAAAATGGCACTTTAAGCTACATATTATTATTGATTTTTGCTGTGTTTGGCTCTTTTTCTAAAAAGTTTGCTGAAGGAATTAAGACCAAAATATTACTCTACTAATCCAAAAAATAATAATTAGAACATTGACTGGTCAATGTTCTAACCCGTTATACTTACTTACAATAGTTTTTTTGTTCTTTTTTAAATTGATAGAAAAAACATGAGGTAGATTTCTTAAATGAAACATGTTTTTAAATATTTTTATTTTATTTTCTGTATGACTGCATGCCTGCATGGGAACCACTGCATACAATAATGAGTTGGTCAAACCAAATTGTCAGTAAATAAGAACAAAAAAAACTATATTCATCTTTTCTTTTGGGTGCTAGTACAGTGCAGTGTAAGACAAAGATAGTATGATTGTCTATGTTTGAAATGAGACAGTCCTTTGACAAACTATACATATATTTCAGAATAATTAATCTATTGAAACAAAAACTACATCTCACACAAACAAAACACAGACTACAGACCAGTAATAAATAATACTCATGATGATAAAATAGGACACAGATATTTCAATGTAACATTGCCAGAACCTGCCAGCTAATAAACTGTCATATCAAAATATATTGGTTCATTTAGAAACATACTCTTGACCCAATTTCATCAAGGTCACCCTATAAGGCCTGTCTCTGTCATGTATAAGGTGAAAACTGGTTTCAAAAAGGTTACATTACTCATAGTTTGTTTTTAAATTATCTACCCACATTATTATAAAACAACCTAACCCAGTATGATAATGCATTTAGAATACAATGATATACAATAACTCGCTCGGTTTCTCAAGCGGCAGTTTGACACAGTTTCGAAGTATGTAAGTGTAGATTTAGAAAAAAAATTGAGTGTAAGCGTCGAAAGTTTTATGATAATGACCGACCAATCGTTTGCGTTCGTTCACTCACGCCCTCGCAATAAAATCACATTGACAGCTGTACAGATAAACCTTGAAAACTATACAACAACATACTATGCTATACCCATATGTACACATGGTACCGAAAACATTTCTAGATTTAAATAACTCCTACCTTCTGCGCTCTGGTTCAGCGATGAGGGCACCGCGGTCGAGGACAGCTCCTTTTTCTGACCATGTTTAGGAGGATCAGAGTCTGAATCGTCGAAAACAAGCGTCCTGACCGATTGCGAACATCGTCGATCCATTGGCACTCACAACACAACCACACACAAATGCACTAATTTCCCCATTTATCACAACGATATGGTCATGCAACACGTTTAAGCAGCACCATCGGAGTTGCGAACATAAAATAAGCGAAATAAATATCGCTTTATTGCACACAGTTGAAAATATAATTCGCGTTTTATACCATCATAAATAACGCGACAGTCGACACGGCTTCTTGTATCACCAATCGAAAAGTGACACTTTTGAAGGGTTAGCCTATGTTGCCATAATAAACAAACATTTCCCCGTTATGTAAATATAGACTGATATTGGCTTGGGAAGTAAATATTGTGATTCGTTTCGTTTTTTTGTAGTCATAAATCTTTTGCCAGACAAGCCAAATAGTTATTATAGGTGTGTACTGTCTCAGGAAACTTATGGTTTTACATTCTTATACCGGCAACATTATTGCGATTGACACGTGCTTGACCAATGACGAGATGTTTTGTGACCTGTATTGCCACATGATTGCCACCATTGCCAGTTTAGATTTTTAAATTTAATTTGTAGACAATAAATGTACTGTAGAAATTTGTAGTTACTAAGTTTAACGTTAAATGTAAAGGTTCATTAATTACGTCACACGAATTTCGAGGTTTTTTGACGCCCTCCCCCCTCCTTGTCACACTTGGTCACAGTTGGCAAACCCCTCCCCACCTGGTGTGACGTCACATTTTTTCAATGAAATGGACAAGTCGAGTTAAGTACTATTATATATTCCTCGACCGTTATTCCCATTTACTTGGGGTCGGCCCTTTCTCCATTGCACACGATTTTGTGCGGTGTCTTTATTGACGTTTTTTCTTTAAATCGAGTAAAGTATTTTTAATATTTTATTAAAATATTTTTGACAAAAGAAATATTGGTAATTTTATAACCCAAAACGGATTAGGAAAGAAAATTAAAGGAATAAGAACGATTTTCGGTCCAAAAACTTGTTATTTAACTGTGTACAGTGAATAATAATAAACCGAGAGAGGTAAACAAAATAATAAAATCTTTAAAAAATAAATATAGTTACGGCAACGACGAGTTACCGCCTGCACTTATTAGGAAATGTGCTAATGAGCTAACAATACCATACTACATTCTTATTAACCAATCTTTTTCGGAAGGAACCTACCCAGATATTTTAAAAACGTCAATTATCAAACCAATCTTTAAAAAGGGTGACAAAACGGAGACAAATAACTACCGCCCTATTTCACTCCTACCAACATCAGCAAAAATATTTGACATGGCAATGTGTGATCGATTATACTCATTTTGCGAGAAATATAACATTTTTCACGAATCCCAAAATGGCTTAAGAAAAAATAGATCCACCATCTTAGCTACATACAAATACATGCAGGAAATATCAAACATACTAAACAATAAAAAATACGCAATAGGTATCCTACTCGATATGTCCAAAGCCTACGATAGGGTACAATATCACATACTCTTGGACAAATTATATGGAATAGGTGTCAGAGGCGAGGCACACAAATGGTTCTCATCGTATCTGCAAAACCGCGTACAATACGTCGAAATTCAACATATTGACAAAATATCCGGAAATATTCATAAAATTAAATCCGACTCACTGCCAATGATAAGCTCAATACCACAAGGTGGCGCCCTCTCGTGTCTATTATTCTTGATATACATCAATGACCTGCCTAAAATCCTAAATGAAACGTGTGTAATGTTTGCAGATGACATCTCTATTATTACTTCTTGTAATGACAATGAAAACCTATGCACTGACCTAAATAACATACTCACAAAACTCACACAGTGGCTAAAATAACACAATCTAGAAATAAACTTCACAAAAACAAAGATAATGCAATTTAGGCCCCGACAAAAAGACCCCTTGAAAATAGAATATTCATTTATGGGAACCCAAATCGAGTGTGTCGATACTTTCACGCTCCTCGGACTAGACATCGACTCGCATCTGAATTGGAAGGCACATGTGACAAAAATTAAAAACAAACTGTCAAAATTCATATACGCCTTAAGAGAATTAAAGAAATGCACCGACCTAAGAACAGCTCTCAATGCTTATTACGCATATGCCTTCTCGTGGTTAAAATACGGTATTATACATTGGGGTGATGCTACAAATATTGAAGATTTATTCATCCTTCAAAAAAAATGCGTACGTATTCTAGGCTACATCAAAAGCCCAGAGAGTTGTAAGCCGCTCTTTGTAAACCACAAACTACTGACCTTAACATCAATCTATATTCTCGAAATATGCAAATTCGTTCGGAAATATCCCCACTTATTCACAAAAGTCTATGAACAACCACGACGATACCCCGCGAGATACAAAAATAATTTGGCAATTACAACAAAAATTAATTTAAAATTGTACCAAGCAAGCCCAAACATGATGGCTATTAAGATCTATAACAAGCTCTCAGATAAAATAAAGAACGAAACATCTGAAAAAAAATTCATAGATAAACTCAAACAATTTCTAATAAATAAAAACTACTATAGCCTTCAAGAATTTATTGATGATATCGAAGAAACATAACAAATAAAAATCGTCGGTCTGCCTCTATTCACACTATTCACAGCAATGTAATGCGCATAATAAATTCCAGTAATACATTATATTATTATTTTAGCTAAGTATGTAGTAATGTTATGAATAAGACACTGATGAAATTAGGATTATTCATTGCAATTTGACATTTTTTTTCTACCATTAGCCTACTTATTATTATACGACATCAATAAATTGAAATAATAACTATTAATAATAAACTGACAAATCAATTCAATTAATCATTTACCAATATAATTATTTTTGACGATATATTCTTAGATTTAGTTTTAAGATTTGCGGTCATTTATTTTATTTTAATTTAAATTGATTACTAATAATAATAAATGTAATTAGCCTAGAATAATATTACTATTGTGTGCCCTTACAGGGTGTCATGATCTGACTTTATATTATGTAACACCTATTATGTACATGACAATACAATAAATAAATGATAAATGATAAAATAAAATAGTTTAAATAAGTTAGTGACGTCACAAAATTTGTGACTCCCCCTCCCCCTTGTCACAACATGTCACATTTTCTTGACCCCTCCCCCCCTAAATGTGTGATGTAATTAATGGATGACCCCTAGTATTATGCAGTCAATGTCCGTAAAGGTGCTTATCCACCTGTTCAATTTCTTGGTCCAATGTGCATTGCGTGTCCAAGAAATAGGGATGATGAGTGATGACACATGTAGAATTTTACAATAAAGTCTAGTAAAATAGATAGCAAATGAGAAATTTATCACAATAATGTGGATATTAAAATAATATATGAAAAATAATACAAAAGTACATTATCTGAAAGTTTCATAATTTAAGTTTTTTTTTTAACTTCCAAAAAGGTAAAAAGTAAGGGTACCATTTGATTCCTTACATTTTATCCAAAAAAGATTGTAACGCAATAATATCGTTATACATAAACGCAATAATTCACCGACAAAAACGCAATTTTCTTGTTTTGTTCATACTTCAAGATGGGTTCTCACTTTGTCAGTAACCTTGACGTAACATTCACTTACCGTTTTGTTAGGAGCGTTTCGCGAGTGAAGTACGACTGTCGGACTTTGACTATCATTTCTGACTTGTATTGCTTTAATACAATGGGTCCCATATAGACATTTGATCCTAAAAATACACCTGATCAATTAGTACCGTTAATGAAAATTTATCATCTAACCTATTGGACAGGTGGAATACCACCCTAAGTCAATCAGTTTAAAATCTTTAAAAATAAATATACTGTTTCAAAAAAATATATTTGTAACAACTAACTAACTAACATGGCTCAACGACCCAAAGAGGGTCTTGGCCTCCGAAACGAGAGCACTCCACTTTTCCCGATCCTGCGCCAGCTGTCGCAGATCCGCTTCTACACTCTCTCCCAAGCGGTATCTGGGCCGACCTACCAGGCGGCCAGCCGGCCACCAGTCGGTCTTCCCAAGTACGCCCTTTTGGCAGCCCGACTTTTGTTATAATAATTTTGTAATTACTAAGTCTGCAACAGTCATACTTCTATGAAATTATGAGGTATAAATAACATTTGCACTGCGTGTGTTATCAAAATCATTGCAGACCTCTTGGTCTAACTCTAGTCACGTAATTATTTAAATTAAAAATAGCTTATTTTTTCAAAATGGATTTCTCCCTGTTATAATGCATTTTTTCACAAGTGGCAAGTAACACACATAAAAGCGAGCATAACGGATCTTTTTTCTCGCTCTTTCTTCTGTCAATAGTGCCATCTATGTATATATTATGTAAACTGTTATTTTCAGGTTTGCCATGGTAAATCAAAAATGTTTCCAACCTAACGTGTATGTAATTTTTTTATGCAGATCGTTTTTAATATGGTATGAATTATCCGGAAAAACTTCATGTACTGAAAAGAACCAATTGTATTGTTCATAAATCTGTTATTTTCATAATTATTTGAGAATAAATAAGCATGGTAATCAAATAGACGTGTCCGCTTTTACTGCCATCTAGTGGCGAAATTGCGCAACCAGCAATAATTCTGTCAAAAGAAACGGAAAAACACGAGCGCGCGTCGTCTCGGGTAGATATCAGCTGAATTATTCGGCTAAAATGCCCTGGCACGGGCATACGTAGTCGTCGGTCCGCCATTACGACGCAGCCGAGACACGTTTGTCGTATTTAGTTAAATATTTTCGTTTATAAATGAGTAATAACGCTCATGAACTAAGTAATCGACTTCTGAATGCGTTGGATAACAATTACAATGTAAGTTTGCGAGTTTTGAAGACCGTAAGTTGGCAAAGCGAGTCTTAGATATGAGAATGGTCCCACGAGCCCATGACACCCGATTCGATGCAACGATTTGGCCTCTTGGGAGGTTGTTTCCAGAAATACTGACGTCCCTGTATACACGGATGATGATAAGAGAGTGTCGGAATGTGAAACGGTGTTGATATGAGCGTCTCCTGATAATAAAATAGTGTCGGTGGAGTGGATACGTGCGCGGTGCGAGTGCAGTATATAGGAGCACTGACGTCGTCAATGCTCCGTCTCTCGCCCCTTCGTCCACAGTGCCAAAAGTTTTGCAATGTGAAAGTATGGAATTGTGCCACGCGCGTCAAATCCTGTCGAATTCCTTGGGTTATGTAGATATGGTGCTGTGTGGAAGGCAGACGGAAAATGTGTTTTTTGTCGTACCATTTGACCTTACGTGAGTAATAGAATAAGTACGGCGTGGAGACACCTCATGGTGGCAGGTGGTGGCTGCTCATGGAAGCTGTAAATACGTGTTCCTGGCTGGCTGGTTGGACATTTTAGGTTGAGCAATTCTGGTTTGGCAATATTGTAAATTGGCAATGATTTTGCAATACTCCTGAAATCTGATTTGCTCGTTTATAACCTTAGCTGTTGTGTAGTAATGCTACTCATCATAATGTTATCTGTAGGTTATTTTTGATACATTTAAGGTGATCAAGTTTCCTAAATCAAGTCCTAAAAAGTAAAAATTTTGTACGTATTTTTTTTTTTTTCAAGCTTGATCAGGCCACATGGATGACTAGGGTTTTTGCCTTGCCTATGGTCACTTGTGCTTGACCCATATGGCCAGATGTGATTGACTTCTCTTTAGTACCAATGGGTTAATAGTTTGCATGGTCGAACCAAATCTAGAGATAATGTTGGATCAAGTAGCCCCAGAAAGTATATGCTTTGGTGTCATCCAAAATATTTTCAACATAGGATGAATCTAATGTAGGGATAAAACGCTTAGACATAGTTTTTATATATTTAGTATTTTCATCCATATAAAATTTATATTGTTATAAAAATAATAAATGATTGTTATAAACAGAGAAATAAACCGGTTTTTATTATTATTTTGTTGTATAGTTATGACATATCGTAACAACTTTGCTGTGGAAATTTGTATAACTCGTAATTAAGCATACATTGCATTGCATGGGGTCTTTCGATCCCATCTCGCAGTAAATATATTAAACTATATTCATGAACACAAGTCTGCTGATTGCATAGATCGAAGAATGAAACTTATCATTGTACAAAGCTTCTAAAAGCTACTTTAAGTTAAAATACTTACACAATTACAAATGTATTGAGTCTCATCAACTTGAAAAATATATCTGAAGGTAACATAAATATACAAAACAATACTAATATTTGAAATGTGAAATTATGTAAATTGTAAACACTTCTAAGACCTACCTCTGAAATGATGTAAATTGTGAACATTTCTAACTCGCAGGTAACTCTTTTAAACATAACCCAAACATTTTAAGAAATAAACAAAAAATCAAGTATTAAATTATTTTAAAACGGGTCACTCACATATTATTAAGTCGAATAGCTCGACATGTTTCGGTCCAACAGCAACAACACTGGTCTTCACTGGTCGACTGGTCGGTGGTGGTGGTGGATATCAAGTATTTATAGGTTTTTCTTGTTAAACCAAGTAGTACAAATTTTATATGCCAAAATAATGATAAGGGTTTAACACTTTTACTCAATTCTGCCTGCTCAGTAGCGGCCAAGTTGATCAAAGATTCTTTGAATCCGCTGTAAAAAGTTGTCACTAAAAACTTTCCGCTGTAAACAATGTTTTATAAATATGATGTTTTGACATTTCCTTAGATATTTAGGCTTATTATTATGTCTGTCACAAACAGGTTTTGATACCAATATGAAATTATCAATTCATTATCATATACAACAAATGATTAGCTAGGTACAAACTTTAGTCAGTCATCAATGTTGTTGGTTTCCAAGTAAACTGTATCAGTGTTAAAAATAGGAAGTTGACACTTGTTGATTGTTGTTCTTTTCAGTATTTTAACATTTGGTTGCATTATCAGCAGTTAAGTGATGAAATATTTTACCCCATTACTCCAAAACTGTATAGAACTTTGTATGCAAGGGGCATTATCTGCAAAATGTTTCAAGAAGCTTACAGTAGAACCTTGATTATCGGAAACCTGAACTATCTGAATGCTGACTTAGTTTCTCTGAACTCTCACTCCACTCTGTTCTGGTGGTTAATAAATATAATAACATTAATTTGTACATCAAATTTTAATATACTATACTGTTTTTGTGTAAAAGTTGTTGTTATTATTTGGGTTATCCAAGCGGCTCTTGGTCCGAGTTAGTTCTAATCTAGAAAAGAATGGAAATGTTTATTTGCCAGAATACATTACAATAAGGTCTTAAAACAGATTTAGAATCATTCAGAGAGAGAGGTGCTACTGTATATGAAATAGGCATATGTAATTAGGTGGGTCCACACAGACAGAGCTGCCTTGCGAGGAAATTACCGCGCGAAGAAGCGCGGTCTGTGTAGATGTTCCTCGGCCGTATTGACTCTTCGTTGGAACTGTGCCTGGGGCTGGCTCCTCCTGGTTGCTTTACTAGTGATCTTGGTTGGAGCTTATGTTGAATTATCCGTCATCGATTTTTGATCTAGTCCGCAAGTGGGGTCAATCCTTCTGATCTGATTCTTCTTCACGTTGTGGTTGTTCTTTCTCAGGTTTGATTTTCTAGGTACACAATCATAGGAAATCGCTAGTTTTGTTTTTCCTTCGCCTAGTGATTACGTGAAGTCGTAAAATGCAGTTTCTACAGTGAAATAATGAGTATAGGTAGTGTGGATTCTGAATGGAATAAGTAACGATGAAATTGCAGTTTTATTGGGCAATGTTTGATATGGTTGGTTTTTGAGGGATTTTTGTGTACCGATGACTCTGTGTTATTTAAATAATGTTTGTGGAAGAAATGTTTATCTTTTGGCCACATTCTATTTTATTTCAAGACAATAACAATGATGGATTTAAAGCATTCAAGTTCAAACTGAACCCATTTTTTGGAATTTTGCTTGTAAGTTGGTATATCTGATAGAAATAGGGAGTATTCTTTTTTTAGGGTTTCGTACCCAAAGGGTAAAAACGGGACCCTATTACTAAGACTCCTCTGTCCGTCTGTCTGTCACACCAGGCTGTAGGCATAAACGTATTGTCCTTTGTGTTTATATAAATATAAACACACACAAACAATTAACAACCTTAATATAACGTTTTGTAAGTCCGATTTAGCTTATTAGCTTCATAATGACTATTATTAATGTTGTATTTTTCTATTTTCAGGTTGTCGACATGCATGCCGTTAACGAAATCATATCCATATTGGAGAAAATCAATATTACAAAAGAGCTGTTGGAGGTGAGTGTACCAAATTTTATGGAAAGGAGCATTTAATGGAACAGCCCTATTTAATTTCCGACTGCGAAGTCGTCACTTATTAGCTGTGCCTAAAACACGCACTATGTCCCATGGCAAATCACCATTTGTCCGCGCTCTTGGGTTATTCCCAGTAGTTCCCACCAACTCGGTTTGCCAAAGCCAAGCCAGTGGCCAAGGCTCCAGGGGAAATCCTGAAGAAAGGCCAGATCAAGAGCACCCTAAACCGGCGAGCGTGTATGAGGAATGTTATTAAGTGAAGGAAGCGAAAGAGGTATGTCAGGATCGTAGCAAGTGGAAATCCGTGATCTCTGCCTACCCCTTTCGGGAAATAGGCGTGATTATATGTATGTATGTACAAAATTTGTACAGCGTACCTACAGCAAAACTAATGCACTATACAAATTAATGAAAAAGATAAAAGAAAAAGCATATACATGAAGTGATAGATAACAAAACAATTTCAAGTAACATCCAGAGTTTCACAGTACGCCAGACAGAATTTGGGGCTCTTCAAGGCAAGAGTTAATAGGTATCTCATAGGTAGGCGTGCTCCACCGTAGACCACATCATCACTTACCATCAGGTGGGATCGTGGACAAACGCCTGCCTATTCATCATAAAAAAAAAAATGTCCGACATACATTCACCCAAGAAGTTGCAAAAATATCACTTTCTGGTGCCCATGACAAAAGCGAGTTCAACAGTCTTAAGGCTCGGCCAAACACAAGGCAGACGCAGCGCCGCGTTCGCGCCGGCCGCGTGATGCCTGTTCAAACAGGTCGCGCGCGGATCGCGCCGGCCTCGCGCTCTCAACACGCCCTCATCGCGCGCGCGGACGCGGCGCGATGCGGGCGTGACTCGGGCCCGATACAGCAGCATACGCGCGCGGAAGGTTTCTCATTCACGTCCGACTGATGTGTGACCCAGCGTGTCGCGACAGAAGCGGGGCGCGATGCCGGCGGGACGCAGTCTGTTTGACGTCGCTAACCTGTCAGCACGGGCGGCGGTCGCGCCTTGTGTTTGGCCGAGCCTTTAGGGCTCGCACGGCCGGAGAGTCTGTGCGCTACAGTGCGTGTGGTTGGGACTGCCAAGAGATTATGAGTTCGCGGCCTCAGGGGAATTCTGGGCACAAAGGGGATAGCGATCTTTATAATTCGTGCTACTAGAGAGAGATAAATAATATAGTAGGTATTATGGCACTGAAAGAGCCTTATTATTATAGAGACACTAATAGTTTTTGTACAGGTATTTATCGCTGACTGTAATTTACGGAGAATTCTTAGATACTACTGATTTTAAGACCATTCTAACGAGCCCACGATAACACTGCGTTGTTCACAATAACTCACTTTGTAATGTTTTTTTTTCTTTCGCTGAAGTAGTATTTCTCGTTTTGCAGACCACCCGACTGGGTAAGCACGTGAACGAACTACGACGGAAGACCTCAGAGCCGACTCTCGCACGCCGCGCCAAGGTGCTCGTCAAGCGTTGGCGGGACCTCGTCATACCTACCGCTGCCTCGCCTCACCATGCCGGTAAGTAGTAGTACTGTAACTGCAAGCGATACCTCTCAGAGCCGACCCTCGCACGCCGCGCCAAGGTGCTCGTCAAGCGTTGGCGGGACCTCGTCATACCTACCGCTGCCTCGCCTCACCATGCCGGTAAGTAGTAGACCTGTCACTCCCCTCCAAGGCAAGCGATACCTCTCAGAGCCGACTCTCGCACGCCGCGCCAAGGTGCTCGTCAAGCGTTGGCGGGACCTCGTCATACCTACCGCTGCCTCGCCTCACCATGCCGGTAAGTAGTAGTACTGTAACTGCAAGCGATACCTCTCAGAGCCGACCCTCGCACGCCGCGCCAAGGTGCTCGTCAAGCGTTGGCGGGACCTCGTCATACCTACCGCTGCCTCGCCTCACCATGCCGGTAAGTAGTAGACCTGTCACTCCCCTCCAAGGCAAGCGATACCTCTCAGAGCCGACTCTCGCACGCCGCGCCAAGGTGCTCGTCAAGCGTTGGCGGGACCTCGTCATACCTCGTCGTCGTTGGGGGTCATCGTTGGGGGGTCGTCGCCAGTTAGTAGTATACCTGTAACTCCGGTCCACGGTCAAGCGATGGTTAGGCTATAAACAGTGCTCGACCGACAATCAGCGCTGACCGTCGGTCGGCGTAGCTATATCTATGCAAGTCTATGAACGCGCACACAGCTGCGCTGACGGTACGCGCGTGATTTGGTATTGGATTTGGTCAGGACCGACGGTCAGCGCTGACCGTCGGTCGAGCACTGTTTCCAACCTTAGAATTCCGGTATTGAAGGCCAAGAGGTAACGTGCATGAACACGGGGCAGCACAAGAGCCCCCCTGTTTATTGGCGCGAATTGTGTATATCAAGTTTAAGCTTCCAATGCAGTCCACAACCTACGAACCTACAATGCATAGGAAAACGTACGTAAACTGTAGAAGGCAGCACTTGCTTGGCGTGAAGTTTCAATGTACAGTTTATGTTTACTATTCAGGCCACAAGATGACAGACCCTCCAACTTAATTCATAATAATTCATAATTCATTTATTGCTTATTATCATGTGGTACAAAACAGATGTTACATTAGGGTACGTTCACACATGAACCCTGTTAGGGCACAGCAAGTATTTCTTAAAACTAAACTATAACTAGGTACATAAATTAAAATTAACGCATTTATATCAATAACGCATATATATTATTTTATACCTATTTTATTATATTAATTACTTATTATTTTATTATAATTTTTATTTTATTTTATATCAATTATGTACTTATTTGGGTACTATTTCAATGTTAGCGACACTGAAAATGTCCGCACGTGAGAATATACTATTTACTTAAAAGAAATACATTACACTACACCCATGTATATGTATATCGGATTTCAATTCCGGTATTAAGGAATAAACCGACTTTTAATGCCCTAGACTTCAATCCAATGTTAAGTCCGTCTTATGCAACCACTATGTAAATCAGAAATGGGGAAGCTGAGGTGTCCCCTACTTCCCGCGGGCCCTTTCATGGGCGCTATAATAAATTGGCCCATATAAATACCGGATGTATAGGGCTAGGTACTTTCCGATTCTTTACAATAGGACTAGGTGTGTGCTTACGGTGGAATATAATATATGTATGTCGATTTATTTGAAAATACAATACAGTAACACTACATCACCTTTTTAGTGCACAACGCGAAAGTAAAATCACGATTAATATATTTGATAAGCGGTCCTTATCCTTATGCCCTTACCTCTTACGGGCAAAAATTTAGTAAGGTCAACAGGGATAATTGCCACTATGGGGTTATTGCGTCTATTCGAGTTATTTTTTAAACAACATTAGTTACTACAGCTCCCTCCATCTAGAGAAAAAGGTCTACTTGGTTAATTGGTTGGTAGGTTGTCTGGAGGACAACACGTAACATATTAGAGGGCGTTTTACCGAATCGTATTCAAGTACTTGGCTATTTTGAAAATTAGTTTCACCCCAGACCTACACGATGTATGAGGTAAGTCAACAAAATTCGTTTACATCCTTGTTTTTAATTAGATATTTGGTAATAAGTAATAAATGTGCTCAATATTAATTAACTGCGACATGCGAACCACAATTTGTATTAATGATACTTCCTTTTTGGAAAAAATCCATGTCAAATTCTTGGAGGATATTTTTTTAATTTGGCAAAATGCGTCAATAATGTTGAGGTAATTGCGTCTATGCAACGCATTTGCCTCAATGTCAGTGGTCAACAACCTTTTAACTAGATACGTAGTTTTATTTTACCAGTATACTTGATGCGTAATTTTAGCAGCTATTCAAGAAAGTTTCGTCAGTAGACAAGGCCGCGAAGTTAAAATTTCATCCCATCGACTGTACAAAATTTTCTAATACTAGCTTTTCTATGAAACTGAACTTTTTTCTTGCTTGCCAAGCTTTGCAATATAAGGAATACATTTTCCAGTTTTTTTTACCGGAAACACTTTCGCCCGCACTAAAATCAAATAAAACCTCATTAATTTCTTTTATATTAGGTTTTTGATCGACTAAAAAGGTTTAGAACATCTGGAAATTAGGTTAGGATAAATGCGTCCACAAATTAGGGATGCAACCCAAATTATACTATTTTCTACTTGATGTTCTTAATTGCTGTTTTTGGCTTCTTGTATCGATTAAACCTTCTAAATACTGTATTATGAACACGTTTCATGAGGTTTGAGAAATCTTATCGTAATTGTTTATACATTATTTTTAAATGACGCAATTTGCCCAACTGGGACAAAGGCGTCTAACTAAACTACCGTTTAAAAAAAACATATCTTTATATTTTAATTGTAGTGCAACGAAAAAGTTACTTCGCGAATTATCTTGGCGAAGAGTTGTAACAAGCACATATCAAAAGAATATTTCAAATATTTCAATACACTTATTAAATATTTCATAATACTCGTATGGAGTTAAAGGAGAGTAAAAAACAGTAAAGCATTTACCCTGGTTGACCTTAGTGGAAAGAGTATTCAAGTTTTTTTCTATTTTAAGTATTTGGGCTATTTATTAGTGTAATATTATTAGATACAGAGTGGACCTTTAATTTTTTGTAATAGTAAATATTAATTATAAATAGAAAGTCGTAATATATTTTTTTTCGGTCAGAAACAATACAACGAATAGATTTTTGAAAAAATTAAAACCGAAAGATCGACCTTCATCGCGTCCTTAGGTCCTTACACTAGGATAGGTAAATTCGGTTGGTCAGATCACCCAAACAATTTAAACATTTAAAGGATTTAGACTAGTCAGATAAACAATTGTGGCTCTTTGATATACTCACATGAAACGGTGGTTGGCTCTTCAAAAATTTGCTGACCAACTGTACCAAGTTCTTATTTCAAACGGCGCCAACGGTCGTTGGGGTCAGTGACCGCATCGGGGCGCTCATTGCGCGCGCTCATCGTATATATTAATTTAAATGCCATTAATAATAGCACACCTGCTGGAAACCTATATTGAGACGTTGATACTTTCTGTTATAGTGCATGACCCGCGGGTGCAATGCTGATGTATAATACATATAAACATCTCTTGAATATCTATTTAAAAAAACCGCATCAAAATCCGTTGCGTAGTTTTAAAGATCTAAGCGTACATAGGGACAGACAGACAGCAGGAAGCGACTTTATTTCGATTCCGAACCCAGCAAAGGGTAAAAACGAGACCCTATTACTAAGACTACTGTCCGTCTGTCACCAGGCTGTATCTCATGAACCGTGATAGCTACAGGTGAAATTTTTACAGATGATGTATTTCTGTTGCCGCTATAACAACAAATACTAAAAAGTACGTAACCCTCGGTGGGCGAGTCCGACTCGCACTTGGCCGGTTTTTTTAACATTTTCGCGAATGAATCTGAAACTAAAGAAGATCGAAGGCTGATATTAGGCATACAGTGTTCTTAGGTCTTTTTTTTATACCACGTCGGTGGCAATCAAGCATACGGCCCGCCTGATGGTAAGCAGTTACCGTAGCCTATGGACGCCTGCAACACCGGAGATATTACACGCGCGTTACCGACCCTTTAAAAATCTGTAGGTACACTCCTTTTTTGAAGAACCCCATACTGTAGCCCCTCGGGAAAACCTCGGCAGGGAGCTCAGGTCCTGCCACTACTCCACCTAAAAGTATAACCTAAATCTGAAATAAATGTATTCAATTCAATTCAATAACCAAATCCCTCGTGGGGCCACTCTTGTTAGCCTAGCCTGCTAGACCCTTTAAAATGAAATTTCGAACTTAATAATAACTTTCGAAAGTCATGTTATGGACTTAGGAGGTGGAACCAATATGTACAGTCAACTGCATAAATATATATACATTCCCAAAGTTGTATGTATTGCGAGGCAGCTTGGGATGAAAGAGTATTAATTAATTTATAATTGTTTAATTTTACAGTACATATGGTGCTACTTTCTCGCACTAGTGCGTCAAATAGCACTTTTCGTGCATATGTCGAAAGTTTAAAGGGCCATATGTACTGTAAAACGTTGTATTCGCAACTCGTGTCGATTTAAAACACTCCCTGCGGTCGTGTTTTAATTTATCGCCACTCGTTTCGAATTTCCTCTTTTCCTCACTTGTATCGTAAATAACTATTGTTTGTCAGGCTCAAATCGATCGTCAGCGGAGCGCACGATGCGACGGCTCGGCGGCGGCACGCCCATCACCTCCCCCGCCTTCGCCCGGGTACGCACCACCTTCTTAAACCAGCGGTCTGTGGCAGAACGGCCAAAATGTCGATATGGCAGGCTCGAGAATCACCACAGGAAGCACCTAACATTTAAGGGCAGTCCGTGGGGCAGTCCACACCGGCTGCGTGTGAGTAGCGTGGCTAGGTGTGCCGTCTCTCATAAAGATCTGTATATTACAACGCGCACGTGCACGTCTACGCATACGCACCCGGTGTGCACAGGCCTATAATGCAAATTTATACCTATAAGTTTTCAAGGTTTCATTTCAGTTTTCAAAAATCTAGCACAAGTCGGAATTTACAAGCGTAGCGCGACGCTATACCTACAGAGACTATAATTGTACAGTAACAGTTAGACTTATAACGACGGGGATATGGACCGTGATTAACTTTTGTAACATAACAAACAAAACCAACACAAAACAATACAAAAAGTAGTCACGGTTGATATAAGTCTAGTATATTGTACAGATTCTTCTCAAAAGTGTATTTTTCTGTTACAGCAGGTAGTAAGCCCGGCGGTGCCCAGTCCTCGTCCCCCCTCCAGACCTGGTAAATTTATAACATATTTCATGCAAGACTTGAAATTTTATCACGAGATATTTTAAGTTTCATTCAAATAACTATAAATTAAAAAATAAAAATAAAAACTTCGCTATATGCCAAAAATGCCGTAAATCATTTTGAAAACAGCTGGATACTCTTCAAACTGTCAGATTGATTTCTATCAAACATAGCTAAGAACCACCGCAATCTAGCTTTCACGTAAAAACACTGCATCGAAATCGGAACATCCGTTTGATTGTAGCTTAATGCCACAGACAGACAGGGAGACATTGGCATCAAACATACATTTTTTGCGTCAGGAGTTAAAAACAAAACTAATGCTCATTTTCCTATTTTTATTTTATTAACTGTTGCAGAGAAACCTGGGGCCCTATTCGAGATGCACAACTGTCAGTTTCGGCTTCAACATCAGTTCAACAGTGGAATGAATCATTTGTTCATCAACTGTGGAAAGTATCATTTGGTTGTACACCAAAACTCATTCATTGAAAAAATTATGCAACAAAAATCAACTTTGTTTTCTTACTACTATACGGTTTAAAATGGCTCTGAACTCTGCGTGGTTCGGTTTGGTTTCGTTGTCACCTAACTGTGGATTGCTAATGTCAAATTTACCTATTTGACAACACACGATTTCTTCCATTCAACTGAAGTTCAACACGAAACGTCACTTAACGCATGTCGAATACCGCTCCTGGAAAGGCAATAAAAATAAATAAATAAATATCTTGCCCTTGCAATATGAACCGTATCACCTAACCATACGGTCGTTTCCAGCGTGGGGCGGCTACGAGTCGGACTCGCAGGACGTCATCCTCGTGGATGACGACCCGCCGCCCGCCCCCGCCCCCGCGCCCTCCCCGCTCACGCTCCACGCACACAAGCCAGCCTCCTCACGTGAGTATAACAGTCCAGAGCACACCGGCTGCGTGTGAACGCACACGTTACGCAAGCGGTGTGCCGTCTCTCATAAGGATCTGTATATTACAACGCGCACGAACACGTCTACATACAGCACCCGGTGTGCACAGGCTTTAAATATTTGGGAAACAGATATTATTTATTGTTGTAGTTATGTTTCATCAGCGAGTAGCCGTAACAACAACTGGCGACTGAGGTAATAATGCCATCTCTTTCAAAGATCCATCCATTCTTTGCCATATCTCTTATCTCTCTCTTTTTTATTATTTTCTTTTTTTTCTTTCTTTTTTTCTCTTTCTTTACTTTTCTTTCTCTTGGTTGGTCTTAACAAGGGTAAAGGAGATTGCTTACGACCTCAGTGGTCAGTTGGTATTGCGGTAAGTATAATAGACGTAACTAGTAAAAAAAAGCCAACCAATATGTATTTTGAAAATAACTATGACATTTATAATGTTACATGTTTATTAATAATATTTTTTGTATACTTTTTGCAGCAGCGAAAAGGCCGCTGTCTCCCGAGGCGCCGAATGACGACAAAAAAGCAAAACGAGACAAAAAACCTAAGAAACGAAGGTATGAATTTTGAATTCGATTGGATAATCTATGCTCTATTTGCAACATTTACAGTCATATAATATTCTTCTTCGTCGGTCCCTTATTATTAACCCTTTGAACGCTTTACGCCATAAACAAAAACGTCATTTACACGCCAAAGCTCCGGGCGCAAGAGCTAATGGAAACCATAACACTTATGTTGTCCATGGCGCTGTGGGCACGACTAGTTACGACGCCTTTAGGTGTTCAAAAGGTAAGGGATCGTGATCAATTACGAGGTCCTTCCAAGATTGTACTGTGCTACTTAACTAATTTGAGGGGTTTTCTCGTAAAAAATTAGAAAGGTGAGAATTTAAAGAAGGGTAGGGAAATATTTTTTCTCTAACATGCTTGGAAATGGTTGCATTTTGTTCGTAAATCGAAAAGCAAAGGGCCTAATTTTTATCCCAGCGACGACAACGCCCGGCGCGGACGGAGCGGGCATAAATGAAATTCGTATGATCCATTTTACTCCTCGCGGGGGCGAAATTTTTAATGATAACTTTTTTTTTTTATATATTTGTGAGTGACTTCCATCTCACCGCTTTAGGTAGTCTAGTAGTATTCCTTTGTACGGGCGATGAGAAAAATTGGTCCCATGTGATGGTGTTTTCATAGAGGTTTTTTTTTTATGTATTGTCAACTTCATTTTTTTACTAGAGGTACATTTTACTATTGTAATTCACAGTATTTCATTGCAGTATTCATCATTATATTTGTATAAAATGATTAGTAAAATATGCAATCTACAAACTAACCTATATTGTTTACTCTATACAAGCTCATACAAAAACACTCAAAGGTGATACATTATTGACCGGTACTATATGTATACCTCGGTGGAAACAGGAATTTTCCATCCCTCGGCAACAATGTACTATTGATACATATCCATTTAGGAAGTGAATGTACGTTTTGCAGAGGTCACAGCCGCGCGGGGTCGGGCACGGGGGCGGAGGCGGGGGCGGGGGCGGGCGGCACCACCGCGCGGGGGGCGGGGGCGGGGGCGGGGGCGGCGCCGGGCGGCACCACCACGCCGGCGCCCGGCACCGGCGGCGCGTGGCTGGGCCGGAACGGCGCGCATCCTAATAAGAAGAACGGCGTACGAAGCTCATTGGACCCCTACGCTGCGTTGGTTAATAGGATGCCTCCCGCTGGGGCTAAGAAGGTAACATCACATCATGCTTACCTAAACTCGAAGAGTGTATTGACATGGCGTCATTCCACTGTGAGTCCTCCGCATTCCTGACCAAGACAAAAATCCTGACATGTCAGGGAAAATTTTTACGTACCTATGGGAACCCTGCATATGCACGGAAACGTTGAAGAATGTTATTATTTCAAGCGTGGGGTACGTGTTAAATCTCTATTTCTTATTATTTAATATGATAGCACTCGCTGGGACTTACCTTTTCGCTGATAGTCAGTAAAAGCGTACAGTAGGATTTTAATGCTAATATTTTGTTTTAATTTTAGGTGAAAACAACTAAGGAACTTCTAGCACAGATCCAGTCTAGAGGTACAGCGCCCCGTTCACCTTCCCCCGGCTCGCCCGCCTCGCCCGACGTGCTGCTCATCGAGCCCGACGAATGTACGTATTTACTTCACTGTATTGCATAAAGGTAGGAAAAAAGAATTTGAATAAAAATACCGACTAAAAAATTTAAAACTGGTACTTGGTCCTAACTTAACTACACTACATCTACATTGGTCTCATCTTGCTACCACCACTATCTTTTATGTTCACTAACGTTTTAAATTATTTTGATTGAAATATGGACTACAAAAGACTCGTGCTCGACATGACAGATATCTCGTTAATTACTAAAACTTATCCCATTGATTATTTCAGCGAGTCTAATCAAGCCAGAGTCTCCGCTCCGCAACGGCGGCGCCTCCCCGCGGCCCCCCTCCCCCTTCCAGGCTCCAGCACCGGCCCCCGCCGCGCCCGCCTCCCCCCTGGCGCCCCTCGAGGACCCGCGGACAGTCCAGGACTGCACGTGCGGCGAGGAACCTGAAGACGACTGTCCCGCTGCGCGTCGGACCGAGGTGCTGCCGGTCCATGTCCACGCGCTGCACCACGCGTATCTCCCGGGCATCAACGGAACGAGAGCCCCCCTCCACCCCCACCAGTTCGCCGTCCGGAAACTAACAGACCCCGAGAAACCCGACCTCTTCACCTCCATAGTACCCCTGTACAGCTACTCCGACTACGCGGACGACTACTGCGTCAAGAACATGTCGCGCGTCCCGCTGTGCACGCATTTACCCTGGACGGAGTTCGCGCCCGCCCCGCCCGAGCCCGCGCCCGCGCCGGACCCGCCCCCGATCCGCCCCTATCCCATCGACGAACCTAGTCCCGAAGTCAAGACGGAGGTCGAGGATGAGGATGAGGATGAAAAAAGTCAGGACATGGAAGTGGACGCAAAGGAGGAAGTGAAAGTGGAGCCCAGTGAACGTTTGAAACCGACCGAGGAGACGGTGTTAAAAGTGATAAAGTGTGAGAGTGCCAGTGCAGTGCCGGACGAGTTTGCGAGTGAGCAGAAAGATCACAGGACCGTGGAGAAGACGAAAAGTTCCCTCAACGGCCAGGAGTTGTACGATACGTGTCAGAGCGCGATAGATTCTATACCGTTCGTGTACGGGCAGACGTTCGCCGCGCCGACCGTGACGCTTCCCGAGGAGTCCACAGAGGTGAGTGACGCGTTAGAATCCGCTCTCGCTACTGCCGCTGAGTCGACAGAGAGAGATAACCTAGGCCGGCCGTCCCGCTCGGGCGCGTTCGCCGAGTGGCACGAGTGTGCTAAGTTAGGCGAGCTGGTCGCGCTGCCGTACGTGGTAATCGATTGATGTGATACTGCTAGAGTGCCAAATCTCGGCGCGGCTCCGAGCTTCCGTTGTTCCGACGTTCCAAGTGTCCTTACGTTAGTTTTAAATGTACATAGCGGTGTTGGATGTGTGCCCTCGAATATGTACATACTATAATTTAGCTAATGTAGTTAGGACGAAATCAATGAGACTGCTGCGGGGTGGTTTTTTAACAGTGCGCTAACAAGCTTTTGAGTTTGCAAAAATTTATTTTGTGTCGATAGTCGCGTCACCTGATGTGTTTAGTCATGTATTTATTTTATATTGTTTTAGGGGTTCACCGTCGTTTCATTTACAAATATTTAATTGAATGTAATGTTTAGTTAAATGTTTCAATTGACCTAAAACAATTTCAACTGTTGTTAAACAGACCTTACCTATCATGATACATTAGTGTTATCTAAAATGATGACGTAGATTAGTTTAATCATTGATTTGGTTTTATTTCCTGTCTCAGTACTGTCACATTAGGTCAAAAAGACATTGAACCAAATAATACATTCGATCAAAATTTTTAGGTCAAATGACGGTACCCGATTTAGGTGGATATATTACGGTGGATCGCTGTCAACTGTTGTGATATGAGGCGCGTTATGGTCCGTGGGTCTACAAGGGGCCAACTAGTTTATAAACCAAACCAATCAAAGATTGACTCATATCTAGAGCTGCCGTCCGGATTTCCCCGGAGTCTTTGTAGTCCTACCAGAGGCCATTCGGGTTTGAAAAGCGTCTGGGTATAACCTGGTCACTTTTAGTGTTAGGGCAATCCCTACACCTTTATTTTTGTAATAAAAATATTTATTCTCAGGCTTTTGAACCTTATTTTTAGTCCGGCACTTGACTCTGGCAGCTCTTGTCATATACAAACTGTAACGGCTTGAAGGTCTGAATATTGGCCATCGCAATTCTCTCTTATGTGATAAGAATGGACTGTATCAATGTCTGCACTGAATTCCAAAATGTACTTCCTTTCGTTAGACTAATGTCGGCAGTTTTGTTTGTCTGACTTGGCCTGAAAGCTTGATGAGGGTTTGTAGAATGCTTTTGAAATAAAATTGTAACCTTAACATGCACATAAACATGACTGGTAAGTCCAGCCATACTGCTGTTTGCCATTGTCATGATTTAAAAGATATCTGTCACTTATCAAAGGTTATCAATAGGCAAATCGTTTTTGTTTTGCAATTATTGATGAAGAAATATAGTCGAAAGTGCAAGTGGGTGTAGTAATCACCCTGAACATCTTATCAATTAATTTCTATTGATTTATTTATATTGATTTGTCTATTTTAAAAAGGTTCTAGCATCAGCCTTGTATTGTTAGCTTACCCGTCAAGTTTAAGGCTGAACTGATCAGCAGTCATCATCTGCTTCCAAAACTATAGATCCACCAAATATTTGTATAGAAACAAATTCCCAAATAAGACAAAAATCTCCAGACTGTTTCGTATTGAGTTATATTGTTACCGAATGTGATTTATAAAGAGAAAAATTAGGTAATTAATAATAATAGGAGTTCCAATTGTATATTATACGTATATATTGCTATATCAACCATTCTAAATATCAAACAAAGTTATAACTAGAATTATCAATTAAATTATTCAACTAAATTTCTTGTTAAAAATTATACTTCCACTGCAATTCATACTTTTCTATAATAATTGGAAGTTTTTAATTTTTAATGATAAATTAAGTTAAATAATAGAAGACCACTGTACGATTTGTAATTGTTTGTTAAGCAATTATCCTTTAAGTATCTCAAGTGAATGAAATTGGTTTACATAATTATTGCTGGCTATTTACTATCAGGAAATAACAGTTTTTACAGATTTTTTATACTAATATATGTGGTTGTGTAAGTCATCTAATATGACATGTAAAATGTATATTACCTATATTATAAGTACAATAGAAATGATAATGTTATGTTTATGCTTCAAGTAAAATGTCCTACCTAACCAATGTGTTCAAAAATCCTTTTATTATTCAACTTGTAGTATTGCAAGTATTTAAATGCTGTTATTTTCACTGATAGTATTTGACTAGCTATTTGTGACATTACTGACACATTTACTTTTGTAATTAATACTTTATTTTAGTCTTCCACCTTTCCACATTCAATTTTCGTGACTAGTGAGATATAGTCTAATAGTGGTCTAATACGAAAGAGACGGATATTTGTTGTAAAAGCCCAATGTCACATGTTATTGCCAACCATTTATTTTATATGGCAAAACACATTTGAAAAACTGTCAAATTAATGATTGGGCTATTATGGATGTTGTCAATGAGGGCTAACGCGTATGAATTCGCCGCTAGGGGCGCTAGTGTAGATGGTGGTCTTTTCCATAGTTCGAAATGTCAAATGTCACTTGTCACTTTAATGACTGACAGCTGTTCTTTAGTCTTTTGGACCACCATCAACAGAGGCGCCAACTGGTGAGCAAAAAAACGATAGCCCTCATTGTACAGTTCATATTAAACATAATATTGTCATTATTTCGTTCGTATCCCATAATTCAATTGAAATCTAGTCTTTCACATAATTATACACAGTTTCACACACAAATCATACATACATATAGTGACTATATTACATTTCTTTCATTCATTATCCTAAAAAGCAAATATGCGTTTAACATACGTATTTAAATTTGTTTCAAACCAAACAATCGCATTTATATTAGTGCCTTGAATTTATTTTAAGATCTATTTTTGAAGAGAGAAATCTTCATAACAAGCTTTCGTTCCTAAAACTATCATTTTAAGTGTATACTCATACTATATAAGTTTATAAATGTATCAGTAATGTTACAACTGCCAACGAGTTGGTACAACACTTGTTTACCACCTTTATGTACAATTAGGGTTATCTGACAGAATACGGAGATGTACACCTCTTATTCTAACAGATAATGTTTCAGTTGTAATGTACGGACGCTACACACGTAGAATTTCGTACATGGACCTGCCTGTTCCTGTCTCTATCGCCGTAATTGGTGTCCCGCCCATAACGCCAGCGGTCAATGACACTGCGAGTGGGACTGCAATATGCGCGTGCGATAGAGATAGGAATGGCGGGTCAATGTACAAAATTTTTCTTCCTTAGCATCCTTGTGAGATGGGTCGTAAATGAGTGTCAGTGTGGGGTCCCGGGGTGGTAAAGGGGTATCGCTGCCGCCTGCGGGCGCGCGCGGCTCAGTGAATCTGTCATTACTCTGTTATTTTTGTATTGTCATTCGGTTTACAGATGTGATGCAGAAAAACTTTCAAAGATTTGAAATGTTGTTGGAAACTTATCACGGTAATCTAAAAGGTAAAAGTTTTCGAAGTTTCGAGAGTTTCCGAGATCATTTTAAGTGGAAATTGTCTGTCGTTACATCGGTCGCAGTTTAGAGATAATGATTTAATTTCAATATATTGATTATACTCATTGAACTGCGATGTTAAAATATTATGTTTTTAACCTTATGTTATGTTTTTCACCTACTTGATAGGATGGTCAGTAATCACAGTACTTTTTAGGTTTCTAAAGTTAAAAAATGTACTGGGATGATTATCTGTCATCTGTTCAAATACTTTGCCTATTATTTTGTGTTTTGTATGATGATAATCAGTCAATTATACAAAACCACTTGTTAAATTGTGTTTTTATTAATTTTTAACAAATCATCATACTATGTATAACTTTGTACAGTCAATCCGTTTGCTCAATTGCTATAAATACGTACAGTATTATTATCGGATTGTACTGTACACAATACAAAGCCAAATTAGTTGTTATATTTGTACATATTGCATTCGTGTTTGTTTATTATTTTAACCTCCTAAGGCCCAAGGTCCTACCTATAGTACATCTTCAGTTCGATGAAATTTATGTCCTATACAACAAAGAACAAAGTCGCTTTTGATTTGTTTCGTTCAATTCTCCAACAACGCAAAATCAACTTTATTTCCTATACTATAGGTTCAAATTTCGGTGGCCAATTTTGTGTTTTTCATTTGTATAGCTGGGCCTTAGGTTAAACTGTTTTCTTACTCTTTTATCTTGAATTTAATGTTATTTTCTCTAAATAGTTATATTTTTTGTACAATTTCTAACCAAATGGATTTAAACCATATTAAAGATATATGAGAATGAGCAGCATATCATAGAACATCGAAATTCTAAGTTCATAGTTGTATGACATGAATCTTTGTTGTATGATATGTTGTATTTGTATTCACGCTCTCTTCCTCTATATTAAAAAAAAACATTTGTACTCTATTCCTACTACTCTGTTACATTATGACTGTAAAAGAATATACCGATGTAGTGCATAATTATTTTCCATCGTATTTTCACGGAAACGAAAGTAGCATCAACGTGTCTTGCTATTTCAGTCAGTTTCGGTACAAAAAGTACTGAGGTTGACTGAAGTAGCATGACAAATACGAACGTTTCCGAGAATATACGATGGAAAACAATTATTCACTACAAATGTACACATAGAATACAATGTCGTGCAGTAGTTCAGCCAATTATATAATTGTACAGATACTAATAGTTGTATATCATTGGCGGAACGACTGTCACATGGTTTGGTTTGTTTACGTTCTTTAATGTGCTAATGAATTATACGTATATTCATTTCTGTGTAGCCTCTAAAGATGTTGCTAACTGTACAGTTAGAATCAGAAGTAGCTATGCGGACGAGATCTCAAAATGACCATAAGTATTTTTAAAAACCTTGGGAACAAATCAAATTATTAAATATTTTGATTTGTGTTTTTTAAGTAGACATTACTATACACGGTGGCAAAAAAATAAGTGCATTCCCGTTGCCAGGGAGGTTTTGGGCAACCTATTGAGCAACTTTTACCATGGGACCAACCCCGAAATCGCAAAAAAATACGGCTGTTTCATACATTTTGGCTGGTCCATTTTCAATGGGAAGGTAAATTTTTTTTTCACCTCAGCAGCTCGAACAAGCCTACTTTCGTCACTCCCTGGAGTGAGGAAAGTGCGACTTTCCTCACTCCAGGGAGTGAAACAATGTAGCTTTTTAATTTAGTCAAGGCCATGAACTTCATACTTTTATTATATATTTTTTTATGGTACGGTACGGTACGGTACGGTACGGTACGGTACGACACGGTACGGTACGGTACGGTACGGTAATATGTTCTCACTACTGAGGTGAAAAATTATGTGTGCAACACGAGAGCAAAGTAATTTTACATCTCGTGTTTTTGAGTCCCTCGCTACGCTCAAGATTCTACCTTAGAATCACTCGCTTCGCTCGTGATTCAATTATAGCATCTTTCGCTTTCTCGGGACTCAAAATAAACACTCGCAAGAAAAACCAACTTTCCTCTCTTGTTGCACAAATAACTATTTCGCGATTTCGTGGTTTGTCCCATAATAAAAGTTGCTCAGTATAATCCCAAAACCTCCCTGGCAACGGGAATGCACTTATTTTTAAGCCAACTTGTATATAAATTATAAACTGTAATAGATGGCATATATTAAAGAAAAACCGGCCAAGTGCGAGTCGGACTCGCCCACCGAGGGTTCCGTACTTTTTAGTATTTGTTATAGCGGCAACAGAATTACATCACCTGTGAAAATTTCAACTGTAGCTATCACGGTTCATGAGATACAGCCTGGTGACAGACAGACGGACAGCGGAGTCTTAGTAATAGGGTCCCGTTTTTACCCTTTGGGTACGGAACCCTAAAGTGACTAAACCCTCCAGTGGTGAAGGCCGGACCCGAATCGGCGTCCCTAGCCAAAATATTTAATAAAATTGATTTGTTTCTAAAATTGATCTATTACTGTTCACAAGTTTTTTGTCAAAATTTTAATACAAGCTTTTGTCGCTGACTATACTTTTCTTTCCAGAGACAACTAATACTCATCGAAACAATTCTAACAATTGCGTTGTTTTATCACAGAGTTCCTATGGCCACCTCCTGTCTCCATCAGATCAGCTCGATGGCACCATAATATTGCATTGTCACCCAATTTTTTTATTTTTTTTCTCTTTATTTTGGCACAAACAGTCATTACAGAAATGTGACATTGAAAAGTATTACATATAATATTGACAATACAGTGCCGAAACCGTAAATTTAGTTACACATGTATGCAAATTTTCAGCTTCATTGGCAGTTACATAGGTTAAATACATACATACAATGTAAGTTAAATAAAAGCTTGTGATATAACAACAAAGTTTGAAATAACTCAGCCACTTAGCCACTACGGTACTATCCTGTACACAGTTGATTGCTAGTCGTAAACCTCACTGCAAGGAAACAAGGTCTAAAATTGTCAGTTAAGTATTGTTATTGGTATGATTATTGTAAGACAGATTCACTGCGCTACGCGTAATATTGGCCTTACGCGGTTATCATACCGATGCAAATTCGCACGTCGCTCTAATATGACAATGTCAGCGCTTATATGTGACATTTTCAACCAAAAAGTACCACATTGTCGCTTGTCAATAAGGTTGGTTTTCAATTGAAGCTATATGGAAATAGCGCCTTATTGACATCCGACAATAAGTACCCTTTTAATTGAGAATGGCACATAAAGCGATTAGCGAATTCGCATCCAATGTGGCCGCCTTAGAGCGGGCGCCGCCGCGCGCGGGGCTTGTATAGAATTCGCTAAATGCCTTGCTGGACGAGCTCCAAGAATTTGGTAAAATACAAAAGCAAAATATATGTGTTTTTATTACGATTCATTGTTTTATTTCCAGTCTTTTTGAAAGTTAAAAACTTGAGAAAAAGTAGTTAGATTGTATAGTTTGTCAAAGGACTGTCGCATTTTAAACATAGACAGAGAGACTTATACTATCTTTGTCTTACACTACTACTAGCACCCAAAAGAAAAGGATGAGTATATTGTTTTCCCCTCACTAGCTCGGAAAGTTGTCTTTTATCCTTCAAAACAAGCGGGGAAAAACGCGTTTTATCCACTAGTGGGGAAAGTAATTTGACCTTGGATGGAGCATGTTTAAGTAGCTTGACAGATAACAAAACGTAAAACGCTCATGATAATGGTTCGTTCGATATTAATTATCATCAAATAAATGGTTTCAGAATCTAATAAAAAATACCAAATTTAGCTTTATTTAATGATTTTAAGTCATAAACCTTAAAATTCCATAAGAAACGTTTGTTTTTTTATTTTATAATGATGTTAAATATAAATCTGAACGCACAAGTTGAGTCGATGCAAATTCAAAACGCATCGTTGACATTTCATACATCAGAAATGACAACATTGTCAACAATTTTTTTACTTAAAACCTTTTCTTTCCGACTTGCGTAAAAATACACAACTTCCAGAGTTTTCTGTTATAATATCGTAAAGAAATGAGTGATTCCAGTGATGAAGATGATCTAACGCCTGTGGATGTTGCACTTTCCTCGCTATAGTGCGGTGAAAAGTTTTGTGTTACACACGGGCGCAAATGTATTTTACTTCTCGTGTGTTGAAACACTCGCTACGCTCAGGATTCTATTTTAGAACCACTCGCTTCGCTCGTGGTTCACCTATAGAATCCTTTCGCTTGCTCGTGTTTCAATTCTACACTCGCGGGTAAAATACAACTTTGCACCCTTGTATAACAAATAACTATTTTTTCGTTTCGTTCTTCGTGCGCGAGTCCGTCTCGCACTTAGCTGTCCGGTTTTTCGAATAGACAGACTAAATCAGCGGATGTATTCAATTTATAGTCATTTTAATTTATTCATTTAAACTTTATTCCACAAAATATATACAACAATGTACAAATTTCCTATGTTGTTGTTATATTTTATTATTGTATCAAATCTACTGCGGATGGTGTACCGAGATAAACCTTACTGGTTTAACGGTACTTTTGTAATTAAGTTGTATATTATGTGTATTTACCTGATTAAAATAAATAAAAATTGCGGACTTAATGCCAAATGGCATTCTCTATCAGTCAATCATAGGCCAAACAGAGCTACCAAAATTTTTATTTGATTATCAATTTTTGGGGTAGGAATGCACTATTTATATTATTTTTAGGGTTCCGTACCCAAAGGGTAAAAACGGGACCCTATTACTAAGACTCCACTGTACGTCTGTCTGTCACCAGGCTGTATCTCATGAACCGTGATACCTAGACAGTTGAAATTTTCACAGACGATGTATTTCTGTTGCCGCTATACTAAAAAGTAAGGAACCCTCTGTGAGCGAGTCCGACTCGCACTTGGCCGGTTTTTTTTATATGTCTCAACAGTATACATCCATATGATCCATGGGACGAATTGCATTGCCCATTCTCCTTTCATAATCAACCAGCGTCTCAAATTAAACACTAGCGTCAAAAATTTGCACATATTACCAATGTTGCTCTTACTTCGGTTACCTGAAACTAAGTACAATCTACGTCAACATATCGTTCGCTAGTTTGCGGACGGTACAGCGCCATCTCTCGGTGGTAATGAAAACCAAGTGTGTGTGCGGGCCTCTAATCGGAAATCTCCTTAAGAGGCCGGTGTCGATTTTAGTCGCTAAAATGTAAAATTGATAGATTTAGTCCGTGAAATTTTACACCTTTTGTTACCTAATTGAAATAACAAGTACTGGTTTCTATTAGCACGTCTTCTTATCTTACCTTTTATCAGATCAATTTTTTGAAAACAGACTCACTAAATCAGTAATGTTTGCTTTTCTGATGGACGTTTAGGTAAACGCGCGTAAAGCACTGATTTTGTCGCTCTTATTTGTAAATTTCGTAAAGTTTGGACTGCTAAACATGGTAATTTTGTATTACACATATCCTGTACTTGACGTTTATCAGACTACATTTTTATTATTATGACTTTGAAGTAGTGTAAATGAAAGTTAGACGAAATCAAATTTCTCCAGAAATTTCTTCAAAACAAGTGACAATTTCTCTGAAAATCATCGACTTTTTTTTTTTTTTTTTTTTTTTTTTTTTTTTTTTTTTTTTTTTTTTTTTTTTTATTCAATAGCCATAAACTGTATGTGTACATGTTGATGTTAGACAAGGACAGTGAGAATCAATACAATTTTACCCGGTGGGTGTAGCTACATATTTACATACTTATTAACTAACAGTTTATATTATAGTATTCACTTAAGGTGTAGGGGCATAACTCAATGACAAATTTTTTAAGTTCTGTCAAAAACTTCAAGTCATTAAGTGACTTAATTTGTACGGGCAACGTATTAAACACTTTAGCAGCAACATAGATAGTGCTACGCTGGTAGATTGCTGCCTTAGCAACAGGAGCCCGAATGTCGTGAGCAAACATTGAATTTAGTCTGTCGCTATTAAAGTTATTTTTTGCAGGAAATTTATTTACATGCCGGCGAACTAGTTTGCAGAGTTCTATTATATACAGTGCAGGGTAGTGGGCAGACCTAATTTTTTAAAGGAGGCTCTGCACGACTCTCGGTTAGATTTGCTGCCAACTAAAATACGTACACATCTCTTTTGTAGTATAAACAGACGATGGACTTCGGTACAACTACCCCATACGGCTAATCCATAGAGGACGTGTGATTGGAAAAACGCATGATACGCCTGCAGAGCTGCTTTTTGTGTAGAAATATTTTTCAAGCCTTTCAGAGCAAAAGCGAAGCTACTAAGTTTGTTGCAGAGAAAGTCAACATGTTTTTTCCAATTTAAGTTCTCATCCACATAGATACCCAGAAATTTAGTTTCATTTACAGCCAGAACAGACAAGTTATTTGATTTTATGTCTAGCCTTACACTTTCGGTTCTTATGTTTCTAAAGTGCATACATTTAGTTTTCTTAATGTTTGTAGTTAGATTGAGCATACTTAACCAATTTACAACTTAATTTCAACGTATTTTGATACCTAACCAATCTACAACATTTGCTGAAACTATTCTTATACATCAATTTGTATAATTTACCACCATGATTTTTTGATGAATTTTTAAAAACTGCCTCTTCTCTTCATGCATTACCGGTGACGCACGCTCCCGACCTCATTATTAAAAGGCAAGATGAGAAGACGTGCTAATAGAAATCAATACTTGTTATTTAGATATTATGTAACAAAACGTGTATAATTTCAACGACTAAATCTATCAATTTTACATTTTTGCTCCAAAATCGACTACGGCCTCTTAAGAGGTATAAAAAAATTATCTGATAAAAGGCAAGATAAGAAGACGTGCTAATAGAAAGCAGTACTTGGTATTTCAATTTGGTAACAAAAGGTGTACAATTTCATCGACGAAATCTATCAATTTTACATTTTTGCGACTAAAATCGACACCGGCCTCTTAATACTGGTCTAACTAATGAGTAATGAATTACTAAAATAATGAACGAAGTACTGAATACAAGCACGAAACGAATTCCTCAAAACAATATAAGTAGGTACGATATATTATATATATTTAGTTTTATTAGGCCAAGCAACAAACAGGCTATAGAGGGAATAGTTATTTACGATACAAGTGCGGAAAAGAGGAAATTCGAAACGAGTGGCGATAAATAAAAACACGACCGCAGGGAGTGTTTTAAATCGACACGAGTTGCGAATTACCTTTTCGCACGTGTATCGTACAACGTTTTACAGTACATATGGCCCTTTAAACTTTCGACACATGCACGAAAAGTGCACATTCCCGCACTAGTGCGAGAAAGTAGCACCATATGTACTGTAAATGCTTCTAACACAATTTTTGACTCTGTAACTGTTTGGGGACTAGTTGAGGTGGATATCAAAAGTCCCCGGCCGTAGCCCTTGTGCCGGGGGAGAGGGAGGTTTGAAGTTGGCAGTCCTCAACTGCGTTTCTCCAGAAACTTCCTGCCTCGCACAGCTAAACTGTGGAATGAACCTGCGGTATTTCCGGACCGATACGACCTTCAAGAAAAGAGCGTACTCCTATCTTGAAAGCCGGCAACGTACTTACAACCATGGTGTCCATGGGCAACGGTAATAGCTTACCATCAGCTTACATGAAAAAAAATACCTGCCAAGTGCGAGTCGGACTCGCGCACGGAGGGTTCCGTACCATTACGCAAAAAAAGGCAAAAAATCACATTTGTTGTATGGGCCCCACTTAAATATTTATTTTATTCTGTTTTTTAGTATTTGTTGTTACAGCGGCAACAGAAATACATCATCTGTGAAAATTTCAACTGTCTAGCTATCACGGTTCATGAGATACAGCCTGGTGACAGACAGACAGACAGCGGATTCTTAGTATAATAGGATCCCGTTGTACGGTACGGAGCCTCTGGGTACGGAACCCTAAAAAAGTACTAATCTTCAGCATTCCAAAATGTTATACGGTTTCAGACGCCTAACATTATTTTTGTTGCAATTTCCTTCACTATTTTAAATAGTCTGTAGGTAGTAAGAAAACGAAATTCGTTAATAAAATTTTATTAATAATAAAATTACACTTCATTTATACATTTGCAATTGACACTTATATTTATAATATCAGTTAATGGCACTTTGTTAGTCGCATTGTTTTGAGTTTACGTTAAATATTCTATTTTATAAAAATCTACTTGAGATTCAATGTTATTTATGTTAAGGTGCGTTGGGGTAAGATTGAATGGGGTTTTCATGAGGGGTAGGATCAAAAGTCGCCCGTAATGCTTCGGCATACGGATGATTTTACATCTTACCCCTCATGAAAAACACATGCAATCTTATCCCAACGCACCTTACTTGCAAGTTTTTTTTTTAAATTATGTATTTCTGACTAATCTTGCAAGTTCTTATATACTATCTCCTCGAGAAGTATACAGACTTAATTTATATTATACAATTAAATTACGATATAAAATGACATTTAAAAAATTTAGCACCTTTGGGAAACTTTAAAAGTCACAATGGCAGTTATGAAATTGAATTAATATTTTGTTATTTCCATTACATCGGCAAGTCATATTTTAGAACTTAAGAACTATGTTGTCAATTACATACAACTTTCATACAACAAAAATTCTTAGCATTGTCTACAAAGTTCACATATCCTTGATGACATCTGGCATCAAAAATATACCCCATAAATTCTTGAAAATGTCGACGACACGTACATTATATACTAAAGATTCCAAACGGTATTCAAGATTCCAAATGACATCCTAGATTTCAAACGACATCGTTCAACTCGTTTTTCACAAAATAATATTTAAGGTCAAACTGACATACAAAATAGTAAATGTGAAAATTATAACCATAATAGCGAATTTTGTTAATATTAGAAAATAATCGCCTATTCGCCACATCTGCACGCATCTTTAAACTTTAGCCGTCCACACTCCATAGGCCTATAAAAAGGCTTTTAATTCCATTGTATTTTAAATCTTTATTTTGATAGATAAAAATTGCATTTGTCTTGGCAATTTTTTATTTATTGGCGGCTTGAGTTTATTTTCACTTGGAATCTTGATACCAATACAGATCTATGCCTAGTTTACATGATGACACAGGGCATGGCGCAGCAGAGCGGCAGGCAGATGGGCACGGCGGTCTTCTTCTCCGAGTGCTTCTCCTTGCTGCGCGCGCCGCTTTCGTACTCATACATGCCGCGGCCGGACGCGTACGCGCCGCCGCCTTGAGCCGCTGACTGTTAGCAACAAAAACATTACATACATTTCTTTTTAAATTAAAAAATAAATAAAATAAAATTCGTTTAATTCAGACTTAATAATGGTCCATACATGTTAGTACTTAATACCTACTATCTTAAACCGGCAAAGAATTGAGATCTAACTGGCTGTCAAGTTTTGGCGACATAATCAAATACTTGCCGGACAACCTTGAAAAGCGCATTATGGTTGGCATGGTAGTGGACATCCACCAACCCGCTGGGTAGACACTGTAAAGAAGGCCTGCCAGGGATCTACACAGGCGCCTATTATAAAGAAGGCGGAAAATCGTGCAGAATGGAGACCCTTGGTGCACAAAATGCCTTGGTGCCGAGGTTTTCCCGAGGGGCTACAGTATGGGGTTCTTCAAAAAAGGAGTGTACAGGTTTTTAAAGGGTCGGCAACGCGCGTGTAATATCTCCGGTGTTGCAGGCGTCCATAGGCTACGGTAACTGCTTACCATCAGGCGGGCCGTATGCTTGATTGCCACCGACGTGGTATAAAAAAGAAAATAACGACCTCATGTCGTCGCGACCCTCAGCCATGAGGAACCGAGGAAGAAGAATCAAATACTTAGGATAAGTTGAATTATAATCATAAATCATAATCATAAATTTTTATTTGCAAGCTCAATAAGACTTGAATTTGTTTATTAGGTACCATTTACCGTCAAACCAAAGGAAGATATACCTAAGTTGTTTAGCCAAGCAATTAAGAGAAAACACAGCCAATCTAATCTTGAGCCTCAAATGTGTGCCTCACTCGTACTTGATTTTTACTTTTAGAAGCAGTCGGTAATTTTTTTGTCCTATTCACTTTTGTTTATTATTTTAAAACTAAGGTACCTAAGGTAAGGTAACATGTCGCGCGAGTGACTAAAACAAGTAAGTCTAAACTGTAAAATTATTTAATGTTAGTATGTCTCACAACAGTTTAAATTAGACTAAGGTACCTACTTATTAGGTACTGTACTTACAGCGCTTCCACCAGCCGTATAAGCAATAGGAGCATCCTTCTTCGCGAACGGCGTGTGTCCAGGTGGGTAGTACACGGCTGGGCCGGCGATGTTCTTGCTGCCCACCGCTGGGGCCTTCGCAGTAGGTGTAGGAGGTGGTGAGGAGGCTTGGCGGGACTCATGGGAGACTTCTAGCTTGCGGCGCACCACGCCGTCAGGCTGGGAGACTGGGAATCTCTGAGAAAAGAAAAAAAAATAGAATTATTTGGCTTGTCTTATTTGCTTGATGCCGTTTTTAGTGCTGGTTCTTAGTAGTTCATCAAAATTTTAATTGCTTTATACAGAGATTGGCAAAACGCGACTCACAAGTTATGGATTTCCTTAATGTCTTGTAAACATTTGGACATTTTCCCCAAATTTTTAGAAATTTTCTGCAGCTTGCACATTAGTCAGGACGTATTACGATACTCATCAATTCATTTTTAATCTAAAATCATTACCGCTTCAGGGAAGTCAGCCAGCAGATCATCCAGCCGCTTGGGGGGCTGCTGGTCGCGCTGGGAGGGCGTGGAGGGGCGCGGGAACGGGGAGGGGGTCGCGCGCTCCGTCGTGTCGTGCCGCGAGTACGTCGTCTCGCTGTACTTGTACGCCGATGGACCCTAGATGAAAGAACAAGTTATATTCTCCATTTAACACATTAATCTCACTTAAACTATCGTGAGACATATCTCAAAATAATACGACTAAAAATAATAGTGAGTAAAAACCGTACTGATAAATATTTAACACATTTTTCAAACGAAGTTGGAGAACGGTATTAACTTTTAAGAAAGTGAACGCACAGGGGTGTCACATGTCCATTGCCAATTCTTTAAAAACCTGTGCACTTTTTTTTTGAAGTAGCCCAAACTCCAAGTTTATTGAGAAAACTTTAGTAGGGAGTTCAAGCCGTAGCCGAAACATTCACAGTAGGAAATTGAATAAAAAGTTGTTAAAAGTAAGCATCTTTCTATCTTGAATTGATAGGATATTCTATATTCAAGTTCACCATATTATAAAATGACGCTAGATTCCAAATGAAATCCGAGATTCCAAATGACATCCCCCGATTAGAAACAAAAGTTTTGTTTATCTATTTGGAATATTTGGATAAGTATACGTGTAAGTTTATCGATATAGCAATATTCATCTAATGTTTTGATTACAAGTTAATTTACCTAGTTAATCTTTCTGGATTAGCCCATTAGTTGGTGGATTTATTATTATTATTTTATTTATTAAATCAAATATTAAAAAATTACAATTTAACAAAGCTCATGGATGGTAGCGGATGCTTTACGGCATTACGTCCGCCATTTGTAAGTTTATGTATTGTGCACTAAAGATTAAATATATAAATACACATATACTTACATAAGGGCCGTGTCCATTGCGCTCCGGCGTCAGATGCGTGGTGACGGGTGCTGGAGGGTTGGATGGCAGCAGCTTCACTTCGTTGGCTGGAGACGGGTACACCATACGCTCCGTCGTGTGCTCAGATACTGCAATATTTAAACGAAATTAATAACTAGCTTAAATCTAAAATAGGCCCTTGAGGCATTGTACCAAGGATGCTGGCGGCATTTCCCCGCTGTATCGCAATGCTGATACGTTGTGCGAGAAAGCCGCCAGCTCTTCGGTCACCAGTTACGTCAACCAGACGCTTCGCGATTTCTGCAAACAACTTATGCGCGCTGGGACCCCATGGACCTGACCATGTTTATTAATAAACAATATCATAACAAAAGACTTTTTACCAGTACGGTGCACAAAACCACGCTAAGCGCGACGAGCTAAAGGCGAGACCACCTGTGGGCATACTTTATAATTATGTCGCAGGGGTGCTGACGTGCAGCGAGTGTGGTCATATCTAGTTGCTGCCAGTAGTGCAACAATTGGCTATTATGGCTAATATATGACAATATTGACATATATTAGCTTCGCAAAATAAGTACTTATTTATTGGTGATATAATGGAGTTTTTATTTTATTAAAATGTTGGTGGCGAACAAGCACACCGCCCACCCGATGGTAAGCGGTAACCGTAGCCCATGGATGCCTGTGACTTCAGCAACAGTGATGTTTTATAATTGTCGCACCCGTCACCGTGGTGAAATAGGGGCCAGAAGTCGGCGCACTCGATGGTTCCCCTGCAGCGGTCGCATTATTATTAAGCACAAAGATAGATATAACTATGTGAAGCATTATGTGCAAGCACCATCTTAACATTACGACATACCGTCAGTAGCGGAAAATTGGTCGCGGCGCACTCTGGTGCTGGTGTTGCAGTGTTGGCAGTACTGGCAGCCGCCGGGAGGTGGCGCCACCGGGGCACCGGCAGTCGTCGTTCGGCTCAAACTGCAAGTGATTTAATCATTCATTTGCCTTTCCGCTATAAATTATGTTCATCTAGCGATATTTAACCATTCAGGGAAAGATAACCGAGGCAGAGCAGGGTTTTTTTTGACAGTATAAGATTATATTGATAAAACTGCAAAAATATATAGTTAAAATTTATAATTGAACACAAGCGACATCTAATGTAAAGAGGAGGAAAAATAGTTTCTCCGTGTTAGAATAGATGGCGCTTCGCTCGGAGTTTTATTTGGTTTTATTCAGGACATTGTCGTACTTACGCCGAGCGTGACAGTAAAAGAGTTCTAATCTAAAAAAAAGTTTTTTGTAACAATAACAAATATTATCCTCAGAATAATGCTTTAGTTATTATTCTGAGATATTATCATTAATGTTGTGTGCTCATATTTTAGAGATGTTTACGCCACTTGCACCATTCCACTAACCCGGGGTTAACCGGTTAAATCTGGAGTTACCATGGTTACCAGTACAATTTGACACTGGGTTAACGGTTTTACGCTTATTACGAGTTTTAGGAAGGGGTTTTCATGGTCACGCTGTTGATACACCGCCATTGTAGGCAGGTTTTGACGCTGCCGCCGCCTAAATCTATCAGTGCTGCTAATATACAGGGTGGCAAAAAAATCAATGCATTTCCGTTGCCAGGGAGGTTTTGGGATTATACTGAGCAACTTTTACTATGGGACCAACCGAGAAATCGCGAAAAAAAAAATTACCCTCCCATAGTAAATGGACCAGCCAAAATGTATGAAACAGCCAAATTTTTTTTCGCGATTATGGGGTTGGTCCCATAGTAAAAGTTGCTCAGTATAATCCCAAATCCTCCCTGGCAACGGGAATACACTTATTTTTTAGCCACCTTGAATACATGGGTGTAGTGTAGTGTATTTCATGTAGTATATACTCACGTGCGGACATTTTCAGTGTCGCTAACATAAGTGTGAGAATCGTGAGTGGGGATGGGCACGGTGGTGGGGTCCTGGTCGGCGGGCACCTCGTACGTGTAGGTTTTCACTGTTGTCGTCACTTTGTTCATGGGCGTGCTAGAGCGGGACAGCTGCAATATTAAATGGACATGTTTAGGAAATGTGAGCACGTTCTACGTTGACGTAAGTCTGAGCTATAGAGTCCCCTGTTCAAAGTTAAGCCAAACATTTTTATTCTAGTACCTACGCCTAATAACAAGCACTTACTAATCGAACTTGTACATAAATCTTATCGTTGATACGTTCTCGGAAATACTACTAAGAACAACCCCCATGGTTTACCCACTAAACCCCCTCTGTTGCCGCCTCACTAGCTGCTATACGGCGAGGTCCCAGGAACGCCGAAGTACTCTTCCGCAACCTCGCCAGCGGTACTAAGAACAACCCAACCCAAGATGGTCGATGGAAGTGATTGTAATACACTTTGCTCATGCTATTGTTGTTTTGCAACAGCATACTCAGAATACGAACATGCGACGATGACCAAAACTTCTCATGCCATCTGCTCCTGACTGCCCGAAAAGTTTTTGACGGGAACACCGGACAGTGGCAAAAGCAGAAATAGGTGGAGGAGTTGGCATAATCTCCCTGCCAATAGCGACGTTAGTGGCAATACGATCTGTCATTATTTTGACTTGTGTATCTGCAGAAAGGGATAAAACATAAATTATCTAATTGAGGCTTGTAAAGTTTATGAATAAGGGGGTGGTGTAAAAACTTACAGTGCCTGAGGAGCTGGTTTGATGGTGGCAGTGCGTGCAGGCCTGAATCGGCGCCGGCGCCAGCGCGGGCACCACCTGCGGTACCACACGAGACTCTGTGGAAACATAAATATACATTGGAAATTTGAAACTAAAAACTTGAGATACACATAAACCTACCCAGTTTTGTTATATTAAATGTACTCCCAAACACATCTCTATAGTAGGCTAGGTACGTATTCCAATGTAATAAAACAAAGATGTCCCATGAAATTTTACCAGGATACCATCCTACCATAGAGTCTAATAATCATTGTAACGTCCCACAGGCATAGAGCGAAGATAGGTAAACTACGCACCACGCACATATATTCGACTCGGACACAATTGTTTTTTCAGCACATCTCATCACATTCACATGGCGACCCTGCCACACTACCCTACCTGTTTTCTCCTAACGGTACATCTCCTGCTTGATCTCCGCCGCGTGGGTGGAAGTGGGAGGAGGGCTGGAACTCCAGGAGGAAGTCTCCACACGCTCCTCTCTCTGTGAGACTCCAGTAGCCGCTAGAAAGCCTTCACGGTCGTACCTGTTTTCTCCTCACGGTACATCTCCTGCCTGATCTCCGCCGCGCGGGTTGTGGTGGGAGGAGGTGGGCTTGAACCCCACGAGGATGATTCCACACGTTCCTCACGCTTGAGGGTTGAGTAGCCACTGGAAGGAGCCTTCACTTGGGTGCTAGAAATAAGAAAACATTTGTGAAATTGTGTTGTTAACACCAATTAGTTTTATCTGTATCAGATTTGTAAACTAGGGGGCTTACCGCGAAAACCGAAATTGGCAAATTGCGGGGTTCTTTCTCTTTCAATGAAGGCGTAATAAGAGCTACAGAGAAAGGTGCCCGCAATGTGCGAACTTTGAATTTCGCGGTTATAGCCCAAGCACTTAATATATAATTAGAGATTAATTAAGTCACAAGGCATATCAAAGAACTTTATTTTACTGCACAGAAGCGCGCTATCTGATGTGCACAGAACTTAATTTTAAGAAACATATAACAGCGCCATCTACTATCGTGTGGTTCCGAAACTAATCTGCGAAACGCAGATGTAAAAGTCAACTTTAAGGCATTCTCTTTATTCAGTAAAGAGATCTGTAAGTATATGTGTACTATTTATGTAATTAAATATATCAAATTACCCTCGCTTATAGTCGAATGATGTGCTTTCAGCTGTGTCAGAAGCGTAGCCACCTGCGAAACGAAATAAACAATTAACCCTGCTTCCATGGTAATTTTTTAACAAAGTAAACATCAGAAATATCAACAGTAACGTTCGTAAATTTCTAGTCGACTGACTTATACTGGCCCCAAGGTAGGTGGTCAAATCATGTATAATTAATTGCTATAGTCCGCCTAAGCTAACTCCGCACTCCAAGCGACAGAATCTGGCAGTGCCACCAAAACATCAAGTTTCTATGACAAATAAATGACGTCTATAAAGATACTGACTTATTTAAAGGTCGCTGCCAAGACTGCTAAGTTAGCTTAGCCCATATATACCCAGAACTAGTTTCTGGTCTAATCTAAACTCCTTGACGTTACAAGCTCTCTCTCCTACAAATTTTAATGTGTAACAGTGAATTATATTCAGTGGGTCGAAAACGACCCAATGAGCATAATAAGGGTTAGACTGACTAACTATAGTAGAATAGAATAGAATATAATGAGATTTTATTCGTAAGCACAAACAAACAAGACATTACATAATATAAAAGAACATAAAATAAGATTAAAGTGCCACGAAATGGCCTCATCTCAGCATGTTGCTGGTGACTTCCAGCGCTGATCTTCCGATGAGACCATCAGGTGAGAAGAATCACGGAAGGTAACAGACAAGAAGAAAAGATACATAAAATAACATACAATGAACAAATAGTTAAATAAGAAAAAGGTACACAGCAAGAAGATACAACATAACGCTTAAATTAAAAATTATTTATATAAAGCAAGCATCGTACTTATAACATAACAGTCAGTCCCTGTAGTACTTACTCTTATACAGCTGTCGCTCTTGATCCTTCTGCAAGTCATCGAGGAGCGAGTCCAGCTCCTCCACGTTGTGCGACAGGTCTTTGGTCACCTTGCTGCTCTTCACCTTTGAGTAACCTGCAAGAAAATTATCATTTAAACGTAAGTTCAGTTCCGCAAGATAAAAATTTAATTAAAAATTAAAAAAACTGATTTTAGAAAAGAGCTGATACTCTTCAAACTGCTGGATAGATTTCTATCAAACATAGCTAAGAAATCACAATAAGAATACTCGCTTTCACAAGAAAAATCGCATCGAACTCGGTCTATCCGTTAGAGGGCTACGATGCTACAGAGAGACAGATATTGGCGTCAAACATAATATTACACCCCTCTTCTTGCGTTGGGGGTTAAAAATGGGGCTCGGTAATTTTAAATTCGCTTCACGAAACTACAAAATGTTAGTTTATTTCTTTAGTTAAGACATAAACATTAACAATAGAAAACATTATCATCATCATGGACTTATTGTCTATTGCAGATGAATTATGGTGTAACACCGGAGAAACACCTTTTTGATGGCTGAATAGACCGATGCGAGGTCGACATGGTAGACCGCAGGACAAGAGAAGTTTGCGGAAAACGGTACTGAAACGCCTCGTCGCCGTTTTTGGCTCCTGCCAGCGAGTGTAGCGAATCGACTCATCACAAATCATGATAACATCACGCGGTTATTAATGTCAATATCAACTTGACTATGTACCTACAATTTGTAAACTGTTTAACTAAGTAGATTTTAAGTTTGACCTCGATTGTACCTACCAATAATGTTTGTGTGTAAATTTTTCTCTCTTAAATCTTGCGACCATCCAAGAAAAGGGGAACATGGAAAATACTAACAAGTTCGAACATAAGAAACTTGATTACCTGGCGTAGAACTGGTGTTGGATTCGTAGTTGTATGTCCTGGTGCCGGAGGTGATGGCGGGAAGGTCGCGCTCCTCGCGCTCGTAGTAGTACGAGTTGGCTTCGGACTTTGGCAGCGTTTTTGGTGGTATTGTGTACTCCTATAATGTACAAATCAAAAGTATTAGTAAAGTACTTAAGTGAGATATCGTGAATATCAGTTCACGTCACCAGTCAGTGGTGATTGCGGAATGAAGGTGTACTGACGACCTATAATCAAGATCACAGGGAATAGTTCGATGAGGATGACGCACGACCGAATCCTTAAAGGAAGGGGCAGTCTTTCGGTTGAAATAATGAAGTAAAATATTTTCTATGCAACAAAAAGATAGTGTCATTTCAAAAACAATGGTAAGAGAGAGATAATTCTTACTTCCAACGCCTTCTCTCGAGCAATGTAGATGGCTTACTCATGGCTCTGAAAGGAGAGAAGATGTCCAGATGTCTTACCTCGACGGTGTGCAGGTCCTTGCGGTCGTACTTCCCGTGCGGCAGCTTCTCCTCACGGTACTCGTACTGATATTCGCGGTGACCGCCATTGCCGATGCTGTTAAGCTTGCTGTTCGCCGGGATCAGTTCGGATTTCAGCATGTCTGGGAAAAATAAAGTCATCTTTCTTAACTCTTCAATAATTTAATGAGCTAAGAACTTCAAAAATACTACTATCGGTTCATAACACGAGAAGGTTCACATGAGAAACATTATTATATATAAAAATACATAGCCCAGCATAATTTAAAGAACCAGCTCAACTGCCCGATATTGCTGCATTGTCAGCGTGTGTAACTGTGTAATGAATTTGTTTAAGAGTTTATTTTGGTTAATCAATTCTCCAAAAGATAGCGTTCTGTTACAGTATTTTAACTTTAGGGAATTATTACGTCTGCAAAAGAACCTAATACCTACCTTTAAATATTCGGGCATGGTGGGTAACTGAATACGGATAAATTGATGGCGAAATAAAAGGGGATAAAAGTTTAAACGATGCATGAGTTCCCGCGGCCCACATATATGGCACTCATCTATGAGGCGCTAGTGCGGAGTGCGGACGCTGACTCTCAATCCACCGTGAATGGTTTTGTACCACTGAAGGAGATTGCCAAAACGATTTCCAAAGATAGGATATGTCATATGCTCCTATTATGACTGACGAAGTGCTGACAAAGGTTAGATTTGTGCGTTCTCTGGTATTCCCAATATTTCTTTATGTTTGTGAGACATGGACTAATCGAGCAAACTTCATCATGCGTATCAACGCGTTTGAGACGTGGTGTTGGCGCCGGCTTTTACGGATACCTTGGACAGCTATGCGTACTAATCAGTCCATATTGAAAGAGCTATTACGCATAAAATGCCGGTTGTCAACGATATGCCAGGACTCATATACTTCGGACACCTCTCACGTCGCTCCTCGGATAGCCTGGAGAGAGTTATTATGACGGGTAAAGTTGAAGGCACCAGACCTCAGGGCCCTCTTCCTACTAGATGGTGTTTTTTTTTATGATATAGGAGGCAAACGAGCAGACGGATCACCTGATGGTAAGCGATTACCGCCGCCCATGGACACCCGCAACACCAGAGGGGTTGTAAGTGCGTTGCCGGCCTTTAAGATGGGAGTACGCTATTTTCTTGAAGGTTTGAAGGTTTGGTGTGCTCAAATTACTGCACCTATGCAATTAAAACTGCACAAAGCCATGCGCTTGGCGAAAGATAGAAGCCTATGGAGGAACCTGGTCTTCAACAGAAGGACATGATGTCACGACCCTCAGCATTGAGGGGCCGACTGAAGAATGAATGAATGAATTAATGTTTATTTGTATCAAACAAGCGTATATACAGAAGAAGAAGAAGGTAACTGACCGAATTGTTCCCCCGCGTAAGGCGCTTTGCCGCTGCTGCTGCTGGAGAACTCTTTAAACTCCTTGTGCTTGCTGTACGATTTCGTCGTCATCTTGCCGACACTTTACCTGGAAATAAATAAACAGATCGTTAATATATTTAGTACAAAATGCTCTTCCACACTGGCGTAGCCAGGCGTGGGCGAATGAAATAGTTATTTGTGCAACAAGAGAGGAAAGTTGGTTTTTCTTGCGAGTGTTTATTTTGAGTCCCGAGAAAGCGAAAGATTCTAAGGTAGAATCTTGAGCATAACGAGGGACTCAAAAACACGAGATGGATTTCATGGCCTTCACTAAATTAAAAAATTACATTGTTTGTGACGAAAGTAGGCTTGTTCGAGCTGCTGAGGTGAAATAGTTATTTGTTATACAAGGGTGCAAAATTGTATTTTAATCGCGAGTGTGGAATTGAATCACGAGCAAGCGAAAGGATTCTACAGTTGAACCACGAGCGAAGCGAGTGGTTCTAAAATAGAATCCTGAGCGTAGCAAGTGTTTCAACACACGAGAAGTAAAATACATTTGCACCCGTGTGTAACACAAAACTTTTCACCTCACTATAGCGAGGAAAGTGCAACATCCACAGGCGTTAGATCATTTTCATCACTGAAATCACTCATTTTTTACGATATTATAAAAAAAACTCTGGAAATTCTGTATTTTTACGTGAGAAGTTTTAAAGTAAAAATTTTGTTGACAATGTTGACATTTCTGACGTATGAAATGGCGATGATGCGTTTTGAAATTGCATCGACTCAACTTGTGCGTTCAGAATTATATTTAACATCATTATTAAAAAACAAACGTTTCTTATAGAACTTTAAGGTTTATGACCTAAAATCATTAAATAAAGCTAAATTTGGCATTTTTTATTAGATTCTCAAACCATTTGTTTAATGATAATTAATATTAAACGAATCATTATTATGAGCGTTTTATTACGTTTTGTTATCTGTCAAGCTACTTAAACATGCTCCAACCAAGGTCAAATTACTTTCCCCACTAGTGGATAAAACGCGTTTTTCCCCGCTTGTTTTGAAGGTTAAAAGACAACTTTCCGAGCTAGTGAGGGGAAAAATATATTGCTCTAAGTATCCATTGCCGTATCCAAATTTACATAATTTGCGAATGAATCGTGCTCGTCTCATTCACAGGTTTTCATCCTTGTGTGTGTATGAACTTTACCTGTGTGTGTGAGCATTGCGTAACTGCATGGTAACTGCAAACCGTTGTTCTTTCACACCTATGGGTAATTTGAGGTGTTTGTGTTCACACTTACACGAAGCAATAAATTTTAATTATAAAAACACAATACTCTATGTACTTGGAACAGTATAGCTAACCGACACTACCGACATAAAATCTGTTCTCGCAATGAAGCTTGGGGTTGGCCGGTCAAAGTATTTTACAGATGGCGCCAGCATTGCTTGCCCTGTCAATCCCTAGAAATGTGTTAAATTCTAGTTTTTTTAGGGTTCCGTACCCAAAGGGTAAAAACGGGACCCTATTACTAAGACTCCACTGTCCGTCTGTCTGTCACCAGGCTGTATCTCATGAACCGTGCAGTTGAAATTTTAACTGATGATGTATTTCTGTTGCCGCTATAACAAAAACCGGACAAATGCCGGTCGGACTCGCCCACCGAGGGTTCCGAACTTTTTAGTATTTGTTATTATAGCGGCAACAGAAAAATTTGCCTCCGTGGCTCAGTTGGCAGAAGCGATTGGACCGGTGTTCCAATGGTCGCAGGTTCGAGTCCTGCCGGAGGTGTACATTTTTCGATTTTTCCTTTAATTTAAAAATTTAAAGTACAAAGGCACATGTTACACACGTCAATTCAAATGTAATTAGAATACGGGCCCTAACCGTCTGGTTAGACAATAAAAGACCCGCTTATTAAATATACCCGACTGTAGCAAAAACAACCTAATAATGATACAAATAAAATACATATTAGCTTGTATATGATTCCTTTATAGCGCTGGGGTATCTTTATAAAGTTTGTGAGCATGTATTTGGAACGCGAACTACATCTTATAAATACATTTATGATATCTGCCTAGTTTGAAATTATTTGGGGTAGCTCTAAACATGTGTTTAAATTGATACAAGCCACCGGAAAATAATTTGGCTAATTCTACATTTAGATTTAGATAATACGTGTTATGTAGAGTTGTTAGGTTAATAGATAATCGGCGCGATTCGAGAAATGAATTAGAGATTCACTAGATATGAAATAGTAAAGATATGTGGCATTTCACGGCAAAAGGTACCTTATGGCGGCTGGCGCTTATGTCGCATAGCGTCGCAAATTATTGCGGCGCTATGCGACGCGCACAGCAGCCTACTTTCGTTACTCCCTGGAGTGACGAAAGTGCGACTTTCCTCACTCCAGGGAGTGAAACAAAGTAGCTTTTTAATTTAGTAAAGGCCATGAACTGCCACTTCATACTTCGGGGTATATTACAAAATCTAAATACATTTTAAACTTTAATATGTTCTCACTACTGAGGTGAAATAGTTATTTGTGCAACAAGAGAGGAAAGTTGGTTTTTCTTGCGAGTGTTTATTTTGAGTCCCGAGAAAGCGAAAGACTCTATAATTGAATCACGAGCGAAGCGAGTGATTCTAAGGTAGAATCTTGAGCGTAGCGAGGGACTCAAAAACACGAGATGTAAAATAACTTTGCTCTCGTGTTGCACACATAATTTTTCACCTCAGTAGTGAGAACATATTAAAGGTTAAAATGTATTTCGAATTACACAGAATAAACAGAAAAAAAAGTATTATAATATGTACGATACGATACGATACGATACGATACGATACGATACCGTACCGTACCGTACCGTACCGTAGTTCATGGCCTTCACTAAATTAAAAAGCTACATTGTTTCACTCCCTGGAGTGAGGAAAGTCGCACTTTCCTCACTCCAGGGAGTGACGAAAGTAGGCTTGTTCGAGCTGCTGAGGTGAAAAATTATGTGTCACACGAGAGCAAAGTTATTTTACATCTCGTGTTTTTGAGTCCCTCGCAACGCTTAAGATTCTAACTTAGAATCTTTCGATTACTGGGGACTCAAAATCAACACTCGCAAGAAAAATCAACTTTCCTCTCTTGTTGCACAAATAACTATATTCTGTGATATTGTACGAAGCCATACAGCGCCACATAACCTGTCAAATTCGAATTACGAAATTGTCTAAGACTACTTATCTTACACAATTGGTACTATAGTAGGTAAAAGCGCTGGTGGCCTAGCGGTAAGAGCGTGCGACTTGCAATCCGGAGGTCGCGGGTTCAAACCCCGGCTCGTACCACTGAGTTTTTCGGAACTTATGTACGAAATATAATTTGATATTTACCAGTCGCTTTTCGGTGAAGGAAAACATCGTGAGGAAACCGGACTAATCCCAACAAGGCCTAGTTTCCCCTCTGGGTTGGAAGGTCAGATGGCAGTCGCTTTCGTAATAACTAGTGCCTACGCCAATTCTTGGGATTAGTTGCCAAGCGGACCCCAGGCTCCCATAAGCCGTGGCAAAAATGCCGGGACAACGCGAGGAAGATGATGACTATAGTAGGTATAGCATAATCAAGGGCAAGATAATAAATAATGTCATTACGTCTATTTAAATGTAATTGAATAACCGCGTACACGCGGCTACTCTAAGCAGGGGCCGGCCTACGCCGTATTTGGTGGTGAAACCCAAGCCGGCGTGGGCCGCGCTTTCTTAAGCCCTTCTAATGGTAACGTGATATTGTCAGCATCAATAGTAACCTAATACGAATAATACGTGCCAAAAGTATTCGCCACCTTCTAATATTTCTACAAATCCCTATACTAATATGTGGCTTTCCATCAGAGAAGGGTCCTTAACTCCTTAGTAAATAATATTGTCTTCGGTTACCGCGATAGTTACTCATGAAATAAAACTATGAAAACGGATTATATCGCGTATATTGAATTTATAATACATCCCGACGTTTCGAACTCTTTACAGCGTTCGTGGTCAACGGGTGACTACGGGGGTATTATAAATTCAATATACGCGATATAATCCGTTTTCATAGTTTTATTCCTTAGTAAAAAATTTTTTTTTAAATAAAACCGGTCGGCTTAGTCCTTATGCTTCCTAAACTATTTTATTAATTATATTTATATTATTTTGACTGATATGCGTTAATATAAAAATTGTTAAATAAAAAAAGAAACCATCAACGCTATCTATACGAGAGTAACCCACTGGTAGTGGCGCCATCTGATCGAGAATCAAATTTTCTTGATTTTCGAGGCATGTTTTTTCCTTAGACTGTATCTTTAACTGTTATATTATATTAGTTGTTCGATTGAACTTTGACACGTTGAAACTTTTGCGATATTGCGATATACCAAGAAACAAAATCAAAGATTACTTTGGACATTTTTACACAATAAGGTCTTTATTGCACATGCATCATAACTTCATAAGACCCTTCTCTGATGGAAAGCCACATATTATAAATGCAAATTTGCTGTTGCAATGTTACCGCTTCAAGTTCAAACCTGAATTGATTTAGATGAAATTTGGTATGGAGATAGTTTGAGGCCCGAGGAAGGACATAGGATAGTTTACATCAGTCATCATCATGATCCTACGCAGACGAAGTTACGGGAGAAGATATGATATGATATGATATAATTTATTTATCTCACAATATACATAGTATATTATTATTAGTATAATATATATAGTAGAAGCATATATCTACAATTCTGATTTTAGAAGTTGTGATTTTTCGCATTATTTTAGTCCGCCTTTGTATACATATTTTATTTTTATTCTGTTTGGCCTGTTTTATGTATATTATACGTTTTTATACATTTTCCACGGCATCATTAAAAACTACCGGACCGATTTTGATGAATGCAGGTGTGCTGCATTTTTAACCGACTTTCAAGTGTGAGAACGTAGACATGATAATGAAAAATTTAGAATTTATCCAAAGGTTTTTTTTAATACAGCACCGTTATTTGGATAGAGACTTAGCGTAGGAGGAGGACACAAGACTATACCGAACAGCCCAATATGGTTAAAAACGATAAAAATATAATTTATATCAAACAGAACAACCAGCGAAGGCTGGCGTGGGCGGTGATCGTAAACTCGAGTTCTGTACAGAATTTGTAAAACCAGACGAGTGCGAGCACAGTGCGAGTCATACTCGCGCTTTGAGGGTTCCGTGCCATCACACAATCTTTTAACAATTTATTATCTCCATTAAGCCGCTTGATATAATATAGCTTTATTATTTAATTCCCGTTCACGGAACAATGGTGCTCCAAATCTTTAGGAGGCGTGTGAAGAGCCACTTTGGGGAGCATAATGTAAGGGGTACACCGAGCGGATGCTGCCCTTGCCCGTATCATTAGACGCGTGCAGAAGCAGCACCCTCCAGCACTATTGAGAAAGAAAGAAAGAAAAGAAAGAAAATAACTTTATTTTGCATGAGGGTTGACGGAATCTAAAATTTAGGTATTAGGCTATTGGGTGAAAACCATAGACTATATAATATACTGGGTTATGTGGATTGGTGCCCTACAGAACCCTAAAAACGTATATTTCTTAAATACATTGGACATAAGTTCATTTGCTTGACAACTTATGCAAACATTTTGCTCAGCCGCCAAATCTGTCCTTACTGTGTCATGGTTCTTAGCTTAATCGGTCGCGAAATGCCAACCAGTTTGTGGAGAACCTTGTCGAAGTAGAGGTGTATTTGCTGTTAGGTGTGACTATTGGAATAGTGACTTATTTCTAGTGTCCATACGAAACCGGATTTCTACCGAAACCAAAGGGTTCGGTATTGCTCTAGTTTCGGCCGAAAGTTGATTTTTATGCCAAAATCTATCAAAATTGAAAACACAAGTTTCGGCGCACGCGAAAGCTTAGGCAGTGATGACGTGTATTTTAGTTACAGTACCTACAGTTAGCAGATAAAACTTATGTATTCTTATAGCACGCGGGCCGTGCGCGGAATATAAACAAAATATGCTGCCAACCAAGCATTACAGCCGGAACAACCTCTTGGAAACACATTCAAATATACCCTATTCTCACGCAATAAATTCCAAATTCAAACTGATTTTCCAATAGCTACGGCTGTATGTGTATGTTGGTTTGTTCGCTTTGTTCGGCGCTAACTACTGAACTATGTTTGCTGATTGCTAACGTATTCGCACCTTATTTAGGACGGGCATATGGAATATTACTGTACCTATGAGTGATCATATTGTGGGCGATCGTTTTATGATAAAACAGCTTGTATTGGTTTTGTGCGCGAAATATACCTACCTAGGTATCCGCCTACTAAAGGCTATGGAATACACGGTTAATTTGAAGGATATCTAAGAGCAGTTACTTGTAGTGTCACCAAGCCCTCTTCATATAATGACAGCAGATCATAAGTTATTAGAGTCCAACACTTTGAAGTCAATAAAGTCATACTAAGCTCTGCATGGACTTTGCAATAACAAAATATTAAACTGTGATCATATTTCATAAATGTATATGAATATATTACGTTTACAACCATTCCACACTTATTTTGTTCTGTCAAAGTCGATGTAACCTTAGGAGTCGACATAAAATAAGGAAATAACATTTACGAAAGCTGCAAAAAAAATGTAGAGAAACTGTTAAACGTCAAAAATCCCTGTTTCCTTACAAAAAACAGGGTGCAGAAGTTAAAAATATAATAAAGGAGCAGGTGTAACACAGACACGGATAGTTCAAAAGCTCCTCAGTTAAATATAAACCGCATCGGCCGGTGACCCAATTTCAACTCAAGCGGTTAGATGTCTGCAACTCTGCACCGCTAATTAGTTATAATAACATTTTCATTATAAATACATTAATAAAGCTTTTATATACTTAACTAGCGATCCGCCCCGGCTTCGCACGGGTAGTTCAACTAATTTACACAAAACCTTTACAAATTATCATATCATATCATATCATTTATTCCATTGTAATCATGTTCATTTGTACATACTGGTCTTACATATTGGTCAAGTAGGTACTTACATGATACCCTGCTAGGGTGTACAATATTGGATCTTAAACTACTTATTTTGAACTTATACCTAGTTTTAATTTCTTATATAAACTTTTAAATAAAATAAATTTGTGTCAAAAAAAAACCAATAATAATAAGATAAAACTAATTCATGCGTTAATCATTAATAATCATAAATTATATTCATACTCATACTCGAATGAAATTTAACAATAAATTATTAATAGTTATCATAAAATTCATAAACAATTTAATCATTTCGCATTATCCAGACTTTCATCATTAAAAAATTCATCCATTGAATAGTAACATTTTTCTAATAACATTTCCTTTAACTGTTTCTTAAATAATTTATCGCTATCTTCTAGATTCAGAAAACCAAGAACTTTGTTAATTACACGCACACATCGTCAGTAAGGGCCGTTTCTTACCATAGCTAATTTGGAGAGTGGCAATAATAGTTGGGGAACGACAGGTTTGCGATTTGGTCTTGACAGTTTATTTATCTCAAACAACTGAAGGTGACTTTTTACAAATAGTGCCGCCTCCATTATATAAATGGAGGGTAGTGTTAGTATTTTCAGTTGTTTGAAACATGAGCGATGTAGATTATACATATAAACCTTCCTCTTGAATCACTCTATCTATTAAAAACCGGCCAAGTGCGAGTCGGACACGCGCACCGAGGGTTCCGTACTTTTTAATATTTGTTGTTATAGCGGCAACAGAAATACATCATCTGTGAAAATTTCAACTGTCTAGCTATCACGGTTCATGAGATACTGCCTGGTGACAGACAGACGGACAGCGGAGTCTTAGTAATAGAGTCCCGTTTTTACCCTTTGGGTACGGAATCCTAAAAAGACCGCATCAAAATCCGTTGCGTAGTTTTAAAGATCTAAGCATACATAGGGACAGACGGACGGACAGACAGCGGAAAACGACTTTGTTTTATACTATGTGGTGATGAAGCTTTTAGATGGCTAAAGAAACCTCGTGTTTGCAAAATGGCCAAAGTAATCTTTGACTTTGTTTCTTGGCATACTCTTATCGCAATTTGTAAAAGTTTTGACATGTCGAATTTCAATCGAACAACTAATAATATGAATTATATAGTTAGGACTAGGATGTCAGTTCGCAGTTGTCATAGAATCGAACAGTAATATTGTCAATAACTACTACTTTTAGGTTTATTTATAGACTATAAGTACTTAATTTTCTAAGTAGCTATAACAAGACTTACATTTTCATTGTCATTAATTAATTTAAATAAACCGGCTTTGATTCATCATAACTATTATAACCATATGATTGATAATTTGTATGAATACAAACCAAAAAGTCATACAAGCTCGATTCGAGATTATTCTTATGCCTTTTGGTCTATCAAACGCACTAAGCCATTCAGTAGAAAAAAATCTTAAATCCAGTTGAGAAGCAACAAAGTTAGGTCATTTTAAACCCGTATAGTCATCTAGGTAAGCCACAAAGCCTTATAGAGTTGTGTAAGCGTCGGCGGACTGGCGTCACCCATTCACTGCGCCCACGCATCCAACGTAACACTGAAAGGTCGTAAGAGCCTATGAAGGTTAAGACACTTATGACGTTTTAGTTTGCAGTAGAATTGTACTACGGCGACGCGATTGACTGTAGTTTATGGTTGGAAATAGCGCCGGCGCATGTGATGTTATCATGCAATCATGCATCCTGCGTGCAATGAGAGGTTGGAATAAGGAAATATAAATCTAGTGTCATACTAGCTAGGTAGATAATTATATGTCTCACAATTGGCAAGGTGCGAAGTCGGAACGGAAGTTGGTGGAAGGAGAATGGGCGCTGATTGTCACAAACACACAAGTAATCAAGGAATGTCCCACAGTGTTTCTAGCTGTAGATTATAATTCTCCTGAGAAAAATTAAAAACTAAATTTCACCCCGTAGAAAAAGCTCCACTCCGTCACATTTTTAGGGGACAAAAGTATCAGACTATCAGAAATATCAGAAGTATCAGAACACTGTTTTTTGAAGAACCCCATACCCCCGCACTGTAGTCCCTCGAGAAAATCTCGGCAGTGAGTTCATTCCACAGCCGTAACGTTCGCGGAAAGAAATACCCACCTTTGAAATCGCACAGTTCGCAACCATTACGTTATTTATACCTTTACTAAAATAAAGTATTATTCGAAAACGTTCTGAATCGACAAGCAAGCTCGATAAAATAAGTTACTATCCTATATAGAATATTTCTCCTTTATCACTGAATACCCTTGACCGCTATCCGTACTCATGACATCATCGTCTCTTTCGCTTTTTATTTTTACACGACCCCTCTCTTTCAGTCCCGTTCAGGAGAGCTTTTTGTCTCGCTCTGTCGGTAATTAAACGCGCCATTTTTAGTGCATAATAAAACGTATTTCAAGGGTCGTTTTTAAGGTTAACAAATTCAAATTCAAATTCAAATGTTTTATTCGTGATAAACTTAAAACTAAAATTACATACAAAAGTATACTAAAGCTATAGAAACTTATAAAATAGGTAGGAGTTGAAGTTTACCACGAAATGGTCTCGCCTCAGCATAATGCTGAACCGAAGGTCAGCGCTGATCTTCCGGCGGGACCATTTTGAACAGGATGGGCAGTTTTAAAGTCGACCGATTGTTTGGTAAGGTCTCCGTTCTTGGGTTCACATCGTTCAGTAAATGTTTAAGGTCTTTTATACAATACTAGGAAAGCCCCAGCAGTAACTTCAAAACAAATTTTTATTAAGTTGTCTCAAAATCAGTGTCTAAAATCTAAAAGAGATTATCACGTCTTAACTATTTAGGTAAGCCATAGGTACCAAAAAAATGTAACCCAAGATAGAAAATTGCACCGATCTAGACTCCATTCAAATGTTTGTACCTAATTAAAAACAATTGAAGATTACGAGGTCAGCGCAACTGGACGAAATTCGATTAAAATGTTAATGGATGTACCCTCTACACTGGGCATATTCGTACATTTAAAATGGTACATTTAAGGTTTTGGGATTATACTGAGCAACTTTTACTATGGGACCAACTCCGAAAATTTGGCTGGTTCATACATTTTGGCTGGTCCATTTTCTATGGGAGGGTAACTTTTTTCGCGAGTTCGTGGTTGGTCCCATAGTAAAAGTTGCTCAGTATAATCCCAAAACCTCCCTGGCAACGGGAATGCACTTATTTTTTAGTCACCCTGCATATCACGTGGTGTTTTATTAATATCCTCTATTCCTAGAATATAGATCGCGTCTCGTGCTGTGGGTCGTGACTAAACAGAAAAAACAGCAGTTCTTCTGGGACGGTGAGACACGGTGGTGATATCTTACTTATATTATATTTACCTATCGTATTTCAATTATTGACCAGTTAGATTTGTTTAACTAGGGGAATATTAACCCCTCTAGTCACAAGGGCACGAATCACGATATTGGATCAGGAAAGACAGAAATTTTAATTCAATTTCTAAATTTAAATCGTCGAGGTTGTTTTGCATCCGATCCCTGCGAATTAAGGGGTTAAATGTTAAACGCGTTTTTTTAAATACCTAGTTTGTAACACATTCTGCGCGCCCCTTTTCAGATTTTTATTTAAAATCGATGGTTATATAACTTGTCAGTCAGTCATACTAAGAATCAGGAAAATTATACTCATCCCTTTCTTTTACTATAAAGCACTTGCTAGTACTAGCGTAAGACAAAGACCGTATGAATTATATCTGTCTATGTTTGAAAATGTGTATGTGACAGTCCTGGGCCAAACTATTTCATTTATTTTTTCTTTGTGCAAGTATCAATATCAACAAAAACCATTTTTTTATATTTTACGCATCCATGATGTAAGAATTTGCAGCATCCCAGTGCAGAAACTATATCGCTTCTTGAAATAACCATAAGACCGCATTTAAACGCAAATACATCCTTTTCAAGATTAAGTGCTCATAAACTTGTTTGCTTACATTAATAGGCTGATGATGACTTTGATCTTTAATACTCATTGCCGGCATTGCCGATCACATTTATTTAAAACCTTGTTCTGTTAGGTAGGTACTGTGTTTGCGATAATACCGACGATATTTATAAGTAATCTTAGGTTAAAACAACATGGCAGACGTAACAGTGCTAATTTGAAAAAGTCGTAAGATAGGTAAAGTTTCTCAAGATCTTTTGAAACAGTATTGCAGCAGGGCAACGGTCTTACAATTAGCGAAACAAACGCGCTGTTGCTAATTAAAACCTTTAAAAATTACATAGATTTTGCCTTTTTCCTGAATGTAAATTCATCACAAGTAACCTGGATTTTCGTCATGTTTGTCAAAACGCAAGAAAACTAAATTATCTGTAGGTACATATATGTATAGCATTGCAGTTATTAGCAAGGAAAGGAAGCGCGATAAGCTAACTTCCTGGCCGATATCGATCGTGTCGCGAAGGCTGCGCGGGCGCCGCGACCGTGCATCTCATTAGTGGTTACGTAAGTGCATATTATGAATGTGTTTGTTTTGCTTGATTTAAGACGCATTTTCGAGACAAAATAACCAATATCTGGTTATGTGTATAAATATCAAATTATTTTTTTTACTAAATTATTTTTTTTACTAATTAGTTTTTTTACTAAAGCGCTCGAAAATATATAACTACAAACACACTCTAACGGGGGCGCTAACAAGATGGCAACCATCAATTCGATAAGGCTAAAAGAAAATTCAAAAATGTCTACATAGAATGACCGATATAAACGGAAAGTCTTTTGGTTATTTGCATACTTAGATATATTAACCCACTTGCCGATTGGTGTTAAAAATAACGATCCTTGGCTAGATTACCAGATGCTCTAATTTTCAATTCCTAATTCCGCTCGCATAACGTAGCCACTATACGAATACGTGAGTAGCCGAAAGAAAATTGCAACAAATGTCAGTGCAATCAACCCAAGAGACGGATCTAGAATAGCCTTCAGTTTTACCAAAGATAGATATAACTCCGTAATAGATGGATACAGTCTAAGGAAAAAACGTGCCTCGAAAATGACGAAAATTTGATTCTCAATGAGATGGCGCCACTAGTTTTGGCCTACACTCGTATAGAGGGCGTTGACTGTTTCGTTTGTTATTTATAATTTTAACGCATACCAGTGAAAGAACATGGGTCAAAATCATATAAAAATAATTAATGCAAATAAAAAAATCATTTATCCATATTTAAATACATTTTATCGTATTTTTATAAATATTTATTTTTAGTTTTAAAGTGTGTCGACAGATGGCAGTGAATTTACTGGGGTTACAAAATTTACTATGATAGTACCGCTCTAGTATAAGTTACTCTATGGTTTTACATAATGCCAGATGCTAGTACGATATACGAGTATAAGACAAACTAACAAAATCTATGGATTGTTATGATCTGCAATAAATGATTATTTAATTTAATTTATATTTAGGGAAAAGGATCCATCCTCTAAAATTTGCCATTTAAATCAATGTATCAATTTATGTACAGTCGCCATCAGATATATCGGAGAGGCCGAGGTGCTCAAAAAGATCTGAACACGCACTTAACGCCTTGACAATAGAGACGTGTTCAGATATTTGTGAGCACCTCGGACGCTCCGATATATCTGATGGCGACTGTAATTGTATTTTTTTTGTATATTTGGGTTAATTTTATTGTTTGTATGAATTGACATGTAAAAGTGCCCCTGTGGCCTATTTGCTGAATAAATGTTTGATGTTTAAATGACTTTTCGTTTTGACAGAAAGTTTAAATTATATTGACATTTTTTTTGTGGATTGGATCCTTTTCCCTAAATGGCGTCCGTTTATGCTTTGCCTTGAGGTCATCTGCTTCCCGTCTCCCGTCAGTGTTTTCTGTTTCTAACCGCAATCCTCACTCACAAAGCTAACCCAGGCTAGATCAGGTCAGGAGTCTACGTCATGTGAGCACTTTATTTTATTTAGTCCCGCGGAAAACAAGCGACAAAGCCAAAGGCCATACAAGCTAGTCCACGAAAAGAAAGCGCATGAGCGGAAGCATGGACGTAGCCTAAGTCAAAAAGTTTTCCACCGCTATGGCTGCCCTTCCACGGAAGTAGAGATGACCAAAGATGAGAGCAGGCGGGAATCAACCAATAACATTGGTTGTATTTGTATTGTAATCCTATTGTTGATTCCGCACGCGGCACGTCTCCTCTCATCTCCGGCTTAGTAAAAAAGACAGCCTTAACCTTGGAGAAGGTACGGAAAAGCTTAATTGCTCCTAGAGAAACATAACACAACCAACATATTCACCTGTCTCTTTCACTGTCATTCTCCTTTCAACGCGAGAGAAACAAGTGACAATTAAATTCGCAACCAGTTGGCGCAGATAATCCAAATGTTTATGTTAAACTTGACCTGGTTATGATGGTCGCGCCAACCTGCCGACCTCGTGATGTCATTAGCGTGTGTGATGTCATTCATGCACGCTTATTATGCCTGAAATTTAATTTCACGGGAACAATGAGGTTGACGATTTTTGGGAGGTGTAACTGGACGCTATGACAAAAAGCACGGGATATTCAAATTATCAAAAAGCCTATCAAAAGCTCTAGGTATATCAATCAGTTCGCCTTTTAAACAAAAATAAGCAAAAACTGTCTACTAACTATACATAGGTACTTGTGATATTCTTTCAATTTAAACCTCCTCGCGTCCTCGATTTACCATGTAGTACAAAAAAGAACTATGTATTATTTACTTTCCTTAAACTTCTTAGTTTCCAGAAAACAGATAAAGAGGATAACCTATAATCTGTCTCTAAGTAAGTATGTAAATTTCTTGCGTTATCGAGAGCACTATTGTAAATTTTCATTCATTATTCGGTGGACGTGAATATCATATGTAACACGGCCTTGTCAACGCCTCACGTACCTATTACATATGACATACCTATTACATGCCTACACACATCCTACGTATCCGTCGAGTATAGTTATAGTACTACACCGCTTCTCGGACGAGGATCAAGACGATTAAGCGTAATTCTGAACGATAGATTATTGATTAGTTAATGGAGGTTATGTCTAATTTGAGTAATATTTATAGATATAGTAATAGACAAATTACATATAATTTTTATAGTTGACTTAGGGCAGGATGAAGGAAGTTTCGAAAGTAATTATAAATATTTTTGCATTATTTAAAAAACTACTTACTACTTACTACTACTACCCTCAAGATTGTTTATCTTTTTAGGGTTCCGTACCAAAAAGGTAGAAAAGGAACCCTTAAGGTGCGACACTGTCCGTCTGTCTTACTGTCACATTGCTAAATATCTAGAGAACTACTAAAGCTATCGATTTGAAATTTGGAAGTTATTTTATTTAAGAGTAGTATGTAGACTTGGCATGAATTGAATATAATACATAAATAACCAATTGAATATAAAATGATCGAATGGGGATGGGCAGTAAGTAGAAATATTTCCTGATGGTGTGTATTTAGATTATTTCTTACTTATAAGTATTCTTGCTACCGTACATTAAGCAAAGTTAAACTTCCAGTCAAGAGAAATCCCAGCATATTGAACGAAAGCAACAGTTACATTGCAATCCCTTCTCTTGGAGAAAGTCCCTTGAAATCGAACTCGTTCCATACAATAGTTCACAGCATAAATCAACAAATGGTATCTCCATACAAATCCCACTAACATACGGCCTTTTCGCCCAGCAGTGGGCGGAGTGGACAGAATGCCGCCCGCCCACGCCCAGCGCTGGCCCACATGCCCTAAACAGTACAGTCGAGAACATTTACATAATTATTAACACGTTAGCGGGCAGTGTGTGTGAGGTAACGAATTACTAGGATCATTTTGTTAACCTATATTTGGAGCTGTTTTTATATTCTTATCTGCATTTAGATAAAGATACGTGTATAAACATAAACGAGGAATGCTTTTCGTAAAATAAAAAACTATTTTTATTTAATAGGAAGAACAGGGAGATAGAAGACCTGGTGTCCGAACCCAACATTATTGGAGAAACCAAAGCGGCTAGGCTTCAGTGGCTCGGACACTTAGAGAGAATGGGAGAGGATCGTGCCGTGAAGAAAGCGTACTTCGTACTTGGGATAACCAAATGGCAGACGCCCGGTTGGACGCCCTAGGTACCGCTGGAACGACGGAGTTGCCCAAGACCTGCTCAACCTCGGTCATGGCGACTGGCGAGAGCTGTCGCAAGACCAAGAGGCATGGCGTGATCTGGTGTCGGAGGCCAGGACTCACTTTGGGTCGTTGCGTCACCGTAGTAAGTAAGTAAGTAATTTTTTTTAAAGGAAAGGAATATTTAATATAATTATTACCGATAGATCCAGAAACTAAAATATTAAATTATTATTCAAAAAAACAGACTGTTAATATTGAAAGCTGGAAAAAATCGGTTAGCAGTTAGCACAAACAACGTAGAAATGACGCACGTATGATGTATTGTATATTAAGAACAAATGATCCCGTGATGTTGTTTTCTTATGAATATGAAAACACAAAATACCTTATGCACGACCCACAATGGTAGCGGGAAAACTTTTCATTGAAACATGCGGTTTCAGAAATAAGGTCATAAACATACACATAAACACTGTTCGCAGTACGCTCTCCAAGGTTGGCGTTCCGTTCTATATTTAATCCACAAAATCTAAATCTTTCTCAATCTTATACAGCGTTAAGTATTTGAATATAAAGCTAAAAAGTTTGGAATTTGCTAATTTTAACAACCCTTGGCTGACCAGGAATATATGATCACGCGCCATGTTGCGGAATTTCACTGGAACCAATATTTTCATCTGTCACCCAGGTCACCCTACCTGAAAATAACAGCGCCCTCTTGACAATGATCATATATTCCTGGTCAGGCTTTAGCATTATTTTCGATCGTATTTTGACGCAAACGTACGATTGTGTCTTGGTGTCTTGCGCTCTTGCCATTTCAGTCAGTATCGGTACTCTCGGTACAAAAAGTACTGAGGTTGACTGATGTGATGTAGCATGACAGATACGAACGTTTTGAGAAAATACGACGGAAAACAATTATGCACTACATCTGTATCTGCTGAGCATTAAAAAAATACCTACATTTTAGTAAAAATGGTAAATTGATTTTACCATTTTTATACTTTTGACCAGCAACGTAGTGAGTATAAGTGACAGTAGTCTAGCAAACTTATTTCTTCAGTAGATAAAGTCGCGAAATTAAAATTGTCTATGGGGGAACAGGAACAACCCTTCGCGCGTACAATCTTTGACGCCTTTTACTGAGGGAAATGGCTTGCCAGACTGTACTTAGCTAGTACTGTTTAATTATAACTCAATTGAGAAACGGGAAGTTTTTCTAAAGAACCCATGTCTTTAGCAACCACCTGTGTGAGTAACGCGATGACTAACGAAAGTGTGTTGGCAAACACTCCACATATGTGGGATCGAACGTGCGACACATGTTATACCATGCCTAAGAATATTGTTACTACGTAAACATATGCCTTCTTCTGTTTGCGTGAACTTTTTCGATGATTTTTTTTTAAATCCGAAGAAGTTGTAATCTGAAACCATAAACAGCAAGTGGTAGGTACAAAAACTCTTCCACACTAAGCTACAGTTCGTCTGAGCTAACTTTACACCGAACAAAGTGAGGAAGTGACAATAAAAATGCCATATTTCCATACAAATCATTGCCACATGCACTTTGTCATTGCAAATGTCATGCAGAGTTGGTTTGGTCCAACTCTAATAATACTGATAATTAAGCCGACAACGTCAAGACATCATTTTGATGCCTCCGCTGCCGATCGCTCCGGTCGTTAGCAGTAAGTAAGTGTAGTGAGTAGTGACCTAGTGACCAAATTTCTGATCCATCTGCTGTATAATGTTTTATGTACCTAAAGTAAGTAGGTATATATAAGAATCCATATGTCATTGTCATACTCAGATTATAAAAAATAAAACCCGCCCTCGCACTAAAACCTGTCGAAATAACCCCAATGTGAAATTAGTGCAAATTATCTTCTTACACTTTACACTCCAACTATTGCCAGAATGACGCGCATATAGCGCGTTATGAATACACAAATGTTATAATTCTTAAATTTATGCTTTTTGTTTTTGTAATGGACTTAGAAAACCTGTTTCGATAAGAAACCCGGATAAACAGTAATAGTATCAGATAAACTTGCAGCATATAAATATGGCCGCGCTCACAATGGAGTCATAAATAAGTAAGCGGTACGTTTATAGGCAATTTTGTGAACAATCAACTCGTGAACTCGTTATATTACATATTATGATGGATATGCTATAATGTGGACGTGTATTCATACTTTAGCAATGGCTTGGTTCTAATGCTAATCAGTGTACAGAAGATAAAATATAGGCATAAGAGTTTTTTTTTACACGACGTCGGTGGCATACAGTACAGGCATATGGCCGGTATAACGGTAAGCGGTCATCGTAACCTATGGACGCCTGCAACTCGGGGTGTTGCATGACCTTTAAAAACCTGTACACTCCTTTTTTGAAGAACCCCATACATACTGTAGCCCCTCGAGAAAACCTCGGCAGGAAGCTCATTCAACTGATTATAAAGATACTTTCTATACTTTCTCAATACCTCCGTTAAATTTTTTGAAGGTCTCGTAAAAAATATCTACGCCATTTGTAACAAATTTTAAGGATTTCCTCAACTTTATTTCTATTTAAGAGTATTTTTACTGTCGACTGTCGCTTCGAAGATTTCGGCAAGTAAATCCTTCATCAACTACGAATATGTACCTACATGACATGTAACATTTGTCACATGTGTCGTATTGGTATCGGTTTCAGCCACGGTCGGCGGGTTGTCAACTTGTCGTTATTGTCACCGAGGCCGTCGAAAGGAACACCTGTCTATATATCGGGGTGTTTCTTTCAGGATATTTTGCCGTTTCGACGTCTACCCTTACCTGCTGGGCAACTGGGTCGAAAAAAGATCTAGAGCTCTGTATTCTATCTTGTATTTGTGGTTTTCTATCGCAGGAGGGTCCTATGCTTCAAGTGCAATAAGGTTCCTTCCATCTGAAATTCCAACAGAAATTTTGATAAAAACGTCTTTATTGCACATGAAGCATACAGACCCTTCTCTGATGGAAAGCCACATTTTTACCACAAAGTTAAGAGCAATGGTTACAGATATTTACATAGTTTCGGCAATACGCAAAAAACTATGTCGGAACTGAATTAAAAGTTTACTGTCAGTCATCACCAGAAAGTAGGCTCGTTATTTAGTCCTAAATTTCAGAAACAGCAAAAAGCAGAGACAACTTTTACCTCACAGTGCACTCACTGTGGCACAATCGAAGAACAAATCAATCTATTCTTCATCCGGGCAACTCATTTTACGTCGTCTAGTTAGTAAGGAAAGGACCTTCCTAACTAGACGAAGTTCCAAGGGTAAAAAGGTCCACTCTGAAATCAACTCCCGTTTGGGGCTTTTTATTTTTAACCCCGACGTTAAAATAGGTGTTATACGTCTGAGCGAGTTTACTTACGGTGATTCTTAGCTATGATTTTTTTATTTGAATTAATTATTTTTATGAAATAAAGCTATGAAAACTGATTATATCGCGATTTTTCATAGTTTCATAGTTTTATTTCATGAGTAACTATCGCGGTAACCGAAGACAATATTAATTATTTTTATGATTTGACCCATGTTCTTTCACTGATATACGTTAAAATTGTTAAATAACAAACGAAACCGTCAACTATATGAGAGTAGGCCAAAGGTACTGGCGCCATCTGATCGAGAGTCAAATTTTCTTGATTTTCGAGGCACGTTTTTTCCTTAGACTGTATCCATCCATTACGGAGTTATATCTATCTTAGCTATGATTGATAAAAATCGATCCAATAGTTTGAAGAGTATCAGCTATTTTCCAAAATGATGTACTTAAGGCATTTTGGACATAAAATTGTTTAAAATCTTATGATTAGGGTTTTTTAAATGTTTAATAGTTATAGTTAGACCAAGAAAAGTCTGCAACGATTTTGAAACCACACGCAGTGCAAATATTAAATAATTTAAACGGTAAATTTCTATGAAATTATGACGTATAGGTAAATAAAACTTGCATTGCGTGTGCTATTAAAACTGTTGCAGACTTATCTGGGTCTAACTATTAATTTGTTAAATTGTTACCCTGTTACACATTACCTATTCTTACAAAAATGTTAACTCTACCTTTAACTCTACCTAACCGTTTGCTCTCAGACATAATTCGTCTGTTGTAGTTGCCAAGGTAACTATTTTTAAGAAAACCAAAATAGTCTAGCGGATGTGCGAACACACCTACAGTTGTTTGTCTGTGTGTTGGTGTCACCGAGGGCACGATCCAAGGAGAACGGCATCGTAAAACTATGAATGAGTGTCGTATTATTGTATTATAAGGATAATGGTTTTAAATCTAATAGAATCGTTGAGATGGTTGGAATAAAGACATTTTCTATACGGATATAGCTACGGAAATATCTACCGCAATAATTAGACAGCTATTTTGATTTGACATAATCTATGACTCGTATGCGTGTTTACCTACATATTTATGATTGCATTAGATTAAAACATGGTTGGAAGCATTAATATCATTAGCTGATACACCAATTTGTGAAGCTTCTTTGCAAAACGCTGATTTGCTTAACATTAAAAGTTTAATCCCCCCCTAGCAAGTTTCCGCTGGCATAGCAACAGTCTATCTGTGCCTGCTTGCTGGGTCCATAACTTTTAGCAAAAGCCAAGTAGGTTACTAGACTCTGATCAGGATAACTTTGCACAAACTTGGCAGTATATCTATTCTATAAGCTCCTTACTTGTCGTAGAACTTGGCAACCTTAAACGTAACGTAAACCGCGTAAATCGAAGTTCGCAAATTGCGGGTATTTTTCTCTGTCACTCTAATTACGCCTTCATTGGAGTAAAAGAGTAAGATCCCCGCAATTTGCGAATTTACACAGCGGTTTCCTGAGACTGAGCCTACAATTGCTAATTGCTGATATTGAATTAATTTGCACGGGTGTTAACTCACGAAGATAAACAAAATAAGATGAATTAGCGACTAAACGTAGCCAAGGTCGCCGAAAAATGGGACCGACCGGAATTTAAAGCAGGCAGACTGGTTTAGATTTAGATTCAGCTTGAATTTATATTTTGTAGCTTATATTGGGGAACAGGAAAACCTTGAGGAGTTTCACGTTCTAGTCTTATTTTAGAGTTTAGAATATTGTTTAGAGCTGATTATTAGACTTCAACAATTTGATCGTAATCTAATTAATAATTATATTGTATATATGTTTTTCTTGGGTACCTACGTGATGAACTAATTTAGATTGGGCATTTGACTTAAAACCAGCAGTCAAAAAGAGAGGGATACATGATTGCGGATTGCGGATGTCGCAGATAAAGCTAGACCAAGAGAAATCTGCAACGATTTTGATTTTGATAGCAACACGCAGTGCAAGTGTTATTTATACGTCAAACCTGCAATGTGTATCAAAATCGTTGCAGACTTATCTTGGTTCAACTCTATCAATAGTCTATTTTTTATTATATATTTAAACAAAATCTTTTCTTCGAATTTTTTAGACAATAGGCTCTATATTTTGGTATTAATTTGAGTCATAATTTATTACACAATAAAACACATAAGTATGTAGATAGCAGTTGGTACACATTACACGTGCACACTTGCACAGTTTTCTTAGATTTTTTTTTTTTTTTTTTTTTTTTTTTTATTTATCCAAAACAATCTTAAAATACTATGTACAAATATTGGAAACAGCGAACGAAAACCGCGTACGGTTTATCTGCCGCCATTGTCGCTCGTTTACATTCCGGTTAGGTATCTATCTAAAATCTAAATTTAATATTAAGGAAATACTGGTAAGTTAAGCAATCAGCATTTACGAGTAGTTTGCCCGAGATGTTGATAAACAACTCGGGCGCGCACCTGTACTTGATAACAACATGTTTTTTAAAATTATTTTAGTCTTATGTGTGTTATTAAGTATATTTTGGTTAACATCATTAGGCCATGAATTTAGAGTATCGGGTAACAGAAATTGCCAGGTTCTTTTCCCATAGGTATTCTTGTAAGGCGGTAATACATACTTTGGTATATTGATATTTCTTAATTTTTGTGACCTAGATCTATTTTTAAGGTTAGGTAAGTTAGCGATTTCATCACATACTAGCATCATTTTAAACTTATCATAGACATTAATTATTTTACAGTACTCAAATAGCTTCGATTCGTTCGATCGCAAAGCATATGGGATATCTTTTTCTGAAGTTCAAAAGATATTGAAAAGTTGGCAGTGGTTTAACGTTTCGATAAATTCTTAAAGAAATAAACATATCCAGGTTAAAATTGTATCATCTCTAAATTAGAGCCACCGTTTAGGTTACTAGGATGCCTACTTAAGGATAGATTCTATCTGTAATATGTATATCAAGACACAAGCTATAAAATTTAATATCGCTACACACATACCTAATTACATATATGGAAACGTATAGGTTAGATAAGAGATTAGAGATTACAAATGTTTCTATACTTGTTTTGTATGGATTCCACATACACAAGACTTGTAGTGCCATACCTAAAAGGAGACAGTTGTTAGGATAGAGAGTCATCTATTCACACATTAACATATTATGCAGTCTAAAACGGAAGTGTTTCGCCATCGCCAAGATAGTTGGGCTTGATGCAATTTGCATACGTCGCGACTGATTGACGACACAAGGTTTCTCGGATGCACGGAGCAGGTTGACGGTTTCCGTCACTCGACATTCTTGGACTGACAAGGATATTCTTCGGTAATGAGTATGAAAAAGTCCACTTGTATATATCGAATAGAAAGAAAGCAGCGTACGATCAGCCATTTTGAAAAAGAAAAATCTTTACTAGAGACTCTTGGAGTAGGACTTTGTTTGTTGTTTTCTGTGTAAATCTTAGTATAGTATGAATTTTCACAAATGACTTTTATACCTCACACCCTAATGTTAAACAAAAGCATTTGTTTATTTTGTTCAGCGGTTACCAATGCTACCGCTACTGACTGAACGGGAACAAACTCGTTTAAATATAAATTTTACCGTCCTATTTATATGGTTCAAATTTATGTGGCAGCTCTAACACACAGGCAACCGATCGTCCTTCATTACCCAAACTCGTTATCTCAGAATGTGCTGTTACATTTTGAACCTTAATACTATCACGATAGTTGCATTTTAACGACATGGTTGCTCTCCATAAAAGAAACAAAGGCTTTAGGCCTATTATGGTTTGAGGCCTAAAAACCATTTGAAAAAATTCATACTATATCAGAATGAGGAATACTAACCCAAGAATGTATATTCAGTGTATTAGCGTGTCACTTTTATGATTTATGAATGATGGAATCTCCTCATCTCATCATGGTAGTTCACTTTAGTTTTATTTTGCGTTAGAACAAGGACGAAGACCTAACCAATGTACGTTTACTAAGGACCTTGCTCTTATAAGAGTGATGACTAAGATAAGAGTAAGATGTTTTTTACAATCAGTTACACAAGCCCACTTTAGGCTGTAAATATTGTATTGTAAGACACCTGAGTCAGCTTGTAAATCACAGCCCAGTTGGCACGGCCACTACGGGCAGGTGGATCAAAATAGACGATCGTCACTTCCGAACGAGCACGGTACCACCATAGGACACCGTTCTGTAGGCCGAGCACATGATTGACGCGACAGTATCTCGCCGCGAGTTAGACAACCCGTCTTTTATTCTGTATGAATTAAAGGTGGACGGGTAGTCTAATATGTCGCGGCGAGATACTCTCGCGGCAATCATGTGCTAGCCCGGCTGTTATATAAAACGTTACAAATGTTCACATTTTACATGTTTACCTACTTGTTCACATGTGAGCTCTCCTTAAAACTATTTTGCCAACAGACGATAAATTGATACCTTGAGACGAAACATGTTTGTTATTATGCGACGGTGGAGTAAATTATCTTCATAGACTATTTTTGCATACTTGTGTAGTATTTATTACTAGTGATAAACAGAAAGAATTTTGCTTATCGTAATCGATGTACCTATGTAAATATTAAGTAGTAATAATACCAGTCAATAGGTACGTAAGTACGAATTTATTAAGTTAGTGATATCTGCCTCAGCCAAGGTTTTCATGATTTCGATTGTGTCAAAATGTAAAAAAATAAAACCGGTTCAAGTGCGAGTCGGACTCGCCCACCGAGGGTTCCGTACTTTTTAGTATTTGTTGTTATAGCGGCAACAGAAATACATCATCTGTGAAAATTTCAACTGTCTAGCTATCACGGTTCATGAGATACAGCCTGGTGACAGACAGACGGACAGCGGAGTCTTAGTAATAGTGTCCCGTTTTACCCTTTGGGTACGGAACCCAAAAATACTAGTCGCTAATTTACCCATCCCAGCATCTCCACCACCACCGAACTGTAGTCTATAGAATATATATATATTACAAATATATATTCTGTAGTCTATAGAATATATATTACAAATATATATTAAAAATTCTTTGTTTGTTATTAGATCATATGCTTAAAAGCACCTTGTTTTCAATATAGCGATGACTAGATTAAACAGAAGTCAATCCACCATTTGGCATTGAGTCTCATACGCGCCTTCGGAGACAGTCAACAAATGACACATCTGTATTCCTAGTACAGCTGTTATACTATTAAAGACATTCAATGTATGAATTGACCTTAACCGGTTTATTCGATAGCCTGTTTTAGCGTTTCTAAGAATCGTGCTTGGAACCCTGAATAATTTTAAAGTTAAACGGGAAACTGTCGCGTGTAAATAGTTATTTTCAACACACCAACTGGTAAAGGCCCTCTTGATTGTTCAAAAACTAATGAAAAGTTGCATTTTATCCACACGTGGGGCAAGGTAATCAGATGCAAATTTTGAGTTGTTTCTTTATGTTAGCTGGTAGAATTTACTTTTAAATAATGATTTTAAATGTTTTTTTTTATTACGTTAATTTGGATTTGATTCGATTAAATTTTTTGGTATTTCATAGTTAGTATTTTCCTGGTGTGGTAAAAATTTTTTGTTTCACTCGGAGGCAAAGTTTGTTTTTTAACCCTCGTGCCTTGAATTGAAACCCTCGCAACGCTTAAGATTCCACTTCTCGATTCGAATCACTCGCTAAGTCGCTACGCTCGTGGTTCAATTTTGGAGTCTTTCGCTTGCTCGGGTATCAATATTAGCACGAGCGGTTAAACAACAACAACAATCAAGGGGGCAAAGTTGTTGTTTAAACCCCTCGTTCAAATATTGAAATCCGAGCAAGCGAAACATTCCAAAATTCACCCCCACCCTCCGGTACTTTTTGTATCTTGTTTAATACACCATTCCCTACAACTATGTCATTTGCTTATACACGAATTATTTCCCTTGTATTTCCTTCGTTTGGTGGTCTATCAATTCTATCGGTCAACAAGAGAAAACAACTCGAAATTTTTCATCAGATTACTTTGCCACACATGTGGATAAAATACACTTTCTTATCAGTTTTTGAAGTACCAAGAAAGCCTTTACGAGCTAGTGTGGTGAAAAAATATGACCCTGACTGCTTTTGTCACCTCTATTAGTTTAGTGCCCATCCCATTATTGAGGCAGGGTTAGGCAATTTTTTTTTTGAAAATTGAGAAAGGTAACTGACGAAAATAAAGCAAGGGAGATGATCAAGATTCGTATTGTACCTGCTCATTGATTTTAAAAATGCCGTGGACTAACAAGGCAAAAATTTTATCTGCCCACGCAATTACCCCGAAGAAAAGGTCAACTTCAGGGGTCAATTTGAATCGTAGGCTCGAGTTTGTAGTACAGGCACGTCAGTTTTGATTTAACAACAGCAGAAACAAGGAAGATAAGAGGAAAATCGTTTTTGGCAAATCTTTACGAGCTCGCGCGGAATACAAACATGCTAAAAGCATTAGCGTTCATTGGTTACTCAGCACAGAAATATTTTTAACACAAAGAGGATAATGCAAGGGCATATATTCTGAGTTTTTTTTTTTTCAATTTATTTAGGTAAACAAACAATCACTACAAGGGAAACTTAAATATAGTAGTTTTAACACTATTTACAGTATGTGTGACCAACACCGTTAATAAATACAAAAATTTTGATTATTCGGAGCTTATATACAACTGGAGCTTAAGGCTCCGGGAGACATTGATAAATAGTATTTTATACAATCGTGATATAATAGAGAGCTTTTCAGTCGAGTACCGTGTTTAAGCAACGAAGCTTGCTGAGTTGCTTAAGTTAAGGTACGAGATTGAAAAGCTTGATTATATCACAATGATTGTATACAATACTTTTTCTACGAGACAAAAAAATAAAACTTTCAACTAGTAGAATCATATAGGTAATAAACAAACCAAAAGTATACAGCTATACGCGAGCTGCCGCAGCCCGCGATACCTTCATACTCGTACGCGCCCCGGCCGCCGGGCCCGGCGCCCCCGGCGGGTTGGTCAACGACACCTCCTCGTAACTCATGAGGCCCTGGTACCTGCTCCTTGCTAAATTCAATTTTAAGACAGTTTTTTTCTCGATTTTGGCCACCGTAGCCTATGGAGACTAACAAGCAACGCTAAGCGGTTTTCGTAGGGTATGAATGTTGCTATATGAAGGGTGTCACATGCGCGTTTCTGACTTATGAAGCAATTGTTTCTACTCCAACATAAAATAAAATGTTTTTGTTGGCCAACCAATCACAAAGCAGAAGCGACGCAGCGTGTTTAAGTAGGCTAATTTGCATTGAATCGAGTCTCCTTAAACAAGAAATATTTTATCGAAATGTATGAAGTTCTATTTTCAAAATTTTTATACTTGACTAAACCGTATCGATAAAATTCTTATGCTTGAGTCGGAAGTGCCATAGACTATCCAACGTTGAAAAGAGTAAAGTTGTAGTGTTGCATATGAAGTTGTAATACACAGATTATACTCAACGAGTAGAAAAAAAATATATAAGTATTATTAATACATTATAAATTCATGAAGAAGATAAGAAAAAAAAATCCTTAACGCTAACCAGTTAACAGTGAAGTGCATGCAGTATTACGTTATATAAAAAAATAGGTACTAACACTAACTTACGTTTTATATATGCACCTAGATATTACATTTAGTTACTATCTGTAAGTACATCTATTACAATTTATTCATGGTTGTACTATAAAAAACGTCATACGTAGTATCATAGAGTAACTTATACTAGAGCAGTACTGTCATAGTAAATTTTGTAACCCCAGTAAATTCACTGCCATTTGTCGACACACTTTAAAACTAAAAATGAAGATTTATAAAAATACTATAAAATGTATTTAAATATGGATAAATGATTTTTTATATTTGCATTAATAATTTTTATGATTTTGACCCATGTTCTTTCACTGATATGCGTTAAAATTGTTAAATAACAAACGAAACCGTCAACGCCATCTATACGACTGTAGGCCAAAACTAGTAGCGCCCTCTGAACGAGAATAAAATTTTCTTGATTTTCGAGGCACGTTTTTTCCTTAGACTGTATCCATCTATTACGGAGTTATATCTATCTTTGGTAGTATGATTGACACAACATAACATTATGTACAAGCAGTAGGTAGTAATTACTTAAATGCTATTCAAATGTTGCATCATAAAGATCGGTCTGGTCTAGTGGGTAGTGACTCTGCCTGTGAAGCCAATGGTCCTGGGTTCGAATCCCGGTAAGGGCATTTATTTGTGTGATGAGCACAGATATTTGCTCCTGAGTCATGGGTGTTTTCTATGTATTTAAGTATTTATATATTATATATATCGTTGTCTGAGTACCCATAACACAAGCTTCCTTGGGCTTACCGTGGGACTTAGTCAATCTGTGTAAGAATGTCCTATAATATTTATTTATTTATTTATTTTTTAAGATACATCGTCATAAATTTTTCATGAAAATTGCTACTCACGGACGATATCGGCCTGTCGGTTGTTCGGAACTGTCAAATTTTTGTTCTAACTGAGGCTGATATCGTCCGACGGACTGGTAATGAATGATAAACTTTATTTCAGACACATTAGGTATCCATAAAATTGCTAAATTGGTAATGGGTGGGCCCCTTTAGTAAATTAGTCTTCTCAGGATAAACAAGTGAAACATTAAATAAACTTTTAGAAAATTAAATTCGTGCAGGCCTCATCAAAAACAAGGCCTACAAGAATTGCGAATACCAGCAGAGCCTTGGCCTTTTTAGACCTTTTTAAATGAGAACATTTTCACATGAAGTCAGTACAAGTTACAAGTAATACATACAGTAATTTGGGGACACTTAAGCTTGTTAAAATTAAACGATAACCTTAACAACCTCAACAACCTTGGGAAGATAAGTTTATTTTTGCAGTTATTTCGTACTAAATTCGTCTTATTGCAAATCAAAGACAGACATTTAGGTACTTACAAAAAAGTCTTCACTTAGTGTTTTATAAGGGTATTGAGGGTTTCTATTTGGATAAAACGGAACTTTCAGTTAATACTCGTATGTGCTTAGATAATGACAAGATAGACAGATTGGTTAGTAGGAAATTATGTCAAACGGAGACCATTCATTCCTTAGCAATATTCAGACAATAATTGGGAAAAGCCTCATCCTCGTTAAAATACTTTGAAACATAGGGACATAAGACTACTTGTTAGTGATTAGCCAACGAAAAAAACCTGGATCTAGATTCTTGGCTCCTGTACTACGGCCACACTATGCTCCTCGTGCTGCTGCGATGTTGCCCGCTCCGCCGCTCCGGCCACACACTGCCCTACTCGCGCCAAAAAACCGACAAAATAGGGAGCGGTGGGCATGAAGAAGAGAGGAAGCGGCATCATGACGAGGAGCGCGGCCACACTACGTCTGGCCCCACTCACACTATGTGGCCGGGGTACCTATAACGTACAGGTGCTAAAACGAGGAAGATGTAGATGTCCAAAGACATCCACATTTATCCACAGTTCCGTAGATGTCTCTCTTCTACCTATAATTATATGGTCAATGCTCTTACAAATGAAATCGCTAAAAAGAGAAGTAGGGCATAGACTTCCATATCTATCTATTTATCTATCCAGAGATCTTTAGTACTTAAGACCATAGGGTCATCGCTCTTACTCTCGTGGGTGGGATCAGGCGAACTCTAACCTAGATATGTCATATCGGTGTATTCATAGTGGCGGCGCTCATGGCGAGCCGCCAACTTTAATATTAGCACGTCTGATGCTGATGTCATCGGCCCAACAGAAAACATTGTTTTTGGAATAAGCGGGATTTCGTAAAACTCTGTTTTGCGGTCAGACTTGATCGTGTGCGGTTTGCGACCAGATGGCAATAGGTAGGTATCTTAAAGGGAACATCAGAGGGTACCTTTATGTTCTAAATACCTGAATTGGTCGAGGAAGAAGAGAAGATTTCTTGACAGGTTTTGGGTTTGTCTTCGTACGTTAACCTCGTAAGACCCCGTGTACTTGTACAAGTACAAATTAAATTCAAGTTTTGAACTCATATAGAAATGAAAGTAAGTTCCAAATTGTAAACGCAAAAATTGCCCGTCTTACGAGGAGGTACATCTTTGGGCTGAAGGTCCCAACATTAAGGGGTTAAGTATCTTGAATATCTTGATGGCCAATTGATATTTTGCAATTGGGATTCTATAAAAAACTGTAACCGCTTTACAGGAGGAAAACTGCGGTTTCACAAAAATGCAGACTGCAAAAGATGACTAAATATGATAAATGTTCACATGTGGTCATCGTCTTTTTTCGATGTCTGACTTTTATAAATTGCCAATTGAATATGATTCAAAGAAACAAATTATAATTCTATTGACCATTAACCACAATCTACAAGAGTATAAGGTAAATATAAAAATAACTAAGTTTATTTAATTGAATATTACTACTGTGTCCTATTGGACGCCCCAGGTATCGCTGGTGCCGGATCTGCGCGAACTTCGAGTCACCAATTGGCGAGAGGTCGCACATTAGGATCGAGAAAAGTGGCGCTGTCTTGTGTCGGAGGCCAAGTCTCATTTTGGGTCGCTGAGCCAACGGAGTAAGTAAGTTACTCATCATCATCATCCTGTCCAGGCCGGTTTCGGCCTCGGCGACTGGGCTTTTCTGGTTAGTGAGAGCGACGATCGTGAGCTCTCAGGTGGCTGACGTAGCCTATTTTCGCTATTTTTTTTTTAAGTAAGTTACTACTGTGTGTGTGGATGGGTGAAGAATACTTAACATATTTTCCGGCTATATCAAACATATAATATATATGACAACCTAACTGACCCGTATTTCGATCAGTAAAGGGTTTGGAAACAGGTTTATTCCGTTTATTCATCATGTCAGTAGTGTCAACCCTCGTCTCGTAGAGTATGGTTGTCATATGAAAATATTAAATATCCTGATGGCTAAAGTCACCCTAAATTCCCTAAAACCCCTGACCTTTCCTGGGCGGTAATTTTATCAACAATTTAATGTTACCATTACCACGATTAAGAATAAAAGCGCCCATTAAAACCTTTATTCAAAAATCTTTGTTGCCACTTACCCCTAATTTGCCGCGCCACCAATACCTATGCTGTAGCTACATCAGAACCTCTGCCCAATTCCATACTTTTAGCTTATGATTAGTTGAGTTTTCTAAAAACCGGCCAAGTGCGAGTCGGACTCGCGTACAAATCTGTGAAAATTACAACTGTCTAGCTATCACGGTTCATGAGATACAGCCTGGTGACAGACGGACAGACAGCGGAGTCTTAGTTAGGGTCCCGTTTTTACCCTTTGGGTACGGAAGCCTAAAAAGGCCCTGACACTCACCAAGTCCCGCGCAATCCTGACGAGGGACCAAAAACCCTGACATGTCAAGGGAAATCCTGATGTATGGCAACCCTACAAGTGGGATTTATTAGTCAGTGTTGCAATTTGCAATAAAGATGCTCACATTATCGGGATGACCGCATCTATGACGCATGCGGTTTGAGATATATTCTCAATCATTCGCTCACGAATAGCCGTGAGCCGTAAGGAGCACAAGGACTTTTCGATCCTGGGGTGTTACTTGCCGATTTTGAAATATGTTGAGATAATCTGAGTATAATGAATGGCGTTATTCATAAACGTCAGACCCTTGATAATGTTTGTTTTTATTAAGATTCCGTACCCAAAGGGTAAAAACGGGACCCTACTATTACTGAGACTCCATCACTGTCCGTATTTCTGTTGCCACTATAACAACAAATATTAAAAAAGAATAAAATAAATATTTAAGTGGAGCTCCCATTCTTACCGTTTTTTGCGTAATGGTACGGAACCCTTCGTGCGCGAGTCCGACTGGCACTTGGCCGGTTTTTTTTAAACACAATAACACAAAAGTGTTATTGAGGTTGCCCCATAGTAAAAGTTGTTTATTATGACCTACATATTGACCCCTAAAAGTATAAGTAACATAAATATTCATTCAACAATTGATCTATTCTTCACGCGTTTCACGGGAATGACTGCATCCTGCGCTGACGCATCCCACATCAGTTTCAGTGTTTTCTCAATAATTCGCTCAAACAGCCGTGAGTAAAGAGCACAAGGCCTATCCTGGGATATATGACTCACGTGACGTGACTCATTATTATTCTGAATGAAATTCATCAATTAAACTTAATTCTGTAAAGTCTGACCAGAAATAAATATATGATCACGCGACATATTGCGGAATTTCACTGAAACTAATTTTTTCATACTATACTGAACTGTAGAATGAACAGCGCCCTCTTGACAATGATCATATATTTCTGGTCAGGCTTTCATCATTGGCCACAGCATCTTTACAGATGATAGTTGCAGCGACTAGAGGTATTTGAGGAGATGTCTACAGGCTACATCGACTGCGGTGACTGTAAAGACCAATGGCTGATCGGCATTTCTTGCCGCACCGATCACAGATGTGTCTTGACTCCTGGGGTGGTCCAGGAGCTCAGCGAATTCGTTTCTGGTTAAGGTGATCCAACCAGAGCTCGTCGTGCTTTGCCATGCCTTCCCGCAGGTTACGACGCCACTCGGGTCTCATCTCCGCGCGTTCCTCCCAACGGTTAGTTGGTCAGGCTTTAGGTAATTATTAAAAGGATGGTTATGAAAACAACCCAAATGACTGAAAATTTCCTTAATTAATTGCGATGATGTCGTTGCCGCAATGCTGTCGCGATAGGAACGTTCAATCCGTCACTAATTGACTCCTTTACAGTTCGCAATTCTCAAATTTTCGTGAAATTTAATGAGCAGGTAAATTTTTCAAAATAGTTGACAGTGACATCGCCCCTTTGACCGCCCCCGTCAAAAGCGTTGGTGGCCTAGCGGTAGCCGGTAAGGCGTGCGGTTTCAATCCTGAGATCGCATGTTCGAACCCCGGCTGGTATCGTACCTACGAATGAGTTTCTCGGAACTTTCATACGAAATATGGTTCGATTTTTACCAGTCGGTTTCCGATGAAGAAAAACACCGTGAGGAAACCTGATTAAATGAAAATTCAAAGAAATTCAGCCCAAAGCAGGTGGCACTGTGCACTGTGAGGACTGTTTAGCCCAATCTCTCTCGTGCATGAAAGGACTGTTCCCACCAGTACGTTTCAAAACGTATTATATATAGATATTATTAGATATCTCCAACGATCCTTTAGTTTTATTTTTTAAATGTTTGACAAGTGACAGATAGTATTGCCGCGGTTTTGAAGAATAATGACATTGACATTAGATCACGACTCGGGGAAAAATACTCAAGCGAATGAATAAGATTTGTATTGTTTTAATTATAGAAAACTCAAAAATAAATAAACTATTGTAAAGTATTTTCGGTGTTTTAGTGTGTGTTCTTATAATATAGACTAAGGCGGTTGGGAGATATGCCCGAATATAAAATGTTGTTTTTATTATGTTTAATTATGATATTTATGATGAATTGTTTGTTTTGTTGTGTATGAAATGTTCTTTCCATGTCCTGGCGTTTGGCCTCTGCTGTGAGCCGGACATGTTTATGAAAATAAATAAATAATAATATATAGGTATTGTGTATTGTATAGGCTGTATATTATAGGTACGGTATTGTATATTATAGGTACTTACCTAAGTCAGTAGTAGCAATAGTAGTTCGGTAGTGTCAAACTGAAACCGGTTTTTTTCCGGAAACCGAAGGTTCGGTTTAATTCTCTAGATTCCTGAAACTGAACTTTCGGCCGAAACATATTTTTTACGCCGAAACCTGCTGAATCCGAAACCTCGGTCGGACACTAAGGGAGGACAAAAGGACACTACCAAAAATAAAAACATTTAGGTACAATTTAGTAAGTTTCGGCGCAGGCAAATAGCTTGTTCGGCAGTTTTATGGCTGAAACGAAACATGATTTTTATACCGAAACCTGCCGAAACTGAAACTTCGGTCGGACACTAAAATTCGATTCGATTTAAACAAAAACACATTGTTTTTTTTTTATCGCCATTATGCTATTTATTGTCAAATTAAAGTCTGATTCAAAATTACCTGATAACAACTTTACACTCAACAGAACAAGCCGTTTTAGAAAGTCAACAGAGATCCCATCAACTAAATAAGTTATTTAGTACAATACCGTATCGTGCTTGTCAGCCTCCGGCTAGAAAACTAGTATACCTAGGTATCCCAGCGTCCTAGGCCAGCTAGATCGCGGCAAAGCCTTATTTGAAGATCTAACGGCGACCAAGGCGCCGTACAAGGCTGAAGACATTTTATCCAGAGAAAATCAATTTCCGGTCACATTTTTAAGATTTAAAAATTTTATCGTGTTAGAGCGTAATAAAACGCAAAACAGAGTTAAAAATATATACTCACGTATCGATTATCCTTGAATGGCTTGAATTTAATGGCACAACACTAAAACCCACTTTTTAAAAACTAATCACAGATAAAATATTTTTTATTTTTTTATTTACACAGATAGCACAATTTTTATAATTCGGCGGGTGGAGTAAGCGTTTGAAAACGTTCGCGCGCGGGACGGTTGCGCGCGCACTTGGTCACTGCGCGGGAAAACTGAACTTACTGAACGGAAATGTCGAAGTCGAAGTCGAGATGACGTGATGGAGACGGCGGTCTCTTTCGCTCGACGCTTTCTTGGAAAAGATAGATGTACGAGGGCGGTTTGATAAGTCAGTGACTTTTAGTAAAAAAAAAACTTTTTCACAATTTTTTATTTTATTTCTCTATAATCGTTCAATTCGATGCATTTCGTCCAACGATGTTCCAGCTTTTGTAACCCCTTGAAAAATACTTTGTCAAACCCTGAAAAATATGCTTTAGTTTCAGCTAAAATATGAGTTATGACTTCTTCATTCGATGAAAATCTTTTCCCACCGAGCTATTTCTTCATGTTTGGGATCTTTAGTCATTAGTCTCTTTAATCTATACATATAATAAAGCGGAAGAGGGTCGAAAGTCTGTACATGGAAGATATTAGAAAAAAAGACTCTATACCAAATTTTATCTAAATCGATTCAGCGGTTATTGTATCCCATACGAATTTCCACCTCCCTTTTCACACCCTTAAGGGATGATGTTTGAGATTAAAACTTTCCTATGCTCTTCCCTAGGACTCAAACTATTTCTATACCAAATTTAAACTAAATTGGTTCAGCGGTTTAAGCGTGAAGAGGAATTTAAAAAAAGTATTATTTTTTCATATTTTTTTGTGTTTTCACTCCGGAATGGTGTCATTTTGATATCATAAATGAATTCGGCATACCCGATTTAAACAAAAACGATATCTAACGTAGCCTAGTAGCTTAAATGATATAGTTATCAAGATAAAGTTTTTAACCCCCTTTTCACCACCTTGAGGGATGAATTTTTAAAAACGTTGAAAGTAATTTTCTTGCTTTTTAATATAATACCTTTTTGCAAAAGACAAACTTTCATCCCCTTTTCAACCCTCTGAGGCGTTGAATTTAAAAAAACGTCGAAATTACTTTTTTTGTAATCGTCTATTATACATTTCTAAGCAGTTTCAAAGCATTTGTAATGGATTCAAACTTTCAACCCCCTTTTAACCCCGTTAGGGAACGAATTCTTCACGAATTCTTGATAACGCTAAAATCACTTTTCCTGTATTATAATAATATGCCCATATACAAAGTTTCAAGTAACGCATTCGAAACAAACTTTCAACCTCTTTTTCACCTCCTAGGGGATGAATTTTCAAAAACACTAAAATTAGTTTTCTTGTAATTCGATAATATATATTTTTACGAAGTTTCAAATTGCTAGCTTAAAATAAATCTTGAACCCCATACAAACTTTCATCCCTTTTTTAACCCCCTGAGGGGTAAAATTTCTCAAATTTTTATAGCCTATAACCTGGCTGTGGTTTTTTTCGACAGATTAATAAAGTTTGCATTAAAATCCGTTCAGCCGTTTTCATTTGATGCGCGGTCAAATAAACAGACAAACAGACACAGACAAAAATTCTAAAAACTGTTGGAACATGTTCTGTTATCGACCCTAAGTATCCCCAGCCAATAGTACATAGGGTAGTTTTTATCCAAAAAAAAATAACTTAAAACTGAAAAGGAAGGTGTAATATTGTAGGGGGAATCAATAACCGCCTGAACTGATTTACATGAAATCTACGTATACGTCTTTTGATTTAGTAGTAGTATAGGAACAATCGGGGACATTCGCGGTCAACCACCTTAACGACGGCCAGGTGATAGCATGAAAGTGATGACCAATAGCATGAGACTTAAAAATGTCGATGTTGAAAAAAAAAGGTTACCTCAGGTAAAGTTTATTGCCGTCCATTGTTTTTATGACGGCCGGCAAACTAAGATAAGGAATCCAAAATGCATCCCCATTGGTTATCTTTATGGGGAGGCCAAGCTTAATTAGCCTAAACAACAACTAAAATAAACTGTTCTTACTACCTATTGTTTGTCTCATTACCTTTAAATAACATAATAAGATATAACCTTAAGATGAAAATAGATGATCTTTATTCTTTATAATATAAAGAATAAAGATAACGAATATAATAATTAATATTTAGTATTAAGATAACGAATCGTAAATGCATCGTAATTGGTTATCAGTTATCTCTATGGAAGGCGGAGTTTAGATCGCTCGCGCTCGTAAGGATTGAGGTAAAACTTTTCTGAACTGGTTCACCGCCAATGTCCCCGGTAGTACTGTTTGCTCCTATATATTACAATACTCTTTTCGTCACACTCGCTCAGTAAATGTGGAATTGCACGCAGGCTTAGCGGGAACGGGAACTATAGAAAAAGCGTTTTCCCTAGGGAGTTATGAAGTTTCTAGTATAATTAACAGTTTTTTGACTTTATACTTTGTTTTGGTATCGGAAGTGTGATGAAAAACATTGTAACTCGGGGCGTAATAATGTTGCAAACTCGAGTCTATAAATCGCAAGCCGTTGCGATTTAACTACTCTCGTTTGCAATATTTAACTTACGCCCCATGTTGCACAATGTACTATTGACTGTTTGGCACCCAAGGCACCCTTCTATATGCTTCTATTCAGTTCAGTTCTGGTGCGATGCCCTCATGGAGACCAATGGAGACCTACCTATAAAAAGATTTCTCGTGAATCCTCAAAGAGGGCGCTCTTTTCCGACTGCTTATCAAAATTGCCGTTTGCCCGTTAGCTGACGATCGGACTGCGTAGCGTCGTAGTTCTGTCATTTTGTGTTAGATGGCGCTGTGCACAAGATTAAAAAGAAAATGCATCGGCATTAGTTTTAGTTATTTATTCCTTCATCTTTCAAAATTATTTATTTAACTGCATTCATTAAAAATATTAAAATGTTTATCTATTAAATGCATTATAATGGGTGGTGAGTTTAAAATGGCTTTTAGTAGGTGAAGCTACGTCGGTACTTATTCAACTTTCCAATTGACTTTTCCAATTTAATGAAAAGAATTTCTAAACAATTTCTGAAAGAGATATCAGTAACATTGATATAATGATACTATGTCATACAGACCTATGTCCTATTTTAGCATGGCTGGGCCGGCACCGCCATATATGGCAATGAAATCGTCCGGCCAACCACAAGTTGTTGTTTTGCGCATGTGTGCAGATAAATATGGTCGTATGATGTAACACAGGCTCATCTGTAATTGCTGGACTCAGAAATGTCTCAATAATAAGTAGAATCTTTGTGTTAAAAGCCCCCTTATATCCGAAATAATAAACAATGAGAATAACGAACTTTTTAGTGCCGTCCACAAAGCGTCTCAATATTATCGATATCGATAAAATTTCGTGTCTTATTATTTGATAATATTAAATTTTATCTATAGTTGGTCAAACCAAATTGTCAGTAAATACGAACAAAAAAAACCATACTCATCCTTTTCTTTTGGGTGCTAGACTAGTGTAAGACAAATATAGTATGATTCTCTGTCTATGTTTTAAATGAGACAGGCCTTTGACAAACTATAGCGCATAAATTATAGTTGGTCAAGCAAATCTTGTCAGTAGAAAAATGCGCGAAATTCAAATTTTCCATGGGACAATATTCCTTCGCGCCTTTCTCTACTGACAAGATTTGCTTCACCAATATAATAAACCGCACCGCTCTTGACTCCACAGTTCACATGGCTCTCCACACCGCCAAAGACAGAAGCAGATGGAGAAAGATCGTAAGAGAGAAAGTGATACAAAAGGGAGGTCACGACCCTCAATACTGAGGAATACGACGCAAGGAGGATAATAAAATAATAATTTATTTGCCTAGCACATTTAATTTTAACAAAGGGATAAGATAACAATGCAAATGATCATGAAAATTATGGATAAGTAGTCAATGATGAAACGCCGCTAGCGTCCAAGAACACTAGCGACCATGCTGCAAGGGAGTGATTTATTTATCTTTCCTGACCCTCAAAATTTATATATTTATTTAGCAAAGTTTTAGATAGATGTAGATGTAGTGTAGGGACGCCCGGCCGGAAGCAGGCGGGCTGTCGATCACGTGTCGCGTTCATTCAGCCCTGTTCCCTGAAGTTGGAGCTACAGGTTACTGTCCCGGCGGCATTCCCACACTATTCTCCTTAAATCTTGTTTTCCTGCAGAACAGAAGGACATCTTTAAGTTCGACGTACTTTAGTTCGTTCTCTTTCAGTGTGTCTCTACCGAATGTATTATATCGCGGTGCCGCATACATATACACTCTGCTAGTAAGTGAAAGCTAGTCTCCTCCTTACCACAATGTGGACAGGAGGAGTCTACTAATTTTCATTATCTTAAGGTGTCTGTGTTGAATATATAAGAAGTTTTTTTTCTGTGTCGTTAATCAACAGTTCAGTCAGTTCAAGCTCGCTGAATGTGTGTGGTTCACTCGACCAATTGTCTAGACAATACAATAAGATCTATCTACAAAAAATATATATTTCGCAAGTAGCCAACTAAAAATAAAATATGAATATAACAGTTGCTACTCCGTCAAGTGGACGAAAACTCGAGCTTGGCGGAAACCAGCGCAATGATCTAATTCGGACCAACAAATTTGGTAATTTCTTCGCAAATTTTAGGCTTAACCCAGCCTAATTATTTATTTTATCATTGATGGTAATGGTCAGTGTATACTGTCGAGTAGAATTACAATTACAGCAAATATTGCTGAAATACATATAGGTACTTTTAATGCGTGAAATGCGTCACTCAATATCGATATGAATACATCCCTAAAGTTGAATGAATCACTCACCCACATATTCCCGCAATGGTGAGATAATGCAGGCTTGTCCTTATTGGCCAGTCCGCCCATGCGGCAGCCGTATCGACCAATCACATCACATTTCCGAGCGGCATCGCTCCCCCGTGAAACCGTCACTATATAAGCGCGCCTAACGGATTTTTCTCCATATTTCCGTTCGGCAAGCCTCTTAACCGGTAGCGTCGAACGACGACTGACTTATTTAATTAACTTATTTCTACGTTAAGTTACACAAAACTCAAATCAAAATGGTGAGTACTGCATTATTTTATCCTATTCATTCCCCTAAATAATTTTCTTGTAAAAATCATTTATTCAGACGTATAAATTTTTCGTTAAATGATACCGGGTGCGGGTTGGCCATTGGCCACGCCGCCATTTCACGTAGGCGCCGGCAGATGCACATTTTTTTTCTTTTCTTGTATTTTCTACTTTGCTTGACATTCTTCTTTCAAATCAAGTGTTATTCTAGGCCCTATTCAATTGTTTAAATTGCGTTCTATAATAAAGTTGCTCAGTGCTCTTTTGTTTCGCTAATCATGGCTACCGGCGGCCGTAGGTATTTGTCACCACGACATTCTCACCGGGTGCCACGCACGTTAAATAGATAAAATTTTCTGTATTTCAACTTATTTTATCGTCAATCTTATATTAATTTAATGCTATAAGTATTCGAATTGCTTTTCGTTTGAAAACCGGTGACGTGTCCGCGACCTCTTACAAGGCTATTTTGATAAATGGATGATCTCACCTCACTTGTTGTGCCCGATAGCTCGAACAGAAACCAATTTGCATATTTCCGAAGGCTTTTCTTGGCTTAGCAACTAAAATCGATAATATTAGGTCGTTTTACGAAAACCTTGAGTAGGGTTGGGTTGTTAAGTGCCTTTCACCTTTCTCTTGCGCGGAGTTATTATCGAGAGTAAGTGAAATGTGCTACTTTTTCTCCCATTGTTAAACGAGTAACTTCAAACTTTCTAAGTACTCTGGTACTTATTGATCTTTCTGATAAAGATATGATAGCATATCTCGGCCAAATAAAAACTTCTTTGTGCTAAACAAATGACTGATTTGGCTTTAAAATTCTCTTTAGCTGTATTTCAATTCATCAAGAATAAAGTTTCACTTATAAGTATTCTCTAATTTCTCTATTATATAAATTAGGTCGACATTTTGTAAAATAAAGATAGACCTTTATTAACATAAACTTTTCTTTGCCACAGCGTGAGTGCATCTCAGTACACGTTGGCCAAGCCGGAGTCCAGATCGGCAATGCCTGCTGGGAACTCTACTGCCTGGAGCATGGCATCCAGCCTGATGGCCAGATGCCCACAGACAAGAACATCGGGGGTGGTGACGACTCCTTCAACACCTTCTTCAGCGAGACTGGAGCTGGCAAGCACGTGCCTCGAGCCGTGTTTGTGGACTTGGAACCTACTGTAGTTGGTAAGTTTTTAAAATGGGACTTATATATGGGCATGACATCTTAAAAAAATTTTTCAAGAAGGAACCGTTCTCTAAAATGACTACATTCTTAAATTTCACACATAAAAATATTCTTAACTTTGGAAGAGTTCTAGAAGTACAGTTTTAATGATATTTATCTTTTGCCAACAGATGAGGTCCGCACCGGCACATACAGACAGTTATTTCACCCAGAACAACTTATCACTGGTAAGGAAGACGCGGCCAACAACTACGCTCGCGGCCACTACACCATCGGCAAGGAAATCGTCGACCTAGTGCTCGACCGCATCCGCAAGCTCGCCGACCAGTGCACCGGTCTCCAGGGCTTCCTCATCTTCCACTCTTTCGGAGGTGGCACCGGCTCCGGCTTCACTTCTCTCCTCATGGAACGTCTCTCGGTCGACTACGGAAAGAAGTCCAAACTCGAGTTCGCCATCTACCCCGCGCCCCAGGTCTCTACTGCTGTAGTCGAGCCATACAACTCCATTCTCACCACCCACACGACTCTCGAGCACTCCGACTGCGCCTTCATGGTCGACAACGAGGCTATCTATGACATCTGCCGCCGCAACTTGGACATCGAGCGCCCGACCTACACCAACCTGAACAGGCTGATCGGCCAGATCGTGTCCTCCATTACGGCCTCCCTGCGTTTCGACGGCGCCCTCAACGTCGATCTGACCGAGTTCCAGACCAACTTGGTGCCGTACCCGCGTATCCACTTCCCGCTGGTCACTTACGCGCCGGTCATCTCCGCCGAGAAGGCTTATCACGAGCAGCTCTCAGTGGCGGAAATAACTAACGCTTGCTTCGAACCGGCCAACCAGATGGTGAAATGCGACCCGCGCCACGGCAAATACATGGCGTGCTGCATGTTGTACCGCGGTGACGTCGTACCCAAGGACGTTAACGCGGCCATCGCCACCATCAAGACCAAGCGTACGATTCAGTTCGTGGACTGGTGCCCTACCGGTTTCAAGGTCGGCATCAACTACCAGCCGCCTACCGTGGTGCCCGGTGGCGACTTGGCGAAGGTGCAGCGTGCCGTGTGCATGTTGTCCAACACCACCGCCATCGCCGAGGCCTGGGCGCGCCTGGACCACAAGTTCGACCTCATGTACGCCAAGCGCGCCTTCGTGCACTGGTACGTGGGTGAGGGTATGGAGGAGGGAGAGTTCTCCGAGGCCCGCGAGGATCTGGCCGCTCTCGAGAAGGACTACGAGGAGGTCGGCATGGACTCCGTAGAGGGAGAGGGCGAGGGTGCTGAGGAATATTAAATCAAGTCATGCACACACCGATACATTCCGGTGAAAATGAATAAAACTGAAATTATGTGAATTTACTTTGTTTCATTCCCGTCCTATCAAATTGACAAAAATTGCTATTCAGTCAATAGATATAATTTAAATTAATACTTTTAACTAAATAAATGGCCAGGTTTTTTTAAATAATGATCATGACAAGGCGCTTGTACACTAGGTCTATAATTATTAAATACAGTTGACTGCTATTATATGTTAGATAGATTCCGCTCGTAAAGGATATATGGTCAAATCTCACGAAATAGCGAAAGCAGCTACTCCAAAGCAGTCTGTGCCGTAACATAATTCACTTTTCTATACAGCTAGTATAGCGACGATGTGGGTACAGTCGCCTGTAATAATGCTACGCAAAGATATCTGAGACTGGTCTTATTTATTTATTTGTAGAGCCATAAAGAGCATGTCACAGTTATCCGGCATTCGAAGAGTAACATATTATTGCAGGTGACTACATAGAAGCTGTAGAACATACCATCTAGTCTTGCCAACCGTTCCCATGACCAAAGATATATATCATTACACGGGCATTCGGATTTTTTTTGCAAGTTTGAGGTAATGGCATTTCGCGGGTAGACTATCGCATTCGACAGGAATATGGTAAACGCTCTTACAAGTCCCTAAAGCAGTTCGAAATAACTCAAACTGCAAGTTGAAATTAATCCGTATTTGCAATACAATCTCAATGCGATCGACCTTCGCTAGTATTCCTATACCTACAAGCATGTTATCTAACCAAGGAATCAATCCATCCAGTGTCATGTGACAAGAAACTACCCATGCCCACGTACTGAAATTAATACTAGCCTAGCAAACCAATTCGTCATATCTTGTTCCTGCCTTTCAAATGATCGCCATCCTACACGAAACCTTGCGGTCTGCCTACATCCAATATTACTTATAAGGTGGGTGGTAAAGCTGTTTGCTATTCGACAGGTTGGCCTATGAGTAAAGATTGGTAAAGAGGAAAGGGGTACCTACACATTATAGTGTGCGGCGACATACTCACGAGAACTGAAAACTGGTTACTTTGTATGAAAATTTCACTTGAGTGAATTAGGAATGGCAGCATAAGACCTTTTGAGTTTTCTGTAAATTTTTACTGAAGGTACCCTACTCAACGAATCTTGTTTCTCTTGTTACATTCCATACGTCACTCGTTTTTACCCTTTGGGTACGGAAAAACGGGACCCTATTACCAAATCCTCTTTGCTATTACTATATAAGACTCCGCTGTCCGTCTGTCTGTCAGCAGGCTGTATCTCATGAACCGTGATAGCTAGACAGTTTAAATTTTCACAGATGATGTATTTCTGTTGCCGCTATAACAACAAATACTAAAAAGTACGGAACCCTCGGTGGGCTAGTACGACTCGCACTTGGCCGGTTTTTTTTTTACTGACTGTACATCTTATCCAGTTCGAATGAGGCCCGGCCTAACCAGCTTTCCATAATTTCTAACTAAAGAATAAATGTACTTATTAAGTACAGTCGCCATCAGATATATCGGAGCGCCCGAGGTGCTCACAAATATCTGAACACGCCTTTATTGATACGCCACGCCGCGTTAGTGCGTGTTCAGATATTTTGAGCACCTCGGGCGCTCTGATATATCTGATGGCGACTGTACCTAGTTAGTAACTTTAAAAAAGTGTATACCCAGGTCTGCTATTTCAATTAATTTAAATGGCTGACAACAGTGTAGCCACTTCTTTAGTTCGCCGAAAGCACTTTGAATAAATTTTATTGGTCATGTTATGTTATGAGCCCAAGAGCGCCCGCTCGCCAGATATGGCGTTGTCAGTGGTGACATCACCGCCGTACACGGTCGATTATGACCTCATTTATGAGGAAACACTGCCGTGAATTAGTTTCAAATCCACATTATATTAAACTTATTTATAATGAATTCAATTCCCTTATAGGTTAGGTTTGTTATAGACTAATATAGAAATATAAAAACTTGAAGTCTACAATTTAGTAAACAAGGTTTTCTGTTGAGGTATTTTCAATTGACCCAGTTGTGGTTTGTTTTTTATGAGCGTGTGTTTGAATGAGTTATTTCATGCATACCTATATACAGGGAGATTTTGGGATTATATTAAGCTACTTTTACTATAAGATCAACCACGAAATCGCGAAAAAAAATTTGGCTGTTTCATACATTTTGGCTGGTCCATTTTCTATGGGAGGGTACATTTTTTTTTCGCGATTTTGTGGTTGGTCCCATAGTAAAAGTTGAACAAACACATGTTCCGAATTGGGAAGAAACAGGATGCGACATGCAGGTTCTGCCAGGAGTCAGAGGAGACTGCAATGCACATTCTCTGTTCCTGTGGACCACTAATGTCAAAAAGAAGTATCCACTTAGGGCGGCACATACTGCAACCCTATGAGGTACAGAACATTACGGCCCAAAGAATTTGGAATTTTCTGGACTCAACGGGCATTAGTAACGAACTTTAAAGGGCCGTCACAATAGATCACTGCTTGGTCGACGTGACACTCACAGGCCCACAACACCCCAACAATAATAATAATAATAGTAAAAGTTGCTCAGTGTAATCCCAAAACCTAAAAAGATAGTATGATTCTATCTGTCTATGTTTCCTCGACCCAGTCATCCCGCGTATTTCGGACGGCAACAGGAAAAAATCTAAACGACCTCTCACAGTAAAACAGAATTTATTTAGCTGACTGACCAATCCGCTTACGACCTTTTTATATAAGAATATAATGAACTCCCGTCTTCTACGAAATTAAACGGGGTGAGTGACCTCTCTGGAAATAGCCCGTGCACTCGGTGGCATACTGTCGTTGGTCCATTCGTCTGGGAGATTAGTGTTCAATATTGTATGTATAGCAGGGATGTTGCGGATGCCGATTTTTAAAGGGTCACATCCGCGGATGCGGATGTCGAGATTAGGCACATAAAAACGTCAAATATTAAACTTTAGTAATTTTTATTAAAAAAAAAACGAAACTTATATTTGAACAAGAATATAGATGCCCTACCAATCGCATTACTATACTAAAGTCCAAATAAAAAAAACTTTTAACTTCTTGTCGCTGTCCATCAATTGCTCGATCGACGAATCACAAAAACGAAATGAGATTCCTATTGGCTAATGACGAACTTACCTAGCACTTACGCCGTCGCTAAGACGTTTCTGTACCTACCTGTTCCACATCCGCATCCGCATTAAGCTCCGCATGGATTTTATGCGGATGCGGATGTTGAAAATAATGCGGAAGTTCCGTGGTTGCGGATGCGGATGAAATCTTCTCAAACGATTTTTACGTCTAAGACCCTAATCAGTTAAACACAAGCCATTGTTTATTTTCTGCGTACGGTCGGCCATTGTGTGCCATTGTCTCAGAGCGCGTGCCACGGCGTGTGCTATTGTGTCTAACAATAGCACACAATGGCCATTTTCAGGGTTCCGTACCCAAAGAGTAAAAAACGGGACCCTATTACTAAGACTCCACTGTCCGTCTCTCTCACCTGTGTGTCTGTCTGTCACCAGGCTGTATCTCATGAACCGTGATAGCTAGACAGTTGAAATTTTCACAGATGATGTATTTCTGTTGCTATAACAACAAATACTAAAAACAGAATGAATTAAATATTTAATTGGGGCTCCCATACAATAAACGTGATTTTTTTGACGTTTTTTGCGTAATGGTACGGTTTTTTTTATAATAATAATGTATAAACCGACTAACTCATTGTTAAATTCAATAAAAATAAAAGTGTTCATTTCGAATTTTGGTTCGAAAGCGTAACGACAGCGTGTCGTTACGCTTTCGAAGCATTTTAGTTTTTATACCGGGAAAATTACGTTATGCAGCCACAACATACCGCTACGCTTAGCAGTGAATTAGGCTGCGTTTCCACCAGAGATGTGCGAGGATGCGTAACGAGGGATGTGTTTGTTAAAAACTAATAGAATATTGTCCACTAGAGCTGCGCCGAGGATAGGCAAATGAAGTTTGTCTATTGGTTCTTAACAAACACATCCCACCCTACGCGTCCTCGCACACCTCTGGTGGAAACGCAGCCTAAGTTAAGTGCTATAATAAAAATATAAGTACAATTCATTTCATTTATTTAAATAACAGCAACGCACCAAATGTGACGTTTTCAACCAAAAGATACCACATTGTCGCTTGTCGATAAGGTTGATTTCGAATTGAAGCTATATGGAAATAGCGCCTTATTGACAACCGACAATAAGTACCCTTTAGGTTGAAAATGGCACAAATATAACTTAATTTTACAAACTAACTCTAAGCACTGCACTCTTTTATAATAAATACAGTCCATCGCTTATGTACGAAATATCATTTGATATTTACCAGTCGCTTTTCGGTGAAGGAAAACATCGTGAGGAAACCGGACTAATCCCGACAAGGCCTAGTTTCCCCTCTGGGTTGGACGGTCTGATGGCAGTCGCTTTCGTAAAAACTAGTGCCTACGCCAATTCTTGGGATTAGTTGCCAAGCGGACCCCAGGCTCCCATGGAGCCGTGGCAAAATGCCGGGACAACGCGAGGAAGATGACAGTCCATCGCTTTCATTTCTACTCGCAGTCCGACATACCAAGATCAAAGAACCATATCGAACTAAAATAACCGGTACAAAAGCAGTCTTCACATTGGATAGCGGTGTGCGAGCGGGACATCGCTATACACGTGCACAGCGCCGTCTCGCTCACACTAGAGCGGCGTGCGAGTCCGCATGATAGCCGCGTAACAGCACACTCAACTAACCATTAATAGACACTATTTGTGCCATTTTCAACCAAGAGGGTACTTATTGTCGGTTGTCAGTAAGGCGCTATTTCCATATAACTTTTTTATGTTTCCTAAAAAAAAAAAAAAAACTTCGATTTGAAATTAACCTTACCGACAACCGACAATGTGGTACCTTTTGGTTGAAAACGTCACATATCTTTGCAATAAGTTTATTAACACATTCGTTATTAACAAATGCGCAACGAGCGTAGCCGGTAACACGGGAAAAACCGTATGTAACGAAAAGCGCCTGCGAAAGTACGAACAGAACTCCCCGGCGAGTCGCTGGCACTGAATGTGTTAATAATGGTCAGTTAACTATGTCCACAATGAAATAGTCGCTATCAGATATATCGGACCGGCCGAGGTGCTCAAAAAGATCTAAACACTGTTCAGATATTTATGAATGCCTTGGCCGTTCCGATATATGCGGTGGAGACTGTACAGTCAGCTACACAAGTACACGCAATCACACAAGTCACAATGCTTATTGTATTTAAATAGGTACGTGGTTGATTTTAGTTTGACATAATTCTTCATACATACCTATAGATGCAAATTACAAATTTTTAGACTTAAAACCTCATTTTTCTGCTGAAATTCTTAAGACGCGTACCTACTCTCACGGCTAAAGTATGTGCAAAATCAATTCAAATACATTTTTATTATTTAGACAAAATGCCTTTGCTTTTGTATGTTCAAGATATTAAGAGTCCCCGGCAAGCTCGGTTCTTCATACAAACGTAGTTCCGCTCTCATTTTAAAACGACTAGCTAGATTGTTTTGAAACTTTGTACTTACAATAGGATAAGGTATATCTATGTCTGTAATTAGTTTATGTAGCTTCAGATACCATAGCAAAACAATATACAGCTAATTTAAGTTTTTCATACAAAACTTGTTTTTGCTCCATTTCGTTTGTTTTATAAACTGGAGCTATATAAACTTATGACAGTCCTAGATATACCTCATGTCATTGTATGTGCAAAGTTTCATTACAATCCAATACGTAGTTTTAAAATGAGAACGAAACTCCGTTTGTATGGGAAGGTGAAATTCGTCCAGCTTGCTGGGGACTTAAAAAGTTCATATATTGCACACAAGTGTAACCTAAGTCATTTTTACACATTTCTTCAGTATTTTATAATAAATCTTGCATATTGATTGGTGGCCGAAGCAGAGTAAATGATGAAGTATTGTATTTCTTTTTACTCGTTATAAAACATATTTCTAATGCATGTCTATAAAATTACAAACCACTTGTAAAACGCCTACGATCAGCAAAACAAACATTTGTGGTATTTTCTATAAAAAGGGACCTTATTGTCAATGGCACTTACGGCATTATAAACGATGCTCCGATATAAATACAATGCCGCGCGACGTTGTGCGGCGTAAGCGCCATTGACAATAAGGTCCCTTTTCATAGAAAATGCCCCATTTGATTATTCATAATTACTTAAATTTACTTTGCTAATTAAAAAACCTACTGTTAAAATACAATGTGATGCAATTTTATTACACCAGATTAAATAAGTTTTAATAAAAGTATTGTTAGTACTTAAAAAGCGCAGATAATTTTAAATGGAAGGTATTCTGCCGCTGAGCATAAAAATATTCCCTTAGTTGATAAAAACGAGATTTTAGTCGCACAATACATGTTAATTAGTGTAAAGGTAAACTTGAAAACTGTTAGACCGGTTTTGATGCGGTTTCTTGAAGCTTCGTTTTTAGTGATACATTTTTGTGGCAAAGTCTCGTTTTTACCAAATTATAAACAAATAATACAACTTTTAACATGAAATAAAATCTAATAATTGGTATAAATGGAAGCTTGTTTCACTTGTTATAAATCTATTATGGCTACGCTACAAATTATACGGTAATTTAATTCATATGAGGCAGCGCATAGTTACGTGATGTAAATAAGAGACCCGTTAGATCTATTACTCTTATGGTAGATGTCTTTTTTATTTATTATATTATTTAGTCATAAAGTGACTGCAAGTAGTATTAATTTCGCACTTAAACTATCGTGAGACATATTTCAAAATATTTATCAGTACGGTTTTTACTCACTGTTATTTTTAGTCGCTTTTGGCGACATGTTTCGGATTCTTTGGGAATCCATCCTCAGGCACGAGTGTCCGCGGCGGTTGTGCGTCGGGCGGCGCGGGCAGTGCACGACGTACAACCGCCGCGGACACTCGTGCCTGAGGATGGATTCCCAAAGAATCCGAAACATGTCGCCAAAAGCGACTAAAAATAACAGTGAGTAAAAACCGTACTGATAAATATTTTAGTATTAATTTCTACGATAAAAAATACAATTAAACAAAGATCAATTCAAAGATATTATTTTATATTTCAACATGTCAGTTTTTGGCAAACTATTACGATAGTTATACTATTAAGATGGTCTTAAAGCTAACATAACAATTTGGAACAAATAATACTTTATCATAGGACATATTTTTGAATAATTTTATCTTATTGCCGAAAAATATACCTACATTTAGTATTTACCTCGTGATGATGAGGCGAAAAATTTCGAAAAACATATTTCAGTAATTTTTTGAAACGATACTATTGACCTGTCATAAAACCAGTATAATAAATCCTATAACTTACTTTTTTTAACGAGTAATTTTATTTCACATAGTGGCTCTCCCCTTTATTCATAAAACATAGCAACCTCTTACAAAACAAACACCTGTTAAATTTTGTCTCTTTTTAACAAACAGAAATGTCAAAATGATGGATAAGGAGAAACGATTATCAACGGTTTATTAGATTTGACTAATGCTTATAAATAACGCCATTAGTGTATAATGTATAAACAAGTACAGTCGCCATCAGATATATCGGAGCGGCCAAGGTGCTCACAAATATCTTAACACGCCTCTATTATCAAGGCGTTAGAGTGCGTGTTCAGATATTGTGAACACCTTGGCCGCTCCGATATATCTGATGGCGACTGTACTAGCGAAACGGGTAACAGCAAAACATCTATTAAAATACAAAACTACATCTAGCTATGCTAAACTAACCGTCATATTCTAGCTATTTTTATTTTTCGATTATTTAATACGGCTGAAACACGAGCCATGGGTAAAATTAGATGTGAAATTTGATTAACTTAGGAAACTAGTAGGGCGACTCAAAATAAACTACAATTAGTTATCACATATTTTTCTAGAAGTGAAGCGGTACTTTAGGAACTATTTTAGTCTTTTACTGATACGTCAAGCCTTTGATTAAGCCACTATTATTACTTATGGGAATTAGAAGTTGTAAGTTAATATGAATTAGAAAAAACACAAGATGGAAGCATTTTGTGTCACCCTAAAGTAAAAAAAAAAGTATAAAATGTTCGACTGATAATATTAGAACTTTTTTGTATACTTTAAAAGTTCGTACAGTTCTAAAACAGCATTTTTTTATGAATGTTTGCGATAAGATTTTAATTTCCGTAACTAACGCATATTTCATAATAATTGACGGAATTTGCCTGTTAATAAATCAAAAAACGTGAAACGAACACAGAACGAACGTGACATCATACTGGGGCAAGTTGAAGGCAAGCGCGCTAGAGGAAGAGCCCCGGCAAGATGGTCGGACTCCATTAGACAAGCATGTGGTTCCATGCAGAGGGCAGCCCACATAGCCCTTGATCGCGTTAAATGGAGGGATATAGTTCTTGGTCACGATCCTCAGTCATAAGGGAACGACGAAGAAGAAGAAGAAGAAGAAGAAATCAAAAAAAGAATGTAAAATTAATCCATAATATACAAAATAAACAAAACGAGGTCTAAATAATAATATTATTGCGATTTTGATGATTTCTAACTCGGTGCTCATTTTACATAAGTGCATAGTTATTTACAAAAAAATATTATTAATCATAATCAACATTTCATGTCACTCGTAATATCAGATTTGGAAGTAGATAGTAAATATAAATATTAGTACGCGTACAATTGAAAAATTATCAAACTTCATACACAAAAATATCTTGATATCGACTTTATTGCCATTGGAATAGAGTCCATGTCAAGATATTTTAAAGACCAGCTGATAAAAATCTACTAAAAAGGGGTACAAGTCTCGCGCAGCTCAGGTTAAACAAGGTACAAGTGAAAACTGAAATAGATGTCATATATTAAAGAAAAAGTGACGAAGCCCTCCAGTGGTGAAGGCCGGATTCGAACCGGCGTCTTTAGCTATCGCGGCTCACGCCATGAACCCCTAGGCCACCCCGCCACGGCGGTGCCCGTCCGAATTTCTCGAGTATATGCCATCTTTGTAAGACTAGGCGTCTTTGATTACAGTTTTTAATTTATAATAATAATAATATATTCTTTATTGTGCATAGTTAAAACAAATTTAGATACATTATAATTAACATAGCGAACTAAGCAACAACAGGCGATCTTATCGCTAAAAAGCGATCTCTTACAGACAACCTTCAGGTAGTAGAATTTACCGTATGGAAGAAATAAATTATATATAGTAGTGTGACTACTTAAAAAACACAAATCAAAATATTTAATAAAATAATTTGATTTGTTCCCAAACTTGTTCAAAGGTACAAGTGTATATGGAGTACCCTTTTTCATCTGCCGCAGCTGTGTTAGACCGAAATTAGGTCTACTTTACGAAGAAGCGTTGAGCATACCGCAACGAATTTTAACACGCACTTTCTTATATCAATACAGAACTACAGCCTTCCAAATCTGATTGAGTATTTTATACACAGGCCTAGCCTTCATACTAACAGTATCGGGGGAGCACTGGCTTCACGCTTCGACGTGTGGGAATGTATGGCCCGTGCCGGTCTCGTCACGTGATGTTTTCTGTCGAAGAAGGGAGTTATTTAAGAAAACATTCGTTCGGGCGCCACTGTGTAATAGGAAAATTCTCAGAATGAAACCTGATTCTAGCTGATAGTAACATGATACTATCCAATTGAATTTGGCACTATTTGAGATTTACTTTAATAATAAATTAATAACCTTTAAATAGATGTTGATGATATGATGACACATTTAAGCGTTCGTCTATATATTTTTCATTATTATTATTTAGTTGTATTTGCCCAGATTTGCATTTTAAAATATAGCTTTCGTGAATAGAATCGAATTAAAAAGTTATTGACTGTATAGGTATTCAAGAGGTGTAAAATGTGATTAAAACTATTAAAAGTTATGCCATGGAATTTGATTGCCAAACTAGATGGCGTTATACGATTTCACATCTGTAACTGTACGGTACCAAACTGTTGCAGGGTCTGTGGTAACTGAATTGTCAATCGTCTGGTGATCAGAGTTACGCCTAATTGTTTGCATGACATTTTTAATTAAAATGTGGTTGAATTTTGGTGGTTATTAGTTTGGAGTGATTTTCTTTAATAGGATAGCAAGATGTAAAAAATTTGGTTATCAGTTCACATTAAAATGGAGTTCTAATTTTGGTGATCATTTACTATTTCTGGGTGAACAATTATTAGTTTGATGTCATTTTCTTTAATAGGATAGCAAGATGTAAAAAATTTGGTAATCAGTTCACATTAAAATGGAGTTCTAATTTTGGTGATCATTTACTATTTCTGGGTGAACAATTATTAGTTTGATGCCATTTTCTTTAATAGGATAGCAAAATGTAAAAAAATTGGTTATCGTTTGACATTAAAATGGAGTTTTAATTTTGGTGATCATTTATTATTTTTGGTGGTAAAAATGATTTTTTTTATGTTAAATTTTACTATCAGTTAAATACGAGCCATAAAATAATACCTGGGTACCTAGATGTGTATGGTGTAGACGGTCCGGCGCTAGAGCGGCGCGGCGAGCAGGGCGCCGAACTGCTGCAGCGCCTCGCGCAGGGCTCCGCGCGCCCACAGCACGCCAGCGACACCAGCGAGGGGTATATACCTAGATGTGTATGGTGTAGACGGTCCGGCGCTAGAGCGGCGCGGTGAGCAGGGCGCCGAACTGCTGCAGCGCCTCGCGCAGGGCTCCGCGCGCCCACAGCACGCCAGCGACACCAGCGAGGGGTATATACCTAGATGTGTATGGTGTAGACGGTCCGGCGCTAGAGCGGCGCGGTGAGCAGGGCGCCGAACTGCTGCAGCGCCTCGCGCAGGGCTCCGCGCGCCCACAGCACGCCAGCGACACCAGCGAGGGGTATATACCTAGATGTGTATGGTGTAGACGGTCCGGCGCTAGAGCGGCGCGGTGAGCAGGGCGCCGAACTGCTGCAGCGCCTCGCGCAGGGCTCCGCGCGCCCACAGCACGCCAGCGACACCAGCGAGGGGTATATACCTAGATGTGTATGGTGTAGACGGTCCGGCGCTAGAGCGGCGCGGTGAGCAGGGCGCCGAACTGCTGCAGCGCCTCGCGCAGGGCTCCGCGCGCCCACAGCACGCCAGCGACACCAGCGAGGGGTATATACCTAGATGTGTATGGTGTAGACGGTCCGGCGCTAGAGCGGCGCGGTGAGCAGGGCGCCGAACTGCTGCAGCGCCTCGCGCAGGGCTCCGCGCGCCCACAGCACGCCAGCGACACCAGCGAGGGGTATATACCTAGATGTGTATGGTGTAGACGGTCCGGCGCTAGAGCGGCGCGGCGAGCAGGGCGCCGAACTGCTGCAGCGCCTCGCGCAGGGCTCCGCGCGCCCACAGCACGCCAGCGACACCAGCGAGGGGTATATACCTAGATGTGTATGGTGTAGACGGTTCGGCGCTAGAGCGGCGCGGTGAGCAGGGCGCCGAACTGCTGCAGCGCCTCGCGCAGGGCTCCGCGCGCCCACAGCACGCCAGCGACACCAGCGAGGGGTATATACCTAGATGTGTATGGTGTAGACGGTCCGGCGCTAGAGCGGCGCGGTGAGCAGGGCGCCGAACTGCTGCAGCGCCTCGCGCAGGGCTCCGCGCGCCCACAGCACGCCAGCGACACCAGCGAGGGGTATATACCTAGATGTGTATGGTGTAGACGGTCCGGCGCTAGAGCGGCGCGGTGAGCAGGGCGCCGAACTGCTGCAGCGCCTCGCGCAGGGCTCCGCGCGCCCACAGCACGCCAGCGACACCAGCGAGGGGTATATACCTAGATGTGTATGGTGTAGACGGTCCGGCGCTAGAGCGGCGCGGTGAGCAGGGCGCCGAACTGCTGCAGCGCCTCGCGCAGGGCTCCGCGCGCCCACAGCACGCCAGCGACACCAGCGAGGGGTATATACCTAGATGTGTATGGTGTAGACGGTCCGGCGCTAGAGCGGCGCGGCGAGCAGGGCGCCGAACTGCTGCAGCGCCTCGCGCAGGGCTCCGCGCGCCCACAGCACGCCAGCGACACCAGCGAGGGGTATATACCTAGATGTGTATGGTGTAGACGGTCCGGCGCTAGAGCGGCGCGGTGAGCAGGGCGCCGAACTGCTGCAGCGCCTCGCGCAGGGCTCCGCGCGCCCACAGCACGCCAGCGACACCAGCGAGGGGTATATACCTAGATGTGTATGGTGTAGACGGTCCGGCGCTAGAGCGGCGCGGTGAGCAGGGCGCCGAACTGCTGCAGCGCCTCGCGCAGGGCTCCGCGCGCCCACAGCACGCCAGCGACACCAGCGAGGGGTATATACCTAGATGTGTATGGTGTAGACGGTCCGGCGCTAGAGCGGCGCGGTGAGCAGGGCGCCGAACTGCTGCAGCGCCTCGCGCAGGGCTCCGCGCGCCCACAGCACGCCAGCGACACCAGCGAGGGGTATATACCTAGATGTGTATGGTGTAGACGGTCCGGCGCTAGAGCGGCGCGGTGAGCAGGGCGCCGAACTGCTGCAGCGCCTCGCGCAGGGCTCCGCGCGCCCACAGCACGCCAGCGACACCAGCGAGGGGTATATACCTAGATGTGTATGGTGTAGACGGTCCGGCGCTAGAGCGGCGCGGTGAGCAGGGCGCCGAACTGCTGCAGCGCCTCGCGCAGGGCTCCGCGCGCCCACAGCACGCCAGCGACACCAGCGAGGGGTATATACCTAGATGTGTATGGTGTAGACGGTCCGGCGCTAGAGCGGCGCGGCGAGCAGGGCGCCGAACTGCTGCAGCGCCTCGCGCAGGGCTCCGCGCGCCCACAGCACGCCAGCGACACCAGCGAGGGGTATATACCTAGATGTGTATGGTGTAGACGGTTCGGCGCTAGAGCGGCGCGGTGAGCAGGGCGCCGAACTGCTGCAGCGCCTCGCGCAGGGCTCCGCGCGCCCACAGCACGCCAGCGACACCAGCGAGGGGTATATACCTAGATGTGTATGGTGTAGACGGTCCGGCGCTAGAGCGGCGCGGTGAGCAGGGCGCCGAACTGCTGCAGCGCCTCGCGCAGGGCTCCGCGCGCCCACAGCACGCCAGCGACACCAGCGAGGGGTATATACCTAGATGTGTATGGTGTAGACGGTCCGGCGCTAGAGCGGCGCGGTGAGCAGGGCGCCGAACTGCTGCAGCGCCTCGCGCAGGGCTCCGCGCGCCCACAGCACGCCAGCGACACCAGCGAGGGGTATATACCTAGATGTGTATGGTGTAGACGGTCCGGCGCTAGAGCGGCGCGGTGAGCAGGGCGCCGAACTGCTGCAGCGCCTCGCGCAGGGCTCCGCGCGCCCACAGCACGCCAGCGACACCAGCGAGGGGTATATACCTAGATGTGTATGGTGTAGACGGTCCGGCGCTAGAGCGGCGCGGCGAGCAGGGCGCCGAACTGCTGCAGCGCCTCGCGCAGGGCTCCGCGCGCCCACAGCACGCCAGCGACACCAGCGAGGGGTATATACCTAGATGTGTATGGTGTAGACGGTCCGGCGCTAGAGCGGCGCGGTGAGCAGGGCGCCGAACTGCTGCAGCGCCTCGCGCAGGGCTCCGCGCGCCCACAGCACGCCAGCGACACCAGCGAGGGGTATATACCTAGATGTGTATGGTGTAGACGGTCCGGCGCTAGAGCGGCGCGGTGAGCAGGGCGCCGAACTGCTGCAGCGCCTCGCGCAGGGCTCCGCGCGCCCACAGCACGCCAGCGACACCAGCGAGGGGTATATACCTAGATGTGTATGGTGTAGACGGTCCGGCGCTAGAGCGGCGCGGTGAGCAGGGCGCCGAACTGCTGCAGCGCCTCGCGCAGGGCTCCGCGCGCCCACAGCACGCCAGCGACACCAGCGAGGGGTATATACCTAGATGTGTATGGTGTAGACGGTCCGGCGCTAGAGCGGCGCGGTGAGCAGGGCGCCGAACTGCTGCAGCGCCTCGCGCAGGGCTCCGCGCGCCCACAGCACGCCAGCGACACCAGCGAGGGGTATATACCTAGATGTGTATGGTGTAGACGGTCCGGCGCTAGAGCGGCGCGGCGAGCAGGGCGCCGAACTGCTGCAGCGCCTCGCGCAGGGCTCCGCGCGCCCACAGCACGCCAGCGACACCAGCGAGGGGTATATACCTAGATGTGTATGGTGTAGACGGTCCGGCGCTAGAGCGGCGCGGCGAGCAGGGCGCCGAACTGCTGCAGCGCCTCGCGCAGGGCTCCGCGCGCCCACAGCACGCCAGCGACACCAGCGAGGGGTATATACCTAGATGTGTATGGTGTAGACGGTCCGGCGCTAGAGCGGCGCGGCGAGCAGGGCGCCGAACTGCTGCAGCGCCTCGCGCAGGGCTCCGCGCGCCCACAGCACGCCAGCGACACCAGCGAGGGGTATATACCTAGATGTGTATGGTGTAGACGGTCCGGCGCTAGAGCGGCGCGGTGAGCAGGGCGCCGAACTGCTGCAGCGCCTCGCGCAGGGCTCCGCGCGCCCACAGCACGCCAGCGACACCAGCGAGGGGTATATACCTAGATGTGTATGGTGTAGACGGTCCGGCGCTAGAGCGGCGCGGTGAGCAGGGCGCCGAACTGCTGCAGCGCCTCGCGCAGGGCTCCGCGCGCCCACAGCACGCCAGCGACACCAGCGAGGGGTATATACCTAGATGTGTATGGTGTAGACGGTCCGGCGCTAGAGCGGCGCGGTGAGCAGGGCGCCGAACTGCTGCAGCGCCTCGCGCAGGGCTCCGCGCGCCCACAGCACGCCAGCGACACCAGCGAGGGGTATATACCTAGATGTGTATGGTGTAGACGGTCCGGCGCTAGAGCGGCGCGGCGAGCAGGGCGCCGAACTGCTGCAGCGCCTCGCGCAGGGCTCCGCGCGCCCACAGCACGCCAGCGACACCAGCGAGGGGTATATACCTAGATGTGTATGGTGTAGACGGTCCGGCGCTAGAGCGGCGCGGCGAGCAGGGCGCCGAACTGCTGCAGCGCCTCGCGCAGGGCTCCGCGCGCCCACAGCACGCCAGCGACACCAGCGAGGGGTATATACCTAGATGTGTATGGTGTAGACGGTCCGGCGCTAGAGCGGCGCGGTGAGCAGGGCGCCGAACTGCTGCAGCGCCTCGCGCAGGGCTCCGCGCGCCCACAGCACGCCAGCGACACCAGCGAGGGGTATATACCTAGATGTGTATGGTGTAGACGGTCCGGCGCTAGAGCGGCGCGGTGAGCAGGGCGCCGAACTGCTGCAGCGCCTCGCGCAGGGCTCCGCGCGCCCACAGCACGCCAGCGACACCAGCGAGGGGTATATACCTAGATGTGTATGGTGTAGACGGTCCGGCGCTAGAGCGGCGCGGCGAGCAGGGCGCCGAACTGCTGCAGCGCCTCGCGCAGGGCTCCGCGCGCCCACAGCACGCCAGCGACACCAGCGAGGGGTATATACCTAGATGTGTATGGTGTAGACGGTCCGGCGCTAGAGCGGCGCGGTGAGCAGGGCGCCGAACTGCTGCAGCGCCTCGCGCAGGGCTCCGCGCGCCCACAGCACGCCAGCGACACCAGCGAGGGGTATATACCTAGATGTGTATGGTGTAGACGGTCCGGCGCTAGAGCGGCGCGGTGAGCAGGGCGCCGAACTGCTGCAGCGCCTCGCGCAGGGCTCCGCGCGCCCACAGCACGCCAGCGACACCAGCGAGGGGTATATACCTAGATGTGTATGGTGTAGACGGTCCGGCGCTAGAGCGGCGCGGTGAGCAGGGCGCCGAACTGCTGCAGCGCCTCGCGCAGGGCTCCGCGCGCCCACAGCACGCCAGCGACACCAGCGAGGGGTATATACCTAGATGTGTATGGTGTAGACGGTCCGGCGCTAGAGCGGCGCGGTGAGCAGGGCGCCGAACTGCTGCAGCGCCTCGCGCAGGGCTCCGCGCGCCCACAGCACGCCAGCGACACCAGCGAGGGGTATATACCTAGATGTGTATGGTGTAGACGGTCCGGCGCTAGAGCGGCGCGGCGAGCAGGGCGCCGAACTGCTGCAGCGCCTCGCGCAGGGCTCCGCGCGCCCACAGCACGCCAGCGACACCAGCGAGGGGTATATACCTAGATGTGTATGGTGTAGACGGTCCGGCGCTAGAGCGGCGCGGCGAGCAGGGCGCCGAACTGCTGCAGCGCCTCGCGCAGGGCTCCGCGCGCCCACAGCACGCCAGCGACACCAGCGAGGGGTATATACCTAGATGTGTATGGTGTAGACGGTCCGGCGCTAGAGCGGCGCGGTGAGCAGGGCGCCGAACTGCTGCAGCGCCTCGCGCAGGGCTCCGCGCGCCCACAGCACGCCAGCGACACCAGCGAGGGGTATATACCTAGATGTGTATGGTGTAGACGGTCCGGCGCTAGAGCGGCGCGGCGAGCAGGGCGCCGAACTGCTGCAGCGCCTCGCGCAGGGCTCCGCGCGCCCACAGCACGCCAGCGACACCAGCGAGGGGTATATACCTAGATGTGTATGGTGTAGACGGTCCGGCGCTAGAGCGGCGCGGCGAGCAGGGCGCCGAACTGCTGCAGCGCCTCGCGCAGGGCTCCGCGCGCCCACAGCACGCCAGCGACACCAGCGAGGGGTATATACCTAGATGTGTATGGTGTAGACGGTCCGGCGCTAGAGCGGCGCGGTGAGCAGGGCGCCGAACTGCTGCAGCGCCTCGCGCAGGGCTCCGCGCGCCCACAGCACGCCAGCGACACCAGCGAGGGGTATATACCTAGATGTGTATGGTGTAGACGGTCCGGCGCTAGAGCGGCGCGGTGAGCAGGGCGCCGAACTGCTGCAGCGCCTCGCGCAGGGCTCCGCGCGCCCACAGCACGCCAGCGACACCAGCGAGGGGTATATACCTAGATGTGTATGGTGTAGACGGTCCGGCGCTAGAGCGGCGCGGTGAGCAGGGCGCCGAACTGCTGCAGCGCCTCGCGCAGGGCTCCGCGCGCCCACAGCACGCCAGCGACACCAGCGAGGGGTATATACCTAGATGTGTATGGTGTAGACGGTCCGGCGCTAGAGCGGCGCGGCGAGCAGGGCGCCGAACTGCTGCAGCGCCTCGCGCAGGGCTCCGCGCGCCCACAGCACGCCAGCGACACCAGCGAGGGGTATATACCTAGATGTGTATGGTGTAGACGGTCCGGCGCTAGAGCGGCGCGGCGAGCAGGGCGCCGAACTGCTGCAGCGCCTCGCGCAGGGCTCCGCGCGCCCACAGCACGCCAGCGACACCAGCGAGGGGTATATACCTAGATGTGTATGGTGTAGACGGTCCGGCGCTAGAGCGGCGCGGTGAGCAGGGCGCCGAACTGCTGCAGCGCCTCGCGCAGGGCTCCGCGCGCCCACAGCACGCCAGCGACACCAGCGAGGGGTATATACCTAGATGTGTATGGTGTAGACGGTCCGGCGCTAGAGCGGCGCGGCGAGCAGGGCGCCGAACTGCTGCAGCGCCTCGCGCAGGGCTCCGCGCGCCCACAGCACGCCAGCGACACCAGCGAGGGGTATATACCTAGATGTGTATGGTGTAGACGGTCCGGCGCTAGAGCGGCGCGGTGAGCAGGGCGCCGAACTGCTGCAGCGCCTCGCGCAGGGCTCCGCGCGCCCACAGCACGCCAGCGACACCAGCGAGGGGTATATACCTAGATGTGTATGGTGTAGACGGTCCGGCGCTAGAGCGGCGCGGTGAGCAGGGCGCCGAACTGCTGCAGCGCCTCGCGCAGGGCTCCGCGCGCCCACAGCACGCCAGCGACACCAGCGAGGGGTATATACCTAGATGTGTATGGTGTAGACGGTCCGGCGCTAGAGCGGCGCGGTGAGCAGGGCGCCGAACTGCTGCAGCGCCTCGCGCAGGGCTCCGCGCGCCCACAGCACGCCAGCGACACCAGCGAGGGGTATATACCTAGATGTGTATGGTGTAGACGGTCCGGCGCTAGAGCGGCGCGGTGAGCAGGGCGCCGAACTGCTGCAGCGCCTCGCGCAGGGCTCCGCGCGCCCACAGCACGCCAGCGACACCAGCGAGGGGTATATACCTAGATGTGTATGGTGTAGACGGTCCGGCGCTAGAGCGGCGCGGTGAGCAGGGCGCCGAACTGCTGCAGCGCCTCGCGCAGGGCTCCGCGCGCCCACAGCACGCCAGCGACACCAGCGAGGGGTATATACCTAGATGTGTATGGTGTAGACGGTCCGGCGCTAGAGCGGCGCGGTGAGCAGGGCGCCGAACTGCTGCAGCGCCTCGCGCAGGGCTCCGCGCGCCCACAGCACGCCAGCGACACCAGCGAGGGGTATATACCTAGATGTGTATGGTGTAGACGGTCCGGCGCTAGAGCGGCGCGGTGAGCAGGGCGCCGAACTGCTGCAGCGCCTCGCGCAGGGCTCCGCGCGCCCACAGCACGCCAGCGACACCAGCGAGGGGTATATACCTAGATGTGTATGGTGTAGACGGTCCGGCGCTAGAGCGGCGCGGCGAGCAGGGCGCCGAACTGCTGCAGCGCCTCGCGCAGGGCTCCGCGCGCCCACAGCACGCCAGCGACACCAGCGAGGGGTATATACCTAGATGTGTATGGTGTAGACGGTCCGGCGCTAGAGCGGCGCGGTGAGCAGGGCGCCGAACTGCTGCAGCGCCTCGCGCAGGGCTCCGCGCGCCCACAGCACGCCAGCGACACCAGCGAGGGGTATATACCTAGATGTGTATGGTGTAGACGGTCCGGCGCTAGAGCGGCGCGGCGAGCAGGGCGCCGAACTGCTGCAGCGCCTCGCGCAGGGCTCCGCGCGCCCACAGCACGCCAGCGACACCAGCGAGGGGTATATACCTAGATGTGTATGGTGTAGACGGTCCGGCGCTAGAGCGGCGCGGCGAGCAGGGCGCCGAACTGCTGCAGCGCCTCGCGCAGGGCTCCGCGCGCCCACAGCACGCCAGCGACACCAGCGAGGGGTATATACCTAGATGTGTATGGTGTAGACGGTCCGGCGCTAGAGCGGCGCGGTGAGCAGGGCGCCGAACTGCTGCAGCGCCTCGCGCAGGGCTCCGCGCGCCCACAGCACGCCAGCGACACCAGCGAGGGGTATATACCTAGATGTGTATGGTGTAGACGGTCCGGCGCTAGAGCGGCGCGGTGAGCAGGGCGCCGAACTGCTGCAGCGCCTCGCGCAGGGCTCCGCGCGCCCACAGCACGCCAGCGACACCAGCGAGGGGTATATACCTAGATGTGTATGGTGTAGACGGTCCGGCGCTAGAGCGGCGCGGTGAGCAGGGCGCCGAACTGCTGCAGCGCCTCGCGCAGGGCTCCGCGCGCCCACAGCACGCCAGCGACACCAGCGAGGGGTATATACCTAGATGTGTATGGTGTAGACGGTCCGGCGCTAGAGCGGCGCGGCGAGCAGGGCGCCGAACTGCTGCAGCGCCTCGCGCAGGGCTCCGCGCGCCCACAGCACGCCAGCGACACCAGCGAGGGGTATATACCTAGATGTGTATGGTGTAGACGGTCCGGCGCTAGAGCGGCGCGGTGAGCAGGGCGCCGAACTGCTGCAGCGCCTCGCGCAGGGCTCCGCGCGCCCACAGCACGCCAGCGACACCAGCGAGGGGTATATACCTAGATGTGTATGGTGTAGACGGTCCGGCGCTAGAGCGGCGCGGTGAGCAGGGCGCCGAACTGCTGCAGCGCCTCGCGCAGGGCTCCGCGCGCCCACAGCACGCCAGCGACACCAGCGAGGGGTATATACCTAGATGTGTATGGTGTAGACGGTCCGGCGCTAGAGCGGCGCGGCGAGCAGGGCGCCGAACTGCTGCAGCGCCTCGCGCAGGGCTCCGCGCGCCCACAGCACGCCAGCGACACCAGCGAGGGGTATATACCTAGATGTGTATGGTGTAGACGGTCCGGCGCTAGAGCGGCGCGGTGAGCAGGGCGCCGAACTGCTGCAGCGCCTCGCGCAGGGCTCCGCGCGCCCACAGCACGCCAGCGACACCAGCGAGGGGTATATACCTAGATGTGTATGGTGTAGACGGTCCGGCGCTAGAGCGGCGCGGTGAGCAGGGCGCCGAACTGCTGCAGCGCCTCGCGCAGGGCTCCGCGCGCCCACAGCACGCCAGCGACACCAGCGAGGGGTATATACCTAGATGTGTATGGTGTAGACGGTCCGGCGCTAGAGCGGCGCGGTGAGCAGGGCGCCGAACTGCTGCAGCGCCTCGCGCAGGGCTCCGCGCGCCCACAGCACGCCAGCGACACCAGCGAGGGGTATATACCTAGATGTGTATGGTGTAGACGGTCCGGCGCTAGAGCGGCGCGGCGAGCAGGGCGCCGAACTGCTGCAGCGCCTCGCGCAGGGCTCCGCGCGCCCACAGCACGCCAGCGACACCAGCGAGGGGTATATACCTAGATGTGTATGGTGTAGACGGTCCGGCGCTAGAGCGGCGCGGTGAGCAGGGCGCCGAACTGCTGCAGCGCCTCGCGCAGGGCTCCGCGCGCCCACAGCACGCCAGCGACACCAGCGAGGGGTATATACCTAGATGTGTATGGTGTAGACGGTCCGGCGCTAGAGCGGCGCGGTGAGCAGGGCGCCGAACTGCTGCAGCGCCTCGCGCAGGGCTCCGCGCGCCCACAGCACGCCAGCGACACCAGCGAGGGGTATATACCTAGATGTGTATGGTGTAGACGGTCCGGCGCTAGAGCGGCGCGGTGAGCAGGGCGCCGAACTGCTGCAGCGCCTCGCGCAGGGCTCCGCGCGCCCACAGCACGCCAGCGACACCAGCGAGGGGTATATACCTAGATGTGTATGGTGTAGACGGTCCGGCGCTAGAGCGGCGCGGTGAGCAGGGCGCCGAACTGCTGCAGCGCCTCGCGCAGGGCTCCGCGCGCCCACAGCACGCCAGCGACACCAGCGAGGGGTATATACCTAGATGTGTATGGTGTAGACGGTCCGGCGCTAGAGCGGCGCGGTGAGCAGGGCGCCGAACTGCTGCAGCGCCTCGCGCAGGGCTCCGCGCGCCCACAGCACGCCAGCGACACCAGCGAGGGGTATATACCTAGATGTGTATGGTGTAGACGGTCCGGCGCTAGAGCGGCGCGGTGAGCAGGGCGCCGAACTGCTGCAGCGCCTCGCGCAGGGCTCCGCGCGCCCACAGCACGCCAGCGACACCAGCGAGGGGTATATACCTAGATGTGTATGGTGTAGACGGTCCGGCGCTAGAGCGGCGCGGTGAGCAGGGCGCCGAACTGCTGCAGCGCCTCGCGCAGGGCTCCGCGCGCCCACAGCACGCCAGCGACACCAGCGAGGGGTATATACCTAGATGTGTATGGTGTAGACGGTCCGGCGCTAGAGCGGCGCGGTGAGCAGGGCGCCGAACTGCTGCAGCGCCTCGCGCAGGGCTCCGCGCGCCCACAGCACGCCAGCGACACCAGCGAGGGGTATATACCTAGATGTGTATGGTGTAGACGGTCCGGCGCTAGAGCGGCGCGGTGAGCAGGGCGCCGAACTGCTGCAGCGCCTCGCGCAGGGCTCCGCGCGCCCACAGCACGCCAGCGACACCAGCGAGGGGTATATACCTAGATGTGTATGGTGTAGACGGTCCGGCGCTAGAGCGGCGCGGTGAGCAGGGCGCCGAACTGCTGCAGCGCCTCGCGCAGGGCTCCGCGCGCCCACAGCACGCCAGCGACACCAGCGAGGGGTATATACCTAGATGTGTATGGTGTAGACGGTCCGGCGCTAGAGCGGCGCGGTGAGCAGGGCGCCGAACTGCTGCAGCGCCTCGCGCAGGGCTCCGCGCGCCCACAGCACGCCAGCGACACCAGCGAGGGGTATATACCTAGATGTGTATGGTGTAGACGGTCCGGCGCTAGAGCGGCGCGGTGAGCAGGGCGCCGAACTGCTGCAGCGCCTCGCGCAGGGCTCCGCGCGCCCACAGCACGCCAGCGACACCAGCGAGGGGTATATACCTAGATGTGTATGGTGTAGACGGTCCGGCGCTAGAGCGGCGCGGCGAGCAGGGCGCCGAACTGCTGCAGCGCCTCGCGCAGGGCTCCGCGCGCCCACAGCACGCCAGCGACACCAGCGAGGGGTATATACCTAGATGTGTATGGTGTAGACGGTCCGGCGCTAGAGCGGCGCGGTGAGCAGGGCGCCGAACTGCTGCAGCGCCTCGCGCAGGGCTCCGCGCGCCCACAGCACGCCAGCGACACCAGCGAGGGGTATATACCTAGATGTGTATGGTGTAGACGGTCCGGCGCTAGAGCGGCGCGGTGAGCAGGGCGCCGAACTGCTGCAGCGCCTCGCGCAGGGCTCCGCGCGCCCACAGCACGCCAGCGACACCAGCGAGGGGTATATACCTAGATGTGTATGGTGTAGACGGTCCGGCGCTAGAGCGGCGCGGTGAGCAGGGCGCCGAACTGCTGCAGCGCCTCGCGCAGGGCTCCGCGCGCCCACAGCACGCCAGCGACACCAGCGAGGGGTATATACCTAGATGTGTATGGTGTAGACGGTCCGGCGCTAGAGCGGCGCGGTGAGCAGGGCGCCGAACTGCTGCAGCGCCTCGCGCAGGGCTCCGCGCGCCCACAGCACGCCAGCGACACCAGCGAGGGGTATATACCTAGATGTGTATGGTGTAGACGGTCCGGCGCTAGAGCGGCGCGGTGAGCAGGGCGCCGAACTGCTGCAGCGCCTCGCGCAGGGCTCCGCGCGCCGCCGCCGCGCGCCCGCAGCACGCCAGCGACACCAGCGAGGGGTATAAACCTGCCAGTTACATAATGGTTACTCATGCCCGTATAAACGTTCAACAACATCTAGATGCAAAAGGTTCTTTATTGCGCGCGTCCTAGTAGCAAAGATAGATATAACTCCGTAATAGATGGAAACAGTCTAAGGAAAAAACGTGCCTCGAAAATCAAGAAAATTTGATTCTCGATCAGATGGCGCCCCTACCTTTGACCTCGTAAAGAGGGCGTTGACGGTTTCGTTTGTTATTTAACAATTTTAACGCATATCAGTGAAAGAACATGGGTCAAAATCATAAAAATAATTAATGTAAATAAAAAATATCATTTATCCATATTTAAATACATTTTATCGTATTTTTATAAATATTTATTTTTAGTTTTAAAGTGTGTCGACAGATGGCAGTGAATTTACTGGGGTTACAAAATTTACTATGACAGTACCGCTCTAGTATAAGTTACTCTATGATAATTATACTAAACTTACAATAAAAAGTAACCTAAAATTAAAACTACCTACAAAACTAAAACAATGTCAGAATCGTGGGCGTATCTTACTATCGGCAGCGCATCAGAACCTTCAATCGTGGATGACGAGGGCTTTCAATGAAATACAATATTCATCACTCACAGTCATCACTACACAAGACTGTTTACAAATCACAGCACGTTACATTCCTTATCCAAAGCAAACCAGTGGATTAGACCCAGGAACCGCCAACGTCGTCATCTCCTCCCGTTCGTGCTCATCAGCAGATTGATTGACAATAATATTATCGCGATAATTATCTAAGATTATAATTATCTGGATAATTTCGAACCCTGCATACAATTGAAGAAGTTCTTAGTTCGTGAACTCCAAATATAATTAGATTGTGATATTGGAACATTTTATTATTAATTATTAAATAAATTTGTTAGCACCTTATATTATATAATATAAATATAGGTACCTATAATTCGATTATTACATGATGATTATCTTATATTTTAATGGCTAATATTAAAAAACTGATCAATATTAGGTCCGTTTTTATTTGTACACAGCAATATGTAATATCTCTGGTGTTGCAGGCGTTCATAGGCTACGGTAACTGCTTACCATCAGGCGGGCCGTATGCTTGATTGCCACCGACGTGGTATAAAAAAAAAAAAAAAACGCTTTTATTATTTTTTACTATGAAAGAATTCAAAGAAAATAAATATATCCGATGTTAATCAGATAATTATCGCGATAATTATCTAGATTATAATTATCTGAATAATTTCGAACCCTGCATACAATTGAAGAAGTTCTGAGTTCGTGAACTTCAAATTCATACAATGAAACTTGGTGTGTATACTAATTGAAGGTCCCATTTTGAAGCCATTTTATATTTTAAAACCTCGAAATCCAACCATTCAACCATTAGATTGTGCTACATGTCCATTCTAAAGTCATTCGCATTTTATTACTAAAATTATACTTTTTTAAGGGATCGAAATGGGAGAATAATTGAAAATTACTACGAGACTACAAAGGATGGAGTGAGAGAGGAGCGGTTAAACTACGCAAACAAAGTAGCATATAGAAACAGGTGTACCTAAATAAATAAATAGTAAATAAATATTATAGGACATTCTTACACAGATTGAGTAAGTCCCACGGTGAGCCCAAGAAGGCTTGTGTTGTGGGTACTCATACAACGATATATATAAAATATAAATACTTAAATACATAGAAAACACCCATGACTCAGAAACAAATATCTGTGCTCATCACACAAATAAATGCCCTTACCGGGATTCGAACACAGGACCATCGGCTTCCCAGGTCACTACCCACTAGGCCAGACCGGTCGTCTACCTATAATGTATATGTATAATGATAAAATAAACTTACCTATGAGTTTTTGCCAGGCGGCGGGATCGACTTTATTTCTCGGCGCTTGCTGCATTGATTCTGCTAACGTCGCTACGGCTTTTAGCACGAATGAGATCTCGGATAGTTGATGCCTGGAATAAATAAGTACCATGTAGGTCTAAATTCAATATCTAAATTTTTGGTGTCTGAAAGGCAATAGAGTATTTGACAATCGAAATTAAACTATCGTGAGACATACTTATTTCTAAATATTTAAATCAGTACGGTTTTAAGTCGCTTTTGGCGACATATTTCGGATTCATCGGGAATCCTTCCTCAGGCACGAGTGTCCGCGGCGGCTGTACGTCGCACGACGTACAGTCACGGTACGCTGATCTAAATATTTTGAGTAATTGACATTTTTTTTTATATATGGTATCAGTCGATCAGGTTTGTTTTGAGGATCAAATGTCTGTATTGGACCCATTGTCTTAAAGCAATACAAAAGTCACAAATGATGGTCAAAGTCTGGCACCCGCACTTTATTGACGAAACGCTTCTAACAAAATGGCAATACATCGTGACATCACGATGTAACGTCGCTATTGCTTAAAAGCCGTTTCGATGTATGGAAAACAAGGAAATTGCGATTTTGTCGGTGAAACATTGTGTTTATGTATATTGTTGCCGTACAATTTTTTATAATAAACTGTAAGGAATCGAATGGTACCATTATTTTTTTCCTATTAAGAAGTTTAATTTTTTTTTCTGAAACTTGGGTCTTGTATTTTTTTATTCAATGAGGGCTAACGCGTATGAATTCGCCGCTAGGGGCGCTAGTGTAGATGGTGGTCTTTTCCATAGTTTGAAATGTCAAATGTCACTTGCCACTTCAATGACTGACGGCTGCTCTTTAGTCTTTTGGACCACCACCAACAGAGGCGCCAACTGGTGAGCAAAAAAACGATAGCCCTCATTCAATTCAATTAAATATGTTTAATTCAGGCAAAAACCCATAGATAAAAATTACAAATTACTTAAACTTAATAATAATACATAAAATCCATCTGCCATCTGTATTCCCTGATCAATATGACCTCGGTCTCTTTAAAACAAGAGTGAATAGGCTGTTACTGAACCGGTGAGCTCCATCTTAGGCCCTGTCTTCACTTTCCATCAGGTGTGACTAGGGCCAATCGCCGATCAGTTTATAATAATAATAAAAAATTGAAATTACATTACATTAAAATTAAAATTAAATTACAATTAAAATTCAATTTAAAATTTAAATTATTATTCCCATATATTTTTTAAGTTTCCAATTTATTGTTATAAATTGCTCATTTTCTATCTATTTAACTAGATATATAGGTAGTTATAAAGTTCAACATGTAGTAGCATAGCAGTGTTGTATGACTAACCTAGGTAGAGGTTCGCTGTTGTCTTCATCTCTTGAGTATTTTGATATGACTTCTTGAAACCTATCGAGTAACGCCGCTATCGCCAGTGGGTCTTGCTCATCTGAAACAAGAATGTTTGTTAAAATTGGTCGCCAGTTTTTTTGGCAAAATTTATTAACATTTGAACCAATCCAGTTCGTGCGGTCCCATCTTAAAACGAAAGCGGTCGTCCACTCTCGTTTTAAGATGGGAGTACGCTTCTAGTAAGAGTAACAATGTTTACCTTCGACACCAGATAGCGCCACGTCCTCGAGCATGGAGAACTGCAGCAGGGTCTCGAAGCACGCGCGCGCGAACTCTTCTCTCTCACGGAGCTCCAATTCGTTCTCTGCGGAAATACATCACGCATTTTACAATTCGTTTTAATAAGCTAAATCTTATCTTTTTTCATGGGACCCGCAATTCTAAGGGCCGGTACAGGCGGACCGTAATCCGACTTGTATGGGAAATGCAACAAATGGTGGCGGCGGGGGGCGGGGGCTGCGTGACCAACGCCAAGGCGAGGCGGACATGCCTCGCGGGGTCTCATCGCGGATCACAACTAACTTTACTCACGAGGCGGCGGTGGCTGCGTGTGCAGCGAGCCCGCGCGGACCAGCGCCAGCGCGGCGCGGACATGCCTCGCGGGCACGCGGGGGCTGCCTCGCAGGATCTCGTCGCGGATCACGCCTACTAACGCTCGCGCGCAGCCATCTGTACCGGTACCGCTAAGGACAAAATAACAGGTTAAATAAAATAAATTTCATTCTATTTTATTTGGGGAAATTGTAAGCTCATAACTTTGTAAATAGGCAAGGCTTAAAACTTCGGTTACAACATTCTTTTGAAATGACTTTTAACAATGTAAGAAATCTCATTAACACAGATTTAGTGAAAAATTAGAATGATGATGTACTTCATCATGTATGTATTATATACTTACGGCGCCTTGAACATGAAAGTTTCTAAAACACCAGGCAGCGTTTCCCAGAACTCTTCGTACACGTCTGGTCGTTCCCTCGCTAGCGGCAGGCCCGTCGCTAACACCTAAACATTCGATAAATAGTTTATAATACTTCGTATGGAGAGGCATCAAACGTTTCTTTAGTTGATTAGGCGGATTCACACAGATCTAGCGATGACATCGCCAAGCGAAGCGGCCGTCCGTAAAAATATGCCTCGCCCGAGGCATCACCAAACGTTTGTTTGCCTCTGTCACTTTTTTTGGCGAGGCAGCTCATTCTGTTTGTACGTGCCTATTGCGGTAGAAAAAATTAAAATAAATGCCAGCAGTAACAGAAACATATAAACTTATTTTGTCGAAGCGGTTCCAACTCACTTGTAATAATAGTGTGGAGATCTGCGACGTGTCGTCCGGCGTGTCGACGGTCTGTCTCCTCTTGTCCGCTATCGACTTCTTTACTGCCGCATGGAGAGCCTACACGTAAAGGGCAACTTTATTATATTAAAATGTATACTTTAAAAGTACCGCGCTGCGAAAATATCAGAAGGTGGATCCCGGAAGTGGACGTCACGAGGCAATTTACTTCTGGTAAAAAGCAGCTCGGTCCGTGCGGACCGGCCTCGGACAAAGCAAACGCACTCGCGGCCACAATGCCGCGGCGAGGCACGTCTCCACACGCCAAACTGCTTCGCGCGACAATTAGCTCTATGCATGAATTTATTTTTATTTTTGGATTCATAATTTATATCGTTGGAACACCGGAAATGATAAAAATACTTTTGTAACATTATTTTATTAAAAAATATTTAAAATGTTGAAAATTTTTGAGCGGTTGAAACGCTCATAATTTTTGGCGCGAATTCGACAGAGCGTGATGACGTCACACGTTGTGCGGCCCAACTGACGTTTGCTACTAATAACACTAATCTGTCGAACGCGTGACGTCACGTGGCGTTTCGAGCGTTTCGCTCACTAGATTTTCGCGGGCAAATTATTGTACTTTTTATTTATAACTGTAAGTAATTAAATGGTAATTTAAAAACGGAAATGCATTTGTAACATGATATAACGGTAACAAACATCCGAATAAAACATATTTCGTTCAAATATAAACTTCATGCATGAGGCTAATTTCCTCGCGAGGCGGCTCGTTCCGTGGACTCGCCTACAGAGATAGGTCACAGTGAGGACATATACCTGCAGCAACTGTGGCGCCGCGGGCGCGGAGGCGGGCGGCGCGGCGCGGTACAGCTGCGCGGCGGCGGCCAGGCAGCGCGTGCGCGCCGCGCCGCCACACGCCCGGGCCAGGGCCGTCAGCGCGGAGAACAGCGCCGGCAGCAACTCGTGCCGAGCTAGCGCTTCCTGATGGTAAAATAAAACCGATTCTTTATCGTGCATAAGTATCATGCCGGACTTGCCGGATGGCGCATCTCACTTGACTTAAAAGAATTTAAACCTTCGACGTGATTACTCGTACCTAATGTTACATTAGATTGGACGGTGTGAGACCTCCTCACCTTGTGCACCGTGTCTATGGCGTGCAGCGCGTGCAGGCTGACGGGCGCGCAGGCGGCGGGCGCGGGCAGGGAGTCGAGCGCGCACGGGGCGGGCTGCACGCTACACATGTGGGACGGTGTGAGACCTCCTCACCTTGTGCACGGTGTCTATGGCGTGCAGCGCGTGCAGGCTGACGGGCGCGCAGGCGGCGGGCGCGGGCAGGGAGTCGAGCGCGCACGGGGCGGGCTGCACGCTACACATGTGGGACGGTGTGAGACCTCCTCACCTTGTGCACGGTGTCTATGGCGTGCAGCGCGTGCAGGCTGACGGGCGCGCAGGCGGCGGGCGCGGGCAGGGAGTCGAGCGCGCACGGGGCGGGCTGCACGCTACACATCTGGGACGGTGTGAGACCTCCTCACCTTGTGCACGGTGTCTATGGCGTGCAGCGCGTGCAGGCTGACGGGCGCGCAGGCGGCGGGCGCGGGCAGGGAGTCGAGCGCGCACGGGGCGGGCTGCACGCTACACATGTGGGACGGTGTGAGACCTCCTCACCTTGTGCACGGTGTCTATGGCGTGCAGCGCGTGCAGGCTGACGGGCGCGCAGGCGGCGGGCGCGGGCAGGGAGTCGAGCGCGCACGGGGCGGGCTGCACGCTACACATGTGGGACGGTGTGAGACCTCCTCACCTTGTGCACGGTGTCTATGGCGTGCAGCGCGTGCAGGCTGACGGGCGCGCAGGCGGCGGGCGCGGGCAGGGAGTCGAGCGCGCACGGGGCGGGCTGCACGCTACACATGTGGGACGGTGTGAGACCTCCTCACCTTGTGCACGGTGTCTATGGCGTGCAGCGCGTGCAGGCTGACGGGCGCGCAGGCGGCGGGCGCGGGCAGGGAGTCGAGCGCGCACGGGGCGGGCTGCACGCTACACATGTGGGACGGTGTGAGACCTCCTCACCTTGTGCACGGTGTCTATGGCGTGCAGCGCGTGCAGGCTGACGGGCGCGCAGGCGGCGGGCGCGGGCAGGGAGTCGAGCGCGCACGGGGCGGGCTGCACGCTACACATGTGGGACGGTGTGAGACCTCCTCACCTTGTGCACGGTGTCTATGGCGTGCAGCGCGTGCAGGCTGACGGGCGCGCAGGCGGCGGGCGCGGGCAGGGAGTCGAGCGCGCACGGGGCGGGCTGCACGCTACACATGTGGGACGGTGTGAGACCTCCTCACCTTGTGCACGGTGTCTATGGCGTGCAGCGCGTGCAGGCTGACGGGCGCGCAGGCGGCGGGCGCGGGCAGGGAGTCGAGCGCGCACGGGGCGGGCTGCACGCTACACATGTGGGACGGTGTGAGACCTCCTCACCTTGTGCACGGTGTCTATGGCGTGCAGCGCGTGCAGGCTGACGGGCGCGCAGGCGGCGGGCGCGGGCAGGGAGTCGAGCGCGCACGGGGCGGGCTGCACGCTACACATGTGGGACGGTGTGAGACCTCCTCACCTTGTGCACGGTGTCTATGGCGTGCAGCGCGTGCAGGCTGACGGGCGCGCAGGCGGCGGGCGCGGGCAGGGAGTCGAGCGCGCACGGGGCGGGCTGCACGCTACACATGTGGGACGGTGTGAGACCTCCTCACCTTGTGCACGGTGTCTATGGCGTGCAGCGCGTGCAGGCTGACGGGCGCGCAGGCGGCGGGCGCGGGCAGGGAGTCGAGCGCGCACGGGGCGGGCTGCACGCTACACATGTGGGACGGTGTGAGACCTCCTCACCTTGTGCACGGTGTCTATGGCGTGCAGCGCGTGCAGGCTGACGGGCGCGCAGGCGGCGGGCGCGGGCAGGGAGTCGAGCGCGCACGGGGCGGGCTGCACGCTACACATGTGGGACGGTGTGAGACCTCCTCACCTTGTGCACGGTGTCTATGGCGTGCAGCGCGTGCAGGCTGACGGGCGCGCAGGCGGCGGGCGCGGGCAGGGAGTCGAGCGCGCACGGGGCGGGCTGCACGCTACACATGTGGGACGGTGTGAGACCTCCTCACCTTGTGCACGGTGTCTATGGCGTGCAGCGCGTGCAGGCTGACGGGCGCGCAGGCGGCGGGCGCGGGCAGGGAGTCGAGCGCGCACGGGGCGGGCTGCACGCTACACATGTGGGACGGTGTGAGACCTCCTCACCTTGTGCACGGTGTCTATGGCGTGCAGCGCGTGCAGGCTGACGGGCGCGCAGGCGGCGGGCGCGGGCAGGGAGTCGAGCGCGCACGGGGCGGGCTGCACGCTACACATGTGGGACGGTGTGAGACCTCCTCACCTTGTGCACCGTGTCTATGGCGTGCAGCGCGTGCAGGCTGACGGGCGCGCAGGCGGCGGGCGCGGGCAGGGAGTCGAGCGCGCACGGGGCGGGCTGCACGCTACACATGTGGGACGGTGTGAGACCTCCTCACCTTGTGCACGGTGTCTATGGCGTGCAGCGCGTGCAGGCTGACGGGCGCGCAGGCGGCGGGCGCGGGCAGGGAGTCGAGCGCGCACGGGGCGGGCTGCACGCTACACATGTGGGACGGTGTGAGACCTCCTCACCTTGTGCACCGTGTCTATGGCGTGCAGCGCGTGCAGGCTGACGGGCGCGCAGGCGGCGGGCGCGGGCAGGGAGTCGAGCGCGCACGGGGCGGGCTGCACGCTACATATGCGACATAGACATGCACCTAATTTTTCTACGTCTGCGCCTGTGAATCTGTTAACAAAAATAAATCGCATATCGATTTTTTGATCAATATTTTATACTAGCTCTTTATTTTATTTTATTTTATTTTGGTACATGGAAAACCAACAGCGCTAAACATATCAACAAACTACAATAGAATTAGATAGCCAATTATAGGTTTACACTTATAGAAACGGAATAAAATATAACAAGGTTATTGCCCAACTTAATTACACATGTACAAGTTCATACAGCACAAGAACAGAGGATCGATATGAATATAATCGATTATTACAAAAAATAAGTAGAAAAGAAGGTAAAATCTGTTAGGTAGTACATTTAGCCACAGTACATTAGCCCTGACCTGCGCCAGAATCATTGTCTCATAAAGTATCTAATTAATTTATTTTTTATTATTGATATGCTATCACTAAATATGTCGATATTACAATTTATAAAAGCTTTATTTAAGCTCATGCTTGCCCTGCATAAGAAACTGTTTTTTCTATACCTAGTAATAGCTTGGTAATTACTGATGGGACGAAAATGCCTAAGCGTCCTTGACGGAACATTAAAAGAGATCTTATTAAGCAAATTTGGACAATTGACTTTGTCCCTACTATTCCACCGGCTCAGCGTTTCTATGGCCCAGCCCAGATGACACAGATAAGGCCTTCTCCTCGTTGGACTGCTCAGCCACCTGAGTACAGTCGGCCACAGTTGCAGCGCCCGCGCACACCACCGACGGCACATACAGGCGAGAGTACCTAACCGCAAAGTAGATAGGATCCATTTGTGTGAATTTACGAATAACCTACGACCCTACTAGAAATAAAGATTCGCTAAATCTCAATCTTTAAGTTAGCTTCTAATATTTTAATTAAATTTATTATTGCACGAATCTAGTTTCTTTTATTCCACTCCTTATAGTTAGTGGTCTAGGTCCTAAACGTGACACTAGCTCTTTCGCGTGTAAGTCGTTAAACTGCCCCTCCGGCCTGCCTTAGATTAGATTAGATTTATTTATTTCAGGATAAAAATTACACTATAAATTTGCATCAATCCATTTGCATCATTAGTGATCTATACTAAGTTGCAACCCCCGTTACACCATCTTATGCGATGAATTCCGGTTAAGAGGATGTGTATTTCGAAAATGTCTGTAAGATGGCGACCAGCACTTTTTCGTAAAAATGGTCACGGTAGTCGTTTTATAGGTTTTTGGGATAAAATTCTTATATGTATTCTTTTCCACGTTTTAAATTACTTGTGTGACCACTTTAATTTTCGAAATACACTAAGTGAATATTTCCAAAAAATACAAAATTACATTGGTTTATAAATTTTATATTTATTAGTAAGATTTTTTTTAAGCTACGATAAATTACGTTTAATTAAAACTTTATTATGAAGAGTGCTTGTTGATAATGGGTACTCACGTTGGTCGTATGTGCTGGAAGATGAGCGGGAAGATCTGGACGAGAGTCGTGAGGAAGTTTAGTGAGGGCGCGTATGTGTCCACCGGCTTGCTGTCCTCTGACACTGTTAACGAAACACTATTATTGTGAAAAACATTATTAAATACGTAATATACCGTTTATTGTAATATGTATTTTTAACTTATCTCTGTCTTTGTATTTTGTATGTTATATATTAATTTTGTAGTTTTTTATGTTGCTGTCGTGATTGTTTCACCGGATGGTCTCAATAATTTTCTATTTGTGTGTGCTAACGAATAAATTATTTCTATTCTATTGTATAAATCTTAAAAGAAGGAGGAAGAAGAGGACCAGTAACCACAGGTCTGTATGTCGGCGACCGATCGTATAATCAGGCAGATCATGAAATTCATAGGCATATCGTGAATCGTGAAAATCATTGTCTCAGTTCCCTAAGTCGACGGAGCGGAGTTCAATTTCTGGACAGTTTGACTTTCGGGCATCTGAAGCAACGAACCTAATATCCAACCTATCTCAATAGATAGGTTCTGTGCACAGAATAAATAATAGTACTAAGTACAGAAGGTTCACTCTCTAGCAAAACGCGTCTATTACGACAGATATGACCGCTAGGTGGCGCAAGCGCGAGCAGGCGTCAGTTCCGTAGCGGTGTGCGGCAACTACTATGGCTAGACACCAAAATTGGTGTGGGCCGCATATACTTGTAGCGACGTGACGAAATCGCGCAGTGAGCCACGCCTGCTATTAGTTTAATGTGACTGCCGTCAAAACATTACACAGGAACTTTACAATCGGCCTGATTTTACGATATCGGCCGCCGACATGTACAACGTGACTTCGATGTACCTTAAATACGGACTGACGCTCACAATGGATATCCATAATGTTTCTTAAGTTGGGTTTTCATAAAAACTACTTCTAATCGTACTCGCGGACTTCTCATAAACACTGCATAGTATTGGGAGGGAGTAACTAAGGACTCCTGGTGAGTTGACTTGGGGCCCGTTTATCAATAGCTTGTAATACAATACAGACATGAATTTACAGGAAACGAAAAAAACTAAATGTCTTCTTATATATTAGTTATTGGACATAAACATTGTATAGGTGATTTTAGTAATTATTCCGAAATATACGATTACACATTTCAAAGACCAGTATTTTTGGAAAAAAATTGAAAAATAAGTTCGTCACTTATGCTGTTTTTGTAAAATTTTGTTAGTTATGTTCTTTTTGTAAGAAAATAAAACAAGTTTCTATAGAAATTATGTTTTGTATTCTATAAGAGAGGTACAGATTTATCTTACTTAACTAGTGGATTTACTGATTTTGGACAATTGGGGTCATTTTTGGACACTATCTTTTGCTCTACGTGTAGATCCTGCTTAGACGAATGCTATGATACCAAAAACTCAAATCCGCAAAAAATGTTAGTTATGTTGTTTTTGTAAACATGCCTTCAAGTGGAAGTCCCTTTTTGACAGCTTTTGTTAGAAAGGGACTTCCACTTGTATTACAAGCTACATGCTTTTGATAGACGGGCCTGTGGTGTCTGTAAGGGTTCAAAGATAACCTGGGTCTGTGTTGGGCACGGCTTGTGCTATCCGGGTCCAGGCGGTCCAGGCGCAGCTCCAGACCCTCTTCTGTAGGACGCTGTCGGGGTCCGCTTCAGCGGCGCGTCCAGCTGCTGACACTACTTCTTGAAACGACTTCAGTGCTGCTACGGACACCTGAGAAGAATAAAAACGAGTAGATATACCAATCATCAGTAAAAGCCAATAAAATTACACCCCAGGACAAAATCATGGAAACAACGTTGTTTTCTTTAATATCTCATGTTTCTATCTTTGTTGTATATATTTGTAAACTAAGACTTACATTAGGCAAACCCAAAATATTAAAAATACACGCTTAATATTAAAACATCCTAAAATATTGTCAAAAAGCTAAAAAAATCAAGTAGGAAAAAGTTACATAATTATACCTACCCTTTAATTACATGACAAAATGTTGAATTGGCAACTATCACAGCCAGAGTAATTTACTTTTAAAATGTTCTATTATTATTTTTACCAAATTGTCAATGAGTAGTATAAAATCCATCGCTTAAAAGATCACACTTTTCTAATATTGTCTTCGGTTACCGCGATAGTTACTCATGAAATTGTAATCTTGTGTTGTATTGTTATGATTGTTATTGTAATTGTACCTATTTGATTTCAAATTCTAAATTGAAAATTGTGAAATAAAACTATGAAAACGGATTATATCGCGTATATTGAATTTATAATACATCCCCCATCGAAAATTGTGATTGTTATTTTCCAAATTCTAAATTATGCTTGTTATTATTACTCAATGTTATTGTTAAATTCAACTTTAAATTCAAAATACCTAATAATTGTACTTTTTTTTTCGGAGCAAAGGAATTTTGTATTAACTATAAGTGGAAACTCTTTTGGCCTATGTTCTTACTATATCTTTTACCTTATTGTATTATTATGTGCTGTATGTTTCCCAAATAAAAAAATAAAAAAATAAAAAAATAAAAAATAAATAAAACTATGAAAACGGATTATATCGCGTATATTGAATAATCCGTTTTCATAGTCTTATTTCATCACACTTTTCTATTGAAATACAAGCTTGTTTCCATACTTTTGGCCTGGAGTGTATATTTTTGAGAATGAGGCTAAATAGCAATAGGTTTACCTCATGACTCTTCCTTAAAGCGAAGTCAGTGATATAGTCGAGTAGGGCTGCCCAAGATCTGTTGAAGTCCCCCACGGTGACAAGTAACTGGAACCGCGAGTGGAACACGCGCGACACCCCTGATAATGTCAGCACCTAGGGACATTATCACAACTGTAGTCGTAATTAAGATGAAGAAGGATCAAAGGAGTCTCGCAATAAGAAAAGTACTTCTCCTCTGGACTTACTTAAGCTAAGCGACAACGCAGCCCATTGGTTGAAGAACCTAACTATTAATTTGTAAATTTGTAAAGCGACCATGAATTGTAATATGCCATACGACTAAATAAATAAGAAAAGTCGGACTTTCAAATCTTTTTTTTTTCTTTTTATATTCATGAAGATTTGAAGGTATCATCTGCAAAAAATCTATAGGCCTCGATACTGACGCTGCCCATTGGGTGAAGAACCTAACTATTAATTTGTAAATTTGTAAAGCGACCATGAATTGTAATATGCCATACGACTAAATAAATAAGAAAAGTCGGACTTTCAAATATCTTTTTTTTTCTTTTTATATTCATGAAGATTTGAAGGTATTATCTGCAAAAAATCTATCGGCCTCGATACTGACATTTATTTGCCTTTTTTTTATTTGCCTCGACACAAAATCGCGAGGTTACCTCAAGTTTTTCGTTTGTTACTCATTGCCAATTTTCTTATTATTCCGTATTCTATAAGTATTTATTTTTGTTACATGAACTTTATGTTACATGAAGATATTATCTGCAAAAAATATATCCATCTCGATACTTACATTTACTTTCCTCGATAAAAACCGCGAGGTTACCTCAAGGTTTTCGTTTTTTACTCATTGCCAATTTCATTATTTTATAAGTATCTATTTGTGTACTTGTTTATCCCTATTTTTTTTAATAACTTTTAAATCCATACTTAATATTATAAATGCGAAAGTGTGTCTGTCTGTCTGTTACCTCTTCACGGTTAAACAGCTGAACCGATTTAGTTGGAATTTGGTATAGAAATAATTAGAGTCACGGGGAAGGACATGGGGTAGTTTTTATCCCAGAAATCATCCTTTAAGGAGGTGTAGAGGGGGGTGGAAGTTTGTATGGGAAATCGATAAAAAGCAGATTGGATAAAAAATAATCTACCCAAATTACTAACTCCACGCAGACAAAGTCGCGGGCAATGGCTAGTTAAATAATAAAACAATTTACATAAGCACGCTCAGTGCGGGCGAGTCGCTCACTATTCCATGTTTTGATAACAAGGACAAAAAATTTATTAAAAGCGAAAACGAGGTGATGTTACTAGAACTTGAAATCTGACTGAATATGGGATACCCCCTACTGCAATGTTCTGCCACCAGAGTGCAGCATTAGCCCGTTTAGTAAACCATAGAGTAACCTATACATACTGTGCCTTTAACTGTTTTTGACAAGTTTTCAGAGACAATAAATTATTACATTGATGCATCAAGACGGTTTGTTTACAGAGGAAACGCGAATCCGAAATTTCGCTATCTGCCTTTTTATCGCTCGAATATGCAAGAGTGACAGATGTTAGAAAGCGAAATTTAGATCTTCTTGTTTCGCGATAGACCCTCAGATTGTGGTGGTGGCGCCCTCTACGCAGAGTTTCGCGTAATATTCCCTATAGACATAGACAAATGCTTTATGGTTATTGGTTACCTGTGTCTCAGCCCACTGTTTCTGGGCCGTGTTCCTCGTGTGATGTATAAGTATGTGTTCGCCGGTGTCCACTTTTTCTGAACTCGCTATGTTTGATTGTTTTTGGACCTGAAATAAAGATTTGTTATATATCTTCTAGCCGCCCAGACGTCAAAACTTGCCAAGACAAATGCCATTTTGATTTGTCAAAATAAAGATTCAAATTAGAACGGAACAGGAGACCATTTTACAGGTCTCTGGGAAGCTACAGGATATGATATGATTTTTAACAAGCTCTGTTTGACAAAGCAATTTAATCATCATAGTCTTGAAAGACGACCACCGCTGTGATAATTACGGATATAATTTAATAATGCGGTTTCGACTCGAAAACCTCTAACAACCAATCGGAAATATCATAAAATGCTTCAATACTTCGTCCAAATGTGTCCAAATAAATTAGATATTTAAATGACCGGTCTGGCCTAGTGGGAAGTGATCCTGCCTGTGAAGCCATTTATATATAAGCCAGGCATTTATTTGTGTATGTAAAATGTATATTTAACAATAAAACATTGAATTGAATTGATGAGCACAGATATTTGTTCCCGAGTCATGGATGTTTTCTATGTATTTAAGTATTTGTATAAGTATTATATATACATCGTCGTCTCACCCACAACACAAACCTTCTTGAGCTTACCGTGGGACTAAGTCGATTTGTGTAAGAATGTACCTATAATAATTATTTATTTATGAACTGGAATTGACAGTTCAATCGTCTGAGACTGGGTCTCCTTCGACCCCAGGGCCAATGCTTCCAGGTGTTCAGCTCTCTGCTCGTATCGTGTAGAGATATGTAAGAGACCTGGTCCAGCATCGGGAACAGCACGGCCAGCAGCGCGCGCCAGGCGGGCTTGGCCAGCAAGGCCCCGTGCGCGCCGATGCAGCTGAAGAGGGTCTGGCTGGCCGCGCGGCGCACGGGGGCTCGCGGCTCCGTACACAGCTCGCCTACACACATTATATGTAAGAGACCTGGTCCAGCATCGGGAACAGCACGGCCAGCAGCGCGCGCCAGGCGGGCTTGGCCAGCAAGGCCCCGTGCGCGCCGATGCAGCTGAAGAGGGTCTGGCTGGCCGCGCGGCGCACGGGGGCTCGGGGCTCCGTACACAGCTCGCCTACACACATTATATGTAAGAGACCTGGTCCAGCATCGGGAACAGCACGGCCAGCAGCGCGCGCCAGGCGGGCTTGGCCAGCAAGGCCCCGTGCGCGCCGATGCAGCTGAAGAGGGTCTGGCTGGCCGCGCGGCGCACGGGGGCTCGGGGCTCCGTACACAGCTCGCCTACACACATTATATGTAAGAGACCTGGTCCAGCATCGGGAACAGCACGGCCAGCAGCGCGCGCCAGGCGGGCTTGGCCAGCAAGGCCCCGTGCGCGCCGATGCAGCTGAAGAGGGTCTGGCTGGCCGCGCGGCGCACGGGGGCTCGGGGCTCCGTACACAGCTCGCCTACACACATTATATGTAAGAGACCTGGTCCAGCATCGGGAACAGCACGGCCAGCAGCGCGCGCCAGGCGGGCTTGGCCAGCAAGGCCCCGTGCGCGCCGATGCAGCTGAAGAGGGTCTGGCTGGCCGCGCGGCGCACGGGGGCTCGGGGCTCCGTACACAGCTCGCCTACACACATTATATGTAAGAGACCTGGTCCAGCATCGGGAACAGCACGGCCAGCAGCGCGCGCCAGGCGGGCTTGGCCAGCAAGGCCCCGTGCGCGCCGATGCAGCTGAAGAGGGTCTGGCTGGCCGCGCGGCGCACGGGGGCTCGGGGCTCCGTACACAGCTCGCCTACACACATTATATGTAAGAGACCTGGTCCAGCATCGGGAACAGCACGGCCAGCAGCGCGCGCCAGGCGGGCTTGGCCAGCAAGGCCCCGTGCGCGCCGATGCAGCTGAAGAGGGTCTGGCTGGCCGCGCGGCGCACGGGGGCTCGCGGCTCCGTACACAGCTCGCCTACGAGTACACACATAATATACGGGGTTTTACATTCTACTAATCAATTCTATTAATCATCGTCTTAATGTTCGAATACTAGATTTCGTTAAAATTTATTAATTTACCTGCTGTGTACTTAGGCGCTTTTTTTTATTTGATAGTCAGCAAACGAGCAGACGAGCCGCCTGATGGGAAGCAGTCATCGTCGCCCATGGACATAATATTTTTCGTTTTAAGTCTGGTATAGTATGAATCTTCTCAAATGATTTTTACGCTTAAGACCCTAATCTGTTAAACACAATGGCCGACCGCTCCCACAAAAGAAGCAATGGATTTTGTTTAACAGATTATGGTCTTAGGCGTAAAAATTCCTTACTGATTCTTCCACTCTTCTTGAAAAAATTGTCTTTAAATTGCCTCGTTGTATTTATTCCCTCGCGCCACCCCCAAACATTCCATATCAATTTTTGTAGATCTAATTTCGCCAAAAATACTTTTTTTAGACGAGCCTGTCATGATTATAATGTTAACTTCATAAATCTAGATATCTTCTCATTGTCTTTCGGTAAATATAGTAGTGTAGTAGGAAGGTGAGACTACCCTCGAGTAACATTACTACAGAGGAGCGTCAAGCACTGAAGGCCCTTCGTGATAATGAAAACCTGTTAGTCTTAAAAGCTGACAAAGGTAACGCTACTGTAGTTATGGATAGTTCGGAGTATGATGGCAAAATAAAAGCGCTGCTGGCAGACAAGAAGGTCTATAAGCCAGTTAATTATAATCCAACTGCCAGGATAACTCGTCGTCTACGAAACCTCATCAAAGACCACGAAGATCTTTTTAAAGAGGATGAATATAATCGGCTATACAGACCGAAATCAGTCCAACCGCCAAAGCTATATGGATTGCCGAAGGTACATAAGTCTAATGTGCCATTGCGACCAATTGTTAGTCAGATCAATTCGCCATCCTATGATCTCACAAAACATGTAGCAAGCGTGCTCCAGGGACTAGTTGGAAAGACCTCGTCCTATGTAAAAGATTCTCGCCATTTCATTGATATTGTCAAGGGTATAAGACTGGAACCAGATGAGATTATGGTGAGTTTTGATGTGGAATCTTTGTTCACCAACGTTCCATAAACAGAATGTCTGGACATTATCAAAAAGAAACTACAGGAATATAGGATATCGGAAAAGTATATCACTTTACTGGAACACTGCTTGGAGGGAAACTATTTTATATATCAAGGCCAGTATTTCCTCCAGGTGGATGGAGTAGCAATGGGTAGTCCGGTTGCTCCAGTAATCGCTAACATCTGGATGGAGCATTTTGAGGAGTTAGCACTGGAGTCGGGACCTAACGTCATTGCAATGTGGAAGAGGTACGTGGACGATATTTTCTGCATTTTTAAGGGGAATAACGATACCGTCAAAAGTTACACCGAGCATCTAAACTCCATCCACTCAAGAGTGAAATTCACACATGAAATAGAATGTGACAGATCCTTACCTTTTCTGGATGTCAAACTGATGGTGAGATCGGACGGCACCTTGGCACACTCTGTATACAGAAAACCTACGCATACCGACAGATACTTACAGGCATCCTCTCATCATCACCCAAGGCACCTACAATCCGTGATCACGTCCTTGGTGAACAGGGCACATGACTTATGTGACCCTGAGCACCTGGACGGTGAACTAGCGCATGTCAAAGCTGTACTGGAAAAAAATGGATACCGAGGGGGGATGAAACGCAAGCCGAAGAGAACGGAAAGACATCCAGAGGTCAACAGACAACCAGCGTTCTTACCATATGTGAAAGGGATAACGGACAAAGTAGGAGCAGTACTTAAGAAATTCTCCATCAAGGCTGTATACAAGCCGTTATTCAAAGTAGCAGATCTTTTACGCAGTCCAAAATATGTCATTCCGTACCAAAATCCGGGCGTTTACAAAATAGAGTGTAGTTGCGGAAGTGTGTACATTGGTCAAACCAAACGAAGTGTGCAAGAGAGAGTGAAAGAACACATAGCGGCAGTAAAAAATCGCCAAGTAAACAAGTCCGCGATCGCCGAACATCTTACATGCGGCGCAAATCACTGGATTGAGCTTCATAAACCAAAAGTTGTAGACACTGAACGCCATTATTATCCTCGAGTTGTGCGAGAAGCGATTGAAATCAAGAAGCACCCCAGAAATTTTAATAGGGAAGATGGTTTTAACTTATCGGCAACTTGGGGACCAGTGATCCAGAAGTTAAAGCCAAGGGATCTATCTTCGGATGTGTGCGCGGATGTTGTGAGTGTTGTGTGTCGGACTATTGACAATAATTAACTTTTATGTGTAGTGGGTGGTTTGAAAATGTGATGTCTACCTCGAACTTTAAATGCACTTTTCGTGGGGTAGTCACACAAATCTCTGTTTTGACATTTTGCTGGGACGTCAGTTAGCCGCGACCACGACCAGTGAAACCTGTGTCGAAACGTCGGTAAATAAAGGTAACAAAAAAAATTCGCGATAGACCCGTTTCTAAATATGATTTAATATGTGTTTAAACCGCGAAAGTTTTAAATGTTAAATATAGTAGTGGTCTGCGGAGCTTACTTTTTCCATAGCAGTGTAATAATACTCACTTTGTTTAAAAAAAAAAGTCATTGTTCTATAGTCTTATGTAACGTATTGTATGATTGTAAGCATAATTGATATTTAGGTACTTTATTAGTTGTGTATCCAATTGTTACTTCTGTGTATCTTCCTATTTATAGGCAGTGCCGAACAAGCCCTGTTTCTACTTGTTATCAATATCAGTATGTTATAATTAATGGAACTATAGGTCTTATTGTATATCTGCAAGTTTAAACTTATCTGTATGTGAATGTTTGTTTCCTAAATAAATTAAAAAAAAAAACTATACCGAACATTTGTTAACATAACTACCACTAACTGTCTTCACACGACTTTTTGACGAAAATTAAACGTTTAAGTTTTGTATAATACTCACTCAATCTTATGTAAAGACACATCCACAGTTTATCCAAGGGGGGTAGTTCGGCGTGGTTGGGAACTTCAGGACATATAGCCGCATCGTTCGCCAACGCCGCCGTCAATTTGTCTCGATTATGATACAGGTAGTCTGATATATTCCACTGTGGACAATACATTTTTAATTATGATTGTAGAATCGTCAATCGCTAAACAAGTAAGGTTAGTATTACCATAGAGTAACTTATACTAGAGCGGTACTGTCATAGTAAATTTTGTAATCCCAATAAATTCACTGCCATCTTGTAACCAGTATATTAAGCTATAGACTCTATTTAGGTTCTCTCAGGGTTGTGGGTCTCGACGCTGCTATCACAATACACGTCTGGCAGTTTCCAAGATATCTCCTAGTAGATAAAATATATGAAGCTAAAGAAAGATTGGGCGCCAGCACGCATAAAGCGTGCAAAAGAGGATTAATATGAGATAAAATAAACTATTGTTTGAGCTCAGTTACACATTTAATCACAATCCTTAAATAAATAGATGACGGGCAGTAGGCCTGATACAGAATTTACATACTTATGGTAATTATGCTAGGGTGAACTATGCTATAATGAGACGTTAAACGTTAGAAAGTCTATGAAGTCCTGTTTTCACGCTTAGCACTTTGCACTTGAAATCAAATCTAAGAGGCCACTATTATATGTTCCTTGCTAGGTTAATTTAAGTCTTAAGAGATCACTAAAAGAAATTAGAGTTGACCACACCTGAGACACGTGTTGCTACAGAGGCAGCAGAACTGCGGCTACATGCCGCTCCAGTGGCGCGCAGCAGACGGCAGGAGTCGCGATGACACGCAGCGAAACCGTCGTTGCGTATCCAGCCAGCCGTTCTAACCGGTACGCCACAGCCGCGATGAACAGCATGGAGTCACAAGAACAATACTGCAAGGGCAGGCTGCGCCAGCACGTTCCAGAAGACAAAGCCAGGTGTGCAGGGGCGAAAGGAAGGACCCGGGGAAAGGACCGGCTTTCAAGCTACAAACAAAATTACACATTGAAACACATGTTGGCAAAAGCGCATGCCCATGTGCACCTTGATTTTATCTCCCACGAAAACAGACCAGACAATAATTAAAACTCCTACATTACTCTACCACTCATGAGAAAACTATTAAATCTCGTACCCATGGTCATTATTGCCACGTATGCACAAAGACAAAGAAAAAACTACACTTTTCCATATTAAATCAATGTTCCTTACCCGGACTCTTGATGAAATTGTTGGTATCAACCTCTAACATGTTGACCCGAAGCCAAATTAAAATCATTCACAAGGAATTCAAAAGAAAGGACGCCATTGCCACGTTGTATGCTTTAACAAAGAAACCAAAAATTTATACAAATCAGCACTATAGAAATTGCGCTTTCACGATAACAAACATCAAGAAACTTACCTCGCTACGGGTTATAAGCTGCAAAGTGTATTTGCATTTTAGAGCTGCTCGCTCGACCAGAATTGACTCTCCATCGACGATGTTTCCCTCTTCACGCCATGCCGAATCGAAAAGTGACGAAGCACCGTCGTCCCTTCCACGTCCCCACGTATTTAAGTTGCCATATCAAGAGGACAAAAAAAACTCACACTCAGCCATCGAAATTATCTTTATAGTCGGTCAAACCAATCTGTCAGTCAGTGACAACTGGAAAAATCATTCATCCCTTTCCTTCGGACGCCAGTACTAGTGCAAGACAAAGACGGCATGATTCTCTCTGTCTATGTTTGAAATGAGACAGACTAAAACCAACAACAAACAATTGACAAACTATAAGTCTAAAATAATTTGAGAAAGACGATGGAATATATGGGAAAATAATCCGTGTGCGCTATCTTCAATCATACTCCCAGAACAAGACCTTAAATAATGCATCGAAGCATCTGAGAACACGCCTTGCAGTAAATGTTGCCAGGTTTATGCAAAGGTGTTATCAGACCCCGACAGATGGCGTTAAACGCCTTCGACCCGACTATTTTAATATACTCAACACTATTCCTAATCTCGCCGCTAGATGTCGCCAGGAGTGTCGAAACGAGATTGGTTCCAAGTTACGATTTTGAACCGTAACAATCTGTCGACACACTTTAAAACTAAAAATGAAGATTTATAAAAATACGATAAAATGTTTTTAAATATAGATAAATGATTTTTTTTATTTGCATTAATTATTTTTATGATTTTGACCCATGTTCTTTCACTGATATGCGTTAAAATTGTTAAATAACAAACGAAACCGTCAACGCCATCTATACGACTGTAGGCCAAAACTAGTAGCGCCCTCTGAACGAGAATCAAATTGTCTTGATTTTCGAGGCACGTTTTTTCCTTAGACTGTATCCATCTATTACGGAGTTATATCTATCTTTGGTATGACACCTGTCCAATTTGTTGGTCCAATGTGTATTTGCGTCTCACATTTTGCTTAATGAGAGAGTGAGACACAATCGCGCGGCGGCGGCAGCGGCGAGCGGCGGCCATAGGTTGAAGTGGGAAACAGCGATCGGACCTTTCGTTCCCACCTATGGCCGCCGCTCGCCGTGGCCGGGCCGTCACTGTACTGACCATGAGGCCGACGGCGGTGAGGCTGATGTTGAGGTCCCGGGTCTGCAGCGCGAAGGCGGCGGCCGCGGTGAGCACGCGGCGCAGGCAGCGCGGCCCGGCGGTTACTGTTACTGACCATGAGGCCGACGGCGGTGAGGCTGATGTTGAGGTCCCGGGTCTGCAGCGCGAAGGCGGCGGCCGCGGTGAGCACGCGGCGCAGGCAGCGCGGCCCGGCGGTTACTGTTACTGACCATGAGGCCGACGGCGGTGAGGCTGATGTTGAGGTCCCGGGTCTGCAGCGCGAAGGCGGCGGCCGCGGTGAGCACGCGGCGCAGGCAGCGCGGCCCGGCGGTTACTGTTACTGACCATGAGGCCGACGGCGGTGAGGCTGATGTTGAGGTCCCGGGTCTGCAGCGCGAAGGCGGCGGCCGCGGTGAGCACGCGGCGCAGGCAGCGCGGCCCGGCGGTTACTGTTACTGACCATGAGGCCGACGGCGGTGAGGCTGATGTTGAGGTCCCGGGTCTGCAGCGCGAAGGCGGCGGCCGCGGTGAGCACGCGGCGCAGGCAGCGCGGCCCGGCGGTTACTGTTACTGACCATGAGGCCGACGGCGGTGAGGCTGATGTTGAGGTCCCGGGTCTGCAGCGCGAAGGCGGCGGCCGCGGTGAGCACGCGGCGCAGGCAGCGCGGCCCGGCGGTTACTGTTACTGACCATGAGGCCGACGGCGGTGAGGCTGATGTTGAGGTCCCGGGTCTGCAGCGCGAAGGCGGCGGCCGCGGTGAGCACGCGGCGCAGGCAGCGCGGCCCGGCGGTTACTGTTACTGACCATGAGGCCGACGGCGGTGAGGCTGATGTTGAGGTCCCGGGTCTGCAGCGCGAAGGCGGCGGCCGCGGTGAGCACGCGGCGCAGGCAGCGCGGCCCGGCGGTTACTGTTACTGACCATGAGGCCGACGGCGGTGAGGCTGATGTTGAGGTCCCGGGTCTGCAGCGCGAAGGCGGCGGCCGCGGTGAGCACGCGGCGCAGGCAGCGCGGCCCGGCGGTTACTGTTACTGACCATGAGGCCGACGGCGGTGAGGCTGATGTTGAGGTCCCGGGTCTGCAGCGCGAAGGCGGCGGCCGCGGTGAGCACGCGGCGCAGGCAGCGCGGCCCGGCGGTTACTGTTACTGACCATGAGGCCGACGGCGGTGAGGCTGATGTTGAGGTCCCGGGTCTGCAGCGCGAAGGCGGCGGCCGCGGTGAGCACGCGGCGCAGGCAGCGCGGCCCGGCGGTTACTGTTACTGACCATGAGGCCGACGGCGGTGAGGCTGATGTTGAGGTCCCGGGTCTGCAGCGCGAAGGCGGCGGCCGCGGTGAGCACGCGGCGCAGGCAGCGCGGCCCGGCGGTTACTGTTACTGACCATGAGGCCGACGGCGGTGAGGCTGATGTTGAGGTCCCGGGTCTGCAGCGCGAAGGCGGCGGCCGCGGTGAGCACGCGGCGCAGGCAGCGCGGCCCGGCGGTTACTGTTACTGACCATGAGGCCGACGGCGGTGAGGCTGATGTTGAGGTCCCGGGTCTGCAGCGCGAAGGCGGCGGCCGCGGTGAGCACGCGGCGCAGGCAGCGCGGCCCGGCGGTTACTGTTACTGACCATGAGGCCGACGGCGGTGAGGCTGATGTTGAGGTCCCGGGTCTGCAGCGCGAAGGCGGCGGCCGCGGTGAGCACGCGGCGCAGGCAGCGCGGCCCGGCGGTTACTGTTACTGACCATGAGGCCGACGGCGGTGAGGCTGATGTTGAGGTCCCGGGTCTGCAGCGCGAAGGCGGCGGCCGCGGTGAGCACGCGGCGCAGGCAGCGCGGCCCGGCGGTTACTGTTACTGACCATGAGGCCGACGGCGGTGAGGCTGATGTTGAGGTCCCGGGTCTGCAGCGCGAAGGCGGCGGCCGCGGTGAGCACGCGGCGCAGGCAGCGCGGCCCGGCGGTTACTGTTACTGACCATGAGGCCGACGGCGGTGAGGCTGATGTTGAGGTCCCGGGTCTGCAGCGCGAAGGCGGCGGCCGCGGTGAGCACGCGGCGCAGGCAGCGCGGCCCGGCGGTTACTGTTACTGACCATGAGGCCGACGGCGGTGAGGCTGATGTTGAGGTCCCGGGTCTGCAGCGCGAAGGCGGCGGCCGCGGTGAGCACGCGGCGCAGGCAGCGCGGCCCGGCGGTTACTGTTACTGACCATGAGGCCGACGGCGGTGAGGCTGATGTTGAGGTCCCGGGTCTGCAGCGCGAAGGCGGCGGCCGCGGTGAGCACGCGGCGCAGGCAGCGCGGCCCGGCGGTTACTGTTACTGACCATGAGGCCGACGGCGGTGAGGCTGATGTTGAGGTCCCGGGTCTGCAGCGCGAAGGCGGCGGCCGCGGTGAGCACGCGGCGCAGGCAGCGCGGCCCGGCGGTTACTGTTACTGACCATGAGGCCGACGGCGGTGAGGCTGATGTTGAGGTCCCGGGTCTGCAGCGCGAAGGCGGCGGCCGCGGTGAGCACGCGGCGCAGGCAGCGCGGCCCGGCGGTTACTGTTACTGACCATGAGGCCGACGGCGGTGAGGCTGATGTTGAGGTCCCGGGTCTGCAGCGCGAAGGCGGCGGCCGCGGTGAGCACGCGGCGCAGGCAGCGCGGCCCGGCGGTTACTGTTACTGACCATGAGGCCGACGGCGGTGAGGCTGATGTTGAGGTCCCGGGTCTGCAGCGCGAAGGCGGCGGCCGCGGTGAGCACGCGGCGCAGGCAGCGCGGCCCGGCGGTTACTGTTACTGACCATGAGGCCGACGGCGGTGAGGCTGATGTTGAGGTCCCGGGTCTGCAGCGCGAAGGCGGCGGCCGCGGTGAGCACGCGGCGCAGGCAGCGCGGCCCGGCGGTTACTGTTACTGACCATGAGGCCGACGGCGGTGAGGCTGATGTTGAGGTCCCGGGTCTGCAGCGCGAAGGCGGCGGCCGCGGTGAGCACGCGGCGCAGGCAGCGCGGCCCGGCGGTTACTGTTACTGACCATGAGGCCGACGGCGGTGAGGCTGATGTTGAGGTCCCGGGTCTGCAGCGCGAAGGCGGCGGCCGCGGTGAGCACGCGGCGCAGGCAGCGCGGCCCGGCGGTTACTGTTACTGACCATGAGGCCGACGGCGGTGAGGCTGATGTTGAGGTCCCGGGTCTGCAGCGCGAAGGCGGCGGCCGCGGTGAGCACGCGGCGCAGGCAGCGCGGCCCGGCGGTTACTGTTACTGACCATGAGGCCGACGGCGGTGAGGCTGATGTTGAGGTCCCGGGTCTGCAGCGCGAAGGCGGCGGCCGCGGTGAGCACGCGGCGCAGGCAGCGCGGCCCGGCGGTTACTGTTACTGACCATGAGGCCGACGGCGGTGAGGCTGATGTTGAGGTCCCGGGTCTGCAGCGCGAAGGCGGCGGCCGCGGTGAGCACGCGGCGCAGGCAGCGCGGCCCGGCGGTTACTGTTACTGACCATGAGGCCGACGGCGGTGAGGCTGATGTTGAGGTCCCGGGTCTGCAGCGCGAAGGCGGCGGCCGCGGTGAGCACGCGGCGCAGGCAGCGCGGCCCGGCGGTTACTGTTACTGACCATGAGGCCGACGGCGGTGAGGCTGATGTTGAGGTCCCGGGTCTGCAGCGCGAAGGCGGCGGCCGCGGTGAGCACGCGGCGCAGGCAGCGCGGCCCGGCGGTTACTGTTACTGACCATGAGGCCGACGGCGGTGAGGCTGATGTTGAGGTCCCGGGTCTGCAGCGCGAAGGCGGCGGCCGCGGTGAGCACGCGGCGCAGGCAGCGCGGCCCGGCGGTTACTGTTACTGTACTGACCATGAGGCCGACGGCGGTGAGGCTGATGTTGAGGTCCCGGGTCTGCAGCGCGAAGGCGGCGGCCGCGGTGAGCACGCGGCGCAGGCAGCGCGGCCCGGCGGTTACTGTTACTGTACTGACCATGAGGCCGACGGCGGTGAGGCTGATGTTGAGGTCCCGGGTCTGCAGCGCGAAGGCGGCGGCCGCGGTGAGCACGCGGCGCAGGCAGCGCGGCCCGGCGGTTACTGTTACTGTACTGACCATGAGGCCGACGGCGGTGAGGCTGATGTTGAGGTCCCGGGTCTGCAGCGCGAAGGCGGCGGCCGCGGTGAGCACGCGGCGCAGGCAGCGCGGCCCGGCGGTTACTGTTACTGTACTGACCATGAGGCCGACGGCGGTGAGGCTGATGTTGAGGTCCCGGGTCTGCAGCGCGAAGGCGGCGGCCGCGGTGAGCACGCGGCGCAGGCAGCGCGGCCCGGCGGTTACTGTTACTGACCATGAGGCCGACGGCGGTGAGGCTGATGTTGAGGTCCCGGGTCTGCAGCGCGAAGGCGGCGGCCGCGGTGAGCACGCGGCGCAGGCAGCGCGGCCCGGCGGTTACTGTTACTGTACTGACCATGAGGCCGACGGCGGTGAGGCTGATGTTGAGGTCCCGGGTCTGCAGCGCGAAGGCGGCGGCCGCGGTGAGCACGCGGCGCAGGCAGCGCGGCCCGGCGGTTACTGTTACTGTACTGACCATGAGGCCGACGGCGGTGAGGCTGATGTTGAGGTCCCGGGTCTGCAGCGCGAAGGCGGCGGCCGCGGTGAGCACGCGGCGCAGGCAGCGCGGCCCGGCGGTTACTGTTACTGACCATGAGGCCGACGGCGGTGAGGCTGATGTTGAGGTCCCGGGTCTGCAGCGCGAAGGCGGCGGCCGCGGTGAGCACGCGGCGCAGGCAGCGCGGCCCGGCGGTTACTGTTACTGACCATGAGGCCGACGGCGGTGAGGCTGATGTTGAGGTCCCGGGTCTGCAGCGCGAAGGCGGCGGCCGCGGTGAGCACGCGGCGCAGGCAGCGCGGCCCGGCGGTTACTGTTACTGACCATGAGGCCGACGGCGGTGAGGCTGATGTTGAGGTCCCGGGTCTGCAGCGCGAAGGCGGCGGCCGCGGTGAGCACGCGGCGCAGGCAGCGCGGCCCGGCGGTTACTGTTACTGACCATGAGGCCGACGGCGGTGAGGCTGATGTTGAGGTCCCGGGTCTGCAGCGCGAAGGCGGCGGCCGCGGTGAGCACGCGGCGCAGGCAGCGCGGCCCGGCGGTTACTGTTACTGACCATGAGGCCGACGGCGGTGAGGCTGATGTTGAGGTCCCGGGTCTGCAGCGCGAAGGCGGCGGCCGCGGTGAGCACGCGGCGCAGGCAGCGCGGCCCGGCGGTTACTGTTACTGACCATGAGGCCGACGGCGGTGAGGCTGATGTTGAGGTCCCGGGTCTGCAGCGCGAAGGCGGCGGCCGCGGTGAGCACGCGGCGCAGGCAGCGCGGCCCGGCGGTTACTGTTACTGACCATGAGGCCGACGGCGGTGAGGCTGATGTTGAGGTCCCGGGTCTGCAGCGCGAAGGCGGCGGCCGCGGTGAGCACGCGGCGCAGGCAGCGCGGCCCGGCGCAGCCCAGCAGGTCGCCGGCGACCACTTGGGCGCATTGGAACGCTGAGCGGATCAGTTGCTCGCTGAAACAACAAGTTACTCCCAATAACTATTATTTGCCAAAGGGTGGTGGTTAGTGACCCTCAGTCCTCGACTGTTAGGCTACGTGCGCACTGCGGATTTCTACCGTGCGTTTTTTTTCCGCAAAATCTGTGAAGTATGCAACCTCCTTGAAGTGCGCGCACTGCGGAAAATAATCTGTATGCGGATTAAAATCTGTGGTTTGCTGCAGATTGGTTGAGGTGCGGCGCCGCACGAATTTTCTGCATCCTATGGACTATTGAATAAATCCGCGCACTGCGGAATAAAATCCGTGCGGTACGGTGCTGCTGCAGCACGCGCGGTCATGTCGTCGCCTAGCGCGTCTCCGAATTTTCAAGGCTACGCGCGCACTACGGTGCGGCGAGTTGCGGTGCGTTTTAAAATACGCAAAGGAAAAAAACCGTGTGTGTCCAGTACGCGCACAGCGGTGACATATCCGCACGTTTTGCCATTCTAGTCCCAACTCAAGTTAAGAACGTACGTTGAAAATGGACTACTACGCTAGGCGACGACATGACCGCGCAGCACCGTGTCGCGAGAACAACTGCGTCACTGGATGGCTGCCGGTCGGTGTCCGCACGAATTTTATTCCGCAGTGCGCGGATTTATTCAATAGTCCATAGGATGCAGAAAATTCGTGCGGTGCCGCACCGCAACCAATCTGCAGCAAACCACAGATTTTAATCCGCATACAGATTATTTTCCGCAATGCGCGCACTTCAAGGAGGTTGCATACCTACTTCACAGATTATGCGGAAAAAAAAACGCACGGCAGAAATCCGCAGTGCGCGTAGCCTTAAACCATTATACCATCTATTTATCGCCCAAAACGGAACAGTTAAGTATAGTTTTTTGTCCTACTTTCACTAATAAGCAAGGAGCGAAATTCTCATAGCAGAAATCAAACTTGAAGAGGGATTGACCATTGTGTTTCATCGACAATTCCGGTTATCGATGTTATCGAATCTTTTCGCATATTACCGATCACCACCTTTTTACATTATTCTGTAACATTTGACCCCTTTGCATGTCCATATTAAAATAAATCACGTCAACGTTACATATGTCATTTATGATTTATGTCGATTGAATTTTCATAAATCATTCCGGTGCCGTGTTACTAAAATGTTTAATCCTAAAAGAAAAACGATAAACAAATCGATAAAGAAATATTGTTGTCTAAGTTAATTACAAATGCAGATTCTTCCACTATATTATATTGCTTTAATTGTAGAGTTCATTTAAAACAACTAAAGAAGCATTAAATAAATGTATTTTTTGATTTATCCATTATTTTGCTAATCCAAAAGTCTAATTTCATTACTTAAACGATATCGTGTTAAGTGCATGAAGTTATACCCTAAACAGGAGCGAACTGTCACTTTTTTGCCATACTAAATTGAACCTTATCACCGAGCTAGAAAGGTGTTCGTACCAGACTAGAGAAAACAGTCCACATGAGATAGCAAAAGTGGGTCGCGGTGTCCCACTCGCACATGTTGCCAATGTTAAAAAAATACCATTTTGGTAGTATTTATATCAATAACTACTAAAATTAAATACCTTCTTAATATTATTTAAGTGCTATATTCAGAGTGCGGTTCTGATATCTTTTACGTAATTTGTAAATAGTTATAATGTCAATATTATTAACTGATTTAACCAAGCATGTGCACAACAAAAAATACATTAATTTTAATATGGTAGACATTGTAGTAACTTTGAATATTAATTGGTATCCCCAACTTGATAAAGAAATTTTCAAAATACATGAATGGCGGCGCTCAAGATTTATTTGCGAAATAAAGTATAAAATGGGTAAAAGATGTTGTGTGAAAGGTTGCAGAAGTGAAAGTTTTGTTGATTGTGGTATATCTTTTCACAGGTAAGCCTCAACTAATAAAGTTTACGATAAAAATACAAGAAAACATTGTCAAACTCATTAGGGTGACTATGATGTCGGCACGATGTGAATCGGCTTTACAGAGTTCTTATTACCTACGTACTTACTTAATGTAAAAATAAGTTTACCTAAATAAGTATATCTTTATTTCGGCATGTTTAATTATTTGTTTGATAGATAGATAGATAGATAGATAAATGATTTATTTGTGCACGTAATGAGAGCTATATAATTGCCAAAATTTAAATCCAAAATCCTTAAATATTACAGACACATTTATACATAATATTCTATATAGGTTGAACACACATTTCCGTCAGTACACAAAGGCGGCAAATTAAAAAAAAATGGTGCAATTAACTACGATGACGCTTAAAGAATAGCTGAAGTGTGCAAAAGAGAAGCCATTACGTATATGAACATACCATGAGTGCGAAAGAGGCAGACTACAAATGAAAAAAACGTGACCATTTTTAGGGTGCCGTACCCAAAGGGTAAAAACGGGACCCTATCACTAAGACTCCGCTGTCCGTCTGTCAGTCTGTCTGTCATCAGTAACAGCTTTTATAACGACTAAATTAAGTAAGGTTTTGTGAAGCGTTTTACAGAGGAGAAAAAAACTATATCCATTCTCTCTGACTTCCTATGCATGAATGAAAAAAGATCTTGGCCAAACTATACATTCCAACTTATCCTAATATCCCACATACATATGACTTATGGTCACCCTAATTAGAAAGAGATGCAACCGCCCACTTTGACTTCTCATGTGGACACACTTTTTGGCCCGTGTACTCCATCCGGTTTATTAAAATCTAAATCCGTGGTTAAGTGACAAATATTTATCGATAGTCGATAAAACACAGTAGTCAATCCCTCTTGACATTTGATTTCTGTTATGAGAATTCCGTTCCTTGCTAATGAGTTTGCCGAGCTAGCTAAACTACAGTATAGCATACCGTTTTAGTGAAAGAAGCAAAAGTTATAAAAATGATTGGGATTGCCTTGATTACTGAAGTCATAAAGGTAGGGTATTAAACAAGGGAAGGAGGTCAGGCCTTTGCTGTTATGCGCGTCAATTTGAATATCTTAACACAAAATTTTTAGTCCATACGTTCCATAACAATACTTTGAATTCATGACTTTTTCATCACACTCGCTCAGTAAATGTGGAATTGCACGCATGCTTAGCGGGAACTATAGAAAAAGCGTTTTCCCTAGGGACTTATGAAGTTTCTAGTATTATAATTAAAAGATTTTTGTCTTTATACTTCATTTTTGTGTATCGCAAGTGTGATGAAAAACATTGTGTGTAACTCGGGGCATTGTGTGTAATTTAACTTACGCCCCATGTTGCACAATGTACTATAGACTGCTCGCGCTCACTTCGAACAGACTTCGCTTTGGCTGTGAGGCTTCAGAATCACTTGAAAAGGGATACAATCTTGTAGGTATTTTAAACCCTCACCTGTGCTGCGAGGATATAGCAGAGATGATCTCCATCATGAGTGGCCAGGCTGCACCGAGCTGCTCTCCCCTCGAGTGGAGAAGTCTCGCAGCACACTCTAGTTGTCTCGCTCGCACGTCACAATGGCGGACTGCACATAATTCTGATAGCGGTTCTAGCAGGAGGCGTTCTCGAGCCTGCAGAAAAATTAAAAAATACACTGACACACCCACTTTGTAGAAAAAGGCGAAAAAAAAAATAGTGAGTGGAGTCCCTCCGCGCGAAAGAAATGAAACTAGCATCAATTACCCTACTTTCGGGAAATTACCCTATTCAACTTACTGGTTTACAACTTACAAAAATTTGGGCGTAAATCGCCTTCATAGTTTTGTGCGCCTGGTACATGTATGTATATTCAAACAAGTATACAGAGAGAGAAGAGACACCGTGCTGGTCGAGCGAAAGTTAACTTTAGTGAGTTAATAATAGAGTATAAAATTAAATTATCTATGGTAGCGTTAAACGTTTAACGCAACCTTGTTGGAAGTCGCATTAGAAGTTTCACTTCAAAAAACTGGGTTACTAAAAAGGCAGTCATTTAACATGTATAGATTGAAGTGTCGAGTTTGAAGCATAATACCAACCTCGTTGACGAGTTGTGGGTTGTTGTGGTGATACTGGAACGCGGCCTGAACCAAATACGTGATGGCTTCCACGCCCCACTCCCGCATCCGTATATGAGGATGTTGGCATACCTGGAGAACAGATAAACAAATATTTTATAGCATAATATAATCCATTTTCATAGTTTTATTTCATGAGTAACTATCGCGGTAACCGAAGACAATATTAGAAGTTCACTCTTCAGCCGGCTATATAAAGAAGTTGTAAAACTGCCTATTAACTTTTCGGCACAAGTGGGGTCCCTCGGGAGCCAAGATGTAGACGTTAACTTAGCGCCACTTGCACCATCCCACTAACCCGGGGTAAACCGGTTAAACCGTTAACCCAGTGTCAAGTTGTACTGGTAACCATGGTAACTCTAGGTTTAACCCGTTAACCCCGGTTTAATGAATGGCCCTTAATGTTTTAAATTTAAATGTGGAGTTTACTAAAAGAGTGGGTCTGAGATTTGAAAGGTACCAAGAAGACTTCCCAGTCTTAAACTAAAAAATAACAATATTTACAATTGTATTTGAAATATTGATATGTAATTATTTATTAACAATAAAATGATTCTGATTCTGAAGATTAAATCATGTTTCCCTTCCCTCTTCAATTTGACTTTTAAATAAGTAAAATATGATGACTTACTTCTAACAGATGGTTGGTGATGGGTCTCCACATCACTTCTATCCTGTGCATGTTGGCTAGGCCGGTCTCTAGTAATTTGGCAACTGCGAATAGGGACGGCTCCTGAAATAATACATCATGATTGTTGAATGTAGTAATGTTTAGTTTTTAGAGTTGCCCAATTTCACAATAGATGTCACTGTTCTTTCGGCTACTTCGCGCTGTTAAGATTTTTCCACAGCCCCTATATACGGGCATAGAGTAACTTATACTAGAGCGGTACTGTCATAGTAAATTTTGTAACCCCAGTAAATTCACTGGCATCTGTCGACACACTTTAAAACTAAAAATAAATATATATAAAAATACGATAAAATGTATTTAAATGTGGATAAAATGATTTTTTTTATTTGCATTAATTATTTTTATATGGTTTTGACCCACGTTCTTTCACTGGTATGCGTTAAAATTATAAATAACAAACGAAACAGTCAACGCCCTCTATACGAGTGTAGGCCAAAACTAGTGGCGCCATCTGATCGAGAATCAAATTTTCGTGATTTTCGAGGCACGTTTTTTCCTTAGACTGTATCCATCTATTACGGAGTTATATCTATCTTTGATACGGGGCTGTGGAAAAATTTGGTTTCGGAATAAATGAATCCTAGGGTAAAGAGTAATAGGGCTGGGAAATGTCCGGCCGACTCTAATTTCCATGTTAAAAAAAAAGGAATAAATGAGTATTAACTTGTCAAGTGAAGTGTTTCATTACAAAAGGCAGTGCAGTACAGTGAGTGAACAATGGTATAATACAGGGTGGCCATAAAATAAGTGCATCCCCGTTGTCAGGGAGGTCTTGGTATTATACTGAGAAACTTTTACTATGGGACCAACCACAAAATCGCGAAAAAAAAATTACCCTCCCATAGAAAATAGACCAGCCAGAATATATGAAACAGCCAAATTTTTTTTCACGATTTCGGGGTTGGTCCCATAGTAAAAGTTGCTCAGTATAATCCCAAAACCTCCCTGGCAACGGGAATGCGCTTATTTTTTAGCCACCTGTATAATACAGTAGAAACTGGATACATGTGTATAACTTAAGTGAAACAACAAAAAGTTCCTGGTAATGGGTTAAGGTTTTTTCTACTCTGTGGTCTGTATGTCCTTTCATATTAAAATTATTTTAAACGGGTTGCAGATGTACTGCATAATTATTTTCCATCGCATTTTCACGGAAACGTGTCTTGCTATTTCAGTCAGTCTCGGTACAAAAAGTACTGAGGTTGACTGAAGTAGCATGACAAATACGAACGTTTCCGAGAAAATACGATGGAAAACAATTATCCACTACATCTGTACTCACGATTAAGTCGAAATAAACAATCGACATACACACACATACATACGTCGCGCGGTCGAACACTAAAGGCGGTGCAGTGGGTACTCCGAGAAGAAGATCCTCGAAAGGATCGAAACGAAAGAACAGGCTAGATGACAAATTTTTATTAATGGTAATCAATGGATTCGGTTTGTTTTTGGGATCAAATGTGTATATGGAACCCATTTTATTAAAGCAATACAAAAGTCAGAAATGATAGTCAAAGTCCGACAGTCGTACTTCACTCACGAAACGCTCCTAACAAAACGATGTTTTTTTATAAAAAAAAAAAAAAATTAAGAAGTATAATTATCTTCATATTATAAACTTTTTAGCATGCATTTTTACACACTAACACACACGCACACACACACACACACACGCACACACACACACACACACACACACACACACACACACACACACACACACACACACACACACACACACACACACACACACACACACACACACACACACACACCACACACACACACAAATACACATACATACAAACAAACACTCGCTCACACGCAGCAACATATATGTTAAAGTATGCACAGCTATCTGTAAGTTTCAAAGTAACTCTCTGTACAATTTGTACCAATATATACCTAGATTAAGAAACTAGTATAACGAAACTGGGTCCTGTAACACAGGGTTTCCTAGCTCAGGACACAGGGCCGTGATTTATTGTATACTCAAATTTGCACAATAAACTTTTTTCATTTTTCATTTTCATTTTCAGTCAACGTGACGTCAAGATCACTGAGAGCCCATCTTGAATGTATGGAAAATAAGTAAGATTGCGATTTTATGCATATATTTGCTATACAATCTTTTTTTGGATAAAATGCAAGGAATCGAATGGTATCTTTACTTTATTCCTTTTTGGAAGTTTAAAAAAAACTTTAAATTTCAACATGTGTTTTTGTAGCCTGCGTTGCGGATTTTTTACATGTAACTAAATATTATTATTTTTTAAGATTTTCTTTATAAATAAAATTATTAATATTTATTAAGACATATACATTTAAATATATATTACGTTAAAAACATTTTTGTATTATTTCCATATATTATTTTAATATCAACATTATTGTGATAAATTGCTCATTTGCTCTCTATTTAACTTGATTTTGTTATAAAATTCAACATGTGTCATCAACCCTAGTGTATGTCATTTCCTTGATGGAATTTCTGAGTAACTTACCCTGTTAGAATAAGCTAGTTCCATAGCCTCGTTGCTGAGCTTACAAAGCGCATCAATCAGATGGTGTAACGCGACGTCGTCCAGGTTTTTTGAAGACTCGAACACTCCTGACAGCATTGCTGACAGCGCTGCAGACAAGTATGTTGTTAGCTGACATTCCGAAGATTTTAAATCTTATCTACAGTAGAATCCGCTTATAATGACATCGAAGGGAAGTGACAAACACGTCATACTAAGCGGATGTCATATAAAATATAAAGCATAGTTAATTAATTCTTATTTTCGTTGTTTTTTCCAAATTAATTTACAAATACCTCTGTGGGAGTACAATGAGATGATGGCAGGAACATTTAAGAACGACCGTGTTGTGAAGAATACAAGGTTTATTCACTGTAACGTACATAATCTTGATGTCTACAATATTAGTTTTAATAACCTAAAATACAGGTGTATAATTCTCTGGGTTTTTATCTCTCTCTGTCAACATGACAGCTTAGTGTTGCCATGGTTATTCTGTAAAGGTGGCTACGCACGAGTGTACGTGGTCGCCACAGAGGTGTCAGAGATGAATTTTATTGACCTTGTACCAATTATCAACTTGTCACTGAGAATCAAAACTAAAACACCGCACGCACCTAACGTCCTCGCAGGCAAAGACGTGGGGATGGCCACTAAAACCAGCGAATGTGTCAGTATAACCGGACATAATTTCATGAAAATAGGATTTATAGGTCATAGTAAGCGATTTGTCACTATAAGCGAAGTCATCTTATCCGACTTTGTCACAAATAATCTTATAACCAAACTTCGCTCAGTAATTAGTTTACGTCATAGTAAGCGGTTGGTCAGTATAAGCGGAGTCATAATAAACGGATTCCACAAGTTCCTTAGGAATATGGTTGCTTTATCGTATATCGTACCGTGCGTGTCTGGCAAATATGATGAAACTTCAACAAACCTGGCAGATCGGCCATGACAGCGGAGGTGCTCATGACCGCGTTGGCGTCTGCGCTGGCGCGGGACGCCTTCATGGACCCGCCGGTGGAGGGCTTCAGGCCTAGGATCCATACCTGTAGAGAGAACACAAATAAAAAAATGCTCTGTATGCCTTAGCGAACTCATGATCGGTTGGCGATGAAGCATGGCGATGATTTGTGTCGGAAGCCAAGATAAACTTCGGGTCGTCGCGCCACAACAGTAAGTATGTAAAGATAGAATACTTCGCCTCGGTTGACATGTAAGTACCTCTTCTGCCTCAATATTTTACACTATGACAGACAGAGGTTGGTAAACTTACGAGAATAACCAACTGCAGTAGCCTCCTAAGGCCCAGCCATACAAATGAAAAATCCACAATTAGTCACTCAAAATTTGAACCTATAGTGTAGGAAATAGAGTAGATTTTGCGTTGTTGGAAAATTGAACGATACAAAGCAAAAGCGACTTTGTTCCAATTGAATAGGATTTAAATTTTATCGAACCGAAGAGGTACTATGTCCAGCAGCGGACGTCTATCGGCTGACATGATGATGAAGAGGTACTATAAGTAGGACCTTGGGCCTTAGGAGGGTAGAAATCACTAGTTTTTTGAATAACAAGTGTAATTGGTGTAAACCGTTCTTGTGAATATAAATATAAATAACATAGAGTCATCAATAATCGAATTTAATGTTAGAGTCATCAATGTTCTTTTAGGAGTGTAGTCTAAAAATAACACATCGGTCGCTTTAAGCGTACAATTTTTGGGTGCAGCCCGTTTCAGTCTGCACTTCTGTACTGCTATTTGGTCACACTACTATTTTAAATGTATCAAGAACATCAAGGGCGGTGAAGAGGCTGTTGGTGCCATCATTACCACAGAATAAGTAATAGTATTATCATACAGAACGGCCACGCACCGCCCCGCCCCGACTCGAATTACCTCGCCCCGCGACAGAAATCTGGCGGACTTCTGGCGTACTCTCAGTACTATTTTTAAGCAACTTACTCACACAACGACGCATGCGGCGTGTACAGACGTGCCGTTCACACATAGAAACGCAAGTGATTTTTGATGTATAGCGTGTCCGCCCTGTGTCACTACTATCACTGCGGGAATCATAGTCATAGTATATACAAGTAGTTATAGACGCGCTACCGAGCGACCGGGGGTAAGAGAAAGAATATTCGTATAAAATTTGGGCAGCATAGGATTTTTTCTCTTTCACTCATAAATTTCGATATTTCGCCATCGCCTCCTACTTATGATGCCACCCGGTCGACGATAAGGACAAAGCATGGCACTATTATATTAAACGCGCATGCAGGTTGTATAATGAAAAGTGTATGAACGCGGATATATTTGGCAGTTCGTTAGGGTTATTTAAGAAGAAAGTTTATTCTCTATTAAATTAGTATTAAAGCTAGGTTAAGTTATCTCATTATTTGTTAATTTCACTGTTGTCTCAGATAGCATTTCATAGTATTAAGTTTTATTAATAATTTACATACAGGAAACTATAGGTCTACATTGTAATAAATTCTAGCTGTCAGCTTATTCACCTACATGTTTTATAAGACTGTTTGTTTCTAAATAAATTAAAAAAAAAAAAAAACTATTTTCTCTTTCCTCTTATAGGAATCGCAATAAGACTATCTTTCTCTATCAAAGAGTGTCAGGTCCTCGGCGGGAACATTACCAGGTGCTGCAGGGTGGTGAGGACCGGCAGCCAGGCCTGCTGGATGCTGTCGCCGTCGCGCTGCGCCGCGTACAGCAGGGCCTTCATGGCGGTCACGTGGCGGGAGGTCATCACTACTGGGGAACATTACCAGGTGCTGCAGGGTGGTGAGGACCGGCAGCCAGGCCTGCTGGATGCTGTCGCCGTCGCGCTGCGCCGCGTACAGCAGGGCCTTCATGGCGGTCACGTGGCGGGAGGTCATCACTACTGGGGAACATTACCAGGTGCTGCAGGGTGGTGAGGACCGGCAGCCAGGCCTGCTGGATGCTGTCGCCGTCGCGCTGCGCCGCGTACAGCAGGGCCTTCATGGCGGTCACGTGGCGGGAGGTCATCACTACTGGGGAACATTACCAGGTGCTGCAGGGTGGTGAGGACCGGCAGCCAGGCCTGCTGGATGCTGTCGCCGTCGCGCTGCGCCGCGTACAGCAGGGCCTTCATGGCGGTCACGTGGCGGGAGGTCATCACTACTGGGGAACATTACCAGGTGCTGCAGGGTGGTGAGGACCGGCAGCCAGGCCTGCTGGATGCTGTCGCCGTCGCGCTGCGCCGCGTACAGCAGGGCCTTCATGGCGGTCACGTGGCGGGAGGTCATCACTACTGGGGAACATTACCAGGTGCTGCAGGGTGGTGAGGACCGGCAGCCAGGCCTGCTGGATGCTGTCGCCGTCGCGCTGCGCCGCGTACAGCAGGGCCTTCATGGCGGTCACGTGGCGGGAGGTCATCACTACTGGGGAACATTACCAGGTGCTGCAGGGTGGTGAGGACCGGCAGCCAGGCCTGCTGGATGCTGTCGCCGTCGCGCTGCGCCGCGTACAGCAGGGCCTTCATGGCGGTCACGTGGCGGGAGGTCATCACTACTGGGGAACATTACCAGGTGCTGCAGGGTGGTGAGGACCGGCAGCCAGGCCTGCTGGATGCTGTCGCCGTCGCGCTGCGCCGCGTACAGCAGGGCCTTCATGGCGGTCACGTGGCGGGAGGTCATCACTACTGGGGAACATTACCAGGTGCTGCAGGGTGGTGAGGACCGGCAGCCAGGCCTGCTGGATGCTGTCGCCGTCGCGCTGCGCCGCGTACAGCAGGGCCTTCATGGCGGTCACGTGGCGGGAGGTCATCACTACTGGGGAACATTACCAGGTGCTGCAGGGTGGTGAGGACCGGCAGCCAGGCCTGCTGGATGCTGTCGCCGTCGCGCTGCGCCGCGTACAGCAGGGCCTTCATGGCGGTCACGTGGCGGGAGGTCATCACTACTGGGGAACATTACCAGGTGCTGCAGGGTGGTGAGGACCGGCAGCCAGGCCTGCTGGATGCTGTCGCCGTCGCGCTGCGCCGCGTACAGCAGGGCCTTCATGGCGGTCACGTGGCGGGAGGTCATCACTACTGGGGAACATTACCAGGTGCTGCAGGGTGGTGAGGACCGGCAGCCAGGCCTGCTGGATGCTGTCGCCGTCGCGCTGCGCCGCGTACAGCAGGGCCTTCATGGCGGTCACGTGGCGGGACGTCACCATCACGAATGATTGCTGCTGACCTGTCACATACCGAATACATATCAATTATTTGTAGAGTGGGTACAGAAGGACTGATGAAAATTCGACTATTAATCCACATTTTTTTACCCTCCTACAGAAAATGGACCAGCCAAAAAGTATGAAACATTCAAAAAAAATTTCGCGAATTCGGGATTGGTCCCATAGTTAAAGTTGCTCTGTATAATCCCAAAATCTCCCTGGCAACGGTAATGCACATATTTTTTGGCTATCCTGTATATATATATGTATCTACCCGATGCAGGAGCATGCTGCGGTAGCGGCGTCCCGACCCACACGACCTGGTGCCGGTGGTCCGTGTCCGGGGCGGGCGCGCTGTCCCGCCGCCACGGGCACGGGAGCGCCCCTAGCGCTGGGACACAGTATTGGGCGGGTAAAGCGGCGCGGCAGAGGGCGGATATGCAGGCGTCTCGGCCTACTGTATGGCCAACCTGGGAGTAACAAGGCAAAAAATATTATAATTAAGGTATAGAAATAACGTAATAAGATACACGAGGTACGAGGTAGAATATTGGACAAAACATATAAAATAGCTAGTATGTTAGTTTACTTTTTGAAATATTATTGTACATCCCGTAAGTTTGTTTATCTGACCTGGCTAGTTCTCCACTCATCTACTCGAAGGTTAGCTGGAAGAGATCCCTTAGGGATAAGTTCGCCTTTGTACTTCCATTACTGTAATTTATTTTTGTAAACCTATTTTGTGTACAATAAAGTAATTACTTCTACCTACTACTCCAGGATAGTACTAATCATCTTTTAATTAACTTAACAACTAATAGGTACAAGCAAAGATAGATATAACTCCGTAATAGATGGATACAGTCTAAGGAAAAAACGTACCTCGAAAATCAAGAAAATTTGATTCTCGTTCAGACGCCGCTACTAGCTTTGGCTTACTGTCGTATAGATGGCGTTGACGGTTTCGTTTGTTATTTAACAATTTTAACGCATATCAGTGAAAGAACATGGGTCAAAATCATAAAAATAATTAATGCAAATAAAAAAAATCATTTATCTATATTTAAATACATTCTATCGTATTTTTATAAATATTTATTTTTAGTTTTAAAGTGTGTCGACAGATGGCAGGGAATTTACTGGGGTTACAAAATTTACTATGACAGTAATGCTCTAGTATAAGTTACTCTATGGTACAAGTAACGTTTAGGTCATGGAGACTGTATAAAGGAGCCAAATCTCTATGTATGAAAAGTGTCCATCAAAAAACAGTAATTAGGCGGCGCCACCATACACCGAAATACTACCAAAAACAACCTACGTAATTTGGTCGGGTTATTTGTTGCCTTATATGGTTAATGTTATACTCATGTCCCAGAGCCTAACTAGCGCCACCGGAGAGATTAGGAACTATTATTTAAAGCTTAACGCGGTCACTTTTACAACAATTCTGCCACAAGAGATTGCGATCCTTTCTATACCATCCATAGTTTAGGTACTCGATATATCTATATAAAATAATTGATATGTATAGCCGCTTCGGCTGTACGGTGCAGTCTAAATGTAGGTACGCGGAACGGGGAGCCGTGACGTATGTGTGTGACGTCATCTGTCGTCAACTGGTCTTCGCTGGGACTTATGTTGCGCCAACAGTGACACATTGTGAAAAAAAAACTATTTATCACCAGTATCATTTATCACAATAAAAAAAAAGTGACACTCGTGCCTGAGGATGGATTCCCAAAGAACCCGAAACATGTCGCCAAAAAGCGACTAAAAATAATAGTGAGTAAAAACCGTACTGATAAATATTTTGAAATATGTCTCACGATAGTTTAAGTGCGAAAAAAAAAGTGCTAAGGGTTCATCCATTAATTACGTCACACGAATTTCGAGGTTTTTTGACCCCTCCCCTCCTTGTCACAGTTGGTCACATTTGGCAAACACCTCCCCCCCTGGTATGACGACACATTTTTCCAATGAAATCGGCACCTATTATTATTATTATTTAATCAAAATATTTTTGAGTTTTTTTTAAATTAATTTTATAACCCAAAACAGATTAGGAAAGAAAATCTGTCGTTCCAAAAACGTAACTGTAACTGTACAGCAAATAAAATAATTTAGCTTAGTTAAAGTGACGTCACAAAGTTTGTGACTCCCCCCTCCCCCAGGTCACAACATGTCACATTTTCTTGACCCCCCCCCCCCTAAACGTGTGATGTAATTAATGGATGACCCCTAATATAAAGTAGAGAAGATAATAACATAGAGCTTACTTTGCCGCTGACTCTAGCTAGAGTCTGTATGGCGCGCAGAATATTTTCTAGTTCCCCGATGCTCGCCTCCGCCAATACTGACAGGCCCCAAACTAAGCCACACCATGATGATTTTAGAAGCTGAAATAAAGTTCAATCTGTTACAACTTTACGTAGATTTTAACATACCTCTTAATAAAACAGTACCACAATATTTTGTAGTAATTGCACTACTATAATTAAGTTAGTTAATAAATTAAGTACGTAAGTATGTAACTAGAGACTGATGACCCACAGTCAAACTCTTTATTGAGTTTATTAAATAAATAAAACGGCTCCTGGGAGCCTGGGGTCCGCTTGACAACTAATCCTAAGAATTAATGTAGGCACTAGTTTTTACGAAAGCGACTGCCATCTGACCTTACAACTCAGAGGGGGAACTAGGCCTTGTTAGGATCAGTCCGGTTTCCTCACGATGTTTTCCTTCACCGAAAAGCGACTGGTAAATATCAAATGATATTTCGTACATAAGTTTCGAAAAACTCATTGCTACGAGCCGGGGTTTGAACCCGCGACCTCCGAAATGAAAGTCGCACGCTCTTACCGCTAGGCCACCAGCGCTTTTATTAAATAAATAATAAGTAGTAATAAATATTTCAGGGTTATTTTATTAATTAATTTTGTCAGATCTGAAAATGTATCCTACGTTAAAAGATTTATGAATTGACTAGGCAAAGTAACAAACAGTCTGCAATAAACTATTGTCACAAATAAAACAATGACTACGTGTGAAAAGGGGGTTTTACTGCAATGTTCTGCCACCAGAGTGCAGCACTAGCCCTTTAATAAACAATAGAGTAACGTATACATGCTGTGCCCATAACAGTTTTTTGACAAGTTTTCAGAGATAATAAGATATGACATCGATGCATCAAGGCGGTTTGTTTACAGAGGACCTACCGGGAAAAGCGAATCCGAAATTTCGCCATCTGCCACTTTATCAGGAATCAGAATCAGAATCAGAATGCATTTATTCGTTATAACATAGGTACATTGTATTGGTCTTATAGTTAGAGCATATTGCGAACGCTATGTTTTGCCGCTAGGCGTACGAATTTGTTTACCTATATAAACTAAGTTAAACATGCGCTAGTCTAAGGTATTCATGCTTCAATAATCAAATCAATTACAAAAATAATAAATAAGAACAGAAAGATAATTCACAATAATAATAAAATTTAAAACAATAAATATTAAAGAATGTCAACAATGAAAATTTCAAAGAAAACTACAAAAGAATTACAAAAATAAAAAAACGAGCTATAAATTATTATCATTTAAGAACTGCTGTACACTATAGTAACATTTCTTGATTAGCAGTGATTTTAAAGTCTTCTTAAAATGTACAATATTTAATTCTTTTATAGTGTTCGGAATTTTATTATATATTTGAGGTGCCATTCCTAGCACACTTTTGCGCATCATGGCTGTTTTACATACTTTGTGGCATAAATCATTTTTATATTCAGGGGGGTGTCACTGCGCAGTTTAGGTATATTTGGCCGGCGCACCGCCCGGGCAGGTGTATGGCAGTGGATTGCCGCTCGGCTCGCACGATAGTCGTGTCACGTGGCGCTCGCGCAAAATTGAAAAAATACGCAATGGCTTCGAAACCTAAATCGCGATTTAATCTGTATAAAAGATAATGTTCTGTTTACGGATGTCTGAACAAACGGAAGAACAAGGAAGGAGATTTTTTTTATTTATTCCGGACTATATTGACCGACATATTTTCAAAGGAATAAGTACTTCTGTGGCATACCTACTTCCGTGAGAATCAGACATACTATCTCCGGCTAAAAATTTTATGTTTACAGAATCAACGTTTGTAATTCCTACATATTTATCTTAAAAATAATAAATCAGTAGGTATAAGTACAAAAACTTGTCGCGTGACAACCCCGTGCCGACACTCGCAGCTCGGTCATAAAACTGCGGCGCGCAAAGAAGATTCACGGTTCGTGCGCGGTTATAAGTTTCAATCGTTGTAAAGCGGCCGTTACATCTTTTTTGAAACTATACGACTACGATGACACTGAAAAACTCCTAAAAATCACTGTCTAAACTAAACTAAATACAATTAATACAAAAAGGTTACCTAACTTACTAAAACCTGGACTTTTAAAGAATTACCCTCCACTTAAAATGAACACGCAATGCTTGATAATCTTGATATCTATTTTTTTTTTTCTATATACGTTGTGCTTCCCTCACATATTACATATCCATCATATATCCATATATGCTTCCATACATGCTATGCTTCTCATGATCTTTAGAATCTCACTAGTGATGACAACTACACACACAAACACACACATACAACACACACACACACACACACATACACACACACACATACACTCACACGCGCGCACATACACAAACACTTATTTCCAATGCTATTTGCTTTGTTTTTTTTTTCTTGTTGCAACCTGTTTTATTTTTTCATTTTCTTGTCATCTTTATACAATATTACATATATATATGTATATATATCTAGTACTGCGCAAATACATGTATACCTACTGCTAGATAAGATTAAATGTGATCCGGGAGAGGTGGTGCTTCCTGCCGTCATACAGTTTTTACTAGTACGGAGGAATCGTTTCCTGCTCTTATGAACAACATGATGTAAATTAAAATTGTACTTAAAGGAAATAAATAAATTGAAATTGAAATTGAAATTTTGCTGGCAGGCGGCGAGTGTAGGTATAATTTTATACCTAAATCTGGCTTTTGTGAAGGAGTGAATTTTCTGTACGGTAGTTATTCTGTGACTTTATCGCTCGAATATGCAAGAGTGACAGAGATGTTTGACAACGAAATTTAGATTTTCCCCAGAGTTTCGCGTAATATTCCCTATTTAGACACCTTTTTCTAAGTTTGCTGCTTCTATATCTCCCAATTTAGTATCTTGTTTAAAGAGATCTCGAATACCTGCAATTTGAGTTGCCTCTCCTTGTCCTCAGCGTCTTCGATGATGGGCTCAACAACATTGGAGTTCTGGTCAGAATTCTCGTTGTGGACGATGTTTGTCAACTCTTTGGTTTCAGTCTTTATTTCTGAAAGGTTGTCATTACATGTCAAAATGCTACAAAAATCTAGTAAAAATAATTCACATGGATATTAGGAGTACCGCTCACAGAACTGCTGTTATTATTGCTGATATTTATAAATGCTTGGATTGAAAATAAATAAGTGAAAAAAAAAAACTTCGCGGTGAGTAAATACCTACCTTTTGTCACTTGCTTAAGTTTTAAATCTAGCTATGCTTATTTATCAACTACATATAGTATAGAAAAAACCGGCCAAGTGCGAGTCGGACTCGCGCACAAAGGGTTCTGTACCATTACGCAAAAAACGGCAAAAAAATCACGTTCGTTGTATGGGAGCCCCACTTAAATATTTATATTATTCTGTTTTTAATATTTGTTGTTATAGCGGCAACAGAAATACATCATCTGTGAAAATTTCAACTGTCTAGCTATCACGGATCATGAGATACAGCCTGGTGACAGACAGACAGACAGACAGAGAGACAGGTCCCGTTTTTACCCTTTGGGTACGGAACCCTAAAAACTAACAGAAGGAGAACGAACAGATTAATTTAAGTATATTATTTATTTTACACCTTTCTCGTGGTTGCCATTTTTATTCGAGTTAATTTCCTTCTCTTCGCCTTCGTTCGGCAACTCAGCGTATAGTTCTTGCAACCTGAAACAAATTGCAAAATTGTATATAATAAAGGAAAATATATTTTACATTTGTTTTTCTACCTTAACTCTAAACGGAATAAAGTCCACTTTATGATAAAAAATAAAACAAGTTGTTGCCTTTAGAACTTAAACATTACGTAAATATTAACGATAATTGCCGATATTCACTGCATGACTGGCGCTGCCCTAGTGGGTTTCCACACACTATTAGTACACACATACTGCTTATTTGGGGGGCAGCTGCAAAATAGTATGAAAATGGTGTCCCACGAAAGTTGCACCACGTCGTGCGTTGGCGTCACTTGTATAGCCCCCACCTTTACTCTTCAAACTCTCTCACTCGATCTCTTTCACTCACCTGAAGTACTCGTCCCCTTCGACAGTGATGGCGATAGATCTAATTATCTCCATGAGACACGCGTACGCGACGGAGATCCCGTAGCCGTCCTGTATTGTGGGTGCTTCGTTGCGGTCCAGCATTTCTAAACTGGATAAATAAAACAAGGATTAGTTGGATTTGGGTGGTAAAACAAACATGGTACAGTCGAGTTCATAAATATGTATACATTTTTTTCACCTTATTGCAATGGATTAAGGTGAAGAAATGTATACATATTTATGAACTCGACTGTACTTATATTTTTGCAATTTAGACAGACAACAGGAAGGAATGGGAAAACAATATGAAGATCATCTTCCTCGCGTTGTCCCGGCATTTTGCCACGGCTCATGGGAGCCTGGGGTCCGCTTGGCAACTAATCCCAAGAATTGGCGTAGGTACTAGTTTTTACGAAAACAAATGCCATCTGACCTTCCAAACCAGAGGGTAAAAATTTTTTCGTGATTAGTCCGGTTTCCTCCCAACGTTTTCCTTCACCGAAAAGCGATTGGTAAATATCAAATGATATTTCGTACATAAGTTCCGAAAAACTCATTGGTACGAGCCGGGGTTTCAACCCGCGACCTCCGGATTGAAAGTCGCACGTCGCACACCCTTACCGCTAAGCCACCAGCGCTTATAGAAAACAATATGAAGATAAAAACGGACCTAATATTGATTAGTTTTTGTATTAAACATTGAAATATAAGATAATCATCATGTAACAATGTAATTATATTTCGTATAGGTTATTATCAAATCGATAATTATCAGGCATAAAAATCGTGATAATTATCAAGATAACTATCATTGATAATTATCCTTTCGAACCCTGGTTGCAATCATGATTTAAAAGTGCTTGTTGCTAGGCCTATTTGTATATTTTTTTTATAAACTGATTGGCGATTGGCACTAGTCACACCTGATGGAAAGTGAAGACAGGGCCTAAGATGGAGCTCACCGGTTCAGTAACAGCCTATTCACTCTTGCTTTAAAGAATAAAGAATATATTGACTTTGATTACGAATGGTCAACAGTGGGGACTGGGGAGTGTACTTACTATACGGACTTGGCGGTACCCGGTTCAAACGTGACGCAGAGCGGAAGCCATACCCCTTTCCAGTAGAACCCGGACTGCTGCGGTATGCCTTGAGTGCCTGCAACATATATTTTTATTTTTATTTATTTTTTATTCATTACATTTCACAGCATAACAGTGATCCAAAGCACTGTGAAACCAATAGACATTTCATACACATAGTACACAAATCTAAACTAACATATAACAGAAGAAGGCCGTTCATTCCTCGTCTCGCAGAACCTCAAGCATTCATAACACACGTCCAACCATCCACTCGCAAACACATCACAGTTTGGTGCTGATTCGAGGAGTGAGTTTAGCAGGTGCAAGGCTTGAACAAGCGGTGATTTACGGCGGGACACAGTTCGTACTGGTGGCAGCGCTAACAAATGGCGACAACGCGGTCGAAACAGAACTCTAGTCGGTGAGGGAACATATAGACGCAGCAACTGAGCTACTAGTTCGGGGCAGTCAGAATCCCCACGTAAAATTCTACTGGCTAAAGTACATAGTCTGTAATTTCGCCTCACCTCAAGTGAGTTAAAACCTAATGTACCCTGCAAAAAATTTGTAGGGTATAAAAATGGGTAATATCCGTACATTTTTTTGTAGAGGGAGCGTAGAAACGCCTTTTGCACTCGCTCTAGCAGCAGGATATAGGTTGTTTCATAGGGGTTCCAAACAACACAAGCCGCTTCAAGCTTGCTTCTGACAAGAGCGGTGTAAAGGAGTTTTATTAACCTGGCGTCTATGAAATCCCTAGTCATCCGAGTAACGAACCCTAGTCTCTTGTAACAGGTACGAGCCAGCGTATACATATGCTCATGGAAGTTAAGGTTCGCATCCAGAATAACTCCTAAATCCCGAATAGTATTGACTCTAGCTATTGATTCGGAATCTAGAAGATATTTATTATATAGCGGATTGCGGGCCCTACTAAATGTCATAAGTGCACATTTTGCAGCATTAAATAGAAGTCCGTTATCGAGACTCCACTGATATACTCGGTCAATATCATCTTGCAGTGACATACAATCCGATATATCCTGTATGCCATAAATCAGTTTCAGATCATCGGCATAAAGTAAGCATCTGGCGTACTTAGGAACCGAAGCCACAGGTCGTTCACCATAACTCCAAAGAGCAACGGGCCGAGAATCGAGCCCTGGCTGACTCCAGAGCGAGTATGGTAAGGTTTTGAAACAAAGCATCCATGCTGCACATATTGCTGCCTGTCGCGTAGATAACTGGCAAAGAACTTGAGCAGTTTTGGCGAAAAACCTATGCTGCACAGCTTACTCAAAAGTACATCGTTATCTACGCGATCAAACGCTTTTTTGAAGTCGAAGTACAGCACGTCAACCTGTATACCGTTATCCAAATGATCAGAAATAGAGTCAACCAGGGCTAAAAGGTTTGTCTCCACTGAACGACGGGACCTAAAGCCATGCTGCGCATCGCAGAGTAACGGCTTTAATTGTGGTGCTACCATTCTATCTACAATTGACTCAAATAGTTTAGCTACCGAGGAAAGTATGGCTATCGGCCGATAATCTTCAACTTTACCCGTGCTAGTACATTTAGGAATAGGTCTCACTCGGGTAACCTTCCATTGGTAAGGGTACACGCCAGTATCCAGGGCTATATAAACAAACACTAATGAAAATGGGTTGTTCGGGATCAGAAGATTCCAGGGTCGAATCCTGGCAGGGTCGCCATGTGAGGTGGGACGTTGAAATGATACTACTTGCTCGGAGTATGGGTCTATATTGTCTAAAATAACATAAGGCCAGGATTACACTTGTAAATTTTACAAAGCTATTTGCTAGAATGAGATAACGATATTCATATCTCATTCTGTAGTATAGCTGTGTCCCTACTTACGTAAGTAAAACTTACAAGTGTAATCCTGGCCTAAGTGACAGCTTATATAGTAGAGTTGTATACACGTGTGAAGGTAAGGCGTAGCACACACTACATGCAGTAGGTAGTTAAAAGGACACACATGACGGATGAAATTTAAGAGTTTTGGAGGAGTAAGGTCAATGCGGCCAATTCCGTCACTCGGGAAATTCCGTTAACAAGCGTTTTTTTTCTAAAACAGTACACAATAGGGATGTTGACATGTATCGCGAATATATAAAATGTTATGTTTTTACCATAGCAGGGAATATTAGAAAAGCAAAGCAAATCGGAGCGCGTGACGTCACGGCGTGAGAAACACGCACAGACAAGTTGTCAAACCTGGTGGTCCTCTGGCACCGACAGTCGTTTGTTTATCACATCGTTACGTCATACAGATCACGTGACAGCTTGGAGCGTTTTTGCGCGAAATTTAAATTTTAAACACTTAACTAATGAGTCGATTTTTTTATTAAAAATGTATGAATAAACTTTTATTTTTGCAATAATGACGTGCCTTTCTATAAAATGAAAACATTTCTAAAAAATTGTCAACATCCCTGTTGGTAATTTCCTCAACAAGCGATTGCTTTTAGTTTCAGCTTAAAATCTTACTTTTAAGGGGAACTTTTTTTTGCTGTGCTATATGTACATGCATTCACACAAAGGCGGCATGAAGGCGAAATATCATCATCATCATCATCATGTCAGCCGATAGACGTCCACTGCTGGACATAGGCCTCCCCCAAGGCTCGCCACTCCGACCGATCCTGTGCCGCTCGCAACCACCGAATTCCCGCGACCTTCACCAGGTCGTCGCTCCATCTTGTTGGAGGCCTACCGGCAGTTCGTCTTCCGGTACGCGGACGCCACTCCAGAACCTTCCGGCCCCACCGGCCATCAGTTCGAAAGCCATCAAGGCCAAATATAAAATATTAAAAACCTCAACTAACTTAGCGGTTTCACTCACGTATTTTTAGTCACTCGCGCGACATGTTGATAAGTTAATATGCCTCACGATAGTTTAAATTCGATTAAAAACCTCATCGCGAATATCGGTTCATCGAGAACATTATTTTTCTAAGCTACTCTACTAGGTCATGAAATGTCACAATTGTTTCGATAATGAATATCTTACGCGTTGTATTATTTCTTGTAAGCGTTAGTTTAACTTTAGTTTATAATGATGCAAATGATGTTAGTGATATTACAGAAGATAAGCGTGTTTTAGGTTAATATTAAAAACTTCAACCAAAAATTAAATTAATTATGTGCAAATTTTTAAAAAAAAATTTACTCCTCTTTTATTCCTTACTAGCTACCCGCCCCGGCTTCGCACGTTCGTACGGGTTACATAAAACTTTTACAAATCATACACCTAAAAGAATCACTCTTTTGATAGGTGCAAACCGCGTGAAATTCCGTTCAGTAGTTTTTAAGTTTATCGCGACAGACGCGGCCCGCGGCGGGGGAGTTTGTTTTATAAGGTCTCTATTCCTGCGGTACAATTGTCGCAATTCCTTACGCAGCGTACTACGTAGGCGAACAACACGCGAACGCGAAGCGAAGTGATGCGGCGCGGGGTGAATCAATCATTAGATACCTATAGAAGTGTCCTACGTGGGCGATCTCGTTGCGAACCGCAAACGCCGTGGGCCCGCCGCGCCGCTTCGCTTCGCGTTCGCGAGTTGTCCGCTTACGTAAGACACAACGTATGTAAAGGAGTGGTGGCAATAAGACACCGCCATTTATTCATATTTTTCGGTCTATAATCTCTACCCGGTAGTGTCCGACCGAAGTTTCGGTTTTGGCAATAAATCCGGCTCCGGTCGGACATCGCAATACAAATATATATTAATTTCAGCGCTAATCAAGGAGAGGAAACGGTACCAAAAAGTGCGTTGTTCGCGTCGCTACACGCCAGGGTCATGTATGGACCCAGTACGACCCGTGTGGACTTTTGTAGCCCCTTTACAGTCCTGCACGTATGTATTAACCTTTATTACGATGGTTGTAAGGCTTTATTTGGTTTAATTCCAGCGCTGATCAAGGAAGGGGAAACGATACCAGCGCGTTCGTTGCTCGCGGCGCTTTACGCCAGGGTCAGGCGTGTTTCACTCCGCCATTTCGTGGCAATTTTGAGGTTTTGCCATAGATTGCCGCACACCGCTATGGAACAGACGCCTGCACGCGCTTGCGCCGCCTTGCGCGTTTTGTTAGGGAGTGAATCTTTCTGGGTGTCCATAGCCATTGGACAAAGCCGAAATGTACATATGCATTAGGGTATTTAGAACCAGTATACAAAGTATCATAACAACCGGTGTAGCGGTTACGAAGAAATTAACAAATTACGATTTTTTACTTTGGAGCAGCCTGTATGTGTTAATAGCTCCTAAGGTAATAAGGTATGAAACCTTCTTCGACCTTATTGATTATCTTTTTTATTTATGACGTTAATAAGATTCTGACTTTTGACAAATGTCATCATTGCCGCACATTTTCGAACAAGTTGACAAAAACACTGCCAATGATTAATACAGTATGTTTCTTTTTGTTGTCGATCATTGGAATTAATTTTTGTTTAAAAAATTATTTTTTTATCTTTTGTTCGAATTTAAAAATATATTAACGTTAGAGCATTCCTGAGAAGTAACCCTACGTGGGATTTCAGGGTTTGTCCAATGGCTATTAAGGTCACCCTGTATATTCTGTGCCAGGGTCGTGTATGAACGCAGTCAGACCCCTGTGGACTTTTGTAGCCCCATTACAGTCTTGCACGTAAACGTTGACACTTATTACGAGTGCTGTAAGGTTTTATTTGGATTACTTTTAGTGCTGACGAAGGAGTTTGAAACTGTGCTCACGTCGTTACACGCCACCGCCATGGCTCTTGCTTTTTACTAAATATCAAAAGTACAGGTCATGTTACCACCATCACCAACTTGAGAGTTACTTACGCCAACCCTTCCAAAACAGATTTAAAAAAAAAAAACAAATGCCCAATTATTTCCACATCTGTTCTTTATAGTTTTAAAAATCGTTCTACTTTCATTCACTCTACGTAACACCTCCTCATTCGTAATTCTTAATGGAATGTTTTAACATAAAACGAAAGTATGCATCTGTGATTGACAGCCTCTGACACCCGTCTAGGACCCTTTAACCAACCCGAAGGCACAGGGCGGACACGCTATACATCAAAAATCACTTGCGTTTCTATGTGTGAACGGCACGTCTGTACACGCGTCATGAGTCATAGTGTGAGTAATTTGCTTAAAAATAGTACTGAGCGGCCGGCAAACAGCCGTCAATCTGCTGTCGCGGGGCGAGGTCATTCGAGTCGGGGCGGGGCGGTGCGTGGCCGTTCTATATGATAATACTATTATTTATTCTGTGCCGAAGGTATGTGTTCGTATATGGTATTTTATACTCGTATTTATTTCAGAGAGCGCCTCGGCTGCCCATCGGGCCTCTTCGCAAACCGCTTCAACTCATTCGAGGAATGTACCAACATGTGTCGCGAACTCGTCTACCTATTTATGTACCTGCAGTCTTTGGACAACGAGACGTTCAGGGTACCGGATGAAGGTAATTTTTTCGTAATTTATTTTATGTCGTGTAGCCAGTTTACTGCGAAACCGGGGCGGGTAGTTAGCGAGAGATTAAAATGTTAATATTACAGTTTTGAAACAAAATTTTCATGATAACCTGACAAACGAATTCGACCTGTCAACAGCGCTAGAGACCTCGACGCCACATGCCAGCGACAGCATTTATGGCGAATTCGGGCAAGACAACGACGGCGAACAGGACTCACTAGGCGAGGTTGTTGAAGATGTCGAGGCAGACAAGTAAGTTGGATATAAGCAAAGATAGATATAACTCCGCAATAGATGGACACAGTCTAAGGAAAAAACGTGCCTCGAAAATCACGAAAATTTCATTCTTTATCAGATGGCGCCACTAGCTTTGGCCTACTCTCGTATAGAGGGCGTTGACGATTTCGTTTGTTATTTATAATTTTAACGCATATCCCTTAAAGAACATGGGTCAAAATCATATAAAAATAAGTAATGCAAATAAAAAAATCATTTATCCATGTATTTTTATAAATCTTCATTTTTAGTTTTAGTATGTCGATAGATGGCAGTGAATTTACAGTGGTTACAAAATTTACTATGACAGTACCGCTCTATCTTATTATATCCTCTTTGATATAAGTATGAAATGAAACTATGAAAACGGATTATATCGCGAATTTTTACGAAAAACGGATTTCTACTACGGTATTGTTTTTTTAAAAACATTTTTTGAACAGTTTCAGACGCAATTTCAAATCAATCCTATCGGACCTGCCGGAACCGAACCCGGACTATGCGGAGGAACGTCAATATGAAGCCAGCGACGATCGCCCGCCGCCACAATCCCGCAGGGAGCTAATGGAAGAGACTATGGAGGATCTCGTTGTGCCTGACATTGACCACTTTGTGTAATAAACTAACTTCTATCCTCCGAGTAGTCAAACTTTCTTCTTCTTTGTCGTATCCTCGTGGTTGGACGTGACGACTGTGGACACTCTTCACCAGTGCTCGCCAAGCTATATCTTGGACCCGGTGTAGGTAAGACTTATTTCCAAATCCATCTACTGTAAATACTCACCGGTACACGTGTTCACTTGGCTGGCCACGAACAAGCTCTGCACGTAGGCGCCCAACGCGTTGACGATGTCTTGGAAGATGTTCGTGGCGTGTGGACGCAGGTCGTAGCAAGAGCAGAATGATACCAGGAGTTCTGTTGAAAAATACAACAAATTTTATAGAATTGGTTGTAAAACATACTTACGCCTATTTCCCAGAGACCACGGATTTCCACTTGCTACGATCCTGACATTACCTCTTTCGCTTCCTTCTCTTTCATAACATTCCTCATAAGTAATTATTTCGCAAAAGGTTAAATATTCTTGCTAAGCTTAGAAATAGCCAAGGTGAAGGGATCTTAGGGATCAAACGGTAGTAGTTCCTTAACAATAAAGTTGTGTTCATTTTGAAGCGTTTTGAGTGCTGACAGTACAATTTATACTTACTGGGCTGTATAGTCATCTTATGTAATACTTCAAGTGCCAACGCCCGTTGCCACAGCGGCTTGTCCGGGTCCAGGAACTTGATGGTAAGAGACAGGAAGATTTCGCACTCCGTCACCTGAAAACATAACGTTATTTAATTTTTATGGTCATGTATAAACAGAAGACTCTTACGCATACCCTGGACGGCTATGATAACCAATAAGTCCATCCTAGAGGAGCTAAAAATCACCACACGGCACTCTACAATATGTCAAGAACGCGCACTCAGCTTTTTTGGACATATCATGCGGTCTAAGAAGCATGACCTAGAAAGGCAAATTATCTTGGGTCAAATGGATGGCAAGCGCGGGCGAGGAACAGCACCCACGAGATGGTCTGATGGTGTGAAGAAGGTGGTTGGAGGCAACATGCAGTGCGTGACTCATATGGCTTATGACCGCACACTATGGAGACGGAGCATACATGGTCGCGATCCTCAGCAATGTGGGACCGAGGAAGAAGAAGAAGATTAAACAGAATGAACTTTGAAACCTGTTAGAAAGGAAATAAGGTATATTTTTGTAAGGGCTGTAAAATTACAAAATTCCTTCAGTGTCGAATGAAATATTTCAGATGTTTTTGACATGGATAATGTCGACGGCGGCATTGTACGGTGCAAAACGTTTTGTGGCAACTCGTTCGTGCACACGATCATACATGGTCACTAAAATGGGTCGGGCTGGCGGCTCCGGTGGCCCCTGGGATGTGTAGGTGTGGACGCTGCTGTATAGAGTTGTGCCTCATGTACGGGTGACTCACCAACAGGGCATGGTACTGGTGCACTAGTACTAAGACAAGCCGCAGCAGCCGCATGGTGACGGGGTAGTGCGGCCGCTCGGGGCCGCCCGGGCTGGCGGCTCCGGCGGCTCCGGTGGCCCCTGGGATGTGTAGGTGTGGACGCTGCTGTATAGAGTTGTGCCTCATGTACGGGTGACTCACCAACAGGGCATGGTACTGGTGCACTAGTACTAAGACAAGCCGCAGCAGCCGCATGGTGACGGGGTAGTGCGGCCGCTCGGGGCCGCCCGTGCTGGCGGCTCCGGCGGCTCCGGTGGCCCCTGGGATGTGTAGGTGTGGACGCTGCTGTATAGAGTTGTGCCTCATGTACGGGTGACTCACCAACAGGGCATGGTACTGGTGCACTAGTACTAAGACAAGCCGCAGCAGCCGCATGGTGACGGGGTAGTGCGGCCGCTCGGGGCCGCCCGGGCTGGCGGCTCCGGCGGCTCCGGTGGCCCCTGGGATGTGTAGGTGTGGACGCTGCTGTATAGAGTTGTGCCTCATGTACGGGTGACTCACCAACAAGGCATGGTACTGGTGCACTAGTACTAAGACAAGCCGCAGCAGCCGCATGGTGACGGGGTAGTGCGGCCGCTCGGGGCCGCCCGGGCTGGCGGCTCCGGCGGCTCCGGTGGCCCCTGGGATGTGTAGGTGTGGACGCTGCTGTATAGAGTTGTGCCTCATGTACGGGTGACTCACCAACAGGGCATGGTACTGGTGCACTAGTACTAAGACAAGCCGCAGCAGCCGCATGGTGACGGGGTAGTGCGGCCGCTCGGGGCCGCCCGGGCTGGCGGCTCCGGCGGCTCCGGTGGCCCCTGGGATGTGTAGGTGTGGACGCTGCTGTATAGAGTTGTGCCTCATGTACGGGTGACTCACCAACAGGGCATGGTACTGGTGCACTAGTACTAAGACAAGCCGCAGCAGCCGCATGGTGACGGGGTAGTGCGGCCGCTCGGGGCCGCCCGTGCTGGCGGCTCCGGCGGCTCCGGTGGCCCCTGGGATGTGTAGGTGTGGACGCTGCTGTATAGAGTTGTGCCTCATGTACGGGTGACTCACCAACAGGGCATGGTACTGGTGCACTAGTACTAAGACAAGCCGCAGCAGCCGCATGGTGACGGGGTAGTGCGGCCGCTCGGGGCCGCCCGGGCTGGCGGCTCCGGCGGCTCCGGTGGCCCCTGGGATGTGTAGGTGTGGACGCTGCTGTATAGAGTTGTGCCTCATGTACGGGTGACTCACCAACAAGGCATGGTACTGGTGCACTAGTACTAAGACAAGCCGCAGCAGCCGCATGGTGACGGGGTAGTGCGGCCGCTCGGGGCCGCCCGGGCTGGCGGCTCCGGCGGCTCCGGTGGCCCCTGGGATGTGTAGGTGTGGACGCTGCTGTATAGAGTTGTGCCTCATGTACGGGTGACTCACCAACAGGGCATGGTACTGGTGCACTAGTACTAAGACAAGCCGCAGCAGCCGCATGGTGACGGGGTAGTGCGGCCGCTCGGGGCCGCCCGTGCTGGCGGCTCCGGCGGCTCCGGTGGCCCCTGGGATGTGTAGGTGTGGACGCTGCTGTATAGAGTTGTGCCTCATGTACGGGTGACTCACCAACAGGGCATGGTACTGGTGCACTAGTACTAAGACAAGCCGCAGCAGCCGCATGGTGACGGGGTAGTGCGGCCGCTCGGGGCCGCCCGTGCTGGCGGCTCCGGCGGCTCCGGTGGCCCCTGGGATGTGTAGGTGTGGACGCTGCTGTATAGAGTTGTGCCTCATGTACGGGTGACTCACCAACAGGGCATGGTACTGGTGCACTAGTACTAAGACAAGCCGCAGCAGCCGCATGGTGACGGGGTAGTGCGGCCGCTCGGGGCCGCCCGGGCTGGCGGCTCCGGCGGCTCCGGTGGCCCCTGGGATGTGTAGGTGTGGACGCTGCTGTATAGAGTTGTGCCTCATGTACGGGTGACTCACCAACAAGGCATGGTACTGGTGCACTAGTACTAAGACAAGCCGCAGCAGCCGCATGGTGACGGGGTAGTGCGGCCGCTCGGGGCCGCCCGTGCTGGCGGCTCCGGCGGCTCCGGTGGCCCCTGGGATGTGTAGGTGTGGACGCTGCTGTATAGAGTTGTGCCTCATGTACGGGTGACTCACCAACAGGGCATGGTACTGGTGCACTAGTACTAAGACAAGCCGCAGCAGCCGCATGGTGACGGGGTAGTGCGGCCGCTCGGGGCCGCCCGTGCTGGCGGCTCCGGCGGCTCCGGTGGCCCCTGGGATGTGTAGGTGTGGACGCTGCTGTATAGAGTTGTGCCTCATGTACGGGTGACTCACCAACAGGGCATGGTACTGGTGCACTAGTACTAAGACAAGCCGCAGCAGCCGCATGGTGACGGGGTAGTGCGGCCGCTCGGGGCCGCCCGGGCTGGCGGCTCCGGCGGCTCCGGTGGCCCCTGGGATGTGTAGGTGTGGACGCTGCTGTATAGAGTTGTGCCTCATGTACGGGTGACTCACCAACAAGGCATGGTACTGGTGCACTAGTACTAAGACAAGCCGCAGCAGCCGCATGGTGACGGGGTAGTGCGGCCGCTCGGGGCCGCCCGGGCTGGCGGCTCCGGCGGCTCCGGTGGCCCCTGGGATGTGTAGGTGTGGACGCTGCTGTATAGAGTTGTGCCTCATGTACGGGTGACTCACCAACAGGGCATGGTACTGGTGCACTAGTACTAAGACAAGCCGCAGCAGCCGCATGGTGACGGGGTAGTGCGGCCGCTCGGGGCCGCCCGTGCTGGCGGCTCCGGCGGCTCCGGTGGCCCCTGGGATGTGTAGGTGTGGACGCTGCTGTATAGAGTTGTGCCTCATGTACGGGTGACTCACCAACAGGGCATGGTACTGGTGCACTAGTACTAAGACAAGCCGCAGCAGCCGCATGGTGACGGGGTAGTGCGGCCGCTCGGGGCCGCCCGTGCTGGCGGCTCCGGCGGCTCCGGTGGCCCCTGGGATGTGTAGGTGTGGACGCTGCTGTATAGAGTTGTGCCTCATGTACGGGTGACTCACCAACAGGGCATGGTACTGGTGCACTAGTACTAAGACAAGCCGCAGCAGCCGCATGGTGACGGGGTAGTGCGGCCGCTCGGGGCCGCCCGGGCTGGCGGCTCCGGCGGCTCCGGTGGCCCCTGGGATGTGTAGGTGTGGACGCTGCTGTATAGAGTTGTGCCTCATGTACGGGTGACTCACCAACAGGGCATGGTACTGGTGCACTAGTACTAAGACAAGCCGCAGCAGCCGCATGGTGACGGGGTAGTGCGGCCGCTCGGGGCCGCCCGGGCTGGCGGCTCCGGCGGCTCCGGTGGCCCCTGGGATGTGTAGGTGTGGACGCTGCTGTATAGAGTTGTGCCTCATGTACGGGTGACTCACCAACAGGGCATGGTACTGGTGCACTAGTACTAAGACAAGCCGCAGCAGCCGCATGGTGACGGGGTAGTGCGGCCGCTCGGGGCCGCCCGGGCTGGCGGCTCCGGCGGCTCCGGTGGCCCCTGGGATGTGTAGGTGTGGACGCTGCTGTATAGAGTTGTGCCTCATGTACGGGTGACTCACCAACAGGGCATGGTACTGGTGCACTAGTACTAAGACAAGCCGCAGCAGCCGCATGGTGACGGGGTAGTGCGGCCGCTCGGGGCCGCCCGGGCTGGCGGCTCCGGCGGCTCCGGTGGCCCCTGGGATGTGTAGGTGTGGACGCTGCTGTATAGAGTTGTGCCTCATGTACGGGTGACTCACCAACAGGGCATGGTACTGGTGCACTAGTACTAAGACAAGCCGCAGCAGCCGCATGGTGACGGGGTAGTGCGGCCGCTCGGGGCCGCCCGGGCTGGCGGCTCCGGCGGCTCCGGTGGCCCCTGGGATGTGTAGGTGTGGACGCTGCTGTATAGAGTTGTGCCTCATGTACGGGTGACTCACCAACAGGGCATGGTACTGGTGCACTAGTACTAAGACAAGCCGCAGCAGCCGCATGGTGACGGGGTAGTGCGGCCGCTCGGGGCCGCCCGGGCTGGCGGCTCCGGCGGCTCCGGTGGCCCCTGGGATGTGTAGGTGTGGACGCTGCTGTATAGAGTTGTGCCTCATGTACGGGTGACTCACCAACAGGGCATGGTACTGGTGCACTAGTACTAAGACAAGCCGCAGCAGCCGCATGGTGACGGGGTAGTGCGGCCGCTCGGGGCCGCCCGGGCTGGCGGCTCCGGCGGCTCCGGTGGCCCCTGGGATGTGTAGGTGTGGACGCTGCTGTATAGAGTTGTGCCTCATGTACGGGTGACTCACCAACAGGGCATGGTACTGGTGCACTAGTACTAAGACAAGCCGCAGCAGCCGCATGGTGACGGGGTAGTGCGGCCGCTCGGGGCCGCCCGGGCTGGCGGCTCCGGCGGCTCCGGTGGCCCCTGGGATGTGTAGGTGTGGACGCTGCTGTATAGAGTTGTGCCTCATGTACGGGTGACTCACCAACAGGGCATGGTACTGGTGCACTAGTACTAAGACAAGCCGCAGCAGCCGCATGGTGACGGGGTAGTGCGGCCGCTCGGGGCCGCCCGGGCTGGCGGCTCCGGCGGCTCCGGTGGCCCCTGGGATGTGTAGGTGTGGACGCTGCTGTATAGAGTTGTGCCTCATGTACGGGTGACTCACCAACAGGGCATGGTACTGGTGCACTAGTACTAAGACAAGCCGCAGCAGCCGCATGGTGACGGGGTAGTGCGGCCGCTCGGGGCCGCCCGGGCTGGCGGCTCCGGCGGCTCCGGTGGCCCCTGGGATGTGTAGGTGTGGACGCTGCTGTATAGAGTTGTGCCTCATGTACGGGTGACTCACCAACAGGGCATGGTACTGGTGCACTAGTACTAAGACAAGCCGCAGCAGCCGCATGGTGACGGGGTAGTGCGGCCGCTCGGGGCCGCCCGTGCTGGCGGCTCCGGCGGCTCCGGTGGCCCCTGGGATGTGGAGGCCGGTGAATGCAGCCCTGGGATCAATAACAAAACAATGAATACTTTAAAGTTGTAATGGCGCGCCTAGCCGCGCATTACAACATCATGCAACGGCCACGTGACAGACAGCGGAGCTACCTATCGAGCCGCGGCCACCGATCGAGTGCCAGCCCACTCGCCCCACCCGTCGCGCGCCGGGCCGAGAGTATAAAAGCGGCGCGCGCCCATACAACAGCGTCAGTTGGGCTCACCGCCTTCTGCAGTGAGGACAGCTGATCTCCCGGTCGAGCCGGCGTGTTTTCAGACGCGTAGGCACCCGGTTCCCCTCCGACCCTTCCTGCTTCCCGTAGCCCAGTCAGAGCCGGCGTGTTTTCAGACGCGTAGGCACCTGGATTACGTAACCCCTCCTACCCTGTATCTTGGTCCGAGCCGGCGTGTTTTAGACGCGTAGGCACCCTTGATACTCCCTATCGCCCTGGTCAGAGCCGGCGTGTTTTAGACGCGTAGGCACCCTAGGCGCTCCCCCCCGATTCGCATATCCTTCCCGTCTCGTCATCCCCTTCACTCTTAGGGGATACCGTTCCCGAATCCGCGAGTAGCTTAGGGTCCGCGCCGTACCGTTGCGATAAGTAGAAGCCACCCCGCGTCGTGCCTAGTTTAGGATACCTAGACCTAAGGAATCTTAATTTATAATAAACCGGCATAAAAGCCCGCCGATTTGTATTACAGCATTAAACCTGTGTTTCCTTGCTTCACTCTGCACCCTCTCTCTCCTCTGAGCTAACTAGGAAACCCTTGCTCCCGTCTGGAACAAGGGAGGTGTATGAGGCCGCGCCCGCCCCGGCGAACGTGACCCCATCACAAAGTATGCCCGTTGAAACCAGGACGAAAGATTCAAGTCCCTCACTAAAAGTAAAGTAGCTTTTCGAACTCATATACCTATACAAAAAAGTATAAAACGTGCAATTCAAATGTGATTACTGATTACGATGTAAAAAAGAATAAGAACTGCTAAAATAAGATACTTTTACATATTCCAAATTCAATTCCAAATTATTTATTTGTTAAACATAGGTACAACAGGTCTTAAATGTATAATATAGTATCACAATGTTTCGCCACATGGCACACAAATAGCTACAGAGCCGTAGCGTGCAATTATAAACTAGTCTTAATAATTAAATATACACAACACAACAAATTAAAAGGAAATGAAATTTCCTGAGTCAGACAAAAAATCTTGAACAGAATAGTATGCTTTACTTACTAGGAAATCATACAACATTTTTTTAAATTTCTTTAAATCAAAAAATTAAATTTTTTTTTAAATTTGTTTTGGGAGCTTATTATAAATTTTTAGTGCCATTCCAAAAAAGCTTTTTGCAAGTAACGCTGTTTTACATGATCTAGATTGTATTCTATATTGATGGCGATAACTATTGAAATAGGAGAATTGGTCAGGGTTATACAATGCATTTTCTAGTCAAAAATGATGATAATTTGTGGTGATATGTTAGATTTATAAGGCTCATCCGGTGTGTCCTAGCCCTAAGTTAGCTCCTAGTCATTAGTTAATTTGCATGTTAATTTGTTTTGTAATAGCACTAACATTATTTTTATTAGCTATGTAAGTTACTAACACATATGGGTGTATTAGGCCTGAAATAAATGACGATTTAATTTAATTTATACTTAACATATAATGCGACTTCATATATATAGAGACAGGGAAGCGTGAGAATATTTAGCTTAATAAAATAGGGTTTACATGATTCCATGTTTTGTATACCGCAAACTGATCGTAAACACTTTTTTTGAGCTCTGAACACTAATTCTCTATCAGTACAATTACCCCAGAATATAACCTCGTATCTCAAAGTTAATGTTACATGAGCGTGATAAGAGATTAAAACAGTCGACTGGTTTACTACTTTTCGCAAATTATGTGAGGCATATGAATATTTATTTAGTTTTTTACAAACATTGTCTATGTGGTTGTTCCAACTTAATGTTCGATCTAAGGTTAGTCCCAAAAAAGTTGTTGAATCCGTTTCTTCAATGTCCTGATCTTTGTATGTAATTTTCAAATCAGAAATAAGTTCTTTTCTCTGTTTAAAGATCATTGTTTTAGTTTTATTTAAGCTGATAAAAATATTATTTTGATATAGCCAATCGATTATTAATTCTATTGTTTTATTAATGTGTTGTTCAAATGATGATCGGTCTTCGCTAGTAAAAATCACTGTACTATCATCTGCAAATAAAACTATTTTATCTGTGATTGCTTGTGGCAGATCGTTAATATAGACCAAAAAGAGGAGCGGGCCTAAGACGCTTCCTTGTGGGACGCCAGAATTTGTTTGTTTTAAATCTGAATAAAATGTGACCTCTTTTTTAGACTTAACACAAATTCGAGTTATTTGTGTGACTTGCTCTCTATTAGTCAAGTAGGATTGTAGTAAATTGTAGGTATTTCCGCGGATACCATAATTATACAGTTTTGATAATCAAATTTTATGGTCAACAAAATCAAAAGCTTTTGTTAAATCCATATACAATGCTGTAACAGTTAAGTATTTCTTCACCTTAATCCACTCCAATAAGATGAAAAAATGAATAGGTACATTTCATACTCAACTGTTCAAACTGCACAGAAATATCTGCGTCATACCCAGATTTTCAAAACAAAGGTTGTCATTCTTATGGACAATAATAGTAAACGGAATGTGGTCAAATAAATATTTATTTAATTTTGCGGCTTTTTCTAGTCATAGAAATTGTTGTCCAGACAATAATATGCCTAAACAAAAGACCCGTAAGCGTATTATAATATAATCATATTTACCTGTATTTTACATTTGGTGAAAACAGCCTTATGATCAACGCGCAAACGTGTTCCTTTAACAGAAACCTAAATTCCGCTATCTGAAACAAAAACCTCAAGTTAATTGCACTCGCAACTCTATTAACACTGCCGTAAAGTCGTTATTCGTGTGGCATAGTCAAGCCAAATCAAAAGATTGAATACTATAAAAGCACATAAAAAACGGATGTCACATTGACCGAGTGGCCTAGGCGTTTGGCGTTAGACGCGAAAGCTGAATTAGAAAAATATTAAGAATTAACATTACGTACTTAAAAGGACATATTCAAATTATAGATTAAAACCAGTCCCACGTCAAACACGGGGTCGCGGCCGGAAAACCTCGGCGGCGTTAGCGAGATGACCTTGTCGCCTTTGACCACAGAATAAATAATAGTAAACAGCGTCGAGAGAAGCTTCCACCATCACGTCGGGGTCACCAATGTGGGAGTGCAGTGAGATGATGGCAGGAACATTAAGGAACAACCGTGTTGTGTAGAATACAAGGTTTAATAACTGTAACGTACATGAACTTGATTGTACAATATTAAATTAATTTTTAACAAGCAGAAACGTCTGCGATCGAAAAGTGGAAAAATTACTGCCTTGGGTGAGACTTGAACCATCCACCATCCAGAGGCCGTGAGTTCAAGTCTCACCCAAGGCAGTAATTTTTCCACTTTTAAATTTGTACAATATTAGTTTTATAACCTTAAGATACACGTGTATAATTATCTTTCTCTCTGTCTACATGACAGCTTAGTGTTGCCGTGGTTATTCTGTAAAGGTGGCTCCACACGAATATACGTGGTCGCCAGAAGTACTAGGTACAGAAGGTTCACTCTTAAACAAAACGCGTCTATTACGACAGATATGACCGCAAGGTGGCGCAAGCGTGAGCTGCACCCGTTCCATAGCGGTGCGCGGCAATTACTATGGCTAGACACCAAAATTGGTGTGGGCCGCATGTGCTTGTAGGCCTTGTAGCGACCCGAGTAAGCCACGCCTGCTTTGACAGGAACTGGGAGACGGATCAAGACCGGAAGACGTGGAAAGGGAGGAGCACAGAAATAAATATACCATAGAAGACGCAAATGCATCTATTTCGCATGTCCGAACCCCGACCAAGCGTCGAGGTTGACCGTCGCTCTTCACAGTCCACGCGCGTCAGTTGTTGCAGCCCGACGTCCGTGAAAACTTAAAAAATGCTATGATATGATATGCATGATAATTAACTGCAACAGCCCAAAAATTGCGAGCACCCAAAGGCAAGAACATATTTCCTATCACAGATAAGTCATTTTAAAATTATATTATGCGTAAATTTTATATGAAAAAGTCGGCACGCTTGGTTTCAATACAAATCGTGGTATTTGCGTCATCTAGCGTATATATTAAATCTGTGGGGAGGAGGGAGGACACTCTAGGCTCATATAAATAAATAAATAATTAAAATCACACAAGCGTCATTAGGCAAAATCATCATTATAAACTTACCTTAAAGAAAACGGGTGAAAAATCAGTCAAAACTGTGTCTAACAGTTCCAGTCCGAATGTCTTTGGCACGTCAGAGATACCGACCAGCCAGTGTGGCGCGTCGCCGTTCACCAGCTGGATTATATCCTGCAACAAAAAGACAAAATCAATAAAGTGTACGTGATGCTTTTATTATACCCGACTACACGCAAAATAGGCACATTGGATGTCGTTTTGCGGAAAATGCCCAGTAAAACTAACTAACTATCAGGGCCTGACTTAGAGTTCTGACCACCCTAGCACAGAATAAGTAATAGTAATATCGTACAGAACGACCACGCACCGCCCCGCCCCGACTGAAATTACCTCGCCCCGCGACACCAGATTGACGGCCGTTTGCCGGCCGCTCAGTACTATTTTTAAGCAACTTACTCACACTATGACGCATGACGCGTGTAGAGACGTGCCGTTCATACATAGAAACGCAAGTGATTTTTGATGTATAGCGTGTCCGCCCTGTGACCCTAGGCTGACTATGTATATCCGCCCCCCGCTTGTCTCAACTCAGAGCCGCCGCCGCGCCCCCTCGGTCCTTGCGCCCTAGGCTTTAGCCTTATTAGCCTGTGGGTAAATCAGGCGCTAACGATACCGTTAAAGAGTTCGCAAAATTTTATTGTATGGAAAGTTTCATAGTAAACCGCCGCGGCGCGCCGGGTGACGTTGATCAGTCTGTCAAGTGCCATCCGCAACTGGCACTAAGAGCGTTTTCACATTGTCCGATCCCATATCGGATGTAGGATAATACATCCGCTAGGTCAGGCCGCGGGGCCGCCGCCCGGGCGCCGTCTTTAGCGGTCACGCACACTACACACACACACACACGCACAAGCATTATGCCTACACATATGCACACAAACAAATATTATCGGTCCGACAGTTGACGGGGGACTCCGATGGCTGAATTTATCGGAAGCGCCTTTCCGATATCGGATGTCGGAAGGCGCCTATGATAAAAACAGCTGCAGGAGAATGCCATTGGCATTAAGTCCACCTTTTTTGGGCTACTTATCGTTTTTTTTTTGTAATAATGATTTATTAAATGCATAAATAAATACAGAGAAACATATATATCCTACATTTCTTCTTCTTCTTCTTTTTCTAGGGGCTATGTAAGGCTCCAGAGCCTATGTATCACTGCGACCATCTCTGATCTATTGTGATCGCCACCTACTACAACTCTCGATCCAAACCTGCAACTTCGAACAGCTGCAGGATCTTTTTGGTTTCGAGAGACTTTAACTCCTCCGGGCGCAATATATGTCCACCCAGGATCAAGTCACGAGTGCGCATTAGGCAGGGGCACTCTGTGAGGATGTGTAGGGGCGTCTCCTCTGCCTCCATACAGAGTCTGCACCGCCCCATGTCACGTTTCCCCATAGTGTGCATGTGCTTATTTAGGCCGCAGTGCCCGGTAAGCACCCTGACCAAGTTGCGCAGTTGGTTCCTAGGCAGCGCCAAGGCGCTCGAAGACGCCTTTTTGCTGAAGGCCTTGATAAGCGCTTTGGAATGGTTCAACCCTGGTTTTTCCCTCCAGAGTTGAATGGTTTTGTAGTGACAGTAGGTCTTTAGGGTGAGCCGCGTTAGGCTTCTGGGAATCCCACAAAACGGCTCAGGACTGTAGTTCTTCCCCTTAGCCCCTGCTCGCGCGAGTTCGTCGGCCTTTTCGTTTCCAACGATACCCGCATGCCCCGGGACCCAACGTAGAACAACCTTGTTCCTGGCTCCAAGGTTGTTCAATAATTGCCTGCAGTTCTCAACCAGCCTCGATGTGGTGACATCAGAGGTTAGGGCTAAGAGTGCCGCCTGGCTATCCGAATGGATATAGATAGTATGGTTGCCGTAGTTGCTTTGCAGATTTATTGACGCACATTCAATAATGGCGTATACCTCTGCCTGGAATATAGAGCAAAAACGCCCTAGGTTTAAGCTGATGCTTTTCCTGGGCGCTTCACCATATACTCCGCAGCCTACTTCAGATCCGGATTTGGAGCCATCAGTGTACCACCTCAGGCTTCCTTCTTTCCACTTAATTTGACTGTTAGACCAGTCCTCCCTTTTGGGAAGTTCCACTGAGTAGAGTTTGAGTGGACAAAATTTGGGTGCCATAGTGTCGGACGGCATCCCAAGAACAGGAATATCGTACACTGATTCCTTAAACAGTCTCAGGGTTTGCGATAACCAATTACCTCTACATTTTACTTCCTTCCGACATCCGACATCGGATCGGACAATGGTGAAAACGCTCTAAGGCGAAGGAGGGTTAAGGCGGTACTGACAGTAAGAACTGACCGAAGACAATATTGGATAAAAGTATGTCTGTATGTGTATTGGATAAAGTATGTAAGTAAAATGTACATTTTAAGTGTCCGATCGAGCATTCGGTATCGGTTTCAGTTTCGGCAGAGCTTCGGCCTAAATTAGAGGTTTAGGGTTCCGTACCCAAGGGGTAAAAACGGGACCCTATTACTAAGACTCCGCTTTATAGACAGTTGAAATTTTCACAGATGATGTATTTCTGTTGCCGCTATAACAACAAATAGTAAAAAGTACGGAACCTTAGGTGGGCGAGTCCGACTCGCACTTGGCCGGTTTTTTGACTATACAGTTATAAAGTTAAGTACAAGTATTGTCTTCGGTTACCGCGATAGTTACTCATGAAATAAAACTATGAAAACGGATTATATCGCGTATATTGAATTTATAATACATCCCGACGTTTCGAACTCTTTACAGCGTTCGTGGTCAACGGGTGACTGAGGAAAAATTACAAAGTGCAAAAATACCCACACACTAAAATAGTGAACAATCATAGACTACAAACTTTAAGGCTGGTTGTACATGAAAAATCGGTTCATAAGGCTAGTTATACACTATAATTATTTTTCAAGTAAAGATATATATATATATATACGCGATAAAAATAAAAAAAAAGTACAAGTGTTTCAAGTGTTACGTACTTGTAAAATGAGGTAAGCGTCCACCGCGCAGGGCTTCATATCTTTAGGGGCTTTGCTGTTAGTTTGTGGTCTGACATCAGCCGGGTTCACTTTGAGCGTTCCTGAAATCATAGAGTAACATATACTAGAGCGGTACTGTCATAGTAAATTTTGTAACCCCAGTAAATTCACTGCCATCTGTCGACACACTTTAAAACTAAAAATAAATATTTATAAAAATACGATAAAATTTATTTAAATATGGATAAATGATTTTTTTATTTGCATTAAATGTTTTTATATGATTTTGACCCATGTTCTTTCACTGGTATGCGTTAAAATTATAAATAATAAACGAAACAGTCAACGCCCTCTATACGAGTGTAGGCCAAAACTAGTGGCGCCATCTGATCGAGAATCAAATTTTCGTGATTTTCGAGGCACGTTTTTTCCTTAGACTGTATCCATCTATTACGGAGTTATATCTATCTTTGCTGAAATCAAACGATATATTACAGTTTTTCGTTTTCAAATAGTTTTTTGTCTAAAGTTAATTAACAGAGCTCGGATTCGTCTGACGATAAATAAACGAATGCTATAGGGGATATTACTGCAATGTTCTGCCACCAGAGTGCAGCACTAGCCTTTTTAATAAACCATAGAGTAACTTATACATACTGTACCTTTAACAGGTTTTTGACAAGTTTTCAGAGATAATAAAATATGACAAACATCAAGGCGGTTTGTTTACAGAGGACCTACCGGGAAACGCGAATCCGAAATTTAGCTATCTGCCTCTTTATCGCGCGTATATGCAAGAGTGATAGAGATGTTAGATAACGAAATTTCGATTTTCTTATTTCGCGATTGTGGTAGTGGCGCCCCCTACGCAGTTTCGCGTAATATTCCCTATTCGATTTTCAAGTCAACTACCCTTCGCTCTTTCAAGTACAGAATTTTAGTACTTCTGTTGTTTGTATATTTTTATTAGTTTTTTTTTGTGTAATTTGACATTTATATTTATGTAATTGTTTTTTGTAATCTTGGGTTAATTTTATTGTTTGTAAAAATTTACATGTAACAGTGCCCCTGTGGCCTATTTGCTGAATAAATGTTTGATGTTTGATTTTTGTGAGCACCTCGGCCGCTCCGATATATCTGATGGCGACTCTACAAACAGCAACACTCCTCGCTGTACCTCGGTGAACTTTATTACAGTCGCCATCAGATATATCAGAGCGCCCGAGGTGCTCAAAATATCTGAACACGCACTCTAACGCCTTGACAATGGGGGCTAACGCGTATGAATTCGCCGCTAGGGGCGCTAGTGTAGATGGTGGTCTTTTCCATAGTTCGAAATGTCAAATGTCACTTGTCACTTCAATGACTGACAGCTGTTCTTTAGTCTTTTGCATGGAGACTGTATAAAGGAGCCAAATCTCTATGTATGAAAAGTGTCCATCAAAAAACAGTAATTAGGCGGCGCCACCATACACCGAAATACTACCAAAAACAACCTACGTAATGTGGTCGGGTTATTTGTTGCCTTATTTGGTTCATGTTATACTCATGTCCCAGAGCCTAACTAGCGCCACCGGAGAGATTAGGAACTATTATTTAAAGCTTAACGCGGTCACTTTTACAACAATTCTGCCATAAGAGATTGCGATCCTTTCTATACCATCCATAGTCTTTTGGACCACCATCAACAGAGGCGCCAACTGGTGAGCAAAAAAACGATAGCCCTCATAGAGGCGTGTTCAGATATTTGTGAGCACCTCGGGCGCTCCGATATATCTGATGGCGACTGTACAAAAGGCATAATGTCCACCGATGTACAGTTAACAGTGTGGGCGATGGTACTACATTGGGCAATTTTATTTATTTATTTATTATTATTCGGAGATCCAACAGCTGTTAACATGTCTATAGGTTTTATAAATATGATACAAAAAGCCAATTACAGGTTCTCACCAGTAGCTACATATTAACAAAAACAATTGGTGGTTAGCACTATTGCACGATTCCTACATTTACACGCCAAAGCTATAGTAAACTCATAATTCGAAATTAACTAAAGAAGATACACAGAGAAAAAGAAAAAATACAGCACAATGAAATTTCAATATTAATTTTGCGCCATAATAATATAGTTCCCATAAGAATCTATAATTTTTTCACCTCAGCAGCTCGAACAAGCCTACTTTCGTCACTCCCTGGAGTGAGGAAAGTGCGACTTTCCTCACTCCAGGGAGTGAAACAAAGTAGCTGATTAATTTAGTGAAGGCCATGAACTGCCACTTCATACTTCTATTACAAAATTTTTTCTCTGTATTATTCTGTGTAATTCGAAATACATTTTAACCTTTAATATGTTAATGTTTAATATGTTCTCACTTACTGAGGTGAAAAATTATATGCACGAGAGCAAAGTTATTTTACATCTCGTGTTTTTGAGTACCTCGCTACGCTCAAGATTATAGAATCTTTCGCTTTCTCGGGACTCAAAATAAACACTCGCAAGAAAAACAAACTTTCCTCTCTTGTTTTTGTTGTTCTTGTTGCACAAATAACTCTTTACGGTCTACAATTAGATATAGGTTTTCTAAGGCCTCATTCACACGATGGCGGTGGCGCTTTTAAAAAAGCGTTGTTGGATAATCGAGTTTAAGAGTTGGTCGTTAAATCGAATTTAGTGTGCGGACGGATGCAAGCGCTTTTTTAACGGTTCTAATCATTAACATAGTATATACAAGTAGTTATAGACGCGCCACCGACCGACCGGGGGTAAGAGAAAGAATATCCATATAAAATTTGAACAGCATAGGATTTTTTGTCTTTCACTCTTATAAATTTCGGTATTTCGCCATCGCCTCCTACCTATGATGCCACCCGGTCGGTGATAAGGACAAAGCATGGCACTATTTTTTCTTTCCTCTTATAGGAATCGCAATAAGACTATCTTTCTCTATCAGAGAGTGTCAGGCCCTTGGTTCTAAGCCTATACATTATTGTCTATGCCTTACCGTTGGCCTCAGCCAGGGCGCGTTCGAAAACCAGTGCGACAAGTTGTCTCACCGTAGCAGCGGCTGCGTGACTCGTGCTGACGTCGCGCGTTTCGCTGCTCGTCACCATCCTCATGCACATCACCATTGTCTAAAAATATAATAATCTTTATTATTCAATTCAATTGAATTCAATTATTTATTTCGAATCATTTTGTTCCATATAGTGTTCCAAAACTTAAAATTAATTAACATACAATTTACAAAACACACACATAAATTATAAAATAAAATACAATAACAAATAAAATAAATAAAATCTAGGCAATCTAGATGCACTATTCCTAAAATCTAAATTAATATTTTATGTGTATAAATGGTTACAATTATTTTAAAATACTATTGTTGTTATTGTTTTACTTTGACTGGTTTTAAGTTTATTATTGTACGTCCGAAATGGGCAAGCTGTTGGACTCTATTTTACCCACAACGTCTAAATGTACACAGTTCTAACAATAAAGCTATCTTAGACTTATATTGAACGGGATATAGACCGTGATTACCTTTTGTATTATTTACAAAATAATACAAAATTAATTAATTATTTTGTATTATTTGTTTTTTTTTTTATTTTATTTTGTTTGGGAGCTCATAAACAATACAAAAGGTAATCACGGTCTATATCCAGGTCAATATAAGTCTAGTGAAACTAACCGTGAAACATTCAAAACTCTAAAGCTATCTTATCTTATGAAATAACGCTGTAAAGAGTTCGAAACGTCGGGATGTATTATAAATTCAATATACGCGATATAATCCGTTTTCATAGTTTTATTTCATGAGTAACTATCGCGGTAACCGAAGACAATACTATCTTATCTTATCGTAAATAAGTCTTATTTTAAATACAAGGATGCATTTAAAACAGCGCCATCTACTATAAACCTCTCTAAAACTATTGCCAATCCTTGTTGAAGGTTCCGTTCCAACGGGAAGAAAAATTAACTGACATCACTACACAATACTTATTTTGTAAATAAATAGGCAGAGGATCCATTCATTCATTACGTAAGGCAATTTAGGGGGGGAGGCGGGTCGACCATGTCTTATTTGTTCTTACAGAGGGGTGGGATGAGAGTCTTGATAGTTCTTACGTAAGATCACAAAAATGTGTAAGTAAAAATAATACTTTAAAAAGCGCGTGCGAGTACCGAGAAAATAAGTTTTTGGCAAATTTTTAATTTTTGGTACAAGTTTTATTTTTTACATAGGGAAGGGAGGGGGTCAAAAACTGGTCAAAAATCGTCTTACGTAATAAATGAATGGCGCCCTATAATAAAACCTGAAGCTAACAAACGTCTCTTTATGGCCCAGTTGACTGCTAGAGAATAGTAATAGTAATAGTAATAGCCTTTATTTCATGCTTCTTTTTTTTTACAATTACATAAATTTCAATTATTATTGGTTTATTATTTGCATGTCGCTTGAGCGGAAAAGGCCTCCCCCAGTTTTTCCCATTCCTTCCTATCCTGTGCTGTTCTCCACCAGTATCTGTCGAAGTTCACTAGCTCGTCTCTCCATCTTTTATTTGGTCTTTTTTGTTTTCTCGTTATTCCTATTGATGACCATTCTGTGACACGTTTAGTCCACCGGTTATCCGTTGTTCGACATATATGGCCAGCCCAGGCCCATTTGTTCTTTTTTATTGCGTATATTGTATCTTTTACTCCAGTTTTCTCTCTTATGACTTCGTCGCTAGAGAATACCTTAAGGCATTAAATCCGCCATTTGTAATTATAATTTTATGTGCAATAAAGTTTTAATAAACAAATAAACAGTTCCTCCTATAATTTTAAATCCTATAATTTTGTATTCGTCACGAATCGTCAGCAGTTCCACTAACCATGATACTTTTGTTCCCTCGTTCATGTGATATCACATTTATTGTGGTAGCACCAGTCAAATCAATTCGTAAACCAATAAATAAGAGCATCATTTATCCCTCTAAACCCATAACCACTTACCCTAGCTAGTGTGTCTCCATGCACTAAATCAGATGTTGTCATAAGTAAAGCAGCCGTTTGGAGTAACTTTAACTCCAAGACTCCAGCCTGTCCCAGTGTGTATAAACAGTCGACCACATGTCGGGCCCCTTTGGCATCAATACCCTGCTGAGCAATTAGCCGCTGGATAGTGCCGAGGCAGAACTGAAACGATTAGCATATTAGTGATTTGGAAATTCAGGAAATCATTTTTATATTTGTGATTATTTGGGGAGTGTGTATAGGAACAAATGGCGGAAACGCGGCCGCCCCTCACCGCCTGTCGCCAGCGGGACATAACCTCTTTTAGCCATAGGGTAAATACTTGAACAAACTGTTCTGGACGACGGCCCCACACCGCCGGTCGCGCGCGTCCAGTCTGCAGCCTAATAAACAAAGATGCACATACTTTGATAATTTTGAGGTCCTTGGACTCGCAGCCTTGCACCAGCGGGTACAGTATCTGGTTGACCACACCATACAGAGAGGCCTGTGGGTTGTTGGCTGCCAGCGACAGCTTCTCTATGGCTTCGTCACATGCCTGGAAATAATAATATTTAATTGATATTGAAATCAGACTTCTGGCCAAAGGGTATGGTTTTTCGGCGGAATCTGCCGAATCCTACACTGGAACAGGTGATGCAACAGAAAACTGCATCGCCAATATAATTTTTTGCTTTCAAGATTTTTATTATAGTATGTATTAGTTTGTAGGGTATGTATAGTTGCCTGAAATGGGCAACAACATGCAATATTTTAAAGATTAAAGCTAACTCAGAAATGCTGTTTATTTATGTAGAATATAAGTGAGATAAGTATGACACACATGGATAATGGAGGATTCGGCTCTTGTGGTTCCTTGGAGTAAAAATAATAATAAGTATTGCAAGTCGCAAACAAATATTTTTTGTAAATGATGTGTAACATCAATTTTAACCCAATTATTTGTTGGCAATGAAATCGCATTGATT